>NC_138951.1:25835000-27035000 GCF_965226115.1 Aulonocara stuartgranti
TGGATGTACACGATGGCGTGTGTGGCTGAGCTCAAAATGATGGCAGGCGATCCGCCACCATCATCAAACCAGATTTTCCTCTTTTAAATTTGGCTGATTTTTCACCCACCTGTCATCTTTTTGTGAAAGTGAAATACTTCAGCGCTGCTGCTATTTTTATTCTGTCACTCTGAATCTCCCCCGGCGGGTCCAAACACTGACCCTTTTACTAGACTACTAGACCATACCTCCCAGGGACGGTCATTATCGTTCCTTGGGGGTGGCGGCGCTCTTTGTGCTGTTTCTGGTTATTAATTTGCCGAGCGCCGCTTCTGTCCATGGCACGTGAAAAACACTCTGCTGCTGCTCATATTAGACGATTAAATTGACTCACCTCTCCAGTCTGTTTTATTCTTTTTTTTTCTTTGGTTTTTTTTTGCCTCCTTGGTCTCTTTGCTGCGAGCTGCTCTGTGCAGTGCAAACAGCCTAAAAACAAAACCCTGTGAACACTAGATGAATGTTCTACCAGATGATCTCTTGGGGGAATTTGGACTGTGAGACACCAGCTTTGGCCCTGCATGTCCTCTGGATACCCCACAGGACCTAAAATATGGGCTAAGTCTGGTTTCAGCAGACAACCATTAAAGGGTAGTAAGATGTCAGATCCATAGTTTGAGAAAACAAAAAACATTTTTTTAATTGAAAATAGTTACAGAGAGACTTTATTTGGGATAAATAAAGTCTCTCTGATTCTGATATTAATTCTGATATTAATCATGCAATATGTTTGTTGTTTTCTCGTGGTTGTTTATCAGCAGGTACAGCTGTGGGTGTGGTCTGCAGTTCAGGTGTGAGTCTGTATTTGGAGCCCAGTTACCTGTCAGTGTTGTGTGTGTCCTCTGGTCAAGTGCTTAATGGATTTTATACTGCTTATGTTGGGAACATGACTGACGGAGCAGATAAGCAGTTTAACTGTATCTGAAAGCAGCAACAGCAGCCTTTTATCACTCAAGTTGATGCGGAGAGATAAACATGACGGACAAGTCCGAGGAGGGTGAAGGTGAATAGCCCAAGCTGCCTGCACTCAGTGTGTGTTTGTGGTGTGAAAGGTGGCCCCGTCAGTGTGGATGTGTGCTGGACCAGTGACCCAGTCAGACCACTGGAGGTCAGCAGCACCATGTGTCTGGGCCTCAGAGGGAGAGAGAGGGAGGGGCGGGTCGTACACTAACTTTAACAGGGAACGTATGTGTGTTTAAGGGATGGGGAGCAGTGGACTATGAGTGTGTTTCGTCACCATATTAGCAAGAAGATGTTTTTAAGAATAAGATGTGACGTGATGAGTGAAGCAAGGCTTAAAAGAATAGAAATAGGTTAATGCTCATGTATACTGATTATGGGAGCAATAACACTAGAGCTGGAATAACAGATGTCGGCCATGTCTGGAGTTGGGTGCATGTTTTTGGTAGCAGGAAAAAAGGAAATGGCAGAAGGAAGCTTTGAAATATGTAAAAAAACCAAAAAAACAACAACACTTGTCGGCCTTTATAGGGGTCTGCGAGGTCTACAATTAAACTGGTCGACTGCACTGAATCAGATCATTCAGAATCAGTGTACAGTTCCTACCAGGCATGCTTGCAGGTTTTACCCTGATGTCACTCTTTGATTAGTGACATTATGAAGGCTTTGATACCTTGAGATGAGCATGTTAGCTGTCACTATGCTGGTATTTTGAAATGGATGGATCTGACTGAAACTGTACACCAAAAACCTGTCATGGACAACCATCCTTCTTGATCCTTTTTTTAAAAGTCAGTGTGACCTGAAACTAGCAACTGGGCCAGAAAAGTCATCTGAGTCACAGAGAAATGGACATAGAGACATTTCCACCCAACAAATATGGCTACCAGTTCTAAAGTTTAAAAATGACTCTATTGTATTGGTTATTGGCTTCAGTGATGAGAAACCCATACATGAGAAATGTGAACTGGTTGGAGATGCTTGGTTAAGTGACCTCAACAAAAGTGCGCTGCAAACTCTGCCAAACTGCCAGTAAGAGGAGTGAAAAACAGTTGAATTTAATAAAAGGACTAGCACAAGAGTCTTCCAGGACTCTATTCATTCCTGCAGGAAAACACAGCAACACCAGCCAAGTGGAAAACACTGGAAAAGAGCGAAAAAAAATTCCAGAGATGAGCAGCAGGTGGTGAAAAAGACTAAAGTTGCTCGATAACGCAGGATTTCATCACCTTTACTGCGCTGCAGACTGTGAATGAGACTCTCATCTGTTACCGTCAGAATCTGCTGAAGGCAAAACTTTGTGAAGAAACCCACATTTACAGCCCGTTGCTCGTGTTTCAGTCTTCGGCCTGGTCCTCTGTTCTTTGGGCCAGCAGCTTGCCCGTTGTCTCTGACTCAGATTTACTGTGAGCTGAACTGATTTTACTCCAACTCCCTCTACAGGTAGGGCTGTTCGATATAACGATATATATCAGATGACGATATAAAAACATCTATCGTTTCATTTTACGCTATCGTTTGTTTCGTGGTGTCACAAAATAAACTGTTTACGGCAATATTTTTTCATCGTTTTGATGGTCACTGTAGTGGCTATATTAATTTTTTAAAGTTCTCTCTTTCTCTTATATTTTATATAACCACACTACAGACAGACAAGCACCTGTTTTTATGCGTTGTGGTTAGCAACAACGATGGTAACACCATCGTGTGTCTGCTTGTTTATGTTCCACATAAACCTTTCACAATAAAGCTCAAGATCCTGTTGAGACTTTTCAAAATAAACTGAATCACGTGTAAAAGCAGATTATTTACGGATGAGAAGTAAAAAAGAGCCGCCAATAAACCTTCGACTCAAACGTTAGAACAGGCTTTTCCCTGCAGCACGCCGTGTAATAAATACTCGCAAAGAAAACAGCGGCCGTTACAACTTATGTCTAAAAATGTATCGTTTCATGCATCGGTTAAACACTCGACTCCAGCTACATGACGCGCAGCTGGAAACGCTTCCCGCAAGACGAGCTGCCCGAGATTCACAGAATTTACAGAAAATGTTACATTTTTGTGATTTATATTGTTATCGGACGATAGAATTCTTATATCGGGATATGAGATTTTGGTCATATCGCACAGCCCTATCTACAGGGAAGATACTGAGGTAGAAATACTGCATTAATATTAACAGGGCAGCTGGTTTGAGACTGACTGTTGGACCAGTTGGTCAGGTGGGGAAAAACAGTGCATCACACAAACACAGAGCTGATAAAAGACATATGAGGAAAAAATTATTTCATGTACTCTAAAAGGCACTCACATCAAAGTGGTTGCATCCATAATTTTCTGCATTAAAACGGTAACCTGCGTGTATTGTTGTCATGCAGCTGTAAAAACCAAAACCATTTTGTATCAGGCTGAAAACAAAGTTTGGAAATATGAACATGTCTATGGAGACTGCCTCACTTTTGAAGCATCAAGTGGCCATTAGAGGAACTGAAGCTCTTATCTGCCACATTGATGGCTTCAAGTTGCATTTTGGTCCTCGTATCAGTCATTCCTGTTAACAAGTGACAAAATCAGACTTTTAATTAGACTTTTATAAGTGTGCATCCCTGAAGTAAACACAATTTACTCCCCACCTCCGCTCACACTAAGGTGATAATGCTGCTTCTTCTTTTCTCTGACAGGTTCTTTTTCTCAATCACTGAAACAAATTGAAAACTGCTGCTAATTGGCTAACAGATGGTTGCAAATCTGGCATTCCAGGGGAAGGAATAAATGTTACAATAAATTGGAAATCTGACAGTTGTCTCCAACAGAAAGAGAGTGTGTGTGTGTGTGCGTGTGTGTGTGTGTGTGTGCGTGTCTGTGTTATTCAATTAATTGTACCAAAGTAAAGGTGTGCTTCTTCGAGGTGCTTTGAGGCGTTATGACTGGCAGTGCAGAGTATATTTTCAGCGAGCAAACATCTGAACATGCAGAACTTCACAAATAACTCATCAGGGAAGCCGTCCATCATGTGGGTCTGATGAGGCCAGGGCTCGCAGAGATTTATTTCCATCCTTTTTGTCTGACTGCTAGAGCGTTTACCATCATTCAGCCTAGAGCTGGGCGATAGAACGATAACGATATGTATCGCGATATAACTTTTACTCGATAGAGAAATTAAGCTATCGCGATAGACCTCGCCGCTCTTGTCCTCAAAAAAAAAAAAAAAAAGGTCAGCCAATCCAAATTAAGTAGCGCAGAGCCGAACCAATCACAGCCGCAGCGTCACGTCGCGTGACTTGTTACGTACAGCACAAGTGCCAAGCCGCACGTGTGTTTGTTTGGGAAGCAGCCAGCGGGTAATGGAGCCAGCGCGTAATGGAGGAAATGAGTGTGCCGACTAGAAAAATCAACCGAGCGTGACCGAAGAGAAAACAGATGATGGTTCCAATGCCGGAGAGATTGTCAAACGGAAGAGCCATAGAAGTTCCGTAGTGTGAAGGTATTTCGGCTATTTCAAGTCTGACAAAAATAGAGTAGCGTGCACTGTAAATGTGCCGAAAGCAAGTCTGGAAATACAATAAACTGGTGCATGCGTCACACTGTGCGCCACGTTATTGTTTCGGTGAAATGAATTTCTACAATACTGTTAATTCTACTCTCTGCAGTGTTTAAATGCTTACATATACACACAGTTACTGTCCCTCCACACTTACGACTCGGTTCTGCTTCTATGCCCCAGCTTTGTTTACTTTTTCCCACCGAGGCTTCTAGACTTCTGATTGGCCAACATTTAGGCACGGTTAGGAATCTAGCGCCACCTGCTGCTTTGGCATGTTCATAGCAGCGTTTTCCTCCATTTCTGCCTTTATGTGTGGACGGGATTATTTTTTAAAACGAAAATGGAAAATCTCCGTTTTCAAAAATACCCGTGTACGTGTGGACGTAGCTTCAGTCTCTGACTGGAAGCGCTAATTCGTCATTCGGCTTTTGTCAGACTAAAGTAACTGTTAAAACTGTTTGAAAAGCTCAGCTATACAACAAGGAGAGATTGAGAATTTCCTTTTAGTTCTCAGTTTATTTGATATTGACAAAAGTTAGTCAGTTTTGTCTGTTCTTCTGTAAAACAAACTAAGATTTATTTTTAGAATTAATATTTTGTTTCTAAGTGGAATTGACAATTTAGTCTGTTTCGTTTGTCCTATTTTGAAACTTAAACGCTTTAGCGGCTGCCTTTTGTGTAGTTTGCAATATTTGCCTTTATTTATCTGAAAAAGTCTCATGTTCCTTAAGTACATCTACCCTGTTGAATTTATTATGGGAAATAAATATTTAAATAAAAACAAGCTGCTGATTATTTCACATTTTACTTGTGAGCAACGGCACATTTAAATCTTACAAATATAGTTATTTGGCTTATATCGTGATAGATATCGTTATCGCCTGAAATGAAAAAAACATATCGTGATATGAAAAAATCTCATATCGCCCAGCTCTAATTCAGCCTCAGCTCCACATCAGCAGGTCGATCTAAATTAGCCAGCTAATGCCAGGCAATATTTCACCTCACCTCCACCCCAGAACAGACCAATCAATGGAGGTTTGAGTCAACGCCATGATTTGTTTAGCTGTAATGAAGCCACATAATTCACCTGCAGCTCCCCCCGGCCGACAGCACTTGGCAGCGTTACAAATGCCGTTTCACACTGATTGGACTGTCGACGTTATAAATGAGGAGAGGGTGAACACGGGTACCATCCCTCTGTCTGTGGGAGGGGAACACACTCCTCCTTTTATTTGTATGTAATATCCAAACATGCATGCAGCTTCTTTTTTTTTTTTACTTAAATTTTTTTTAATTCACTGTTTTATTCATTACTGCACTGATTGGCTGTGATTATTTGGCTTCCTCAGAATGATTGGATTCTGATAAACAGGACTTTGCTGAGTAACCTGATGGAAACTGGGACCATTACGTCTCACACTCAATCCTCCATCCTCTCCCCGCCGAGCTTTAAAACATTTAGAAAGAATAAGACCTACCATGTAATTAGTTTGGACTGCCTGGGAAGTGGGCACAGTGGCAGACTGTGCCAGTTCAGCCGTCGCTGCATCCACATGCTGGCTATAATTACACGATTTCAGAGTTTGCAGCTGAACGTGATGATTATCTCTTCAGCATGAAGGGAATGATACTAGTGTGGTGACAGTGGTCTAGATTTTCTTAATGACCCTTACTGTAGTACAAGACATGACCTCACTAGAGATTTATAACTTAGTCTTAGTTTCCAACTAAGTTCAAACAGAACAGTGTGTGACTGGTTCTGGCTCCCACCAGCTTTCCCTAAAGTTTTAACAAATGAAGCCATCTGGCGAAATGGAAAGTTCTGAGGAAAATTACCGTTGACATCCGAGACAGAATTCATTGTGAGGTGTGATTCTCCTGGCTGATGTAACCTGATTCAAGCTTACCTCTGTGAATTACACACTGTCACTATATTGTCCTGAGTGGATAAGGTCAGCTAAATCATTCCAGTGCTGATCTGATAAAGCGATGTGACCGTATTCACATCACTTCGTCAGCTAACGTTACCAAACCATCACCGGATTCATCCACGCAGCCAAGTTAAAGCTAGCTAGCCAACTCTACTGCTTGGTAACATTATTTGTGCATGTAAATGTGGCTTCTTCTCCACACATAGAAGTTAGTCATGGAGTGCTGGGATCAACTGCATTTACATTATACATGCTTCCTTGAGGCAGTATTGTTCAAAAGCTCATTGCTATGCAGATGGTCTATCTGTGAAGCCAGTTAAACTGCAGCCTTGTCTCTAAAGAATAAAATCCTGGATGTTGTAATTTTCTTGTCTCACATTTAGATAAAACTGAGGGTGTTATACAGTAAGTCTTGAGCTACACCCTTCTTTACATTTTGCAGGAAAATGGGTAATGGGTGGCATTTTTCATATGCAGTGATTTACTGCACACTGTGTGGTGTGCCAAGTTTTCAGCTTGTTGGTGCAAAAATTAAATTTTATGCTGTCAAACTATGTTATCTTTGGCATTTTTCATAAGGTTGAATGAAGAAATGGGAACAACAATGGAGGTTACGCCGAGCTGCTTTTAATACCAAAACCAAAGAAATGCTGTGAGAACAGCAGAACAGATATGACAGAGTTTCTTGTTCTTAATGATCTGTTCCCGTCGTGCTCGGTTTCTGTGTTCGCTGTTGCAGTCACGCTTTACAGCATGTTGTGCTGGAATGAACCTCCAGAATCTGTGGCAGTGTGTTCACTCTGTGGGCCTCGATTGTCTTCTGGTCACACTGAACGAACAAACACACACACACACACACACACACACACACACACACACACACACACACACACACACACAGAGCGACTCAGCTATTCTCCATAATGAAGTCCTTGTCATTCATATGACACAGAGACTGCTCTGGCCCACGTTCACATTGGCACAGAATGTCAAAAATTGCATCGAGGCGGTGGCGGCGTCCTGCCAGCACCATTACAGGAGGGTTAATTATTCACTGCTAAATATATTTTCTTACAACAGTCACTGTCACGCCAAGAGATAAACGAGGAAATTGGGGAAACTGCTGTGTTGACAGAGCAGAGTTTAGTGTCTGTACACGTGAAATCTCTGCTGTAGAAGCCTCTGCAGAAAACTTGGGCAGCACATCACAGGTCTACCTGATGTGGCTCACATCGTACTGACTGGTGTTGACGTGCTCAGTTATGTGCTGTGCAACCCAATGAATGCATTGTCATAACAAATCAGCAGTAAACCATCCCGTCAGGCACCGATGGCCGAGAGGCTCACTGTTCCATCCCGAAGATGCTCTCTGACCACAGTCCCTGCATCCAGCTCACCTCCACACACACAGAGAGGCAAATTAGACCGATATCAGAGTCCTCAGAGACATAGAAGTCAGAAAGCTGCACTGCTGCCAGTCACGAGCTGAACTTTCTGGAAATGCAGCTTCTTGCTTTTTCACTGCATTTGTTCAGTGTTTCGTCTAACACCTTCAGTGCACATCCTTTCTCACAAACTTTTTCCTCTGCGTGAGCTGGCAGCAGCAGCCCTTCCACTGAAGCTTATCACCTCTGAAAAACAAACGCCGGAGCTAAAAGCATTTTTTGGACCCTACTTACTTTTGGGAGTGCCAGCAGAGAGGGAAGCTCGTCAGAGACCCTATAATCGCAGGAAACAAAAGCCTGACAGGTTTTAACACTTGAAGCCATCGTCTCCTCAGAGGATGTGTCCCAGCTGGCGTGCTTTCAGGCTTTTGCAGCTTTTTGCAGACCGGAGGGGCATCGAAGGTTTAACTTGCGATGCCTGGTTTAAAATGTCTGGTAGCTGATGTGGATGATTTATTTCCTGTGAGATGAATGCAGGTCACTGAGATCAGTTAAAGTCCTCCTGTGTGCTGATATCTGTGCAGCTGAAGTCTACACTGCTGGTTTAAAGATGGAATTAAATATAATTTAATGTAATTTATCAAATTCAGATGTTTTGTTTAATTCTGAGTGTTTTTCATTTTAAAACAAACTACTATTTATGTGTTGCAGTGACACTGGTAGCTGCTGTCCTTTACTGGGCTGCAGAGAGCTGTTGATGCTTACATGTAGTTTTCAGGGTGAGAAGAATAAACTGAACAAAATACAAATTAATGAAAAATGATTCCTATGCAGAAACAAACTGCACCTTCACTCACCACAAGGGGGCTCCAGCACTGGTTGTGTGTGTGTGTGTCTGCAGTCTGTGTTGGGTTGTGTTGTACAGCGCGATGACACAAAGCCTTCCTTTGTCAGTCTGCTGGAGGACCCGCTGTCTGTGTGGCTTGCTGCTCTCTTGTTCATGCGTACATGCGTACATGCGTGTCACACTGGTGCCGCTCTTTGGAAACACTGAGTGCTTCTGGCCTTGGCGGCTGGACAGAGGCTCCCCGCCATTCTGCTGCTGTGAAATGGGCCATTGTTCTGCTGATGCTGCGCAGGGCTGTGACTCAAACATGAGGTGGAAACGGATTACTCAAATATATGCAGAGTACAACACGATGTTTATGGTTTCCTGGTAACTCGACAGGCCCGACCGTCCACGCTGGAATACTGCTTAATATTCAGGCTTTCTCTCTCCGCTGCAGCAGACGCTCTGAGCACAGCCTGTGCATGTTTCAGATAACGTACAATAAGTGTAGAGTAATTGTGGGAGCAATATCAATAGGTGGAATTTTATTTAGTTATGTTTTAATGTTTATTAACGTTTCCAGCTCATGTCATGTCGGCCGTGTCTGACCAACAAACTATAACCCAGAGATTTTCAAATTAAAGGCATAAAACAAAACAGACAAGTTGCAACCTTTGAGTTTTGTTCAATTAATGAACTAAATTATAAACATAATTATAATTAGTTACTCAGATTTCTTACCGTGCACCATTCCACATGCTTTCAGCTCTATATTCTTCTACTAGAGTAGCTCTGCATGATTTACAATTTACAGTAATCTTTATTTATGTGATGCTGCATTACTGCAGTCACTCTGAAGCAAGCAGTTTGGGCTCCTCCACCTTTATGCCAGCTGTCTTCTGATTGGCTGCCCCTCACAGACAGAAGGTTTTAACAGCAGGTGGGTGGGGCTGCGATGCCCTACAACCTGAGCACGTGGCTCACAGAGATTACTTATTATTTGAAACGTTGGTGATTTTTAATAAAACCGTCAATTTCTAGAACACGACAAGGTTCCACGTTCCAAAATGAGGTCCACGTTCAAAAGAGAGAATTTCAGCAAAGGGTAAAATCCGCGCTGATCTCATCGCTCTGTGCTGCACGCCGCACTCCGCCTCCACACAAACAGCACAATCTGCTGAGGTAATCCTCGCAGAGAAGGAACTCTGAGGCCACTTCACCCTGCGCTGATAGTGCAGCGCTGAGTCTGCTCACTGTGCCTGTGTACACACACACACACACACACACAGAGCTGTGGATTAGAGATGATTTGAGGAATGTCTGCGTGCCTGTCAGCACAGGTGGAGGTTTTTACTCCAACACACCTGTGATTGTGTGAGAGTGAGCAGAGTGTGAAAAGCCTTTCTGCTGCCGGTTTAGGACGACTGTGAGGTGTTTATCCTGCAGACACAGCGTCTGTATTTCCTGCTGATGGAGGAGGAAGCCGTGTGCGCTTCAAAGTGTCTCTCATTTTAGTTAAAGACAATCATTTTTAACATGGGTCGAGACAGCAGCTGTGTGCACGCACAGCGATCACACACAGTGCACCATCCATCTGGTTAACAAACCCCGGGCTGATTCACACAGAGATGAGTCTGCAGTGCAGTTCAGCCCAGAATCTACAGGAAGGCATCAGCATGGTTCCATAAAACGTTTACACACACAAACTCTCTAACGGGGTGTAAAGTCATGGTTTGTGTAGCCACGAGGCAAACCGAAGCACAGTGACGGACTTCAGGTGTACGAGCCACACCCCTGAACTGAAACCTGGATACCCACACAACAAACAGCTGAATTCTGTCTCTGTGTGTGTGTGTGTGTGTGTGTGTGTGTGTGTGTGTGTGTGTGTGTGTGTATTGTTGATGGGGAGCTCTTTTCAGTTTTTGAAAATGTGTTGTGTGACAGCTGTGCACATCATTCTCAGTCTGCTTTCTGAGGTTTGTGTTGTGAGCATAGACTGTGTGAGCAAGTGTCTCTTCATTGTTTGTGAAGTCTTGTTGGGCAATCTTTTAAATACAGTCTGTGGTGTTGAACGTGGAGTTCAGGTTGTATCACTCCTTGTGAATGTTTTGTGTATTTTTCTGGCTCAAATAACATTGGATTTAATGTCCCTATACCAGCAGATACATTCAGTAAATGCATATCTGTCATATTCATAACAGTTTTTGAACACTGAGTAAAGAGCTGCAGGTACATCACAGAAACACGAGCCCTCCCTGACCTCCGTTACAGTAATATGAAAACACTTTATCATACCAGCACCTTTTTTCTGACTAGCTTTATAATTTTTGGAAAATAATTCCAGTCCAAGTTCTCTAAGAGTTTTTCTGGAGGTCATCCCTGCAGGCCCGGTGCTGCTGCTCAGGTGTGAGGTTACATCATGTTAGAGAAGAATAGAAATAATTGACAGGTGAGGGATCATGAGTGTGTCCACACAGGCCTGCTTCGTCTCAGGTGCTTCCCTCCTCCTCCTGGAAGAGAAGAAAACATCTTCAGCAGCTCTTGTGTGAAACTTTAATGAAGAGGACTCTGTGTCGTGTCTTGTGTGAGCGAAGCTGTGGAAGAACAGACTTGTTTAATTTTTTTATCTCCTCCCCGTGCTCTCCCGCAGGTCGACTCTACGCCATGCAGACGGGCATGAAGCTGGACAGCAAAACACCCGAGTGCCGAAAGTTCCTGGTCAAACTCATGGACCAGCTGGAGACGGTGAGTTGGATTCCCTTTAGTCCTGTTCCTCCTTCAGTGCGGACCCTTTTTCCTGTTTAGTTCTCTCTTGCTGATTGTGTCACGTTGAATAATGAGTAAATGAAGCGCATTAGCTTAATCATCTCAAACCAGGAGCTTCAGTATTTCAGGAGCTTGCTGACTGCATCTAAATGAGAAAGATTAATTTGGGTCTGTTCGCTGGGTCTGATTTTCATTCCTGCTTTTGACTTCAAGTGATTAAGAGAACAAAAACACGCAGATGAGATGGTCATTGCATTTGTTTCATAAACATGCTCTTGATTTTTCTGGACTCCCTCTCCCTCTGTGGAGAGGACACACGGGCTTGGGGGTCCCTGGTTTCTGTGCAGGCCTCGAGGCCATGCAGGCTGCAGCTCATACTTTCATTGGGATTATTTATTTATTTATTTTATACTGAAGTTTAAGCTTTGCATCGAGAAAATCTGCCAGATTAAATCAGCCCGGTTTATTTTTATTTATCTGTAAGAAACCGAGGCTCATAGAGGACGTCTGAGGAGCTTTTGTCTGCCCCTGCTGTACAGCTCAGGTTTAGTAAATTAATAAGAGATATGAATAGAAGTATCTCGAGGGTTGATAAGAATCTTGTTGGATTTCATATACATCAGATTTTAAGTGACGTGTTACGTGAAGAACAATGACCTCCTGCTGAGCTGCACGGTCCAGCCGACAGCCTCGTTACTCCTGCTCCGAGCCTGTGACGCTGGCTGCACCGCTGCCTGTACACCGCCTCTACCTCAGCAGCACACGGCTGAATGGCTCTTTTCTTAGAAAACACACACACGTCAGGTATTACTATGTTGTGGGGACATCTAATTGACATAATGCTTTCCCTAGCCCCGTACCCTAACCATGAAAAAAGAATGCCTAAACCTAACCCTCATCCTAAACCTAACATAACCATAACCTAACTCTAACCCTGACACTAAAACCACATTATGAGTCTCAAAAATGCCTTCAAACCAGGATTTTGGTCCCCAGAAGTATAGTAAACTTTAAATCTTTGGTCCCCACAAAGATATGAATACACACACACACACAACGCAGCCCTCTAAAAGGCTTGACATTTACCTGTTGGTTATCAGAGGCTGCACTCACTGCATAAGGTCCTCTCAGAGCTTTGAGGTTTCTCTCCTCGGAGAGGTTAAAATACTGCTGGGGTCCCAGTGACCCCAGAGGGCCCCCTACAGGTCACATGCACTGCTGGGCAGCAAGATATCATAAGTAATGCAGTAAAGCCTTCAAAAGGTCTGTTAGCAGACATACTTTGCAGGCCAGGTAATGTCATAATACTTCCAAGTTTTCCTTCAATTTGTCCATATATGTATGAACTACGAACACTTTCATCAGTACGTTCTGTGCCATGTCACGCAATGAGCCTGAGCCTGTTATTTCTGAGCCTGTATTGTTTTAAAGATGGTTTAAGCCATAGACTGTACATAAAAGATGGCTGCAGATAATGTGATGTCACACACTGGTATCTAAAGTTCTTGAACTTTTCCTTGAACTTGGCATTTTAGCTGTTGTTGTATTTTTCTCAAAAGCAGATGTGGTGAGTGAAGTATGGATCTAAGGAAACCATCCTGAAATATGCACCGCTTTAGCCTTCTTTTTGACTCTGACGGGTACATGGTTTCTAAAATAAATGTCATGTTGTGCACAATAAGACGTAAACCCAGTGATAACCCAGACAATGTTCTCCCCATTTCCTGCCACTGCGCTCTAAACCTGAAGTGTGTACAAGCACAGGAGAATGTCGGATTTAAGCGTCATTTAAGTTACTGACCCTCGTTAGCGACTCGCGGGCCAGAAACATTTCTCTCAGATGGCACAGAGTGCAGAGCGACAGCTGGACAGCTGTGCCACACCTCACTGTCACTCTGGATATGTGGTCAAGTTGCACATATTTACAGATGCCTCACTAAGACAGTCCTGAGCCTCACTGCCGGGGAGTGTAAGCCGACCACAACAAGGTAATCAACAACCTTTGATTTATATTGAGATTTATATTGATAACGAACGATATATAAATCTAACAATAACAAGGTTTTGTTTCACATACCATTCAGCCTGAACCTCTGATCAGAGATTTTACATTCAGTCATTCACATGAGAGCAAAGGCCTGATGATGTAAGTTGTGGGTTATCTTAACCCCCACTCACGCAAGCAGGTCGGTTGCTTGAGACGTCTCCATGCATCACTGCAGGAGCAAGGAGAGTCCGAGAGGGAAAGCTGATGCAACATCTGGTAAAGAAAAGAAAACTTTAATTTCCTTTTTTTCTGAGGAGCAGCAAGAGTTTAGGAGAAGACTGCAGGTGAGGATGGCCACAAATAAGGCTGTGATCAGTAGAGCAGGGCGATATGGCCAAAAATATTTATCACGATATATATTTGAAAATTTGCGATAACGATATAACCGACGATATAATTGATGCGAGACAAAATACAACTCCACAACATTACTAGCGCAAAAAGACAACCTTCCATTTATTTTCACTTAAACAAGAAGCTGGTTTTTATGTACATTAAAGCTTTATAAAAATGTAACAGTGCAAATGCAAATTCCTTGCTGAAAGTTTAACCAAAAGGCATTTCCAGTAGAAATGGGCTGACATATCCTGAGCATAACCATGTATAATATCCACTGAAGTTAAAAAGAGGTGCTTTGCAACATTAAACTGCAGTGTGCAGTACGCATTTTTCGGACCATAAGGTGCACGGGATTATAAGGCACATTAAGCGAAACAAAGCAGTCAGATAAATCAAACTTTATTAAACTCATTCTTCTTGCTTCCTCCACTTCTGTACCATTGATTCATTAATGTTGAATTCTCTGGCAGCTGCTCTATTCCCATGTTGTTGCAGTATATTAATGACTAACCTCGTATTGTGGATGGATTATCTCAGTTGTTCTCCTGACTGAAGTTTGGTCCGTTTACAGCATCCTGCCATGCGATTGCATTTGTTTCTAACCATGAAGAACCTTCACGTTAACTTTTATAAGTGGAAAAGTGTTAGTGTTCGTCCTCCAGCTTCACTGTTTATGTTATGCTAACATAGCTGTGTCGCTAGCGATCACGTAGCACATCATTATATACCAGCTAGCCCAACTTCAGTAACCCTACAAACGTCACTGCTGTTTAGTTTCCTGTCTTCATTTATGTTGGAAGTGATAGCAGAGCTGTACGTTTGATTTTTTTTCAGAAATCTCTCAGTCAGAACATGCAATATCATGCTTAGGTAACTAGCGAAACTAGCGAGCTAACTTCCGCTAGCTTCCTGCTAACTTCTAACTCCGTTAAATGTAATAACTTTTGTTTTCATGGATGCCTGGAAGTTAAACTTTATAGTTACACCTGGTAAAGCAGCAATGCTGATTGTTTTATTAAAGATGAAAGAATTTAGACAGTTTTTAACTCTTAAGTGATGCTGCAGTGTTGTTTGACCTGAAGTATAAGGAGTTTAGGACCCAGATTACTCCCAGATTTAAGAGCATCTTAGTCCGACAAATACGACAATAACAACGGCCGCTTGCATGTTCTGCAAAAAAATGTACTTTGTTGTGTATCTGACGGACAAACACCAAACCAGTTCCACATCACGGAAGTTGCACCATTTTTACAAACCAATTCTGGTTCATCTGTTTCACTCAACAATCGGCCATGTGCGTATGAAAACAAAGGCACTGCGCATGCGCGTTTTACTCCCATTCTATCGCGATATTTCATTTTCCTATCGTTGCCTAACATTATACCGGTATTACCGTGAACGGTATAATATGGCCCAGCCCTAGTGATCAGGGCCTATCCGGTTGTTAAGTCTGACGTCACTAGCCGTGTCTGGGTCTAAACTCCGCTGCAGGTCCATATATCAAACGATCACTATGGCATTAAATAAAATGATCAGCGTTCTGCTCTACCAGGTGTAACAATTGAGTTTAACATCCAGGCATCCATGAAAACGGAATTTATGACATTTAATGGAGTTAGAAGTTAGCAGGGAGTTAGCTCGCTAGCTTCTATCTAAATACAATATAGCATGTCCTGACTGCGGGGTTTTGGAAACAAATTAAAACGTACAGCTTTCTTATCACTTCCAGCATAAATGAAGACAGAAAACTAAACAGCAGTGACGTTTGTAGGATTACTGAAGTTGGGCTAGCTGGTATATAATGATGTGCTACGTGACCGCTAGCGACACAGCTATGTTAGCATAATATAAACAAGCTAACTTTTTTTTCCACTCGATAAAAGTTAACGTGAGTTTTCTCGGTGGTCAGAAACAAATGTAATCGCATGGCAGGATGCTGTAAAAGGACCAAACTTCAGCCAAGAGAACAACTGAGATAATCCATCCACAATACGAGGTTAGTCATTCATATACTGCTGCATGGGCTGGGCTGTAGTTACATCCTAAGGTTTTAAAAACTGAGCTTAAATAAATGATTAGCGGTAATAAAAGCCGAGGGAGGTCAACAGGGATCACTGACTGTTTTAGGAGCTTTTTGAGATCAAATAGAAGAAAATACATAACATTAAACATGTTAACAACACAAAAGCCATATTAAACGCAGACTACTTTAGACCCGGAAGTAGGATTCGTCGCGTCATCACTGAACAACCGGATGCCAGCTTTCAGAGCAGGTTTCAGGTTTTACAGAGAGAACTGGTGTCATGTTGTGAACCTGTTGCAAAACTGTTTCCCAGGCTGATAGCAGGCAGCAGGAGTGGTTCAAACACGGACCTGATTCAGGCTCCGTCTTATTCTGATTTGGTTTTGCTCGGTAAACTTCAGCTGCAGTCAGACTGTGATCACACCAGCACAAACCCAATTAATCATGTGGAAGCGCTGCTATTGTCCAGATGGAGCCCGAACAAGTTCTGTGAAACACGGGGACACCCCGAGGTTTCCACTCCTTAATGAACTGTTGCTTGTTGCTGTGACTCATTCTGCAGCGCTCTGAGTCAGGATTTAAACCCCCCCCCCCCAATCCTCCCCCCCAATTTCCCCACTGACCTGGCTCGTACGTACTAGGCATTAGGCATGCTGGACTTTTATTTTCCACTGTCATTGCCAGCTCAAGCCTTTCACTGGGACGGTGGAAGATCACTTGTTTGAAAATCAGTTTCATGTGATGCAGGATGGGAAACCTCAGAGATGCCAGTCATGGTAGATGCTGCTAAATTTAGATCTTTGTCTCCTGCAGCAGCCACTGAGGATGAGCGCCGTGGTCTCTCACAGCGGGGAGATCAGGGTGGTCAAACAGGTGGTCCTTCTTCTGTGACTTAATCAATCTGTTTTACCTGCAGAGTTTATCAGGTAAAACACACAGCAGTTTAAAATCAGCTCAGCCGCTTTACGAACGGAGTGAGCGAATGAGTAATGCGGCTAATTCTGGCTCTGTAAGTAAAGCAGATTAACAAGCTGCTCGATTTGCTTCTACTTTGCATTTTATTGGCAGAGAACACATTGTTATTGTTGCTCAGTCGTGTTCATTTAAGGGTGAGAAGCCAAAATGATTGAGGTTATAATTCAATCAATTGTGCAGCCTTATCAAACATACTGTACAAAGACTCAGATTTCTTGGAGCCTGTTCGATGAGTCTGTGGTGGTTCTGATCACCTGTGACTGTGGGAATTACGCGCATCTGAACAAAGATGGACTTTATCAGAACCACATCATGGACTGAACTGAAGGTTTTCAGAAATGTAGACCCAAACCCAGATGGATACATGTGTCCAGCTATTTGAATTTCCTCTTGAGCCCTGAGCGGTCGAGGAGTTACGGTAAAATCCCGGTGGAGCTGATTTTTCATGCCACTCTGTGAGTACTTGGTACACCAACTATCACTGCAGAGCACAGGTTCTCTTTTTTCCAAAACCGTTTGATTTTCGTCTCTAACACAAACATTAACAGAGTTACAGTAAAGCGTGCTTTTACACGGACCACCAGGTTCATGGTTCAAAAAGGGTTAAGACCTCACTAACATCAAGGAAACATGTATTGATCTCAGACACTCAAAGCTTTCTGAGTTTAGAGACACTGACTTGAAGCTCAGACACATGAACACTGCTCAGCGGATGATGGAGGAAAATTCAAATGACTGCAACTAGAATTTAGATTTGAATTGATTTTAATTTAATTTAATTTATGCAGCACCAAATCAAAACAACAGTTGCCTCAAGGTTCTTTATATTGTAAGGTAGACCCTACAATAATAGATGCAGAGAAAAGCCCAACACTCGTACTATGGCCCTATGAGCAAGCACTTTGGCGACAGTGGAAAGGAAGAGGTGGGCCGAGGCTGCAGACTTGAGCATAAAGCATCAGCTGCAGTCAGAGGTGTTGGAGCTGGAGTCTCTGTGATTCATTGTCACTCACATATTTATGGTCTTCATTTATTAACAGAGCTCATGAAAGCGTGGCTGGGCGTCCCGTCGCTCATGCACACTGCTGTGCATGTGTGGATTTCTGTGGGAAGCGGCCCCGGTTTGTTGGTTTGGACTTGGTTTGCACCTCCGTGCGTCACACTCGCTGCTCCCAGAGTCAATAAGGCGTCACGGTCTCGTATCAAAGGCTTGCTTCGCTCTAACCTGGTCCAGGTTTACATTTAAAAAGTGGCGCTAATTCTTCTGCTTCACTTTAAGTTTGGTCGCCTGTCAAACGGAAACCTAACCAGAGCGAGCGAGCCTGAGAGTCATGGCTGAGTTTAGCGACTTTCCTTTCATCCCACATTCTTGTATTCCCAGGCCAGTTGTCCTCTGCTGTCCTACGCTCAGCTCAGTGCTTTTACATTCCTCCGCTACGACTCACAGTCAGCGAACAGAGTATCTATTCAGCCCAGCCAGGGTCCACCTGCTGGAAGCAACCTGCGTGTTTGCTTTAGTGCTTTTACAAGAAACCCGAAGCCTGCTGGACGCCGTAATGGACAGAGCTAGGCATTTCATATAGAGGAGCAATTACAGGTGGAGCAAACCTAGTCAAAGCGAAGCAGAGCGAGCGAGACTAATCAAGCATCATGCTAGATGGCACCCGCTGAAGCGAGGACGTGTTTGCCTGAGTTAAAACATTTGAGCTAAGAAGTCAGAAGTGTTTTTCCGTGCACCAAACCAAAAGCGACACATCCAGGGATCAGGGTTAGTTTCTCCGGCCTCCGCTGGATGTTTAAAGGATCATCTGCAGGTCCTACTAAGTTTTAAAAACTGTAAATAAAGCAGATACTGGGATAAGTACATCCAGTAGATGGAATACTCCAGAAAAAGGGTTTAGCTGGTCAAAGAGAGGCCCTGTTTTAATGATGGCTTTGTGTGAATTTGTGGGCACTGGTGTGTAAGTGTTGGTCTTCGTACAGTGAATGCATTGAGTGTGTGTCACCTGATTCAGCAGTTAAAACAGTATCTGGTCTAATAGCTCTGCAGGTCTATCAGTTTGCAAACGTGAGCGTGTGCAGATGTTCTTCTATATTTCTGATCTGTTGATCAGTTTCAGGCTAAAACGTATTACACCTTTCACAACCAAAGTTTGACACTAAAACAGATTTATTGCTTTTCTCTGCAGAGCTTACACGGTTCCGTTCATGTGTCGTTGTTTTTGTTTCTCCTGCAGATGAAGAAGGAGCTGAGTGATAACGAGTCCATCAGTCAGGAGGTGGTTGGGAACGCCCACATCGAAAACTATGCCTTAAAATTATTCCTCTACGCTGACAACGAGGACAGAGCAGGACGATTCCACAAGTGAGAACCGAGCCACTCCTTAAGAGAGTGTGTGTGTGTGTGTGTGTGTGTGTGTGTGTGTGTGTGTGTGTGTGTGTGTACTTACTAGCAGGACTTTGAAGTTGGCTTTGGCCTGTAATCATAACATCCCAGAAGAGTGTAATGGCCCTGCGTAACTGGTTTGTCAGTGTAATGATTTAATCATTGAATGATGCTCTGATTAGTCCAATTAGAAACTTTGAGGTATTTAAACCTTCAGTTCATGATGGAGTCTAAACATTAGATTGCCATTACAAAGGACTTGATATGAGATTTGTATTCACGAGTACAAGTACTTCATGGAAGGAGTCGTCTTGCAGGAAGAAACACAGAGCAGCTCCCAGCCCTCAGAACCACACAGTCCTGCTGTTTCTCTGCTCAAAAAAATATCTCAAACCTCAGTGAATAAGCGGGATGCACAGACTACCTGGTGCACTGGTGTTCTGTGGACCACAACAATACGATCTGTGACTTTGAAAATGTGAGCACAGCTTCTGTCAAAAGAAACTCAGTTTCTCAGATAAAGGTAATATTCAGATTCCAGTTAGACCCGTTACTTATACTGTGGGCTCTATAAGACCAGCTTTGCATGATTCAGTGTTCAAAATAATTCTTCTTATACTCATACTGGGCCACAGTGCAGCTCATCCTTGCTTTGAACCAAAAGGTTTTACTCGCCCATCCAAGAATGAAAGTTTGTAATTATTAATAAATCGATTAGTGACGGTCTGACGTTTTATTCACACATGGTTTAATTATGACCTTCCTCTCTAATCTGATCATTCACGAGGAAGGTCAGTATCTAACCGGGTCACTGGAAGGGTTTGTTGGAGGATTTCACTGGATAATTATATTTTTTCTTTTATTAGTTTCTTTGAGTCTTGATGTTTTTCCTCTGACAGGAGACATGTTGGAAACACCCCAACACTTTGTCTTTCATACTGCAGCTCCTCAGCCTTTCCTCACTCTGAAACACAATATTAGGTTCCTCCCACACTCATGCATGAGGGGGCCGTATCAGGGCTATCCCCACTCAGTGATGTCAGCGAGAGCCAAGAGTAGAAAGGCCTGGGTGAAGCAGAGAGTTTAGAGCAGGCTGAATTCCTCACATCTGCACACTGAGCTCATTATTTGAAACTCTGCCCGTGTTTTTAATATGAACTTACACGAATGGAGCAGAATTCATGGCAGAAAATAAGCACAGCTGCCCCCCTTTAGGCGTCACAGTGTCACAGTGGGAAATTTTCCGGAATGTTCAGGAATATTCAGGAATATTCAGGAATGCTGCTCCTTGTAGTGCACGCTCAGTTTCTGCCGTCACCATCAGATGGTCGACGGCCCTGTTGGGGACGGTCTTGGTCTCGGGGGACTTCTGCGTCCGTACATCCAGTTCCAGACCGTTTGGTGGAAAGCCGGTCACATCTCCTTCCATGGAAGCAGTAACTCAGGCATCATGTGGAAAAATGCTGCCTATTTAGGTCAGGAAACCACCTCAGCCTGTTGATCTTCATTCAGCGTTCAGCTGAGAGTGTTTTAGCAGAGATGTTTCTGCTGCTAATCACAGTGTTCACACCCATCACAGCTTTAACCTTTGGAGCTAATTGAACCAATGAAGTCGGATTAAAACCAAAAACGTTAGTTTGTAATCATTACTCTTCTGTTAGTGACTCTGGTTGTGTTAAATCCTCATATTTAACGGGGAAGAATAACATGACACCAGGTTATTGGAACAGTTGATTTGGGGGATTTCTCTGGAAAATGTGTGTTTCTTACTCTTTTCCTTTGTAATTTCTCCTTCCCCCAGTTTATCACCTGGAATGAGACTGCCCGACAGGAAACACCTTGGAAATAATCAGAAGTGTTTATACGTTCTCCACACGATTTCAATGCGTTCTTTGTTTGTCTTATCTGCGTTTCTAATGGTACATTAAGTGAGGCTGGCCAAATATTTCAGTCAGGAATTCAATCTTTTTTTTCTTTGCTTTGTCTTTAAAAAGTTGGACCCTGTGTCTGACTCAGACACACCATTTCCTAGGAATGAGACAAAGAACAACAAAACAGAAGCACCTGCAACTCTGTGCAACTGCTGTAACCTTTCAACTAAACAAAGAAATCCACCATGCCTGCATGACAAAGTGACTTCAGATACCCGCTTATCCTCCCATTACCTGGATTCAGGTACCCAACAGCAGTTATTGGGCTGAGCTGGTTATCTGGTTGTGAGTTCACCTGGAGTTTCCCTTGCACGTTCACATGATAGGTGCGGTGCTGGTCCATCTATGCTTCTGACCAATAGGAAGCATGGATGAACAGGTTGATGAAGTCTCAGCATGAACACAGCTGCTGTAGACAATGCAGCGGTGTGAGCATGTCCGAGGAGAAGCTTTGGTCAGCAGCATTGTTTAAGATCTGCTGTATTAATAAAGTTTTAAAAGAATTTGAAGCCGATAGAAAGATAGTCATCAGTAATACAGTGACATCATCACCACAGCAGAAACCAAAGGAGTTATTATTTCATTAAAGTAATTAAATCTGCTCATCCTTAAGGAAAACACCCGCTCCAACATCCCGCAAGTTTGCAACTTTATCACTCCACACTTTATTACCTCCCCGAGCCCGGTTCTGCCTGAGGTTTCTTCCTGTTAAAAGGGGGTTTCATTCAATTTATTTCAATTTAATTCAATTCAATTCAATAGCATATCAGTAGCATCCAGATCTGCTAAAAAGACAGAAACTTGCATGACGTCTCCTCTGTGAACTCTGGAGACTCTGCACTTTGACCTTTGACATGGGAGAAACGTGCAGAGTCGGTTTCCCTTTCTGTCAGTCATCCTGCAGCAGCTCATGCAGGATGAATGGATGCAGGCGACGTGTCTCTGGATTTGTTTGTGGTGTAAACACAGCCCAAAAGCTGTTTCCAGCAGGTATATGAAGCAGGACTGACTCAAGCTTCTGTTCTGCTGCTGGTCAGCAAACCCGCCTGCGGTTTTACAAGCAGCAGCGGTCTGCTGCCAACACGAGCCTCAGCCGTGTGTTATGTCACTCCTGAACACACACACACACAGTCACACGGATATACACGGATATAACACACGAGCCTCAGCCGTGTGTTATGTCACTCCTGAACACACACACACACACACAGTCACACGGATATACAGAGGTGTAAATGCGTACATGTTTACATGTCTTCATTTTGAGTCACACAGCTGAATGTTTTTTGAAAACTTCCCACTCTGCACTACAAGGAGCCCATTCTTTGTCCTTACCTGTGTGTGTGTGCGTGTGTGCGTGCGTGTGCGTGCGTGTGTGTGTGTGTGTGTGTGATGATGGGTTGCTGTGGTTACCAAACGTATCTACTCTTCAAACCAGAGAGCCCGGCCAGCCTCAACATCTGATCAACATCTTACACAAGCACATGCTGTTTAAAATCTTTTACCAAGAGTCAGATAACAGATAAAGAAGTAAACAAAAAGTAAACAATACTAAGCAAATAATTAACTAGTAATAACGTATACGTTAGCTTAATAAACAACAATAAAAGCTTAGTAAAGGTTTACAGTGACGTTAGAGGTAAAATGAGTAATGCTGTTATACAGAAATAGAAGATCCATCCCCTCCAGTCTAAGTGGCATTTTTAAGCCCCTGCCCCAGCTCATGTGGGTGGGACAGTAATGGAAACAAAAATGCTGATAACTGAAAGATAATCTGCAATCCTCAAAACACAAATGTTTGGCTCTCGACCTGCACCAGCCAAAGTTTTAAAGGTGCTTTCTTTTTTAAAACAATGATCCAAATGTAATAACTCTGAGCCAATATATATTACGCCGTTTTATACGAGCAGTGACATATCTGAGTTCATGTGATTGTAAGACACTTTTAAAACTCGAGTGAGTTTATACAGTGTCCTGGAACTGATGCATGTTTGAATCCAACATGTCTCAGGAGACAGTTTGTGTCGTGTTTGCGTGTTGCGTGCTCTGTGCTCTACAGCACGCTGGAGCGGTCCTGTGGTGCTGAGCCTGCAGCTGCTCCAGTGGTTTGTTCCTTTGTAGCTTGGACCACTTTTAGTTGGTATTGATTAAGGCTGGCCGATATGTGAAATTTTTCCAACCCACATTAATGAGTCCAATAAATGACGATAGGCGATATATTCGTGCAGGTGACTTTTTGATGGGCGGAGCAATGTAATCATGCACAGACTGATTTGCGCGTTTAGAACACAGAAGTCCAAACATGGAGCAACTAGTTGCCCAAAAAAATACAAAGTCACCAATTTGGGATTTCTTTGGCTTCAAACCGAAAGATTCAAAGAGGCAAACCTGAGGATGTAACCAAAGGGGTGTGCCGCTTGTGCAGACGCATAGTGCCAGCAAAGGACTCAAACACGACTAACGTGCATGAGCGTTTACGTGTCCACCATCCGGCTGAGTATGCTAGGCTATCACCAGCTTCCTCAGCTCTATCGAAAGTGCTTTTGCTAATATAGCTACTTTTGGATTATTTGTTTATTTTGTTAGATTATAATATTATTTTATGCCATGTTATACCCCTAACTAAAGATTGTGAATTATTATGTAGTTTTAGTTTGCATTATTCTCCTGAATTAGAAGAAGCTGATAACTATTGCATTCGTTAAACTGATTTGCATTACATTAGACTGCTGATTTATTGTGGATGAATGATATTGTTTATGATGTTATAAGAAATACTGTTTGCAGAAAGTCATCGCCTTATTTGTCTGATTAGAAGAGAACAGAATATACTGGAGTTTTCTGCCCCAACTCAGCAGGAGCAGATAAACGGGGAGCCAAGGTCGTAGCTTAGGCGCCGTGTGAGAGAAAAGCATGTGAATGTTTAGGCTTTTATGATAAGGTGGGAGAACCAGAGGCTATAAGAGTTTGAGCAATGCTCCACCATTTTGAGATCTGAGGCTGTCTGCATACGGTGTCCATCTCCCACGCGGGTGTTCATTAAAATCATCGTTTGACTTAACCCGGCCGGACCAGTGTTGTTATTGTGGTTTTTCTCTTGTCTCCATCCCCAATATTTTGAACCTTAACAATTAATTTATTTGAAATGCACCAAATCACGCTAAAGCTGCTGGCAGACGGTGCCGTTAAAACGGCCCTATTTCTTTTTTTTGTTGTTTTTCCGTTGACTGCTTCTCTTAGCTTCAACCAACATTATTGGCAAAATTGCTCATGGGCAAATAAATAAATCGCTGTTGTAGAAACAAGGCTCTCTCAGTGATGGAGTAAGAGACAGTAAGAGACTAATGGACGTTCTTCCATCTTATTCATTCACTTCTGTTCTGCCCATTTTTTTCAACCCCCTTTTCTTCCAACCTTTCCTCCTTCGTATATCCCATAATTCCTGCCGTCTGTCCCCCTCCTCTGCCTCTTTCCTTCCTCCAGGAACATGATCAAGTCATTCTACACTTCAAGTCTGCTGCTGGATGTCTTGTCTGTTTTTGGGGAGCTGTCAGAGGAGGTAAGATAAAGACCCTGCTGGGAGTCCCAGGTTTGATCTCTGCAGAGTTATAATGATGACCAACCCCAATAGGAAGCTCATTTATCAGTTAACTGGCTGAAGGATGATGCCGACTTTATTTAATCATTTATAAATGATCCAATAATCCCAAAGAGACCAAAACCAACAGAACATTCATCCTGCTGCCGAGGCCTGTCTGTGCAGCCAGATCCTGACAGCAGTCATGCATCTGCTTCTTTCGACTCAGACACGAGAAAGTGACACAGTCGTGACATCAATCAGGTCACTGCACTGTGGGAATGTCATTAAAGGAGACTTCAGGTCATTCTCCAATCCCTTCCTTCTGATATTTCATTGTTGTTGTTTTCATAACAGAGCTGCTGTGAGGCCAAGCGTTGACTCAGCTGTTGCGATGTATTCAGGGTGCTGCAGATAAACAGACTTTGTGTAAATTTGTGCTCTTATCCTCCCGCTAATCTGCAGTTATTAGCGAACCTTTACAGACTGGCCGCACAGCCCGACATTGTTAAAACACAGAACTTTATTTTATTTCGCAGCCAAAAATTTTCAAAGATCCCAAATGTGCCATGCTGAATTTTCAGGGAAGAGATGCACAAACACGTTAAATATTTCCATTTGATGAGAAGGTGCAGCCACAACACAACAAACCACAGAGTCTGTGTGAACATCAGAGTCTGAGCAAATTAAAGCTTCATCATTGGAAGCAAAGGTTTAAGTTTAGTGGTTATTAGCAGTGGCTGGGAGTTATTTGTGCCTTAAGGTGTGAAACACAGCGCAGCGTTTCCCACAGATTCAGATTACAGTACGTGTGGTGCAGGAGTCCCACGCTTTCTAAAAAAAGTGATTAAAAATTCTGCTCAAATGTGCCGCTGCTCTGAACATTTTATGTGCAGCGTTTGTGATGAAGACATAACGGAGCTGTAGATGTCTCTGCAGCCATCTGCCCGTTATCTCCACCGTCAGCCTGCAGCTCGTCCCTCTGAGGGGCGCTGAGCTCTGCATAGAGGTGTTATGATCGACTACTGCAGACCATCATGTTGGAGTTCAGCTGTGGGATGAGGTCCTCTTGAGATCAGACACCCAGACAGTGACTGAACTTTCAAAATAAGAGTGGGTAGGCTTATGGCTCAGTGAATTAACAACAGATAATGAGATTCTCCCAGATGGATTGAAAAATGGCCAAAGTATGTCCCCAAATATATTTCACTACCATTAATTATAAAAGTTCACCCTGTCGTTAGGAAACCCTGCAGAGACATTTTCTTTGTATAGCACCAAATCACAACAACAAGGTGCTTAAAGTTGACCGCGTACGAATCTTTACTGTGAAAGTGAGGTATGAACACAGTCCTGCTTAGCTCTGTTCCTGTAAACACCTGGTGTGTATGATTCCCAGATCACCCAGAAACCATTAAAGCATGATGGGGCACTTAGTTCATGTATGGTGAGCTGTCATGTTCCCACACTGAGACCCACTGGTGACTGAGTTTCAGGCAGCAGAAAGAGGTTTTCAGCAGTGTTGCCACCATCTTATGTAACACTGTTACCGTCAGGGACCTTTATACTTCGTGAATGCCTTCAATGTGTTCCCATGTGTGTCAGAATTCATCCCACTGACTTGTTTCTGAGAGAGAAACCGAATCTGTAGCTGCCGTGTAACAGTCTCTGAACCCGACAAGTGAGTCAGTGACTTTGAAAAACACGACTATCCAGTTCAGTATTTTCAGAAGTGCTTTTCAAAAATGACTCTAGCCTTTGTAACTGAGGCTGGCACACATTTAATGTCACACATTTCTTCAAAGCAAGCACTCAGATGTCAGGTGATGTCCTGCCTGTCAGCAGGTACCACCCGTCATTTATTGATGTTTT
The DNA here is from genome assembly GCF_965226115.1 of Aulonocara stuartgranti. Lineage (NCBI taxonomy): Eukaryota > Metazoa > Chordata > Actinopteri > Cichliformes > Cichlidae > Aulonocara > Aulonocara stuartgranti. The sequence continues at coordinate 25,861,605 of NC_138951.1, forward strand.
TGCTTCCAAGGAGCCCGTTTGTCCTGTAAAGTGGTCTTGAGCAGCAGCTCTCCAGGGTTTCTGAACAATAATCAGTTGTTTTATTTATTTATTTATTTTAATTTTATTTTCAAGAATAAAAAGCCAACTCAAGGGATGAACCAGTGCTGTTCACACAAAACAGACAACTCAGGAACCAGTTTGAAATGGAATCTTGTGGCTTTTTGTTATGAGCAGCCTGTGTTTCACAAAAACTCATAATTTGTTCTTATTTTTTTAGGTGAATCTATAAAAATTGCCTAGGATAACAAAGTTAACACCAACAAGGTGATTCCCACAGAGCTATTGACTGAAACCTTGCCATATCTCAGCATGGTGTGTTTTTTAGAACACTAGGTGACTAAAGAAGAAATTAATAACCAAAACAATTGCCTGTAGCAAATAAACAGTATCTGAAAGTTACTGAAAGGACGGCTGTCAGGAAGCAGTTCTTAATGTAGGGAAACGGGGAGAAAAGGCAGAGTTATGAAAACTACATGAACAGGTCTGATGGAGAGATGGATCCACATCATGGTCAGTATGTACGAGGAGGTCAGGAGGAGGTCCAACAGTGAGAGTCTGCAGCCATTTGTGACACAGGGTGGAGATTCTTTCCTGGATATCTGAAATGGAAAAACAGGCAGAAAACCTCTAAACAAGAGCTTCAAATACTCTTCACAAATCCTGGAGATCTTTTCCTGAAGATACTTAAAGAAATGACAGAAAGCTCAGAGAGCTCAGACTGAAGAATTAAGTTTGTCGTACCTAATGCAGATTTTGAAGCTGGTTAGAATTGTATTGTCTATTTGTTAATGTGGCCACAAACTTTAAGTTGAAAAGAGAGATGACACCATTAGAGGAGATCGTTCCCTTTTATCTCTGTTCATTAAGAACACCATTAATCCTCAATCTGGCCCCAGTCCAGCCCTCCAGTACATTTAATTGGATGTGCATCGATATTCAGATGTGAAGACACGGCTGTGTGATTTCATGTTAACTGCATCAAGCTGCCAGATCTTTAACTTTACCATTGTTTTCTCTTTCCTCCTGCAGCTGTTGAGTTTTTATGTTCAGGCCTGATATAACAAATACAATTTTGCTTTTACACGAGGAGTCGCTGTTACGCCTGATCAATTGGAATTATTACCCAGTTGTTTCCTCTTCAGTTAGTTCCTTGTTGCTGTGCCTGGCCGAGAGCGTGCACTGGACATAAAAATCTACACGAGCAGAAAGCTCATATGCGTACTTCTTCTACTCCGGTTGTCACCGCACTACATTGTTACTAACAAAGGCAGCGTGGACATCTGCCTCTGACTATAATTATGTCTCTCCACCATGAGGCCATGAGCCCACCTGGGGACATTGTCAGCCAATGCATTTTACATTAACAAATTACGGGAATTGAAAGCATTGTGACCCTAATCGTGGTACTTCACAGAAAAGAGTCAGCAGCCGGGGAAACTACATGTTCCTGAGTCACTCTTTGAAAATTGGATCATCACCTAGAATATAAAAGAATCTGGATTTTTTTTTTATACAGTCATGAAAAAGTTTTCACAGTTGTGCACAAAACTTTATCACATGACTGCATGAAGATAATGATGCTTCCAACAAATATGTTGAAAGTAATTCAGAACTGAAGCATTCGTGGTTCATCATATCTTGAAACGTTTAAGGTTTTACCAACCAAATGTCCAAATGAAGATTTAAAGTCCAGTGGTTCCCTCTGTGAATTGCTACCTTATTGTGGTGGAGGAGTTTGTGTGTCCCTGGGATCCCAGGGGGTATGTTATCTGAGGCTTTTGCCCTATGGTAGGGTCATCCATGGCGAATTGTCTGGTCCCTCACCCAGGAACAAACTCTGCCCGGGATGGGGTTAACTGGGCCACGCCCTGGAGCCAGGCCCAGGGAGGATGCCCGAGGTCGAGCGCCTGAGGCCAGGCCCAAGTAGTCTATGGGGCCTGGCCAGGCACAGTCCGAAGAGGGAACATAGTTTTTTGTCTTTATGATATTGTTGAGTCTTTTTGCCTTCTACAAAAGTTCTGTTTAGGTGTTAAATGAATGCAAAGACAACAAATTGCCCCATGAGGGAGCATGTGCTTCCCTCTGCTATGAGTTATTGTTTAACCGAGAGTTTTACAATGTGTGACCTTTCTGTTGAAACTTTTATAGCGGTTACATTCCTGTCTTTCCCTTTGCGTGCTTTAATATCTCAAAAGTGTTTTTCCAGGGATTAAAATAACCGGAGCCTCATCCATCTGCGATGGTAATGCTAAGGCTAAACAAATACGCGTCAGCTCTCCGTGTTGTTTCTGAGCTGCTTCTGTGAATTTGGCACTTAACTGGAATAAGCAGGAAATTCTCACAGGTCTTATCAGCGTCACTCCTATTGTAATATTTCAAAGATCCTTCAGCCTTGATTCACTCTAATGTGCCCCCATTAACACTCTACTGCGTCTCCTCACACCTCCATTGTAGTACATCGTGATCATTCACTGCCTGACACCGAGGACCTGGGACACGCAGTTTATGAATTGTAATGTAAATTCTCTGTGGGCGACTCCAAGCAAAGGCAGATGCGCACTGATCATAAATTTTACATCACTCACACCTGAGTGCAAACCAGTGTATAATTGAGGTTTAGTGCCCAACTTAGTACCTGTTAACCCCACTGGTAGAACTTTGTTACTCTGACTCTATAGTCGTATAGGGGACTGAGCCACTGGATAAATACCTCTAACAGCCTTACAGTGTATGTATGTTTTCTTTTCTGGGTTGGATGGATGGAACTTTATTCAGTACCTGAACCTTGAACCTTGGGACTGAAGTATTTTTATTTTCTTTAACTTCAAATTCAAATAGCTTACACCTTTTTATACCCTTCAAAACTACTTACCTGCTTCTTTGTCTTCAGGCCTTCAGCAGTTATACCCTCCCATTTAAAATCCAGGTCCTAAAAGTTGGCTCAAATTAAACCAGTAATGCTTTTTTTCGTTTCAGACTCAGTTTTGGTATCTTTTCTCTACTTATCATAGAATAAATTACACCTTCCTTTCTCTGGCCCTGCTTTAAAAGCTAACCTGATTCACATTAGGTCCATGTTCTAGAGTACTGATGGAAATCGGATAGCCAACAGAATGAGACCTGAATGTAACAAACCCACAGCAGACCCCAGTGCATGTTCATGCTTCCTGCCGGCGCCGCAACACTACCGCCTGCTCCTGCTGTGTAGCCACCATCTCAGCCACCATTTGGGTCAGCTCCTTCCACATTTGGCCTAGTTGCAGGTCTGCTGTGTCCTCATCCTAGGTTTCGGCACCACTGTAACAAACCCACAGCAGACCCGGTGCATTTTCATGCTCTGCAACATCTCTTTATTAATGGTTGCTTGTTCACACACACTGTTGGCTGCAGCTTTCTCTATCTCACTGCCAACCACACACACACTGACAACAACCACCATCCTGCAGGACCCAGTACCGTATTTAAGTCGGCGGGGCATGATTGCGGATGCCGTGCAGGTGCGTCCGCCTTCCCTGCATGGCACCGCAAGCCACTCCCTGCTACACTGAATAAATATTCCAGCACTTGGTGAGAGGAAGGATCTGTCAGTCTTTTCAGCTCCATTCACCTCACTCATGGACAAGACCTACAGACACTCATCCCTGACCCGGAGTTGGTACTCCATCTTTTCTAGCTGAGGAATCGTGGCTTTGACTGTGTTAATCCCACCTTTAAACCACCCCAGTGCAAGGTAGAGGTCAGCACCTGACAAAAAGAACCATGTCATCAGCAAAAGCAAAGATAAAATCCTGACTCTAACACCCTCCACTCCTCAACTGTGCCTGTCCACGTGTCCAAGTCTGTCCAAGAGTTAGGAACAGAATATTTGATAAAGCAGAGCCCTCACAAGAATGAGTCTTACTTTTTGTTGGCGGTGTAAACCCAGTCCTGTACAGCTGTACTGGGACCAGAAACTAATAAAGCTAAGCAAAGCTCACACTTCATGCAGTTATACAGTTTGCCTCACTCTCAGAGCACGCTGTGACAGGTGCAGCAAACAATTTCTGCCTTCTTCTCTTTGTTTGGGGACCGAACATAACACGTTTGTCAAGTGCCACTTGGATTAGGACTTCCAATATAGCAGTACTAGCTCTGCTTTTTATATGTCGAGTGCCCGGGTCACAGTCTGGCTGTCTCAGGTAGATCCGGTGACGTCCACAGTGTTCCAGTGACTTCCAGTCTGGAAAGTTCCTCATCCAGATCATGACTGCAGCTGCAAAACGTCTTTAACAAAGAGAGCCCCTATCCTGCATTGCTGGTGTATGACAATGAATTTAGGACCCATGGTAAACATGAGCAGAATAAATGGTTCCACTTGTTAAAATTAGATTGGTGAAACTGGGTGCTTTTGAACGGAGCACCCTGGGACCCACAAACATTTTTATTTTTCAGAAGACCTCATTAAAGGAGAATTGGAAACTAATGATTATGACATCATTAGGAACTAATGATTGACAACCTCAATCAATGAGAGTTCAGTTTGAACTTCCAAGTCCTTTACAGTGACTAAATTCATACCTTTCAGCAGCCTCGACCTTTGACCATATCGCATGTTACACTAACCGGCAGTTAGTTTTTGGGGTAAAAGCTGTGGAAAAATATATCTCCCTGTGTCAGTTATAACTTCCTTGATGTGTGTTTATTCTCGCCTTCACCAGAACATCCAGCACAGGAAGTATGCCCGCTGGAAGGCCACCTACATCCACAACTGTCTAAAGAATGGGGAGACGCCTCAGCCCGGGCCCATCGGCATGGGTGAGGACGAGGAAGCAGGTGGGACACACTGATATGGAACACACACACACCCCTCTTTCCCCGTTACCAAACAGTCCTCTCTTGTGTGAGTTCTCTTTAATGAATGCTGAGGCCAAATTCCTTTTGTGTGTGTGTGTGTGTGTGTGTGTGTGTGTGTGTGTGTGTGTGTGTGTGTGTGTGTGTGTGTGTGTATAAACCTTGGCTCTGCATTGTTTGCCTTATCAGGTCTGGGGCTGTAGCAGGAAAGTCATGCGGTGAAACTGGAGACGTTGTGAGATTAAAGGAGTGAGGAGAGTAGATTAGTCATCCACAGTAAGTTTGTGCTTATGTGTGACGATGATTCAAATTAGCACAGTCTGGCTAAGAAAACTAAGAAAATGTGTGTGAAAATGCACCTGAGTGCGCGTGTGCCGCTAGGCTGTGCCGGATCTTTGTGTTCGTGTATACATGAGAATGAGCTGATATTTATTTTATTACTCTCGGTTTCCTCATATTGAACACAGATCCCTGACCTTTGTCACATTGTAACGTTCTGGCTGCTGATGCCAGGCTTGCACCATAAAACGTAACCTTTAATAGAAAGAAAGCATGGGGGAAAACGCCATGAGATCCTGGGGAGATTGACCGAATTAGTCCACCAACAAAATGACCACAGCAGCCTTTAAAGTTCACCCTGTTCTTAAAAGCAGAAATGTAGGGAAGGAAACAAACCCTTTTTCTAATGTTCGCCACTTTAGCTGCTGACATGGGATTTGCAATAGATTACGACCTCCGAATAATAGTTTTTGCTCAAGTGGCTTTTTAAGTGGTCCAATTTGCAGACCATCCTGCAACTTACAGCATTTGTCTTTTGGCAAGTGGTAATTCTCTGCCTCTCTGGGTTAAATCTAAACATCAGAATAGAAATGGTTTGAGCTGTTCCTTTTTTTCTTTCCCCTACTCATGTGAACGGACTTCCTCCATGTTTCAGGCAACATGCGCGCATTCGCTGGTACAAAAGTTCGTTTTTCCTTGTATTCCTGTACGTCGTACGTTAAATTAGACATGCTACGGCAGCATTGGTCACTCACAGATCCAGGATACATTTTATGGTAACAGTTTTTGGTGTTCTTGCCTCATGGTTTCTCTCACCTTCAGAAACTTGCTTGATTGTTGCAGACTTGCTCAGTTCTCTGTGAAAGACATTCTTAATTGTAATTAATTAATTAATTTTTATGTGATGTGAGGGGTATACTTTCTCTTTGAAAATGTTCTTGTGATCGATGAGTTCAGGTCCTTCAGAAGGAATCGGACAAGCGAAGTGCGATTGTGTGGCTCGGCGTCTTAACATCTCTTGGGAGCATTATGTGATTATGCTAATAATTCCTAAACTCTGGTGACTTTATCTACAAGTCGATTTTATACCACGCCATCTGGACTCATTTTCAGATTGCACTCAGACTGCGAGAAATTGCATCAAAAGGCCCAGGAGAAAACACGAGTGTGTTTTGACGTGAGCACCTCCGGGCCTGCACACGTCTCCCGTCCCTGCAGGGGAAACTCGAAGCGTAGTTTTCATGTCAGTGGAGTGATGTTGACGAATTCCTCGCTACAAAAACGACCATCTGCTCGGCCACGCCCGCTCAGTCCACATACACGCGGGCGTGCTCGACCGTGACATCACCTCAAAGAGCACTTATCTGCACTCGCATGTAACACACACACAGCACATTTACTTTTTCTTGTATTTCCAACCATGTCTGCCACAGATTTTCACGCTTTCCTCCTCTCCCTGCGGCGTTGGGGTCTCTGTGTCAGTGATGACATCATGATAGCGATATCATCCACCCTGCACGTATGGATGGTGTATGTGTGTGTGTTCCAGTGTTACTGTATTTTTTTGTTTTGTTTTGGGTTTTTTTTGTTCCATTAGGATTTTATCAAGATTCCAACACCATTACGGTGTGTGTGTGTGTGTGTGTGTGTGTGTGTGTGTGTGTGTGTGTGTGTGTCTGTTTTCTTTCTGTCCTTTCTCACAGACTCACAGACAGCCCAGATGTTTAGTTTAGTTCTGTGTGTGTGTGTGTGTGTGTGTGTGCGTGTGTGTGTGTGTGTGTGTGTGTGTGTGTGTGTGTGTGTGTGTGTGTTGGAAAGTGAGCACATCTGTCTCTCCATCAGAAAGCATTCCTTTCTGATAGGATCACTTTTGATTTATTACTATTGTTGATACTCCTGCAAATACAACATGATTTGTGGAGTTTGTTTCTCTGTTTCTCCTGCTGTGACGAACATGTCAGCCATTGCTGGCTCCAAAGAGTGAACTTCAGGGTGCTCGCTCTCTTCACCGTAATGGTTAAAACCTTTGTGACTGTCTGCAGCTTAAAGAATCTATTTTTTTTTCTGTGATTTGTTGGCAGTTGAATTAATCTTTGATGAGAGGTGGGCGGGGTCAGTGGCAGCTTTTGTGCACAAATAAAAAATACTTATGCACACGGTTAATAAAAAACTGATTTAGCTGCTACCTGTTTCTGTTGCTGTGGGGGATTCCCCCAAGAATAAACTATGTCTGTATCGCCACATGTTTCCTTTGCCTTCAGATCACACAGGGTGGTAAACTAAAACAAATGAAGTAGAAATCAAACGTTTGACTTTTAGGAACACTCGGACGTGGATTCTTTGGGTTCGGTGTGCCGAACCGAGTGAATGCCCGCTGTTAATGTCAGCTGTAGTGATTAACAAAGGCCCCATATATTGTCCAGGCGTCGTTTATTTACTGCACTGTTGTCGTGGTAACTTTGTGAGATATTATTTCCACATCTCAATAGTTGAGAAATTTTTCACCCAGGGCAAGGAACAGAGGGGAAACTTCCCATGTGATAAGGTTGTTAGAACAAAGGAACGTGTTTACATTTTTTTTTATTACGGACTTGACCTTTAAAGATCAGAGCCTTCAATTACAAGCCTCGTCTGGAACAGCTGGTTAAATTTCATGCGATGTTTTTCACAAATCCCTCCATATATTGTGTCATTTCCCAGGATTTCTCAAAAGGTTATGATCTCACAGCTGTTATTTACCTTAAAAGAATCACTTCTTGGAGCGAACCTACAAAATAAACCGATAAATGCTCCTCTGTTTTACTCACTGAACAAAAGAATCCATACGATCGTCAAACTCATTTATTAAAGCAGACTCGCCCGCCAGCACAGTCATGGTCTGTTTCACAGCAGTGTTACACAAATCCTGATCACATCGTGCTTCTTAGCCCTTTACCGCTGTCTCTGAGGCGCTAGCAGGAGATGATCCTGGACCTTATTTTATCATTACATGGAGACTCCACCTGTGAGTCTGTGATGTTAGAATTGTGTGTCCCCGTGCTGCTGGACATGCATGAGAGCAGGCACCGGACTCTCCACTGATCCACTGTAAGTAGCTTAATTGATCTCTAGAGAGTAGTTGGACACACACACAGCAGAACACCAGTATACAAGCGGTCATTACAGGCAGATCATTGTCTCCCAGCAGCCCTGCGCCGACTTTCTGCTGGCTGGAGGAGGATGTATTTAGCAAGAGGAAAGGAAGGGATGGAGGGAATGAAAGGGTGGAGGTTTTGGGGGGTGGGTGTGGGGCACAGGGAGAAAACGTCCCGTGCCAAGTTGTTAAAAATATAAAGCATGTTTTCTGTGACCTGAAAATATGCTTTATATGGTGAAAGTTATTGAAACATGACTTTCATAAACATTAAAGTCAAATCGAGCAACACAGAAGGTCGGTGTGTGTAAGGGGGGTCCTTAGTGACAGTTGGATAAACAGATTTTAAATTAAGGCCCTGTGAAGCCCACAAATCCATTCTGACAGACCGGCTGGTGTATAATACTAAGGCTACGTTCACACTGCAGGTCTTAATGCTCAATTCCGATTTTTTGATCAAATCCGATTTTTTTTGTCTGCTCGTTCACACTACAGATAAAATGCGACAGCAAACGCGCTCTAGTGTGAACCCACAAAGCGGCCCGCATGCGCAAAAGAAGACGTCACACACAACGCGCTCTGTTTAGACCCAGAGCAAACAGTATTGTTTGACTGATGGCCCTTAATATAGAGACTTCGGACTTTATGTTTCCTAATTTTTGCTTTAAGTTATTTTGTTATTTACATAATAATGTAAATAACCTCATAATTATCCTTATTGCTGTTTTAGAGAGGAGCGGTGCTTCAAAGGATAGTTGCAGATTTCTGTCAGAATCTGCAGATTATACAGTACAAATAAAATGTTCACGTTTCTCCAACGTTGTCTTCCCAACAGTTTCACTGACATCTACACTGGATGGCCAGGAAGCATTCACGATGTCTTATCGGGCGCTTCTCCAGAGCTGATAATTGGCGTCTGTCTTGTGTCAGTGACGTAAAAGACGGATTTAATGCGACATGACCATTCAAACAGCAGTCGCTTTCTAAAACATCGGATATGTATCGGATTCAGTACCACATACGAAAGTGACCCAGATCGGATTTGAAAATATCGGATTTGCGCCGTTCACACTGTCATACCATGATCGGATATGGGTCGCATAGGGTCAAAAAAATCGGATTTGATGCGCTTTCGCCTGCAGTGTGAACGTAGCCTTAGTGACACAGTTATTAAAGAGCTTTATAGGTTAGAGGCCATTATCCCTCCTATGAAGGATTCAAGTCAACGGTGGTTCTTTGATGCGTTGCGAGGGTTGGTGAAGTAAATTTAGAGACGGTTAAATCAAAGTGGAGCTGTTGTGCTTTCCCTAAGTTTCCATCTCCAAACACTGTTTCAGGCTCTCAGACCCTAATATGGTCTTCTCAGACAACGTCAGCTACAACCTCCTGCTGTGATCAACAGGCAGCAAATCAGAAGAACCTTGGATGAAAGGGGGAGGGGCCAAAACAGCTTCTGGGTTAACTAATGCTCATCAGAAAATAAATGAGGATTATTTCAATCTGTGAATCGTGTCTAAATAATGTGATCCTCACCTCTTTAACCTTCACAGAAAAGACATTGTCTGTTCTTTGGATCTTTTCTGGAAGTCTAATGCTTGAGAACTTCTTGTGTGTTATTTTTATGTATGTATTATATGGCAAAAGTGAGAGAATGAATAAAACAAGGGAACAACAGGCAAACCCGGGACCTTGGTCCATGCTCCAATCAGCTAAAAGCAAACAACAGTCAGAATAAATGAGAACTGATATCCCACTGATAAAGTCACAAAAGCCATGAAAGGAGCTGGGATGGATGTGGGTTGCTAAGCAGCTTGCAGATGAACAACAGCTGTGGGCAGGCAGAAGCAGCTGAATGGCTCACTGTCGATAAGATTTTCATAGAAAGCGGGTGATAATGAAACTGGTGCTGTTTTGATGATTTTTAAAGGCATGAAAACTATGAAGTGTAATTTCTCTCAACAACTGGTCAGGAGTTTTAAGCAGGACTACAGCAGCTCGTGGCCTTGGCTGGTGTCCACGGTGGAAATGAGTTTGGGGATGTACAGGTCCTTAGAAAGGGGAAAACATATTTCATCCAGTGCAACAGAAAAAGGCAATAAATAAATAAAATGAATGAAAAGAATATCATAAGGGACAAAAGCAGAGAAGGGCTCAAAGTAGTGCCTAAGAGCAGCGACCGGCCTCCCGACGCCAGCTGGAGGGCTGAGGGTCTGTCTGAAGCTATGCCGAGCTCAGAAACTGCTTTTTAACAAGTGCCCTTTGGCAAGACACTAAGCCAATCTTTATACCACAGAGCTGCACAGCGTCCGGCAGCAGGACAGCCGCTGTGGCATTCACTCACCCACTGCTGTAAACAAGGAAGCAGAGCAGGAAGAACACTGGCCACAATCTCCATTTACTCCCACAGCTCACTCACCAGTTTTGTACCAGCCTGATTAGATCGATAAAAGGGGATGGTGATAATATTGATGATGATGATGATGTGACTTGGTTCAGAGTGTGATTTGGGCAGCAGTAAGAGTTAATAGCGCTCATAGTTTGGCTGCTGTGAGCTCCCTGTCTGCTCTTCGGTTTCAGTTACAGAACACTTTGAATGAGCTACAGGTGTCATGGCTGCCAGGTGTTTATCATTCAGTGGTTTAGGGAGAGCAGAGAAAGGAAGACGGGAGTAAACAGGGGAACTTTGAGTGAAACTTCTGTTGATATAGACAAAAACTCATAACCACATAATGAGCTGCTGCCCAGTGTTAACACGCCTGATACTGTGTTTGTAAATGGAGTCGATACTTTCTCTATGATTGCACATAAATCTGTAATGTCTCCATTCTGACCTTCAGAAAATCTCCTGCTGGCAAAAAAGCTGATGCTGTACTTCACACTATGTTTCATTCATGGCACACAGCTCCACTGAAACCTTACAGTAGTGTGGGGAAAAGTGCCTTTCAGGATCCACTGCCATTCACAGCGAGATGATTATCACTAATTAAGCAGTTATAAAAAGGAGAAAAAGCAGTTCCACCTTAATTAATATGATCTGATGTGACTTTGCAAACTGACACTCTGAGAGCACAGAAAACTTTGAGTCTCGGATTTCATGTTTGACCTTTTCATTGATGTCCAGGGTGAAAATAATAATGTGTACTTTTCAGTTGACCCACAAAATCATATTCTTTGAAACTCACAAAGTGACATGAAAGAATATCAAACAGGAATATTACTTAACTGATGCAATGTAAAATCTATTTGAAGAAAGAGTTATTTGTTATCCCAGTACTGCAGCGAGGGGTGAACAGTAATTAATCTGATAGATGCTATTAGTGCTGTTTAAGCAGTTTTACAAACATCAAACGGCAAAATAAACAAATAACAAACTAAAAAAAGAACTAAGAGTCAGTCTGACAGACTTTTCGAGCTGAAACCCAAAATCATTCCCTGAATAATCATAGCGTGTGTGTGTGTGCGTGTGTGTGTTCTTTAGGTGAGGTGTGGGGCAAACTGTGGTCGAGTTGATGCAGCTGTGGATTCAATTTAATGATTTCCTTAAGGAGGCTCCTGCTTTTGTGTATTCGTGCATGATTTTAAAGGCGTACCAAAACTGCTGCATTTACAGACTCATCAGTCTATAAGAAAATAAAGGAGGGGGGGAAGTGCTGTAATTGCCTTGAAAGGAAACTTTCCTCCAGAGGTCACACTCCCGCTGTCTATGCTGTTGCATAAGGCTCCTATAGATTTCAGTCCTATAATGTCTCCTCTGTAAGTCCAGCATAGCCCTGGTAGCATGCTATTGCTGCTTGAGCGCTGACTGGACCTTTAATGCTGGGGAAATAAAATTTAAAGTACATGAACATTAACAGAGTGTTGAGCTGTTTGGAGCACAGGCATAGGTGCACACACAGTTGTACACGTACAGGTGTACCAACAAAAAACAAATAAGAGATAAAAAACTTACAGACTGTAATATAGTTTATTCATATAGTTTTCAGTCTGATGCACAGATCGTAACAAATATTTGAGCATTGAGAAAGTGTGTGTGTGCGTGCATGCCACAATGAAGGGGTGTGGACGTTCACGGTTTAACAACTTAATGAAAGATGGAGCGGTCCAGCTAAAGTGTCAGATCTCTGCTTCATGCCCGTCTGCCTTTTTGTCTCTGATGCAGTAATGACACAGGCTGGGCTCTAACGTGGTGTCGAATCCAGCCTGTGTCTGCACATCCAGCCCAGTAGCTTAATCTCTGCAAACATCTCTGGCTGTCAAGAAGTGTTTTCTTTGTGTTAGGTGTGGTTGCTGAGTCTGCGGGCTTGCAGTCAGGACGTGAAATCACTGCAGTCTCATGTGTTTCACAAGGCTCTGTCCTTGTTTCAGGATTATTATTACTCTCTGTCGCTGCATGTTCAACTCTGACACCTTTGTTCATGACGTTACCTCCCAGAGTTCCACTCTGAACGTGAGTGTACAGGTGTGACAAACCTCAGTGTACCTGTTGCCACTGAGTGAGGGCTCGAAGGTCGAAGGCCACAATGAAAACAGCATTTACCGAAAAAAAAATAAATGGTGAAGTCACTTAAACTGTCAGTAACTCAATAAAGGAAATGTTCTGCTAACACAGAAACCATCAGCAGATGATCGGGTACAAATGTAACCTCTTCTTCACTAAGCACGCGTCACAGGTCAGGGGCCGGGCGCAGACATCAGAGTCTGTTTTACAAAAGTTACCAAACATGGTAAAAAAAAAAAGCTCAACTCGCTGTTTTTGTGTGACTGATAAGCATTAAGAGGGTTATCATCATTCATAAAAGCCAAGCCTGTTGTTTTGGTGAAGAGGATCTCGGTCCCAGCTATGTCAGTCTTACTAAATTTTAGGATGTTTTTGTAGTAATAAATATTCCATGTTCATGTAGAGCTTCAGTGTATGAAGAAGCAGTAATGTTGTTAACAGTCTGCTGTGTGAGAACAGTGTGTTTAAATATAAATGTGGGTGCTGGGACATTCAGACACATAGTGCCTTGTGTTTGTATCATTTTCCATTTTCTGCAGAACTTCCATTATTGTACTTCTGCTCTTTCATCATCAGATTTGATGGTGTATGATGGTGTATGATGATGTATGTGTTACCTTCAGTTTTCACATATATCTGTTGTGTTAACTCCTTCAGTGCTATGTTACTTAGATCCAGTGATGTGTAATAATTTGTGTCTGTTGTTGTTGTTGTTTTTAACTCTCTTGAAAAATGAAGGGGATTTTTACTTTTGAGCTTTAGGGTGATGCGTAAACACTGTAAACCAGTGGTTCCCAAACTTTTTTTGCTGGGCCCCCCTTTGTTTTACATGATGGCGTGTGCCTTTTTTCACGTCAGGCTGTGCGCCACGTTATTGTTTACATGAGATGAATTGCAGAATAGCAGATAGAGACGAAATACTGTTACTGTTAATCTGACTGTCTTCAGGTTTTACACGCAGTTACTGTCCCTCCATTTACAAAGGCAGAGGCCTCACGGTGTGATTATTTTACGTGTAGTTTTCCCCCTGTATAATAATATTCAACATTGCTATCAACAAATTTTTTTTTTTAAAAATGCCTTTCTGTGCAAAATGGGTTTAAAAACATAAACAGCTGTGGGATCCTGTTTGTCCGTGATTTGAACCGAGGGAACAAATCGTGGCAGGATCAGCCTGATATTATTTGTATCCCACTGTAACTTTACTGTATAAAGAGCTAACATCTCCAAAATGTCAGGAGTAGTTAGTCATTACAACAAGTGTTTGTGAACTAAAAATCAAGAATGTGGGATACTGTTTGTCCGTGATTTGAAGAGCCCAGCGCTGCTCCTGACGTAGGGAAGACCAATTCTACAGCGGAGACCTACCTTGGCACTTGTGTAGGTGAAACCAAAGGAAAGATATGCTTCACCATATTTTCTAGTCTTTGGCTTAGAATGAAGTTGGTTTGGAAACATATTCAGCCATGCTTCATCTCCTGCTTTGTGTTTCTGTGGGCGCCCCGTGCTAGCAGTGTCCAAGCATTTTGTTTTTTTTTCTTTTCATACCGCGCCCCCCTGCCATGGCCCTGCGCCCCCCCTAGGGGGTGGGCCCCACACTTTGGGAAGGTCTGCTGTAAACTGTGTTTCCATATTGAATAAATGATGCTTAACGGGTCGATAACAGAAAATAAACTGGTGTAATGTAATCAGAGGAGTCAGTGGCTGGTGTAACGTCCCCAGTCCTGTGATGTGTTTAAAAGTGCAACAGAATACCAACAAACAAGGGCGATCAGTCACCTGCAGTCCTGCAGTCGCTCCATCAAATGCTCACACATGCCCCGCTGCACACTCCATCTGAAACCAATTTCTGATGTAATATCTGTGGGATTTACACACCTCCTTTCTGTTCACTTTAATGAGATTCTCATGAATTCTAATCATTTTCCCCAAACTCATTTTTGGATTCCACCTGATGTGCTTTTGATGAAGAACCCTTTTTCACTGTGTGATTGAAACCAAGTGAGGCCAAAAGCTTTAAGCTTCTCTGTTCACCTCCTGCATCCTGATGTGTGGTAAAAAATGTCCTTTTTCACTTTTAGACACAGAAACTTGAACCGAGTGTGAGGGTAAGCAGCATGATGAGCACCAAAGGCACTGGTTGTAAATGATCCAGGCTGATGTGAGCTACAAAGACTTTTCTTATTTCACGATCCGTCACTTACACTTCTATCCCTGTGTTTCCATTTTACCCTGTGTGGACAGATATGTAGTTATTAGAGATTAGGGCGCAGTGACGGGATGGAAAGTGGTGAAATCAGGTGGGTGGATCTGATCCCGGCCACACTGCTCTCACGTTTCTTCGGCTGAGAAACCGCGTGCCAGTGAAAACAGAAATTCCTTCATGATCCACTGAAACTCTGAGATATGGAAGTGATACACAAGTGTGAAAGCAAAATGAGTTTCCATAAACAATGTTCCAGTAGTTTTTATTGGAGCTGCTGTCCATTGAAGAAATCTTCCTGTTTCACAGTTAATGACCCCCCCCCCCCCCCCCCCCCCTCTCTCTCTCTCTCCCTCTGGTAGACGAGTTTGGTGCTGAAGGCTTCTCCGGCCTGGGCCTCTCCCACGGGGGTTCTTTTAGAGGCGGTCCTCCTTCACAGGCCTCCGAAGACCAGGACCACAGTTCGGTTCCAGGCCCCGCCCCTGGCATAGGTTTTGCTTCCGGTCCAGGATCAGCCCCATCGGGTCCTCCGACCACAAACTACAACAACATCCACATCCCACCAGGAGCCCACGCTCCGGCCAACACGCCGGCCGAGCTGCCGCCGCCTACAGGTACGACAGAGGTTGGCTGTGTGTACAAACAGCGTGGCCACATGTCAACACGCTGGTCACTCGGTTTAGTCTATAGCAAGCTGAGTGTACGTGCTGAGCTCTCCATGTTTGACACATGTGTCCTTGTCGAGCAAAACATTTCACTTCCCATTGTCCATCAGCCTCAGCTCCACGCAGACAGTTCTGCTGTCTTTCGAAAATCTCACAGTGGTTTTATGTCATTGTCACACGGCAGCATTTAGCTCAGAGGACCAATCAGATCTGTCCGTGTTTGGAAATCTGTGTGCAAACACATGAAAACAGCTTTCAGCTCTGTTTCGAGACTAGGTCACCACCGTAGTGAGCCAAACTCCGAGCGTCGATCGCACCTCGTATCAGCCTGCCGCCGTGCCTGCCACACCTCTCTGAGGTCACTACGTTACGATGCAAACAGTTTAAAACGCCAGTATTAAATCCTGCTTCCTCTGAGCACACTGGGCCCGCCGTGCCTCTGAACATCGAGGTTTAACATGAAATAATAGCAGCAATTTAAAATTCTGTAGCTTTAAAACAGAGTAAATAATATTGTGCTGTACAATATTTCTAAGAAAGAGTCATTTACAGCAGCTGACTTTCAGAGTCTGAGAGACTGTAATTTGTCGAATATGGGACTTGTGTTGTGCAGCACATGGAGCACTTTATTTAAAGAGACTGTCGCTGCAGCAGACACACACACACACACACACACACACACACACAGTGCTGTTTAGATGTTAGTGGTCTAGCTTCATCACATGCTCAGTGAGGGTCCAGGTCTGTCCAATCACTGAAACGTGGATGATTAATTATAGACAAAAAACGTTGTGTTATATAAATGAATTACGATAATGATGCCATGATCACCTGACTGCTGTTTCCAGCGTGCTGTTGTTCTGCCATCATTAAAGGTCTAAACTAGAAGAGCTGCCTCTCTTGTCACCCGCCCTGTAATCCTGCTAATTTCCCCTGATAACACCGAGTATGTGACGGCCTCGCAATTTACCGGCGACGCTTTCAGTGACACTCCTCCCCGAGAGACGCATGTACACATGTTTGCTGGCGCAGATGTTTGCAGATGTTCTCTGGAGGATATAAAGAAGATGAAACTTCTCCAAAGTGAGATGTAATTGTTCCCTTATGGAAACAGCGTAAAGGCAAAATGTTGTATAAGAGCACTTGTCTAGGCACTGTTGCCACCTCATAGATCTGCGTGGAGGATTGGGTGTTTAGTTTTTTGCTTCCTGCGCAGAGTGATGGGGCACAATAGAAAAATAAACATTCACGCAGAAACCTCGAGTAATTCAAGGTGATTATAGATTACACAAGCTTCTGCAGAAAGAGCTGCACACACCGTCCAAACACACTTTCCCCAAACACAAACACACACACACAATCGGTCCACCGTCACCGCTGCACAAAGAGGAGCGGCAGAGGTGGACCTGCTCCTGCTGACAGACAAGGAGAGACTGAACCCTGCTGATAACAAAGCTTTTGCTCAGACCCATGTGATAGGCTGTAGCCCGGGTGTGTGGGAAAGAGTTTGGGGCTCTCCTCACATGCTTGGCTGAGTGCAAAGTTTAGTTCTGTCTCACTGATGATGAACGCTCAGGGGGACTTTTCAGAGGACAGCTCTGAAATCTGACAGGTTTACAGAGCAGCTTCGTTCCAAGGTAACCACCTGATCGCAGTGACGCAGCGTGTTGTTGGTGACGTTTCGTTCATTTCCACTAGGAGAGCATCCAAAGTGAAGCATCTGTTGGCAGCTTGGTCGTTTTCAGACGCTTGATTGTGTTGTTTCTTGTCTGGATTTCTGCTAGCTGTCACTAAATATTCATATCTGTGCAGTCAGAGCTGAGATTGAGGCTTCAGAGATGTACAGACTGAAAAATAGGACGGCATCCAATAATCTAATGGGGGTATGTTGGGGCTGAAATACTGTGGCCTGCTGGGTAAAGGTCAGGAAGATGATGGATGTTGACCTGTCCATCTCTGGCACTCTAACGCAGGTGTTAGATATATCCATCCATTCGCTTCCGCTTATCCTTTTCAGGGTCGCGGGGGTCGCTGGAGCCTATCCCAGCTGTCATAGGGCGAAAGGCGGGGTACACCCTGGACAGGTCGCCAGTCTGTCGCAGGGCTAACACATAGGGACAGACAACCATTCACACTCACATTCACTCGCACATTCACACCTAGTGGCAATTTGGATTATCCAATTAACCTATCCCCCCACCGTGCTGCTGATTATTGATAACTGGCATAGTTATTAGAAATATAGTTTTGGCCATTCGTTACTGAGTATTTCCTTGAATATTTACCACAATCATAATTTGAAGTGTTTTTGTTGACCAGCAGAAGCTGTTAAACCTGTGCCTATGCCCCGATCAGTGCCCACTGTTGACCCCACACTGCTCAGCGCCCAGCAGCAGGGTAAGAAAACACACACTTACAGATGACTGCAGACACGATACACAACTGCTTTTCCTTCCAACTCCCTATAAACACAAAGCTCAGACTGCAGGCGGTTCACCTGAGTCAGAGGCTCTCTGGTGTCTGCAGGTAATCCTGCTTTCACATTGAACTGGTTTAAAAACTGCTTCGTAAAAGACGTCTCACTGGTTTAAGGCCAACAACCATTCCTGCTGCTCTCTACGCTCATCTGGATACCGAATGTTCCTATAGTGAAAATGCAAAAATGTGAAGTTGGAATAAATTCCTGAGACTGTTTCCAAACTTTGACTGCCTCTAAATCCAGTTTGAGACCCCGGTGGCCTCCGTTTAGCGCTCTCTACCAGACATATTGTATTAATATAAGGATGAAAAAAAGTTTCTGCATATGGTCTCTGTCTGTCGCTCCACCGCACTCCACTGGAATCATATTTCTGTGCACAGCTGACAAATTAAATAAAAAAAATCAAAGGTAAAGTGTGTTAGTGTGAGCTGAACTCTTCTGGATGAGCACCGTTCACCTGTAACTTTCCTTCATTTGCTGTTTCGATGATGTTGGAGAGTAAGGCCTGACACATCATTCAAAAATGTCCCAAAGAATTTATTCAGAATAGTAAAAGCTTTGTTTTCCTCCTCTGTTCTGTGCACACATACAAAGTATAATTTATACTATTATAGTTATTTAATTTAATACATAGAAATTTTGAACTTCATGTGTTTCATTTTCCTTTGTCCTCGCCGCTGCAAACAGACAGGACGTTTTTGCTGCTGAGTCTTAAACTGAATCTGTTGGATTTTTCTTTGCCTATTAAACTTTTTATAAACACATGTGTAAAACTTGTTGATGGAAAGACGCCTCGAGTATAAACCAAGGAAGATGCGAACATGGCGAGCCAGAGAGTGAGTGGGAAGCTAACGGTATGTGGTTAATGAGTAGCACAAGAGGACTCGCATTAAGGAGCTTAATGGACTTTAATGATAGGAACTGACTTCAGACGCCGTCGACATGAATATGTTACACAGAGCGAATTATAAAGAGCAACATCTAACAAGATTCCCAGAGATTCACTCACAGCCTTGGAGTGTAATGAGTCGGAGCGTTTCATTAACCCCGCCGAGTACTTTGGTGATGAATCAGGACTTTGATGGCAGAGCCATTCATATTTATTTCTCAATTAAAAAGAGGACAGCAGCTAATCTGCCACACTGAGCCTGATGAAATGATGGAAGGATCGTTTTCCAGTTTCCATTACCAGGCTGAGAAACGGCGCTTTCCTCTTTCTCCTCCTGAGCACCAGGAGACATAAGATAACCAGTGAAAGTGGCACTCGAGGAGATGGTGGCCTCTGTCTGATTGGACCTCGCGCCGTTCGTCCGTCTGTCTGCCATCTAACACATCATTACGACCTCAGCACCGCCGCTTCGCCGCTGTCTAGACTGTCATTAGCTGCTGGCGGTCAGCCGCAGAATGAGAGGGAGAGGGGGAGCGTGGTTGGAGGGCAGGGTGAGCATCATTCCCGTAATTCACACTTTGCTGCTGTTTTTAAACGCGTGGTTTCAAATTGTTTTAGAGAAGCTGCTCAGCGGCTGGCAGAGCACAAGCAGGTTGAGCTGAGCAGCTTCAGTGTTTCCATTCACCTGCTATTATGGCACAAACAGAAGAACCACAAAGTTTAAAAAAAACTGCTTCACAAAGGCTCTCAGTAAAGAAAAACCTGTGACAACAACTGAGAACAGCCGAAAAATAGGCTTTACATACGACAATGGCTCACGTGGGACGTGTTTAATGTTTGTATCTAATGTATTTATGCATTCAGAAGGGACACAGCGGCCTTCTGCTTTACTCTGTTCATGATAGTTACAGTGCAAACACAGCGTGATTATAGAAAAGTGTTTAATATATGCTTGTGTAATGTGTAACACATCACTGTGTTTATGAGCTGCAGATTAACCAGCTTTATTGTGACATCAATACATAAAGAAATTTAATTGAGACCATGAAGACCACTGACTCAACATAAACGATGGGCATAGCTACCAGCAAGGATAAATGAAGCAGGTGCACAGGCTTAAACCTGCCCACCTTTATACAGTCAGTGATTACGTGTCATTCATGCAGCAAGCAAAAAGTAAAATGTTTGCAGAGGAATTGTACGCTGCTGCAGTGTGCACAGTGCAGCCATAGAGCATATTATACCATATAACCTTAAAGACTGAGCAGGTTGCTTAGTCAGCCGGTCATGCATAAACTAGCATCACACAGTTCCTCAGATAAAAATATTCAGTCGGCCGGCTCAGCAGCAACTTTATGACAAATCACTGAATCATTCAAACTTCAGTTTTCTGTCAAGGTGAGTTCAGATGTTCTGAATAAACCGTGTGACTCGGGCAGTTAAACTTTTGTCCAATCGCTGTTATAATTAAAATGAAAAAGCCTTTTTGATGCAGCGCATTAAGCCTCAGTCCAGGCAGATAATGAAGAAAAATGGAGCTCGTAGCGCTCCGTTAAAACTCGTCAAAGACTCTGAAATGAAGATGCGGTGAAGAAGCAGGTGTTTCTTTCCGGCAGCCCTGAGCGTCTCCCCTGCAGCCGGCTCAAACTTTTTAATTCAGTCAGTCTCCTCTTTTTTTTCTTTGAGTTTACGTGTGATGTAACAGAGTACCATTAATCTTGAACCCTTAAACAAACTGTCACTCATTTATTTGACCACTGGCATGATTTTGTACGAGAGTTTTACTGCAGCGTTGAAATGCCATTAAGATATCAGAGCTGTATAGTTATCAGCTAGATTTTTTTATGTTCCACTGACTTACTCTGGGCCTCTGTAAATGCACCAGCGTTAGATTTTACAGCACGCAGTCGTTCCCGATGAGCACAGGGACTAATACATCCATATACATCACCATTCATGCCAGTTTCCATAGCAGTAATCTCCCGTGTGTGATTTATGGCTCCTGGTTGGTGTCTGTTTGCGTGGCTCTTTGGCTGGGCAGGGCGATTGTGAGAATTTACCATTGTGCACAGGTAGCAGCATGAGAAGCACAAAGAATATCTGCACTGGTTTTCAGTTTTCATTGATTTAACCCTCTGGACAAGACTCTGGGAGAGCAGAGTGCTGCAAATGTAAATAAATAATATGAATTCACAACACCCCAAAGATGTGTCACTGTAACAGAAAACAAAACCAGTGAAGGAACAAAGAAACATAATAAGATCTAGAAACGGCGTCAGTCAGTAACAGGAACGTTTCAGCTGGGGTCCTTCCTGGCTCACCTTCTGAAAACTAATTGATTTCTCATTATGAAAGCTGTCAGCTCGTTTCATTTACTCTTTTTATTTCAAGCAATCCTGCAGTTAATGACTCCTGAGATCATTTCTTATTTCGACCACCTCTCCAAACACCCCTCTTCAAATGTCTCCCTCCACGTTAAGCGCTGTGGTCTCTGGTTTTTCCACGTTTCCCCCTCCTCTGCCTCTCAGGCTCTTCTAGTTGTGGAGTATATGCAGTCAGCATATTTTCCCAGTCTTTTCCCAGCTCAGAGAAATCAGCCAGGGGATTAGAAGCTTATGGTGAAACATTATTCAATCATTTCTTTCCCGTTCTTCTCCCGGACACTTTTAAGAGCAGAGGAGCGTGTTTTACGAGAGCCGCAGAGCCAAGAGAGATATTATCTGTTGATCTGTTCTTTCAGCCTGCCCTGCTTGTCAGAGACTCTCAGAGGTCCTTTATGGAGGCGCCCACCATGTTAATGTTAAAGTAGAAAACTAATTTGGTGTTATTATTGTTTCATATGCTACACATTAACTGTGCAGAAGAAGCATTAGCTGGATGGATCTGTAGATTTATTCCCTCTGTTTAATGGAAGAAAAGTCTTGCTGCGGTCTGTATGCCCAAAAATACACAAGTGACCTCAGCGTTTAACTTTCTCATGTTTAAGGAAACTCTATCTACACGCAGGCATTTTAGGAGGCCACCTTCAGGACAACTGCTGAGGACAGTTTCCATCTTAGTTTTCATCTTTTATGTGACAGGAAGAGGGTGGATGCATTTAATGCAGTTCAGTTCAGTTTTATTTAGATAGGTGCTTGATATTGTAAGGTGAAGACCCTACAATACAATCACATGACCCATACGAGCCAAGTGCTGTGGCAACAGTGGGAAGGAAAAGCTGCAGAGATTTGCATTGTGGGTAGTGGATATTCAAGACTTTGTGTTCAGACAGGCGCTCAATGCAGATGATGTGCATCATTTTCCACTTGTGAAGAAACTCGAAGGGAGTGAACTACAGACAGAAACCGTTTTTATTAAGAGTGGAATTGAGTGGAATCTCCAAGTGAAATCTGCTCATTCACCATGTTTTATGGTTTGTTAAATTGATTTTTTTTTTCTTTGTCCATAAGAGACAGTTATCGCCCTTAGACTGTGCAGATGGTTGGATGTTTTATCACTGCTTTTCTGTGAGACTGTTTTATGAGTACAAAGTAGATCCAGTGACAGCTGCTCACTGTCACGTCTGAGGATTGTTCAGAGAAACCTGGTTTCTGGAAACACCCTGTAAATGGAGGTTCACTATGTCCGAACTGTCTAACAGAAATATGTAGCACATCTTAGATCATCTTTGGATTTGTTACCATGGTATGGTAATGACTTGAGCCTCGTGCCCAACTCGGCAAGTATGGACACGTTCGTGTACATTTGTGGACTGTGATTTATCATTGTGATGTCAACAGTGTCGGTCAGTCACCTGTAGAATCGGTAAACGTGTTTAAAAAGCAAAATCCAGAAAATTCTGCTGAATATTACGTGGCACCAAAAACAACCAAGGTGCTGTGTTCATTTGAAATAATGTTGATATTTACTTTTCAAACACAAAAGAAAAGAAGAAGAGAATCAGACCAGGTCCCTGGAGTGGAGGTCGTAGTCTTGACTCTCTGTCTGCAGCATTCAGAGCCTGCAGTAACCTGCTCGTGTTGTCAGCAGTGAGACTGAATATTATTCGTCAGAATGCATTAACATGATTCGATTTTGCGCCGTCAGTCGTTTCGTGGCTTGGAGACGTGTCCCGTCCAAGACCACGTCTCGTGGTCTGTTTGCAGAGCAAAGCGTAGAGCGAGGAGAGCGCAGCAGAGGCCTGGTTTACATTAAAGAGTGTCCTCTGAGGAGGGAAGGATTGACTGAGGGAGTGAAACATCCTGAACAAGTAGAGTGATGAAAGAGGGAAAAATGGAATGATCGGGTAAAGGCTAGAAGAGAGATGATGGGACTCCAGAGGAGCCAATCGACCACCCGTAGATGCAAAGAGAGGAGGGAACAGTTTCAAACAAGAAAGCAAATCAACAAGGGAGCAAAGACTCTACATAAATGTCAGGGACTCTAGGAATGGATTCTTTCAAGATTTTATTTGTATTATTGTGTTGAAATTTCTTGCTTTTTTAATGTCTACCGATTTTGCAAAAATAAATGAATTGTGACTGGATAGACAGTAAAATCAAGGATAGACAGGTAAGAAGCAAAAGATCACGAACGAGAAGAAAGTTAGAATATAGTTAAAACTGGATGAATCTGATGGCTGGAGGCAGTTTGTACAGTATGTGTTAATTGGACTGGTCACTGATCTGTTATGACCTGTAACCTGTCCTCATAGAGCTGAAATGGTACGTCCAAAGAGTCAAATCTTTATGCCTCTGCAGTTGTTTCCATCTTTCCCTGCTTCGTGCTGACACAGTGACCCCATACTTCATAAAAACAAGTTTGTTTTTTTTAAGTTAATAACTTGAACTCCACCCATCTCACAGCTGGAGCAGCGACTGTGAGCCATTTTCAGTCTGAAACCTCACAGAAACTTTCAGTCTGATATCAGCTGCTCACCCTACATTTGTGTGGTCAGGTTTCTTAACAATACAACATCAACCTAATTTTCCAGAGCAGCAGCACAGCTCCAACAGCAGTGCTAAAGGACCAAAGTTTCTGCTGGTAACCGGTAAGCAGGGACAGACGGTGGAACATATCCGTGTCCATGACCAAGCTCCAAAATCGTCAGAGAGGTAGAAACCAAACAACCGTTACTCCTAGCTGGAACGTTCAAAACATGCGCTTAAACATTGGGGAGGAAGCATCAGAGGGGCAAGTAGAAGAGGGCAATAAAGGTAAGGGAAAGAGAAACATGCTCTGAGCTCATGATCCAGTTTCCTGGAGGCAGGGTCTTTACAAGGTTGGGTTTTTTCTTTTCCCCTATAGAATACTCTGGAGTCCTGTATGTGAAGGAGGGTCTATGTATCCTATAGTGTTACACCCACATTAAGAGCTGTGTTTTCTTCAGGCTGAGCTGTGAGCCCCTAGAGACTCTGATGGGTGGAGGGCCAAGAGTGGAATATGCTGCAAATAAAACCCCAGCTTGCCTTTTTTCACTGTTCTTGTTGGTTAGAGAACATTTTTGAATTTTAGAAGAAAAAACAAACATCTTTTTGTCACTGCAGGCTTGACCTTATAGATTCAGTAACACCTACAAATGAAACCAAAGAATAAGCTGTGAAAATATTTTTAGATCTAAAAAATCATTGTTAGAAAGTCGATCACAACTGTTTACTTAACCCACGACATGTGTGTGTATAGGTTAACAGTTATCTTGGAAGCTCAATCAATCTCTGCTGGGTTCCTCAGGGATCTTTCATCAGGCCACTGCTTTTTATACTGTACATCAATGACATGGCTGCAATGTCAAAGTCATTGAAGGTCATATTGTTTGCCGATGTCACACACCAGTGTGCCAGGGAAATAACGTGGAACAACCTCTGAATGAAGTAGAAAATTATCTGAAGATGTTCTTTGACTGTTTAAAAATTAATTAATTAATTAAAACAAAACACAGAATGTCATAAAATTTCACAATATTTGGAAATCTTAAAAATTCCACCACTGTGAAACGGAGTATAAATATTAAAATTAGTAAAACCCATCTGAAATAAGAATTTTCAAATGATCCTGGATACTCAATATTACTCATATCTCAGGAAAAATATAAGAAAGCCAACCTTTATGAAGTTTCAGCTATAAAGACTATAAATAAAACCGTGAACCGTTAAATTTACTTTTTATTAGATTAACTGACTTTGAGAGGAATGCTCGTGTTCAACTTTAATATGGGAAATGTTCATCTCTCCGATCGAGCCGTCTCAGTGTGAGAGTAACTCAGCATGAAATCTTTCTTTAACTTCTTTATTTTTTGACGAAAAGCAGTCGGTCTCGATAAGTTTTGAGCTTCTACCTCCTGCTGTTTGGTAGTTTGTACACAGGGTGTAAAACTTTAGATTACTTAGTGTTTCGGTGTGTCGGGATCTTCACTTTTACACTTCTTTTGTTCGTGTTTTCTTTAATTGCTACGCAGAATAAAACTAAACTGAGCTGGGTCAAAACCGGTCAACATCACATCATTTTTAATATTTTAGGTAAAACGACAAAGAGGGGAGGACGGGAGAAGATGATAAGAAAAACCTGATTCTTTAATTGTTGAGATTTAAAACAAAAGATCGTGGACAAGTTTAGAGCAAGAGGCTGAGCGACATGATGATCTCACAGGGAGCGGTTTATCTCCGAGGATCATGAACTTGTTACAGCCTCACATCTCTTTATTAAACAACACACAGACGCTGTGTCTCCTCCCTGACGCCTCCCCTCATCGGGCCGATTACTGATGAGTCTTTATTTAAATACATTCTGATCGCAGAGATGAATTACCCACAATCCCCTTGACACTGACAGACAGTGATGGGCTGACGCGGATCACAGCGGGACTTCGAGTGTTTTAAAGGCAATTTAAGTCAGAAATAAACTCCGAGCAGAGCAGAAGACTCATGCTGTGCTTCGTTTCTCCAATGCTCACAATCAAACACACTTTTTTTGTGCAGCAGGTCAGAACAAAACGGACGACAACTGAAACTTACAGGAAATTGGTAAAATGGGATGACAGCGGCTTGATTATAACCCCCAGAAAAAAAAAAAAATTTCTTATCATTGAAACTTTATTCAAAGCAGCAGTTGAACAAAACTGAGTGGAGCTGCTGGAAACTTTAGAAAAATTCCAGCTATTCCTGAATTCATCCATTCATCCATCGTAGGCCCAGCTGTAGCTCAGGAGGTGACCCTTCCTGCTGCAGTCTGCATGTTTCTGTGGCTTAGATATTGATCGCTGAGACAGGAAGTGCAGAGACGTGCTCGTATGAGTAAATGAGGCGTTCGGTATAAACAGCTGTGACTGCAGGGGTAGAAGAGAAGAACCGTTCATTTACCATGTTATCCATCCATCCATCCTGTGTCTCACACAGTGGCAGTAACACAAGTATTGTTATATGAGAAGAAATTTGTAAAATGAATCTGTAACCTTTAACTTTCAGGGTTTTTTGTTGTATAGCATCAGAAGTAATAACCAAATACTTCAAGTCACTGTAACACTTGTGGGACATTTTTTCCATGTTACAGATAAAGTTTCATGTTGGGTGTGATCATAGAGTTGATGTTATCTACATTAAAGGGATCCTTTGCTGTTTTCCTTTCTTTTGTCTCCTTTCCTAAAGCCACCTGTAGCTAAGGAAACTCAACAGTTGCTTGTGCAGATCTGTCTGTCTGCCGTTTGATGGAATGTGCCATGGTTGGCATCAATCCTCCCCTTTGTGTTTCTCAGTAAATCAGTCTTCAAGCGCGATCGGCCCTCAGAGCTGCTCTGATTGCTTTGTAGTTGTTGTACATTATATCTGATCTCACTAGTTTCCTTCTCTCTGCCCCCCTCCATCCTTTATCCTCCTGTCATTCCGCTCTCCCTCCCTCCAGGCGGCATCCAACTCTCCCCGGAAGACTTCACCAAAGCCCAGAAATACTGCAAGTACGCCGGCAGCGCCCTGCAGTACGAGGACGTGGGCACGGCCATCCAGAACCTCCAGAAAGCCCTGAAACTCCTCACCACCGGCAAAGAATGAGGCCCTTGTCCTCCTGCCGGCCCACTCCTCCATCCCTTCTTTTCTCTCCCCCCCCCCCTTTCACTCCAGCAGCGCCACTCTATCCGTCACTGATCCGGCCCAACAGCGAGCTGAGGATGCAGCTCACTCTCTCACACACACACACACACACACTGAAGAGGGCCGTTGAGCTCGCCATCAGACGAGGACACAATGGAAATCAGCGTTCAACAATAGCTGCCTGTGTGTGGCTGCGAGTCGCACTGATTGACAGGACAACAGTCCGACGGCAGAACACGGCGACTCTGACGACTGACGCACATCACAGCTTCATCATTGGTCTGAGAAGACAGCAGAAGGTCCTCGGGCTGCCATTTAACATCACGGAGCTCGCCGCGTACGCATCGGTAAACCGTTACCATGGAAAGCAAATCTCTGAAACATCACTTTTTACAAAAAGTACAAAATAAGTCTGAAATCATTCTGTTCAAACTTTAAAGAGAAATAAACAAGAAAATGAAAATGTTCTGCTTTCCTGACACTAAACTGTGTCACAGGCAGAACGACGATTTAGGAACTCGCAGATCGACACAACAAAAACAGCGGAAATATTTGGTTTGAGTGCAGCAGGCTCTGTTTGTGTTCTGTGTATATGGTGAGAAAAAAAATGTTCAACTCGAAGCTCGAAGTAACTTTAAGGTCACAACATTCAACCTTTTTTCTGCTGACACAGCATTAATGACAAATAACAACTGTAAGAGTTTCAGGGGCCAAACTAAATTAATTGGCGGCTAGATTTAAGTAATTGGGGGTATTTTTTGTTGCCATTTTTCCTGCAAAATTACCCAAAATCTTCAGAGATTTCACGAGTGAGTCCATGTCACGTCTTTTCTAACTGCGACGGAGGGCGCTGAGTGATCTCGGACTCGATCAGCTCATCTTCTAAGTGCAGCTTCGAACTTCACACAAGTATATAAAAAAAACAACCTAAATGTCAATCTTCCCATCACACAATAAAACTAATAAGAGTATTCCTCAGAATGCCAAGAGTGTGAGATGACACGCGACAGACGCTGAACGAGCTATGCTCGTTTTCAGACGGCCTTCAGCTCCCTGCTTCAGGTTCTCTTCTTCTACGATATCAGAAAGGAAAAAGTGTCTGTGTCTGAATCACTGCTGTCGGGATGTCTGCGACTGCTCGCTGTGATTGTTTTGGCTGTTGGCGTTTTGCTCTTCTGTAACAGAAAACTGTCTCATTTGTGTCACTGTCAAACGGACGCTGTCCTGATATTCAGTGATGCAGAATAAATGGAGGCGGCGAGGCCTTGGGGCAGCGTGGCTGTCGGCCTTCTGACTCGTCGTGTGGCCGAGGAGGCGGAGGATTATCTCCTGAAAGCTTGTTTCATGTTGACATATCACTGTGTGTGTGCTGGTGGAGATGGGGGGTGGCAGTTGTTGTTTCAGCTTTAGTTCTTTTCTCTTTATTTAATGTTAATCATTCTTGGTTTGTTTGAAGGTTTTCAGAGTTGCACGAAGCTTCTGTCAGAATCAGTGATTTACAGCAATTTGAATAAAATGTTGGAAATGCGCAGCAGTGTTGATTCTTCCTGTTTGTGTTTTATTCATAACTGATGTCACTGTGTTGGAAATGAAAGCATGTGTAGCTCAAGCCCAACAGACGTGCAGCAGAATGAGCTCCATGTTAATGAAATCTGCATCTTTATAGTAGGACCAGATGGAGCCTGCTATTAGCTCAGCGCTGTAAAGATCCTCCAACACTGAAGGAAAACCCTCGAAGCCTGCAGACGGTGCTCTGTGGTCGTCTCTGAGCCGCCCCTCGGGGAGGACCCATTTCTTCAAAAGGAGGCAGCAGCTCTCGGCTTCTTCTACTATTAGTCTCATTTAGCTAACCATCACAAAGAGCAGCAACACAACTCAACAGCGTAGGTCTTTTAATCTGCTGCCGGTGACTGAATAACGACTCCAAACACCCGCTCCAAAGGGCTGCAGACCAACCACAGGTTCATGTCCGCTCACAGGTTCGAGGACACGTCTAAATATTGACCACAAATCTACAGCGAAGAAAATGAGGAATAATTCACGGCTCGGTAACAGCAGAGTAAAAATAAGACCACAACTTCCTGCAAGTAGGAAGATGATTGCTTTGATTTTTTTCATATTAGTAGCAACACTCTACTCATTTTCAATCCTGTGCTGATCAGACAGGTCTCCTGGTGGGACTGATGATGTCACTCTCAGCTCATTTATAGATGCAGGCAGATAGTAATGAAAATGATTCTGCATCGATGAGTCCAACTCGTCCTCAACACGTCTTCCTACAGGACTGGATTGTCGGAAGCGCTGCAGCTGGTTGGGTTCTGGTGATACTTTCATTTTTCCATTTTGCAGGTAAAAAAACGATGTCACTGTGTAGAGGACCTGTGATGTCTGCTGATTTGTCATGGTTAACTATTATTGTAGGCAGATTTCATAGAATTACCAATACTGACTCCATCTTGTTGCTACAGTGACACACCAAGACGACAAAAACTGAGTGGTTGGAGATCTTTAGCGGCTACAAGACTACGAGTTCGTCCGTGCTCAGGTAAAATGATTCAGGGCCTGTAGCAGTCAGCAGCCACTTTCTCAACTGTGACTGCAGCACTAAGGAAAGTAGCTTCCTGTGATGAAGCAGACACATTCAAGTTTGAGACGTCTGGGTTAAAGCGGTGCCCAACACAATTTAATTTGACATAGAGCATCTGTGGTAAAGCAGATCGTGTTGCAAAGCCACAACTGCTGAGAAGGGTTCGTCCTGAAGACTGAACCAGTGTTTGATTCTGGTCAGTCTCTCCTTTCTGAGAAATCCTCCTGAGGACTCGCTGAGGCTGTTATGGATGGGTTTCCTGTGTCATGTGGCCACACATGGTTTCACTTTGCTTCACAACGATGTTTTCTGCAGAGTCCAAAGGAACCAGCCGGGGACGGTCAGAGGTGAGGCGTCCCAGCTTATCGTCAAAACTTCAGCATGTCTACCTATACTAATCTCTGAGTTATGTCCAGCTTAACCTGTCACAGTTAAATGTTCATGTCTCCACAACCTTTTCTCTGGAAATTAGAAGTGAAAACTTTTAGAGCCACAGAGTTGGCGCAGGGAGGATGCCTTGGTGGACAAATGGGAGAATACATCTTTAAGCCAGGGGTGAGGAACTCAAGGGCTGGTGTCCTTGATCCAACACAGCTGATTTAAATGGCTAAATTACCTCCTCAACTGTTGTCTCCATTCAGAGGTAGCATGCTTCGATGGCCGCATTTGTAGGCATTTACATCACAGCGATGCGACGAAGGCTGTCCAAATTTGAGGAGTCCTCCAAATGTGGCAACAAATGCATCTTTCATTTCCCCAGATTTGAAAGATGGGTCAGGTGTATCCTTTGTGGCCAGCCATATCCCAGGATTCATTGCGGGTCATACAGGAGAATTTTTCTCATAACAATTGCTGTCGAAGCGGGAGTTAATGCGGGAGAGGAATGCGCTTTTCAATGTAAGTATAAGAAAGTCTGGTGGTACAAAAGTTACATTTTAGTAGCAGTTGTGTTGTTAGGCTTTGGCATTTGCTTATGGTTATTGTGTAATTAAAATAATCTTCGTAAAAATTGCGCGTAAACTAGCTTGTATGGTGGGTCCTGCAGTTTTTCATGTATTGCCACTTACATACAGCTAATTTTTATTTATTTTATTTATTTTATTTTTTCAAATTAACCTTTTGGTGATGAGTTTTAGGGAACAAAGACCAAATGGCTCAGTTTATTAAAATGAGAGGAGAAAATCATCACCTCTTCACTGGGGTGAAGAATTTGGCCACTGTGGCATTGGAGGTACATGAATAAATCAATTTACACATCATATTCATATGAGTAGTTTTATTAACCCTCATGCTGTACAGAACCTGTGATGTCCAGATTTCACAGCTCTTGTGTTCTGCTGTGAAAACTTTTGGATTTACAGATTAACATAGTTGCCATGGTTTTTTGTCTTCTCTTATTTTTTGAGTGTGATCAGGGCAGTTCTGGAGAAGCTGGACCTGCAGGGGAAAGTCACCCCTTTGCAGGCCAGAAAGAAATGGGAAATCTTAAAGAAAAATACAAAGTATGTATGCGTGTTATCAAGAAGATAATTCTTAAGAACGCACATTAATAAATGTGCAATTACTAAGAGTCGTTGTGTTGTTTTTATTTGTCTACTGTCTTTTTTGATTTCCTCTGCCTTTAGGATTGCAAGTATCCAGGCGCAGGAGAGGGAGTCAGTGGGAAGCTCACTGTTGGTACTTGGCACTGGAGTGTCCTCATGAATGTGATAGGTGATAGGACAAAGGCTTTCCATTAGGCCTCCTGTCCTAATTTCAGCAGTGGGTGACCAAAACGAAAGTGATGAGGAAGTGAGTCAGCCACCCACAACAAGGAGAAAGAGGAAAAGACACAGGGATGATGAGCTGCTAGACCTCATCAGAAAGGACATGAGGCAGCAAAGAGAGGCTGAGGAGAGGAGAGCGTAAGAGAGCAGGGAAAGGATGGACAGACTGTTTTCAATTCTTGAAAGATTCGTTCCAAAATGAGTTATGCATGAAGAAATGTATTTATTTGAATATATTCGTTATGTTGTTATATGTGTTGCATTAGTTTAACTTTTGTGTTATCAATAATTTGATTAAAACAAACAGTAATTGTCACTGAACTCATTTTATTTGCAGGTATTTTTAACATGTATGAACATAACATGAAATTTCAAATGGATATGTATTTAATGAGAATAAAGTAAATAACAATAAAACAAGAACATTTATAATACATCAACAAAAATCAGGCCTGGGATCCTCCCAGTTAAAAAAAACAAACAAACAAAAAAAAAACGTCCAGGACTGGGACACTCAGGTTAATCCTGCGGTACAAGGGTCTGGTAGGTAAAGGAAAGGGTGGAGAACAATTTCATTCAGGTGTGTTGACCCAGGGTGATATCTAAAACCTGCAGGACACTGACCCTTGAGGCCTGGAGTTCCCCACCCCTGCTTTAAGCAGACGCTGTTTTGATTTCTGTTTCAAACGGTCTGATTTACCCACAGCTGCTCCAGAACCTGAATCACCGGCTTCTTTATAACAGGAAGAGTTCCTCTATGTCAACATAAACCTGCCTTAGCCGCTTCCTCTAAGATTTATTAGAGAGGCCTCCTGTATGTTAGATCACTAAAGCTGGAGGACCGATTGTTTTACTTTACTTACTCCACGAATAAAGATTGTCACTGGAAGAGAAGAGTGAGTTTTGTTTTAGACGGGGAGACAGGGTGAGAGATGAAAGTACGCTTTAATCATCAGACATAAATGCACTTCTCTATCAAACTAATCATCATTCTGATAAAACACTGAGTCACTGAGTTTTTTCTTTAATGGTAAAAATTGAAGGTGAAGTTCCTCAAACCTGAAAAGTCTTAAATGCCGAGATCGTTATTGTTTCAGCATGTTGTTGATTATTATGAAGATTCGGAAAGAATCAGACCTGTGATCAGTGCATCCTCCTCATTCCTTGTTCATATGTCTTCATCTGCTTTTTTAAATCTCTCTGTATTGAAGCATTGCTGCTTCTATATTTGGAAGACAAACAGACTGAAGCCTGAAAGACTCGTTTTTAACTTTTCATGCCGATTCCAGTCACTGTACTTCTTGTTCTGTCCTCTGTCATAAAAGTGCTTTTATTCTTCTGGTGGATCTGCCAGGAACAAACTGTTTCCTTTTTATTAATATTATATAAGCCTGCTCCTTTTTCACGGTTTTTTCTCTCTGTCTCTTTGCTCTCAGAAAACTTTCTTACTTCATTAAACGGCAGCATGAGTTTGTGAGCCCGAAGCTGATGTTTTCATAAGAGGGCTCCACTTTGAAAGCTGTGAGTCGCTGTTGTAGATATTTGTCGACGTGAGACCTCCAGGACTGAAACGTAAAGCCAGTAGGGCCAGATGGGTGTGCTGCAGTTCCTCTAATGTCCACCTGAGGCGCCCTCCAGACTCCCAGCTTCATGGCAGAAATATCTGAGAACATTTTTTTTTTAAACTCACCTGTTGATCCTGTTAAAGCTTTAAATTTGGGCCTGACAGGTGTTTGTGCCTTTTACACCTTCAGCTTCCGCCGACCTTTGGAACAAAGTCTAGTACCAACACAGGTAAAGTGTACGCTTGTGCAGCAGGAACTACAGCATGAAAACGTTTTACCAGAGCTAAAGACCACTGAGACTCAAACTGTGTGAAAAATCTGTGGTATGAACTCGAGTTCGGAGCACGTTTAAGAGAACATTTTAGAAAGAGTGGGCAGAGCAGATGGAGTTCTTTGACTCATGTGGGTCCAGTTTGGTTCAGTGAGGATGCAGCTGGGAGCAGGACAGGGCGGTTACCTGCTGCTGCGTCAGGCGTCATCATGTCTGTGCGCCGACTCCATCAGACGCGTTTCCTGGCCCTCGGGGATCTCCTCCCTCAGGAGTTTTTCCAGCAGAATGCAAATCCGTGCAGCTCCCGAACTTCTTATCAGGCAGGAAGTTCGTCTTCATTGACATTTAGAGGCAAATGAGATGCAGCGTGCAGCTCTTTGTTTCCACTCATCTGCACGCGCTCCTTGTCCTCCCTTGACCAAGAACATTCTGACCACTGAAGGGCGAGTAATCACAATGCATGCTGGTAATGAGCAGCATTTATCTGCAAGTCATTAACGAATAAGTGAAAATGCAGAAATGAACGCTGTGTCGTCTGCTTGCTCAGTTCGCCCTCTGTGATCTCATATGGACCCAAGAGCAAAAAAAAAAAAAAACTATGCGCCTGGCTGTTTGGAGCACAAACTCTAACCTCATCACCGAAACATTGGTTTAAAATGAGCGGTCAGCTCTGAAATTGATGCGTGGCTGGAAATGACATCAAGCAGAATTAAAATACTTTAAAAGTTGTCAGGAACAAAGAAATAGATGGAACTGAGCTAGCCAACACTGAGGGAACATCTACACACACACAGCCCTGAAGCTCACAGGCAGGATGAGGCTCCTGTTACCATGGCACTGATGATCAGCTGAGTCTCAGGGGTCAGAGGTCACCTGTTTGTGTAACAGACAGATTTCTTATTTTTATTTTCTCATGTTGTTGTCATGTGTGAACCACCTGTGGATGACGCGCGCGCGCAGTGTGTTTTTCACAATAAAAGCCTGATGGTCTCCTCTGTACTTTATTTTCCAGGATCTGCTCCAGCAGGTGAGACCTGCGGGTGGGGCCGTGCTCAGTGTGACAGCTGATTGTTCTGTTTGTTCTGTCAGACAGCTTTTATTTTGATGGTTTGGGCGGAAGATTAATCGTATAAATTCCAGCCTGAGCTGAAGTAAAAGCCCGTGCTTGTGTTTTTCCTCAGCTGAAACGTCTTCGCGCTCCTTCGCCGGGCAGTCCGGGTCAGGAAAGCGAGTCACCCCTCGCTCTCCCCGCCTCTCTCTCTGCATCGCCCTCCCTCTCACTCTCTAAACTTTGGAGACTTTTGCGCGTCCTGGGCGCATTCTGGATTTGCTGATTTGGAGTCTGAAAACTTTCAGCGCGAGAAAAAACTGGAAAGCAGAGAAAGAAAAAGGGAAAGAGGAAAAAAGGGAGAAAAGAAAGAGGAGGAAAGAAGACCTTCCCTCGGACACCGGACAGGGAGAATGATCCTGCGGGGGGACCAGCTGCCGCTCCAGTGAAACATGTAAG
Organism: Aulonocara stuartgranti; assembly: GCF_965226115.1. Classification (NCBI taxonomy): domain Eukaryota; kingdom Metazoa; phylum Chordata; class Actinopteri; order Cichliformes; family Cichlidae; genus Aulonocara; species Aulonocara stuartgranti. The sequence goes on from NC_138951.1 coordinate 25,896,376, forward strand.
TCACAAAGTATGAGGCTGTTTCAGCTGCAGACTCGTGTAGGATGGGTTTGCTGTCTGGTGTTTGCTCTGAAAGCTTCTCAGAGACTCACTTTGAGTGTTTCTGTGTTTTTGCCTCCCGGTTGTGAGACATCCACAGAGTGGATCCACAGCAGCCTCCGTGGAGAGGCTCCTGGTTAGCTGAGTCTTCAGCTCTGATGGACGCGCCGTTAATGAGGAAAATCATGTGTGCTTTTCTTTGAGCTGAGTTCTCCTGTGGAAAATGAGCAGATCTGTTTCCATGATGCTGCTGACTGCAGATGTGTGCACATGTTTATGGTGATAGAGACGGAGTGCGCGCGGGAGCGGGTCAGTGTGTGTAGAAAGCGCACAGACTCCTCTGGGTTCTTTTCTTTTTTCTTTTGTCTGAAACCCTGAGATCAGACTACACAGGCCTAATATATCAGACCTCTCCAGGTCTAGCACGTAACTTGAGTCCTGTGAGGAACAAGACGTGATGTTTGAAACATGTAAAAACTCTGCGAGCACAGCTGGGACAGTCCCGGGTTTAAACCTTGGCTTAAACAGTTAAAACACCTCGATTATACTTCAACTAGTTCAATTCTTAGATCGATCATTATAAACTGGACTAAGATCTTGTTTAGGAATCAGAAAATCTCGGACTGTGAACAGAGTCCCATGGAAAAGTGTAGAAACGTGACTGGAACCAAAACGGAAACTTTGTTTTTCTTTAATAAAACTGCTTTTAAATTACCACAGTTTATAAAAGATTAGTCTGTGAAGAGTTTTTGATTACTTTGTGGATTTTTTTTTTTGTAGAGTGAAATAAGCACCCGTGCTTCATATGTGCAGGTGTGCGTGTGAGTCTGACAGCGCACACGTTATGAAAGCAAAACGCACCAAAAGACCCTGGAGGCACCGTGTAGAAAGTTTCTGTTTGCCGGCTCAGTCAGTGAAGTAGTTTGTTTTTCAGATGATGCTGTCTGTCCATGCAGCTTATCCCAGCTCCCAGTCCACCTGGACAGGTCACCAGTCTGTGGCAGGGCTAACGCAGAGAGACCCGAGGGGCATTTACAGTCAGTGGGTATCCCAACCCCACAGAAAGGCCCCGGGCTGGATTTGAACCCAGAGAGGCGAGCATGGTGACCGCTGCATCAGCATGCTGTTGGTGTGGGTCATGTTTGTGTGTCATAGCATGACAGGAGCTGTGGAGGCTTTGTGCCTTAGTAACGTGTTTCATTGTGAAGATGGGACGGCGGTGACTCCAGAACCAATCAGTGATGTTCGAGGAAATGAAAGATGCATCCTCACAGGTCCTCAGAGCCTCCGCAGTCCCCTGCAGGGAGAGGATTCCTCTTTATCGAGTTCTGACTTTATCAAAGAGCGTCTTGTTTAGGGTCTTGTTTACTGCCAGGTGTTACGCAACCTGCGAAGGCGATACGGCCAAAAACACACCAAGGGTCCCAGAAGGTGAAGCGCCGAACAGGCCGCCTTTAAACGGAGGCGCGAGGTGACGTCAAATGACATTCTGATGACGGGAAGTGTGTGTCTGTGTGTGAGGTGAAGTTACCAATCCTCCAGGTGTACTGAGGAGCCCTGATACATGTACATATTAAAATGAAAGTTATGTTCAAACAGAATGAAATCCAGACGGCGGCGATAAGCGAGAACGAGCTCGCGGTCAGGCGTAGCAGAGAGGAATGTGCTTTAATTAAGCTAAAGGGGAAGATCTGATCTCTCCACCTGCACCGTGAGTCTGAGCCTGGTGACATTTGGTAGGATAAGAAAGAGGCGCTCGCCTCGTTTCCCCTTTTCGTCGTGAAACGGGCGCACAAACTTTTACAAACTAAGCATTGTGATTTATATAATAAAAGTGAAAATGAGTGAGTGGAACAGTAAAGTCACAGGGAACGTGTTTAACGAGGTCCCAGGTGAGACTGGGAGGCTTGTTTTCCGACAGACTTCTTTGTGCAGGAAGAGGTGTCGCCCCCTGCTGGTCATGAGAAAGAATACAGGTTTAAGTCGCTTCCTTTTTTAAACCCTAGAAACTGCTATATGCACACATGCATTAAAAAACAGGAAAAAATAAATCCCTGTGATGAGTACTTGTGTCAGTGGACCGAGTCAAAGACGGATTCGGCACTGAAGGCTAATTTCATTTAAAATGTTATGCTGGTGCCTAATAAATCATAATGAGCTGTTTACACCGAGTTATGAAGATGAGCTCATCATGTGTGAAATTCATTTGGACATCTTAAAACTCTTCCACTTCCAAAAACATGTTTTTATGCCTTCCAGTAATTAACAACAGTCATAATGTCAAAAAAGGGCTCCATGCTGTGAATGAGCAGCGTAGGTTTTTTTTAGCTGTCCACACTAAGTGCTGTGATTGTGCTTAAAATACAACAGCAGAATCAGTCACCAGCATGGAGCCCCCTGAGGATCAGCACCGAGCTGACAGATCTTTGGAACATTTAGTGTGCTTTAGGCCCTATTTTTGGTTTTGCGGCACATTTCCATTGCATCTGTACGTGTTTGCATAAAGCAGAGAGACATCACTGCAGTGCAGCTGATCAAACAGCGCAGCTTCCAGGAGCGAGCAGAGACCAAAGCGGAGCTAAAAGCAAAGGGAATATCAGACACGCCATGTTGTTGTCCGTTTACTAAAAATCTCATGATGATTTTGAATATCAGTGACCTCAAGGTCAGAGGTCAAGTTTTCTGAATATCCTATGAATGCCATTATTAAAGAGTGAAGCATATTGGTTGAATATGATGGAAACTACACAAAGAAAATGAAGCAGTAAATTCTGAGAGTTAAGAGCTACCCATTTTTGTTGTAAATAAAATAAATAAATAAATATGTCATCGCTGGATTAAAAACTGCTAAACATGTCACCCTGGTCACCCCGTGGTTCCTTCACAGGTATCGTCCACCTGTTGTTGTCACACTTGTGTTGCACAGCCTGAATTGTGTGTCCTCTGGTCCGTGCTGCTGTTGGTGCGTTTAGCTTCGCCTCTGCCGTCTTCACAGCAGACAAAGAGCGTCTGTGTCAGAAATAACGGCTCCACATTGGAGGGCATTGTTTCCGGTCAGCGCGTTGCATCTGCGCTTGCGGGCAGCGCTGATGTTTTCGGCAGCTCTTCCTTTTCACAGTCATCTCTGCTGTGGTCATTTCCCTTTTGCTTCAGGCTAAAATTTCAGCCAATTGGAGTTCAAAATATGCAAAGCGTCATCACTCAGAGGCGTCATGCTCTTGTTCTGCTGGAGGACTGCGTTTAAGTGCGTCTCAGTGTGCGTCGTCCTCTCCATGCAGGCTGGTCAGACGGACACAACAATGGGCCATAAATCAAGCGTCAGGCAGCTCTAGCTGATCTTCTGTACACATGTTTGAGGAGGGCAGTTAGAGCAGTTTCTCACAATAAATTAGATTTACAACCGTGTGCGTGACAAGAACTTGGCTGCAGTGTTGAAAGGACAGGTTCCTGTGTGGGCTTCAGACCTCCACCAAGTTTGAAGAATTGTTAATATTGGGATACTGCAGCGAGACGAGTGCTGCTATGGAGATTTAATCCTGAATGACTTTGTTCTCCACCCCCAAAGCCGACAGAATAGAAAACAAGTGCGCCTGTTTAACAGACTGATTACACATGCACGACACAGAAATCTGAGCGCCACGCCAACGCAGAAGAAGAAAGAGCACAAATATCTTAGATTAACATCTCTAGAATATAATACACTCATCTACAGAGTCAAACAGTTTGTCCCTGTTTACCTTCTCTTACTTCATAAGAGAATCCATACTTCTTTCTCTGACTTACAGAAAGGTCTTCACACAGATCCAGACTTTGTCTTACATGATGTCTGAAAGGTGTTTGGGTCTCAGAGGAGTGTTTTTAAGGACTGCATACCCCACAACAGCACCCCTGCAGCCCTAAACTGGATAAGAGGTTAATTAAAAGGATGAAGGCTTGCCCACTGGCATGCTTATGTGGCAGTTAGAGATGGATAATTTCATGCTAGTGAAGTTTTTGCACACCTGAGTCACATTCAAGCCTTTTCTATCCTGTTTTCAGGATTTTAATCAGAATCAATAATGTCGTCAGTATCGATGACATCCCCATCACTCTCCATCCGGAGGCGCAATTCTATTTTCAACTCACGTGTCCATAATACAGAGTAACTCTCTGCTCAGCTTTAAAAACTGTAAAACACATAGAGGCGGGGCTTCAGCCGTAAGCTTTCAGCAGTGTAGTTTCCTGCTGTTGATCTACGCTGATGATGGTGAAGTATTTTTTCTCAGAGTTCGGTGTTTTCTGTCTTAGCTACTATAACATAAAACTGAACTGCAACCCTACTGAATTAGGTCTGTTAAAGTTGTTGCAGGATGCAGCTTCTGGTGATGGTGTGTAATGCAGTAGTTGACGCAGCAGCAGTGGGGAGACTGGTCTCTTACACATATTTACATTTAAACATCAGCCCTTTCCGGCATGTAACCGAGCAGATTTTGGAAGCTGAGCCTCTCTCTAGGCTTCAGCGACAGCAGGTAAAAGACACAGTTTATTTTGTGTTTTTAGTGACTGCACTGATTTAGTGATGACATAAAGGCAAATTCTTCAGTAATGCATCTGTGGTAGGGTCCAATCAGGAAGCAGTTGACACCGTTGGTTTGTTAATTAGACCAGAAAGAGAAGTTAAACAGCAACAAGATAAGAAATACAAAGAATGAGGTGACGCTGACAGAAAATGTTCAGCGTGATGTCGGAAAGTTTTCTTTGATTCTTGTGTGTCAAACATGAGCAGTTTGAGTAAAATGTAGTTGGTTGTAATTAATAGAAATCGATTTTAATGAAAAACATCTGTCAGGCTTGTTTTCTCACTCATGTCCAGGTTATTAACCTTCAATGTAAATGAACTTGAGGGTGAGTCACAAAGGTGTTCCTGCTTGTGCAGAGGGGTTGGGCAGAGAAGGTTTGTGTTGCCGAGTCATGTCAGAGCTCCTTTTCCTGCAGTGAAAGGTGATTTTCTCAGTTGTTCTGCAGTGAAACCCTCAGAATAACCTCTGGGCCACAGAATGCCTGGCTTGAAACAGGGGTTTGCAGGCTGCCATCCAGCGCTGCAGACACATGAATCGCCGCCTTTATGTGGTCATGTCTACCGCCTTGCTCGCTGACCTCGCTCTTCTTGTCATTCACTCCCATTTCCACAGCGGAGATGGAGCTGGGAGGAGGAGGACCGAGAAAACAAGACGCATGACTTGACAAAGAGGCGAGTTTTCTTTAATGTCAGGAGCTGCATGAATTTGCAGCACTGGACACAACAAAGCTGAACAATGAAATTAAAATCGAGCTCTGTTCTCTCTGCTCTAAATATTTATGATGCAGGAACTGTTCCCAGTAGTAGGACGGCCAAGTTTGCATCAAATGATGAAAAAAATTCTAATTAAAAGTTCCCAGAGACCGAAATGTTTCTGCTCATCTTTTTGCTTTCTCTACCTTGTACAATTTTCATTTCTTCCTAGTGTGTTGAATAATTCACTGGTTTGATCTGCGGAGACAGAGGAAGTGTGCAGCTGCCATGTAAAGTTGTTCAAACACACCGCTGAGGCCATCTGCTGCCTCGCACATAGAGACGTGACTTTGTTTCAGCATGAGGACTTAGCAGTTTAAGCTCAGACAGGGTGACGACGAGAAAACTTTGCTGCGTTAAACCGTTGAATATTCACTGAATGTGTAGCTTCGGCACAGCTCAGGTCCACATTATTCTGGACCTTTGGAAACATCAACGGCCAAATTTGTCGTGAGAAAAAATTTGTCTTTGGTTGTGCACAGACAGACGAGGAAACTTTGAAGTAGCTGGGATCAACCATGTGATCGAGGCTTTTCACAGCGTACTCTTTCTGGATTCGCACAGGGATGGATATCAATACCAAAGTCCTAATCAGTTCAGTCACAGAGTGAATGAAGTGCCGTGCAGGCTTCATATATTTCTGATCATCAAGCTGTTCTAGAGACCATGCTAGGTTTGCTAGCCACATGTTGGTCTTCGCCAAAATGACCACACAGTACAAAGTGTGTGTGCCATTATCATTAAATATGCTAACCTTCTTCACTTCTACCTCCTGGATCGGTGCAGATGTGGCAGTACTGCCTGAGTGAAGTTCAGGAGGATGCTGGCTACATGTGCCGTCATGGCAAGCATATATAGGAGTGCGGTGGGTGTATCTTGGGCGGCTTTGGCCTCTTCAAGGAATTCACCAATCACTGGCAGATACATGCAGTATCAATAGAAACACAAGGACTCGCTCCCACACAGCTCTGGTCTTAACATCATGGAGTTGGTAGGAAAACACAAGGACCTGGGGGCCATACCTTTCTTAAGTGTTTTTGATAAATATGAGCCACAAAAAGATCCCAGCAGTCCCAGCCGTTAAGTGTCCAATGGGTTAATGAACAGCTGAGAGAACAACCTGAAGGCTGTTGTGGAGATGCCGTGGTTTCTTCTGAAACTTAAAGACATTCGGAATTTTTAAGCTGTGAACAACTTTTCTCGGTCTTCGGGTCATTTTTGCTGTGATTCATAGTTTAGTATTACGTGATCTTATAACTCAGTAACCATGAAAGAGGAGCCGAGTTTATGCTCTTGCTCAGTTTTTAGCACAGCTGTCACTTCTCTGCATTTTACAGTCTCCTGACAACAGAGACAACAAAATACAATCAAATCAACTCAGCCAGAGTCATGAGGGACCGTCCGAGACACCGAAAACAACCTTTAGATTCACTTCACTGCGTTAAGCACATAGTGCACAGATGATGTCACTTCCTTCCTTGAAACCGCTGTAATTTCATGTTTTCTGTCATCTGCCACTTGGCCCTCTGTCTGCTGAGCCCAGGTGCATTAAAAGTTATTCAAGTTATTCAAAAAAACAGCAGTAGGATATTTTGGTAGATCGTAAACAAAAATAAACAAATAAATACATATTAATATACATATTAATAATGAGAGTAGTTAATTATCAGCCTTCTTAATAATTAATAATAATTGATTAAGTGAGGAATTATCCAGAGAAACTTCATTAGCAGTGATTCAAGCAAACCTGGAGTTGGATATGTGGAAGGAGCAGATTATAAGATCCTGCTTTTAATAAGCAGACTGTCTGTGTGATGCTGCAGGTATTTATTACTATTTATAATTTATACACAGGCGACAAACAAAACCTCCACAAACCCACTGTGTGTGTCTGTGGAAAATAACTGGAAAGGACTTTGGTAGAAAACCTTTGTGACTGTGGTTTCAGCATCCTGCACTGCTGTGTGTGTATACATGTGTGTGTGTGTACGTGTGTGTGTGTTACCAACAGCGATTATGGGGATCAAAATCCTGGTTTGAAGGCATTTTTGAGACTCAAAATGTGGTTTCAGTGGCAGGGTTACAGTTTGGTTAGGGTTAGGCATTCATTTTTCATGGTTAGGATTAGGGTAAGGGGCTAGGGAAAGCGTTATGTCAATTAGATACCCCCGCCCGATGTGTGTGTGTGTGTGTGTGTGTGTGAGTACTGTAAACATTCGTTTCAACTGCAGGAAGAGACTAAATCAGGAAGAGACGAGCTGGGTCTCCACATCGCTGTTCCTCCCAGAGGCCTTTGAGATTTGGATCACTGGATGGTTAACCCTGATAAAGTATAGATGACAGCCTCGCTCGACCTTTTGGTTTCATCTGTGCTGAGATAAAAGTGTCCCGACCTCACAGCCGTCAGGAAAATAAGAGGTGTCAGATGGCTGACAGTGGATGTGTGTGTTTGTGTGTGTGTGATAGATTGGCAGGATCCAGCTGATGGGTGAATAAAACATGAAACAAAGGTGTGCTGACGCTGTGCCTGGAACATCTTCCTGAATGTGGCTGACTAGTTTGGATCCCTGTGTGGGACTGAAATACTCCCAAACGGACACATTCAGATGTGTTTTTGGACTTTTTTTTAATTTGGAGACTTTCCACAGTTTTTCATTAAGTTGCAAATCAAGTGACTCTTTGATTATATTAAATTTGATTTTGAATAATGTTATGCTGCAAAGAATACCACAGAGAGCAAGCCTAGAGTATGGGTACCTGACTGAAGATATGTAATATAAACAGTTTAACCCACTGATGTCGGCTTTATTTAAACATTTCCTTGAAGGATAGAAGTCAGTCCTGTTGGGATAACTACCTTCAGTCTTCTCATGAACTCTCACTCCTCTATAACACCTCCGACCCGTTGGGGCGTGGACGTCAGCTGATGCTTTTGTTCTGTGTGTTGTCGATGGGGTCTCCATAGGTCGGGCTTGTTCCTGTGCCCTCTGTGACCCTTAATAGGTCCTGAGCCATTGTTGCGGAAAACTTAATGAATGAACTGAGATAAGATTTGAATTTGCTTTAAAGCTGCTTCACTTTGCTGAAGTGAAACTCTTTGATACAACAAGTCCTCTCATTAGCTTCTCTCTGCATTGGAGCAGTTTGATTGGTTCCCCGGGGGTGTGATTGTCTGACACGCAAACACATGTGATCTGCAGTCACTCGTTTATTCACAGGTCTCTCGTCAGTTTCAGGGCTGCAGGACACATTTGAATGTGACTGGTGAGAAGCATTTGAAGCTCCTTTTTTGTCATGAAATTATCCATAGTTATGTTGAATTAGGAATTACTGAGACACAGTAAATCTGCATCAGGTCAAGTTGCACTCCACCCACTCTAGAGCGAAGTGGAAGGCTCTTTGTTCCCGCTGATGCTTTTCTGTTGCTCGGACTGAAAAATGACAGCAAATAAGTTGAAAATGGTTCAGAGAGCAAATGAATCATAAAATGTGGAGTTTTCATCCAAGAAAAACAGGATTCATGTTCAGAATATGAAAAAGTCGGAATGCACTATGCTGAAAATTTCCTTCTTCGTCTGCTTTTCCAGGGAGACCTTTAGAGGTGAAGGCGGAGGAGGAAGAGGAGGAAGGTGGAGACTTCGTCACGTTGTCCCGGTGGTTCTGCTGTGGATGACCCTGCACAGACACGGTAGGACTCGATGGTTTTAACTCTGCCTGAATGGGAAAATCCAGGACAAATAGATCTTACTTTTATTTATTCACTGAAGCAGGAAAGCCGTGCTGCCCTCACAGCTGTCACACTGACAGGAAAAAAAAATCACACATATTCTAATAAATAAACCTTCAACCCCTAAACCGCGAGCAGGAATAAAACCGTAATCATCTGAATACTGAAGACACTCCAACTGCAGTGTGTGTTCAGGCAGTAGTTGGAGTTACTGGGTTACTTCCTGATGACATGTTTTTAGTGATGTTTGCTGTGTTATTGGGCAGCGTGGATATTTTGAAGAGTTCACCACTGCAGCCACAGCAGCACCCACATGGAGAACATGACAAATACGTTCACTCGCACTTTAAAACACAAGGAAAACGCCTGCAGGTCACCTCTGCAGGAGAGGCTCAGGAACAGGCATCAGTGTTCTCAGTTACAGAGCGATGCCGTCTGATGACAAAACACGAAACCATCATGAAAATTGAATTTATTTGTTTGTGTATGTGAATGCAAACATCACCTCTTTGAGTTACGGTCAGCTCGACTTTGGAGCTAACATACGAGGAAGTGTAAAAATCATCGGGTCCATCTGAGAGTTGAGCTGCAGTCCTTGGTGCGAGGGGCAAAACGACCCAGAAGGCTGTATTTTTCTTTTTACTATTTGAAAGTAGAAAACCTCACAGCGTGAACACAGATACAATATATAAAACTTCATGCTTGTGTCAACCTGGGAAAAGAAAGAAAAAGGTAGGGGGAAGGATTAGATCCAGGATTTTGATAAACACAGAGCTAGTGCAGGGAGGATGGGCTTCATGTCACGATGTTGGTTTCAGGTACAGAATGAATTAACAGTAAACAAACCTTTATTCAGGTGACCCAATAGTCCAAAGGGGCTGTGGATACACTAGGCATGAACAGGCACACCAGCAACCTGAGGCTTTAAAGCAGGGGTGGGGAACTCCAGGCCTCAAGGGCCAGTGTCCTGCAGGTTTTAGATATTACCCTGGGTCAACACACCTGAAATAAATGATTTGTTCATTACCAGGCCTCATTACTTTGGTTGTGTCCGAATTCAGGGGAAGGATGCTTAAAATGCCATATTTGGAGGCAATGACGTCACAGCAACGCGACGAAGGCTGTCCGAATTCAAAGAGTACTCAAAATGTGGCGACAAATGCGTCTTACTTTTCCACAAATTTTAAGGATGGGTCCGATGTATCCTTCGTGTCCTACCATATCCCAGGATTCATTGCTGGTCATAGAGGAGATTTGTTTCTGATAACGACGGGGGTCGAAGCGGGAGCAGAAAACACTTTCAAATGTAAGTATATGAAAATCTGGTTGTACAAAAGTTAAATTGTTATAGCGGTCGTGTTGTTAAGCTTTGGGCATCTGCATAGACTTTTTTTTTTTTAATTTTATTTAAATAACCGTAAACCAGCTTGTATGGTGGGTCCCGCAGTTTTTCATGTATTGCCGCTTACATACAGCTAATTTAGATTTTTTTTTAATTGGTGACATGTTATGGGGAACAAAGACCAAACGACTTAATTTATTAAAATGAGGAGAAAACGATCACCTCTTCACTGGGGTGAAGAATTGGGCCGCTATGGCGTGGAGGTACAAGAATAAATCAATTTACACATCATATTCATATGAATACGGTCCTATTAACCCTCATGCTGTCCTATTACCCCACAGCAGCGGTCCCCAACCTTTTTTGCGCCACAGACTGGTTTATGTCAGACACGGAGCCTTTAAGGTGTCGCGGATAAATACAACCACATAAAATGGTCCAACCAAGACAAAAACTGTGGTATCTTGTAAATATAATAATAAACGTGAATGTACTGTGTAATTGTGTAACTTTATTAGCAGCGTTCTCCTGAAAATGCAGAGGCTGAGGAGAGGAGAGCAGGGAGAGGATGGACAGACTGTTTTCACTTCTAGAAAGATTAGTTCCAAAATGAGTTATGCATTAAGAAATTAATTTATTTGGATATATTTGTTACATTGTTATATGTGTTGCATTAGTGTAGAGGTTTTATGTTATTAATAAATAAATTAATTAAAACAGTAATTGTCACTGAACTCAATTTGATTTACAGGTATTTGTAACATGTATGAACATAATGCTAACTTTGAACAATAGTACTTGGATATTTATTTGATAGCCATCCATCCATCCATCCATCTTCATCCGCTTATCCGAGGTCGGGTCGCGGGGGTAGCAGCCTAAGCAAAGAGGTCCAGACCTCCCTCTCCCCAGCCACCTCCTCCAGCTTGTCCGGGGGAATACCAAGGCGTTCCCAGGCCAGCCGAGAGATATAATCTCTCCAGCGTGTCCTGGGTCTGCCCCGGGGCCTCCTCCCGGTGGGACATGCCTGGAACACCTCGCCCAGGAGGCGCCCAGGGGGCATCCTTGCCAGATGCCCGAACCACCTCAACTGGCTCCTTTCGATGTGGAGCAGCAGCTGCTCTACTCTAAGCCCCTCCCGGATGGCCGAACTTCTCACCCTATCTCTAAGGGAGAGGCCAGCCACCCTTCGGAGGAAGCTCATTTCCGCCGCTTGTATCCGCGATCTCGTTCTTTCGGTCACTACCCACAGCTCGTGGCCATAGGTGAGGGTAGGGACGTAGATCGACCGGTAAATTGAGAGCTTCGCTTTTACACTCAGCTCCCTCTTCACCACGACTGACCGGTGCAGCGTCCGCATTACTGCAGCCGCAGCCCCAATCCGTCTGTCGATCTCCAGCTCCCTTCTCCCATCACTCGCGAACAAGACCCCGAGATACTTGAACTCCTCCACTTGGGGCAGGAACTCATCCCCGACCCGGAGTGGGCACTCCACCCTTTTCCGGCTGAGAACCATGGCCTCAGATTTGGAGGTGCTGATCCTCATTCCCGCTGCGTTACACTCGGCTGCGAACCGCTCCAGTGCGAGCTGGAGGCCCTCACCCGATGAAGCCAACAGAACCACATCATCCGCAAAAATCAGAGATGAGATTCTGAGGCCACCAAAGCGAAAGCCCTCCGCCACTTGGCTGCGCCTAGAAATCCTGTCCATAAAAATTATGAACAGAACCGGAGACAAAGGGCAGCCCTGGCGGAGCCCATCACCCACTGGGAACGAGTCCGACTTATTGCCGGCAATGCGAACCAAGCTCTTGCAACGGTTGTATAGGGATTGAATGGCCCGTAGCAATGGGCCAGACACCCCATACTCGCGCAACACCTCCCACAGGACGCCCCGAGGGACACGGTCGAATGCCTTCTCCAGGTCCACAAAACACATGTAGACTGGTTGGGCAAACTCCCATGCACCCTCAAGTATCCTCGAGAGGACAAAGAGCTGGTCCAGTGTTCCGCGACCAGGACGAAAACCGCATTGTTCCTCCTGTATCCGAGGTTCGACTAGCGGACGAACCCTCCTCTCCAGCACCCTGGCATAGACTTTCCCGGGGAGGCTGAGGAGTGTGATCCCCCTGTAGTTGGAACACACCCTCCGGTCCCCCTTCTTGAAGATGGGGACCACCACCCCGGTCTGCCAGTCCACAGGTACTGCCCCTGATCTCCACGCAACATTGCAGAGACGTGTCAACCAAGACAGCCCTACAACGTCCAGAGCCTTCAGGAACTCGGGGCGGACCTCATCGACACCAGGGGCTCTGCCACCAAGGAGTTGTTTAACTGCCTCAGTGACCTCGCCCCCGGAAATTGGTGGGTCACACCCCTCATCCCCAGACTCTGCTTCCTCCCCGGAAGACGTGTCAGTGGGATTAAGGAGGTCCTCGAAGTATTCCTTCCACCGCCCGACAATTTTCTCAGTCGACGTCAACAGCGCTCCGCCAGCACTATACACAGTGCAGGTAGAGCACCGCTTTCCCCTCCTGAGACGCCTGACGGTTTGCCAGAATCTCTTCGAGGCAGTCCGAAAGTCTTTTTCCATGGCCTCTCCGAACTCCTCCCACACCCGAGTTTTTGCTTCAGCCACTGCCCGAGCCGCATTCCGCTTGGCCTGTCGATACCTGTCGGCTGCCTCCGGAGTCCCACAGGCTAACCAAGCCCGATAGGCCTCCTTCTTCAGCCTGGTGGCTCCCTTCACCTCTGGTGTCCACCATTTGGTTCGGGGATTACCACCACGGCAGGCACCAACCACCTTGCGGCCGCAGCTCAATGCAGCAGCTTCGGCAATGGAGACGCTGAACATGGTCCATTCGGACTCAATGTCCCCAGTCTCCCTCGGAATGCTGTTGAAGCTCTGCCGGAGGTGTGCGTTGAAGATCTCGCGGACTGGGGCCTCTGCTAGACGTTCCCAGCACACCCTCACTACGCGTTTAGGTGCACCAGGTCTGTCCAGCGTCCTCCCCCGCCACCTGATCCAACTCACCACCAGGTGGTGATCAGTTGACAGCTCAGCCCCTCTCTTTACCCGAGTGTCCAAAACATATGGTCGCAGGTCTGGTGATACGATTACAAAATCGATCATCGACCTACGGCCTAGAGCATCCTGGTGCCACGTGCACTTATGGACACTCTTATGTTCGAACAGGGTGTTCGTTATGGCCAAACTGTGATTAGCACAGAAGTCCAATAACAAAGCACCGCTCGGGTTCAGATCAGGGAGGCCGTTCCTCCCAATCACGCCCCTCCAGGTCTCGCTGTCGTTACCCACGTGAGCATTGAAGTCTCCCAGCAGGACAACAGAGTCTCCAGGTGGAGCACCTTCCAGCACCCCCCCCAGGGACTCTAAGAAGGCTGGGTACTCCGAACTGCCACTCGGCGCATAAGCGCAGATGACAGTCAGGACCCGTTCCCCGACCCTAAGGCGCAGGGAACAAACCCTCTCGTCCACCGGGAAAAACCCCAACGTACCGGCAGCAAGCCGAGGGGATATAAGAATACCCACCCCAGCCCGCCGCCTCTCACCAGGGGCAACTCCAGACTGAGACAGAGTCCAGCCCCTCTCCAGGAGACTGGTTCCAGAGCCCAGACAATGCGTAGAGGTGAGCCCAACTATATCTAGCCGGTACCTCTCAACCTCACGCACCAACTCAGGCTCCTTCCCCACCAGAGAGGTGACATTCCATGTCCCTATTGCCAGTCTTGGCAGCCGGGGGTCGGTCCGCCAGGGCCTCCGCTCCTGGCCGCCACCCGGCTCACAATGCACCCGACCCCTATGGCGCCTCCTGCGGGTGGTGGGCCTGCAGGAGGATGGGCCCATGTCTCCTCTTCGGGCTGTGCCCGGCCGGGCCCCATGGACTAAGGCCCGGCCACCAGACGCTCGCCCTCGGGCACCCTCCCCGGGCCTGGCTCCAGGGCGGGGCCCCGGTAACCCTATCCCGGGCAGGGTAAACTGTTCCCTCGATATTCTTTTCATGGGGGTCTTCTGAATCGCTCTTTGTCTGGTCCCTCACCCAGGACCAGTTTGCCATGGGAGACCCTACCAGGGGGCAAAAGCCCCCAGACAACATAGCCCCTGGGATCCCTGGGACACACAAACCCCTCCACCACGATAAGGTAGCGATTCAAGGAGGAGTTATTTGATAGCAATAAAGTAAATAACAAAAAGCTTTAAACAAGAATTAAACAACAGTTTTAAAGATGAAAAAACAATATTTTCAGTTGTTCACACAGGATTAATCTGAGTGACCTGTTCCTGGACGGTTTCTTTCACAACTGTAATAGATTACAGGAAGTCTCTGGCAGTGTTGCTGAATCTGCCCGAGCAAGATCAGACATGGATGGGGTGCTGCAACTGAGACCCGCAGTTTGTCTTTTCTGGTCTGCGAGTGGAGAATCACACAGGGTGGTCTGCAAAGAGAGCTTTAGGATGCTTCCTCCCACTGTCCACTGCATTGTCCATCCACAGGGTTTGCAGGCTGGCTCACTCGTGGCTGCCACACCACTAAGATGTTTTCAAAAATATGCAAGCAGGAGATGGTGGATGCTAAATTATTAGTATAATACTTGTAACTCTGTAGCAGACAACAGTTTGATAAAGTGCTATGTAAAAGAAACCAAAGATTAGATTCTATAAGTTTCAAAGACCTTTGGTTTATATATTTTATACAATACAGTACATGTGTATGAATGACTGGTGTTGTGCCAAAAAATGATAGTCTGCCAAAAACTGATTGCTCGTATTTAAACTGCTATGAATAACATGTTGGTCTATAATACGTGAAACACATGTCAAATGTATCCCTCGTGAATGATATCAAGTCACCTTGAGCCACAAACAACATTCCTGTAACAAGGTAGAAGCTGCAATCAGTTGTTGGCAGACTTTTAAATATCCTTTATTTATCCAGTTCAAAAAAAAATGTTGTTGACATTGAAAATTTTTTTTTTATGAGTAATCTGGTCAAGTGGACAGCAGACAGCGCAACAAATATATCAACAGCTCTGTAAACATACTTTAAGTGGACAAAAAAGATCAGATTGGTTATAATGTCGGTACAATAACACAGAGTTATAAAGACACTTGAAAAACAGGTCATTTTTAAATTATATAACCGCTTTGTGAACCCTGTTCACCGAAGTCTATTTACCAACATACATAAAGATATTACACACGGAAACATTGGAAATCAGTTTTGGCAGGCACTTTTTGGCACAACACCGGCAATGATTCAATTATCCATGTAATTAGCTGAGTAATTCCTAAATGTGTGTAGATTAAAGGAAATTATTTTACCTGCATATGTTTGTCTCTGTTGAGCCTAAGCTACAAAACGTGCCGGCGACGACGATAAGGTTTTTCTAGCTCCTCGAGAATTACAAATGTACAAAAAAAACGGAGCGACATTTCTGGGTCCATTTTAAAGTTTTCGAGTTGTGGCGCTAGTGACCATAAAAACACGGAAGTAAGGGCAGACTTGAAGGCTAAAAGGCTGTCCACAGCCCATCTGTTATGTTGCATACTCATTGTTTGTTCAATAAAGTTTCTATGGAGAAAAAAGGGGGCTGTCCACAGCTGCTCACTTCCTGACTACCTGTCCATCTAAGGACACTACCTTGTGACGTAGGTAGGTAGTGTCCTTATGAGCATCCTTCCCCTAAATTCGGACACAGCATTCAAGACATGTTGAGGAGTAATTTAGCCATTTAAATCAGCTGTGTTGGATCAAACGCACATCTAAAACCTCCAGGCCCTTGAGGCCTGGAGTTCCCCATCGCTGCTTTAAAGCATACAGGAGGCAATAAGGGAACAGGAAACACAGCTGAAAGTAATCATAGATAATGAAATAAAACTGGTAAATCATAACAAGAAAACAGCAAACACACAGAAAAGGAGAAACTAAAGCTCAAGGAATCAAAATGAAGCTGCACCTACAGATTATTTCAATCTCATTATGTTCATCAGTAGCACGTCGCTGCAACCATAGAGAACCTCCCTGAGACCGAAACCGCTGCTGAAACACGAAAGTGTGGCAGTGAAGACTGTTTGATGTCATTAAGGTGCTCACAGGTGTAGAACACAAACATGGATCTTTGTGTGTGTTTTGACCACCCTTCCTCCAGTTGACACCGGAATCATTCAGTGTTTGTGGAGGACTTCCTGAACGCTCGCAGCTGTGAGGGCAACGCAGCACAAAATTCTTCCTCTGACACAGCAAAACGATAAAAGGCCCTCAGCAGCCGTCAGAGCGACTGCACAATGATTAAATGTCAGAGTTTCAGAGCGGAGTAAAGTCTGCTTTCACTCTCAGTCTCATTTTGTTCACTCGTTGAATCTTTGGAGTGAACATGAATGTGAAGTTTTTCCTTGATTAAAGCTGCTCGCTCTGTGATAATTGCTTTAATTACAATGAATCTGTGCTTCTAATGACATGAAATCATCCATTAAATGTCATTTTCAGATGTTTGTGTGATTATTTTAATTAAACATGGGGCTTGCTTGCATTTCCTTTCCCTGTGAAAATGCCTTTTATTGTGAAAGGCTCATGGACATGACCGTTTTGTGTTTCTTTGCTTTGTTCATGTTCTCTTTGTGTTCAGCTGCTGTTGGGAAAAGACGCTGCATTTTTGAGGGAGTGCTCATGCTCTACGTTCCTCTGAATAAAGAAATGAGCCACGTGTAAAAGATTCTTTCGAAGCTTAAACTATGGGAAAACCGGCATTCCCAGGGATGCAGCGTTTTCATCTGACAGCAGTGATCTTTCATTTTGTCTCTTCTTCTCCCCGAGTTTCCATCGTTTGCGTCCCGCTTCATCCCACTTTGTTTTTTCATATTTTCCATGTCTGTGTTGGAGCATGCCTCCTCTTCTTCATGCTTCCATTAACGAGAACCACCCGCCATGTTCCTGAAGCCTGCAGTCAGATATCTTTTCCATCTGGTTTATTTTTTATTCCGTGGAGAGCATGTCAGCAGCGATCATGCTCTGATGCTTTCATTCATTCATTCCCATGAGGTCAGAAATTCATCCTCTCACATCCATGCATGTCTTTCTGTCGCAGGCATCACTCTAACACCTACAGACGTCTTTTTGTTTTTTACTTTAACCTACCCAATGTTTGTGAGTGGTGTGAGGGAGGTTTGGTTCCTGGAATCAGTTTCACGTTCGATTTGGAGCCAAATTAGACAACACTGGGCCAGAAACCTGTTCTGAAGCCTAACGGAGTTTAAAAAGTTTCGTTTTATAGATTAAAGCCGCTGTGTTTAATGATGTGTGTTTAGTGATTAGTTTGGTTATTTTTCCATGGTTTTATGGTTCTGTTTAAAAACAGAGGAGCGCTCTGGAAAGGTTTTTTTTGGTGTTTTGTACTCTGATTCAATCCTCTGTTTGTCAACACTTTCCTGTAATCCAGTTATGTTTTCCTCTGATTGTTCAGCTTTTGGCCAATGAACTAATCAAACATTTGTTGGTTGTTTGCTTCGTTTGTATCTTTCTGGTTACTTCATTTGTTCAGAGGATCAGTTTGATTGAAACTTGGTTTGTTAGTGTATTTTCTTTTTCTCCTCACTGTATGGCTTTTTTCAGAGCTTGTGTCTGAATGAAGGTGTAGTGGGTGGTGCCCACAGACTCATCTGTGCAGGTTTGGGCTCTGTCAGCCCGACTCTGCTGTTTTTATTATTTTTATTTTATTTCCATTGGAAATGTTGACAGAAGGTTACCTCAGCAGAAATGAAAGTTGTTTATGTTCATCAGTGTGGCTTGCATTAGAGCACTGTACCTGGACGTAGTTCTATAACGGCGTGTAAACTGAGTCGAGAGAAAGGATTTTCTTTGTTTTTCTACAGCATTAAATTACATGGATTAATTTTCATTTAAAGAGATATTTCATGTTCACGAGTCAAAATAAGCACAAATGGCCGCAACCGCTGGGTCTCCTCAGAAACGTGCACCCAGTACAGACTGCATACAGTCATTGCAAGCTTATTATCAAGGGTTTGACAAACATGCACGCTCAAACTACTCTGACAGCGCCGGCTCTGGGTGCCAGTGGCATCGGATGGGACCAAAGTTTGGCCAAATTCTTGCACGGCAGCCGTGGGAAAAGTGGGGCATCCACAGACTTTTGGCCATGTGAGTGTTTTTCTTAGATTTCAGTGTTCAAGGAGAAATGCAGGAGTGGAGGACCGAGAGCAGGGAACTGCTGGCTGTCCATGTTTTCCATGTTTCTGCCAATAACACTCATTAAACTGAAAAATTCAAACTCCAAGTGAGAGAGAGACAGAGGGACGGATGATCGAGAGAGAAAAGCGAGGGGCGAGCAAGAGGAAAGAGGTGAAGGGGGGGGGGGGAGAGAGTACGTTTAATGCATTTTCCATACCTCATCAGCAGCTGCAAGCCAAACCGCGAGGTTCACACACACTCGTAAAGTTCCCAGCAGTCCTAAACCACAGCACACACACACACATGTGCACAGGGGTTAGCGGTGGTCGCTGTTCTTCTGGTGACAAACACATAACCGACATGTGTGTGCTGCTGCTGACCGGCTGATAAACTGCAGCTCTGAACCAATCACACAGGAAGCTGTAAATATTAGAGAACGAGCGAGGGGGAGAGAGAGAGAGAGAGAGAGAGAGACCTTTGGTCTGACAGCAGCGTGGGGCCTTCTCCTCTCTGACACGTCAGTCCGTTAAGGGTCACATGCAATCTGTTTAAAGTTGCTGTGCCCTCCAAACACAAGCTAACGCTGTAGCTGTGGGTCTGGTGAGGTTCCAGTAAATGTATTCTGCTGTTTGTTCTGAAGCTCTGAAGTTTCCACACACTCAGCAGAGCGCAAGTCTTCCGAGTGCTGCACCACAGTACAACTATTGTTGCAGAACCAAAGTATTGCACTGACTGAAAATGATGCAACGTATCAGCTTCACGGAGCAACTCCCATCAGGACGTTGCTCTTACCAATTATCTCCCCATTTCTTACTGATAAACACGAAGCCTGAGTGAAATGCACAGGCTGACAGACAGTGCTGAGTTGTTTTTATCTGATGACGTGAACATGGGGCTTTATCGAGATGGAACCAGAAGCTGTAGAAATGTGCTTTCTGTCACTTGCCAAAACTAAAAGCAGCACGCCTTCCTAGCTGCTCAGCTCGGTCACTGACCTGACAGCGGAGCATCTACACTCGACCTTACAAACACAACTCTGACTGTGATTCCAGTTCCCAGATCTCACAGTATGACCACAACGTTTGACAACATAATGCTCAGACTTCCTGAGTTGCTGGTGATTTGTTTCAAACCATCCATTTTCTACTGCCTGTCTGGATTTGAGTTGTGGGGGCAGCCATCTAAGATAAGCACAGACTTCCCTGATCCTGAAATCTTCCTCCAGCTTATCTGGGGGAGCACGGTCATTTCCAGTCTTGCAGAGAGATGGAATCTGTCCAGCGAGTCCCGCGTCTGCTCCCAGCATGACATGCCTGAATCACCTAAACTGATTCCTAAACTATCCATCCATCCATCCATCCATCCATCCATCCATCCATCCATTTATTGTATTTTGCTTATCCAATTCAGGGATGTGGAGGGCTGGAGCCCATACCGTAGGGCGAGAGGCGTACACCCTGGACAGGTCGCCAGGCTGCTGCAAGGCTAACACACAGAGACAGACAACCTTTCATACTCACGAAATAAAATCCAGTTTTTAAAAAAAAATCTGGTCCTGTTTTAATGATTAGTCAGCAAAATATGTAAAAAACTTGTTCTTTGAAGTGAGGAGTGTGCTCTGATATTGGAGCTTTCATCTTTAAAAAAAAGAGTTTCAAGTCTCATGAAGTCCAAAAAGTTTTTCAAAATATGATTAATTAATAGTTCATTTCCCACAAACATGCCTTTTGTTTCTTCTGTTTTCTTTTTCTTAACGTTTCCGTGCGTTCCAGCATCCTGCTGGCATCTGAACAACGTTTAAAATCTTTTCCACCCTGACCAGAATTTCTTTTTCCTTCCTGCCGCTGACTCGCTGTGATTAGTTTTTGTCCCGTCTGGGCTCGGAACGTTATCAGGGATCAGCAGCCGCAAATTGTTAATGTCACCCTCCACCAACACTGCTAATTAATCATAATTATGGTGTACTGAATTTTTTAGACAGTAAGGAAATGATTTCAAGCCTGGGCGCCTAATGGCTGCCCACTGCTTCACAGTGTGAATGGATTAAATGCAGAGAGGAATTTCCCCACGGGGGATCAATTAAGTATACATTATTATTATTAAATTTCGGTGTGTGGTTTTAAGGAATCGATGCAACGCAGCCGATGAGACGTGAGAAGGAGCAGCTGAGGTTGTGCACACATCTTGCTGTGTTCTTCATAATACACATAATCACAGAAAAGATTATTAGACATGAAAGACACGAAGTAGCGTTTGTGTTAAAAGAAGATTTTTAACTGCTCAGAAATCGCGTTTAAATAAGATCCTCCGGTCCTCCTCGGTTAAGTCGTTCCTCTGGAGGCAGCGAGAGGCCGGGGAAGGGTCGTTCCTACATATTTCATAATATGATGTGGGTGTGTGGTTGTGGGACGGTCCAGATTTTATCAGCCAGCTTGGCGTCCTCCCCTCATCCCTCAGTTTTTATCTCTACCTTCACTTTTTTTCTGTTTTCTCTTCTGCACATGTAACTAAGTACATTTACTTTACACCTTTTGTGCTGTACATATTTATTTCACGGTTACAGTAACCAGTTAACCAGTGTAAAATATGATGCTTGGTTATACTATAAAATAAGAAATCTGACCAGAAAATGAACAAATGAACGGTGTTTCGCTTCCAGCTTAACTTGACGTGACAAGTTGTTGTTTTTCCTCTTTGATCTGTTTTTAATCGTCAGTTTGAGGCTGTTTATTGGACACTCTTCTCACTCTTTTCCAATAATAATCAGAGGAAATAATGAGCATAATAGTGGGCTGATACATTACTGAGCAAAATTACATCCGCCCCTTCTAATCTTCATTACAGATCTTTAAAGGTTCCAGCAGAATGTGCACCGTTAACATGAAACTACTGAAAATGCATCATTCAAACTCAAAAGGTGCTGATTATGAAATTGACTGAGTACTGCAAAATAAAGATATTTCTAAGTATTTTTATCCAGCAGCACAGACGATGCCACACTTTTTTTTAAAGAGTTACTGTGTTGCTGTGAAGCCTTTCAGTTTGCAGAGAGTCCAGCAAGTTTGTTCCATATAACACGAGCATCGGTAAAAGAAAAGCCAGTTTTATGCCATGAAAATATCTGTTTCACATCCGTTTGTTCATCTTAGAAAACCCAAATGTATTCTGTTGATAGTTTTCAGTTTCAGTCTGATTGGTTGGCATGAGACTCTCTGATTGATGGTTTTTGGTGGGAGTTGAGATGAGGTGTTCAGCAGCTGGCTGTTTCCCCACCTTCACGGGAGCATATCCATATATATCTCCTACTGAGCATGCTTCATATGATTGTTTTGGTTTTCTTTGTGTCACTGTAGGGTCTTTCCCGTATAATATGAAGGGCTTTGATGTGACTGTTGTGATTTGGTGCTAAATAACTAATAGTGAAATGAACTGAATTGTTGCTGTGTGGTGCTATTTACTGTTTCAAACCAGAGACATGTTCCAAATGTCCTGTGCTGTAAACTTTAGCGGTATGTATTTTCTTCAGTCGTGTGAATAAGCTCTTACTTTGTGTTCGTCTCTGCTTTAAAAGCAGCTGGGCAGAGATGAAGGTTTACTTGAGCCCAGTTACAAAACCTGGACGATGATGTCACTTTTGGCCTTCAATTTTCTTGTTGAGCGCAAACAAGGCGATACTCTGTCCTCTCTCCTGTTTTACACATCATCCCTTCTTCAGTCAGCTCTACCTTCCCCCCCAACTCTCGGATGCCAGTCTTGATTATCTCCCAGTGAAAGACAAGAGGATGATGTGAGGGAGGAGCAGGAACACCTGGGAGAGTGATTCAGTATTCACCTGCAGAAAGAGAAAAAGTGGGGGGAAAAAAAAGTAAAATTCCTCTTTCACTATGTAATTATTGCGCTTCGGGCGAGCTTATCTGTGCTCATTTCAGTGCTTCAGGTGTGTGCCGTTCATGTTTGAAGCTGGAAGAGAGCAGCTGTCGATGGATTGAAATCCGGGGTCTGAGCTAGCCACCCTGTTTGCATCTTTTGAAAGACCCTGATAGGTTGTCCAAATTATGGAAAATATTAGGCATCATGTAAGTGCAGTCATTGTGTAACTAGTCCAGCTGAATAATTGACTTCTCTCACAGCAAAGTGGAAACAAAGGGTTTTCTATGGAGCTCATATACCGTGTCAAACTGAAACAGACATACTGTGTTGACTCAATATTGTCTGAAATATCTCTGTATACAGTGTCAATATTTTCCTCTTTGGAAGAGGCAGCTCCTGGGCGAGGTGTTCTGAGCATGTCCGATCCCAGACACACCGGAGAGATTATGTCTGTCAGCTGGCTGTCAGCTGGTGAAACCAGCATATCTGAGTCTCCTGTAAACAATTTTTCTATGGGGACGAGATCATTAAAGAACTATATTTTATGTGTGTGGAAATGCTCAGAGTCAAATTAGTTAGAGCTGTAAATCATCATTTCTTGGAGGAGAGGCAAGTCTGTTTCTGACCGATGATTGGCCAACAAATGTTTCTTTCTGTAATTGCCATGTTTGTTGTTGTGTTTCAACCGCAGGACCTTCCCTCAGATTACAGAAATTCTTATAAGGATCTCAGTTCCTGTGCAAGAATTTAAACTGTAGAATGAGGCAATAAATTCACTTCTGATAAGGTCTGTTTATTCCTGGAAAAATACCTGATTAAGGTGTAAAATTATCAGCAGTTTCAGGAACTCCTGATCAAGGGGAACGTCACGGTTGTGATATATCAGTTCTTGGAAGTAAATCTGTTTGGATGTGGGTCAGTGAGTGAGGATTAGTGTTGGAGGTTGGCTCAAACAAAACATAATAAAACATAATAATTAGTGCTGCACTTCACTAAGTCTGCAGTTAAGGACTGTACACATTTTACTGTAGTAAAATGTGTCTGAACATCAGGACCAGCGCTGTAACTCCATCGTCTGATGTTCTGAATGAAGTCACCAAGAACCTGAGTAACAAATTAATATCTGAATATTACAGGCCAAGAATGGTTTTACTCTCAAAAAGATGGAAACAAGCTCTCTGTTTTTATTCTCTACATCATCACCGCTTATGAAGAAAGACCGCTTCAACATTTCCTGCCAGTAATCCTGTCTCTTTGTCTGTTCGATGACATCTGCCTGTAAGTACGGGTGTCTGGTACAGCTTTGCATTATGAGATGGTCTTGTAATGACTAGTTCCTTTCAAGCGCACCCAAGGCTTGATTGGGTTTCTCTTTTGTAGTCGGATCTTAAAAAGTCTTAGATTGTAATCAAAAAAAACCACTTCAAGTTCTAAAACTGAACCCATGCTGGAAAAACCTGTGACCTGTTGAGCATTTATCAAAGTTTTGTCTCTAAAAAGCTACATCTGAAGTGTTCGCTGAGGGAAGCGACTTCAATTTCAAACCTTTTTGAAGTTTTGTCCCGTGTGTAATTTGAAGAACTTCTCACAGATTCTTAAAGCATGATTCAGATTCCTCTATACTGCAGACTGATACTGACCACAAAGGCATTCTTACATTTCATCCAGCATGGTAGGCTGTTGTGCCTTCATTTGGAAGAAGTGTGCACGGTGTTTGGACTGAACTGTGTTCAATTTGTAGGTGGGAAAGAAGGAAAGCAAAGAGAGGGGATCAAGAAGGAAAGCAATGGAGCGATAACAGTGAATGCCTGAAGAAGAAGGAAGGAGTAGAGAGGAATGCGAATGAAAGAATGTGAGAGAAATGCTAGAAAGGACAGAGAGGTGAAAAGAGAGAAGGGCAGGTTGATGGAAGCCAAATCATCTATAGGATTATTTTCAGGAGAAAGGCTGAAAGGGGCAGAGGGGGCTTTTATTTTTAGTGTATTTGTGATACCGGAGAATTTAAGATGAAGTTTGGCTAAGCTCCTTGGGTCACAATGAAATACCAGGTGTGCACTGATATCTTGTTGATAACAGAAATGATGCCAGAAAGTTCCTATTTCAAAAATCCTCTCTGACCTTTCCTCATTCTGTCATTTTCTAAGATCTTGGGGGTTAAGGAAAGGTCTCTCATATCTGTTATCAGAGTGGGCAGGTTTTAATACTGAGGACATGGTTAGTTGGCACCACTGGTGCATTAACAAATTTGCAAAATTAGTTTTTAAATAAGCTCTTCTCTTCGACGCAGAGATGCTGTACCAAACTCACTACAGACTCACACCAGCAGCTCTGAGTAAGCCCGATAAGAAAGACTGAAAAGGCTCCTTCAGTTGCTTGTTGTATTTCATCATTGGTCCTGATTGTAAAGGTGCAACAAACAGAAGTTTATCTTTATCTTTCACAACGACAGCAGTTTATCAGCCACGTTAGCCAACATCAGCTATCTCTGGTGGTATCTGCTGTGTCAGCATGCTCATTACGGATTCTGGATTTTAACACCATGTGATCACGCACAGTATTTCAGAGCCCACACAGTGGTGTTTTGGTTATGTTCAAACCCACTGGTCAGCCTTTAAATAGTAAATGTGAGTCTCTGTGCTACTGTATTACTGTGATAGACTGAATAGGATACTAGTGATTGAGCACCGAATCGTTATTGACCTCGTTCACATACTGCAGATGACGACCTAGCATGAGTGGACTGATATCAGGTCAGAGAAGGTGCTGAACATGCAACAAGAGCTAAAGTCTATGATGTAAATTATGATCAGGCTGACTAACCACTGATACTATGAGCACACCAGAAATGTTGTGAATACAGCATCATTAATGAACAGTTATTACAGTTTGATGTGGTTTGTCTTGAATTCTCATTATACTATTATCTCAGAGAGTATTAGGAAGTCCTCGGCTGTGTGCAGCTCTTCTTTAACTTTTTAAGGACAGTTTAACAGTCCTGCTTGTGGAAGATAATGAAAGATTCACTTCACTTAGAACTCACAGTGAATAAGAGTGAAGCAGAGCACACAATGGTTTTATGACCCATCGTTCTGTAACTATTAAATTAGAATTTCATTGACTGGAATAGACTTGAGGTGTTTCTACACACACTTAAGTATTATTATTATTTTTATTATAGTGGACAGAAAAGCCACAGCCAAGTATGAGGAAATATATGAATTTTAGTTGAGCCACCATCTTATAATTCACTTCATGTAATGCAGACTTTGGCAGAGGCTGAAAGCTGCCACTGCTGTGATGTTGTCACGCTGGACGGAGGCCAGCAACTTGAATAGAACCCAAGCGCAAACACACAGGGCGGAGGCAAGAGAGCGTTTTAACACAATTTATTGGTGAATATATAATATATGTGAAAACACAAGGACGTGGCATCTGTGGTGTGGAAATGTAGCCGTGGAACTATTAGCGTGGCATGAACGTGAGGACAACTAGATCTAGGCAGGTAAGTATTGGTCACACTGGGGAGAGAGGAGAGTGGAGTTAGAGCTGGGTTAAAGTGGATTACCAGAGAGGGTAAGTATAACAGTTTTTCCAGCTTACTTGCAGGAGGTGGAGGTGTGGTATTGAGGGAGAGGTGAGGGATTTCCTCGGAGTTTGAAAAAGGTGAAATAGCTGACCTGGGGTTCGTTGGATCCAAAGTGGTGAGTGAGCAGGAGGGCAGGCAGGTGAGGTTTGGAGATATTTCCCAGTGAGGTGGAAAGAAGCTGAGATCCAAGTGGTGAGCAGCAGTCGACACTGGAGAAAAGGTCCTGAAGCACAAGAAACAGCGCGAGTAAATCTACTTGAGAATAGCAGCATGAATGTGAGAGCCGGTTACCAACATCAGGTAACTGACGAACTGGCAGGGAGGAGATGACAGCGCAGAGCTTAAATCCCCTTTGGCCTGATTGCCCCAATTAGCTCCAGATGCGTGAAGCTGAGGAAGTCCTGCCCACGGGCGGAGCCAAGGGTGCTCTGGCACTGATGGAAATTCCCAGCTGCTCACCCAGACCATGACAGATGTAGAGGTCGGCTGGATGTCTTTCTTCAGAAAACTTAAAACTTCAGAAAATATAAATTTCTTTCATTTTATGCCTTTATTTAACAGAGACAGTGACAGAGGGATGATGAATATCAGGAAACCAGGACGTTTGTGCCAGAGCTGTTCCTCTTTTACCCTAAACAAGATTTGGAGTTGCTGTAGGTTTGCAGGCTGTGGATGTTCTTGTTCCTTGTTTTACAAAGTGTCCCCAAATGTTCTCTCCTGGTGTTGCAATAGTCACCACAGTTTAGGAAACAGGCGTTCTCCTGTTGGATATTTGTCTTCTGACATGAGCTTAACTTTATCAGTAGGTGAACCTTTTCTTTCTAAAACCTAACCAAGTGTTTGTGGAGGCAAACAAATACTCCAAGTTTGTGAAGGTGATAACTGGTGAAAGAGGCAATGTAGGATTTTGAAATTTGTACCATTGGTGCAGCTACTAAATATCTTGCACGGCTTTGAATTTCAGTGACCTAGATGTCAAGGTCAAGGTCAGAGGTCAGGTTTTCTGAAAGTCTGGTGAATGCCTACTATTGCCTTCTACTCGGAGGCTGAGGGAAGTCATGGGGAGCCTCCAATATTTTTACATCCTTTCGCAAATAAAGGCCTCGTCTGCCTGTTGGAGCGACTGTGCAGTCATTCTAAAAGGCAGTGATTAAAAGGAGATGTTAAAAAGTGTCAGTATGTGATGAGTTGGGCGTTATACTCAACAAACTGAGCCCTCACAAAAGCCGTCACCAGCGCTTACAAAGTTAATAAGTAACTGCATCCACACACCCCCACCCAACCCCACACCTCACCCCACACCCCTCCGTGCTGCCTCTCCATAATTAAAATGTTGTAAATCTGTCTCGAGTGAGTAAAATGCACTCTTCTACACTTCTTCATTTTTGCATCTTTTTAAAAAATCCACTCTGGCAGAACTGCAGCAAAGCCAGCCTCCCGTCTCCCACACTAGCTCCCAGACAAAGGCCTTTTGTTTTCGGCTCCATCAGATGGGCTAAACGAACAGTGCTCTGGGTTGTAGCTCTGACAGAGAAGCGTACCCACATGTCGGGCTTCCCGTCAGGACTGGTTTCAGTATTCTGTGTGGGAACTGCTGCAGGAAACAACATCTTCTAGATGTCGACTTTGTTTCATCTAAAAATTTCTCCGAGCACAATGTGGCAGGCTTTGGTCAGTAGCTGGAAGACGTCTCTCAACGTAAATGTAGACACACAGCAAAGTAGACACATGTATTGCCAAACATAACACTGTGTAATTCTAATATTCAGTCGACCTAAAAGTATGTAGACAGTAAAAAAATGTATTGTCTTTATTGTCAGGCTTGTTAACCCTCTCTGGACTGCTCTGTTTCAAAGAGGGATGAACTCGTGTGGCCATACCTCAGCTAATCGTGACCCAACAACCCAGGATGTGTGTTGCTTCCCTTTGTCATTTGTAAATCGTACGATCATTTCTTCCTCTTAACCATCAAACAGAAGTATTTAAACACGATGCATGCAAAATGTTCAGGCATGACCTCGTTCAAAAAACGGAATCCTGCATGAACTACAAACTTGGGCATCTCCTCTGCAAATAAATCTAAATAAGCAGGAAGTCTGTGACCTTTCTGATAATCTACCATGAAAGAGAATCTTGGACATTAGCAGCAGTTTGTGAAGACACACCTGTACTGTGGAAGAAGTGAGTAAAAATATTTCTGAGGATTAATTACATAAATGTTCCTCAGTCAGTGATTCCAGTGGAACAGCGTGTTGAGCTGGAATCTGGGCTCAAATTGTGTAAAGTCTGTAGTTATGAAAAATGAAGAGTGTTGGGAAAAGGCAAGCCTCTGACACACACACACACACACACACACACACACACACACACACACACAGAGCCAGTAATTAGCAGCTCAGCATACACTTGCTGCGGGTCATTAGCCTCGGCCCTGCAGCCTGGTTGCGTGGATGCTGGTAATTAAAGCGACGTGTTGTTTGTATGTTGTTTGTCACATGCTTTTTTTTGGCTGTCAGGAAACTCAGGAGGGTGAATTAGCAGGAGTGAATGAAGGTGTGAAGCACACACACACACACACACACACACACACACACACACACACACACACACACACACACACACACACACACACAGAGTGGAAACACTAAAACTGTGTGTGTGTTGCGTCATCTGTACTCTGTACAAACAGGCTGTTTACAGTCTCACTGAAATAAAGAAATATGTAATACTTGAGTTAACTGAATGCTTTTTAGCCTCGTTTATGTGTGCGTGTGTGTGTGTGTGTGTCTCTGTGTGTGCTTTGTTCAGTCAGTTGAACTGCTGCTGAAGCTGATGTTTCAGCCTGCCGGTACAGCAGTCCTGCACGTCTATCTCCTCTCTGGAGCAGAGCACAAACACACTGTGCACCGGTTGTTTGTGTCCTGTTCCTGATGCAAATATATTAAGTATTTATTCAATCTAAAGGATGAGAGGTGGAGTTTTAAATTGACTTCTACTTCATCAGCTTTCTGCCTCTAACGAGCTGAATACGAGTCCTCTCTGCCAAACAGGGACAGAAGCCTCCCCAAAGACATGAGAAGGTTCATTATGACCTTTTATCTTTAACAGGAAACACAGCGACACACACACACACATGTTTCCTGTCTATTCTCTGCAGTTCTCCTTTACCCACCAGTCCCTTTTCATTCTTGCCCTCTTTTTTTAATTACTTCCTTTCCTGTCACTTCTCTTCTATTTGTTGCCCTTTTGTCACGTTTTTTTTTTTTTTTGGCATATTTTCAATCTCCCCACCTTTCTTTCCTTCACATGCTGTCCCTGCTGTCCTTTCCTTTGATTATTTTTAATATTTTTTGTCTCCATTTATTTACGTACACCCCTGAGACATTCCTTCGTCCTTTCCTTTCCTTATTTTCTCTTATCTACTTTCTCCAAACGATTTCCTTTATCCAACGTCTCTGACCATCCGTCATTTCCTCTTTCTCCTTTTTTCTGTCCTCTGTGCTTCCCCTTCTCTGTTCTTTCATTTTTCCTCCTCTCTCCTCTTCCTGTTCTTGTCTTCGTCCTGATCAGAAGATGCTTCCTTTTTGCTTCCTTCTGTTTTTCTTATTTCCTCTCATCTCCTTGGGATGACCCAGAACATGGCTCACTGTCAGCTCTCGGCTTATAGGTAAAAATGAATAAACTATTTTATTCAGTCCCAATTTTTATTCTGTCAGCAGAATCTGCTGATAATTTGTGTCTCCGTCACATTTCCTGTAAATAAATCCCGTTTTCATTCTGTTTGGCTTGGCTTTGATTCTCTTGCTTTAATCCAATTGATACACACAGGGTGAAATTTATAGCAGTCCACAGAGAAACACTCAATGCTGCCAGGATCATAAAATATTAACCTTTCAAATTAATTCTGTAGTGGTGAAATCATCCACCTCTCAATGTGTGACAAGCTGCTGCCAAAACCAACCACCCATCTAAATGTAAATGCGTACAGCTGTGCCACTGCTAATCCTCCGCTCATTACACACGTTCCTAATGATTCCTCCGTTAACTGCGACAGAAATTTAAGGAGACATTAGCAGGAAATAGACTGCTCCTGTCCACTCTCTCTCCCTGACTCACATCATTAGTTAACAGTCGAGCTGCAGAGCGTCCTCTTCATCATGAACGAGGGGGAGGCTGTAAAGTTTTCCTCCTGCTCTGATTATCAGCAGTGAAGGTGACTTGGAGCCAGCAAGGAGGCATTAATGTGCTACCGCTGAAATAACAGTCAGCAGATCACACCTCTAACGGAGAGACCCGAAGATCGTTTGTTTTATTACATCGCTAAACACAAGCAGAAGGAGACAAGGGGGCAAGAAGTGGACTGACCAGATTAAAGCAAGGAGACAGGAGATGATTCGATGAACAGAGGGGAAGAAACTGGAGGGAGCAAGGAAAGGAAAAGGGACAGTAAAGAAGAGAAAAAGGGGAAAGGAAACAAGAAATAAAGAAAGGATGAAACAAGAGGAAAGATGTCATAGAAAGCAGAGGAAGAGAAATAAGGTAAAATGAGAAAAATAGAGGAAAGCATACAAGAAGAGGTGAAAAAGGAGTCAGAAGGAAACAGGGGAAACTGATGGAAAGGATGGAAGAAGAGAAGAAGTGAAGAAACAAGAAGGAAAACAAGTGAAAGTTGAATAAGAAACAATAACGAGAGAGGAAGCATGGTAAAGTCAAGAAGAGGAAACCGAAGAAGAGAAAGGGAAACAAGAAAAGTAAAAAGATGAAAAGGAAAAGGGAAGATGGATGGACTGGAGAAAAAAGGAAAGAGTAGAAGGGAGAATAAGACAGAGGGGGGTGAAAAGAAATTAGGAAACAAGAGGAGAAGAAAAGAGGAAAAAGAGAAGTAAGAACAGCAAAGACGAACAGGAAGAAGAACGCTGCGCAGTGAAGTGTGTCACTTCTCGGCCCCTCCCACCCTGAAGTCATTGTATCACTCTAGCAGATTATTGTGAAACAAATCTCTCCTCATTTCCCACATTTGCTTATCAGCACAGTCATATTTGCATGGGTGGACTTCCTGTCTGCTGTTCTGCTTTTTTTCCTGTTTGGCAAATACACCCACACCCACCACTAAACACACACACGCACACGCACACACACACACGTCAGGGTTTATCAGCTGCATGGAGCTGCCAGAGAAATGTCATCACATTAATAAGAGGCAAGCAGAGAAAAGAGAAAGAGTTTAGGTTTGATTGATCCAGCTGGTGAGAAGTTCGGCCATCCGGGAGGGGCTCAGAGTAGAGCAGCTGCTGCTCCACATCGAAAGGAGCCAGCTGAGGTGGTTCGGGCATCTGACAAGGATGCCCCCTGGGCGCCTCCTGGGTGAGGTGTTCCAGGCATGTCCCACCGGGAGGAGGCCCCGGGGCAGACCCAGGACACGCTGGAGAGATTATATCTCTCGGCTGGCCTGGGAACGCCTTGGTATTCCCCCGGATAAGCTGGAGGAGGTGGCTGGGGAGAGGGAGGTCTGGGCCTCTTTGCTTAGGCTGCTGCCCCCGCGACCCGGCCCCGGACAAAGCGGATGAAAATGGATGGATGGATGGATGATCCAGCTGCTGAGGTTGTCCCAGGGTGTCTGATTCAGAGCCGTGTGAATCTGTTTACCTACAAAGGTGTGACTGTGTACGTACACACCGGCTGACACTGAGGCCTATTGTCCCACCTCAGCCAACAGAAATGTTCCAAATACAGTTTTTGAATATTAAGGCTGTACCTGTAAAGTCATTTCACACTTACAACACAACTTCTTGACGGAAGTGCCAGACGCAAACGGCCGACACAGTAAAAGGATGAAAAAAACACCATGTCATTAGATTATGCAGCACAATTAAAAAAATAAAACAGTTTAAAAGAAGATCTGTGTCTAGAGTACATTTTATATTAACATAATGGAGAAAAATACAATTAGCACATTTCCTCAAATAAAAACCACCGGGCCTCGGATAATGGAGGGGTGTGTGGTCGACACAGCAACACAGCTTTTTACAGGCACTTTTAAAAGTAACCCCAACGCCTGCAAATATTTCACAATAAAAGCCCAACATGAAAACAATCCAGTCTTTAAGTGATGACGTGATGAATCCTGCTTCTGGGCCCGAAGTACTCTGAATTTAATAAGGCTGATGTGTTTTTTACATGTTTTAACCTCCTAGGACAGGGGTGTCTAACTCAAATACACAGTGGGCCAAAATTCAAAATGGAACATTAATATTTGTTGAAAAAAAAAATCTTCCTCCAGATATAGGAATGAATCTTTTCTTATGGACTCAAACAAGTTTAGCTGAAAAACTGAATATGGGACAAGCAAAGCTTAATACTAAACAATATATATATTAGCTGTATAATACCAGTAGGCCAGCTCTAATAGTAATTTGGTATGGCTTCGGGCCAGAGTTTGACACCTATGTCCTAGGACCTGGCGTCCACATATGTGGACATCACATTTTGGGTTATTTAGACCAAAATACTCAATTTTGCTTTACAAGGGCCTGATATCCACTTATGAGGACATTATACTGCTACTGTTCTATCAAAATTTTAAACAAATATCCTCATCCTCTTGTTTTTCTTAAAAACAAAAATAAGGTAAAACAAATAAATAAATCTGGTAATTCTTTGTTTTTATGTTCTTGGGCCCCAGTATGCCCAAATATCAAAGAGAAATTAAAAATGCATGCTGTGGAAAGGTTTGGGTCTTAGGAGGTTAATGCTTTGTATCTTGTTCTATTTTATCTCAACAAGGCAATGATCACTGTAGGCTTCTCTCAGTTTTTATTACCGCTAATCATTTTAAAGCTCAGTTTTTAAACCCGTACAATGTAACTACAGCCCAGCCCATGCAGCAGTATATTAATGACTAACCTCGTATTGTGGATGGATTATCTCAGTTGTTCTCCTGACTGAAGTTTGGTTTGTTTACAGCATCCTGCCATGCGATTGCATTTGTCACTAACCATCGGGAACCCTCACGTTAACTTTTATCGAGTGGAAAAAAGCCCTCCGTTCGATAGCGTTCGTCGTCCAAGTTCACTATTTATATTGTGCTACAAAGCTGTGATCACATGGCACATCATTATATACCAGCTAGCCCAACTTCAGTAACCCTACAAACATCAATGCTGTTTACTTTCCCATCTTCATTTATGTTGGAAGTGATAACAGAGCTGTACATTTTAATTTGTTTCATAAATCCCTCAGTCAGAACATGGTATATTATATTTAGATGGAAGCTAGCAAGCTGACTCCCTGCT
Source organism: Aulonocara stuartgranti (assembly GCF_965226115.1). Classification (NCBI taxonomy): domain Eukaryota; kingdom Metazoa; phylum Chordata; class Actinopteri; order Cichliformes; family Cichlidae; genus Aulonocara; species Aulonocara stuartgranti. The sequence goes on from NC_138951.1 coordinate 25,929,747, forward strand.
AACTTCTAACTCAGTTAAACTTCATAAATTCTGTTTTCATGGATGCCTGGATGTTAAACTTAATTGTTACTCCTGGTAAAGCAGCCACACTGATCATTTTATTACAGATGAAAGAATTTAGATAGTTTTTCAACTCAGTAATGCTGCAGTGTTCGTTTAATTTAGGGACCTGCAGCGGAGTTTGGGCCCAGACATGGCTAATGACGTCAGACTTAAAGACCGGATAAGAATGGTTTCTTTTTTCTTTTAATTTCATGGATGTGGTGAAGGAGGACATGCAGAGGATTGGGATGTGTTGGGATCCCTTCACCCCAACCGGTCACAGCAGATTCCGGCATTCCGGTTCTGGCAGAACCTGAGTCTGGGTTCTGCCAGAGTTTACTTCCTGTTAAAAGGGAGTTTTTCCTTCCCACTGCTGCCAAGTGCTTGCCCTAAGGGGTCATTTGATTGTTGGGTTTTTTCTGTGTTGTTGTAGGGTCTTAACCTTACATTATAAAGTGCCTTGAGGAGACTGCTGTTGTAATTTGGTGTTCAAAGCTCATTTGCTGGTGTTGTGTTTTATTCATGTTCATGTTAGCTAAGCACAGACCTTCTCAAAGTGTGGGGCCCGCCCCCTAGGGGAGGCGCAGAGCCATGGCAGGGGGGGGCGCAGTATGAAAAGAGGGGAAAAAAAACAAAACGCTTGGACACTGCTACCATGGGGCGCCCACGGACACGCAAAGCAGGAGATGAAGCATGGCTGAATATGTTTCCAAACCAACTTCATTCTAAGCCAAAGACTAGAAAATATGGTGAAGCATATCTTCCCTTTGGCTTCACCTGCACAAGTGCCAAGGTAGGTCTCCCCTGCAGAATTGGTTTTACCTTGTTGGGAGCACGCACTGGGCTCTTCAAATCACGGACAAACGGTATCCCACATTCTTGATTGAAAGGAGTTTTAAAAAATTATCAGTTTTCGGTGATTCGAAACGCCGTTTACGTGTGGAAGAAACAGCTGCGTTTTCAAAAATACCCGTGTAGGTGTGGACGTAGCGTAAAAGAGTTAGTGGTTTATTTTATTATTTATTTACTACCTGCAGATTACTTGTATTTGCTTAACTGTTTACTAAATGTTTGAGGTGTGAAATAAACCGCAATGGAGCAAAATGGGGGGGCGAACATTATTCTTGTAAAACAAAGGGGGGGGCTAGCAAAAAAAAGTTTGGGAACCACTGGCTTAGCAGAGCAGTGACACCATGAGTGCAGCAGGCAGCTGTGTTAATTAATTGAGGCCCCTCCTCTGTGTTAAAATAATGACCCATCTGGGGAATTTCAGGCCACCTTGCCCATCTTCTTCCACACACCACAGAACTAACAGCCTGATGATATAAATTTAACGAGACAATCAGGACAAGGTCGGATTTAATAATTCTTTTGAATTTGATTGGCCCACTGTGCCTAGACCAGGCAATAGACACATGACAGTCAACTTTGAACTAGCCAATAGGTGGAGGCTTGACACCTGAAAGGTAAAAAGAACACAAAAGCAAAGCCACATCTCTTGGCACGTAACAGTGGACTACTGAATTTCCTCTTAAATACCAGAGTATCTGTATTTAAGATGTTGCCCATGTGTTCAGCTGCTAGTGGAGGGAGGGGCTGTGTGTCAGATGGAGGAGACAAAGATGGCTATGTTGTTGAAAATGAATGAAATGAAAAGCATCTAATTTGATAGTAATTAGTGTGAATGCTTGAAAAGCATTCACAGTATTGTTCTTCTAATCTTTATTATTAGTGTGAATGCTTGAAAAGCATTCACAGTATTGTTGTTGTAATCTTTATTATTATTATTATATTTTATTCTGTATTCCGTACGTTTTTTGTAATCCTACTCCTTCAAAACCGTTCAACTTAGAAAAACCATTCCAACACCGTTAGATTCCTATTCTTTTGGACAACACTGCTTCCATTTTTCATATTTTTAACATTTATATTTTTAATTTTATTCAACTTTATTCAACAAAAATTTATAATGTATTTCAATAGGGAGACCCTTCAAATCCTCATTCAACTTACTCATTTTTAAACTCTTACTACTTCCACATACATTGACATAGAGCCACCATTCAAACTTTAAAACGAAGACAAGACATTCAACTATTCAACTTGCATTTATCTTTTCAATATCTATTATACTTTTTCTTCAGTTCCAGTTTAAGTTTCATGATGTTTTTTCACCCGTTTCAGAGTTTATAATGGGTGTGTATGGGACGGAATGTTGGGGCTAGAGTGAGACAGCTCAACTGCTAGAGTGAGAGGAGCAAAAAAATTAATCTTAAAATCTTTTTTAAAACTGCTGCTGTGTCCACAGCGTTTGCTCTACAGGTATGATTTTACCCTCAAAACGTAGCCATCGCTGTCCTCTTTCATCCAATGTGTTTACTATTGTACTAGGTGTTATGGTTCTTTCATAAATGTCACCAATGCACAGCCTCCTCCCTCCAACTCTTCCATAGACTCTAATGTTAAAATGGCTCAGAAGGTTCGTTTGAAAATCAGAAGAGCATGGTGTCTTTACACTGTCACCACGTCCATATAATAAACTCCACAGGCATGAAAACTGAGAATTCAGTAGACTAGAAGCTGCTGTCGCTCACGGTGAAAGAATTTCGTCAATACGACTTGTACTTTTCATATGGGAACGATTTGTTTCGGCCTGACTTTTCTGTTCATTTTAAGCAGCAAAAGTGAGGTGCATGTCTGTGTACGTGTGTATGGAGCCATTGGGTGCGGTCACTATAGCAACCAGGCTCACACCTGCCTGCTTAACGAGCTCTCTCTCACTCTGTGCCAAGATTCATCTTAAGCACTTCTCTTTCAACTGCTGCTGTGTCCACAGTGTCACAGCCATCATTTTACCCTCAAATTGTCGCCATTATTGTTCTCTTTCCAACACCGTATCTTTCAAAGCTCAGGCATTTAAACTTTTTAAACTGTGTGGATCAAAGTGGAGGGATCACATTTGAGTCATTCAGTGATTCAAAGAATTTGACCTTTTAATATTCATTCAGATGTTTTCTGACTCTAAATGTTCTTTTCTCATTTCTTAGGGTTTTCTAATTTACATTTAAAACATTTTCAGTTTTTTTCCAACTCCTTCTTCTGTGTAACCTTCAGCTTTTAGCAGTTCAGCACCTTTGTTTTCAGGTTAAATTCGTTTTTTTTTTTTAATCTCATTCAATATTTTTAACTCAAAATTCAGCAATTAATTCATTTCAGTGCATACATTCAGATTCAAGCATTCACACTGCAGTTTCTTCAGAAAATGCACTTTCTAGTTGGGTGGATGCCGTAGGCATCCACACTATTGAGATCCTGTTTCTCTTTATTCTTTATCCTTTATTATTCTAGTTGCTCCGTTTCTTTGCCGCTTAACTACTCCCTCAGTTTTCAGCCGATTTTTACCATTCAAACTCTAAACTGTTCTGCTATTTCTGCTTTCGACTGCTATATCTTTTGGTACTTATTACTATTATACTTTTTAAAATATTACACTTTTTTCCTTTAATTTGTCCCATTGAAATGAATGGGAAACTTCTACAATTCTGCTAAAACTTGCTTGTCTTTGAAACTTAACTACTTCCTCATACTTTCACCTAGAAACTCCATTCAAACTTTAAAACGTTCTCAGATGATTGGGCTATTCCTGTGTGATTCAGCTTTTTCATATCTGTTACCGTTTTCATGTAATGACTCTTTAAGTTTTCAGTTACAACTTTGTGATTTTTCAGAAAATACATGTGTTGCTATGGTTGCTATGCAATTAACTCCCACTGCACACTCGTCCGTTCTGAATTTTCTCTTCATGTCTGAACAACTCCTTGCTACTCGCTCAATTTCCACTCAACTTCCACAAATTATACATCAAAACGTAGGTATTTTTGCTGGCTTTAAGACAGTGTCACTATAATTATTGTGAGAGTTACGTTTTTTTCACAATTTGCCTCGAAGTGACACATGGTCTAAAAACTCCCCATTCAAAGTCTATGGGGAGGTTGTGAAACTCAGAGCTGAAATACTGAAACTGAAGGCATTTTCAAATCGTCATATCTCCTTAACGAAGCAAAGTTAAGACATGAGGCTTGTCCCTGTATATCTTCAGACACTCCTGACACTCACAATTCAAGAATTATTTTCTCACCTATTACCGTTCTGAGATGAGTTAGACTTGTTTGAGGGGTGGAAATCTGTCGTCCTCTCATTTTTCAAATTCCGAAAATGAAGCCGTTTCTTCTCTCGTCATATCTCCGCGACGGAGATACAAAGAGCTATGTAAATCGCAGTCAAAGTACACCAAAGTCCGCTGATTCACCCAGTGCAAGAATTATGCTTCTATCCCACCTAGTTTTTGAGTTACACGACGTTTTGTAACTCCAAAAAACGGCGTTTTTCGCGTCTCACCGCGATCTAATTCTGACTCCTCATCACCCTTTTTTTCAAAGCGCCCGCCCCCTTAGAGGTGGCGCGATTGGTAATGACACCGCTCTTCAGACCAGAGGTCGTGGGTTCGATTCCACCTTGGCCCACATGTTTTTTTTTTAACTACAAATTTATACACTATCACAGACCGGTAATTCATATTGATAATTTATTACAATTCTGCAAAGTTTAATGATTTTAGCAGCTTTTCTAATATGGACCTCAGATTCTGGTTAACAGTCTATGGCAGAAATACATACAAGTACACAGCCTGATGAAGCAGACAGAAGCAGTACCTCTGATTGGTTCCGCAGTTTCACCTCTTATCAGCACAAATCTCACCCTCTTCTGCTGTTTTCACCTCTTTTCTGCTAATTTGAGCTTCTGTTCCACAGTGCACTCAGCCTCTTCTGCTGTTTTCATTAGAATTTTAAGCTTTTCCACCTTTTTTCAGTTACGTGAGAACCAGTTTGGCTCAATGAGTAGCTGAAAAATATCAGCCTCTTCTGCTGTTTTAGCAGGATTTCAGAGTTCAGCTTTTTCACTTGTTTTAAGCACAAATTTCAGTTTCTTTACCTCATTTCACAACAAAGTTCTTCCTCTTCACCTCTTTTCTGCTAATTTGAGCTGCTGCTCCACAGTGCACATTTTCCCTCTCATCATATCTTTGCTTGTGACCAGAACTCATTTGGCTCAGAGGGTAGGGCATCTGTCGTGAGACCCGGTGGCAGAGGTTCGAATCCTACCTGTGACAGCTGCTACACATGTTCACTGCTTGCATGCGCTCTGCTTTCTTGACACTCTCCAGTGTGTCATTACACATACAGCCATCTTCAGCAAGCACTTCTGCTTCTACACTTCTTTTCAACTCGGCTTTTTGCTTCTTTACCTCTTTTCAGCAGAAATTATTCCTCTTCACCTCTTTTCTGCTAATTAGAGCTCCTGCTCCACAGTGCACTTAGCCTCTTCTGCTGTTTTCATTAGAATTTTAAGCTTTTCCACCTTTTTTCAGTTACGTGAGAACCAGTTTGGCTCAGTGAGTAGCTGAAAAATATCAGCCTCTACTACTGTTTTAGCAGGATTTCAGAGTTCAGCTTTTTCACTTGTTTTAAGCACAAATTTCAGTTTCTTTACCTCATTTCACAACAAAGTTCTTCCTCTTCACCTCTTTTCTGCTAATTTGAGCTTCTGCTCCACAGTGCACATTTTCTCTCTCATCATATATTTGCTTGAGACCAGAACTCATTTGGCTCAGAGGGTAGGGCAGCTGCCGTGAGACCCGGGGGCAGAGTTTCGAATCCTACCTGTGACAGTTGCTACACATGTTCCCTGCTTGCATGCGCTCTGCTTTCTTGACACTCTCCAGTGTGTCATTACACATACAGCCATCTTCAGCAAGCACTTCTACACCTCTTTTCAACTCATCTTTTTGCTTCTTTACCTCTTTTCAGCAGAACTTCTTCTGATTCACCTCTTTTCTGCTAAATGTTTAGCCTTTTCACCTCTTATTAGCACAATACTAAGCAGCTTCTGCTAATTTCACCAGAATTGTCAGTCTCTCCACCTCTTCTTTGTAAGAATCAGTTTGGTCCAGTAAGGTGAGACGCCGCCTATAGATCAGAAAGGCCAGGTTCGAATCTCGCTCAGGGCAATGTTTTTTGTTTTTTCAACTTTTTCTGCTTTTTTCAGCAGAAATCTTCAGCGTAAGGCATCCACACAGCATTTTCGCAGGAAATGCAATTTTTTCTAGTTATATTTTCTTATTCCGTACGTTTTTTGAAAGCCTACTCCTTCAAAACCGTTCAACTTAGAAAAACCATTCAAACACCATTAGATTCCTATTATTTTGGACATGACTGCTTCTACTTTTCTCATTTTTAACATTTATATTTTTAATTTTATTCAACTTTATTCAACAAAAATTTCCCATGTATTTCAATGGGGAGACCCTTCAAATTCTCATTCAACTTACTCATTTTTAAACTCTTACTACTTCCACATACATTGACATAGAGCCACCATTCAAACTTTAAAACGAAGACAAGACATTCAACTATTCAACTTGTATTTATCTTTTCAATATCTATTATACTTTTTCTTCAGTTCCAGTTTAAGTTTCATGATGTTTTTTCACCCGTTTCAAAATTTATAATGGGTGTGTATGGGACGGAATGTTGGGGCTAGAGTGAGGCAGCTCAACTGCTAGAGTGAGAGGAGCAAAAAAATTAATCTTAAAATCTTTTTTAAAACTGCTGCTGTGTCCGCAGCGTTTGCTCTACAGGTATGATTTTACCCTCAAAACGTAGCCATCGCTGTCCTCTTTCATCCAATGTGTTTACTATTGTACTAGGTGTTATGGTTCTTTCATAAATGTCACCAATGCACAGCCTCCTCCCTCCAACTCTTCCATAGACTCTAATGTTAAAATGGCTCAGAAGGTTCGTTTGAAAATCAGAAGAGCATGGTGTCTTTCCACTGTCACCATGTCCATATAATAAGCTCCACAGGCATGAAAACTGAGAATTAGGTAGACTAGACATTGCTGTCGCTCACGGTGAAAGAATTTTGTCAATACGACTTTTACTTTTCATTTGGGAGCGATTTGTTTGGGCCTGACTTTTCTGTTCATTTTAAGCAGCAAAAGTGAGGTGCATGTCTGTGTGCGTGTGTATGGAGCCATTGGGTGCGGTCACTATAGCAACCAGGCTCACACCTGCCTGCTTAACGAGCTCTCTCTCTCACTCTGCCAAGATTCATCTTAAACACTTCTCTTTCAACTGCTGCTGTGTCCACAGTGTTACAGCCATCATTTTACCCTCAAAACGTTGTTCTCTTTCCAACATCTTGTCTTTCAAAGCTCAGAGATGTAAACTTTTTAAACTGTGTGGATCCAAGTGGAGGGATCACATTTTAGTCATTCAGTGATTCAAAGAATATGACCTTTTAATATTCATTCAGATGTTTTCTGACTCTAAATGTTCCTTTCTCATTTCTTAGGGTTTTCTAATTTACAATTAAAACATTTTCAGCTTTTTTCCAACTTCTTCTGTCTAACCTTCAGCTTTTAGCAGTTCAGCACTTTTGTTTTCAGGTTAAATTCGGACTTTTTTTTTTATCTCATTCAAAATTTTTAACTCAAAATTCAGCAATTAATTCATTTCAGTCCATACATTCAGATTCAAGCATTCACACTGCAGTTTCTTCAGAAAATGCACTTTCTAGTTAGTGTGAATGCTTGAAAAGCATTCACAGTATTGTTATTCTAATCTTTATTAGTGTGAATGCTTGAAAAGCATTCACAGTATTGTTATTCTAATCTTTATTAGTGTGAATGCTTGAAAAGCATTCACAGTATTGTTCTTCTAATCTTTATTATTATTATTATTATTATTATTAGTGTGAATGCTTGAAAAGCATTCACAGTATTGTTCTTCTAATCTTTATTCTATTTTTTTATTAGTGTGAATGCTTGAAAAGCATTCACAGTATTGTTCTTCTAATCTTTATTCTATTTTATTATATTTTATTATTCTGTATTCCGTACGTTTTTTGTAATCTATCTCCTTCAAAACCGTTCAACTTAGAAAAACCATTCAAACATCGTTAGATTCCTATTATTTTGGACATGATTGCTTGTATTTTTCTCATTTTTAACATTTATATTTTTAATTTTATTCAACTTTATTCAACAAAAATTTCCCATGTATTTCAATGGGGAGACCCTTCAAATTCTCATTCAACTTACTAATTTTTAAACTCTTACTACTTCAACATACGTTCACATAGAGCCACCATTCAAACTTTAAAACGAAGACAAGACATTCAACTATTCAACTTGTATTTATCTTTTCAATATCTATTATACTTTTTCTTCAGTTCCAGTTTAAGTTTCATGATGTTTTTTCACCCGTTTCAGAGTTTATAATGGGTGTGTATGGGACGGAATGTTGGGGCTAGAGTGAGGCAGCTCAACTGCTAGAGTGAGAGGAGCAAAAAAATTAATCTTAAAATCTTTTTTAAAACTGCTGCTGTGTCCACAGCGTTTGCTCTACAGGTATGATTTTACCCTCAAAACGTAGCCATGGCTGTCCTCTTTCATCCAATGTGTTTACTATTGTCCTAGGTGTTATGGTTCTTTCATAAATGTCACCAATGCACAGCCTCCTCCCTCCAACTGTTCCATAGACTCTAATGTTAAAATGGCTCAGAAGGTTCGTTTGAAAATCAGAAGAGCATGGTGTCTTTCCACTGTCACCATGTCCATATAATAAACTCCACAGACATGAAAACTGAGAATTTGGTAGACTAGACATTGCTGTCGCTCACGGTGAAAGAATTTTGTCAATACGACTTTTACTTTTCATTTGGGAACGATTTGTTTCGGCCTGACTTTTCTGTTCATTTTAAGCAGCAAAAGTGAGGTGCATGTCTGTGTGCGTGTGTATGGAGCCATTGGGTGCGGTCACTATAGCAACCAGGCTCACACCTGCCTGCTTAACGAGCTCTCTCTGCCACTCTGCCAAAATTCATCTTAAACACTTCTCTTTCAACTGCTGCTGTGTCCACAGTGTTAAAGCCATCATTTTACCCTCAAAACGTCGCCATCGTTGTTCTTTTTCCAACATCTTGTCTTTCAAAGCTCAGAGATGTAAACTTTTTAAACTGTGTGGGTCCAAGTGGAGGGATCACATTTTAGTCATTCAGTGATTCAAAGAATATGACCTTTTAATATTCTTTCAGATGTTTTCTGACTCTAAATGTTCTTTTCTCATTTCTTAGGTTTTTCTAATTTACAATTAAAACATTTTCAGCTTTTATCCAACTTCTTCTTCTGTGTAACCTTCAGCTTTTAGCAGTTCAGCACTTTTGTTTTCAGGTTAAATTCGGGGTTTTTTTTTAAATCTCATTCAAAATTTTTAACTTAAATTCAGTAATTATTTCATTTCAATGCATACATTCAGATTCAAGCATTCACACTGCAGTTTCTTCAGAAAATGCACTTTCTAGTTTATTATTATTCTGTATTCCGTACGTTTTTTGTAATCTATCTCCTTCAAAACCGTTCAACTTAGAAAAACCATTCAAACACCGTTAGATTCCTATTCTTTTGGACAACACTGCTTCTATTTTTCTCATTTTTAACATTTATATTTTTTATTTTATTCAACTTTATTTAACAAAAATTTATAATGTATTTCAATGGAGAGACCCTTCAAATTCTCATTCAAATTCCTCCTCTTTAAACTGTATCTACTTCCACATACATTGACATAGAGCCACCATTCAAACTTTAAAACGAAGACAAGACATTCAACTATTCAACTTGTATTTATCTTTTCAATATCTATTATACTTTTTCTTCAGTTCCAGTTTAAGTTTCATGATGTTTTTTCACCCGTTTCAGAGTTTATAATGGGTGTGTATGGGACGGAATGTTGGGGCTAGAGTGAGACAGCTCAACTGCTAGAGTGAGAGGAGCAAAAAAATTAATCTTAAAATCTTTTTTAAAACTGCTGCTGTGTCCGCAGCGTTTGCTCTACAGGTATGATTTTACCCTCAAAACGTAGCCATGGCTGTCCTCTTTCATCCAATGTGTTTACTATTGTACTAGGTGTTATGGTTCTTTCGTAAATGTCACCAATGCACAGCCTCCTCCCTCCAACTCTTCCATAGACTCTAATGTTAAAATGGCTCAGAAGGTTGGTTTGAAAATCAGAAGAGCATGGTGTCTTTCCACTGTCACCACGTCCATATAATAAGCTCCACAGGCATGAAAACTGAGAATTAGGTAGACTAGACATTGCTGTCGCTCACGGTGAAAGAATTTTGTCAATACGACTTTTACTTTTCATTTGGGAGCGATTTGTTTCGGCCTGACTTTTCTGTTCATTTTAAGCAGCAAAAGTGAGGCGCATGTCTGTGTACGTGTGTATGGAGCCATTGGGTGCGGTCACTATAGCAACCAGGCTCACACCTGCCTGCTTAACGAGCTCTCTCTGCCACTCTGCCAAGATTCATATTAAACACTTCTCTTTCAACTGCTGCTGTGTCCACAGTGTTAAAGCCATCATTTTACCCTCAAAACGTCGCCATCGTTGTTCTTTTTCCAACATCTTGTCTTTCAAAGCTCAGAGATGTAAACTTTTTAAACTGTGTGGATCAAAGTGGAGGGATCACATTTTAGTCATTCAGTGATTCAAAGAATATGACCTTTTAATATTCTTTCAGATGTTTTCTGACTCTAAATGTTCTTTTCTCATTTCTTAGGTTTTTCTAATTTACAATTAAAACATTTTCAGCTTTTTTCCAACTTCTTCTTCTGTGTAACCTTCAGCTTTTAGCAGTTCAGCACCTTTGTTTTCAGGTTAAATTCGGGGTTTTTTTTTTTATCTCATTCAAAATTTTTAACTTAAATTCAGTAATTATTTCATTTCAATGCATACATTCAGATTCAAGCATTCACACTGCAGTTTCTTCAGAAAATGCACTTTCTAGTTATTATATTTTATTCTGTATTCCGTACGTTTTTTGTAATCCTATAACTTCAAAACCGTTCAACTTAGAAAAACCATTCAAACACCGTTAGATTCCTATTCTTTTGGACAACACTGCTTCTATTTTTCATATTTTTAACATTTATATTTTTAATTTTATTCAACTTTATTCAACAAAAATTTATAATGTATTTCAATGGGGAGACCCTTCAAATCCTCATTCAACTTACTCATTTTTAAACTCTTACTACTTCCACATACATTGACATAGAGCCACCATTCAAACTTTAAAACGAAGACAAGACATTCAACTATTCAACTTGTATTTATCTTTTCAATATCTATTATACTTTTTCTTCAGTTCCAGTTTAAGTTTCATGATGTTTTTTCACCCGTTTCAGAGTTTATAATGGGTGTGTATGGGACGGAATGTTGGGGCTAGAGTGAGAGAGCTCAACTGCTAGAGTGAGAGGAGCAAAAAAATTAATCTTAAAATATTTTTTAAAACTGCTGCTGTGTCCACAGCGTTTGCTCTACAGCCACCATTTTACCCTCAAAACGTAGCCATGGCTGTCCTCTTTCATCCAATGTGTTTACTATTGTCCTAGGTGTTATGGTTCTTTCATAAATGTCACCAATGCACAGCCTCCTCCCTCCAACTCTTCCATAGACTCTAATGTTAAAATGGCTCAGAAGGTTCGTTTGAAAATCAGAAGAGCATGGTGTCTTTCCACTGTCACCACGTCCATATAATAAACTCCACAGGCATGAAAACTGAGAATTCAGTAGACTAGAAGCTGCTGTCGCTCACGGTGAAAGAATTTCGTCAATACGACTTGTACTTTTCATATGGGAACGATTTGTTTCGGCCTGACTTTTCTGTTCATTTTAAGCAGCAAAAGTGAGGTGCATGTCTGTGTACGTGTGTATGGAGCCATTGGGTGCGGTCACTATAGCAACCAGGCTCACACCTGCCTGCTTAATGAGCTCTCTCTCACTCTGTGCCAAGATTCATCTTAAGCACTTCTCTTTCAACTGCTGCTGTGTCCACAGTGTCACAGCCATCATTTTACCCTCAAATTGTCGCCATTATTGTTCTCTTTCCAACACTGTATCTTTCAAAGCTCAGGCATTTAAACTTTTTAAACTGTGTGGATCAAAGTGGAGGGATCACATTTGAGTCATTCAGTGATTCAAAGAATATGACCTTTTAATATTCATTCAGATGTTTTCTGACTCTAAATGTTCTTTTCTCATTTCTTAGGTTTTTCTAATTTACAATTAAAACATTTTCAGCTTTTTTCCAACTTCTTCTTCTGTGTAACCTTCAGCTTTTAGCAGTTCAGCACCTTTGTTTTCAGGTTAAATTCGTTTTTTTTTTTTGTTGTTTTTTTTAAATCTCATTCAATATTTTTAACTCAAAATTCAGCAATTAATTCATTTCAGTGCATACATTCAGATTCAAGCATTCACACTGCAGTTTCTTCAGAAAATGCACTTTCTAGTTAGTGTGAATGCTTGAAAAGCATTCACAGTATTGTTCTTCGAATCTTTATTAGTGTGAATGCTTGAAAAGCATTCACAGTATTGTTCTTCTAATCTTTATTGTGTGGATGCTTTAAGCATCCACACTATTGAGTTCCTGTTTCTCTTTATTCTTTATTATTATTATTATTATTATTATTCTAGTTGCTTCCGTACACTTTTCGCCGTTAAACTACTTCCACAATTTTCAGCCGATTTTCACCGTTCAAATTTTAAACTATTCTGCTATTTTTGCTCTTTCCTGCTACGATTTTTGCTATTTTTAACTATTATACTTTTTAAAATATTAAGCTTTTTTCCTTTAATTTGTCCCATTGAAATGAATGGGAAACTTCTGCAATTCTGCTAAAATTTGCTTGTTTTTGAAACTTAACTACTTCCTCATATTTTCACCTAGAACAACCATTCAAATTTTAAAATGTTCACAAATTATTGGGCTATTCAGGTATGATTCAGCTTTTTCAAATCTTCTACTGTTTTACTTTTATGCCTCTTAAAGTTTTGAGTTGCAAAATTGTGATTTTTCACAAAATACATGCGTTGTTATGGTTGCTATGCTCTTGGCTTCCAGTGTGCCACTGAAGGTTTTGCAATTTTCACTTCATGTCCGAACAACTTCCTGCTACTTGCTCAATTTTCACTCAACTTCCACAAATTATACATCAAAACGTAGGTATTTTTGCTGGCTTTCAGAAAATGTCACCATCATTGTTGTGGGATTTATAGAATTTTCGCAAATCTCCTCAGACCAACACAATGTCAGAAAACTCTCCATATAAAGTGAATGGAGAGCTTGTTCAAAATCACCGCTGGATTTCTGTAATGAGAGGCATATTCGAATCGTCATATCTCCTTAACGAAGCAAAGTTAAGACATGAGGCTTGTCCCCGAATATCTTCAGACACCCCTGACGCTCACAATTCAAGAATTTCTTTCTCACCTATTACCGTTCTGAAATGAGTTGGACTTGTTTGAGGGTAGGAAATTCGTCCTTCGCTCAGATTTCTTCAGATTTCAAACTGTGGAAATGAACCACTTTTTTCTCTCGTCATAACTTTTTGTTGGATTTCCACAGAGACCTGAAAATTTCCATGATTGTTCACCAAAGCCTGCTGTCTCTTACGGTGAAAGAATGATATCGATACTCCAAATAGATTTCGAGTTACAAAGCGTTGTTTGAGTGCAAGTCAAGGCAGTTTTTGCTTCGCTCTACTCAGTTATGGTGCATTAGAAGTCAAATATCTTTAATAATTCATATTTTAATGATAAATTGTAAACACTGGAAGATTCCCCCATCTCTTCTGAACAAAACGGTGTAAGAATGACCGCTCTAGCCCCTACGGTTTGGAAATTATGGTCATTTGTTTGAGGGGAGTCCTCACTATGAGAAATAGGCTGCAATAATCCTGTGCCTCTCTGTGCTGCGTGTGTAAAAAGAGGCACATGTTTTGGCGGGAAAAAGTACACAGGCTCTGTGATTGGTGGATTCAAATTCACCAGCTCCCAGGCTGACCTAGAAACTTAGTCCTCTCTCCCTGTGTGTGTGTGTGTGTGTGTGTGTGTGTGTGTTTAGTGGGAGAGAGAGGACCCTGCCCTTATTTGACAGCATGTCATTGTAGGATTTAAATTGAACATAGTTAGACTAGTTGACTGGATTAGAGCCTGTGTTTGTGTGTCCCTCTGTGCATTTGTGTTTCAATAAGTTATTACTATTCTGCTAAATCATAGTATTTCTGGTACTTTTCGGTACTTGTGCTAAATACAGTATTTCTGCTAAATTATAGTATTTCTGCTTTTTATAGGATTTGTGCCTAACATAGTATTTCTGCTAAATTATAGTATTTCTGCTTTTTATACTATTTGTTCTAAATTATAGTATTTCTGCTTTTCATAGGATTTGTGCTTAATATAGTATTTCTGCTAAATTATAGTATTTCTGCTTTTTATAGGATTTATGCCTAATATAGTATTTCTGCTAAATTATAGTATTTCTGCTTTTTATAGGATTTGTGCCTAACATAGTATTTCTGCTAAATTATAGTATTTCTGGTTTTTATAGTATTTGTGCCTAACATAGTATTTCTGCTAAATTATAGTATTTCTGCTTTTTATACTATTTGTTCTAAATTATAGTATTTCTGCTTTTTATAGGATTTGTGCTTAATATAGTATTTCTGCTAAATTATAGTTTTTCTTCTTTTTATAATATTTGTGCTAAAACATAGTATTTCTACTAAATGTAGTATTTATGCTTAATCATAGTATTTCTATATATTTCTGCCAGGTCCCCAGGCAGCCAATCCTCTGTGAGGACTGAGACATTCAAATTTTCAAATCAGGGCCTGCACAGTTTCCCAGCCAATCAAATAAGTGTCCTGAGGCATTCAAATTTGCATATTGGGGCCTTCGTGGCTTCTAAGCCAGCCAATCATATCTGAGGGCTGAGGAATTCAAATCCACAAATCAGGGCCTGCACGGCTTCCCAGCCAGCCAATCACATATGTGGTCTCAGGCATTCAAATTTGCATATTGGGGAATTCGTGGCTTCTAAGTCAACAAGTCATCCATGTCATATATCTCTAAAAATTCATATTTTAATATTAAATTGTCAACACTTGAAGATTCCCCCATCTCTTCTGAACAAAACGGTGTAAGAATGACTGTTCTAGCCCCTACGGTTAGGAAATTACGGTCATTTGTTTGAGGGGAGTCGTCACTATGAGAAATAGACTGCAAAAATCCTGTGTCTCTCTGTGCTGCTGCGTGTGTAAACAGATGCACCTGTTTTGGTGGGGAAAAGTGCACAGCCTCTCTGATTGGTGGATTCAAATTCACCAGCTCCCAGGCTGACCTAGAAACTTACTTCTCTCTCCCTGTGTGTGTGTGTGTGTGTGTGTGTGTGTGTGTGTGTGTGACAGAGAGATAGAGAGAGAGAGAGAGAGAGAGAGAGAAAGGCTTTTAATGGGATGATCTCATTCTAAGATTTAAATTCAATATATTTAGACTGGTTGACTGAATTGGATCTTGTGTGTGGGTCTCTCTGTGCATGTGTGTTTCCTCATGTGTACATATTTGTGATTGTGTGGCTGTAATAAATTTTTTTGCAGATTTTTGTCATTTAACAAGTATATTTGAGGGACCCTCAGCATGTTCAGCATTTTTTCAGCTGTCCATTTTGCTTTTCCAATTTTTCTGTTTAACTTATTACTATTGTGCTAAATCATACTATTTCTGCTTTTATAGGATTTGTGCTTAATATAGTATTTCTGCTAAATGTAGTATTTATGCTTAATCATACTATTTCTGCTTTTCATAGTATTTGTGCTTAATATAGTATTTCTGCTAAATTTAGTATTTCTGATTAATTATAGTTTTTCTACTAAATCATAGTACAGTATTTCTGCTTTTTATGGGATTTGTGCTAAAACAAAGTATTTCTACTAAATGTAGTATTTGTGCTTAATCATACCATTTCTGCTTTTTATAGGATTTGTTCTTAATATAGTATTTCTGCTAAATTATAGTATTTCTGCCAAATTATAATATTTGTGCTAAAACATAGTCTCAATTTAAAATTACAATATTCATAGTTCATCACAGTGTCTCTGGTAAATCACAATATTTCTGCTCTGTTGTACTATTTTTCTAAATCATAGTGTTTCTGTAATGTTTAAGTATTTTTGGCTAAATATATTCTTTCTGTTATCTTATACTATTTCTCCTAAATTCTTGTATTTTTGAGAAGTTATCATGTTTCTGGTAAGTTACAATATTTCTGCTAAATTCTGCTATGCTATTGTATTTCTGCCAAGTATTATGTTTCCTCTAAGATATTGCAGTTCTGCTAAGTTATTCCATTTTAGCAAACTTCTTTTGCTTCTGCAAAGTTTTTACAATTTCTGCAACTTTTCAGCTTTTTCAGCTACTTTTTGCATACAGCTTCAGCTTTAAGCATCCACACTGCATTTTCGCAGGAAATGCAAATTTTTCTAGTTATTATTATTATTATATTTTATTCTGTATTCCGTACGTTTTTTGTAATCCTACTCCTTCAAAACCGTTCAACTTAGAAAAACCATTCCAACACCGTTAGATTCCTATTCTTTTGGACAACACTGCTTCCATTTTTCATATTTTTAACATTTATATTTTTAATTTTATTCAACTTTATTCAACAAAAATTTATAATGTATTTCAATGGGGAGACCCTTCAAATCCTCATTCAACTTACTCATTTTTAAACTCTTACTACTTCCACATACATTGACATAGAGCCACCATTCAAACTTTAAAACGAAGACAAGACATTCAACTATTCAACTTGCATTTATCTTTTCAATATCTATTATACTTTTTCTTCAGTTCCAGTTTAAGTTTCATGATGTTTTTTCACCCGTTTCAAAGTTTATAATGGGTGTGTATGGGACGGAATGTTGGGGCTAGAGTGAGGCAGCTCAACTGCTAGAGTGAGAGGAGCAAAAAAAATAATCTTAAAATCTTTTTTAAAACTGCTGCTGTGTCCGCAGCGTTTGCTCTACAGGTATGATTTTACCCTCAAAACGTAGCCATGGCTGTCCTCTTTCATCCAATGTGTTTACTATTGTACTAGGTGTTATGGTTCTTTCATAAATGTCACCAATGCACAGCCTCCTCCCTCCAACTCTTCCATAGACTCTAATGTTAAAATGGCTCAGAAGGTTCGTTTGAAAATCAGAAGAGCATGGTGTCTTTCCACTGTCACCACGTCCATATAATAAGCTCCACAGGCATGAAAACTGAGAATTAGGTAGACTAGACATTGCTGTCGCTCACGGTGAAAGAATTTCGTCAATACGACTTTTACTTTTCATTTGGGAGCGATTTGTTTCGGCCTGACTTTTCTGTTCATTTTAAGGAGCAAAAGTGAGGCGCATGTCTGTGTACGTGTGTATGGAGCCATTGGGTGCGGTCACTATAGCAACCAGGCTCACACCTGCCTGCTTAACGAGCTCTGCCTGCCACTGTACCAAGATTCATCTTAAGCACTTCTCTTTCAACTGCTGCTGTGTCCACAGTGTTACAGCCATCATTTTACCCTCAAATTGTCGCCATTATTGTTCTCTTTCCAACACCGTGTCTTTCAAAGCTCAGACTTTTAAATTTTTTAAACTGTGTGGATCCAAGCGGAGGGATCAAATTTTAGTCATTCAGTGATTCAAAGAATATGAACTTTTGATATTCATTCAGATGTTTTCTTACTCTAAATGTTCTTTTCTCATTTCTTAGGGTTTTCTAATTTACAATTAAAACATTTTCAGCTTTTTTCCAACTTCTTCTTCTGTGTAACCTTCAGCTTTTAGCAATTCAGCACCTTTGTTTTCAGGTTAAATTCGAATTTTTTTGTTTTGTTTTATGTCATTCAACATTTTTAACTTAGAATTCAGCAATTAATTCATTTCAGTGCATACATTCAGATTCAAGCATTCACACTGCAGTTTCTTCAGAAAATGCACTTTCTAGTTATATTTTATTCTGTATTCCGTACGTTTTTTGTAATCCTATAACTTCAAAACCGTTCAACTTAGAAAAACCATTCAAACACCGTTAGATTCCTATTCTTTTGAACAACACTGCTTCTATTTTTCATATTTTTAACATTTATATTTTTAATTTTATTCAACTTTATTCAACAAAAATTTATAATGTATTTCAATGGGGAGACCCTTCAAATCCTCATTCAACTTACTCATTTTTAAACTCTTACTACTTCCACATACATTGACATAGAGCCACCATTCAAACTTTAAAACGAAGACAAGACATTCAACTATTCAACTTGTATTTATCTTTTCAATATCTATTATACTTTTTCTTCAGTTCCAGTTTAAGTTTCATGATGTTTTTTCACCCGTTTCAGAGTTTATAATGGGTGTGTATGGGACGGAATGTTGGGGCTAGAGTGAGACAGCTCAACTGCTAGAGTGAGAGGAGCAAAAAAATTAATCTTAAAATCTTTTTTAAAACTGCTGCTGTGTCCACAGCGTTTGCTCTACAGGTATGATTTTACCCTCAAAACGTAGCCATGGCTGTCCTCTTTCATCCAATGTGTTTACTATTGTACTAGGTGTTATGGTTCTTTCATAAATGTCACCAATGCACAGCCTCCTCCCTCCAACTCTTCCATAGACTCTAATGTTAAAATGGCTCAGAAGGTTCGTTTGAAAATCAGAAGAGCATGGTGTCTTTACACTGTCACCACGTCCATATAATAAACTCCACAGGCATGAAAACTGAGAATTCAGTAGACTAGAAGCTGCTGTCGCTCACGGTGAAAGAATTTCGTCAATACGACTTGTACTTTTCATATGGGAACGATTTGTTTCGGCCTGACTTTTCTGTTCATTTTAAGCAGCAAAAGTGAGGTGCATGTCTGTGTCGTGTGTATGGAGCCATTGGGTGCGGTCACTATAGCAACCAGGCTCACACCTGCCTGCTTAACGAGCTCTGCCTGCCACTGTGCCAAGATTCATCTTAAACACTTCTCTTTCAACTGCTGCTGTGTCCACAGTGTTAAAGCCATCATTTTACCCTCAAAACGTCACCATCGTTGTTCTCTTTCCAACACCGTGTCTTTCAAAGCTCAGGCATTTAAACTTTTTAAACTGTGTGGATCAAAGTGGAGGGATAACATTTGAGTCATTCAGTGATTCAAAGAATATGACCTTTTAATATTCATTCAGATGTTTTCTGACTCTAAATGTTCTTTTCTCATTTCTTAGGGTTTTCTAATTTACATTTAAAACATTTTCAGTTTTTTTCCAACTCCTTCTTCTGTGTAACCTTCAGCTTTTAGCAGTTCAGCACCTTTGTTTTCAGGTTAAATTCGTTTTTTTTTTTTTTTTTTTTAATCTCATTCAATATTTTTAACTCAAAATTCAGTAATTAATTCATTTCAGTGCATACATTCAGATTCAAGCATTCACACTGCAGTTTCTTCAGAAAATGCACTTTCTAGTTATTAGTGTGAATGCTTGAAAAGCATTCACAGTATTGTTGTTGTAATCTTTATTCTATTTTATTATTATTCTGTATTCCGTACGTTTTTTGTAATCTATCTCCTTCAAAACCGTTCAACTTAGAAAAACCATTCAAACACCGTTAGATTCCTATTCTTTTGGACAACATTGCTTCTATTTTTCTCATTTTTAACATTTATATTTTTAATTTTATTCAACTTTTTTCAACAAAAATTTATAATGTATTTCAATGGGGAGACCCTTCAAATTCTCATTCAACTTCCTCCTCTTTAAACTGTATCTACTTCCACATACATTGACATAGAGCCACCATTCAAACTTTAAAACGAAGACAAGACATTCAACTATTCAACTTGTATTTATCTTTTCAATATCTATTATACTTTTTCTTCAGTTCCAGTTTAAGTTTCATGATGTTTTTTCACCCGTTTCAAAGTTTATAATGGGTGTGTATGGGACGGAATGTTGGGGCTAGAGTGAGACAGCTCAACTGCTAGAGTGAGAGGAGCAAAAAAATTAATCTTAAAATCTTTTTTAAAACTGCTGCTGTGTCCGCAGCGTTTGCTCTACAGGTATGATTTTACCCTCAAAACGTAGCCATCGCTGTCCTCTTTCATCCAATGTGTTTACTATTGTCCTAGGTGTTATGGTTCTTTCGTAAATGTCACCAATGCACAGCCTCCTCCCTCCAACTCTTCCATAGACTCTAATGTTAAAATGGCTCAGAAGGTTCGTTTGAAAATCAGAAGAGCATGGTGTCTTTACACTGTCACCACGTCCATATAATAAACTCCACAGGCATGAAAACTGAGAATTCAGTAGACTAGACATTGCTGTCACTCACGGTGAAAGAATTTTGTCAATACGACTTTTACTTTTCATTTGGGAACGATTTGTTTCGGCCTGACTTTTCTGTTCATTTTAAGTAGCAAAAGTGAGGCGCATGTCTGTGTACGTGTGTATGGAGCCATTGGGTGCGGTCACTATAGCAACCAGGCTCACACCTGCCTGCTTAACGAGCTCTGCCTGCCACTGTACCAAGATTCATCTTAAACACTTCTCTTTCAACTGCTGCTGTGTCCACAGTGTTACAGCCATCATTTTACCCTCAAATTGTCGCCATTATTGTTCTCTTTCCAACACCGTATCTTTCAAAGCTCAGGCATTTAAACTTTTTAAACTGTGTGGATCAAAGTGGAGGGATCACATTTGAGTCATTCAGTGATTCAAAGAATATGACCTTTTAATATTCATTCAGATGTTTTCTGACTCTAAATGTTCTTTTCTCATTTCTTAGGGTTTTCTAATTTACATTTAAAACATTTTCAGTTTTTTTCCAACTCCTTCTGTGTAACCTTCAGCTTTTAGCAGTTCAGCACCTTTGTTTTCAGGTTAAATTCGGGTTTTTTTTTTAATCTCATTCAAGATTTTTAACTTAAATTCAGTAATTAATTCATTTCAGTGCATACATTCAGATTCAAGCATTCACACTGCAGTTTCTTCAGAAAATGCACTTTCTAGTTAGTGTGAATGCTTGAAAAGCATTCACAGTATTGTTCTTCTAATCTTTATTCTATTTTATTCTTCCGTACGTTTTTTGAAAGCCTACTCCTTCAAAACCGTTCAACTTAGAAAAACCATTCAAACATCGTTAGATTCCTATTATTTTGGACATGACTGCTTCTATTTTTCTCATTTTTAACATTTATATTTTTAATTTTATTCAACTTTATTCAACAAAAATTTCCCATGTATTTCAATGGGGAGACCCTTCAAATTCTCATTCAACTTACTCATTTTTAAACTCTTACTACTTCCACATACATTGACATAGAGCCACCATTCAAACTTTAAAACGAAGACAAGACATTCAACTATTCAACTTGTATTTATCTTTTCAATATCTATTATACTTTTTCTTCAGTTCCAGTTTAAGTTTCATGATGTTTTTTCACCCGTTTCAAAATTTATAATGGGTGTGTATGGGACGGAATGTTGGGGCTAGAGTGAGGCAGCTCAACTGCTAGAGTGAGAGGAGCAAAAAAATTAATCTTAAAATCTTTTTTAAAACTGCTGCTGTGTCCGCAGCGTTTGCTCTACAGGTATGATTTTACCCTCAAAACGTAGCCATGGCTGTCCTCTTTCATCCAATGTGTTTACTATTGTACTAGGTGTTATGGTTCTTTCATAAATGTCACCAATGCACAGCCTCCTCCTTCCAACTCTTCCATAGACTCTAATGTTAAAATGGCTCAGAAGGTTCGTTTGAAAATCAGAAGAGCATGGTGTCTTTACACTGTCACCACGTCCATATAATAAACTCCACAGACATGAAAACTGAGAATTCAGTAGACTAGACATTGCTGTCGCTCACAGTGAAAGAATTTTGTCAATACGACTTTTACTTTTCATTTGGGAACGATTTGTTTCGGCCTGACTTTTCTGTTCATTTTAAGCAGCAAAAGTGAGGTGCATGTCTGTGTCCGTGTGTATGGAGCCATTGGGTGCGGTCACTATAGCAACCAGGCTCACACCTGCCTGCTTAACGAGCTCTCTCTCTCACTCTGCCAAGATTCATCTTAAACACTTCTCTTTCAACTGCTGCTGTGTCCACAGTGTTAAAGCCATCATTTTACCCTCAAAACGTCGCCATCGTTGTTCTCTTTCCAACATCTTGTCTTTCAAAGCTCAGAGATGTAAACTTTTTAAACTGTGTGGGTCCAAGTGGAGGGATCACATTTTAGTCATTCAGTGATTCAAAGAATATGACCTTTTAGTATTCTTTCAGATGTTTTCTGACTCTAAATGTTCTTTTCTCATTTCTTAGGTTTTTCTAATTTACAATTAAAACATTTTCAGCTTTTTTCCAACTTCTTCTTCTGTGTAACCTTCAGCTTTTAGCAGTTCAGCACCTTTGTTTTCAGGTTAAATTTGGGTTTTTTTGTTGTTGTTTTTAAATTTCATTTAATATTTTTAACTCAAAATTCAGCAATTAATTCATTTCAGTGCATACATTCAGATTCAAGCATTCACACTGCAGTTTCTTCAGAAAATGCACTTTCTAGTTAGTGTGAATGCTTGAAAAGCATTCACAGTATTGTTCTTCTAATCTTTATTATTATATTTTATTATTTTTCCGTACGTTTTTTGAAAGCCTACTCCTTCAAAACCGTTCAACTTAGAAAAACCATTCAAACATCGTTAGATTCCTATTATTTTGGACAACACTGCTTCTATTTTTCATATTTTTAACATTTATATTTTTAATTTTATTCAACTTTATTCAACAAAAATTTATAATGTATTTCAATGGGGAGACCCTTCAAATCCTCATTCAACTTACTCATTTTTAAACTCTTACTACTTCCACATACATTGACATAGAGCCACCATTCAAACTTTAAAACGAAGACAAGACATTCAACTATTCAACTTGTATTTATCTTTTCAATATCTATTATACTTTTTCTTCAGTTCCAGTTTAAGTTTCATGATGTTTTTTCACCCGTTTCAGAGTTTATAATGGGTGTGTATGGGACGGAATGTTGGGGCTAGAGTGAGACAGCTCAACTGCTAGAGTGAAAGGAGCAAAAAAATTAATCTTAAAATATTTTTTAAAACTGCTGCTGTGTCCGCAGCGTTTGCTCTACAGGTATGATTTTACCCTCAAAACGTAGCCATGGCTGTCCTCTTTCATCCAATGTGTTTACTATTGTCCTAGGTGTTATGGTTCTTTCATAAATGTCACCAATGCGCAGCCTCCTCCCTCCAACTCTTCCATAGACTCTAATGTTAAAATGGCTCAGAAGGTTCGTTTGAAAATCAGAAGAGCATGGTGTCTTTCCACTGTCACCACGTCCATATAATAAGCTCCACAGGCATGAAAACTGAGAATTAGGTAGACTAGACATTGCTGTCGCTCACGGTGAAAGAATTTTGTCAATACGACTTTTACTTTTCATTTGGGAGCGATTTGTTTCGGCCTGACTTTTCTGTTCATTTTAAGCAGCAAAAGTGAGGTGCATGTCTGTGTCCGTGTGTATGGAGCCCTTGGGTGCGGTCACTATAGCAACCAGGCTCACACCTGCCTGCTTAACGAGCTCTCTCTCTCACTCTGCCAAGATTCATCTTAAACACTTCTCTTTCAACTGCTGCTGTGTCCACAGTGTTAAAGCCATCATTTTACCCTCAAAACGTCGCCATCGTTGTTCTTTTTCCAACATCTTGTCTTTCAAAGCTCAGAGATGTAAACTTTTTAAACTGTGTGGGTCCAAGTGGAGGGATCACATTTTAGTCATTCAGTGATTCAAAGAATATGACCTTTTAATATTCTTTCAGATGTTTTCTGACTCTAAATGTTCTTTTCTCATTTCTTAGGTTTTTCTAATTTACAATTAAAACATTTTCAGCTTTTTTCCAACTTCTTCTTCTGTGTAACCTTCAGCTTTTAGCAGTTCAGCACTTTTGTTTTCAGGTTAAATTCGGGTTTTTTTTTATTTTTATCTCATTCAAGATTTTTAACTTAAATTCAGTAATTAATTCATTTCAGTGCATACATTCAGATTCAAGCATTCACACTGCAGTTTCTTCAGAAAATGCACTTTCTAGTTATTAGTGTGAATGCTTGAAAAGCATTCACAGTATTGTTATTCTAATCTTTATTATTGTGTGGATGCTTTAAGCATCCACACTATTGAGTTCCTGTTTCTCTTTATTCTTTATTATTGTGTGGATGCTTTAAGCATCCACACTATTGAGTTCCTGTTTCTCTTTATTCTTTATTATTATTCTAGTTGCTTCCGTACACTTTTTGGCACTTAACTACTTCCACAATTTTCAGCCGATTTTCACCGTTCAAATTTTAAACTATTCTGCTATTTCTGCTAATTTACGCTACGATTTTTGCTATTTTTAACTATTATACTTTTTAAAATATTAAGCTTTTTTCCTTTAATTTGTCCCATTGAAATGAATGGGAAACTTCTGCAATTCTGCTAAAATTTGCTTGTTTTTGAAACTTAACTACTTCCTCATATTTTCACCTAGAACAACCATTCAAACTTTAAAATGTTCATAAATTATTGGGCTATTCAGGTATGATTCAGCTTTTTCAAATCTTTTACTGTTTTACTTTTATGCCTCTTAAAGTTTTGAGTTGCAAAATTGTGATTTTTCACAAAATACATGCGTTGTTATGGTTGCTATGCTCTTGGCTTCCAGTGTGCCACTGAAGGTTTTGCAATTTTCACTTCATGTCCGAACAACTTCTTGCTACTTGCTCAATTTTCACTCAACTTCCACAAATTATACATCAAAACGTAGGTATTTTTGCTGGCTTTCAGAAAATGTCACTATCATTGTTGTGGGATTTATAGAATTTTTGCAAATCTCCTCAGACCAACACAAGGTCTCAAAACTCTCCATATAAAGTCAATGGAGAGCTTGTTCAAAATCATCGCTGGATTTCTGTAATGAGAGGCATATTCGAATCGTCATATCTCCTTAACGAAGCGACTTTAAGACATGAGGCTTGTCCCCGAATATCTTCAGACACCCCTGACGCTCACAATTCAAGAATTTCTTTCTCACCTATTACCGTTCTGAAATGAGTTGGACTTGTTTGAGGGTAGGAAATTCGTCCTTCGCTCAGATTTCTTCAGATTTCAAACTGTGGAAATGAACCACTTTTTTCTCTCGTCATAACTTTTTGTTGGATTTCCACAGAGACCTGAAAATTTCCATGATTGTTCACCAAAGCCTGCTGTCTCTTACGGTGAAAGAATGATATCGATACTCCAAATAGATTTCGAGTTACAAAGCGTTGTTTGAGGGCAAGTCAAGGCAGTTTTTGCTTCGCTCTACTCAGTTATGGTGCATTAGAAGTCAAATATCTTTAATAATTCATATTTTAATGATAAATTGTAAACACTGGAAGATTCCCCCATCTCTTCTGAACAAAACGGTGTAAGAATGACCGCTCTAGCCCCTACGGTTTGGAAATTATGGTCATTTGTTTGAGGGGAGTCCTCACTATGAGAAATAGGCTGCAATAATCCTGTGCCTCTCTGTGCTGCCTGTGTAAAAAGAGGCACATGTTTTGGCGGGAAAAAGTACACAGGCTCTCTGATTGGTGGATTCAAATTCAGCAGCTCCCAGGCTCACCTAGAAACTTACTTCTCTCTCCCTGTGCATTTTTTTGCTGATTTTTTCATTTAACAAGTATATTTGAGGGACCCTCAGCATGTTCAGCATTTTTTCAGCTGTCCATTTTGCTTTTCCAATTTTTCTGTTTAACTGATTACTATTGTGCTAAATCATACTGTTTCTGCTATTTCATAAGATTTGTGCTTAATATAGTATTTCTGCTAAATTACAGTATTTCTGCTTTTTATACTATTTGTGCTAAAACATAGTATTTCTACTAAATGTAGTATTTATGCTTAATCATACTATTTCTGCTTTTTATGGGATTTGTGCCTAATATAGTATTTCTGCTTTTTATAGGATTTTTGCTCAAACATAATATTTCTACTAAATGTAGTGTTTATGCTTAATCATCCTATTTCTGCTTTTTATAGGATTTGTGCTTAATATAGTATTTCTGCTAAATTATAGTATTTCTGCTTTTTATAGTATTTGTGCTAAAACATAGTATTTCTACTAAATGTAGTATTTATGCTTAATCATAGTATTTCTATATATTTCTGCCAGGTCCCCAGGCAGCCAATCCTCTGTGAGGACTGAGACATTCAAATTTTCAAATCAGGGCCTGCACAGTTTCCCAGCCAATCAAATAAGTGTCCTGAGGCATTCAAATTTGCATATTGGGGCCTTCGTGGCTTCTAAGCCAGCCAATCATATCTGAGGGCTGAGGAATTCAAATCCACAAATCAGGGCCTGCACAGCTTCCCAGCCAGCCAATCATGTATGTGGGCTCCAGGTATTCAAATTTGCATATTGGGGAATTCGTGGCTTCTAAGTCAACAAGTCATCCATGTCATATATCTCTAAAAATTCATATTTTAATGATAAATTGTCAACACTTGAAGATTCCCCCATCTCTTCTGAACAAAACGGTGTAAGAATGACCGCTCTAGCCCCTATGGTTAGGAAATTATGGTCATTTGTTTGAGGGGAATCCTCACTATGTGAAATAAACTGAAAGAAGCAGGTCTATGTCTCTGTGCTGCGTGTGTAAAAAGATGCACCTGTTTTGGCGGGAAAACGTAAACAGCCTCTCTGATTGGTGGATTCAAATTCAGCAGCTCCCAGGCTGACCTAGAAACTTAGTCCTCTCTCCCTGTGTGTGTGTGTGTGTGTGTGTGTGTGTGTGTGTTTAGTGGGAGAGAGAGGACCCTGCCCTTATTTGGCAGCATGTCATTGTAGGATTTAAATTGAACATAGACTGGTTGACTGGATTAGAGCCTGTGTTTGTGTGTCCCTCTGTGCATTTGTGTTTCAATAAGTTATTACTATTCTGCTAAATCATAGTATTTCTGGTACTTTTCGGTACTTGTGCTAAATACAGTATTTCTGCTAAATCATACTATTTCTGCTTTTCATAGGATTTATGCCTAATATAGTATTTCTGCTAAATTATAGTATTTCTGCTTTTTATAGGATTTGTGCCTAACATAGTATTTCTGCTAAATTATAGTATTTCTGCTTTTTATACTATTTGTTCTAAATTATAGTATTTCTGCTTTTTATAGGATTTGTGCTTAATATAGTATTTCTGCTAAATTATAGTATTTCTGCTTTTTATAGTATTTGTGCTAAAACATAGTATTTCTACTAAATGTAGTATTTATGCTTAATCATAGTATTTCTATATATTTCTGCCAGGTCCCCAGGCAGCCAATCCTCTGTGAGGACTGAGACATTCAAATTTTCAAATCAGGGCCTGCACAGTTTCCCAGCCAATCAAATAAGTGTCCTGAGGCATTCAAATTTGCATATTGGGGCCTTCGTGGCTTCTAAGCCAGCCAATCATATCTGAGGGCTGAGGAATTCAAATCCACAAATCAGGGCCTGCACAGCTTCCCAGCCAGCCAATCATGTATGTGGGCTCCAGGTATTCAAATTTGCATATTGGGGAATTCGTGGCTTCTAAGTCAACAAGTCATCCATGTCATATATCTCTAAAAATTCATATTTTAATGATAAATTGTCAACACTTGAAGATTCCCCCATCTCTTCTGAACAAAACGGTGTAAGAATGACCGCTCTAGCCCCTATGGTTAGGAAATTATGGTCATTTGTTTGAGGGGAATCCTCACTATGTGAAATAAACTGAAAGAAGCAGGTCTATGTCTCTGTGCTGCGTGTGTAAAAAGATGCACCTGTTTTGGCGGGAAAACGTAAACAGCCTCTCTGATTGGTGGATTCAAATTCAGCAGCTCCCAGGCTGACCTAGAAACTTAGTCCTCTCTCCCTGTGTGTGTGTGTGTGTGTGTGTGTGTGTGTGTGTTTAGTGGGAGAGAGAGGACCCTGCCCTTATTTGGCAGCATGTCATTGTAGGATTTAAATTGAACATAGACTGGTTGACTGGATTAGAGCCTGTGTTTGTGTGTCCCTCTGTGCATTTGTGTTTCAATAAGTTATTACTATTCTGCTAAATCATAGTATTTCTGGTACTTTTCGGTACTTGTGCTAAATACAGTATTTCTGCTAAATCATACTATTTCTGCTTTTCATAGGATTTATGCCTAATATAGTATTTCTGCTAAATTATAGTATTTCTGCTTTTTATAGGATTTGTGCCTAACATAGTATTTCTGCTAAATTATAGTATTTCTGCTTTTTATACTATTTGTTCTAAATTATAGTATTTCTGCTTTTTATAGGATTTGTGCTTAATATAGTATTTCTGCTAAATTATAGTATTTCTGCTTTTTATAGTATTTGTGCTAAAACATAGTATTTCTACTAAATGTAGTATTTATGCTTAATAATAGTATTTCTATATATTTCTGCCAGGTCCCCAGGCAGCCAATCCTCTGTGAGGACTGAGACATTCAAATTTTCAAATCAGGGCCTGCACAGTTTCCCAGCCAATCAAATAAGTGTCCTGAGGCATTCAAATTTGCATATTGGGGCCTTCGTGGCTTCTAAGCCAGCCAATCATATCTGAGGGCTGAGGAATTCAAATCCACAAATCAGGGCCTGCACGGCTTCCCAGCCAGCCAATCACATATGTGGTCTCAGGCATTCAAATTTGCATATTGGGGAATTCGTGGCTTCTAAGTCAACAAGTCATCCATGTCATATATCTCTAAAAATTCATATTTTAATATTAAATTGTCAACACTTGAAGATTCCCCCATCTCTTCTGAACAAAACGGTGTAAGAATGACCGTTCTAGCCCCTACGGTTAGGAAATTACGGTCATTTGTTTGAGGGGAGTCGTCACTATGAGAAATAGACTGCAAAAATCCTGTGTCTCTCTGTGCTGCTGCGTGTGTAAACAGATGCACCTGTTTTGGTGGGGAAAAGTGCACAGCCTCTCTGATTGGTGGATTCAAATTCACCAGCTCCCAGGCTGACCAAGAAACTTACTTCTCTCTCCCTGTGTGTGTGTGTGTGTGTGTGTGTGTGTGTGTGTGTGTGTGTGTGTGTGTGTGTGTGTGTGACAGAGAGAGAGAGAGAGAGAGAAAGCCTTTTAATGGGATGATCCCATTGTAAGATTCAAATTCAATATATTTAGACTGGTTGACTGAATTGGATCTTGTGTGTGTGTGTCTCTCTGTGCATGTGTGTTTCCTCATGTGTACATATTTGTAATTGTGTGGCAGTCATAAATTTTTTTGCTGATTTTTGTCATTTAACAAGTATATTTGAGGGAACCTCAGCATGTTCAGCATTTTTTTCAGCTGTCCATTTTGCTTTTCCAATTTTTCTGTTTAACTTATTACTATTGTGCTAAATCACACTATTTCTGCTATTTTATAAGATTTGTGCTTAATATACTATTTCTGCTTTTATAGGATTTGTGCTTAATATAGTATTTCTGCTTTTTATAAGATTTGTGCTTAATATAGTATTTCTCCTAAATGTAGTATTTATGCTTAATCATACTATTTCTGCTTTTCATAGGATTTGTGCTTAATATAGTATTTCTGCTAAATTTAGTATTTCTGATTAATTATAGTCTTTCTACTAAATCATAGTACAGTATTTCTGCTTTTTATGGGATTTGTGCTAAAACAAAGTATTTCTACTAAATGTAGTATTTATGCTTAATCATACCATTTCTGCTTTTTATAGGATTTGTGCTTAATATAGTATTTCTGCTAAATTATAGTATTTCTGCCAAATTATAATATTTGTGCTAAAACATAGTCTTAATTTAAAATTACAATATTCATAGTTCATCACAGTGTCTCTGGTAAATCACAATATTTCTGCTCTGTTGTACTATTTTTCTAAATCATAGTGTTTCTGTAATGTTTAAGTCTTTTTGGCTAAATATATTCTTTCTGTTATCTTATACTATTTCTCCTAAATTCTTGTATTTTTGAGAAGTTATCATGTTTCTGGTAAGTTACAATATTTCTGCTAAATTCTGCTATGCTATTGTATTTCTGCCAAGTATTATGTTTCCTCTAAGATATTGCAGTTCTGCTAAGTTATTCCATTTTAGCAAACTTCTTTTGCTTCTGCAAAGTTTTTACAATTTCTGCAACTTTTCAGCTTTTTCAGCTACTTTTTGCATACAGCTTCAGCTTTAAGCATCCACACTGCATTTTCGCAGGAAATGCAAATTTTTCTAGTTATTATTATTATTATTATTCTAGTTGCTTCCGTACACTTTTTGGCACTTAACTACTTCCACAATTTTCAGCCGATTTTCACCGTTCAAATTTTAAACTATTCTGCTATTTCTGCTAATTTACGCTACGATTTTTGCTATTTTTAACTATTATACTTTTTAAAATATTCCACTTTTTTCCTTTAATTTGTCCCATTGAAATGAATGGGAAACTTCTGCAATTCTGCTAAAATTTGCTTGTTTTTGAAACTTAACTACTTCCTCATATTTTCACCTAGAACAACCATTCAAACTTTAAAATGTTCACAAATTATTGGGCTATTCAGGTATGATTCAGCTTTTTCAAATGTTTTACTGTTTTACTTTTATGCCTCTTAAAGTTTTGAGTTGCAAAATTGTGATTTTTCACAAAATACATGCGTTGTTATGGTTGCTATGCTCTTGGCTTCCAGTGTGCCACTGAAGGTTTTGCAATTTTCACTTCATGTCCGAACAACTGTTTGCTACTTGCTCAATTTTCACTCAACTTCCACAAATTATACATCAAAACGTAGGTATTTTTGCTGGCTTTCAGAAAATGTCACTATCATTGTTGTGGGATTTATAGAATTTTTGCAAATCTCCTCAGACCAACACAAGGTCTCAAAACTCTCCATATAAAGTCAATGGAGAGCTTGTTCAAAATCATCGCTGGATTTCTGTAATGAGAGGCATATTCGAATCGTCATATCTCCTTAACGAAGCGACTTTAAGACATGAGGCTTGTCCCCGAATATCTTCAGACACCCCTGACGCTCACAATTCAAGAATTTCTTTCTCACCTATTACCGTTCTGAAATGAGTTGGACTTGTTTGAGGGTAGGAAATTCGTCCTTCGCTCAGATTTCTTCAGATTTAAAACTCTGGAAATGAACCACTTTTTTCTCTCGTCATAATTTTTTTTTGGATTTCCACAGAGACCTGAAAATTTCCATGACTGTTCACCAAAGCCTGCTGTCTCTTACGGTGAAAGAATGATATCGATACTCCAAATAGATTTCGAGTTACAAAGCGTTGTTTGAGGGCAAGTCAAGGCAGTTTTTGCTTCGCTCTACTCAGTTATGGTGCATTACAAGTCAAATATCTTTAATAATTCATATTTTAATGATAAATTGTAAACACTGGAAGATTCCCCCATCTCTTCTGAACAAAACGGTGTAAGAATGACCGCTCTAGCCCCTACGGTTTGGGAATTATGGTCATTTGTTTGAGGGGAGTCCTCACTATGAGAAATAGGCTGCAATAATCCTGTGCCTCTCTGTGCTGCGTGTGTAAAAAGAGGCACATGTTTTGGCGGGAAAAAGTACACAGGCTCTCTGATTGGTGGATTCAAATTCAGCAGCTCCCAGGCTGACCTAGAAACTTACTTCTCTCTCCCTGTGCATTTTTTTGCTGATTTTTTCATTTAACAAGTATATTTGAGGGACCCTCAGCATGTTCAGCATTTTTTCAGCTGTCCATTTTGCTTTCCCAATTTTTCTGTTTAACTGATTACTATTGTGCTAAATCATACTATTTCTGCTATTTTATAAGATTTGTGCCTAATATAGTATTTCTGCTAAATTACAGTATTTCTGCTTTTTATACTATTTGTGCTAAAACATAGTATTTCTACTAAATGTAGTATTTATGCTTAATCATACTATTTCTGCTTTTTATGGGATTTGTGCCTAATATAGTATTTCTGCTTTTTATACGATTTTTGCTCAAACATAATATTTCTACTAAATGTAGTGTTTATGCTTAATCATCCTATTTCTGCTTTTTATAGGATTTGTGCTTAATATAGTATTTCTGCTAAATTATAGTATTTCTGCTTTTTATAGTATTTGTGCTAAAACATAGTATTTCTACTAAATGTAGTATTTATGCTTAATAATAGTATTTCTATATATTTCTATATATTTCTGCCAGGTCCCCAGGCAGCCAATCCTCTGTGAGGACTTAGACATTCAAATTTTCAAATCAGGGCCTGCACAGTTTCCCAGCCAATCAAATAAGTGTCCTGAGGCATTCAAATTTGCATATTGGGGCCTTCGTGGCTTCTAAGCCAGCCAATCATATCTGAGGGCTGAGGAATTCAAATCCACAAATCAGGGCCTGCACGGCTTCCCAGCCAGCCAATCACATATGTGGTCTCAGGCATTCAAATTTGCATATTGGGGAATTCGTGGCTTCTAAGTCAACAAGTCATCCATGTCATATATCTCTAAAAATTCATATTTTAATATTAAATTGTCAACACTTGAAGATTCCCCCACCTCTTCTGAACAAAACGGTGTAAGAATGACCGTTCTAGCCCCTACGGTTAGGAAATTACGGTCATTTGTTTGAGGGGAGTCGTCACTATGAGAAATAGACTGCAAAAATCCTGTGTCTCTCTGTGCTGCTGCATGTGTAAACAGATGCACCTGTTTTGGTGGGGAAAAGTGCACAGCCTCTCTGATTGGTGGATTCAAATTCACCAGCTCCCAGGCTGACCTAGAAACTTACTTCTCTCTCCCTGTGTGTGTGTGTGTGTGTGTGTGTGTGTGTGTGACAGAGAGAGAGAGAGAGAGAGAGAGAAAGCCTTTTAATGGGATGATCCCATTGTAAGATTCAAATTCAGTATATTTAGACTGGTTGACTGAATTGGATCTTGTGTGTGTGTCTCTCTGTGCATGTGTGTTTCCTCATGTGTACATATTTGTAATTGTGTGGCAGTCATAAATTTTTTTGCAGATTTTTGTCATTTAACAAGTATATTTGAGGGAACCTCAGCATGTTCAGCATTTTTTCAGCTGTCCATTTTGCTTTTCCAATTTTTCTGTTTAACTTATTACTATTGTGCTAAATCACACTATTTCTGCTATTTTATAAGATTTGTGCTTAATATACTATTTCTGCTTTTATAGGATTTGTGCTTAATATAGTATTTCTGCTTTTTATAAGATTTGTGCTTAATATAGTATTTCTGCTAAATGTAGTATTTATGCTTAATCATACTATTTCTGCTTTTCATAGGATTTGTGCTTAATATAGTATTTCTGCTAAATTTAGTATTTCTGATTAATTATAGTCTTTCTACTAAATCATAGTACAGTATTTCTGCTTTTTATGGGATTTGTGCTAAAACAAAGTATTTCTACTAAATGTAGTATTTATGCTTAATCATACCATTTCTGCTTTTTATAGGATTTGTGCTTAATATAGTATTTCTGCTAAATTATAGTATTTCTGCCAAATTATAATATTTGTGCTAAAACATAGTCTTAATTTAAAATTACAATATTCATAGTTCATCACAGTGTCTCTGGTAAATCACAATATTTCTGCTCTGTTGTACTATTTTTCTAAATCATAGTGTTTCTGTAATGTTTAAGTATTTTTGGCTAAATATATTCTTTCTGTTATCTTATACTATTTCTCCTAAATTCTTGTATTTTTGAGAAGTTATCATGTTTCTGGTAAGTTACAATATTTCTGCTAAATTCTGCTATGCTATTGTATTTCTGCCAAGTATTATGTTTCCTCTAAGATATTGCAGTTCTGCTAAGTTATTCCATTTTAGCAAACTTCTTTTGCTTCTGCAAAGTTTTTACAATTTCTGCAACTTTTCAGCTTTTTCAGCTACTTTTTGCATACAGCTTCAGCTTTAAGCATCCACACTGCATTTTCGCAGGAAATGCAAATTTTTCTAGTTATTAGTGTGAATGCTTGAAAAGCATTCACAGTATTGTTCTTCTAATCTTTATTATTATTATATTTTATCTATTCCGTACGTTTTTTGTAATCCTACTCCTTCAAAACCGTTCAACTTAGAAAAACCATTCAAACACCGTTAGATTCCTATTCTTTTGGACAACACTGCTTCTATTTTTCTCATTTTTAACATTTATATTTTTAATTTTATTCAACTTTATTCAACAAAAATTTCCCATGTATTTCAATGGGGAGACCCTTCAAATTCTCATTCAACTTACTCATTTTTAAACTCTTACTACTTCCACATACATTGACATAGAGCCACCATTCAAACTTTAAAACGAAGACAAGACATTCAACTATTCAACTTGTATTTATCTTTTCAATATCTATTATACTTTTTCTTCAGTTCCAGTTTAAGTTTCATGATGTTTTTTCACCCGTTTCAGAGTTTATAATGGGTGTGTATGGGACGGAATGTTGGGGCTAGAGTGAGGCAGCTCAACTGCTAGAGTGAGAGGAGCAAAAAAATTAATCTTAAAATCTTTTTTAAAACTGCTGCTGTGTCTGCAGCGTTTGCTCTACAGGTATGATTTTACCCTCAAAATGTAGCCATCGCTGTCCTCTTTCATCCAATGTGTTTACTATTGTACTAGGTGTTATGGTTCTTTCGTAAATGTCACCAATGCACAGCCTCCTCCCTCCAACTCTTCCATAGACTCTAATGTTAAAACGGCTCAGAAGGTTGGTTTGAAAATCAGAAGAGCATGGTGTTTTTACACTGTCACCACGTCCATATAATAAACTCCACAGGCATGAAAACTGAGAATTAGGTAGACTGGACATTGCTGCCGCTCACGGTGAAAGAATTTCGTCAATACGACCTATACTTTTCATTTGGGAGCGATTTGTTTCGGCCTGACTTTTCTGTTCATTTTAAGCAGCAAAAGTGAGGCGCATGTCTGTGTACGTGTGTATGGAGCCATTGGGTGCAGTCACTATAGCAACCAGGCTCACACCTGCCTGCTTAACGAGCTCTGCCTGCCA
Source organism: Aulonocara stuartgranti (assembly GCF_965226115.1). Classification (NCBI taxonomy): domain Eukaryota; kingdom Metazoa; phylum Chordata; class Actinopteri; order Cichliformes; family Cichlidae; genus Aulonocara; species Aulonocara stuartgranti. The sequence goes on from NC_138951.1 coordinate 25,964,801, forward strand.
CTGTACCAAGATTCATCTTAAGCACTTCTCTTTCAACTGCTGCTGTGTCCACAGTGTTACAGCCATCATTTTACCCTCAAATTGTCGCCATTATTGTTCTCTTTCCAACACCGTGTCTTTCAAAGCTCAGGCATTTAAACTTTTTAAACTGTGTGGATCAAAGTGGAGGGATCACATTTTAGTCATTCAGTGATTCAAAGAATATGACCTTTTAATATTCATTCAGATGTTTTCTGACTCTAAATGTTCTTTTCTCATTTCTTAGGGTTTTCTAATTTACAATTAAAACATTTTCAGTTTTTTTCCAACTTCTTCTTCTGTGTAACGTTCAGCTTTTAGCAGTTCAGCACCTTTGTTTTCAGGTTAAATTCGTTTTTTGTTTTTTTTTATCTCATTCAATATTTTTAACTCAAAATTCAGCAATTAATTCATTTCAGTGCATACATTCAGATTCAAGCATTCACACTGCAGTTTCTTCAGAAAATGCACTTTCTAGTTATTATTATTATATTTTATCTATTCCGTACGTTTTTTGTAATCCTATAACTTCAAAACCGTTCAACTTAGAAAAACCATTCAAACACCGTTAGATTCCTATTCTTTTGGACAACACTGCTTCTATTTTTCATATTTTTAACATTTATATTTTTAATTTTATTCAACTTTATTCAACAAAAATTTATAATGTATTTCAATGGGGAGACCCTTCAAATCCTCATTCAACTTACTCATTTTTAAACTCTTACTACTTCCACATACATTGACATAGAGCCACCATTCAAACTTTAAAACGAAGACAAGACATTCAACTATTCAACTTGTATTTATCTTTTCAATATCTATTATACTTTTTCTTCAGTTCCAGTTTAAGTTTCATGATGTTTTTTCACCCGTTTCAGAGTTTATAATGGGTGTGTATGGGACGGAATGTTGGGGCTAGAGTGAGGCAGCTCAACTGCTAGAGTGAGAGGAGCAAAAAAATTAATCTTAAAATCTTTTTTAAAACTGCTGCTGTGTCCGCAGCGTTTGCTCTACAGGTATGATTTTACCCTCAAAACGTAGCCATGGCTGTCCTCTTTCATCCAATGTGTTTACTATTGTATTAGGTGTTATGGTTCTTTCATAAATGTCACCAATGCACAGCCTCCTCCCTCCAACTCTTCCATAGACTCTAATGTTAAAATGGCTCAGAAGGTTCGTTTGAAAATCAGAAGAGCATGGTGTCTTTCCACTGTCACCACGTCCATATAATAAGCTCCACAGGCATGAAAACTGAGAATTAGGTAGACTAGACATTGCTGTCGCTCACGGTGAAAGAATTTTGTCAATACGACTTTTACTTTTCATTTGGGAGCGATTTGTTTCGGCCTGACTTTTCTGTTCATTTTAAGCAGCAAAAGTGAGGCGCATGTCTGTGTACGTGTGTATGGAGCCATTGGGTGCGGTCACTATAGCAACCAGGCTCACACCTGCCTGCTTAACGAGCTCTCTCTCTCACTCTGCCAAGATTCATCTTAAACACTTCTCTTTCAACTGCTGCTGTGTCCACAGTGTTAAAGCCATCATTTTACCCTCAAAACGTCGCCATCGTTGTTCTTTTTCCAACATCTTGTCTTTCAAAGCTCAGAGATGTAAACTTTTTAAACTGTGTGGGTCCAAGTGGAGGGATCACATTTTAGTCATTCAGTGATTCAAAGAATATGACCTTTTAATATTTTTTCAGATGTTTTCTGACTCTAAATGTTCTTTTCTCATTTCTTAGGTTTTTCTAATTTACAATTAAAACATTTTCAGCTTTTTTCCAACTTCTTCTTCTGTGTAACCTTCAGCTTTTAGCAGTTCAGCACTTTTGTTTTCAGGTTAAATTCGGTTTTTTTTTTTTTTATCTCATTCAAGATTTTTAACTTAAATTCAGTAATTAATTCATTTCAGTGCATACATTCAGATTCAAGCATTCACACTGCAGTTTCTTCAGAAAATGCACTTTCTAGTTATTATTATATTTTATTTTTCCGTACGTTTTTTGAAAGCCTACTCCTTCAAAACCGTTCAACTTAGAAAAACCATTCAAACATCGTTAGATTCCTATTATTTTGGACATGACTGCTTCTAATTTTCTCATTTTTAACATTTATATTTTTAATTTTATTCAACTTTATTCAACAAAAATTTCCCATGTATTTCAATGGGGAGACCCTTCAAATTCTCATTCAACTTACTCATTTTTAAACTCTTACTACTTCCACATACATTGACATAGAGCCACCATTTAAACTTTAAAACGAAGACAAGACATTCAACTATTCAACTTGTATTTATCTTTTCAATATCTATTATACTTTTTCTTCAGTTCCAGTTTAAGTTTCATGATGTTTTTTCACCCGTTTCAGAGTTTATAATGGGTGTGTATGGGACGGAATGTTGGAGCTAGAGTGAGGCAGCTCAACTGCTAGAGTGAGAGGAGCAAAAAAATTAATCTTAAAATCTTTTTTAAAACTGCTGCTGTGTCCACAGCGTTTGCTCTACAGGTATGATTTTACCCTCAAAACGTAGCCATGGCTGTCCTCTTTCATCCAATGTGTTTACTATTGTCCTAGGTTTTACGGTTCTTTCATAAATGTCACCAATGCACAGCCTCCTCCTTCCAACTCTTCCATAGACTCTAATGTTAAAATGGCTCAGAAGGTTCGTTTGAAAATCAGAAGAGCATGGTGTCTTTCCACTGTCACCACGTCCATATAATAAACTCCACAGGCATGAAAACTGAGAATTTGGTAGACTAGACATGGCTGTCGCTCACGGTGAAAGAATTTTGTCAGTACGACATGTACTTTTCATTTGGGAACGATTTGTTTCGGCCTGACTTTTCAGTTCATTTTAAGCAGCAAAAGTGAGGCGCATGTCTGTGTACGTGTGTATGGAGCCATTGGGTGCGGTCACTATAGCAACCAGGCTCACACCTGCCTGCTTAACGAGCTCTGCCTGCCACTGTACCAAGATTCATCTTAAGCACTTCTCTTTCAACTGCTGCTGTGTCCACAGTGTTTGCTCTACAGCCATCATTTTACCCTCAAATTGTCACCATTATTGTTCTCTTTCCAACATCTTGTCTTTCAAAGCTCAGAGATGTAAACTTTTTAAACTGTGTGGGTCCAAGTGGAGGGATCACATTTTCTTCATTCAGTGATTCAAAGAATATGACCTTTTAATATTCTTTCAGATGTTTTCTGACTCTAAATGTTCTTTTCTCATTTCTTAGGGTTTTCTAATTTACAATTAAAACATTTTCAGCTTTTTTCCAACTCCTTCTTCTGTGTAACCTTCAGCTTTTAGCAGTTCAGCACTGTTGTTTTCAGGTTAAATTCGGGTTTTTTTTTATCTCATTCAAGATTTTTAACTTAGAATTCAGCAATTAATTCATTTCAGTGCATACATTCAGATTCAAGCATTCACACTGCAGTTTCTTCAGAAAATGCACTTTCTAGTCTTTATTGGTACCCAAATATCACTCTCTTTTAACAAAACCCTATCTGGCATAAACCAAAGTACTGTCATGTTTTCAGAAATTTAGTACTGAAAGGTAATGTAAATATTGGTTTTGGTGACATCCCTGATTATACTCGTGCTATAGTTTTTTTTTTTTTTTTTTTAGTAATACTATTTAGTAAAGTGAAAACATGGTGTAACATCTTGAGATATCAGCTAGTTTTGTGGCTTTCTGCTGCCTCCTAACTCTGCTCAAGCCCTGTTTCACGGACGCCTGGATGTTAAAGAGACCAGCCTCACTGACTGTTTTATTGGAGCTGAAAGACATTTTGACTGTCACTGATGTTGCCGTCTTTGATCTGGGAAACTGAAGGAACATTTGGACAGGAAATGACTAATTATGCCAGACTAAGTGAATTACACCCAGCACCTTTAAATCCATTGAATAAACAATGTCCAGGGCATCCTGCTATATTCAGCCAGCACATTGTGCAGGCATTGTGCCGAAGAGACATGAAAGAGAAGCGTCAGAGTCTGTGAGCCTTGTAGTTTGATATTCAGGCTGAAAACATGAAACCTTTTTTTTTTCCTGCCTTCGCTGCTCTGATCTTGAAGATATCGACACTCAGACCAGCTGCAGTCAAACAGAAGCACGCAGGACTGGTCAGACCAATGGTATTTGGACACTTAGAGTGCACTCAGGGAGAGCGTCAGCATCTTGTACTAACAAGATGCTGACGCTCTCTAGTTGGTGAGATTTTCAGTTAGTGAATATTATTAAAAATATTATGGCTGAATATTAAAATGTTGGCTGATGAGGGTCCAGCCATTAGAATCAATCAGAAGGGTCGGCTGGAGACGAGAGAATCCAGAGAAATGTGAAGTTGTACTGCCAGAAACTTGAGAGGCAGCTTTTAGGCTTTTGAGGGATGAACTGTGCGACTTACAAATGCCCCCCCTTCCACAGACACAAAGCCTACCCTGAATGAATGAAATCAGGGAATCAGGAGACATGGGGAAACACTCATTTTGTGTGTGTGAGTGAGAGAGAGGAAGAGAGAGAAGCAGAGCAGAGCTGGGAAAGAGAGAGAGAGTGAAGCTGTTTTCTGAATCGTGTGGCAGCGTCTAGCTTTTCCATTAGTGGAAGGGAGGAAAAAAAGCTTGGTGCTTTTTGATGTTACATCCAAATGTTCCTAAAATTTCACGCTGAACAACTTTAATGGGAGCAAAAGGTTTAGCTGAGACACACTCACACACACACACACGCACACTTAGGAGGATTGGAATTTTTGTGCATAAATTTGCCATGTGTGCTGTGAATGTGTTTGCGTGCACCTGTGCAGTCAGAGTCTGCATGTGTATTTCTGTCAGCATAGAAATCCTACATCACCCTCTGTTGATCCGACATGTTCAGCATGCTTTCAGTAAATTGCTTGTAGAACATAAATGACTCAAGGAAAGAGGGGTGGAATAAATGGGAGGATATAACCTCACGCTCCACGGTTTGAACTTTTCAATTCAGCCAATGCCATTTCAAAGCCAGGTGCATTAAAAGGCAGAAGCACAGCAGGAGTATGGCTTACAGCGGCAGAAAGCATTTAAAACCTTTTTGGGACACAGTCAGCAAGAGTTTGTCACCACCCGTGAGTGGTGATTGTGTATGTGCAGGTTTTTGTGTTCCGTGTCCTCTGAAATCACCAATCACCAGATAGGCAAATAGCCTCGTCAGAGTGTAAACAAACCCTGAATCAAAAAAAACATGAAGCACGAAGGTGATCACGGTTTCTTAGGCAGAGGTCTCTAAAGGACACAGCTGGGAGATTCCTAAATACTCCTCAGCCATTGCTGTGGATGGTAGGCGTGTCCGAGGATATGCCTGAGCTAGGCTCGTGCATTTGATTGACCAATTGGATGTGAAGGCTGGGGAACACCTACTCTGATTGAGTAACAGTAACACAGCACTGCAAAGACTCCTTATGTGTGTTTTTGGGAATCTGTGAAGAAGCATCATGTCGAGGATGTTCCATTAGCAGAGAAACACTGACCCCTTCCTCAGGTCACTCATACGTACAAATATTTGTGAAAGGAGGTAAATGTGTGGCTTATTTGCTTATTTAAATGCATTTAAATGACTCCTTTTTCATGTTATGACTCGTCCTGGTGGCTCAAAGGATTAACGGCCATGATTTAGCTGTTTGAGCAGCTGTCTCCTTATTTTTGATTTAAGCAGCGCTATAGAAGCCTGAAAGCGTTTCAGGATCTGGCAACATGCCACGATTGTTTTAGACGCTCGTAATTTGAAGTCTGCTGCACTTGGTTAATAACATTTACCAGAACGATGCGTGAGCTTCACCTCATCTGCTTCTGTTCCCATGAGCGAGGCGCGGAGCTGTCAGTTTCTGCAGTAAAACATATGAATATGAAATAAGACGACTGTGAGAAATGTTACACCGCCAAGCTTTTCTTATTGGAACGAGGGCTCTGAGACGCGTGCACGTGCATGCTGGCGTTTCTGACGTTGGCTGTGGTTTTGGCTGCCGCAAAGGCCGAGCCTGAGATCAACGGAGGCCATTGTTGCCCCGAGCGAGAGAAGCAAACCATTCTTTCCACTTTCCATTTCAGCTCTTGTCTGTTTTTTTTTTTTTCCTCAGGAAACGTTTTTGTTTCCAGCTGTTGTTAAGGGCGATGAAGGCCAACATGTTTCATGTGTAGAAAATTTTATATCAAGCTTCATTAACAGCCAACATTTTACGGTTGGAGGTGGATAGGGCTATACGTGGCCCCGTTACCGGGATGTGAAAATGTGAAATATGACTTTATATTAACTTAAATATGGAATCTCAGCCGGCCGAAGTGCAGCATGTATCGGTACCTTTAAATGAAAGTGGTTTTCTTTGGATCTCAGAGAACTGAACACAGCTGCTCTTGTTTTTTTATTTTCTGCCAAGATTTTCACATTTTTGTTTAAAACTTAAGAATTTGACTGCTTCTTGAAACAAGGGTGACTCACTCACTTTGCATGTGCATGCTTGTGTGTTTTCAATGTAAACTTGCAAGAGACTGGTTGTGGTGTCAGTCTGCTAGTTTGATTACACTCTGGATTAACTGCACGAGTTGTTCTGGCTCATAACTGAAGTGCAATTGCTCCAAGATTACTCCTGAACTACTCTTCTTGCATCTTATCTTATTGTCCTGTAAACAGCAATAAAACATACTGGGTTTGTCTTCTGAGTCCTTCTTGAAAACCTTTCTTGATCCCTGACTGGCTGACTGGGCTGCGTTTGTCCGTGAGAACTACTTTGCCTATTGACTTCTAAAGATTGTATGAAATATGTCTGTTCCCTGTCTGTTTCACATCTTATGGCCCTGTAGTCCTGTACTCTTTGTCTCATTCTTATCCCCATGTCCTTGTTTACTAAGCGTCCTGTCTCCGTTATGTTGCTGCCTCATTGAAGGTTGTCACAGTGTGAACACTCATGAATTTATCACCCCCAGTACTGGGCTGCGCCTCCACAAACTGTAACCTGGTGCTAACGGAGGCCCAGGGAGAAATCACATCACCGTGCTATCCCCAGAGATACCCCAATTCGTACAACTGTAGGTGGATCATGCAGGCCCCCACCGGCTTCATTATCCAGCTGTCCTTCCTGGACTTTGAACTGGAGGAGGCGCCGGGATGCATCTATGACTGGGTGAAGGTGAATACAGGCAGCGCTGAAGTTGTGTTCTGTGGTCTGACGGCCAACGGGCTGACGCTAAACTCAACGGGGAACCAGATGATGCTGTCTTTTACCTCCGACTTCAGTGTGCAGAAGAAAGGCTTCAGAGTTAGCTTCCAACATGGTAGGTGAAAGCCGCCAACAGGGTCCTGATCTTCAGCTGTGTCTTAAGTCAGGCATTAAACAATAAGAGTTTGAGGATGGGTTTGGTGACAAGGACGGCTCATTTGGTTACATCAAAGGGCCGATGTTACAGCATGAGGATTACAAATGCTCTGCTCACTAAACTCTGACCAAAAGCACCATTGTCACATGTAACACACATTGTTTAATCAAGGAGAATTTGGTCCAGGAGGTTTTTCTCACGCAGGTGTGAACCCACTTTGGTTTGCTGACATGTGAAATCTTTGCAGCCGACCATTAGCAGTCCAACAACCAGCCAGTGTTTATGTACTCACAGATGGAGGGTGTATGTGTGCAGCATACTGCAAAGTTTCAAACTGGTAAAAACCAGCAGGGGTGTCAAATGTACGGCCCGCTGGCCACATCCGCCATACAATTATATCCAGCCCATGAGATAATTTCATATGTCAGTTATTGATAGCCCTGCTGAGAATCCATGCGGACGGGGGCGGGACTTTAATTTGATAGGAATGATACATAAAAAAAAAACTCCCTTATGGCTGTTCGTACTGCACAAAGTAATTTACAGTACGATAAACAATTAACCTGCTGAACCCCAATGCCCCGTTACCGGAGACGAGAGGGAGAACATCTGGTTTAATGTGATGTACAGAGATCTGTTATTTAAACATAGACGTGTGTGGTATCCACGGGAATGTCAGAATCTCAGCTGAAAGCTCAAAAAACCATTTTAACGACCACCAAACAGCTGAAACAGCAAACGATGAAAGAACAGGTAAACAGACTCTGCAAAAAGATGTAAACACAAAGTATGGCGCGTTCACCTGATGGCGTATACGTGGACACACCATCAGTGCTGACGTCTCACAGATTCTGATGTTGCAACCTCATTTCTGCTGTTCAATTCCGAAGAAATTTCAACTTTCACAAATTCTGCCAAATAACAAAACACGTAGCTTTGTCTCTAATAAAACCTCAGTGAAAAACAAAGGTTTCTGCTTTTCACTTTCTACCATAAAAATCTATTTTTTAAGACTTAAGTTAAAATCTAATGGACAGTATCGAAAATGGGCTAGCAGAACTTTTTCTGCAATTTTACATATTTATTTCTTACAGTTTAAGTCCAAAGAGTTGCGCTGACAGATTTCTTTCTTTGTCACAGCAAAGAACGAAATCAATTAAACACATAACTGGCCCACTTAAGGTCAAAGTTTGCTGTAAAATTAGTTTGACACCCCTGGCATAAAGCCTTAAATCATGTGAAGAGGCCTTATGGTCTCTGAATGAACCAACAGGTGCAGATAACATATAGCGTTAGCTTAGCATGGATTTCAGGGCAGTTTGTTGGCCCAGGAAATGTTGGACATTGGACTGGAGAGTGGAAAGGCTTTGTTGTTTAGTACCAGGTGTCCAGTGTCATTGCACTCCCTGCTCTTCATTCACCAACACGTTAAGACACCTGCCATCAATGCCTGTGTACAGCTCCTAGCTCCAGCTTAACACCATGACAACAAAGCTGTTCCTAAATCAGAAACATTTATCATCTATCATCTAAAAACAGAGGGAAGTGTTTCCACACCAGTTGTTTCATCAGTGATAAAAAGTATAATCAGTCAATCAATTTCCTGGTTTGTATGAGAGGCTGAATTGGACTTGGAAACTACATTGTCTCCTCGCTGGAGGCCAGCCTCTTGACTTTAGCTGTATGAGTTCATGCACAGTCTGACTGAAGGTGCATGTTTTTAGGTTATCGTGCAGTCAAGAGACCGAAGCGTCTCAGACGTCACAGACAGTCCGATGTGTCACCGACTGACCCAACGCTGTTGCAGTGTGTTGATGCACCGTGTGTACCTGCCTTCCTGCATGTTTGCTGTGTATATTTGAGCGCTTTTCCAGTGAGCAGTGAGAGATGACAGCTCCAGCCAGAGCCACTCTCCTGCTGAGAAACGTCGTTTGACGTGACGCTTGAGAAAGGCTGAGGTCCTGGTTAGGAGCTGCTTGTGGATAAAACGTCTGTTTTCTGAGAGTCGAACTCAGACTCATCATCACCGCTTTGCTTTTTTCAGTCAAACTTTCATTTAAAAAGTTCGGCACATGAAGCAAATATTATCACCAAATCACATCTGAACAATAATAATTAGCTTTGTTGGGTGAAATCGAGTTTTGATTTGACCTGTTTAAACTGAAAAACCAATCAAAGACTCGGTAATTTTCCCTTCTGTGATTCTGAGTTTTCACTCCCGTTTTTGTCCTTTTTTTTTTTTTTTTTTAAACATTTCTTTCTTTCCTTGATTGAATTTCTGGATTTCTTTTTTTTTTTTTATCTCTTTACATTTTTTGCTTCTCCTACTTTCTATTTTTGTTATTTTTACTCTCTTTCATTCTTTGGTGCTTTTGTTCTGGAATTTTGTCTTTTATTTCATTTCTGTCTTTTTTCCTTTTTTATCCTGAATCTTGAATTTTTCCTGAATTTTCTTTTATTCTTTTTGCTCTTTCACCTTGTTTCCTTTTGCTGTTGCTTGCTTTTTTCCTGTTTCTTTCCTCCTTTTTACTTTTCTCGTCTTTTGTCTTTACTTCTCGTCCTTCCTTCTTCTCGATGTCCTTCTCTGCGTTTTAGTTGCTGTGGCCCTGAGGAACCAGAAGATCAAGATGAGCAGCGGTGTCGGGCAGATCACCAAGGTCGCCAATTCTGTTTCCATCCCTGCGCTGAGTCAGCTGACCATATGCTTCGAGGTGGAGCGCACCAGCCTGAAACAGGTCTGGATAAACGTCACTTTTTGATTTGACTAAACTCCATCTGGTCATTTATTTCTTTATTTCATTAACTTTTTTTTACAGCTTCAGTCTTAAGTAAGTCAAATCATAAGAAAATAGACCCATTTAGGGGCTTTAAATTATTTAATTTATACGCACATGTGTGTTATTCATCCCACCAGAGCAAGTTTGTGTTAGCTATTGTTCTTGTTCCCTGAACAGAAAGAATGGATCTTCACTTACTCCAAAGACAGCAGCGCCATGTTGCTGAGTCTTGGTTCCGATGGAACGGGGATGAAGATGGTGGTTGATGGAGTGGTCTGTCCAATAGACAACATCATCTTACCATCTGACTTCACTAACGCCATGAAGTCCTTCTGTGTCCTCTGGACATCATCAAATGGACGTGTGGCTGTTTACTTCAATGGGAACTACTTGGCCAAGACCTGCTCCAGCTCCACCGGACACTCCGTGCAGGCTGGGGGAGAATTCCGGATAGGAAGTAAGCTCCAATACGAGTTGTATGTTTTTGATGCATTTTGTTAGACGTGCACGTAAAGTGTCAAACCACTTTAAAGACATTCTGCAGAGAAACTTCACCACCCGGTAATCACAGGTTTGGGGATCTGCGGGATTATGAGATGTGAAACTGTGTGCATTAAAGGATAAAATGGATGAAAGACACTCGTAGACAGAATATTAAAGCAAAAAAAAAAAAAAAACCTGGAATGCTGATTCTCTGCGTGACATTTCATGGCGCCCTGTGCTGTCACATACAGTAACCTTGGTTTGATAAGTGATGCAGTCACTTCTGTTAGTAAGCGGGAAAGTCTCAAGCCCTGCTCTATGGTGCTGAGCTCATTACTAACCCGCTTCTACCTAAGCAGACATTGATGTAACTGCATACTTTGAGGATGTAGAATTATTATTGTGCTCTTAGAGGAAAATAAATTAATACATTTCTGCAATGCTCAGTGCTGTTTTTCTGGGATTTGTTCAGGTCAGCAGCAGAGCTTCGATGGGAACATCTACAACCTGCGGCTGTGGAATTACGCCATGTCCATTCAGGAGCTCGTCGCATTAAAGTGTGACCACGTGGGGAATGTCATCGACTGGGACAACAGCTACTGGACCATCCCGGCCTCTCTGGCCCAGACGAACACCTCGCTCAGCTGCAGTGAGTACAGGAAAGAAATCAAAATGTGATTAAACAAGCACGATGGCGGGAACAGGAGGGTGTGCTGCATGGGCTGTGATAGAGCCACGTGTGTTGCAGGTCAGGGGTGTCACACTGACCTGCCAGGAGGCCTGAACTGGGTCACTGGATGGAAATGTGCAAAAAGGAGAGAACTTTTTTATTCGACTTTTTTACTGCATGAGCACCGATCAGAAAGTTTGTTTCTCTGCACATCCAGCTGCTAATCTTAGATCACTCCCTGGTAGTCCAGTCTGACACTTCGCCATCTAAACAGACCTCGAACACGATCAAAATTTTTAATGACGGATCAATGCCAGGATCGGAACATTCTGAGCCCCACAGCAATGAGTGAGAGCAGGAGCACGATCGCCATGTTTTTAAATCATTTATTGGCTGTTCTGCGATGAATGAGACCCCTGAGGTATCTGCGCACACAGCACTCTTACTGTGAAGGAGATTTTTGGCTGCACCGACACATCGCCATCTTCAGTCACGATCTAAACCGCTTGGCAGATTCCCTGCATCGTTGCCCACTTCCCGAAAAATAAAACCGAAGTTGAATGATGACCAGTTTGACACTTTTAGAGAGATCCCGCAGCCATCACAGAGGGACTCTAAGAATAGCAGCGGCGCTAAAAGCAGGCACATTTAAATGAGGCTTTTCATTTGCATCGAGCGTTCCCGTAAGCTTCTGCTCACACCTCGTGTTTCACACTAGGAAGCATTGTGTTTCAAGTCAACCGGGCTGCGTCACCGCGGTGGCGTCCGACCCAGAGGTCTGAATCATTGTCAGCATTACATTACCCACAGCCTGCCACAACACACAGAAAAAAGGCGGTTAAATCGAGAAGCCACGCTGACACGTTTCTTTGATTTACAACATTAGACTGAGCAAATGTGGAAAAGCTGAAACACGAAGAAGAAACTAAAAAACTCAAACTCTGTTCTTTAGCTGGAACCAGCGGTCCACACAGAGGAGTCAGGAAGAGCCGAGAGACGTTCTAACACATCATATTTGCTGAGTGTGCACACTAAACGTTGCCATGAAAACATTTTTCTTCCCATTTACTGTGGCACCAAGAAGTCGCATGTCTCTCCCACACACACACACCTCCAGGTACTCTTCAGTCAGCACTTCAGTCTGTTTGCTATCAGCGTGGAAAATTAGAACCAGACTTCAGCCAAATTCTGGTAGATTTTAGCTGCGCCTGGTGACTTAATCAGCTCCAGCAACCTGTTTGGCTGCTGATCAGAAATCGCTGTGATTCCTGCTCTGGTCCACAAACCCACTTGGCTGGTGAAACACACAGACACAGATGTGTGCTACTGTACCGCTCCGAATGGAGGCATGTACATTTAAATGACTCAGTTATTAAAGATTTCTCACTGTTTTTATTAACATGTTTTGCACACATACACACACCCACTGGTACAAACCTGCGTGTACATTTGTGTTTGTGTGTGTGCGCGCGTGTGCGCGCACCGACAGTGCAGTACCTCCTAGTTAAAGCTTTGTAAACGAGCGTATAGCCACAGGAGGTTAGCCACAGCGGTTTTAGTGAAATTCCAGCCAACACTGTACCCACTGAAGAAAGAGCCTTCTGTGTGTGTGTGTGTGTGTGTGTGTGTGTGTGTGTGTGTGTGTGTGTGTGTGTGTGTGTGTGTGTGTGTGTGTGTGTGTGTGCATGCCTGTTTACCTCTGAGACTTGTGGTGGTTTTTCAGAAATGCATGATTCTGCACTAACCTTCCATATTGTCCTGCGCTTACAGTAAGAAGCTGACATTATCTTTTCCGGGGGGTGGGGGCATTCACTTTAGCTGTACCTGAAACTTTATCTGTGAGATCCACACATACAGAGACTTTATAGACCGAGACATGAGTGAGGTTTTTCATGTTACAGCTTTGACATGGTGCAGCACACAGTGCACAACAAGCTTCAGAGCGACATCAACAACAAGTGTTTAAGACTGCAGGCATTTCCATTTCGGGTAACCTCCACACATCTGCAGACACGCACTTTTGATTTTGAGGGATCTGCCTAATTCCTGGAGCTTCAGACCACCTACGCTGGTTTGACTGATGTGCTGAAGATTAAACGCTGCCTGAGTGACTGATGACTTACTTTCTGTCTTTTGTTTATTAAGTGTGTCAACCTCACATTTGCATTTACAGATCTCTCCAATGATTCTTGCCTGTATTGTTTTGGAACTCATGCCCACTAACCTGTCCCTCTCTTCACAGTTTGCTACCCTCATTGTATTCACTTAACAACTACTGCGCCAGCTAGTGGTGAGTGCTGCTAACACCTTGTGTGCACCTGTGTGAGTGTGAGTTTATGTGTGTGTTGGCTTGTGCTAATGCATGAACTGGGATATGTAACGGTCTCCTTTTATCATTCTAATACGGTAGCCTTTGGATTCATGTTTCTTTAATGTAGAAAAATCAGCAAAACATAATCACAAAACAAAAGATCTTCCCCAGCAGCAGTTATTTAAAGGTTCTGTATATATTATTCTCAGATTATTATAGGTTCAGATTATCAGCTGTGTATGAAAGCTGTAGATTATGCTCTGTGGCATCTTCCATCAATTTCCGGATGCACTTTGAAGCCTTGACTTTACCAGGATGTTTTTTTGGCCTGTATTAAAGCAATCCGCATCCATATACTGTACAGATGCAACACGCATCTCTTCTCTGTACATTAAATACTGTCATAACCCTGCAGCCGAATCATCCAGCGATACAGAAATGCATTGTTAGATAAACTAAACACTTTTTTTCATTTCATCATCAGTATCCACAGGTTCCCAGGATTAAAACACCATTAAAGTCTCTTCTTTCACATATTATAAATTAAACATCAGTAATCGTATCATATCAACTCATAATGAAAGTAACTTTTGCTCGTATCCCTAGATGATCACATTTGCTACAGCTGGCCTTCCGCATTTTGCTCAGCAGCAATCGCAGCAGAATTATTAATAAATAAACATGACATGAACTTAATTGGTCCCTGCAGGGAAACTGGATAATTGCAGCAGGAGGAAACACAAACAGAGGATTAGTCTGGAGAATAAAATATGTTGGGAGTCATTCGCAGATGTCTGCTGCTCGGAGATTAGAAATGATTTGATGTCACACTCATTCACAGGTTTGTGTAGCAGAGGTTCAAATGCAGGTCACAGCTTGTGCGAATGGATTCAGATACACATAAATGCCATTTACACAGAAGCAGTAACAGCAGTGGGAAGGTTTGGAAAAGTCTGAAAAAGCCCTGGAATCTTTTTAATTTCATTCGCTGTCATTCATTGAAGAAAAATGTGATGCGTCTTTAGATTTTTGGACAAAACAAGCAAATATTTTAAATTTTTGCTTAAAAACTGAATAATTATTGAGCTCCAGATTTTAAATCATCTGTCCTTATTTGGTGGTGATCCAGCTGTTTGCAGTGACCTCTCTGTTAATGTCTTTACTATTATTAAGTTTAATTAATGTTCAGGAATTTCAGTTATGTGATCTTTAATTGTCATTGAATTAGACATTTTTGAGGCGAGTCAGGAATAATTGATTGTTCTGTATTGATAAAGCTTATTGATAATTAATAAATAATAATTAGATGTATACACTAAAAACTGTTTGTGAACTCCCAGAGAGACACAGTTCCACACAAAGCTGTGTTTTATTATTTAAATAAATAATCATTTAAAATGAGTTCTTAGAAGTGAAAGTGGCCCTGGCCGCCCGTTGACCCCCCGCCTCCGTGTTCTTCATTTAATTTATTATATAGTTAAAAAGCGCTTTGTATGTGCTTGGAAAGAAAAAGTTCATTCCATGAAGTGGAATGAAGCAGTTAGATTTACATCATACTCTCATACTTGGTCCAGTATGTTGGGGAAATGAAATTAGTCCTTCAAACAGGTCTCAAAACGTCTTTGTGTAACAGAGGACAGCGTGCAGTAATGCTGGCCGTGCACACTGTCCAGAGAGGGAACACTGAGAGTCACTGAGCATTGGAGTGTTAGTGTTTCTGATCAGCAGCCACAGTTTAAGGATTAACTGAGCGAACTGTTGTGTTTTAGTCTGAGCCCGATGGAGATGCACAGGAAAGGATCAGAGCAGACATGTGAGGTCCCATCTGAAGGTCGCAGAGCTCTTAAACACGCAGGCTTCATGCTAATATTTGCATGTTTGGCTAACGAGCTAAAGGTATTAAGAAAAAAAAGTCTCAACCATCTTTGCTGAGCTGTAAGCAAACGAACAGTTTTTTAGACACGCTGCTAAAACTAAACGGTCCTCTGTAATGATGTTTTCACTGACTGTGTGCTCACTTCTGAGGGTACAGTTTGTTGGTGCCCATCCTATTCAGATGAACAGTTCACCCTGAATTATATTTTTGTGTTGTAGCATGTTTTCTTCCACTTTAGGAGGAGGGTTCATATAGCCTTTAGTATGTGGCCAGTGCTGGTGGACACAGAATGCTGGATTTACCTGCCAGAGCTTCAGTGGACTTTGATTTTGTGTGGTTTTCATCACCATTTGATGATGTCATCTTTGGCTTTGCCTTTTTTTTACCTGCGTTTTTCCCGTGTTTCTTTTCTTTTCTACTTTTTAGCTGTACTGTCAGTGA
This sequence comes from Aulonocara stuartgranti, assembly GCF_965226115.1. Lineage (NCBI taxonomy): Eukaryota > Metazoa > Chordata > Actinopteri > Cichliformes > Cichlidae > Aulonocara > Aulonocara stuartgranti. The sequence goes on from NC_138951.1 coordinate 25,980,730, forward strand.
CAATAGCAATGAAGAAATACACTCAAAGGCCATCATCATCTCTACTTCATACCTTAAGCGACTTCTACAAGATATCTCTGTCATGTGTAGAAATGGATAAGGTGGACCCAGAATGCAGACTTGGAGGATGCAGTGGAAATACCAAAGCTAACCTTTAAATCCAGGCTGCAATCCTAGAAATCCAAGAAATCCTAGTAACAAGTGACAGAAAAAAAACAAAGTCTGTGTATCAAGTGGGAGAAATGTATGTCTGATATCTATCTACCTATCTACCTACCTATCTACCTATCTATCTACCTATCTATCCATCCATCCATCTATCTAAAAACTTTATAATGAAACAAAAACTGGATGATCTGTCCTTTGAAGCATAAAAATGGTGACTGTTAAACTAAAACTAAATATTTTGTATTAATGATGTCTGCGGGGACGCTTTTGTTCCAAGTACACTTCACACTCGTTTATGTCTCCCCGGAGAAAAGTGCTGTTGATTTTGTTTACCTGAAAAGGCTCTTTCCTTTTTTATGAGCCTAGCAGAGAGCCGCTGGCCAAACCAGGTTTATGTGGCTCTCTGGTCTGTTAATGAGGCTCATACAGTTTATATTGTACATGCATGTGCATGTGTGTGTGTTTGCACGTCAGCTTGCCTTTCATCTCCTATTGATGCCGGGGGGGGGGGGGGGGCAGACACCTACAAGCTGCTAATCGTGTTGCTACAAGGACTTATTCACGGAGTGGTTTTCTTTTAATTTGACACAGTGGACCGTATGTTTTATGGCCTGAAAATAATGCACATTAATTTAGAAGTGCAGTGTGGATGGTTCCTGTGAACAGGCAAAAGCAAAGCTATGTGTATTCATTGGGGAAATATTCAGAAACAAAACACGGCTTCATATGAGAGCTGTTCTACAGGATGCCTTGAAGTCATCTGCCATCCTGCCAGACCGCAGAGAGAGAATTTAAATCTCGGTTCATCTTTGCCAGCTCAGAGAGGAACATGGGTTTTTTTTCCCAAGTAAAATCCAGCCAGGCACTCACATGGAAAAGCTTCAACGAGCTGAATATTGGTTAACATGCCACAGTGTTATTACAAGTGTCAACTGCTGGTTTATATGAAAATGCTGCACAATATTACTTTAACCGCATCTGGCGCCCATAAATATGGACAAACAGCTCTCGAGTATAAACATGTTTTCCACTTATCACGGTGAGTTATGGTGCGCTGTCCTGTGCCGAGTCATCATATTAATTACAGTTCATGAGCTACTGTCAGCACGGCGACGCCCTGATGAAGCCATACGGGGCGAACATAAGCGCCTTTGCTGACAACGAAAGGAAATTTGCATTTTGAGCTGCTATGAGAACAGATCGCTTGTGTTTTTGTTTGTCTCAAATTCAGATATGCTTCATGTGGACAATTGATTAAGCGTCGCTGAAAAAATAACTGTGAATCTCTTCGTGCTTTTTCCTGTCATATATTTTGACAATAATGGCAAAGCAATTTAGTTGTCTAGCAAGTTAAATTAAAGCTCATTACCAGTGACAACTTTCTTCATCTGCCTCCACTCTTTCTGGCCCAACACTTTGTGCTGTTAACGGGCTCGGCATACCTGCTTATCAGCACGATGCTGCTTTTAATCTCCAATCACAACATCCTGCACAGAGACAAGAGGAGAATCAGAAAACAGAACAAGAGGCAAAAGTCAAAATAAAATATAGGACATGGACACGATCACTGTCAGCACAGTTAGTGCTGAAGAACATTTGCACACCTCAGAGGAGCCAGGATTTTATCTTCTCTCTTAGATTCACGTGATGGAAAAAGAAAGTTGTTGGACTTTTGTGAAGATGTTCCACCTTTGATCCATGACGCTTAAGTTCTAAATAGAACGCATGTGGTGGTTGGCACACTATTATCAAATAACGAACCGAGGTGTGATAAAAGGCGTGGGTCATTGCCATCACTAGGGTTTTACGGGTGAAGCTGTCATGATCCTGGGTCCTTTTGACCCAGCATTTTGTGTTTTCTCTTCGATTTTGATTCTGTTCTTCCTTTGTTTAGTGTTTACTCTGTTCTGCCCGTGTGTTCCTGTTTTATTGTGAAGGTCTGCGTCTTATGTGAGTGTTTTCAGTTTGCCTCCCTAGTCTCGTTATGTTAATCACTCCCAGCTGTGTTTCCCACCTGTGTGTAATCTCCCTGTGTTCTCTGAGTGTATTTAAGTTGTATTTTCTGTCTTAGTAATTGCTGGTTCGTCTGTGTTGTTTCCCCTTGGTCTCCCTGCGTCTTCCCATATGTATTTCTCCGGACCTCCCTGCATCCTCGTTCTGGTTTGTCTTATTAGTTTACCCAGTTTAGGTTTCCAGTTTCATGTTTTGTCGCCACCGCTGTTTGTACTTACCCACCCCTGTTAATAAACACTCACCTGCACCAGAGCTGCTGCCTTTTGTGATGGCGGCAAGATGGCAGATGGCGGCGTGCACGGGTGCAGCGGCTCTTAGCTCTCCAGTTTGGTGCTCGTTTTTACTTTTAATGTGGATATTTTTGAATGTTTGCAACGCCGCCATCTCTTACAGTCGCCAGAACCTAATTGATCTAGGTTTTAAATATAGTTTGTCTGTTTCTGGCGACTATCAGCGAACACACAACATCCTGGTGGAGATAGCGAGACCGCCAGGGTCACCGTGGATGGTCTGCCCGCCCAGCAAGCGTAGAAGGCGACGGAGGGAAAGAAAGCAGAAGAGGGGATGCCGGTCGGGCTCAGACGCTAGGCTACGCAAACATCCACACCGGCCAGCACTTCCGAGCCTTTTCCTATCGAACGCCAGATCCATCACCCACAAACTTGACGAATTGGAGCTACAGATAGCCAACACAAGCTTTGCACGTAACTGCAGCATTATTCTTATTACGGAGACGTGGCTTCACCCGCTGATTCCCGACGCTGCAGTCAAGTTAGCAGGCCGCACGCTACACCGGCATGACAGAAACAGCAACTCAGGTAAAATCAGAGGAGGGGGGCTATGTGTTTACGTGCATAACGAGTGGTGTTGTAACAGCAGGATCATTCACACACACTGTTCTCCTGATTTGGAGGTTCTGGCAGTCTCGTGCAGACCTTTTTACATCCCGAGGGAGTTTACAGTAGTTATTGTGATAGCTGTTTATATACCGCCGGATGCTAACGTTAGCACGGCTCTCAGCCTCTTGCTCAACACCATAAACAAACAACAGCTTGCCCACCCCGATGGGGTTTTTATTGTCGCCGGCGACTTTAACAAAGCGTGCCTAAAGACTGTGCTTCCTAAATTTGTCCAGTTCGTGGACTTTGCTACGAGAGGAGAACACACTTTGGACCATGTCTATTCAAACATCAGGCATGCTTTCAGAGCGACACCCCTCCCCCACCTGGCTGGATCTGACCACCTCTGCATGTCCCTCACCCCCACCTACACCCCCCTGCTGAGAAAAACAAAGCCCCAGACAAAGACAATAAAAACCTGGCCTGAAGGAGCCCTTTCTCAACTGCAGGACTGCTTCTCAACAACTGTATGGGATTTATTCTCCAGCCACAACCTCCAGGAGTACACGGACACTGTACTCTCGTACATCAGGAACTGTGTTGACAATGTCACCGTCAACAAAAGGGTCAGGGTGTTTCCAAATCAAAAACCCTGGATGAATAGCGAAGTGCAATCCCTCCTAAAAAGCCGCAACACTGCCTTCAAGTCAGGGGACAGGGCTGCGTATAGGGCGGCCAGGGCAGACCTGAGTAGAGGCATCAGGAAAGCTAAGGCTGCCTATAGGAGGAGGATTGAAGATCACTTTGCTGACAACGACCCCAGAAAAATGTGGCAGGGGATCAATCACATTACCAACTACAGAAGCAATAACCAGGCAACATCTAGGACTGATGCCTCACTGGCTGAGGATCTAAACCGTTTCTTCGCCCGCTTTGAGACGACCAAGCCCTCAGCTGCCACACCACTTCCACCCGCCCCCAGCACTGGCACACTAACACTTAGGGAGCACCAAGTGAGGTGTGTTCTAAGGTCAGTGAATCCCAGGAAGGCGGCAGGTCCTGATGGAATACATGGAAAGGTTCTCAGAGCATGTGCTGACGAACTGACCGGAGTCTTCACTAAAATATTCAACCTTTCCTTGTCATCAAACACCGTCCCGCCCTGCCTCAAAACCTCCACCATCATCCCCATCGCCAAGAAGACAGCTGTGGCCAGCCCAAATGACTACAGGCCTGTTGCACTTACGCCTGTAGTGATGAAGTGCTTTGAGAGACTGGTCTGTCAGCACATCAGGGCCGGTCTGCCTCCCACTCTGGACCCCCACCAATTTGCCTACAGGACAAATCGTTCCACCGAGGACGCCATCACCATAGCACTCCACACTGCGCTGAGTCACCTGGAGCACCGAGGAAGCTATGTGAGAATGCTCTTTCTGGACTTCAGCTCAGCATTCAATCATATCATCCCGGAGATCCTGGTCCAGAAACTGTCTCACCTGGGACTCTCCACCCCCATCTGCCTCTGGATCAAGGACTTCCTGACAAATAGACCACAGTCTGTCAGACTCGGCCCCCACCGGTCCAGCACCATCACACTCAGCACCGGGTCTCCACAAGGATGTGTTTTGAGTCCCCTCCTGTTTACGCTCTACACATCCGACTGCTCCCCTACCCATCTCTCAAACACCATCATAAAGTTCGCGGATGACACCACAGTGGTTGGACTCATCTCAAGGGGGGATGAGTCGGACTACAGAGATGAGGTCAACAGACTGACTGAGTGGTGTTCAGTTAACAACCTCCAACTGAACACCACGAAAACTAAAGAACTTATCTTGGACTTCAGGAAGGGCAGAGCAGACCCGGCCCCACTTTACATTCACGGGAGCTGTGTGGAGAGGGTACACTCCATGAGGTTTCTGGGCGTGCAGATATCTGATGACCTCTCCTGGACTGCAAATACTACAGCGGTGGTTAAAAAGGCCCAGCAGCGTCTCCACTTTCTGAGAGTGCTCAGGAGGAACAACCTGGAGGAGAGGCTGCTGGTGACATTTTACAGAGCCACCATAGAGAGCATCCTAACGTACGGCATAACAACATGGTATGCAGGGTGCTCAGCTGCAGACAGGAAAGTACTGCAGAGGGTCATCAACACAGCCCAGAAGATCACTGGCTGCTCTCTGCCCAGCCTGGAGGTCACTGCAAACTCTCGGTACCTCAGCAGAGCTGGCAATATCATCAAGGACCACTCTCACCCCAGCAACCAACTGTTTGAACTATTACCGTCAGGCCGACGGTACAGGTCACATAAAACCAGGACAAACAGATTCAGGGATAGCTTCTTTCCCAGAGCTATCACCATAGTAAATAAGCACAAAAACAATTGAACCTATTCCATACCGTCACTGTCATTATATTATGCTGCTATTCATACTGTCATTATATTAATGCTGCTATCCTGTATATATTGTACATACTATTGTTTGAGTACTTACGATTGTTTTTTTTGTACTTTTTATATTTTACATTTATATTTATTATTGAAACTTGCACCAAGGGAGTGGCACTCCAATTTCGTTGTACTCTGTACAATGACAATAAAGGCTATTCTATTCTATTCTATTCTTTTGGGTCCTTCCTACATTCCACACGGCTTGCCCCGGCAATCCGTGACAGTACGAACCAGCCACCATGGACCCAGCAGCAGTAAATCCGTCCGAGGAGCTCCAGGACGACGTTACATATAACGTGGAGATTCTCCTCGGGCTGTGGCTTGAAAACCCTCCAGAGGAGCTTCGCCGCACCGTCGAAAGCCGGCTACAACGGCTCTTTTCCGGCCTGCCATGGCTTCTAAAATCGCTTCCTCCGACCATGCAGGCTTTTCTCCAGCACACACCTCACCTTCTCTCAGCCACTCCTGCCTCGCTGCCCGACTCGCCGGATGTGATCTTGCCCGGCCCGTCGGAGCCGTCTGCGGGGAGGAAACGCCGATCGCGCCGCCGACGCGCCACCCCACAGCCGGACGTTCGGACTTCTAATTTACCGGCTGTGGTGAGTGAGGACTCTGTGTCTTTTCCAGACAACGTGACTGTTCATTCAGGGGCTGTGTTTTGTGTGGCGGATGTCAGCGCGAGCTGCGTATCGCCTGTGCAGCTACTCCCAGCTCAGTTAGCTCCCCTGCAGCTACCCTCAGTTCAGTTAGCTCCCTCGCAGCCACCCTCAGTTCAGTTAGCTCCCTCGCAGCCACCCTCAGCTCAGTTAGCTCCCTCGCAGCCACCCTCAGCTCAGTTAGCTCCCTCGCAGCCACCCTCAGCTCAGTTAGCTCCCTCGCAGCCACCCTCAGCTCAGTTAGCTCCCTTGCAGCCACCCTCAGCTCAGTTAGCTCCCTGGCAGCCACCCTCAGCTCAGTTAGCTCCCTGGCAGCCACCCTCAGCTCAGTTAGCTCCCTGGCAGCCACCCTCAGCTCAGTTAGCTCCCTGGCAGCCACCCTCAGCTCAGTTTCCCGTGTCCCCCTCAGCTCAGTTTCCAGTGTCCCCCTCAGCTCAGTTTCCAGTGTCCCCCTCAGCTCAGTTTCCCGTGTCCCCCTCAGCTCAGTTTCCCGTGTCCCCCTCAGCTCAGTCTCCCGTGTCCCCCTCAGCTCAGTCTCCCGTGTCCCTTTCAGCTCAGTCTCCCGTGTCCCTTTCAGTTCAGTCTCCCGTGTCCCTTCCAGTTCAGGCCCCAGAGCCACCCGTGTCCCTTTCAGTTCAGGCCCCAGAGCCACCCGTGTCCCTTCCAGTGCCGCCTGTAGCGCAGGCCCCAGAGCCACCCGTGTCCCTTCCAGTGCCGCCTGTAGCGCAGGCCCCAGTAGCTCCAGTGCCGCCTGTAGCGCAGGCCCCAGTAGCTCCAGTGCCGCCTGTAGCGCAGGCCCCAGTAGCTCCAGTGCCGCCTGTAGCGCAGGCCTCAGTAGCTCCAGTGCCGCCTGTAGCGCAGGCCCCAGTAGCTCCGGCTCCAGTATCCCCGGTTTCACTCATTCACTCCATGCAGGGAGAAAGTCTAATATCACCTCAAGGGGCTTTTCGCGGTTCAGCCGCCATTGGCACAGTTTGCCGCTCCAGGGCTTCCCCAGAGGCTAGGTCTCAGTCCCCAGCTGATTCTGGACCCCTGAAGTCTATGCAGCCACCTGAGAACTGCACCATGTCAGCGTTGCCTGGGCAGAGCCAGTGCTCAGTGCATTGCCAGTTGCCTTCGTGTTTGCCAGAAGACTCCATGACTGCTGGCTTAGTGTTGACTTCTGCTGGAGGGTCCGAGGGACCGCTCCGGCCTTTGTCTCTAGTCTCCGCTGGAGGGTCCGAGGGACCGCTCCGGCCTTTGTCTCTAGTCTCCACTGGAGGGTCCGAGGGACCGCTCCGGCCTTTGTCTCTAGTCTCCGCTGGAGGGTCCGAGGGACCGCTCCGGCCTTGGTCTCCTGTCTCCGCTGGAGGGTCCGAAGGACCGCTCCGGTTTTCGTCTCATGTCTCCGCTGGAGGGCCCGAGGAGCCCGTCCAGCTTCCTACCTCATCAGCTGGGGGGCCCGAGGAGCCCGTCCAGCCGCCTGCTGCAGCTTCATCATCCTCCTCGCCAGCTGCAGCTTCATCATCAGCCTCGTCTGGTCCAGCCTCAGAGCCTTCAGCCTCGTCTGGTCCAGCCTCAGAGCCTTCATCCTCGCCTGGTCCAGCTTCATCCGAGTCTTCATCCTCGCCTGGTCCAGCCTCAGAGCCTTCATCCTCGCCTGGTCCAGCTTCATCCGAGTCTTCATCCTCGCCTGGTCCAGCTTCTGCCTGTGCTTCGCCTGGCCCAGCTTCTGCCTGTGCTTCGCCTGGTCCAGCTTCTGCCTGTGCTTCGCTTGGTCCAGCTTCAGCTTCAGCTCCAGCCTCGCCTGGTCCAGTTTCATCCTCGCCTGGTCTAGCTTCAGCTTCAGCTCCAGCCTCGCCTGGTCCAGTTTCATCCTCGCCTGGTCTAGCTTCAGCTTCAGCTCCAGCTTCGCCTGGTCCAATTTCATCCTCGCCTGGTTCGGCTTCAGCTTCGTCCTCGCCTGGCCCGGCTTCATCATCTCCGCCTGGCCCGGCTTCATCATCTCCGCCTGCTGTGGCCTCAGCCTCGCCTGGCCCGGCCTCGTTTGGGTCTGGAGCTAAGCGGCCGTTTTCTAGACCGCTGGCTAGGCTACTGGCCGGCCACCATCGCCTGAGTGGCCGCCGTTGCCTTCCGCGCGGCCGGCCCCCGGACCCTCTTCGCCTGAGTGGCCGCCGTTGCCCTCCGCGCGGCCGGCCCCCGGACCGCCATCGCCTGAGTGGCCTCCGTTGCCTTCCGCACGGCCGGCCCCCGGACCCTCTTCGCCTGAGTGGCCGCCGTTGCCTTCCGCACGGCCGGCCCCCGGACCGCCATCGCCTGAGTGGCCGCCGTTGCCTTCCGCACGGCCGGCCCCCTGAACTCTTCTGTTTTGGACTCCTGTGCTGTCGGCCCCCTGGCCGGCCCCCTGGTCTTTTCTGTTTTGGACTCGGTTTTCCTGTGCTTTGGTGTGCTTTTCTTTTGGTTTTGGACTTGTGTTTTGTTTTTCTTTTTGTCTTCTGGCCTTCTGGTGCTCCTGTTTTGTTTTGCCTCGAGCCCTCCGTCCTGGACCCCCTCCGCCCGCCCTGGTCGGGTTGTTTTCAGTTTTTTTTGTTTTGTTTTTGGGCTGTCGGGAGCCAGCCCTTGAGGGGGGGGGGGGGGGTTCTGTCATGATCCTGGGTCCTTTTGACCCAGCATTTTGTGTTTTCTCTTCGATTTTGGTTCTGTTCTTCCTTTGTTTAGTGTTTACTCTGTTCTGCCCGTGTGTTCCTGTTTTATTGTGAAGGTCTGCGTCTTATGTGAGTGTTTTCAGTTTGCCTCCCTAGTCTCGTTATGTTAATCACTCCCAGCTGTGTTTCCCACCTGTGTGTAATCTCCCTGTGTTCTCTGAGTGTATTTAAGTTGTATTTTCTGTCTTAGTAATTGCTGGTTCGTCTGTGTTGTTTCCCCTTGGTCTCCCTGCGTCTTCCCATTTGTATTTCTCCGGACCTCCCTGCATCCTCGTTCTGGTTTGTCTTATTAGTTTACCCAGTTTAGGTTTCCAGTTTCATGTTTTGTCGCCACCGCTGTTTGTACTTACCCACCCCTGTTAATAAACACTCACCTGCACCAGAGCTGCTGCCTTTTGGGTCCTTCCTACATTCCACACGGCTTGCCCCGGCAATCCGTGACAGAAGCCACTGTGAGACCTTGCCCCATCCTATCATGTCAGGATGGGGCAGGGTGTGGCTGCATGATTTGCCACCCATATGGGCGTCATGGGAGTTTGCTGTTCTGATTCCTTGTTGTGGTCCAACACCGTGAAGAAAGAAGTTAAAATCTTAATAAAAAAGAATGAACAAAAATTTGCAGTCCAAACAGATGGCGGGTGGCATGAGCAGAGTTTGACATCCACAGTTCAGTTGTTGGTAGTCAGACACTGGAGACAGCACAGCCACATAACACATAAGAACAACTGCAAAATGAGACGGAGTACAATACGACGCAAAGCTGGAAAACGGAGACGGCTAAAGTACAGCTCATGAACGAAAGTTGTCTGATACTCGCATACTTGAAATAGGCAGTGGACATGTGAACATGAAGCCTGACTGGAGAGGGTCATGAGCTTAAGGTTTTCAGGGTTTTTGCTGTCTGTGGGAGATTTGGTTCTGTTAGGGTCATCAGGCTGGTCTTGGAGACAGGGTGAGGAGCTCAAACTAGAACTGCTCATTTTCATTTTACTGTAAGGGGATTTAGGCATCTGATCAGGATCTACTGATATGTGTGACATCCTCCCAAAGGAGGTTGATGTTTTTGGATGCATGGGCACCTAGACTAACTTGTTTAGTCTGCTGACTCCCAAACCTGAGCTTTGATGAGGTCTAGGACTGAAGTCAGGCTTTAAGTTCTGGCTCACGGTCCGGTTTCTGCCAAAGGTGTTGAAAAGGGGTGAGGTAACAGACTTGGTTCAGACAAACACCAAACTGGCAAAACTGCTGGTTTAGAGGAATACTGCTGTGAAGTAAAGTTTCCTTTCATTGGAGCTAACTTGTCCAAACCAACAAAAGTAGTCCAGACCAATAAGTGGGCTGTGGTATCCTGTTCCTAAAGAGCCCAATCTCCATCTCCCCCCATTTTCTTCCTCTCACTTCTGTACTGTGAAAAAGAGACCGTGGATTATCTGTCTGCTACAGTACACTGAGGAAAATAGAAAAGAGGTAATAGAAGCACACGGAGTAGAAAATGGGAGATTCGTTGTGCTGAGGTTGTGAAAAGAACAGGAAGGGGAGAAAATGTAAAAGCGAGGGCAGCACTGAAAAACCGAAGCAACATAAGAGAAGGTGACAGTCAGTCAGAGTGTTAGGTTAAAAAAGAGGACGAAGGGAGAGAGCTGGAGGTAGATTATGACTGGGCACAATCCTCAGCCCTCCTCACCTCTTTTGATCCACATGCTATCCACGATTACTGAATTCCTGCTTTTTCACTCGGCTGAATGCTGCGATGATTTGCTGACAACTCTCGAACACATTCCTCTCAAACAAAGTCTCAGCTTTCTCCGTCTGCCCGTCCACCCACTCTGCTGAATGGTCTGTGAATATGCAGCATGTGTGGGCTGCAGCCAGGCTCGGGGTTACATTTCAAATGGCCAAAGTACTTAAGGAGCGCTTGATTTTTGGCTGCAGTAAGCACACAGTTGGTTAGACAGACTGTCCCTGAAATATAACTTTGAGGGCTCGATCTGTGCAAGCAACCAATCTGCACCCACCACAGACCTCAAAGTCCGATTGATTAGAAATCTGCACGCCATTAAAATGGTGTGGGAAACTTTCTTAAACAAGCAGCAAACACTTTGAGAAATAGAAGATTGTGTTACTCGTCTGGCACTCTGTTCAGTGTGTCCATGTCTTCATGTCCAATGCATGCTGGGATAGGCTTCAGCTCATTACAAGCCAGAAATGGATAAGCACTTCAGGCACTTGGGTTGAACCTTGATCACATAACTGTTAGTATAAAAACCCAAAACTGAGCCGGACGGATGCAGCCAGGTCTGCTGCGTCAGACTGGTATCAGGCATAAACACAGTAAGCCAGAGTTACTCCAACCCTGAGAGTACATTTTACATCTGCGGTATGGAGCTGAAGTACCAACCAGGCAAAGTAGCTTAGTGCTGGAGGATCTCACATTTACCGTCTCGGACTCCAGACTTATTTGTACCTGTTAAACAGGACACCATCTTCAGAGAGCTTTTTTCCTGCTTTTTGTGGATTTCTACCCTTTCACACACACACACACACACACACACACACACACACACACACACACACACACACACACACACACAGGAGGTGTTGGCGATATAAGTCACGCAGAAACATGCTAACATCAGACTGTGATCAGTGTAACGGTGTAAAGATTGACATGTGAGCTTAAAATATGACATCATTATATGAATAATATATATTCTTTCATTTCTTTTACTTTATTTTGAAAAAAAATTTTATACTTTGCGATTATTTTTTCTAAAATAAAAAAATCTTTAAGCATTAACCAGTGTAAAGATTTCATTGTGTTTATCAGACTAAAAATCTTTCCTCCTCTCCTCCCAGGCGTCTTCCCAGTGAGCAACGCAACCCTCAATAATAACTGTGACCCATCTGCGCTGGGCTGCCCAGGTACGAAACGATCACACTCTTTGACACAATTGCTGAAAAGACCGCTTTCCCCCCGTGAACGTCCTCTGTTGTTGTTTGTTGTGTGTGATGTTCACGGCCAGACTTGCACTGAGCATTTGAGCATTTTTATTGTAAAGAAAAAAGTGTTGCCAGGAATCTTTAATAAGTAAATTCAATTAGTTTGTTAAATCGAAGTTTATCAAACGATAATGTATTACTGTCTGTGGTCATGCATACTCTTCTTCTTGGACCAAAGAACCAGAAACAAAAAGACAAATACCCTATTCTTCTAACAGAAATTTTGAACTGATGGAGTTACAGATAACATCAGTATGTTGGGTAACGCCAACTACTGGAGATTATGTATCGGAATTTCAGGAGCAGGACCACGCTTCCAAACACGCTCCTTCCGGTTGTCATCTACTGTATATAGGCTCCCCCAGTTCTGCAAGCTGTTCATTCTTGTTTACGTGCCCCACCCTCCCTCCCTGTTCTCAATTCTTTAACTTCTTCATTTCTATTTAGTGTATGGGGATCTGCCAGGCCCGGGAGCCATTGCCAGTCCCCTTCGAGGCCTTCCCCAAACCGCAGCTCAATTCATGTCAAAGCATTCACTTTTACCTACCAAAACACTGTCAAACCTAAAATGAGGACGTGGGCCCAGCTAGTGAAATCATATGTAAAACACAAATGACAACAAACATTTTTGATCAGTTCTTCCTTTAAATGAAAACATCTTTTCACAAAATTGCTTCAGAGTCTGCATAATTTCATACATTTTTATTATGAAGTAAAAATGGTAAAAGACTATTGCAGGTAGGTCTCCGTAGGTCTCACAACAAAATCAGCTGTAAGATTTTGTCTTAATGAGTCACTGACTTTACCTTTTCTGTTACATCTGGTTGCTTAATCCAGATCACAGTGACAGACACACTCACACCAGTCAAAGTTCATTAGAGCTTAGACAGAAGTGAAGAACACAAAAGTGAATCTAGCACAACATTAACCTTTTCAGATAAATATTTGCTCAGAACAGCTGATTGGCAGATACCAAGAATAAATTATGGGGTTCTTTAAACATGGGGTTTGTGCCATTGCATCGCATCTCCTTGGTTGCATTGATGTCTTTTCCCTCTGACATTAGTGCTGTCAAAACTGTCAAATATCTATTAGTCTCTGTTCTTAGTCAGCTCTTCACACTGTGTTACAGTTTGGTGAAAAATGCAAGGGCTGTAAGGACCTCAGAGGAAGTAAGAAGGGAAAAGAGTTTTGACCATGAAAAAGTGACAGTTTGAGTGTTTGAAGGCGAATGGAATATATACAAGAGCTATAGTGCTGGGGCTGAACCTGGCAGTGTATACACTTTGAACTGTTCAAGTACAGAAGGCATTGTACAGCCTTGACATCTATATAAAAGTTTTCCTCAGTGACCACATGAACTTTTTATAAAGGTAAACCAAGTGCATCGGTGCCTACACTTCTTATTCAGCTTCACACTATGATGGTTTTTTCTGTCAAGCTTTGCTTTCCACCTTGTGAAGAAGTGTCTAAGGGTCAGGTTTTTTGGGAATGTGCTCATAAGAGAAAGACGCTTAATTGAATTTTGAACATCCTGTTAAGAAAAACTTTCTAAATGAAAGCAGGCTCAGGTTTGGATCGAGATCCTTGGCTTTCCCCAAAGCCCTGAACATATTCTAGCCTTTAAGCATTCCCAGTGCTGTCAAACTGCTCTGAACAGTGAAGAGATGCTAGTTTGTTCAAGGATGAATCTGGCAAGAGGTGAGAAGATCAATATAATTGTGATCAACAACTTTGTTTGTGGTGTTTCTAGAGAACCGCATTTAATGATACTGCAGGCCGGTCACATTCTGGTGATGTCAGAGTTTTGGAATTTGGAAGCCAACGCTGCATAATTTGAAGAGCACAGCTTGTCCTTACCTAAACCTGCAATAAACCTTATGAACTTCTTCACGCTGTCATTGACTTTGACAGTTTTTGCGATACAAACCTCGTTCTCCCGGGTCAAACGCCTGTGCTTGACTCCTTTGTCCAGGGTTTATTGTACTTCCTAAAGCTTTTCTGCCAGAAAACCCTCAGTGACCTCCTGATCATCACATCTGTGTTTGCTGTTAGGTCCTTCTGTTACTGACTGGTGCATAACTGTTAGTTGGGACATGAAGAAAACAGTTACAAATTAAAATTTCCAACATTTACACTGAAGATTTGGTGAATACACAAAAAGAAGATGAATTTTGGGTCAGTTTTCTTATTTAAAGCAAACATATGAGAAAAGAGAAAGTCGTGCAGATTGCAAAACCCTTTGATTTATGGTTTTGGGCTTCATATGTGACATTAATGAGCCTGGACAAGAAAAGAAAGCAAAAGGGAATGGAATCTCAGTAAGATTCATTCAAATGAGGACATTCTTGAAATGGAGACAGATGCTTCACTCTGCTTTATTCATTTAATCAGCCTTCATAAGTTCAAGTGGCTGATAAAGGAGGAAAGAATAAAAATGGGCATTTGGCCCATGTCACCTACTCTCACCAGTCTACGTGGATCTGCCAAGAATCTATCCAGGAATGCTCGGTTAATTACATTTTCTAATTCCAAAGTAGATCATACCCGAAGAAACAAAATAACGTTTTTAAAGCTATATCCCCCAGGGTGCCGTTCAGCTGCTGCCATAGCCATTAAAACTGGAATGCTGTCCCTGCACAGATTGTGGCCCTCGAGGAAAATGGACCTCCACCAGTTTCTTTTGCTCAAAGAGGTCACATGATCCAAGACTTACCAGTGAGCTCTGGTCAGAACAGTAGCTGTGGGCCAACTAGTAATGTGACCCAATTGACCCAATGTGAAATGTCAGTTCTCACACTGTCCAGAACTATGGAAGCCTCAGAGGGACATACTGTATTTCTAAAGGTCAGTTTTTGTGCGATTGCGCCATGAGAGCATGGAAGTGAAGCCAATTAAACTACAGTTTGTGTTGCAGGATAGAAATTAAGAGCACAGACAGCTCAACAAGCCATTAGAAAGGGTGATAATATAATAACTCGTAAGCTCGATGGAACAAAGAATAAATGGTCAGCTGAAGAGTAGAGCTGTTAGAAAGTTAGGGTGGTGGTCTGAGGAGTGAAGAAGGCCTGAGTGGGTGTGCTTCAGTGGGTGAAGCTAATTCAGGTGTAGCTGTCCTGAAAAACATAACTCTGACTTCTGTTCGGGAGATGTAGGTGGAAGAAGTTAAATGGAACCACAAGTGAGTGAGCAGCATTGTCTTTTTTTTCCCAAACACATTTGACTTCACTTTAACTCTGAAGCACAAACTTCTTTTCATGAGTAGACTTTATCACCTCTTGTTTCAGTCCACCTCTGAAATTCCTTTGATGGTACAGAATTCATTGTTTCAAAACCTCATCTGTGACCATGCTTAGACTCAAGCCTTTCCACATGACATAATCAAACTTAATCTGTGTAAACCGTCTCATGGCTTTAAACCCTTTGGTCAACAAGAGCTTGGAGAAACTCTGGAGACTGAGCTGTGTATGTCAGCTTGACGATGGCAGGAGAGGAAGCTCGGGACAAAATAAAAATAAAAAACCGGACTGTGTGGTAAGTTTTGACAGCAGCCACAGTCTCAGCTGTTAAATCCACATCACTTATTGGTTGGTTGCTGCTGGTTAGTGTGATTATGTTGTAAGCGGTACACAGACCCACACAGTCAGCTTTGATTAAAAAAAGAGAGCTTTTATCATTATGACTACATAACTGTTGAATAATTTGCATTCTTTATTAACGATGCTGAGAACACTTGAGAAGCCCAGATCCAATACCCCTACTGTGTACATTTAAGATGTTCATTCCTCATCACATCCATTTATCATCCTTTGCATCTGTTTCTCTCTCATCCCATCACATTGTCACTACCACCAGCTGTTTCCTCTCCTGCCACCTCATCCACTGACTCCACTAACACCATCTACACTACTAATGCCAACACCCACGGTAAGCAACCCTCCTCTTCATGCAGCCTCTGTCCTTCCTTTCCATCTTCACCTTCTCCACTTCTCTGTGCCATTTTTGTTCCCCTCAGTGTTTTTGCTTTATCATCACCTCGCGGTTCCTCCCCCTACTTTCCCTTCTTCCTTCCATCTTTTTTTAAATGATTATTAAACATTTTTGGTTGGTTTTAAGCTTCTGGATTTTTCAGTCAAATACCTTTTCTGTAGAGGCTTCCCCTTTTTTCTTCTGTTTCATCTAACTCTAATTTAGGATAAACTTTTTAGGGTTCATCCAACATCCACAAAGAAAGACCTTTTTTATGGAACTCAGTTATAGTTCATCACCACAAAGCCGTTATTCTTAATGGTTTTCAGAGAGATTTCCCTCATAAAAATCTCAAACCTTTTTAGCTCTGCCATATTTGACCTTCCAGGAAGCCATGAAAAGTAGCTTGAAGCTATTTTGCCCCTCTAAGATCAGTTTGGTCATTCTCTTATTCATTAACTACCTGTGAGAATACTCAACTAATTCAGCTCTGATGAACCCGTCCGCTTGACAGACGAGTAAATTATCTAATGCTGCGTTTGAAGACGGAGTTCATCAAACTTTTCATTAGTCAATTAACCTTTCTGTCGTCCTTTTTCCAACTGAAAAGTTGTAGCTCTAAATGAACTTTCCCAGGAATTTATGAAAAATCAGCTCTCTGTGTTTGATTAGGATAATAAGAACTTTTCATTCTTAATGGAATTTTAATGAAGCACCGATATGTGCTGCTTACATTATATATATCTGTTTGTAATATGTGCATGTGAGAGTTTTAGACCTTCTGGAACATTTGCACTCAAACTGGGCTTTGGGAAAAAGCACACGCTCACGCTAGCATTAAAACCACTTTGTTTTTGCATGTGTCATCCTCTCGTCCTGCCTTATCCTTTGATTTGTCATCATCAGTCCTCTCTACCATCACTCCATCTCCCAGCATTCTCTCCACTCGCATGCCTCTAACCTCTATCATCAGTACCACCGCCTCCGCTGCAACCAGCCCCTCCTCTTCTGGTAAGGCTTCATCTGCTTTCATGTTTGATTCCTGTGCAAAACCTAACAAAGATAATAATAAATGAATGTGTCCCCTAAACTATTGAGTTTACGATTAAACAGGCTGAACAGGAAGCCTCAAAAATGGCCGTTACCTCTAAACGCTAATCCATAAGACTAATCAATGGGTTCCAAGAGAACACATATACACAGTGTGTACATAGAGAAATTGTTACTTGAAAGTTACATGAGGACTTTTATCTCCCAAATGTCATCAGGCTAAATAATTTTGCCACCTTTTCAGGTGGACCCCTCCCAGTCTAGTCATGAAAATTAAATACCAGTAAAATTACACATCTAAGTTTCATCATAGGCTTCCTTCAGGTTGGCGCATAGCTTATTGTATCTGCAGACAGTCACATGAAGAAGAAAATCTTCACAGGATTTATGCAGCCTTACCAGCAGGACAACAACAGTTTAGTCTTTACCTGCTAACCATGCAGGTGAATTCTACGACTCAATTCCTTGTCATTCCTAACATTAAAAGTTTACCTCTCCTGTGACTACATAACATTTAATCTTTAATCAGTGGTATTTGTGGTGTTAGATAAACAGCATAGATAGAATATTTCTGTACCAGTTATTGTTCTGGCAGTCGACCTTTGACCTCAACAGTGAGTGGTAACAGTTGTTTGTGTTAGAATAACCTGTTCAGTGAGCAAGTTTCACATTTCTCATAATGCATCATTAATGTGTCATTGAATCCAAGATACTTTTGTGTTACTGACATAATCCAATCTGATCTAATCAGTTTTGCCTAATACTACCATCACCACCACCACCAGAGCTCCTACCTCTGCATCTACCGATACTAATGTTTCTGCATCCAGCAGCACAGCACATGGTAAGGTAGCTAACACTATCTTCATATACAGTGTTGTCAGTAGCTGCCATTCTTTATGACTCTGTTAACAGCTGTTTTTGTTGTAATTAATCTTTTTTTTAAAGAAAGATTAAAAAGCTGCTGCTAAAACCCAAATCCAAGTGGACACGATGGTAAATGGTCACAGGATTTTGTAACCATCACACGAAACACTACTTTTTTTCCCAAATGATGTGACTTCAAAGTTCAAAATATTGTAGTTTTTATAAACTAAAATAATTATGTAGTCATATTTTACAATCCAGTAATGGATTTGATTCAAATTAGTCTTAGAATAAGGAGAGAAAACTTACACATGTGGAAAAACTCGTATAAATTGTCACTGAGTGAGGTTTTTATGTTTTCATGAATGTGCTGTAATGACGGGTAGTTAGAAGAAGAAGTGGCTTTTAAGGCCTTTCACTGCCTTGAAGTGAGTGGGTCCTTTCACAGATACAAAGCGAGAAGTTGCTTTCGCATGATTTACTGAATTATTAACTAATCAAAAAAAAAAACCAAAACTTAAATTCAACTTAAAGCACAATAAAGCATACAGCATCGTATTGACGTCTCCACAGTTTAGGTTTGTTTTACCTGCTGTTGTTCTCATATTGATGCATTTTGAACGCATTAATATAGGATGTAGTCCACTGTGAGCATTTTGAATCAGTTGTTATTCTGTCAGTGTCACTGTGTTTTTTTGTTTTCCCTCCAAAAAGCAGCTCTTTTTTCACAAACATCCCGACGACATCTAATACAGACGTTCATATGTTGCTAGCTCCATTCAATAGCTGCATTTTAATCCTTACAATAAAAGCCATGCCTCAAAACACAGCTTTACTTTACGTTTATATTTACACTTTATTTTACTGTTGTTGGATATTTTGTGACCTGCTCGTTTGTGACTACAGTTGAGGGTGCACAGGTACGTTCACACCAACTTTTCTGGGTGCGTTCAGTCCACTGTGAGGCCCTGTGCTTGTCTGACCTTTGATGGTTGCAGGTTGCAGGGCCACTCACCTGTTACTGTACAAGGACGGCCCAATGGAGCACAAAGGAAGTTTGTTCCACATGTGGTGGAGTTTGGTGTTCATGCTCATTAACGTGTTATGTTCAGCTCAAAGAATTTAGTTTGATTTATGTAATGTGGTCACAACATGCAGCGGCTGGCATCATAACATATATCATGCGCGCTTTTTTTGGCGACAGCAGGAAGGATGTACCAACAGACGTATTCATATTAATCACTGTCTTTGTTTCTAGTTTATTTGTGACACTGATCACTGATACCACATTACATCAGAAATATGGCATTTCTATATGAAGCTCTATGAGGCTGCGATGTAGCGACAGCATGTGTCAGTTCAGATGACTGATAATCTGTGATTGTTTACTTCCTGTAGCCCAACAGCCAACCAGCAGCACGGCAGCTGTTTCATCTTTTACCACTAACCATCCAGATACTAACCCCACCCTGCATGGTAAGAGGAACAGTAATACCATTGCCAAAACTGTCATGAATAATGCTGTCACTGTCTAACTGCATGGATTTTTAACAGTAGTATTTATGCAGCAGATACAGAAACTGTATATGATTGGATGTTGTTGTGCCACAGCCTCAGCTCTTATAAACATAAACGTGTCCCCAAAAAGTTGATTCTGGTTATCTGGACTTGGCCTTTATTTCCTGTGTCTTAAGATCTTGATTGTCATATACTGTTGAGGATAGTTTTAGGCCTCAGGCTTCGTCTTTTAATAATACATTGATTTGTTCTTACTCTTCTCCAGCATGTTTAATTCTTTTAGTCCCTACTCTCATTTCTTCTTCTACACACTGTTCCAGAAACATCTGGCCAGCTGCAGTTCATGACTACTAACCAACCAGAGACTAACATAGCTGTTCCTGCTGCTTCTTCCTGGGGTAACATTCACACTTCCATGTCTAGCTCTTAAACCAAGATCAGTGTTAGCCAATCCTCATCATTCCTGTGGAATATGTGAGGCTTTTCTGCTAATAGCTGTGTGTTTGCACTGCAGGATCTAAGGCCCATGAAACTTTATTTTTGGGGGTCTTTTTTGTTTCCTTCTCCTTTTTTAGCTCTTTAACTGCTTAATCAGCCTAACCTAGTTATAGTCATGTCATATCTTTTGCTTTGGTTTCTTCTCGTATGGTTCATGCACTCCTTTGTTTCATATCGCTGTTACAGACATAGTAATCACTGTACAATCCTACAATACTGTCTGTGACTGAAGGATGTTGAGATGGCTTATGTAAAAATATCGTGTCCTATATTAGTGGTTTATTTTTGAAATGCATTTTTTTACCTTTATTTATTGTATGTAACTTGCTTTTTCACTATAATTACATCTGCTTCGATCGGCCATATCCCGGTGACAGTGGAGGAGACTCAAATTATGCTTCAGCAACCTGAGCCAATGGCCTTGAAGTCCAGGTCCCTGACTGTTTGGCCAGCTGGTTACCTCAGAAGACAGACTTCTGGATTTACTGTTGCTGCACTCTCTTTTTCCCAAACCCCTAGACATCCAGTTCCTTTAGTCCACAAAATCAGGCAAACCAGGTCTGCGTTTTTTCGCAATCCTCCTGGAGGAGCTTCTCTTCATAGATCTCTTACGTCCAGTCCTTTGAATCCCCCCGCTCAAACCCCCAGTCCCCATCATTCAGCTCATCAATCCAGATTCTTAGCTTCAGTCCCTGGTTCCTCTGGTCCATCTGAAGCTACCCGCCCCAGACCCCCTGCTCCCTTCCAAAGACCTCCACGGTATCGAAGATCCAAGATTTCCCTGGGGTACATTTCAACCCCTTTGAGGAAGAGGCCAAACCGAGGAAGACATCAAGCTACCACTAAAGCACCACCTAGGGTGGAGATTCACATCACAAAACCTGCTGTTCCATTAGCTGATCTCAAATCCACAGCCAGGCTTAAATTCACACCAACGACTGGATTCAAAGACACAGATGGGTTGAAAGACTCGACGTCCCAACCAAAAACTTTTCACCAGTCAACCTCCAAAACGGAGGTCTCTACCACCACTCAGGACTTAAAGTTCCTTCCTGAATCTCATACTTCAAGTTCACCTCAGGGGTCACCTCTGCAGCAGAATAAAAGTGAGGCATTAGCTGCGGCTGGGCTAGCACCACTGTCATCATCGTCGTCATTGTTTTTGTCATCATTATCAGCACTTGGCATTAGGAAGAACAAACCTGTTGCTTCATCATGGTCACTCCTGAACATGAGTGGTGGTGAAATCCAAACATCTGCTGCGGGTAACCTGACAGATCAGGAGATACCGGATAATGAATATTCATCAGGCTCTGGGCCATTCATGTATGACATGACTGAACTTGTGGGGGAAAGGAGTCCTTATAGATTATATCAATTTGATGCCTTATCCAAAGAACCCAATACTGGACCTGATGCCAGAAACTCAGACCCGCAAAGTGCTTCCCACCTTTTCATCCAACCCTCAACTCCTTCTGAAAGAGGAAGTGAACATTTTTTCACCCAAACACATTTCCATAATGGCTCAGAAAGCCTGCTCAGCATCCTAGCAGCAGGCATCAAGCCTTTTAAAGATCACTCACCAGACCTACTGGTACCAGAAACATCCATCAGCACTCTTAATCAGACTTTGACAACAGCTCAAACCCACCACGAGCTTCCAAAGAGCAGCGGTCCAAGTGGACAGAAACAAGAGGAAAGTTCCTATGCACAACTGGAAAGACTGAGTTTGCAAGCAATGCCGTCTTCCCTTCCTCCCTCCTCTTCATCCCACCTCTTCATGCAGCCAACACCTTCTTTGCCGATGGCACATCTAAGCTCCCCTTCTTTCCTCGCCGAGGTGGTTTTCCCCAAACAAATCTTTTCCTCTTTTGTGCCACAGAAGGAAGACAAGGCCCAGATATCCTCACTTTCTTTAAACCCTCTGGGCAGTAAAGCTGGACTAGCTGTAGCCAGCAGTAGTCTGGTTAACAATTTATATACAGACGCACATGCACACATACAGTCTTCTGTGCACGTCATTCCCCATCGATCATCCATTCTCTCCCCTCCATCTCCTCCCTTTCACGAGCCATTCCAGAGCCCTCACTACTCCTCATCCAGTATCCTACCTCCTACTTCTCCCTTTTCTCTCTTTCAGTTAGAATTTACAGCCACCTCCGCCCATGCCTCCCCCATTCAAACCGTCATACCCCAGTACTCCCCACTCAGCCCCACCCTTCCCTTGGCCTCTGATCCCCTTTGGCCCACCCTGGTTCCTTTTCCACCTTCTGCTGCTCCTCGGTACCCCTCCCTCCTCCTGCCATCATCTTCCCAGCCTGCAGAGCGAAGGCTTTCAGAAACTGCTCACATGCCAGTGTCTGTGTTGTCATTTCTGTCCTCGAATCTTCAAAAGAACTTTGAGGACTCAACGGTTGACACAGCATCTTTGTTGTCATTTCCTCTCTTTTCTAAAGCCCCAGCTGAATCTCAGTCTCCTTTTGTTGATAGTGCACTGCACCCTGAATACCACTCTGCAGAAAAGTCCTCTAGTGGTTTATCTAAAGCTAACAGAAATGAAGTGCCCTCCACTGTGCACAACCTGTCCCCTGATACTCGATCACATACATTAACCCATGCAGAAGATTTTTCAGATAACTCCTTTAGTCACACTAACCCAACTCCCTCAAGATTATCTGTGGAGGCTCTGGTATCCAGTCCTGCAGCGCTTGTGCCGGACTTTGGTCCAGCCCTGTCACAATTAGAGTTTCCTGTATCAGAGCTAAATTTGTCAGTGGTTTTGTGGCCATCCTCAGATGCAGCTAGCCTGTCAGTCAGACCTTTTTTAGTTCATTCTCATCAGAAAGATTTGAGCGAGATAGAAACTCGTTCAGTGCTTCACACTGACACTGGCTTGACCTCGCTGCCAACAGCTGGTATTTGGGGCCATGATCACACTCTGGCTCTGCTCAGGGCAAATATTGAAGGAAAGCAAGAACCGCCCTCTTCCTCTGCCTCTTCTACATCATCTTCCAATGTCTTCCTTTTAACTCAAAGCTCTCACATCCCTTCATTTACCGACTCCATCAGGGAGACAGAGGGGATGATGGGAGAGGAAACCGTTCTGACTCAGAAATCTTTGTCTGGGTCACAAGAGAGAGATTCTTCCAGCCCGACTGTTAACAGAGATCCTTGGAGGCTGCATCATGCAGTCTCACATTTACACAACCAGGGAGAAGTGAATGGAGCTGCTGGCACTCGGACCAACTCGCAGGCCCCTGCTGGCTATGACAGTGGATTTAGTCTCTCCACTCCGCCTTTGTTGAATCCGTCCCAGATGCTGGCACACCGCGACAGCTCAAGTGCACAGCTTGGTGTGACAGCCCCCCGGCACGCTCCGGGGATGGCTCTAGCACACGTCTCAGGCCTGACACGAGCTAATACTGTACAACCCGGCCGTCTGATCCAGACACACATTTCAGCACACACACAGCTGCCCACACACTCTAACAGTCAGGCACACACTCAGAACTTTAGGAGTGATGGGCTCAATTTGAGCGAGGGGGCTAACACCAGGGGGCCACGGCAGCAATCTCCAATCTTGAGTTTCTTCACACCCTCGCTTCCTGTCCTTTTGCCCTCCATGTCATCTTCTGTTTCTCTCGTAGAAAGTGTTTCACTTCTTCTTCCATCTCAGCACCTGTCTTACACCTATCCTCCTGTCTCACCCTCTGTCTCCACCCTTTCATCCTCCTTTCTCCTCCCCAGCCGGGCGACATGGCCAGCAGCACCTGCTAGCATGATGAACACAGAAATTGGGTCCTTGTCACCCACTCGTCCTACTGTTAGATTCCTGCAGCCCACAGCAGCACAGTCCTTACAAAGACCCACCATACAGCCAGTTGAAGAGTTTATCTCAAACACTCAATCTCTTTCTTTTGGTCAAGTTTCCATGGAGTCCATCCAGTCACGCCTGCTTATTTCTCCTAACCAGGATGAGGTTTTATCACAGTTTACAAACCACTCTCAGCCACAAAATGAGTCTACGTTAGTCGGCGTTTTGATATCTGAGGCCTCAAATAAGCAAACTGCTGGTGGGAGATTATCACATCTCTCTGCTCCATTTAACCCTGCAGATGTTGTTCCAAAGATACACTTTGCTAATGAGCATGTCTCACCTGTGAGCAACAAAGCTCCTGTAATCTTAAGCGCTGTAACAGGCCATCACCCTAATGAGCATGTAACTCCACAATCTGCCCTGAATTCTCTCTCATCTCCTGTTGATATGCAGAATACTCCCTGTCCTATTTCTGAATCCTGTTATCAGCCTGGTTCTGCTACATCATCACAACCGAATGTTGCTCTGGTTCTTCCAACCCCCCTGCAGTCTTCTGACCTTAATACCCCCTCTTCCACCTCCAGATCCCCCACTGGCTTCTCTATCGAGATCACAAATCATGGCTTCATTTCTGGGCTTGATGAGCTCTCACCTCCTGGGAGAGACAACCACACCACAAACACAGCAGGCTTTAAATATATACCTGAGTCTAATTCAACCACTGCTGTGGCACTCCGAGACTCTCCTGTGGCGCCGGCTGCGATGACCAACATCACAGCAGCTAAAGATGCTAGTGCACTCGTAGAAAAAGGAAGTCTGGATGTGTCGGAGGGCAGTATGACAGGCAGCAGGCCAGTGCCGGTGCTCGTGAATGCAGCAGCAGCAGCAAAGTCAAATTTAACCGCCTCAGAGCCAGGTTTGAACTCAAGTCCAAATGTGTCGAATCACAGCAGGAACCAGAGCTCAGGAGGTTTAATGAAGGGGGATGTGAACCAAGACCACGGCACTGGCAAGATCAAAGACAACAATCTCAACTTTTCCCCAACGCCTCCAGCAGCTGCCAGTGGTTGGCATCTCATAACCCCAAAGATCTCCTCTCCTACACCTCCATTCAGAGCTCTCAGTCCATCAGCTAACGCCGGCAGCAGCAGCGGCCTCAAAAAAGCCACGTTGCACCCCAGTCTGGGATCCCCAACAGCAAATCCATCCATCAGGCCCACACTGCCCTGCCGGTGTAAACAACGCTTTCTTTTTACATGTCAGTGTGGACTGCCATCGGGGAATAGTATGTTATGCAGCAACAACTTTGTTGTCATAGAAAATAAAAATAAATAATCAGTAATATTACAAAATTGCAGAAATACAGTATTTAGTCTTCAAGTCTTTTAAAGGATCTGAATCAGAGCGTTTTGATTTGAGCAGCATTACAAATGCATACGGACACCTGTGTCCGTATTATTAAGTGTTTTTGTGGTGTTTCCACCTCACAGTGTTCCCATAACCAACTCCATTCAACCAGCCCTCTTTGGTTCTGAAGAACATTACTGGTCCCCATTCAACTTCCTCCCTAATCTGAGGTGACAGTGATTCAGACCTTACCGGCTGATATCATTGTTGGCCCAAAGAAACCAAGCTCTGGCTGCCAGTAACGGATAATCTTATAATAGAATAATCAGAATAATCTCAGAATGACATGTTCAGCTGTTGTACAGTCAGTTATGGGTCAGTCTTTGGTTGAGTTGTAATATCAATGCATTGGTTTAAAAACACAAAGACTTTAAGACTGAATACTCACTTCAGGTGGTTGGGTTTCAGAGCAGGTCAGTAGTTCGAATCAT
The DNA here is from genome assembly GCF_965226115.1 of Aulonocara stuartgranti. Taxonomy (NCBI): domain Eukaryota; kingdom Metazoa; phylum Chordata; class Actinopteri; order Cichliformes; family Cichlidae; genus Aulonocara; species Aulonocara stuartgranti. The sequence continues at coordinate 26,006,099 of NC_138951.1, forward strand.
AGATGTCAGTACAAATGCTGTGATTGGGCGGGATTCCCATCAAAGTTGAGACTCGTGATTGGTTTAAAGTGATTCTGGCTCATTGTAGTTCATTAACCATGAGTTTAGCTGACCAATCAGATGTTGGTATTTAGCCTGGTACTTGTAGTGAAAAAAGGGATTGTAGTCTACTTTCTGCCTGTTTTCCTTTCCTCTCTGATAACTGCCAACACCTTTTCTTATTACATAGTTTTTCTGCTTTTCTTATATTCATTTTTCAGTCCGTGCAGCTTCTTGGTGGAGGCATCCTGCTTTGGTGCTTCGCATCGTCCGCATGCTACTTTCTGCTATCAAATCAAATATTCAAAATCAATCAGCGGCACTCTGAAACTCTGAAAAGTATATTTATAACCAAAGATAAGCAGCCTGCAGGATTTCCCTCCAGACCTGATGGAGTGGAGGTCTCATTTCCAGTCAGTAGCATTTACTAACAATTAGAGATATTAGAGAGACATCTCGTGGCCGGTGTCAAGCATAGCAGGAGCATGGAGGGCCCTACAAGGAAGAGCTTAGATGTGCCTCCTCTGAAACCGAAAGTATGCGTTAAAAAGTTTTTTTCTTTTTTCCCTTTTTTTATAAGCTTTAATCAGTTTTGATTCCATTAGTCGTTACTTTCTACACGTATCTGTTTTTAAGGAAATCAATACACACACAAAAACTCAGTTAAATGAGTCTGTGTAACAAGAAATTAATTTTACAGGAAGTTTCAGACCCCAAAACTCTTTAACATTTACATTTCTCCACAGATCTTTAACGTACCTGCTTCATAATTGTGCTCTTTATTCCTTTTTAAGGTGGATTTGTGAGAACGCAGATCAAAGGGTCAAACAATCCTGAGAAAGACTCAAATTGCACAAATCCTGCTTCAACTCCTTGATTTGTGCAGTTTGAAAAAAGAAAGGGGAATGACTGTTCTCCCCTCAGCGCCGACGTTATTGTCCGTCAGGCGGTGTGTTCCCATTTTTCATCATTTTACTTCAAAATGAGATTTTTACATAACTCGATCAGCTCAAACCGCTCGGGCCGTCTCCTGCTATGTGCCACAGGCTCGGTATGAATTAGCTGTTGCACATCGAATCTGAAGTGCTCTTCTTTCTTTCTCCTGTGCTCTCACCTTGGTCTGCAGATGAGCAGTTTTACCGATTCGAGTTTGTGGTGGATGACAGCAGATCGCAGACGACACGGGAGACGCTTAAATCAGCCGTGGCTCTTTGGGTGAGTTTTTACTCCACTTATTCATCCATGTCCAGACCTCAGTGAGCGTAACCGTGGCAGCAGCGACAGACCTCATTAGATTTTCTTTCATAATTTTAATTAGTTGAAGCTCTGAGCAGCTTAACTTTATCAAACGTAGAAATATACTAAAATATGATTTTCAATACAAAGTCAAAAAAACTGTGTAAAATGTATTTTATTCAAAACATAACACAGAAAAAACCTAAAATTTCAGAACCGCTTCCAGTTATTATCTTCTTAAATGAAACAAAAGGAAGTCTCAGTACAACATAGTTTAATGTCTGTGGCAGCAGCCCTGCACTGGCAGTGATGGTTTTACTGGTTACTCTGGTTGACTGGCATAGTGGTGGTGTAGCTACAGCAGCTAGCAGAAAGTGTATGATGCTGCAGATAAAAATGAAACAACAAAAAGTGTCAGAATATCTAAAAAACAAAAAGATCAAGTGTGCAATTACTCTCACTGCCAGGAGAGGGAGACAAAACAGCCACACTACATGAGTTCAGTAAAACACTGGCACAGAATTATTGAACAGAACTCAAACTTCATCTCCAGGTCTATGATAAACAAGATTAAAGTCATATTTTATTTAATTAAGACTGAATTAAGATAACATGGGAGTGAAAAAAATTTCTGAGCTGCTGAACTTAAAGAAATGAAGATTAGGAGAATACAGAGGTCGGGAGCAAGACTCACCTTTACCTGAACAAGCGATGACTTAGATTTGTTGGAACAGTTTTTACTCATGAAGCAGGTACATAAAGTTTCTTCTTCACACCAATGCGGCAGTTTAATATTCAGTGCTGAGCAGACTTCAAACCCGATCTGTTATTTTTACAGCTCAATCAGACCTTTCAGGACTGGATCCACAAAGTCTACGTGGGCAACATCAGGTAATCCTGCAAACAGCTATCACACAAAGTGCACACGACCTAGGGCAAAGGTGCTTTTGTATGGGTGATGCTGTTTGGGTCTGTGCTCGTTTTCAGCCATTTCACAATAGCTAAAAAGATGAGCTACACCAAGGAGAGAAAAAAGAAATGGTTAGAAACAGTTAGACCTGTGAGAGCGACAGGTCACGCCAGGATGAAGTTTACTGTCCTGCTCCTGTGAGCACGAGTGCAGATGTGTGAGGTGTTTGAAGCTGAGCAGTAAGGCTCTGCGCTCCTGGGTCATATTTTGAGGTGAACAGTAAAAGTCTGACTTATGTGCTTCCTCCTGGCTGCAGGTACTTTACTGTGTTCATGCATCATTTATCATTTGTAGTCTTTCATCTCTGCTGCTTCTCTTCTTTTCCCTCTCCAGTGTTCAGCTGAGTCCACAGACTGCAGGAAACCTGAGCAGGTAGCATGACTCTGTTTAACTCTGCAGGTTCCTGTCATTATGTGCTCACCACCTCATAGAAGTCAGGTGTTTAGGATGGTAGGTCATTCTGGCATGTCTCTTTTTGCTGCAGCTATGAGTGCCGTGGTCTGCTGGTTTATACCGAGATCATCAACAAGAACCTGAGCCTCATCGATGATGCGTCTGCCCGGCTCAGACAGGGGAGCGTGTCAGAGGGTGTGGAGATCCAGAGCGCCTCTGTGGAAGTCAAACAGATTGGTGAGAAGGTTACACTGAACGCTAAACACAGAAAAATAAGAACCGGAGATAATAAAGAAGTATGGTTTCTGCACATCACTCACACAACTCTCTGGATTTGATTTGTTGTGGATTTTATTGTCTAAAGTCTGTCTGTTCGCCTTCTCTGATCACTCTGTGCCCTGGATGTTTTTCCTGTTTCATTATATGAATGTATGTCTGCTTCAAAACTGTGAAATCACTCCTGTTTTTTTCTGCTTAAAGAAAATTGCCCGTACGACCCGCCTTGGCCTGAAACCAGACCGACCGTTACTGAGTACCAGCCCTGCTTCCCCAACAAGAAATGGAGGACCTGGTAACACGAACACACACAAAACATGAGCTGAATGCAGCCAAACACGAATATTTGATTGCAATATTTCCAGCTCCATATTCTTATTTTCCACTTGACAATAATCCTTCATCATCCTTGCAACTAGCACGTTTGCACAAGTTCAAGGCAAATATTAGGATTTGCACTTATATTCACGAACTGTTATTTATTTCATATCCATCTTTTGTAGGCACTTTGTTCTCATGATCATTGTGAGGTTTTCGTGTTTCTGGGGAGAGTCATTAATCAAGACTGCATGATATATCCCAAAATGTATTTTAAGAACCCCCACTGTGATAAAATCAGCAGTAAAAGCAGCTCATATCTTTTCTTTGTTAGAGTCTGTGGTTTTAATCAGATCTTTCTGAGACACTGTGGTGTTCAGTGAAACAGCATTTGATGTTGATTTATTGACTTAATTCATCTTCCTGTAATGTTATACACCTCATGGTGATCTATGATTTATTAGTATGACAAGCAGGACATCTTCCGACGCCCACGAGTGCCTCAGCATAAATTCTCAGAGGGAAGTGGTCCTTAGTGGGGTTAACTGTGGAGTCAGTGGGGCTAAAGTTCTGGTTATTCTTCTCCTTTTATCACACGTTTCCACAGCAGCATTTCTGTTGAGCAGACTCAATGATAAAGCACTTCCTCCACATTCCTCCACAAAACCTGCCTGCAGCAGTGCCGGCTATCTTACTTAGGACTACTTCTTTAAGCTGAGTAATTATATGTCTTATCGATAACCTCTTCTTTTCCCAGTTTAATCAGTTCGATGAACTACTCATCGTACTGGTCAGATCCAGACAGCAGTAACTGCACTGATATCGACTCCATCCAAGTGTCAGCAGGTACGCTCAGACACAAAGTCAATCTGACAGCGGACTGTAGACGTGGCGTGCCGACACCGTTGATTCTAACAATGCATCATTTGCTTTGTGTGTAAAAAAACATAGACAGCTGAATATCTGAGTTGTTTTATTTTTGCATGAATAAAAAAGCAAATACATGATTTTAAATTATTTTATTCCAACTGCCGCAGTTCAGAATAAAAGTATTAACAACAAAGTTAAAGAGTCTGAGACCACAGCGTAGTACAGATTTAAAAATGTTATTTTCCAGTGTGGGAACATTTTATTCACTCTTTGTGCGTTTCAGATAATAAGCTGGGTCACATTTTTACAATATTTTCTGCTCGTCCGTTTCTGATTTGCCCCAAAATGGTATGGTTTGAAATATGTAACATATATGATTTCTGCAAATAATTCGCTTCATATATCAAATACTTATTTACCTATTCTTTTTGACATACGGTCTCTGAGCATAATTGAGCATGTTTTTTCACACCTGTTTGAATATAAATATCTCACAATGAACTATGAAAGATAAAAGCTTTTCTTCCAATAACATTTAATCAGGATCCATAATCCTGCAAAATCAAACATGCAGAATTAATTTAACATAAATTCACAAATATAAAGAAATATTCATTCACTTTTAAAGCTGCTGTGAGTAAATCTGACATTTGTAAAAGAAAAACAAAAATATTAAGATGACCTGTATGAAACTCTAATTTTCACTTATTTTTGACAAATAGATATAGATTTTTGTTCAGTTTCAAGAATTTATACATTAAACTATTTTAAACCTGAATTATAAGTCAATAGACTAGAAATGACACAGAACTGGAAAATGAACCTGAATTTGTGTTTTAATCTGTGATATATCACAAAGTTGTGATAGAAAGTGACAAAATGGAACCATTTGTGTGTTGCTTGAGCAGAAAATGCATCTGATGTAGCGGAGCAGCTCAAAGCGTTCACCAACAACAAGCTGAATGAGAAAGAGGTGAGTGTTTACACTGGCATCTGTTCGCTCAAGCCTCCTGTGACCAGGAGAGTGACTCCGTGTCCTCCTGTCCTCCTTGTCCTCCGTGTCCAGGTGTCTAAAGTGGTGTCAAAGGTGGAACAACTAGTGAACGTATCCAAGATCAACTTCACGTTAGCCTCCAGCATCGTCACCATCATCTCCAACGTCATGAGTGGCTCAGCTACAGTCCCGGCAGCCTCAGACAAGTACAGACTTCTTACTCTGCCCACCTGATATTAAAGTCCTGTTTGTGGCACATTAGTATATGTGAGGGGGGCAAACTCCTCAAGATGGGTGGTGACCATGGTGGCCATTTAGAAGTCGGCCATCTTGGATACAACTTTTGTTTTTAAAGTAGGAAGAGGGCCATGTGACACATCAAACTTATTGGTAATGTCACAATTTAGACCAACTCAGACTGGTTGTTATGTGATGGTTGATCTGCTAAAATCTTAATTTTGTAACCAAAACATCTGAAAAATGTAAAGTTATCACTCACACACCACCAGGAAGAAAGGGTGACTGGAGAAATTCTGCAAATGTCACCAGGTCTGTGAAAATTAGCAGTTAGCAAAGAAACTTTGAAGCATCAGGATGACGATAAACTGAGAATAAGGTGGAGAGTCTGCTATCAGTTTGGATCATCAGTTTCTGATAATTTGATGATTAACTGGAATAAATCGGTGAAAACTGCAAATCATTTGCTGTCTCCATACAAAGTTTTTCACTTTAAACTGAAATTTACATTAAGCATTTAAATTCAGAGTCCAGTAGCTTCTGAAAGTAGGAGATTTAACTGCTCTGTGACAGCAGCGGATGAGTACCTAACATTTGCATAGGAATAAAACTTGAGTTTAGCCTCCTATTGCAGCGAGTTTCACCATAGACAGGTTGTACTGGTTGTGCAGACCGACTCAGACTGGTTGTTATGTGATGGTTTTGTGTGTATTTATTAATCACATGAACATTATTTGCAAAGCTTCACCAACCTATCTGAGAGACCGCAGCAGTTTGGACATAGGCCGCCTTCCACCAAAAGTTCACTCGGAGATTGCAGAGTGCTCCATGCTCAACCTCTGGGCAACCAGCTGATGCTACAACTACTTACAGTTGACCTCCAACAGCAAAACAGTTCAGCATGATCACCGGAACCGACAGGTTGCCCTCAGTTGCGCGGAGGCCGTGTCCCATTTCTACGATAGCAATCAGCTAGCATGTAGTCAGAGTGTTGAAACTTTCTGCCGCTTAATGAACTCTCAGCCACAAAGTTTGCTGGCAGGACGGAAAGTTCAGTATTAAACTGAAACTTAAACGAGACTCACATGTTTGAGTCTGTTTCACATGAATCACCTTCAAACATGATCATTTTCAGCTGCGTTTCAGTCAGCCGTGTTAAACGCCACCTCTGTGTTTCTCACCAATATCTGTCTGGTTTTGCTTCCCTTTGAAATCATCGTAGAAATACTTTGCTTCTCTCTCCTCCTCCGCAGAGCTCTGAAGACCGTGGACGAGCTGGTGCAGAAGATCCAGTTTGATGGTCCGTCCATCCAGATCAATTCCAAGAATCTGGCTGTGGGAATTCTGGCCCTCAACACGACGATGTTCAACGAAACAACCCTCAGCGCCTTCATGTCTCCAAATAAGTCAGACCCACAGGTAACGGCTGGGAAAGTCAAAACTTTCTCCTGTAGAAGGTGGATTTGTGTTTTTTGATTTAGCTTTGACTGTTTCCTGTCCCCTCTCAGATTGATTTTAAGTCTAAGCGGCCGAATCCTTTAGCTCAGGTCACACTTCCCGCCTCTCTGCTGTCCAGAGTCTCTCATGCCGAAGCCGACACACCGTCCAGGATCAGCTTCATGTTCTTCAACAGCCCCAGTTTTTTCCAGGTCAGAGGTCACGGTGTGACGTTCACACAAAGGCTGATGTTTTAGGGTGTCTTAACATGACGTGTTTTTCAGAAAAAGGCAGAAAATGAATTGATCAGCTACGTGGTGGCGAGCAGCGTGGTGAACGTCCCCATCCACAACCTGAGAGACCCAGTGAGGATCGAGATCGCTCATCGCTCTGACCCGGTGAGCGTTCACGTTTTTTCCTTTCTTCTCTGTTCCATTTTTGGACTTTATACACATTATTTATATATTTGCATCACTCTTTTCACTTCCTTTCTTTGACCTGTGCTTCATTGTGTTGTCTGTTTCATATAAATGACCTTTATGTTTCTCATGTTCCCCTTTTTCTGAGGTTAATTAATACATTTATTAACATTAATAATCCATATTATTGAAACTGTCAGTAAGAATGTAGTTCCTGGAGATGTGCTGAAGGATTTGAAATGACAGTGTCAGAAGATCATGCAGAAATGAGCCAGGTGTGATGGTCACGAGTGGCTCTGATTGTCTGCTTACTTGAACTTGCTGCTGAGTCATTGCTCTTCTGTCCTCTCAGGCTCGTGGGACTCTGGACTGCGTTTTCTGGAACTTCACCAAGAACGGTAAGTCTGTCCGTCGCCTCATCACTCACCTCAAGTTCATCACTGGTCCTCAGATCTGCAGAGAAGGGAGTCGGCAGCTGTTACAGCTCGTCACACCTCCGTCCTGCTGCACTTTTACTTTGACGTTCTGGTCTGGTTGCTCTTTCAGCAGAAAATTCTGGTAAATTTAGCAGCTTTTCAGGCCGTATTACCAACAGATTCAAGTACTGCAGTAATTACTGAAGAGGACGTTTGTGCGCAGTCTTATCTCAATACAGATATTTGGCTTCGGAGCAGCCGCCCTCAAACTTTGCAGAAATATTTCGAGCTCCTGAATCCCGAGCAGTGCTTTATTTATTATAAAAAAAACACATTTATTATATTATATTTTATTATTAGAAAGAAATCAATCTTTTCATCTGTTTAATTACACATTTTCATTTTGTGTTGAGGTGACTTTGCTGTAATGCCTCTGTGTCACCACTAGATGGAACTGGAGATTGGAGCAAAGAAGGCTGCAAAAAAAACTCCACCGAATCCACCGCCAACAAAACCGTCTGCCTGTGCGACCACCTCACACACTTCGGTGTCCTCCTGGTAAGACCGCCGTGTTCCTGTGAGTGTGTGTGTCCGAGCTGTCCTCACACACCTGTCACACTGACGTCCTGGCACGGGCGCCGCATACATGTCACGTTGTGTGGATCCTTTCATGTTTTTGTTGTGGTCATGATGGTCTCCATAGTTGCCCTCTGGCCTTCTTTGTTGTTCATGTGCGTTTCCTTCATTCATGTAGTCGTTGCCGTCTCTCTCTTAAGGACATCTCTCAGACTTCGCCCTCCATCGATGAAAAGAACAACAATATCCTGACCTTCATCAGCTACATTGGCTGCGGGATCTCCGCCATCTTCTCTGCTGCCACGCTGCTCACGTACATCGCCTTCGAGTGAGTCCACCGTTCGGCTGCAGTATGAACCCTCCAGCTTCCAGTGCCTGGCTATCGTCTCTCCTCATCCGTGTTTTCCATCAATGATGTCATTGTTTTTTGGTGACAAAAGCGAGTCAGTCTGTTAAAGCAGAACTACACAAAGTGTTGGAAGACAGTCTAGATTTCCATCATCTGTAGTTTCCTTGAGTTGTTCCTCCCAGAGTGTGAAACACCGCTGCTCTGTCGGAGCTGATGGTGTCTCACAGATGTGCACGACATGTCCTTTGGCTCCAGTGCTGTGACCTCTGGGTTTGCAGTAAAAGCAGCATGGATCGCTCTCTTTCAGCTCTTAAAAAGCTGCATTAAGCTTGTAAAAGCACTTTGCAGAGACAGAAGGACTAAAACAGTGTGATATAAATGCCACTCCTTTGTTTCTCTTGGCTTCGCATTTAAATCCCAGAGCCAAGCATCACTGTTCAAAGTGCAGGCTGTTTATACAGAATCTGTTTAAACCCAAACCGTCATCTTTCCCAGGTTTACATGAGTGCAAACGACACTAATCAGCAGAGCCTGTTGTCCCAGGTGTGAACACCTGTACTCCGAAAAGGAGGCATGGGATGGTGTGGAGGACAGAGGGTTGCGTGCATCACTGTTATCACTTTTATCAGTGATGTCAGTGATGCATGAATAAAGACATTTAGTGTGTTTTTAGCTCTGTGTTGGGTAAATGGAGCGCACATGGGTCACACTCACGGTGCTCTGAAGGCTTTCAGCTCGAATGTTGTGAATCACCAATAAATTTCAAAGTCACAGAAAAATTTGGAGCAGGAAACCAGAGAGAAACTTGAGAAACTCTCAGCTACTGCATGCGGTTTTGACTTGAATGAGAATATTCGGAAAAAACTGCAGCAAATATATTTCTCGACAATATCAGAATGTAACCACGCAGAAATTTGTGCTTTCCTCCTCTTGTCCTTACAGGAAACTGCGACGTGACTACCCGTCAAAGATCCTGATGAACCTCAGCACATCCCTGCTGTTTCTCAACATGGTGTTCCTGCTGGACAGCTGGCTGAGCACCATGAAAAACGATGGGCTGTGTAAGGCTGTGGCCATTTTTCTCCACTACTTTCTGCTGACCTCCTTCACCTGGATGGGGCTAGAATCGGTCCATATGTACATCGCTCTGGTCAAAGTCTTTAACACCTACATCCGCCGGTACATCCTGAAGTTCTGCATCGTGGGGTGGGGTGAGTCGCCCACTGATGATCCACACAGACCCACAAAGACAACAAAAGATCATGAATAAAGTAAAAGTGTCCAACATGGTTTAGCATTTCTCTGCATCAAGAATAATTTATGATTAATAATTACTGAAGCTCCTACTGTTGTGCACAAGTCAAGTCTTCGTTTGGAGGTGGATTTGGTCGGGAACTCTGTGAAGCTGCGGGTGTCTCAGGGCAAAAACACACAGCACAGCTTCAGCTTCATATCATTCCTGTTGAATATGATTAATAATCTCTTACAGACAGGTCTAAGTGCATGTAAACCTTTTACTATCCTGAACAGATGTGCACCAGCGTACCAAACATTCCTCCGAGAAAATATCTTCTGAGATTTATATCATCCTCCTGAGACTGGAGATGCAATTTTAATTTCTATGAGCTGTTTGGGATTAAATGGCGCTGATATGCACAAAAAAATTAACTAAAAAAAGGAGGCCATTACCTCGTTAGATAATTGTTGAATACTTTTCTGTCTGGATATGAGGACGTGGGTTTAATTTACAAGATAAAACAGTTTGATGCCATTTCAGTCTGTGATTGTGATGCAAGTATAAGAGACCCGGGAGACTGACGTTAACGTGCGGACGGCGTGCTTTGTGTGTTCCAGGTCTTCCTGCTGTGCTGGTTGTGATTGTCGCTGCGGTGGAAAAAGACGCATACAAAGCAGTAGAATACAAAGGAGGGTCAAAGTTGTAAGTGTGCCCAGAATCTCAATAACAGGTCTACAAACCACGTCACTAAATATGGACGTGATGATTTCTTGTCAGAAAAATCAGGATTTGATTAAGTCACTGAATAACTCATTTATCAGAGTGTTGCTTAATCAGTCAGTTAGCTAACAAAAGAAAAGCCTTGTTACATGCAGGCGTCATCGTTAGCACAACTGCTCCACGGTGCCAAGTTTATGATGAAAGGACAACGAGTTGTTCAGGATTCGAGTTAAAAACTGCTGTGTGCATGGCGCTGACGTGCTTGAGCTCCTGCAGCTGATTCTGTCTGTTATCCTGCAAAACTCGCAAAAACGATCAAACTGAACAGCTGCACAAAATCTCACCTTAAGCAACCCTCAGTCCTCAGGGTTTGCTATAACGGGATGACCAGTGCACTTTCACTTCGTTTTAGTTTACTGCATCTCAAATTGATTAAGGCTGGATTTAGTTTCATTATAATAAAGTGGCTGATGTGTGAAAAAACCTTAAATCCCTCTTTAATAGTTTGAACGGGCATGTGTGTGTTTCCTTGTCAGCTGCTGGATTACCAATGAAGCCGTCTTCTACACCACCTGCGTCGGTTACTTCTGCCTGGTGTTTCTGCTCAACATGGCCATGTTTGTCGTGGTGATGCTGCAGATCTGCGGACGCAACGGCAAACGCAGCAACCACACGCTGCGGAAAGAGGTCTGTACTCATGCCCAGTGATCTGGACTAAGACTGTTTCATGATTTAAAAAAACTTTCTGTCGGTTGTAATAACTCTCTGAATTAAAAGTTAACCCTGACATTCCTGCAATATAATAACAACCATATCATAACAGGTGTCAGCAGCCTTAAGGCTCTGTCAGTTTCTCATGTCTGCTTCTGGAAAAGGAAGTAAACTAAGGAGACAAGGAAAGGAGGGAACGTTTAACGCTTTAAAATTCTCTCCTGCTATGATCCAGGTTCTCCGAAACCTACGGAGCGCCATCAGCCTCACCTTCCTGCTGGGAATGACCTGGGGGTTTGCTTTCTTTGCCTGGGGACCGGTCAAGCTGACGTTCATGTACCTCTTCTCCATCTTCAACTCACTGCAAGGTGAAGTGACCGCATAGCGTGATAGTGTGAACATGTTTAATCCGTGTGCTGAGTTGTGTTATGTGTAAAGATAAAAGGTTATAGAGCAGGTTTGTGCAGAGGCGATAACTGTAAAGTGACCCAAGCAGTTATTTTTACCTGTCAGCAGGTCTGCTGTGGTAGAATAACTCATTCTGTTTCTATCTGTCTGTTTTCAGGCCTCTTCATATTTATTTTCCACTGCGCCCTGAAAGAAAATGTGCAGAAGCAGTGGAAGAGATACCTCTGCTGTGGCCGATTCAAGCTGTCAGACAACTCAGGTATCCCATCTGTCTGTCTGCCTTTTTCAGGTCAAGGCCAGTTCACGTCTCCCCTCTCAGGTCTGTCTGCCGGACCCCAGAGAGGTTCCCACGGCAGCATAAAAAAAGAAATAAAAGGACGTTTTATTAAAAATATAAAAGCTAAGTCGCCACGGCTTCATAGGTAATAAAAAAGATAAACCCAGGAACTCCTCCAGGTGCGCTCAGTCTCAGGATGTGCTGTCCGGGTGCCATTTCATTTAAGAGAAATCACTGAGTTTCACTTGATGCCAAAAAATTACTGTGCAAAAGTCTCCAACCACAGATAAAGTTTTGCTTGGAAAATAGAAAATAGATGCATAAATACACAGAAATACAACCTGGAGAGCTGGATGTTTGCCTGTTTCGGACATCAGAGGCAGATACTATTCATCTTCTTTTAAAACAGGTTCTTTCCTCAGATGTCTGTCATGTGTAGACATGACACTGATTCATGACTTTAAGCAGGCGAAAGATCCAGTATTTACTGACTGTTATCAGTCGTGTCCTGAAAAGTCCTCTTTACATGATTGAACTCACAAATCCAAAGAGCTCCACTTTAGTGCCAGCAGTGCTTTTATGAAAGGAGAGAGAGGATGGATGCTCCAGCCCTTGCTTCGCTTTAACATGTGAAGGTTTTCAGTGAGTGAACACGTCTTTCACGTGGACATGTGTGAGATCCGTTTATTCACTTATACAGAAACATCTCTGAATGTTTCAGCCAAAACATGTTTGGAAAGAAACAACTCAAAACGAAGCTTTATTTAATTTATTTTTCATTTGATAAAAATCCAGATTATGATGACTTTTTAAACTTGTTGGAATGAGTTCATGATACATGTTTGTGTTAAAGCCAAAATCTCTCAGTTCAGGTTCCCTAAAAACATCCTGAGAAGCTGTGAAAGTAAAAGTTAGACCTGCTTTTTTATGTTCTGCTGGCAACTCTTCAGTCTGATGGGACAGGATTTTCCTTTTCTCTGTTTTGGCAACAGTTGGATGGGTTATCAAAACCACAGATTATGTTTCTCCCTCATTGGAGAATTATTTAACTGGAAAAAGAAGGAATCATTTGTAATGGTTTCATCCACCTGTCCACATTCTTTCCAGGCCAGCTGAATTTAAACAGGTGTTGTTGGGAATTGTTCTAAACAGCTGGAAACGGAATGTTTAAAGGTTAAATATGCATAATGACAAGATGTGTGTTATTCAAACATCCTGAACATTTTTAATCTCAGCAAATTAAACTTCAGTTGCAAAAATCCTGAAAATGGAAATAGTGCAGATATAGTTCATGTTGACTGTGAATTGTTTAGTCAAAATCTAAAGTTGTACATGTTCCTCTAGAAGAAAAATGTGGAGAATTATTAGAGAGGTCCAGTAATTGTGTCTGACACTGAACTTCAGTAAAAGTGAGGAACATTAACATTGAAGAAAAAACCCTACAACACATTGTGTCCCACTGATATCGTCTCTAAAAATCTGGAGATAATTGATTGTTTCTCGCGTGCAGACTGGAGTAAGACAGCTACCAACAACACCAAGAAGGTGAGCTCAGACAACCTGGGCAAGTCTCTGTCCTCCAGCTCCTTTGGCTCCACCACCGCCAACTGGACCTCCAAAGCTAAAGCGACGCTCAACCCGTTCAAACGACATAGTAACACAGGTGAGACCCGCTCAGAAAGGCCCTCGCAGCACAAACGCTCTCATACAGTAATTACTTAGAGGAGACTGTGAGACCGAGAGGACATGGAAGCAAAGAGAGGAGAAACATCCAGCGTGAGTTAGTCTGAAAAGAAAACCACCACCCTGTTTAGACAGCTTGTCTGAAGTCCATTGCTCTTTGTGAAAACACCGCTGCACATACTATGCCTCAGAGCTTTACTGCTTTAATAACACTTGTATATGTTAGAATGTAGCCTATGGCAGGCATGAGTGCGTGGACCAAATGTTCCCCTTATGCTGCGCAGCACTACTATGTAGTAAACAAGTTTGCATGCAGACTCCAGTGTTTTCTGTCCTGAATATGAAGATGAAAGGAACTTGAATCACCCCCTACTGTGGAAGTTAGTGTAGCTTATCACAACCCCGAAGCAAAAAGGCCTGTTTGATTCCATCATAGTTATATATTATAACGTCCTGCTCAGTAACAATCTCTGTTATTAATCCACCTTTCTCCTTGAATAAATTAGAACATCCTTAAATCACTTTCACTATTTAATGAACGGGATGATCCATAATAGTTGTTCAGTGACTCGGTTTGAAGGAAAGACTTTAAGTGCCAGTTAAACCCATCTGCATGCAAACTTGACTCCACTTGAAGATCAGTTCCTTTTTTCCGTGATTGTTGCAGGTTTGTCACTGTTACCATGAAAGCCTGTGTAATATCTCCTGGTACGTGATGTTGATGTGTGTGCCTCTGTGTTTGCTGTGTAGACAGCTATTCCAGCCAGTAACAAGAATGGAGGACCAGTGGAGGTAAAGCCTAAGCCGATTAGAGGGTTGTGCTCCTGCTTCCAGCATCATGTGATCTGATCTGGGTTTCCCAAAATGCTTCTGCTCTAAAATTAATCTGGAAATCCAAATTCTAGATGATGTTTAATTTGGTGTCTTTAATCCAAAAGAGGAAAACGTTCAAAGGTTTCACTAGCAGACATTTTGGGAAAGCAGCCACTGTGATTGTGCTGTGATTGTTTGGTTGCCATGATGTCATACACGTCCCTTGTTCCCCACCCCTGAGATACTCTGTTATAAGTGAGAGCTCAAACTCAATCCACTCATTCATATTTTGGCCTCAGGGTGCCTCGGGGTGCAGAAACAAGCGCGCCGTGTCGGGCTGCTTCCGAGCCGACATCTGCAATGTGTTTAATGATTTTGGATTTGTGCGAATTTGTAATAAGAGCACAGTAACACCAGGCTAACTCTGTGGTTCACATTAGAGTGAGTAACTGATGTGATTTCTTGTGTTTGCTCATTAAATTAACACCAAATGTTGAGGATGTCAAACACTCTGTTTGAGTCCCAACATTACACGATGCGACTGACTCCCAAAGAGACTGAACCTCTCTCTCTCTCTCTCTCTCTCTCTCTCTTACTGATTGTGATCACATTAAACATCTGCTCTCAAAATCAGAGAGGTGCAACACTTCCTACAGTTTAGTTTAATTACTTTAGGCACAATTGTATAATATCCCCAAACCATTTGTGGAAGGCTCTGACACTCATCCATGGAGTAGAATAAGCACGTTCCAGCAGGCAGAACTCGAATGTGTTTTCTAAGGATATTAAAGCTATTACTTCTTTATATATTTAAGCTGTGACAGAGACTGTGAACAACCACAGTTGAGTATAACCCACAGATTAGCACAAATTAACACAAAATTAACCCAAAGAACAAGCTCGATATTTGAAATTGCAGTAATATAATTACAAGAGGAGTCACAGAAACTACAGTCACCAGTTTTTTTTTACTCTTAAAAGTGGAAAATCTAATGTTTGTTTTTTAACTAATTATCCTAGATGGTTAACATGGGCTTCGGTGCAGTGAATGATGTATTGATTCCAGGTTAACTCCAGGTTAGTTTGAGTAGATGGACGGGGTCTGGTTATACTGGTTATACTGGTTGTGTCTAAAAAAAAAATCGGTGTGTGCAAGATGGTGCAATATGGAAACACTTGGCCGTCTTTGTTAAATCCAAGAGAAGCGTAACGTTTTGGCTGCCCGACTCTGATGACTTAACTCATGTGAGCGTACAATAACATTAAACAGCGAGGTTCATCAAGTTCATCAAGTTATTTCTAATGTTATTGTTTGACTGTGGTTTACAGTTCTAGGCTAACCCCTGTCAGCTTGCCACATATCAGCTATAATAGCTATATTGGCCATTTGGAGTAACTTTATATTGCGTTTGCTACTGGCATTGCATTTAAGATTATTTGAGGCTAAAGGTGACATGAATAAACTTTTTATGTTGGCCACTTCAGATAGATCCATAAGCCTTGATGTTATTGATGTCGTCAAAAACTCAGTTCATTCCACGACACGCGAGCCACGCCTGTTTCTGAATTTCCAGAATGAAAATAACTGCAAGTCCATCGCAGATACTAAGATTAAGTAAGGATTAAGTAAAGGACTCTAACCTATGAGAGTGGGGGAGGAGGAGCTTTGGACAGTGAGGGGAAAGAGAGGAGATTTGCAGGAGGAAGCTTTCAGTTTCCAATTTCTTGGTTCACCTTTTTCTAATGTTACACAATTGCAGCTTTAAATGCTAACGTGCATGCTCAACAGGTTTGATTTTATGCTCCCTCTGTGCCCCCCCTCCCTCTGCCAGTCAGAAGATTAGGAAACTTTTCAGTTGGACATGTCCTTTCACTTTTCACTCTCACATGATCTGCGACAGCCAAAAGGAATGACTAATGTAATTCCAGCTGTAGTTTAACTCTGTGTACATGATGTGTTTAGTGTTATGGACTGAATCCATCTTTAAGTAATTTACTGTGTTTCCATGTGAAACAAAAAGACCCAAAGCAATCTTAAAACCACAGGAGAAGTAATTTGTCTGTAACAAATTTCACAACATGTTGTTTTGTTCCCACTAACATTAAAAAAAATCTGGTTCGTTTTGACCGCTTTATAGATGTCACTGTTCTCTGGGCTGATTTGGCAGTCCTGAAATCTGGACTTCCCCTTCTCTCGAGCACAGCGTACTCCCTGTGCGGCCATTGTGTCAGTCAGAGTCAGCCCGAATGGCAAGGGTAAAGTTGAACAGGTAAAGTGTCTCAGCCGCTGCATTATATCTCCAGGTGAGCTGAGAGAACAGGTGAGGAGAGATCTTTAGTCTCTTTGGGAGTTTGGAGGTTTTCGCCAAAGCTGTGATGTCAGAGTTTCTCCTTCAAACTGGCCACATTCACTCTGAGCTCAATTAGTACTCTTACTTTCATTCCCAGCGTTCCCAGCCTCCTCTCCACAGACAGCTGGGACTGTGTGGAACTGAAGAACACGCAGAGCCTTAATGGAAAGAATGAAAAGAAGTTTTTCCCTTTAATGCCAGCAACATGTTTTAAAAAGCTGAGGCTCTGAGACTTTTTCTTACTAAAAAGAGCAGGAGAACAACGTTGTCTGCATGGAGTTCACTGCTGACTCGTGCGGTGAACTCAGAACCGTCCGTGCTGAATCTGTGTGCAGAACAGAGCTGATGATTTAAACCCCAGTAGTCAGGAGCTGAAGAGTGAATGGAGCCACTTTAAAGGTTACTGTTGTTCAGGGAAAAGTGCTTTCTGGAACATCTTTCAGACAGTCAACAAATATCTTTCATGGAAGACGCTTTGGGGAATCCACTCATGAATGATGCTGAATGATGCTGAATGTTGCCTTAGCTGTTGCCTCATGGTTCCTGTTCAGGTTGTGTGCTTTACTTTGGGGACCTGACACGTACTTTGGGGATCATGCTGCTCCATTTGTGTCAGCGTAGTGATCTGTCTTGGTGTGTTTGACCCACAGGAACTGATGCACATGGAAGCTCCAAACAGGATATTTCTCTCACTCTGTGATGGTCACACACACACGTGTGGTTGAAATCTCATATACACATTCCCTTACACACTTCACCACATTATTGCATAAATGCTTTGCAAGCTACATACCTATGAGTCAAACGCCAAGTCCAACCTTCCATCCAGCACGCTGCCAATCCTTTTATTTATGACCTTCATCGATATGTCTCATTGCGTCCCTGCACGATTAGATCATCCCTTAAACCGCTTGGAATGGAAAATATTGGAAAATACTGTCATCGTGCACAGTAGTCTACAATGGTGAAAAATTTGGACCCTGTTCTGGATTCAAACCAAGCCCAGGACAAATAAATCAATTATTTCAAAATAGAATAATAAGCAAAACTGAACATGTGGGACCCAAAATGAGCATGGTGTTCCACCAAGATAATCGGTTCATGACTCCCACACCCATCTTATCTTGATGCTTGACTATATAATCACAGCTGACAGTGTAATGAGATGTAGTGGCCCCATCACACTCCATCATGCTGTGCTGCAGTCAGTATTTTATTATCTTCCAGTAAGAGAAAAAACGGTTATTAGACATTTGTCACGACAGAGGATGAAATCATTTGGAGTGGCAGTGTTTCAAAGTTTAAAGCCATCAAACCTGTGGGTGTGTGGATATATATTTCACTGTCTCTCCTTTACAGTACTGGAAAAACACAGTGAACCATGTCCTTGAACAGCTCGGCTGAGCACCAGCTAACGGGAGTTTCATTACTATGACCATAATTATTATGCTAGCCCATAATTATTCATACCCCTGGCATATTTTGACCTAAAGTTATTTTTATTCAACCAGCAAGGGTTTTTTTGACCAGAAATGACAAAGGTGTTTCCCAAAAGATAATAAGACGATGTACAAGAGGAATCATTGTGGAAAAAAAATTTGAGCAAAAGGTTTCATGTCCAGAATTATTCATACCCTTCTCAGTAATCAATACATAAGCCTTTATTGGCTAGCAATCAAACGCTAATTGCAGACCAGCTTTTTTGCACGTCTACACAGGCATTTTTGCCCACTTGTCTTTAGCAGTGAGCTCCAAATCCTTCAGGCTGGAGGGTCTTCTTGCCATCACCCTGATCTTTAGCTCCCTCCACAGATTCTCAGCTGGATTCAAGTCAGGACTCTGGCTCTGTTGAGAATCTTCATGTATTGCTCTTTTTTTCATGGTGCCATTTACTTTGATTAGGTTCCCTGGTCCACTGGCTGAAAAACATCCCCAAAGCATTAGGTTCCCACCACCATGTTTGAAATTGGGGATGGTGTTCTTTGGGTTAAAGGCTTCTCGTTTTTTTACGCCAAATGAAGGAAACATCATTGTGACAAAACAATTCCATTTTTGTTTCATCTGACCATAACACAGAAGACTAGAAGTCTTCTTCTTTGTCCAGATGAGCATTTCCAAAGGCCAAGCGAGCTTTTGTGTGCCTTTTCTGGAGAAGTGGCGTCCTCCTTGGTCTGCATCCGTGGAACCCAGCAGTGTGCAGTATCCGTTGGACTGTCTGCCTTGAGACATTGCCACCAGCAGAGCCCAGATTTACCAGGATGGCCTTGGTGATGATCCTTGGATTCTTTTTCACCTCTCTCACTATCCTCCTGGCCAACACAGGTGTCACTTTTGGCTTCTGACCACGTCCTTTGAGATTTTCCACAGTGCAAAACATGTTGTGTTTTTTAATAATACTTCGCACTGTAGCCACTGGAACTTGAAAACATTTAGATATGGTCTTGTAGCCCTTTCCTGACTTGTGAGCAGCTACAATGTGTAGCTGCAGGTCCTCACTGAGCTCCTCTGTCTTAGCCATGACTGTCCACAAACCAACTGCAGAGAGCTGCTGTTTTTTACCTGTTGAGTTGATTAAAACAGCTGTTCCCAATTAATTAGGGTAATTAGGATGCTTTAGACCAGCTTCGACTATTCGGAATGGTATAGAACTTTTGATTTTCCCAGAGACTATGACAGTTTGTGAAGGGTATGAATAATTCTGGACATGGCACTTTTTGCTGAAATGTAAATAAAAGCTGAGAAATTTTTTTTTTTCACACAATGATGCCTCTTGTACATCGTCTTATTATCTTTTGGGAGACTCCTGTGTCATTTCCTGTCAAAAAACACTTGCTGTTTGCATAAAAGTACCTTTAAGTTAAAATTTGCCAGGGGTATGAATAATTATGGGCTTGACTGTATATATTCACTACAGTTCTCTTCTTGTGACTCACTTGATGAAATTAAAACCAACCAACAGCAAGATGTCAGTCCCAAATCTACAAACAAACCCTCAAAGCCTGTGAGGAACCAATACCATCCCAACAAAAGCTTGTGTTTTCTCTAAAAACACAAGCTTTTGTTGGGATGGTAAGCATGCACTAGCTAGCATAACTCCAGGAGTTATGCTAGCTAGTGCATGCTTACTTTAGCCAAAAGTAATGAGCATCTATGCTGAAGGAAGATGTCTTTTGTCATGCAGTGAGAGTGCTGGCAGTGGGATTTAGAGAATCATTGAAGTGACTTTGGTCCTCATTGATGACTGCTGCAGTGAGTGGCATGTTACTGATAAGCTGCATAAAGTGTAAAGGATGCAAATGGGAACATGTTCAGTGTGTTCCACAGCTGTGCCATCGCTGTGCTCGTCCAGACGTTTGCATCCAAATGGGGACAAAACACTGTAATATGTTTAAGTCTCAGACATCTTTATAATGCTGGCTTTGACTCTTTTATATGCACAAAGTTTAGTTTTAAGAAGGAAAGAAAAACCACTCTGTGTCAGATATCCTTGTCTTTTGAGGGTCCAAATGACCTTTTTTGCTTTTCTGTTCCCATTTTTAAAAACCTTTATAAAAGTATTTATCTGCAGACATCTGAACAGCTCTCGGTTGATTTTGGGTTCCCCTCAGATTGGTGTTTGAGACTAATTTTACTGGAATGTTGATTAAGGGTTTTTGTTTTAGCTCTTTTGTCAGATTTAATGTGGGTTGATGTGTAACCTTATGT
Organism: Aulonocara stuartgranti; assembly: GCF_965226115.1. NCBI lineage: Eukaryota > Metazoa > Chordata > Actinopteri > Cichliformes > Cichlidae > Aulonocara > Aulonocara stuartgranti. Next base: position 26,026,534 of record NC_138951.1, read on the forward strand.
CACCCTGTATCTGAAATCTATTGTCAAGTTGGAACTAAGATTAGAGCTCAGACACGTCATCTTTTGCCTGCTGCACTAAAGCCCAGTATTTACTTTGAAGGCTGCTTTTCCTTTTTCCAGGTAGGCAGCCTGGTATCTTGCGAAGGCCAAATTGAAACCCCACGTCCTTCCTCATAGCCTCACTGATATCGCTGTGTAGCTCAGCCAGACCTAACATATGGAACTACTGAATGATACATACATCCTCCATTAACCGAGGTGCTTGTGAAGCATCTGTTACTGTTTCCAGTCAGATTTGACTGATAGGAAACCTCCACTGTGTCCTGCCTGCACCATGTGAGTCCACAAAGTTGGGATACGGTGAGACGTGGTGCAGAGATTAAAACTCAGATGAGCACGTCAGGCGAATCATGGACAGCTTTGGATGCAACACTTGGTTCGCCTCCAAGCAAAACAGAAAATACTTTCCAACCACCGTCTTTTTCATTTTATTGGCAGTGTTGTGTACAGAAATTGTCAGAATGTCTCAGCCAGGTCCAAGCCACTGAAGAACTGCAGATCTCGCATAGTTCGAGGACTTTTCACTGATTGTCTATTTTTAAAATGTTTATGTGTGTATCAGCTTCTTTGACCCGTCGCCCTTCCCGAGGTTCTCTCCAGGGGTACCTTTTCAGGTGAAACTGGATTACACCTTTGTTATCAAGCACAGACATGCTGACAGAGTAAGGGGATACAGTTTGAGTCGGTTCTTAGTCAACAATCACTTCTTTAACAGTATTTGCAGTAAAGAACAAAAAGTTCTAAAGTGAGGAAGGAAAATGGAGGCCAACAAAAAGATAATGGAGTGCAGATGAAAACATAAAATGTGTTGGACACCACAATAAAATAAATATTTTAGTCAAAAGCTTATCCAAAAATAATTTTTACTCTTTGATTTAAAGAAGTTACTGATTGTACCAGTTTCAGATTGTCAGACAGGGCGGTGATATTGACTGGTTTTGTGTCAGCGTTTGGCCAAACTAATAGTGCAAGAAAACACACAAATCCTGGCCGGACACCACAAAACTGTCCACATGGTCATGCCCAGCTTGCTCATTTTTACTTTGTACTGTCTCGTGTGTTGCCTGAGCCACATCGTGAGGTCTAATCAGCAAAGACAGTATGGGATGTCTGAGTTCTACTGACACTCGAATACACATGAAGACATTTGCCATTTGCCTTCAGATCAGAGCTTTGTTGCTGCTTGTTGTCATCTCTCTAGATGAGGCCTGATTTGCTGCACAGTGTTGGCTGTGCATGTCATTCCAGTATCTCGCTCTGTCTTTTACTTCTAAGCACCAATAGAGCTCAGGACAGAGTCTAAGTAGAAGGAGAATCATTGCCAAGTGATCTGGTTGTTGTCTGGTTAATTTCTTCAAGCTTTGTCCAAAAAGTGAAACCCTGAAATATTCTGTCTTGTTAGGAGCCATTTTTATTTGCAAGTGTGTCATTTGGACACCAGGGTTGATGGATGAGGTAAAAACACAGTTAAGGAAATCAGGCAGATGATGAACAGAATTCAAAGAAGAAAGAGATTCAGTGACTGATCTTCTCAGTAAAGTTAATCTGGAGTCTCATAGTATAGTCCTCACAGCAAGAGGTCAGACACCTTCTGTCTTTAGTCGGAGTCCCAGGCCAACCATCACACGTGCTCAAGAATATTAGTCAAAGAAAATTAATTAAAACTGTTCAACTCTCCTGGTTTGAGTCAAAGCTTGCATACATACATTCTCCCTGTGGATTATTTAAAAGTCTTTAAAGACAAAAAGCTGCGTCCACAGTGCTACATGATGAGCTGCATTAGCTTTTTTATTTGTTTGCGTTGCCACTTGGAGGCAGCAGAAGCAGGGGGTGAACTGTGCTACAACAGCCACACACAGGACTTTTGCCTTTACACGTGACCTGGAGCGACATTTAAACTTAACAGCCTGCTGCGACCTCGTGCTGCGGGAAAGATCGGACGATAAAATCTGTGTGGGTTCGACTGCATAAGTGTAAACTTTAACATGTGATACTATCAGATCATCTGTGTTTCACATAACATTCATCAGCGCAGCTTTATTGTGTGGAATGCTTTAGGCCTGCGCAAACAGACTTGTTTGTCTAATTGCTTTACTCTAACATAAAAGCATGTACTGAAGAAAATGCATTTTTATTTGTACCTTAGAGGAGGATGGTAAGCATTCTCATTCAGATCGTGGCCTGCGGTGGAAATGGACAGCGTGTTATTAAGTCATCTGCGCTGAAGGAGGAATTCTCTCTTTGTGTTTCCTACGAGGTTGCTTCACAGTTCCTCAGCGTCTTCACAGTGTCAATCTATCCTTGTATCATTTCCAGATGTTTGAGGTCGGAGCATCTCTCCATCACAGAGCAGGCAGATCATGACCAGGGACCGACCTGCTATTCCCAAACGCCTTTTCTATGACACCAGCTCAGCTCTAACACCCCTCACAGTTTCTGTCTCTGTCTCAAAGTGTACTCTGGTGTACAATTGAGGGATTAAAAAAAAATAAAACAGTATTCCCCGTAAAAATGTTGTCCATGTGTCAGAGGAGATGCAGAAAGAAAACAAAACATCTCAGTGTGACATCATGGGGCATTTTAAAAGTCAAAATGAATGAATAGGACCAGCTGCAACATGACCGCGTAAGGCCAGCGGCATAATCAGCGCTGTCATAATGCACAGTGAAAGGAAGTCGTGACTGCAGTCCACGCCAGCAGGAAATCATTGCTTGACCTTGAAGCTTTTTGTGTTGCAAAGGGACAACAGTTGGAAGAGATGTTGGGAATAATCGCTGAATGTGTAGTAAGACAACACAATCAATCAATCCATGCTTTGTTTAATCAGGCAGCGATAGAGAAGGAGCTTCTTTGTTTGAACAGCGTGATTTAGATGCAATCTCAAATATTCCCTGCTTTACAATATCAGACCAGGAGGTCAGCGCACAGACATATGCATGTGTTTGATTTGGCTCAAAGAGCATACATTTAAGTCGATTGCTTTGGCCCATTGTCCACAAGAATGTTCCATAAAATGTGAAACTGTGAAGACTGCTGGTATATCTATACCATAAATCCAGAATTCAGGATGACATTTTTAACAAGTAGACAAACTTATTGTCTCAAACTGCCACACCTGTAAAGAGCCCCAGAGCATCGTTAACTTCTAAGAAGTCTTCCTGGACTGAATGAGGAACAAAAGGAAACCCCTGAAGGTTTGATGAAGACACTTTTTGTAACTGAATGAACATTTTCCAGACATTCTCACATTAAGAGCATTGACACTAGTGTTTGGACTTCTATTCTTCTCGGTCTAATTTTGATGTATAACTTGCTCCCCGGTTAGCCCTAATTCTAACCTAAAACAAACATGCAGTTCACAAAATCCCATCAACATTTGGGACTTGTGAACTTTCTGGAGCTTGCATTGTTGCTGGTAGCTGTATGTTAGGTTATAAGAGGGTTGGTTCTTAAATTCAGGGTCACGGACAAAGCATATTAACACTTTCATATTTCATTTTTCCTCTTGTGCCCATTTTCTTTGATCGTTCATCATGTTCGGAGTCAGTAGATTATCTGGTAGCAGACTTAGAAGTACATTCCAGTCGTTGTTGTCCCCAGCATTGTTTCCTCCAATTTTCCCCCTGGAGGATCTTGAGACAGTCTCAGGTCAGACAAGATTTGAAATCCCTCCAGTGAGGGTCAACCCCAACGACTCTTCTCAGCTTGTTATGTTTGGGAAACCTTTGATTCAGTTTTATTTATATTGCTCTAGTTTCAAAGTGCTTTATATTATGGAAGTAAAGACCCTACAATGTTAGCAAAAGAACCATAACAATCAGACGATCTCCTGTGAGCAAGGACATAGTGGTGGGGAGGAATAACCCCCATTAAACTGGAAAAGGCCTCTGGCAGAACCAGAATTGGGCAACCATCTGCTGCGACTGATCTGGAGCCTGAAGAGAAAGATAAGGGAGAAAACCGGAGCACAGAGAGGCCACAAATTATATCCAAGCACATATCCAAATTATGCAGTTTTGATGACCTTGTATAAGCAACCACTTGGGAATAGTGGTAAGGAAGAACTCCCTTTTAACAGGAATAAAACCTCTAGCAGAGCCAAGTTATCCGCCACGATTGGTGGCAGGTGAGGAAGACAGAGACACCCTGTGGAAGATGAATAAGATGAATAATAACTAATAATTAAACAACATATGTTGTGTAAACACATAAAGCAGTGAGTGAAAAAAGGTGAAGACGACGTGTGTAATGTACAGCACATCTTTTTATATGAGTCCCATCACCTATGATTTAAACACATCTTCAGCTAAAACCATGATAACAGCGGTTAGGTCAAAATTATATACCGCATACTGTCACCGTTCCCTTTCTACACATTTTGAGTTACGATCTCAGCATCGAGTGCAACATGAAATTTCGACCCCATGTGATACGACCCAGAGTATCCCGGTTATATTTTCTGCTGGCTCATAAAATCCTTGAAAAAGCAGGTTTTTGAGCAAATAAGAAAAGAAAGATGGAGAAAAACAAAACAAAAAACCAGACGACATTTGGCAAGACAGGTAAATAATCTGCTCTAAGTCGAGTTCATCATAGCACCGTGAGATGATCAGAACTTATTGACTGTGTTTTCCCATCCAGACTTGTGATAAACTCTGCTGAGAGAAGCACAGAAAAGATTGTTAATCTTGAGAATTTCACTCATGGTTAAATAAAGCAGCAAAGATCTCAGGTTATGTAGTGGTTGGCACTACCTATGTGTTCTACGAGGGAGCTGTACTCTGGCATTTCTTTCAGTTCCTGTTGAATAAACAGAGTTGGTCCTGGCTTAAGTCTGGCCAGTGTTCATATCACCATCTTTGTACCGTAGACCTATTATGCCTCACTCTTGCAGTCCTCCTTGTCACTCTGTGTAGGACAACCTTCAGCTGTTCTGAGCAGTGTTTAAATTAGACCATGAACAACTTTCATGTAACTGTCACGTCTGAGCAAGAACATGTTTGACTTAACATATTTTATGTCATTTTATGAGTTCCAAAACAGTCTAAAGACAAATAAGAGATATTGTTTTCACAAATATCATGCTGAATGTAGATACTTTTGGCTCAGGGCAATCATGAGTGTGGTACATGGATCGTTTTCACAGGTAGGGTCAGATATTATTGCACATGACTGTAGAAAAATATGTTGTGTTTCTCCTGGACATTTTGACCTCACTCCCACTGCTGTGTTTTATTTTCTTGGTAAGTTGATTTAAAATATGCTGTACTTATGTAAATCCTTAATTTTTTCTTGGACTAAGGAATTCTGCTTGTATATTTTAAGGTTTTAACAACTGCCAAGTTTCTACATTTCTTCAAGCTTTCCAAGTTTTTGCAGATCGCATTTTGATATTGCATCGTATGAGTGCTGCAAGAAGTACAGTATTAAATGTCTGTGGGCTGAGTACTTGGTACTGCAAAAGGCTGAAGGCAGAAGATGAAATGATAAGTGGTACAATGTAAACGTAACTACAAAATCAAAGTTAGCACCAGGTCTTTGTGCAGCCCAGAGAGATCTAAGTGGACTCTCTGCATGTGCTCACCGTGTTGCCCTGGATGATGTGGTGCGGGCTGAAACAGCGGACACAGTAAAGTCTTGAAGGTCTTGAATAACTTTTGGTATTTATGTATTTTAGCACAATGTTTTAAACTCTCATGTCAGCAGTGATTTGCTGTTGCACTTGGGCGTTTCCTGATTTTTCAACCTATTCAACAAATTTTATAGCATTCTACGGCACTGTTGGCTCCTGTCAGCATGACTACGCACCAGCTCCATTTTCTAGCTCCATCTTAATTTCCTCAACCCTTGGCCAAGGTGTGGCCACTTCTTTCATAATCTCATTCTTTTGGTTACTATAAAGTTCACTAGGCCCTTGAATAACAAAGTCTGCATAAGAAGAGAGCAGTGGTTTTTAAAAGTCAAAATACTGCCAACCAGGAGAGTGCAGCATGCTGGAGGGTTCAGTTTTTGCACTCTGCTTGTCTGTGGTTTCAGTTTGTTTTCATTTGCTCTTTGCTATGATTTAGGCTTAAAAGTACTTGGTGAGGTGTACGTCAGGTTCTGGGTTTAGGCAATGCCAAATAACAACACTATCTCTGTGCTGATTATGGTGATCGCAGTGAGACTGATTGTACTCTTTATAATTTCATTCCCCAGAAAGTAGTCTGTCCACATCTATTTGAATTTAATTAACAGATTATCATTCTTGGTCTTTGTCTTCTCTTCCTTTTCTTTCTACCTTGTGTTCAGAGCATTCTTCGTCCTCTGCCTTTAGTCTATATAGTTTTTATATTTTACAGGGTTCACCATGATACCAGTGCAGTCCGAATGGTTGGTTTCACCATATGTTTAGAAACAAGTGATGAGCAATCACATGAGTCAAATGATCCACCCGATCATAATACATACCTTATTAATGTATCCTGTTTGTAAAGCTTTTAACTAGAAGTAATACTAATACATGAAGGCTAAATAACAAGTGCTAACATGTTTAATTTGATTGACATTTTCAGCGTGAATGACAGTATCAATGTAATCAGATTTCCTTCTAATAACTGGAACGAATCCATAATTAGGTCATAACACCCTGGTTTCCCTCTGTGTTTTTCATCCCTGTAGCTAAATACTACTCCAAACAAACCAATCCAAAGTGCATCTCCTCATCCTGTTCCTCCTCAGAAGTGGAGCCCAACTCCTCTTCCTCCTCGTCCTCCATCCTTCCTGTCAGCCAGATGATTGACAAGGTGAAAGGTTACTGTTCCACACACTCTGACAACTTCTGCAAGAACATCATCATGCCTGACACCTGCACCCACTGCACCAGGTTTTAGATTGCCCTCAGCACTTCTGCTGCCCCCCATTAGAATATGTTCTAGACCTGCTCACATTGTTCTAGAAACTTCTTAACATCCTGTTCACAGCTTCACTGAAAGGCTTCTGTTAAAGGTTCATACATGAAGCGCAGCACTGGAACATGAGTCATTATTCTGTACATGCCGCTGAACATTATTGAACCTTTTGTGTTCTGGAAGTACGTCTAACATTTCTGGATTTCAGCATTCAACTGTTCAGTCTGTTGGATATCTTCCTAATGATCCCGAACTTTGTGAGAGCAAAATTTGATGTTTTGAAACGTATCCAAGTATTCTAAAGTTGTGTGACAGCCTCATTCCAAGAGAAAGGTTGTAGCAAGTACCGGCTGACTGAGAATTACAGAACATGATTATAAACTCAATGAAGCCTGAGTCAGTGCCCTGAGACTTTTGCACGTTCCAGAAATCTCCAACATTCGACAGTCCCTGTGTTTCGAAAACTCTCAGAGCCTCAACGGTTTGAGAAGCTTTGAATTGTAGAGCTCATCCAAGCAGTGCAGAGCTCTAAAAGCCTTAGTCAGAGAGTGTGTTTTTTAATTCTTCTGATATTCATTGAGATAGCCCCCTAACACTGTACAAGCCCAACACCCACACAAACTGTTTAGAAGCGTTCTGATTCTGTCTCAGCCTCAGAGATGTCCCTGAAAACTTTGTTAAATCGTGTGTCATCATGTGAATTGTTTGTTTTGCTGTAGGAGCACATAGTTTTTTGTACAATTAATTCAACAATCTGCAAAAATTATTGATATGTGTTCTCATTTATGTTAAATTTACAAGGAGCAGGCCGGTTTGTCAGACTGTACTCTAATTTGATTGGATATTTTTCCTCAGTACAGAGTATGCAATAACGTGATTAAATTCCTTTGTACAAAAGTCCCAAAAGGCTTTTCAAGAAATATGCTTTTTTATGAAATATGCTTAAACGGCAGCCTGTGAACTCATCAGAATTAAGTCAGTCAACAAAATTATTCTGATTAAGAATGATAAGAGAAGCTACAGGGTGGTCAGTGACGCTGATGTGATTCTACTGTATCATATCAAATTACCAAAATTGGCCGACTTGGCTGCCAGAATGTAAGATGAAACTAGGAGCAAGGGGGAGTGATCAGAGGGGTGAGGAAAGACAAAAAAATGAAAAAAAAAAAAAAGGATGTTATCAAAGAAAAAACTAGACTCTTAGGTTTGGCATCTTTTTAATACTGTGATGTTTATTAAAACTGTCCATTTGTGCACGTGTGTGTGGAGCCATACCCTCTGTAAATATAGATCTATGTATTCTATGTGCCTTATTTTTATTGTGAAAATCTGTCTGGATGGTTGATTTTATTCATGCCTTTGTAAGGTCCTCAAAGGGTCACTGCAACTGTACATACTTTATGCTTTATATACATGCTTTAAGTTGTGATGACCAAAGGGGCAGAAATAGGATGGACACACACAAAAAGAGAATTGAACAGAATATAATCTCCACCGGGAAAGGCCGATTGATCAAGGTGTTTTCAAATACTCATTTAACATATTTACATTTATTAAAAATATTATTATCATGAACAAAACTTGGTATGTCTATTGATGGAATGCTTGAGTTTATCAACACATATTTTGATTTTCAGACTCCATTTTTGAAAATGTTGTGCTCATATATAATTACTGTAATATTTCCCACATGTTTGGTGGTTTATTGGATAAAAGATGTTGAAGCTTTCTTGTGCATGTCAGCCAGAGTTTAGCAATCATAGTGGTAAATTCTTTACTGTTCACATTTGGAGGTTTGTTTTCTTACTCTTGTTCTAATATCTGCTCTTATTCAGAATTTTGTGATAGTTTTTTTTAAGGTAATACAACTGCTAGAATGACAATATTATAGCCTAAAGGACTTATGGATAAGTTTACCCAGATCCCAGCAAAAATGCTAAGTCTGCCGATGTTGTGGTTTAGACAATACAACTCAGCATCAGTGTGTCTTTTTATATCCGATATTCAAATTACTACAAGTATTTTGCAGACCTCCTTTTAGAAGGAACATATTTTTAAGAGAAACCTGATGACAGCCAAGTCTGTAGATTACCCAGCGGTCCTGGAAGTGCAAGAGGAATTCCATCCTAGTCCTTTCATGTGGTGGCAAATATCTAAAGCAGAGGAGATTTAAATATATCAGCATGAAAAACGAGAGGGAACAGGAGCAGTGACAGAGGATATTTTTGTTCTCGTAATTCAGCTGAACTGATCCATGAATTTAATCATCAGTATCATTTTTTCTTTTTAAGAGAATCAACCGAGTTAGCAAAATAATCTACACTTATTTCTCAAAATGTAAAAAAGTCAATATCAGTTTCATATTAATGTTGTTTCATCACCTTCTACACAGGTAAAGCAGCATTTTTACATATGGTTTAATTTGTAAAGCCATGAAAGTCAGCACTTCCTTCCCTTCCTTAGACTTTAAATCCTGATAAGAATTCCTTTGTATAATAAAGAGATATAAAAAGAAACTCCATGGCACACATGCAGCCACCATGCAGTGATCAAGTGTGATATTCATTGTTTGACTGTGTTTGTATCATGGACAACATCGTCAGTCTAGGTATGCCACACTGCATTGACATTTTTAACTGGCTGCAGTTTATACAATATTTTATTAAATTAAAAATGTTGAAAATGTAATTCCTCATTGCTGTTAGACCAAAACTGCGCTTTCAAATCCGCTGGATAAACTCACTTTTAATTACTACCAAATTAAAAATAACTAATTCCCATGTTTTAAGGCCCCTGAGACCTAAACCATCACAGGTGGTCATCCTAACCCTGTTCCTTTATTCCGATTTTCTGGAAGCAGTGTAAATAGCTTTTGATATCAGTTGGAATCATTATTGTCTGGGAAGACAATTTAAGAAGAACAGAAATAAAATATTCCGATTGGCGACTGGGTTGTGGCTGATGAGAGGGTTAACGACTTGCACATGAAATGTTATCCAATTTGCCACCAAACAATCAAACGTAATCTTTTTTCTTTATTTTATCAATCAAATTTAATAGAAACATACACTCTGCACATTAGACCACGTGTTAAATATATATATAAAGTAGTAACATTGTATCAGTATTTAAAGCTGTAAGAGGCTCAGTTAGTAGTTAATTTGTAATGAAATTTGAAAAGTTCACTGTTACATTTAGAAAAATATAACTTGTGTGTGAGTGACATCGTAGTAGTAGACCTTTCTTTGCCCGGCAGCACTTTAACTCCCATTTACACAATTAGCACTGGAGCATTCTTGGTGTTGCATTAATAAAAGACAATCAGTCAAACAGTTTTATGATGGTCTTTTGTCACCACCATAAAATTTCATGAATTCTGTCAAAGTGGGGAAAAAGCACCATTCTGTTCCAATAGAAGCCTTTTTTGAAAAAAAAAACAAAAAACAAATATGTGTGCTATTCTGTTCCATTGCTTTGAGCATCTTTTGAGCAGTGTTTATTGTGTTGTATGCTATTTATTTTGTAAATGTTTTCCTGTGTCCGGTTAACCACAAATTAAACTTACTGGAAGGGAAAACCATAGAAGATGAACATGGGGACCTATCTGAGGTCTTTTTTGGTATTCAGACTCATTGGACCTCCACTCATCAGCTGTTGGCTAACTGGACTTCCACTGCCTACATGGAGCCAACAGCATTCAACACTGCAGAATGTATTGTAGTAGTCACACATTGTACCCCTTAACCCCTGTTTCTTTTTTCTTTTGCCCAGAGTGGCAGAAGAATGCACTCTTCAGCACTCAGAAACAATTCCCTTGAGACTGTGAAAGAAGAGCCGAGGCCTTTTTGGCAGCTCCGTGCGGGGGCATAGCTCAGTTATCCTGTCAGTCACTGGACTGGCTTCAGAAATGCCTTAAAATGTTCATATCAAGCACGACTGCCCAAAGAGGACAACACACAAACACACGTCAGGTTTTCAAATCTGTGGGGACATCTAATTAACGTAATGCTTTCCTTAGCCCCTTACCCTAACCATAACCCAATTGTAACCCTGGCACTAAAACCACATTTTAAGTCTCAAAAATGCCTTCAAACTTGTGGGGTCCAGGATTTTGGTCCCCACAAGTATAGTAAACTTCCCATTTTTGGTCTCCACAAAGATGTGAATATATGCTCACACACACATGCACACACACACACACTCACACACACACACAAACGTGGATTACCAGGTGTGCACACAAACTGAATTTTCCTGACTGGAACAAGGCTGAATGTTTGTGTGGTAACAAAATGAAAAAGTACACACAGAGTGTAAGGAGACTGCTCAATCCAGACAGGCTGAAAACAAAAGTCATGTGACAAAATCAGATGAACCCAAACTCTGCCCAACGCCAAGAAAAGGCCAATAAAGAGCCTTAAAGTTAAACTCACTCGCACTGCTTGGCTGAAGAGGCCAGAATTCATTTTATGTTTCTAATCAAGCAGAAATTAATTATTTTAATGAACTGCCGATGCCCACCTTAACTTTTTGAAGCCGTTTGTAGACGAGTTCTTTAATCTGTCTGCTCTTGTGCAGAATTCTTGTTCCCTAACGGCTCTCTGGCAGCTCAGCATGCAGTAGCATTATAGTCACTGTTCAATCAGATATCCAAACTCAGTAAACGTTACGAGTCCCGTTTCGTTTCCTCTGGGCTGGCTCGTCCACTCACAGGTTAAGTCCTCCCACATCTCTATTTTCCTCTAACATGACGTGTGTACAGTTGCATTTAATGTAAATACTTCATGTCACCTGCACTATGTTTAGTTGACGGATATTGTATCACATGCAGATGTTTCACAGAGGATTGTAACTCATCTTGGCTTTTGCTGTGTTTTAGCGTTTGTACTATTTTTTCTATGATTCTGTGAACGCTTGTCCTCCCTTCACGGCTGCGTTATTGCCTGGTTTTTCTGTGAGGTTATTTTGTGAAAGCACGCTTTAGTTTCAGCATTAAAGGGAATAAAGGTTTGACATGATTACAGAGCCGGAGTCAAACTTTTGTGTTGCTTCTTTATTTATTTTTTTGTGACATATGACTTTGAGTGTGATCCATTTCAGTTAAGAACACAGAGGAAGTTCCCTGCTATAGTATAGTGAAAAGATTTCTATCAAGCCAAATCATGAATTGTTGTTTCTTTCATAATCAAATGATGGTGAAAATAAAGAAGGAAAGAGGCTCTGCTGCAACAGTGCAGATAAGAGCCAACAAGGTCTGATTTAAAAAGAGAAGGAAGCAAAAAAAAAAGAGGACAAACACTACCTGATCAGCCGATGGCATGGATTACCAAGTGATGGCATCCCGCAAGGATTAAAGGACATCAGTTTTACATTCACCCTTAAAAATCACTTTCAGTGCCATCATTTGTGCAGAAACAAGGTCTGAGGCAGAAGAAAGAAACTCAAGTAAGAAAACATCTGGAAGTCCCTCAGAGTTGCTGCTGTGCCCTAGAAACGAGCCAACCGAGGCAGTTCAGGCTTCTAATAAGGATGCCTCCTGGGTGCCCCCTGGAACCCACGGAAGATTTCTTAGGCCGCCTTGGAGTTGTTAACTCACCTCATTCGAGCACATCTTGAGATCTCCTGCAACGATCGGGAAGATGCTGCTGGGAAGCGCGTTTGAAGTAGCTCGCTTAGTACAGTGCCACCATGACCAGACTTGGATGAGAAAGTGGATGGACAGACAGGTGTTTATATTTCAGTACACGAGGCCCGTGGGTTTTCCCATCCACTTCTACTTCTACTCAGCCTTATACAAGTTTTATACAATTTTAAGGTGCAAAAATTGAACATATATAATGAATGCTGTCCATATTTTTTGAAAAATGGTCCATCAACCTGCTTTCAGGTCTTTTTTTATTGTTCAGCAGGAATAACTAAAAGACTATGAAAAGATAAGAGGCTGAAATTTTCTCTGACCTTTCATGCCATCAAACTGAATCAGGATTTGTAATTTGGCAAAGATACACCAGAAAATGTCCAAGTATTGGCTGGTTAAGTTAAGATAAAAGGTCACACACTAGTAAAGTCTCAAATTTTATTGAATTAATTTAAAAAAATGTCTGAGGACTGTTCCACATCACTAAAGCATGCTATAAGGTTACTTGGTAGATATCTGAGTTCATCAACTTAGCCACAAGTCAAATGGGAGAAAACACAAGACGTCCTAGGTCATTTCTCATAGTGTGCATGGAGATGAGGTGGTTAACACATTCTTACACAAACAGTCTAAACAGTGTTCACTCAGAATTCACTGGTTTCGCTCTCTTGACTCCTGAAATTGATTTTAATGCCACAGCGTCTGGATAAAGTATGTGGTTTGGAAGCTGCTCTGAGTAGATGCTTTTCTGAGGTTAGAGAGGTTCCTGCTGCTGCACGGTGGAGGAGATATCCTGAGGTCCTGGACTGGCGCACAGCCCTGTAAGGGAAAAAAGACCAACTCAAGTGCACATTAGTTCAGTGGCCACACTTTACTCTGAAATCTAATCTGAAATCTGAAATGTATAGAATTTAGAGGTGAAACTGACCATATGGAGACAGAAAGTAACTAAATACGAAGTATATAGTGTACGTGCTCTTATCTTTGTGGATCTGGCAGCTGTAGCGATTATATTTTCAGTCTGCCTGGCTGATCTGGATGTTCTGATAGACTGAGCTTCATGATTTGCAGCTACAAGGTATGAGCATGCATATTTCTATAAACCGTATATATAGTGGTAGATCTAAACAAATATGGACCATACAGTATGTAATATAACAAACATACAGTACTGCGCTATGATCAGGGCTGCATTTTTTCTCCAAGCAGCAGATCACTGAATCACTTTCCTTTATGATAAAGCATGTAACTACATGCTTTATCATAAAGGAAAGTGATTCAGGGCTGGATCAAGTGACCCTGAATCCTCCCTTAGTTATGCTGCAATCCGGTTGTTCAGTCTGACGTCACTAGCCGTGTCTGGGTCTAAACTCCGCTGCAGGTCCATATATCAAACAATCACTATGGCTTTACTGAGAGTTGAAAAACTGTCTAAATTCTTTCATCTTTAATAAAATGATCAGCGTTCTGCTCTACCAGGTGTAACAATTGAGTTTAACATCCAGGCATCCATGAAAACGGAATTTATGACATTTAACGGAGTTAGAAGTTAGCAGGGAGTTAGCTCGCTAGCTTCTATCTAAATACAATATAGCATGTCCTGACTGCGGGGTTTTGGAAACAAATTAAAACGTACAGCTCTGTTATCACTTCCAACATAAATGAAGACAGAAAGCTAAACAGCAGTGACGTTTGTAGGGTTACTGAAGTTTGGCTAGCTGGTATATAATGATGTGCTACGTGACCGCTAGCGACACAGCTATGTTAGCATAATATAAACAAGCTAACTTTTTTTCCACTTGATAAAAGTTACCGTGAGTGTTCTCGGTGGTCAGGAACAAATGTAATCGCATGGCAGGATGCTGTAAACGGACCAAACTTCAGCCAGGAGAACAACTGAGATAATCCATCCACAATACGAGGTTAGTCATTCATATACTGCTGCATGGGCTGGGCTGTAGTTACATCCTAAGGTTTTAAAAACTGAGCTTAAATAAATGATTAGCGGTAATAAAAGCCGAGGGAGGTCAACAGTGATCGCTGACTGTTTTAGGAGCTTTTTGAGATCAAATAGAAGAAAATACATAACATTAAACATGTTAACAACACAAATGCCATATTAAACGCAGACTACTTTAGACCCGGAAGTAGGATTCATCACGTCATCACTGAACAAGCGGTAGGCGTAGGCTGCTGGGGGATTCCCATGATGCACTGTGCGTTTCTTTTCACTCACTATGTGTTAATAGACCTCTCTGCACTGAATCATACTTGTTATTACTCTGGCTCTCTTCCACAGCATGTCTTTTATCCTGTCTTCCTTTTCTCATGGCAACCCTCGTCACCCCTCCCTGAGCCTGGTTCTGCTGGAGGTTTCTTCCTGCTAAAAGGGAGTTTTTCCTTCCCACTGTCACCAAATTGCTTGATCATCTGGGATCGTATGATTGTTGTGTTTTTCTCTGTATTTATTATTGTAGGGCCTACCTTACAATATAAAGCACATTGAGGTGACTGTTGTAGTGATTTGGAGCTGTATAAATAAAACTGAATTGAACTTAATTGAACTGAAGGCCGAATAGTCAGTTTTGTTGCCCAAGTGGACATGAATACCATGTTGAAATGCATCATAACTTATATATGAGCATTTATGTAGCCCTGCACCGTACTGAAAAATGTCTGTGTTGGAATAATGACCATGAAGAAAGGGAAGCTGCATGCTTTGTATTCCATACAGAGCAGCTTTCCAGGATTCACAGTTAAAAATAAGCTTTTTTTAATGACACGCTTGTGCAGTGCCTCAGTGCACAGCCGAGGCGATCAGGTGTGTGAAGGTGTTCAGAGCAGTTTGAGCAGCTGGCTCACAGACTGACTTACACTGACTGCTCCTTACTTTTGCACTGAATAGAATAAATGTATTAGACCGTCTGTTATGAAAACAGGAAAACACAAATATTTTCGAAATCTGTTGTGAACTTCAAAAGTAAAAGTAACCGTTTTGAGCCTGTAAACTGGAGTTCTCTGAAAAGCAATGAAGCATAACATTCATCCACCAAGGATCATTTCTGTTCAGGAATTCAAATAAATGAAGGAACTTACTGGATAAATATTCATATCAAGCATTTATTTTTCTTTAATTTACAAATATTATTATTATTTCTTTTTTAGCTGATAAGATGCATTATGAGGAGACTAGAACAGTCCTTTTACTGTGATTATGCATGGCAGCTGCTTTAGTGTAAAAATAAGGTTCATAAACAAAGGAAGGCTTTTTCTTTTTTTCTTTTTTTTTTTGCTAAACCAGCCTCTCTGTCTCTGTGTATTTATTTCATTCAGCCTGACAGACCTGACTGCTGCATTGTTGCAGGGGTTACATCAGACTGCGGTCTGGCAACACAACCGCTCTGAATTTTCCTCATTTATCATCTCATCAAAACAGAAAATGAACAGAAACCAATTAATGTGACTGAATAACCCTTCATACCACTACACTGCTCCTGAAAGTTTGCTCATACACACGTGAAGACCAAACTAATGAAAGCCAAAGAGGCAGATAGAAGACACGGCTGGAAGGCTGAGCACAGCCGCAACATGAAAACCACTGACAAAGGAAGTGAAATGATCTGCTGGGAACTCTGTGGTCCTGGCTCACCAGGAAATCACCAGAACACCACCAGAGACCTGCGCTATGAAACAAGCTGAACACAGCCCAATATCTCCTTATCGTGTGTTATGTGAGTGATAAGGGACCGAGCCAAAACCTGCTTTAAATTCCAGGCCTCAGATGAACAGGTATAACTTGCACAAACTAACCAGACAGTCCCGTTAAACAGGGTGCTGATGCGTCGACAGTAAACACAAGCAGGTAACCTGTAGGATTACAGAAACCTCAGAGAACTTTAGCAAGAGAAAGATCACCAACAGAGCTAACACCTGACGTTTAAAAAGTGAGGCAGCATAGTTTTATGATTTATCCTGTAGTTTTTTCATCTTCCATTCAGTTATGAAATATGCAGGATTTGGAGGAGAGGACGGGAAGCTTTAGTTGTACTTTGACTGATCACATTCAAGCAGATCTTCACTGGTTTACTCAACAAGTAAACAGTTTATTTGCCGAAATTAAATGTCAGAAACATCTGCAATGCTCTAATTTCAGGTTAGCTTTTAAAATGTAAAATCTATGGCAGTAAATGATGATGAATGGAAGGCCCTCAGAGGGCATGTCAGCAGGGGGTTTTCCAGACCGAGCACTGTCTGGACCGAGCTAAAATTCAAACTGATGTTTTCTGGCTGGAACAAAAAAGATTTTTTTTTGGGCACCTTATGGGATCTTTACTGGTTTCAAGTGTCGATTGTTGTAATGAGACGCAGAAGCAGTTCAGGATTTGCAGCCCTCTGCAGTTTTCTGGATCAGAATTCACGACTTACTTTTTTCGTTTGGAGGTGAATTTCCCAGATAAGCAGAGTATGATGCATCGCTGTTTACTGCCCATCTCTTGACTGCTCTCCCTCCGCTCCTCTAGTTTCAACATCTCCTTTGACATTTCCTTTTCCTGCTCGTGAAGTGATGAGCGCTCATGATAAATATCTGGAATATGAACATACACCCTGTTTTCCTGTTGCACTGTGAAACGTGAACAGACCATGAATATTAATCAAATTCTTTTTGACTTTGCCAAGGGAAAAGGAGAACTTCCCTTCAGTAAGACTCAGCAGCAAATGTAAATCTTCAGTGCCTTGCTCAAGGACATGTGTGCAGGCTATTAGTAAAGGAAAAAAAAGAACAGTTAGCCTCAAATAAATCTTAAATATAGCAAATGGTGCTGATTCCACAGCGGTAACAATCCTCTATTTGTCAGTTCACTTCTGTTTGCATTAAAAAAAAACTGATTCTCTGTTTTTATAAACATGAAGCAATAATTTTGTGCAAAATGCAACAGAAATATATAATATTAACAGTTTTTATCAAGGAAAATATAGTTGGTATATACAGAATTTACAACAGTCAAGTCCATTTTATTTGTTTTTCCTGAATCATGTGTGAAAAATCATGTCTGATTTTAACGATCATGATGTGCAGTATTTGTTTACAAGCAGATATTTCTCGAGTTTTTTTCAATGTTTTAATGAAAGCATTACATAATGTGGATGATGGAATCCAAATCTACAGTTACACTTTCCTATTAAACATTCTGGTCACTCTGAACTTCTGATATAAATTTATTGATGCATTTTTTTAATACAAGCCATCATGAGGACGTGTGCAGAAATGTTTAAAAAGTGTGAGGCTGAATACATCATGTAACCCAGTGAGTTTACACCAGGGGCGGAGCGTGGGGGTGGCTTACGGGGCTTAAGCCCGGGTTGTTTTGTCAGAAGCCCGGGGTATTTTGGAGTGTAATTTTTTCATAGTTAGATGCCTGGCTGACAACTGTATAAAACAAAAAGTACACACAATATTCGAAGCACATAGTGCACACTGTGGGAATTTACGACTGTGCGTGAATCCCCCCCTGATATTGGTATGATCCGAGCTCAGGCACTAAGCGACTGAGCGAGGGGGCGGGGGGAGCTGCTGCCCGTGAGTGCGCTGTTGGAGAGACGGAGCCAGCCATACTAAGGAGAGCTTAAGTTTGACCAGGTACCAAAGCAAATCATTCGTACCGTACAAATAATGTAAATATGACGGTGCATCACGAAAGATTGATATGAAACTGATCACTTGACCAATATTATTTTACTCGCTCTTCAAGTGAATCAACAAATGGCGAAATGAAAAGCCGAACAAATGCTATTTTTTAGAGAGTCTTAGCTTACGTGTGTTTATTTCATATTTTCAGTTCTTACCCTCCCCGACTAAATCGGTTTCAGTTATGTACTGAAATATAAGAATGGACATTAGAGGCTTCTTTCAAAGAAAAAACTCTGGTAAATGTTATTTTATATATTA
Source organism: Aulonocara stuartgranti (assembly GCF_965226115.1). Classification (NCBI taxonomy): domain Eukaryota; kingdom Metazoa; phylum Chordata; class Actinopteri; order Cichliformes; family Cichlidae; genus Aulonocara; species Aulonocara stuartgranti. The sequence continues at coordinate 26,045,069 of NC_138951.1, forward strand.
TGCTTTGTATGTTGTTCAGTATATTTCTATGCAAAACAAGAGGGATTTCAGTACACAGCAGGATATTCACAGTTATAACCAGATATTTACACTTTAGGGAGAAATTTTTTTTACTGTACAACATCAATTTAGAGTAAACTTTTGTTTTAGATAAATATTGAAATATCTTTTGAATTAGTTAAATGTCAGAATAAAGAGAGACAGAGCTGTCTATTTTTTATCACTTTCATTAAATTTAGGAGTACATATACACTAAGTTTATTGTTAATTAATAAGAAAACTCCAGACGATTCCATTCTGAGCTGAAGAAGCTTCTGATTGGTTAGTAGAGTCCATGTGAGTAAACTGGTGGCACAGCTGTGGATGCATATAAGGCAAAACACAGAGCCTGTTTCTGTGACATGGGAAAATCAAGAGATGTCAACCAAAACACCAGGAACAGAACTGTGGAGCTCCATAAGTGTGGCTCAGTTTGAATACAATTTGGTGCCATTTGCAATTAAAAAACACAGATAGTTTCTCTCTTTACTCTTAAAGTTAACAAATATGTTTTTATATTTATCAATCTAAAAAAATAAACATTTAGTCTGATTTGATGTTACAATTAAAAAAGTGTTTTGATCTGAAGAGTTTGTAAATATCTGGTTTCAACTGTATATTTGATGATTGTCAGCACAAAGAGAGAGAGAGAGGAGCAGAGATTGAGATGGAGAATGAGGACAGAACAGAGATGAACAAGAGCAGGTGAGACACACATGTTAGTCAAATGGTTGCTTACTAAAAGTATCACCGTATCATAGGTCCTCATGTATCTCGTACCTAGTGTTTCTTTTTAGGTTTGTTATTTTTCAAATTCTACATTTATTAAGTTCTGCAGGCTTGTTTGCACAACAAGGCTAAATAATTATATAAACTTTTCTCAATCTAAATATTGTACTTTGGTAGAATTAAATAAATAAGTGTAGTGCAGGTCTATGATGATTTTTAGTGCTACTATCATCTAGTTCTGATTGTGGTTATGTCTTGGTTAAGTCCTCAGTAGTCCTGCTTTTGAACTGTTGTAGTCCTGTTTTAATTCTGGATCAGTTCTGGGTCTGGTTGAATTGGGGTTTAGTCCTCGTGTCTTGATACAGCCCCGACTTCGTTCTGTCTCGCTGCTTAATTAAAAAACTAGTTTAAGGTGTCCTGCATGTGTGATATATATATTTCCCTATATGAAGTCATTCTTTTTTGAACAAAACTCAAAACAGAGCCTATTAATCTTTCAGTCATTTCTACACCCCCCCCCCCCCTCAAAAAAAAAAAAAAATCCCACATGCATACTACCCTTTAGGGCTAAGCCCCGGGTGTTTCAAATGTCTGGCTCCTCCTCTGGTTTACACGACTCAGTAATGCACTACAACATGTTATTGTTAATTGGGATTTATCATTACTCTGTTAATCACTGAGTTGATCAAAAATAAATCAATAATAAAAGATAAATACTATAAATATAAGAATAAAACCCAAAGAGTATATTTAACACCCCTACTGGTTAGGAAGGAACAAGCCCCACCTTCCCCTGCTCTGTACCGTCACGTGCTCAGACACAGAGAGAGACAGAGGTGCAGGAGACCATCGCTGATTTTCACCGCCAAGCTTTTTGCTGGAAAATAACTATTAACTTGATAAATTGAGCAAATATCCATACCGGAGATCTGCATGGACCTTGGAGAAACGGACCTGATTTATTGTGAACATTTCGGACCTTGAAACCATCGCGGTGAGTCAGAAGCTGTTAAGGTAACCTTGAAGCTAAAAAGCTAACAAGAAGTTAACAGGGAATATAATGGCCCAATTTCAATGTTGTAGATCTGCGCGGGAGCGGATGAAGTGGACAAGATCCTCTCTGAGAGTTGAACAAGATCCTCTCTGAGAGTTGAACAAGATCCTCTCTGAGAGTTGAACAAGATCCTCTCTGAGAGTTGAACAAGATCCTCTCTGAGAGTTGAACATTAGAAGTGTGCTGGTGAGTTAAACTGGGACTGGGCGAATCAGGCTAATTGAAAGCTAACTAGCCTAATGCTCATAGCTGCAGCTGTAGCTGACCACGTTTTCACTGTGGGAGAACACACGGGGTTTCTCATGGAGTTCAGCCATTTTGAGCACTCAGCTTGTGTGCTGATGATATTCTAGTATTACTTGTTGAATATTAAATGCACTAAAATTAGATGATGGAATAAGTTAATGTTGATCTTAAAGGTCATGAATCTACTTTATTTTGTTACATTTGATGCTCGAGCGGCACTGGATAGATGTCCGTGTGTATTCTTACTGTGCTGATACGTTACCACATACTGTAAAACTACAGCCTGTGGGTTTTTGTATATTCTTTTCATAATTTTATTTTGTACATTGAGTGTAAATAATATATTGCTTCATTGCTATGCAGTGTATAGCAATGCTCCTGTAATTCAGTTAAAGGGCAATACTGTAAAAAACCAATCTACCATAGTTTATGGTTTATTTCTGATTTCTGATAGAAATGTGCACCTTGATGATAGAATAAGCTGATTGTGATTTAAAGATTGCATTCATGATTAAGATGCACTGTATAGACTATAGTTAGAAATTAGAATTAATGTTTTGTGCTTGTTTTGTTATAGCACTTACATTATTTACATATGGCCATGTATATCTTTAGAGTGTGAACTGAATTAGTAATAGTCCTGTTGTTTACAGGCTAGGTTTTTTTTATGGGATCGTGAGACCTGGATCTCTTCCTGACGAGGAAGATGGCGAGCCTTTCCCTTTGAACCGAACCACAGCCATTCCGAGTTGGCCCAGAAGGGCAGGTTGCTCTTCTCTCACGAACAATCGCAACAGTGCGGTAGGACGAAATCTCACCAATCACAAACTTTTGACCTGTTGGATTTGACTTGACTGAACACTGACTATTAAGCCGGCAAGACTGACATATCTGAGCTCAGATAGGATTCTGATTGTTATTATTATTGCTGTCACTGTATTTTATTTTATGTTTTCATTCCTGTTCATGAAATGCTGTTAAATTGTTGCTAAATAGTTTAATACAATTCATAGCAACTTTACCTGTGGCTCCAGTCATTCTTCTCCACGCAACTCACTATCCCTCCTACGAATCTAGCTATTGGCCCATTCTCTCCATCTTACTTTAATTTCCCCTACCCTATCCTGTACTGGGCTACAATCACATTTCACCTGTTTTTCTCGTTTCATGCTCATTTGCTGTTTTGTTAGTTTGAGTTTGGTTTATGAAAAATTGCATTCGGATTCAAATGTGCCTCATTGTGATTTACATTGTATCCAACAGTGAAAATGAACGGTGAAACTAAAACATGCTTATCTTAAATGACACCTTCAGAATGACACCGTCCTCTCGAATGAGTCATTATGAAATCATAACTGTGGATTTATGTTTTATAAATCACAATATACAAAATCAATATGTGCCACTGTTAGTTATAAAACAATATACATCCTTAAACATTACTTATAACAACAAGTATTTACTGTTAGTATTCTCAGTTCAACACAGGCTTCCAGTGATTTGGAAATTGTAATTTTTCTTCTTTCTTTTTTTTTTTTTTTTTACATTTTACGATGTCCAAACTCTTTTAAGAAATTGGGCTGTGATTCGTTTTTTCCTGTCTTAATCCACTTTTCAGCTTCCACATAACATTTGAAACGGATAAATGAAGACTATTTCATTTTGACGTGCACGCCTGACTTCTCCAGCAGATGAACCTTATGCATATATATGTTTTAGAAATGGGGCCAGATTACATACAGTCTGTAATAAATCCCAGGCTCCCCTGAAGCTCGAACACAATAAATCACATGCTGTTTCTTTTCCCTTCCCCATGTTTCTTCTTTACTGCATTCCCTTTCAATCACCTTTCTTCTTATCTCTCCAATCCTTTCCTCTCATCTCCTTTTCTTGTTTCATTAGGTTCATTGAAAATAAAAGTGAGCTGCTGATAAAAAACAGGCTGGGTCGGTCATCAGCCGTTCAGTACGACAGACCAACATTTGATTTTCTGCTTTGAAATAAGAGCTTGAAACAGTAAACCGAGGTGCCTTCTCACTTCCCATAAAACATGGTTTAGGGGAAGGAGGAGGGATGAGGTCGGCCAAACATCAGACCTCATAAACCCGTACGTACCATATATATAAAGTGTGGTCGGAAGGAAGGGGAGCTGGAGGGGGGCAGCAAGGTTACACTTAGAAGTCATTTAGGTAAACCGAGTCCATTCCTGAGCTCAACTGCTGTATGGATGTGGTAGGTCAGGCAACATTTGCATACCGCCTTTTTTTAACAAAAGCAAGGAAAGAGTCATTTATCCCCATAGCAACCTTTACAATAATTAACCCTTTGAAATGGTAAACAAGCCTCACTTTAAACTGAGCAACACAACAAAGTGCTCAACTTGGAGTTCCGTGTTTGGCATGAGGACGGTTCAGTATGTGCAGGAGTCAGGGATAAAGCTACCAAACATTTGGAGGTAATCTAACAGTGTTTACTTAATAGGTCTCTCCCAACAAAAAGGTAACACAATGGTGACTGAGCATGACTGAGGTGACTCGTATTTATTAAGACTTTTGTGAACTGGATGTCTGTGATTGCTACTAGAATCAATACACGTTCCTGCTCATGCAAAGCCAACATTTCCTACAGCTGCTATTTCAAATAAACAATATTTAGCTAGCGAAATACACCAGATGACTGGTTGCCTACTGTTTGTTAGTGCTATGGTAACACTATGCTAAGTGTACTGTGTTAATCATCAAAACTCTGTTTACGGAACAAGACATGGTTCGTTGATGACGGGATGCAGGGGGCACTGTGAGCAGTTGGATGACAACCTGCACACCTGCATTGTCTCAGAGACTCCCTCTGTGAGTGTAATTTATGGTCCTGCAAACGTGGCCATCTGTGTAGTGCAGGTAAGGGTGTCAAAGATAAGGCCCGGGGGACAGAATTGTCCCGGCGAAGACTTAATAAATGGATGTGGATGACCCATGTGTCAACACGAAAGGAGGAATAGCAGAGTTCACCAGGAAAAGGAGACTTCCTCTCTCTCTCCTCGGCCGGCTGACGACCAGCAGTAGCACAAATAAGAGTTGCATCTGTCTGCCTCCAGCCAACAACAAACCGCTTTCACGCTTAGGCATAAAACAAGCATGATGCTGCTTCCAGCTTTTGGCAGAGCCGTGCAGTCTGCAGCGTGAAATCAGATCACTCAGCTGATAGAAGGAGATAAAAACATTTGCTGTTACCGCCAGTCACAGCGCTCGGAGAAGGTTTTGTGAGGTTTGTGCAGGAGGCTTGCCACTTTGATGCCAAGCACGTTCAGGTAGAGTCCTGTTATAGGTAAAGTACAATAGCATGTTGTCAGGCCAGCATCCTGCCCCATCTCGTCACTACTCTAATCTTTGACTATATAACAGTAATTAGTTATTCAATGCTAATAGAAACTAAAACCACATAAACAATGTAATAAATAATGTTCAGTTTATCTGTTCAGATGTATCCTCATTATAAAGGTTTTGAAGTAAAGTATGAGAGTAGTAAAACATATCAACATACCTATAATATTTGACGTGCGGTTACAAACATCTGTGGAGAGAACTGCAGTTCGATTTTTTTGTTGTACATCAGGCTTTTGTAACAAATTACTTCATCAGTAAACACACCTGCAGGCCATCAGGTAACAATTTTGTGGGTTATAAAAACCTTTGAACTCGGAGAGAACACTGCATAAACAACCTACCACACAAGATTATAGAGGACATTTAATTGAATGAATTGAGCTTTTTAAACTCATTAATCTTTGTTTTCTTCAAGTGTGCATTACAGTGAAAAGCTGGAGGACAAAATCAGTGTGTGGTTGCCATAAATTCACATTAAAACTAATAAAGGAAATGTAATTAGGATATCACATGTCAGTTGGCTCGCTCCAAGTAACGATTTACCAAGGCTGTCACTTTTATGACAGGTTCATCATTTTCTGTCTGTTCACATGAAGGCATCTGGTTTGATGCTTTCTTTTCCTTTGTCATAAAAAAAACAAACAAACTGGAAGCAAACTGCATCATATTTCCTCTCCAGTGACGTGTTAAGTTCCCCGTGAGCTCTTGTTGAGGCTCACATTTACAGCTTTTCCAAATCATTACAAATTGAAAACCCATTTAAGTCAAGCACCAGTCATAATAAATCAAATCTCCACCGCAGTTGGTTTTCTGCTTTTCTGTTTATTTGCTCTGATATTGCATCTGAACATAACTTTTTCCAGTGAAGAGCTATCTTTTAGCAATGTTATGATCATTCATTTCCCCCTCGAGCTCCAAACAGTTTCACTGCTAATGGGTCTAGAGCTTTTTGAAAAATACAAATAGGAACAAACTAATAAGAAACAGCTCTTGATGATTTCTTGGCATATGGAGCTTGTGGGACCTGAGGCTGCGTTCAAAAAACCCTCTTGCCACACTTGGCAGATCCTGATCCCACAACATGCTCGTTTCTTATATGAAGAATTAAAATTGATTAAGGCTGATGGAGTAAAAACATGATTGCTGTAAAAACATGCATCTATAACCCAACAAAGAAATGTAAAAATTCACCTAGTTTAAAGCTTATAAATGCTCTTGTTTGCTTTGCAGCCTTTATACGTTTTTGCTGTTTGATGAGGTTTGGTTTCCAAAATAGTCATGATGTCAGATATTAGGTGAGTTCAAAGAAACTTGCAATGAACCCAGAGAGTGTGTTCTGGTGTCAAACAGCATCATTCAGCAGAATGTGCAGAAGAAACAACAGTTACAGACGTCTCCCCTGTGCGACTTAAAGCCACGGCGAGCCGTCTCCATTGTTCTGTGAACAACCACATGTTGCGTTCCCCAAGTTCCTTTTGCCGGCTCATCTGTCAGAGCTCTGTTTTGATCTTTGAGGACCAAGCCTTTTCCAGAATTAATCACACAATGCCTCAATCCGTTACCAATCAGTGGTGGTCGCCTGCCAGAATTCTTATTAGAGTGTCTTGCTGAGCCTCAGTTTTTTAAAAAAAATTCCCCGTCTGGCCTCACCCCAGTCATCTTTTGGAACAAATCTGATCTGCTGTGGTTCCACCTCATAGGGACTCAAATGGTCTGGTGCTAGCATCTTGGTGCCAAATAATACAGGACACCTTCAGAGGTCTGTTGGAGTTTAGGACTTTGTAGGTCAGAACTGTGTAGTCGGAGGTAGGGGTAAAGAAAATTTCCTTTTCTGTTCCTACAGGTACAGTCTACACAAAGGTAAGTGCAGGAGAGAAGTATCTCACATTTTCTATATGTACTTTTCAAATTAGGAATCACAATGTCCACATTCTGCAGTGGCTTCTGTTTTCTTTTGGCTTTTGGCTTTTATAAATTTCCATTTGGAGGATGATGGAGAATGATCTCAAAATAAATAGTGACGCTGCAAAAACCTCAGTCTTTGCAAAATCAGAGTCCACGATTAAAACTCTGATGTACCTTTAGAATTGGTGGGGTGCCACTGTTGGACCTAAAGGTGTAGTAGGATTCTTTATTTTGTGATGCAGAGACTCTGGCTCCTTTCAGAGGGCCTTGATATAGTTGGGGGCATTTTGGGAAGTTCGGAGGTGGTGTTGTGGGTTGTGGGTTTAGCTGGTTGGTTGGTATTCAGAGGGCAGGAGATGTGTAGGTGGAGTGGCTTCAGACCAGAAGTGTCTGCTTCCAGACTCAGACTGTATGATGTGGTGTTTTCTCCAGCACAAATCCACCGGCTCACGGCTGTCACAGCAACAACAAAGTGAGAAAATGCTTCCTGAATCAAAGCAAACCGACTCAAGTGCTGAGGTGTAATTATACAAGCGCAGATGGAGCCGTCGACCTGGCCAGACGACCACAGACCCTTTTTTTAAACACTGTTGTACACATTTGTGTGCAAGTCTGCGTACATCTGTGCTTTCAATTATTCAAACTGAGAGATGAACAGGTTGTTTTTCTCCACTAAAGCCCATCTGTTTGGGCCTCTAAGGAGGGGTCGATCATGCAGGCAGAACACCATTGAAGAAGAATTAGCAGTAATTTATCCTTCTAATACAGCTCACTGATCTTCACCGTGTGTTAAAGTCTTTACTGGTGAGGAAAAATGAGAGAATGTGAGGAAATGGTTATCAGACTGTGAGGGGAGAAAATGAGATCCACATGAAAAACAGGCACAGACAACTGAGACAAATCGAACCAAACATCACATCGATAATGAAGTCTTTGACAGTGTAAAACATCCTTCACTTATTTAACAGCAGTGCAGATGAATTTAAAATACGAGCTCATATTTAAATCATAACCCAAATTAACAGGCGACACAGTGCAGTGGTCGGTACTGTCCCCTCACAGGAAGAAGGTCTCGCTGTGCCTGTCAAGGACGTTAATTTTAGTCCTTCAGAGACTTTCAGCCCCATGTGCATCAGGTTAACTGGTGATTCAATAACTCTGAATTGGACACAAAAATGAAATGGAAACCAAAATTAAGCTGTTAATTTTAATAGACTTACACCAAATCACCAAACACATCTCCGCATGCTCACTGACTGGCAAGACTGAGATCTGTATTTATAATAGTCAAAGATCACACTGACTCAGTTTTATTAACGCTGTTCTAACAACCATCAACTACTACACGATTGATCTGACTGAGTGTAAGGACAAATACTCTGGGACATTCAGAACATGTCTCTGTCTGGGAGGTCTCTGATGCAGAAAAGTTCATTCAGATTCTGTTCAGCAGAACAACAACACAAAAAGGCTTTCGAAAGCTGAAGAGAACCAGTCAATATAAGGGATTTTGTTTGGTGACCCTCAGGTGCAAAACACTTCAAAACACCAAAACCCAACATTTCATAAAACATAAGAATGGAAAAAATAAACACAACAACCTCAAGACCGCTAATTTCCATCTCTACAAAGATTACAGTTAGAGTGACCCACAGAGAGAGAACCGACACCAGAATGAAAAAACCCAGACTGAAAGAGAGTGGAAGGATCTTCTAATGTTTCACAAACAGTGAAAAATGTAACATCCTTTAATGTTCAAAGACGACTCCTTTAGTGAAATCTGTGACCCGTAAGCTATTACTTAAGATTACACTCAACTGTCACTGTGTTAGTAACACCTGGGTTTCATGGCTTTGACATCTTTTTGCCTCCAGAACTGAGAAATGTGCCATGTCAACCCATCAAAAATCGATATGGCAACATGACATTTGTTGTTTGCAAAACTTGTGCATATGATGATGCCATTTATATTTGCATTTAAAGTTATGAAATATGATTCATTAAACATGTTTGTGGTTGTTACAGTAAAAATAACTTTTTCTACTCGAATTTTATGGGGTTTTTTTTCTGATTTTAGATCAATTGTGTTAATACAGTATGCCAAAATGAAAACATAACTGTAAATTCAGACATGTGAGGTTGTGCTGAAAAGGATGATACCAAATTTTTCGGTAAGTGAATGTGTTTAATTGTAGGCAGGGACATTACTGGATATTCTTTTGTTATTGCTACAGAATAATTTATGTTATACTTTGTTATTGCTACAGAAGAATATTGATTTTATTGTTTTACATTTACAATTTTTTTTCCTGGGGACCCTGTGACACCCCATCGAAGAGCCGTAGTCTGTGGATCTCTTAAGATCTCGCTGTTGGGTTTGTAAGGCCATGTTACTCCTCAATTTCTATCTTGTTCAAAGAGAAGATATAAAACAAAGATCTAAGCTAATCAACCTTAGTGTTCTGCTTTTTAAAAATAAGAATCGATAAGAGAATCGATAAAGAATCGAATCATTAAACATAATCGAAGATGGAATCGGAATCGTGAAAATCTTATTAATTCCCATCCCTATCTGACACACAACACAAAACTAGAAATCTAGCAATCTAAACAACATAGAGTCAGGAACACCAATGTGTAAGTATCACATACCTGTGGATCCTTTGTGCCTGTCAGAGTGAAATTCAGCTCAAAGCTTTGCTCTGTGACCTTGGATTTTCAGCTGGAGCTGGATGCCAGCCTCACCTTTTCTCGCAGCTCAACAAAGATTTTTTCATTTCCAAAGCTCAAGTTGGCTTGTTTTCAACAGCGCAAGAACATTTCAATTCAGTTTTATTTTATTGATAAAATTGAATTGAAATAAAAAGTATGTGTGAAACACTGAGTTCATATTTCTGTTTCATTAAAGATCCAACCCTGTATCCTTCACATGCCCTGCTTGTCTCTCAGGAATGTTGATCCGGTCTTTGACTGGTGGACAGAAAATATGGGGTGGATTTGTGGGCAGAATTAGGTGGTTTTTATACTAAAGCTGATCAGGACATTCTGTTCATGGGAGCTCATAAAATCTGCCTGTGTGTATTTTTTCTTTGTGTCCAGTTGAAGCAGACAGCATGCTTTTATTGCTCCTGTATGTCCATCATTTTTTCCAAGATGAGTTTGATGTGCATTCTCATCATCGGGGAATTTCAAACCAAAATGTATTTGATGTATTTAAAGTAATGGAGAAAATAAATATACATGGAGAATACTAAATCCAAATTTTAGACACCTCAATGTTACATCAGATGTAAGCTGGCAAAAATGTGAAGCTGACTGAAAAAAGCTTTGTGCCAAACTTTGTTAAACATGTAATAAAATCGTATGTTTTATTTCACTTCATTCAGCGTGCTGCGTTCCAAAAGAACCTCCTCAGGAATAAAATCTGTTTGTTGTTCTACAATGAACAAGTGTGCATTATATACATAATAAAGGCCATAATAGGAACACTGGGATTCCAAAATCCATCATTTTTAATTTGTTTCAATTCAGCTTTATTTATACAGTGCAAAACCAGAACAACAGTCGCCTCAAGGTGCTTTATATTGTAAGGTAAAAGAAGAGAAAAAAAGAAAACTGTGGGCGTGAGATGAACAGGTGCAGTACTTAACCGAATTTCCCAGAGGAACCCGCCCGAGGGATTAATAAAGTTCTATCTTATCTTATCTTACTTCTTTTGTTGCTTTTTGTTTGAAAAAGGTGGGTTTGATTCTTGAGGAGTTGCTGTCATGACTCATCCAGTGATTTCACTCCCTGGTCAGTCAGTGGCATGCAGTCTGTTGAAACTGTTTTTCAGCTCCACTCAGTTTGTTTGGAATTCTGGTAGTTAAGTAGGTACTAAGAAGTACCTGTGATCAGGTACTGCTACCTAATGGTAAACACCTAATGGAAATGAGGCATATGTATTGCAATTGTATTGTAACTTATCTCCCTGGATACCAGATTTAGGGGTGTGGCCACATTGATTAACAGATATCCTGACACAGAACAATGGAGCCAATCAGTGTCTGCTTAGCCTCACTTCTGCTATTCCTGATTAATTTCTGTTATTCAGCTGTGGTCAATGAAATTCTCTTATGTATTTATATTTAGTTTGTTAGCACTAACTGACAAATTTGTGTCTCTGCATTGCACCTGTACTGTTTATGAATGTAGCTTGCTAGCCAGGTTTGCTAATGTTAGATGATAACTTAGCATTCCTCTTTTCATACATATGAGGTAACGTCTGGCATCATAAAAAACAAAACACAAAAACTGGATTAAAGCAGAATCAGAAATTAATGTGTGACGTCATGATGACTACAAACCGTCGTTTAGTTTGTTTGTGACTAAATTAAAGAGACAGAGTTGCAGTTCCTCTAATGCCTGCTTGGATTTGACTTCAAAAACAGGTCAGAATCTCAAAAAGTTTGTTCCTCATTTTGATCTGGTTGAGTCTGTAAATGTCACAGTCCCCGGCGTCTCAGACTGTTAAAGACAGACATTTAAATTCCACATCATTTCCCAGCAGTTTGTGCACATTTTGGTCCTCCCTACAAATTCCAACATTTTTTTACCTGCAGCTCCACAGCTACTTTAGTGTGCTGTTATATATTATGCACAAATGCAAAGAAGAGATTGCCCTGTTTATGAACAAAAATAAATGTAAAAAGCCAAGAGTGCACCTGGGAAGCAGATTTGTGTGGATATTTGTGCCATGTAAGTTGACAGAGGGTGGATTAATGAAAAAGCTGTACGGTATAGTCTGCCATGTCCCTGCACTTAATAAGACACTGGATGGGATAATACACAGTGGAAGAGAGGAGGGGTCGTGAACACATGCATTATTCAGGATTGCATTAGTTCCTCAAGCTGTTGTTACCAGGTGTAACTTTAGATGGTTGACATTTTCTAGCCAAAGTACTTTCAATCATTCTATTAGTAATTTTGGGTTATTCATTTCACCACAAACACATGACCATCAGAAAAAAGGCCAGAGTAGAAGTGGAAAGCTGTTGCTCTATCAGAACAATTAAGCCTGTGTAATAGAAGAATATAATGATGAAGGACTAAGATTTGGTCTAAGGTTTCTCACCTTGACTCATCCTCACACACTCCAGGGAACAGGGAGGGAGCTAATCAATCAGACATTCCTCCAAGTCCACAATATCATACCACCATACTGTGGACAGATGGGAATGTTGAATCAGAAACAGCAGGGAGGGCCTCTCTGGAGTTAGATAACTTGACTTGAAGATGAGAGAAAAATGGAGAACAACAGTTACAACTGATATGAAAAACTCCTGTGGTTAAACTGCAAAAACTCGGACTGTAATGAGATGAGCTAATCTTTTTCAGATGTCATTAACATTAATGATGGATTGCATTTTTCCTGAATTCTCCTTTTTGTCTTTGTTAAACCACCCAGTAAGCGGTAAACTTGATATCAAATTCATTTGCTTCCGTGTACCCTACCAGAGCTGGGTTGGACCAGCATACTTTCTGGCTAATCACTTGTTTTTCTAAAAATAATTTTAATGACAGTGTTTAAAAATTCAGACAGATTTAAAGGGACACCTCACCACCAAATCAAACATTTTTTTTTTCCTTTGGCCCATAGCGCCATTTATCCTTCTAGATTGTTTTAGCATGTGATGAATAATTTTGGAGATATTGGCTGCAGAGATGTCTGGCTTCTCTTAGATTTAATGGAACCAGATGGCACTTGCATTTTGGTGCTCAAAGTATATTTTAAAAAATCAGCAACAGTGTCTTTTTCCAGAAATTATGACCTGGTTACTCATAAAGGAATAAGACCAATCTTTTTGCGAGCATATTCACATGTGATTTTCCTGTTTCTCCTGAAGCAGCATAACCTTTTCCCAACCATTGCTTTCTGCCATCCTTTTCCATTCCTCTCTGTTGATGATCTCTATAATCCAGTCTTCTAGTCTTCCAACATGTGCTATCCCATTTTGTTAATGCACACAATACATCTATCTTCAGGTCTCAGTTTAGTTCAGTGAATGAGCAAACTACCATTTGTCTCATGGCTAGACTGCAGTGGCCCAGCTTTGAGCAAACCGGAGGGCCTTTGCAGCACATATCTGCTACACTAGCGAAAAAAATGCCCCCCAAAAATCATCTTAAGAGATAAAGACAGTTGTCTGCATATGAAAAATGTTAAAGGCTGATTTACAAGATTGTTCAATGGTGAACTTGGGTGGGGGTAACAAGGCTTTGAGTAGCTTTGAGTGAAGGAGAATGAATCCTAATCCTATTAGAGCACTTCGCTCTCGCACTGCAGGCCTACTTGTTGTTCCTAGAGAATTTAAAAGTAGAATGGGAGGGGAGAGTCCTTCAGTTTTCAGGTCCCTCTTCCGTGGAACCAGCTTCCCATTTGGATTCGGGAGACAGACATTATCTCTACTTTTAAGATTAGGCTTATAACTTTCCTTTTTGCCAAAGCGTATAGTTAGAGCTGGACCAGGTGACCCTGAATCCTCCCTTAGTTATGCTGTAATAGGCATAGGCTGCCAGGGGATGTATTGAGTTTTTCCTTTCCAGTCACCTTTCTCACTCACTATGTGTTAATAGACCTCTCTGCATTGACTCGTACCTGTTATTAACCTCTGTCTCTCTTCCACAGCATGTCTTTATCCTGTCTTCCTTCTCTCACCCCAACTGGTCGCAGCAGATGGCCCCGCCCCTCCCTGAGCCTGGTTCTGCCGGAGGTTTCTTCCTGTTAAAAGGGAGTTTTTCCTTCCCACTGTCAGCAAAGTGCTTGCTCACAGGGGGTCATATGATTGTTGGGTTTTTCTCTGTATTTATTATTGTAGAATCTTCTGTACAATATAAAGCGCCTTGAGGGGACTGTTGTTGTGATTTGGCGCTATATAAATAAAATTGAATTGAATTGAATTGAATTGAATTGAATTGAATTGAATTGAATTGAATTGAATTGAATTGAATAGGCGGGTTTATCCAGAATGAGACAAGATGCACAAGAAGTGATATGAAGCACAAAAAAACAAAAAATGACAGGAAGTCACAAGAAAAACACGACCAGACTTGAACACTGTTACCAGAAAGCTGCCAAACAATCTGGCAGTGGTGTTTAAATGGAGAAGGTGATTATAAACAGGAACCAATGAAGACTAGAAGGAGCCAAGTTAGAAAAAGTTGGAAAATAGGCAACCAGCACTGAGATGGAGAGAGAAAGATGTTAAAGAGGCAGATTAACACTAGAAGGAAATGGTAGATCATAACAAGGACAAGATATTTGGTACTGGAAGCAGTGTGATTTCTGGTTGTAGTAAGTGTGTAGTATGAGTTCACAGCTGGCTTTGGTTTCATTCAGCCCAAGAGAATCCAGTTATATAATCTTTCCTAATATATATGTGTTCATTAACATTGACATACAGAACCAACAGGAAGTACAAGCCTGGATATTCTGGCTACCTGGATCTAAATCTGGTAGCTATAGTACATTACCCACAATGCACCTTTACCACTTATTGGCTAGTAAGTAGTCAGATGGTGTTACTCATGGCACATGGCAGCAGCTACAAAGCTCAGGTAAAGTCACTTTCGCTGTCTTTAAAATCACAAGAATTTGTGTCATACATTTCATAAAAGCAAATCTGCAGCCACACAGTTCAATGGCTTCCTTCCATTGTCCTAAAGCCTTTGATGCAGTCAGGTACACAGTAGTAATAAGGCTAGCAGAGATGTGCAGGAAACCTGTTCCTCACAACTTCTAAAAAGAACAAACGTATAAGAAGAAGACATGTCCAGGAGCATTGTGCTAACATTTCTGTCTATCTGTATTCATGTATTAGCATACTTTGAGATTCATCCTCTTGGAATACAACAATACAGTCATAATGATTATTCAAATATTTCCATGTTAAGAATATCATGAAATGAGATTTTAACAGCATCTCTCTTCACTTTACTCTTAAACCTTACAGTTCAGACAGTGTGAGGCCTCGTTCAGCTCTTTCCACGGTGTCATCACTGGAAGAGTGAACACCTTTGTCCTTTACATGCCGATTAGTCCACATTGTTGAGCATTAACACACTCTTCCTCTTTTTGTCACCTGAAGCTGCAGACAGTGTTCTATTCAGAAAACACTCATTGCTGTGGTCTGCTTACCAAACTAAATGGTGGTCCTGAACAGGACAAAACTCCAGAGCAGCTGCTGGTGTTTGTTCAGAGGTCATCTGGAATTATAACTCTGTTATTCTCAGAAATTTAAATGTCTGGAAGAACCGGCTGCTGGTGGTCAAAATGCTTTTATTTATGATAATGTCACTGCCAGTTCAGCTGCCAGCACACAAAACAGATAATGACTCGAGTTTTTTTTTTTGTTTTATTTTGTTTTTTTGTTTTTGTTTTGTTTTTGTTTTTTTTGTTTTGGGGGGGGGGGGGGGGGGGGGGGGGAATCTCACATATAGCAGACTATCCAGATATGGATTAAGGCTAACCCCAAGTTAAAAGAACTGAAGATTTCCATTGAATTAATAAATAGACATTGCTTCATATGTATAACTGGGTGTTTTTACTTTTACCTTAATATTTCACGCTGTTTTTTTTTTTTTTTTTTCATTTTAAAACATAGTATTAACAAAATTAATCTAAAATAATACAAATATAAATCCGAGTAGGAAAAATGTTTTTACTGTGGAAAACCACATACACGTTCAACCATAGCTGGACTGGCCATCGGGCATACCGGGCGGGCCGGTGGGCCGCTGGCGATTTTTTGTTTTTATGGGCCGATCGATTTTTTTTTTTTTTTTTGGAAGGGTATAAATAATGAAAGGTGTTGGACTGGCCAATTGGTCATGATCAACTCTGGGCTGGACCAATTACAGCCGAGGAGGTCGGATACACCCTCCCCCTTGTTTAGCAATCTTATAGACGAACTAAAGAAAATGGAGAACAAAAAAAGGAAAGGAGGTGCAGAAAAAATTAGGGCCAAAAAGAAACAAGCCCTTCAGGCAGACGCTGCCAAACGTGTTAAAATAACTGAATTGTTTGTCGGTAGCTATGGCATAGCTTCCACAGATTTAGCAACATCAGCAAGTGGTGGAGGCCAGCAGGTGGATAAGGGAAAGGGGAGGCAAGAGGAGGAGTTATGACCTGCTGTCTATCTGTGTCAGATATAAACCAAGTTTAGTTGTAGTTTGTTTTCGTTGTGTTGACTTCTTACAGTCGCTTAGAATAACTGGTACTGCGTACTAGCTAGCATGACGGAGTTTATATACTGCTGGGCGGGTGCTATGAAGTTACTGATAGTAAATTTTATTTTATGCTTAAGGTTAGTTTGTCAAACTCCTCAAAATCTTAACAAATTGTGCCAATCCTTACATGTTGCACCAGGCTGATTTATCATCAAAAGTGGAGAAGTCCGTGACAGAGGAGACAGAAGAGCAGGAGAGAGAGATGGAGATGGAGAGATGACTTTATGTCATCCATGAGAGATGCATTTGACATATGTTTCACATATTATAGCCCAACAAGTTACTTATAGCAATTTAAATACGAGCAATCAGTTTTTGGCAAATACCAGAAATCAGTTTTTGGCAGACAATCACTTTTTGGCACAACACCGGCTATTGCAGTTAATAATACAACAGCTTCTTGCCATTTTTTGTGTTTCTTTTATCGCTGTGTAACTGAGTTCAATTGAAAGCCTGCATGCGCTAGTACCTTTTGCCACAAGTTCCCAGAATCCTTTGCGGTTTTACCCCTGAATGACATCACATTTTTGGTGGGCCGGTCTCTAGTCAAAATGCCCGGGCCGATTTTTTGTCCCAGTCCAGCCCTGCGTTCAACGAATCATTTTTATAGAATAGAATAGAATTAGAATAGAATAGAATTCAACTTTATTGTCATTGCACATGCACAGGTACAGGGCAACGAAATGCAGTTTGCATCCATCCAGAAGTGCTTTAGTGATATAGATATATTACAATATATATTAGCAATAATATAGATATTTGAGTATATTACAGAAATGGGTCTATTATGGTATGTTATAATGTACACAGTATGAAGTATGTTGTGAATATTCTATAACTATAAGTATGTACAGGCTGTAGTGAGTACAAGCTATGTACAGGATATGAACAGGATATAAATATGAAAAACTATACAGAATATGAAATAAATAACTTTACAGAATCTGAGATATACAGCTATACAGAAATGGGAACTATGCAAGTTGTAAACAGTTGTAGGATTAAAAATTATCGAATGTACAGAATGATTATTTACACAGAGCTATACAGTAGTGCAGTTAAGATAAGTGAAGGTGTAGATAGTTTCTACAGAGGTATATAAAGTGCTAGTGGTTGTGAGTGGTGGTTCAGTCCATGTTATTATTGTGTGTTTGAGGGTACAGTTGTCCATTGTGGGTGTGTGTATGTTCAGTCCATGAGTTAACGTGGGTCAGATGTCAGGAGGCAGAGTTCAGGAGTCTGACGGCTGTGTGGAAGAAGCTGTTCCGGTACCTGGTGGTCTTAGTCCGGAGGCTCCTGTAGCGCCTCCCAGAGGCCAGGAGGGTGAAGAGTCCATGTGATGGGTGACCGGGGTCTTTGATGATTTTCCCAGCCCTTTTCAGACACCGCTTCCTGTAGATGTCTTTTATGGCAGGAAGTGGTGCTCCGGCGATGCGCTGGGCAGTTTTCACGACCCTCTGCAACGCCTTCCGGTCCGAGGTAGAGCAGTTCCCGTACCAGACTGTTATATAGTTGGTCAGGATGCTCTCGATGGTGCAACGATAGAAGTTCACCAGGATGTCTGAGGACAGGTGGTTCTTCCTCAGAGTCCTCAAGAAGAAGAGGCGCTGGTGAGCCTTCTTGACCAGCTTGGAGCAGTTGGTCGTCCAGGTGAGATCCTCGGAGATGTGGACTCCCAGGAACTTGAAGCTGCTCACACGGTCCACAGCCGTCCCCTTAATGTGGATGGGTGGATGTGGGTCAGCATTCCTCCTGTAGTCCACGATGAGCTCCTTGGTCTTCTCGGTGTTAAGCAGCAGGTTGTTTCTGTCGCACCACTCAGCCAGACGATCCACCTCCTCCCTGTAGGCGGCCTCATCGTTGTCACTGATGAGGCCAATCACCGTGGTGTCATCTGCAAACTTAATGATGGTGTTGGAACCATCAGCAGGTCTGCAGTCATGGGTGAAGAGGGAGTAGAGGAAAGGGCTCATCACACAGCCTTGTGGTACACCGGTGTTCATTGTGATGGTAGATGAACAGTGGTTATCCAGCCGGATATGTTGGGGGCGGTTGGTCAGGAAGTCCAGTAACCATTTGCAAATGAGGGAACTGATGCCCAGGTCTGTCAGTTTCCTGATGAGTTGTGAGGGGTGGATTGTATTGAATGCTGAACTGAAGTCTATAAACAGCATTCTGGCGTAGGTGTTGTTGTTGTCCAGGTGTGAGAGGACAGAGTGCAGTGCGATGGAGACTGCATCCTCTGTGCTCCTGTTCTGGCGGTATGCGAATTGGTGGGGGTCCAGGGTGGGGGGGAGACAGGATTTGAAGTGTGCTAGGACCAGCTGCACTTAGTGATGATGGGGGTGAGTGCTACTGGGCGGTAGTCATTGAGGCAAGATGGGTTGGACTTTGCTTAGGCTGCTGCCCCCGCGACCCGGCCTCGGATAAAGCGGATGAAGATGGATGGATGGATGGGGTTGGAGTTGTTGGGTATCGGGACGATGGAGGTGGATTTGAAGCAGGCCGGTACTACAGCGTGGGCCAAGGACAGGTTGAATATGTCTGTCAGCACTCCTGCAAGCTCCCCAGAACATGCTCTGAGAACACGCCCAGGGATGCCATCAGGACCTGCAGCCTTGTGGACATTGATCCTGCTCAGCACCGCTCCTACATCGGTGGGGGAGAGAGTCAGAGGTTGGTGGTCTGCTTCGGTTGTGGTTGTGGGGTTATGCTCAAAACGAGCATAAAAGTTGTTGAGCTCATTGAGGAAGGAGACATCAGCGGATGCGGGGGAGGGTTTGGTGGTTGTAGTCTGTAATGGTCTGGAGTCCTTGCCACATGCGTCGGGGGTTGGAGTTGGAGAAGTGTTCTTCTACCTTCTTTTTGTAATGGTGTTTGGCTTTTTTGATGCCCTTCTTTAGATTAGCCCTGGCTGTACTGTAGGCATGTACATCTCCTGACCTAAAGGAGGTGTTGCGGGCCTTCAGGAGGAGACGAACATCCCGGTTCATCCAAGGCTTCTGGTTGGGGTACATGGTGATCCGTTTCTGGGTGGTGACACTGTCTGTGGTTTCGGAGATGTAATCCAGTACAGATGAGGCGTACTGGTCCAGGTCTGTGTGGGTGAACATATTCCAGTCTGTGTTTTTAAATCTGTCCTGGAGCACTGCGTCTGTCCCCTCTGGACACACTTTAATTGTCCTCACAGCAGGTTTCTCACATTGGATGAGTGGTGAATACCTAGGTGTGAGGAACAGGGAGAGATGGTCCGATTGTCCAATGTGGGGGAGGGATGTGGTTTTGTAGGCTCCAGCCAGGTTGGAATACACATGGTCTAAAGTCTTGTCTCCTCTGGTGTGGCAGGACACATGTTGGTGGAATCTGTCTTTAAGTTGGTGTGGTTCAAGTCGCCAGCAACAATAAAAGCAGCCTCGGGGTGTTTATTCTGGTGTTTGTTAATGGCTGCAGAAAGTTCTTTCATGGCCAACCTAGCATTAGCGTCGGGGGGTATATACACGGCAGTGAGTATGATCGAAGTGAGTTCTCTGGGGAGGTAATAAGGTCTGCATTTGACCATTAAAAACTCCGCATTAGGTGAGCAGTGACTCTCAGTAGTAGTGGAGTTCATGCACCAAGCATTGTTAATATAAATGCACAAACCTCCACCTCTGGTCTTGCCAGAGTCATCTGCTAGCCCGTTGCCTCGGTGTGTGTGGCGTCCTGCTAACTCGATAGCATTGTCCGGGCAGCTGTTGTTCAACCATGTTTCGGTGAAAAACATGACATTTGAGTTCATAATCCGTCTGTTGTTAGTGATGGAGAGCCGTATCGCATCCATTTTGTTTGCCAGAGAACGGACATTATAACTTGAAATGTAAGCTTTTCATTTTCCAGCAGGAACCTCAGAAAGTTTAAGCTAACCAGTCCAGCGACGGGAGACTGTGTAGAAAACAGAGAAGATATTGATCACAAAACAAAGAGATTTTTTCCAACTTTCAGTCTATGATATTGATGCACTGCAATAGCAGGTGAATGCAAAAGAAACATCTTAAAAACACAAACAAATAAGAGAACAATAATATCAAGCCCACACAGAACACTGGTTCTTTGCTTCATAGCACGCTTCACGGGTTTTTATTTCTGGTGCCCAGAAGTCTCCCATTCTCATATCTTCCTCTGCATATGACGTGCAGAAAAAAACAGTCAGTAATTTCTTGCACGCTTTAAAATTTAGGTGCTTATGATATGTTTTCATAGCTCTTTGATTCCCGGCACGTCACGTCAAACATGCCAACATGGTTTTGTTGACCCTGCAGGCTAAACCACTGCTGCAGAGGTTTGAGCATCAACTCCATCAAACAGCAGGCAAAAGGGTTTCGCCTGCTGCTTTTGATTGCACATATCTCACACTTGACCTTGACAAACCACTGTTATGCAAACCATACATACTTCGGACTGTTTTGAATGTGGGCTGTGCTGCGCTCAAATGCACTTTCAAAACACATCTTAAGTTCACAGTTGTCTTTCACACAGCATGTATTCTCCAGACCACTCGTATCTTTTCATTAACACTGTTATTTTCTCAGATATACTCAAGCCAGTATTTTGCCTCTGTTGTTTGCCTTTCTCTCTCTCTGTTTCTGTCTTCCTCTTTTACTACCTCTCTTTCTCCTTTCCTCCCCTCTCTGTTCTTTCTTGTCCACTTCTTCCACATTATCTCACCTCTATAATTGCAGTTTCTTGTGGCCATGGGAGCATCTGGCTGTTGTTTCCAGTTTGTGCTCTCTAATTATCTCCCCAGAAAACAAGAAATCAGCCACCTAAATGACGAGCATTTGCAGAAACAAACAGAGCAACAGCTGAAAACTGTTTGCAAAAGTGTGCCTTGTACATTCTTAACATTCTCATAC
The DNA here is from genome assembly GCF_965226115.1 of Aulonocara stuartgranti. NCBI lineage: Eukaryota > Metazoa > Chordata > Actinopteri > Cichliformes > Cichlidae > Aulonocara > Aulonocara stuartgranti. The sequence continues at coordinate 26,066,584 of NC_138951.1, forward strand.
TGAAAATCAAAAGTTCACAAAGTTTTGTGAATAAGGTTCTCAGTGTGGCTGGGTGGGCACACTACCTAATCAAACACTGTGTTATTTCAGGGAGGACACGGACCTCAAGCTCAGCTGAAATCCCAGCAGATCAGCTGATGCCAGTGCACATCAACTGATGGCTCTGCAGAGGCGTTTTCGTGCATCTAATTGGCAAACCTCATATACAGCCCACGGCTTAAGCTGCTATCCCCTGTGTACATGCTGCATGCTACAAGCCGCCCTGAAACCACTTTCCGATCCTTGTTCAGTTCCATATCTACCAGCTCTCTACTGGGGTGTGCCGATGCTCTCGCTGCCCTACACTCCTTGCAGTATCTGCACAAAGAAGACTGATGCCAAATCTAAATAAGTGTAAATGGAGATTTACAATCTTCTCTCAACTATAGGGGTCCTGACTGTAATCTAAAAAAACAAATCTCACAACAGCAAGAAAAAAACCATGATATCGAAAACTTCAGAATCAATCTGCCCGGCACCCTGACAAACAGTTCGTGTCATGAAACATGTAAATGTCAGTTTGTGGTTTTAGGAGTTGTTATAATTGGAACTATTGGTGAACGGCCAGTAGCAGCAATAGTTTTGTTAAAGCCCAAGATGAATGGATTTATAGTTTATCTGGTCTTGGTGCTGGATAAACTGGGTTTTTCCTATAATAATAAAACTTTTCAATCACAATAATCATCTCATTTTGACCCATATCTAAACAGATATCTGCGTATGAATGTGTCGACCCCACAGGGCGTCTTGCTGTTTCCCAACGTTTACGACTTCATCCTTCGCTCTGTGTCTGACCAGCTCTGCCAGTTATAGCTCAGATGAAGCCACATGATCCATGTCTCTAAAACATGATGATGAACTAAGACCAGATTGGCTAACAAGCAGTTCAATAAGCAGAGATCACTTGAACGTGATTTATTCAAACAGAGAAATTAATGTACTTGGCAAACAGACTCTGATGACCCGTCATGGTCGAACAGAATCCTGGTGGCAGGATTTAGGACAGGACCTCCTGGAGTCTGGACGCTGGTGGTGGTGAAGATGAAGATTGAGGCTTGGATGGAGATCTAACTGACGTGTCTGTTAGTTCGAGATCGGGACAACGTGGGCTGCATGAATTACCGAGAGCACAGAGTCAAACCACACGAAGCCGAGGCTGATTGGCTCAAAGAAGACAGGCAGGAAGATGATTGGACTACAGCAATGATATCATCATTGAGACAGTGTGGGGAAGTCATAGTGACATAGACAACAGAAAAGCAGACTAACACCAGGGAGATGAGTGATTACAGATCAACAGATCAACATTACTGAACTTACACTTCATTACTTGATGGCCATCAAGCAGCTGCTTTACTGAATAAAAGCTCCAAAGCAGGCAAGTCAAGGTTATTGACTTCTCACAACATGAAGTGCTAGAACCATTTCCCCTCTCCTACTGACACTCATCGGAGCGTTTTACACAGAGACAGTTGAATAATGTCAATAAAAAACAAGGATGTCACCATTTGTTCCTGGCACGGTACAAATGTGGCTTAGAGTGGATACTGTAGTTCTGCCCACTGCAAAACAAAAGGCTGCATATGTTTGCACAGTGATACACAATCACAATCTTTGCTTTGCTAAAGTCTGCAAACTTAGTTTTTCAACTTTAGACTCTTATTAAAGGTTTCAGATGTACAGTAATGTTTCATAATTGCCAGAAAAGCTGATGCAAGCATGGAAACGAGTGCTAAAGCACAGAGTCATTCACAGCCAAAAGAACAAACTGGATCTCAGTGGACTGTTGGACTCTTTAGTAGTAAACAACCAAAGCTTCTATTTTCTAGAAGAATCAGGTTTTGTTTGGGGTTTATATGACAAGACCACGATTTTATTGTAAATTACTGTAATATCCTAGTACAAACACTGTAATGAAAATTTTGGAGAAATCCAGTTAATGCACATCCCAAGATCTTTGAGGTGCATGAATAATAATAATAATAATAATAATAATAATAATATTGTATAAGCTGGGAAAAATACATGGATGTGGTTCTGCTACGCTAACATCATTAAAATCCATCATGTGTGTTCACTGTTAACTTATCATTTCATATCACTGTGTAGTTTATAGAGGGAAGCCCACAAATTTGTGCTCAGAGATGTAATGAAGCACATTGTTACAGTGGGGCAAAAAAGTATTTAGTCAGCCACCGATTGTGCAAGTTCCCCCACTTAAAATGATGACAGAGGTCAGTAATTTGCACCAGAGGTACACTTCAACTGTGAGAGACAGAATATGAAAAAAAAATCCATGAATTCACATGGTAGGATTTGTAAAGAATTTATTCGTAAATCAGGGTGGAAAATAAGTATTTGGTCACCTCAAACATGGAAAATCTCTGGCTCTCACAGACCTGTAACGTCTTCTGTAAGACGCTTTTCTGTCCCCCACTCGTTACCTGTATGAATGGCACCTGTTTGAACTCATCATCTGTATAAAAGACACCTGTCCACAGCCTCAAACAGTCAGACTCCAAACTCCGCCATGGCCAAGACCAAAGAGCTTTCGAAGGACACCAGGAAAAGTATTGTAGACCTGCACCAGACTGGGAAGAGTGAATCTACAATAGGCAAGCAGCTTGGTGTGAAAAAATCAACTGTGGGAGCAATCATCAGAAAATGGAAGACATACAAGACCACTGATAATCTCCCACGATCTGGGGCTCCACGCAAGATCTCATCCCGTGGGGTCAAAATGATCATGAGAACGGTGAGCAAAGATCCCAGAACCACACGGGGGGACCTGGTGAATGACCTGCAGAGAGCTGGGACCAAAGTAACAAAGGTCACCATCAGTAACACACTACAACGGCAGGGAATCAAATCCCGCAGTGCCAGACGTGTTCCGCTGCTGAAGCCAGTGCATGTCCAGGCCCGTCTGAAGTTTGCCAGAGAGCACATGGATGATACAGCAGAGGATTGGGAGAATGTCATGTGGTCAGATGAAACCAAAGTAGAACTTTTTGGTATAAACTCAACTCGTCGTGTTTGGAGGAAGAAGAATACTGAGTTGCATCCCAAGAACACCATACCTACTGTGAAGCATGGGGGTGGAAACATCATGCTATGGGGCTGTTTTTCTGCCAAGGGGACAGGACGACTGATCCGTGTTAAGGACAGAATGAATGGGGCCATGTATCGTGAGATTTTGAGCCAAAACCTCCTTCCATCAGTGAGAACTTTGAAGATGAAACGAGGCTGGGTCTTCCAACATGACAATGATCCAAAACACACCGCCCGGGCAACAAAGGAGTGGCTCCGTAAGAAGCATTTGAAAGTCCTGGAGTGGCCTAGCCAGTCTCCAGACCTCAACCCCATAGAAAATCGGTGGCGGGAGTTGAAAGTCCGTGTTGCTCGGCGACAGCCCCAAAACATCACTGCTCTCGAGAAGATCTGCATGGAGGAATGGGCCAAAATACCAGCTACTGTGTGTGCAAACCTGGTAAAGACCTATAGTAAACGTTTGACCTCTGTTATTGCCAACAAAGGTTATGTTACAAAGTATTGAGAGTTATTTTTGTTATTGACCAAATACTTATTTTCCACCCTGATTTACGAATAAATTCTTTACAAATCCTACCATGTGAATTCATGGATTTTTTTTTCACATTCTGTCTCTCACAGTTGAAGTGTACCTCTGGTGCAAATTACTGACCTCTGTCATCATTTTAAGTGGGGGAACTTGCACAATCGGTGGCTGACTAAATACTTTTTTGCCCCACTGTATGTTTGTTGTAAACCCAACACATACTGACTAACAGACTCTGGATGTTCTCTTATGATCATACTAGTCTGTGACTGTGAGCTTGCATGTGCTTTCAGTTTCTATCTGCTCTGCAGTTCTGTGTGGAGTACAGATGTACTGGGACTGTTTGTCTGTGTTCAACTACCATCAGTAGACTGCAAATAGAGTACAAATAAATTCTAAAGAGGCTTCAGTGCCATCTTGTCTTTTGCTTAAAGATTTTAGTTTAATTACATGTTTGAAGACACTGTGGCCGTGCAGGCTACAAGCTGAATGTTCCCGCTTCCCACAGTGCTCATTATGTGAAACGCTGCCCGTATCCGTTCTTTCTTCCATGGTGGTGAAGTGTTCACTTCCTCTGCACAGAGCTTGCGATTTGCTTGCTCCTTTTATCAGCAGTTTTGGGGAAACCCGACCAAAAGCATCTTTGTGGCACACAGTAAATGATCTGGCTCGCAGATGTTCGGATTGTCCTCGTTAATCTCCTTATGAAGATGCTTTACTGCTTTTTGGTTAAACTCACAGAAAGACAGCGAGACAGCTTCCTCCATACCCGACCCAAGAGAGGATAGATATGAAGACAGAGAAAAACTGGGGCCCACCTTTTGTAGCTCTGTTGTTTTCCTGTTCAGTTTTCACTGATTTGATCCAAGTGACCTCAGAATCGACTGCAGGCAACTCCCCAGCAATTCATTCCAAAGCAAATACGCAGAAAATATTATCTGCCAGTAGTAGGGAAGCTGAAAACAGTGCTCATTTGGGATTAAAGTAATAGATGGAGGACAGAAATATTATACACATTTTATTTATCTCAGTGTCCTCTTTCAGGATCTCCTGCTACAGTTTAATACACCATTGCAGGACTCCCACATTTGCACCTGGATGCTGGTGAGCACAGCCACAGCCTCCCAGTGTTGGGGATCATGATGTATGAATCTGCACATAAGATGGCCAAAGTTTGAAGTCTTCTTCATGCAAGAAGCCTCTCCACAAATTTCGGTATTTCCAGTGTTTTTAGCTGTCCTTTGGAAAAAGATGAATGTGTCCATGGGCTTTGAAAGCAAAGCAGCGATCTGGGATTTGAACAAAGTTGAAAAATTCATTTCTTGTGAGCGAAGAAGACCTTCAGGGAAAAGTGTTTATCAAAACCACAAAAGACAGACATGTGGAACATTATTGCATTGTTTGTGTCTCATTTATCTGGACATATGGAGGAAGACGGTCACATGACATGCTGCTGAGTTACCATTTTTAGTCACTTATGTTTTTAATTTCAAGATGAATTTGGAGCATTTCTTATATTTGAAGCAGTTTGGCCTGATCTCCCGTGAATTGTTTCCATACAGCTAAACCTGATTCTGAATTATGTTTCACAAAAACGTAGCTAGCAGTTAAAAAGACGGATGATGTCTGCTTAGGTGGTGAAGGATATCACAAGCTTCTCACAGAGGACGCTAAGGTTCAGTTCTGGTGCAAAATCACAATTTCTTCCAAGCCAAGATCTTTTTTTTGGGTCTCCTGCTCGACGAGTGTTACCCCAAATAAAATGTACATAATTATGTTTTTAAAAGAACGATCGGTATGAAAGATATTACAAGCCATTTTTATAAAATCACAGCAAAGCATGTAATAGAAACACCAGTCCATGGTGTCAGTTTCACACTTTGCCTCTCCAAAGCTTCAAATAGACATGTTTCAGTTGTGGTACCAGCAGTGTTGGGTAAGTTACTTTAAAATAGTAACTTAGTTACATTACTAGTTACTTCTCTCAAAAGTAACTCAGTTACTTCAAGTTACTCGTTACTTTCAAAGTAACTAGTTACTAGGGAAAGTAACTTTGGTTTTACTCAGAATTCTCTTGTTAATGTGTTGCTTCCATAACTTTGCCAGTCTTCTAGCTTGCTTACTTGCCACAAGTACACTGTGCCACCTACCAATAGAAAGGAAAAGATAATGTGCACATTCCCACGAGAGAAATCCCACGCCTGGACCGTCATTGACTACTGCCATGATTCTAGCCTACGTCACAGTGTCATGTGCGCCTTTTACATCCAACACAAAAACTGAAAATACTAAAAGTATTTCTTTGTGCCCCCCTTTCCCTTTTAATGCCCTACATGGACCCCTGGCAACACTTTGCTAGATCCGCACCTGCACAGTTACCAGCTGTCAGCTACTTAGAAAAGGATCCTGGTGTTATTTGTCTGTCAGAAACAGTTCATAACTTCCCTTCAACTCGTTCATGTCACCTAAAAGGTAAACCTGTTTCTCCATCACAGCTCTGATGATTCAGTAAGGACATCTCCTGGTTTCATCTTCATGTTTCCCTCTCACCAGATAACCAAACCATATCATGACCAGCAGCTTTTTTGCAGCTGTGGCTCCAGCAAACATCAGCTGATACTAGAAATTAATATTAAATAAATTCTAACAACAGCTGATCAAGCTTAAACTGCTGCTGTTGTTTAGCGCGACATCCGCTGGTTTCCTCAAAGTGAGCGATAAACAAACAAGAGAGAAAAGCCAATCAGCTGATCACTGATCAGTTTCATGATTGAAGTAGAAACGGGAGAGGGAGGGGAGAGGATGAAAGAAGAAGAGGCAGCTGTGCAGCGTAAACAGAATAACTCCAGCTTTGTGCCTTTTTCATTGTAGCTGGATTACGGGACAAACTGTTCCTTTTCACCTCAATAAGAAACGCGTAATATTTTCTCTGAATACCAGACGGGACGGTTGGCAACTCTAATAACTTATGAACAAAATAAAGTTCAACATCATTAACTTCATAGCACCACCCAGCTGTATAGAAACTCCGTCATGCTAGCTAGCACGCAGTACGGAAAAAGTCAGAATAACGAAAATAAACTCCAACTAAACTTGGTTTATATCTGACCCAGAGAGACTGCAGGTCATAACTTCTTACCTGAACTTGGACCGGCGGCCGCCTCGGGTCTCTTTTCCTTCTGCGTCCCTTTTCCTTCATCCACCTGCTGGCTTCCACCACTTGCTAATGTTACTGAATCTGTGGAAGCTCCGCGATAGCCACCACACGAAGTAACGAGTAACTACCCTATCTAAATCACAGTAACGACTAACGCGTTCCTGATTTTGGCATAATAACTAGTTACCGTGCTCGTTACCACAATAATAACGTAGTTACTGTAACGCGTTACTTAATAACGCGTTAGTCCCAACACTGGGTACCAGCAGGGGGAGATAATATATTCAAAGCAGTCACCGAGGAAGACGTGATGTATAGTGATGTACCAAGTACCACTGATTTCCTTTCCAATCTGATACCAAGTAAAATTCAGGGTGGTATCAACAATACTGCTCCAATACCGATACTTTGTACAAAACCTTAATGTGTTATTGTATTTCAAATTACAGCTTCAGAATGATTACAGGACATCAGACTACTTGTTCGTACTGTTTAATATTGAAGAATTATCATATAGAAATAAAAAACCTGAATTGTTAATTGACGCTGTTTGAACACGTATATCTTGTCATTTAACATGCATATATTTGCCTGGACATTTCAACAAAAACATTCAACATTCACACTTACCCTCATTCACAGTAGTGCTGTGCCACACTACAAATTTTAGTATTGATCCAATACCAAGTAAATACAGGGCCACTATTGCTGATATCAGTACCAATAATTTTAAGTTATTCAGGCAGCTAATTGGGGGAGAGTAGCGTGCCATAACTTATCAATTTACAAATTCTGAACACATTTCAGGGGAATAATGGAGTTTGATATAATCTTTATTTCACCAGGAAGTGAAACACCTGAGAATTAAACATTTTTAGCACTACTATGGAGTGGCTCATACTGATAGTGGTTTACATGTGAGAGACAGACAGCCTTGTCAGTATTGGGTGGTGGTCTTAATTAAAGGGTCCTCCCGTGTAATGAAGGGAAGACTTCACCTGCTGGGCAGCCTGTATAGGCAGGTTTTCTCTCACGATGTCTCAGGCACCCAGCTTTGTTTTATTCCTACTTTGGTTTGATTGTGTTATAGTCATCTGTAACTGAAGTCACATCCTGATAGCATGTAGTTTTTATTTCCTAGTAAATTTGCTGACAAACTGTTGTTGTGTGGCTCTCCCTTCTTTGGCCCTGAATGAGCCCGCCATAACATGAAACTGGAGGAGACACAAGTCCCTTGTTGTTTTAGGAAGATCATACACCATAATAATCTGCTCACACAGATATGCAGAGCCGCTTGGTACCCCTGCTATGCCCCCTATGAATAATGGAGCTCGAGTATCCTAGTAGCACAAAGCAGGACCCTGCCCGGGTCTGGATCAGAACATGCTTGTCTGGTTGCTGCTTAGCAGACTCTGCAGTAAGATTTTTAATCCTGCTTCTTTCATCACACGTGTCCTTCTGGGGAAATTAAGCTAATGTGCAAGTACCGTAAGCTTTGTTTCTGAGGGCCTACAGTGGGTGAGGTGTGAGAAAATGGCCTTACTGCTCAGTAGATCTAAGAACTCAATAAACATTTTCCTGATAAGTTTAAAGTTGCTAGTTTGAATCTATCCATCCATTCTCTTCTGCTAATCCTTATCAGGGTAAAAAAAACAGACAGACAGCTGGTCACACTCACATTCACACCTATGGACAATTTTGAATCATTGGTTGACCTTACCCCACTGATTGTCTCTGGACTGTGTGAGGAATAAAAAACGAGTTTAAAGTTCCCATGCTAATTAAAATGAGGGGAAAGCAGGACGCTCTCTGGGTCAGGCTTGCCCGTCTGATTGATGAGTAACAACATAGAGTGTGACATGTTGTTTCTCAGTCATGTTCGGCATCTGGTTTAAAAAAAGTTCAGGGGGTGGAAGCCAGAGTTGAGAATTCACCCCACTACTCGCTTAATTTATGACCTCAGTGAACAGTTTCCTTTTGTGTTCCTGGTTTCAAATGATCGCTGCAGGTCACCGTGGCTACATCTGTCTTTTTTATAGTCTGTGACTTTGTGCATCATTAGCTGAGTGGGCACTGACTAACAGGCTGTCATCGTGTCTGCAGCCTAAAACTTTTAAATGCTTCTGTGTGACAGACGCCTCAGAAACTGGCAAATATGTTAACTCTTCACTACATAGAGAACAGAGGACAGCTACAGCAAACAAGGAAATGAACCCCTGTGTCTGTAATATTTTATTGCCATCAGATGAACTGTCATTGTGGCAGATTAGCTCTTTTTCAACCAAGACTTAAACACTTAAAAGTTCAGGTCTACAGTTTTCACTCAGTGTCTCCAGGCAGGTTTTACTCCAGCTGCTGGTGGGATAATAATTCAGTGAGGGTGAAGGAATATTGCAAAAGGGGCAGGATGACAACTATACATGTATGCACGTGTTGCCCCACACAGATAAAGACGTGTGTGCCTAAAATAGCAAGCTGGGCTGTTCCACACATGTAGAGCACTCTGTGAGGAGATCCCAGGGAGGCGAGCGTCACAATTCAGCTTACACAAAGAAAAAAAGAGGCGAGAAGATGAAAGAGACTAGTGAGGGACGCGGCAAGCATGAGAGCATGACATGGCTGAACCACAGGAGGAGGAGGCTGTGATTAATGACATTCAAGCTGTGAAGGTGTCTCAGTGCAGAGCCAGCCTCCCCGTTGTATCCTCCTCCTCCTCTCGCAGTCACTTCTCTCCATCTGTTTTGATGCAGCTCATAACAGATCGTCACATTATCCTCCCTCCGTCTGGAAACCGCAGCAGCCTTGGGATTAAACCCAGCACCACACTCCTCTCAGTGCTGCACCTGGGAGGCAGCTGTACACAGCGCGTTACCTGACTGGACATTTGAAACAAACCCTTGGAGCCCATTCTTCGTCTTCTTAGGTGCTCACTGGAAACACTTAGGTTAGGTTTTGATTCAGCAGGAGCCTCTGCTCTGCTGCTTCAGCTCCTCCAGCTGCTGCGAGGAACTTTACGAGGAGCCAAGGTGCTTTTGCTCCTTTGATTTCTCACCTGGATGCTGAGGAGATCAACAGGATGGACCTCACCTACATTTGTCTCCTCTTCACGGCTCTAATGTTGATCCAGCACAGCGAAGGTAAACCCGTTTTTATATCTGTCCAATTAGATGTTTGTTACTAGATGGGTGGGATGTAAGGACTCTGTTTACATGGTATAATTTACATGATCCTCTTAAAAGACAATGCATCACTAAGCAAATTAAGGAATATGTTATTCTTTGAGATCTAAGTATTTCTCCAGACGCTGATAAATTTTTATTCCCCTTTCAGGACTCAGTTTGATTTTATTAGCCAGTGAGTTAATAAACAGGTTTGTGGACTACCATGGCAACTTGTTAATTTTGGAGCCCTGAAATTAATAAAAGGTAGAAAAGAGTTATCAAGCTTACAAAAATAATAAACAAAAGTGGTTAAATAAAAAATAATGACCTTTTTCTGTATCTCTTACATAAATACTGCTCATTTTTAATACCGTCACAGCTTCTGCAAATCAAGTATTAAAATCGATTAGGAATATTTAAACAGTGTTTGAGATGTCAATAAATTATGAATTTATTCATTTTCATGAAGGAAAAATCCACAGCACTACACGTTATTTTTCATGACATGAAAGCACTGCAACCTCAATATTTTAATGTTCACATTATTCATATTTTAATTGAAAGCAGAAACAACATCAGGACTGTGAGGCTGTATAATGAGATCTGCAGCTAGGCGCTCTGCTCTCTGGTTTCCACAGTCGAGCTCATCGTGACATTTTATTATTCAAAAAGCAATCAGAGGTCACGTAGCGTGTAAGGACTCCCTCTGTTGTCGCTTTCTAGCTCTTGGATGATGAAGTTTTACAGTGTCAGTGTCACGGCACCCTGTGACCTGTATATAATCATACCCTTGCTCTTTCAGCAAATTCCTGTGTTGAAGGTCCTACGAACAGATAGCTGTGGAAGGCCGCCTCACACTTCAAACATGATAGAGGTCAAATTTAAAAAGAATATGTCTAATTCAGGCTAAAAATGTCAAAAGTGCATTTATACTTCTCTCACTCTTCAATGTTGATGAAACTGGAACTAAAAGTAACTTTCCAACGTCACCATCTTCCAACACAGGATTGCTTTGTGTTTTAAAACGGCTGGTCTGGTTATAGTAAAACACCGCCAAATGTGATCTTTTCTGGGACCAAAACACCAATGAGAATAATACTGGAATAAACTGTAGGTTCAAAATACGAAACCCCAGTGAGCAGCATCACGATGGTTTCACCTTTCTTTGCATATTGTCGACTTGCTTCAGGTCTTTGAAGTTGCCGGGCTTTCATTCATGCACAGCACTCTTAAGGACCCACCACAGCATTAGAGTCAGGTTGCGGTCTGGACTTTGGATCATTGCAGACCTTGGGTCATTGCATTACCTCAGTACTTTTCTTTTTCAGACATTCTGTTGGAGATTTGCTGCTGTGCTTGGGATCACTGTCTGTTTTAGGCCAAGCTTTAGTCCAAACTTTAGGCCTCACACTGACTCTAGAATACATTGCTATGTAGGTAAGTTCACAGTGGATTCAATGACTGCAAAGTGCCTGTTGCTGCAAATCAAGATCAAACTGTCACCCTTCTACCACCATGCTTCACAGTTAGTGCTCTCCAAGCAAAGTACTTTCTTTTACAGAAGAGGCTTTCTCCTGGGAACCCTTATAAATAAGCCATACCTGTTCACTCTTTCTCAGTTCAGAGAGCTGTTCACTTGGAGGTGGCTGTAGCTCAGATCACCCTCTAATTGGAAGGTTAGTGGTTCAATCCCTGTCTGCTCGAGTCTGCATGCCAAATATCTTTGGGTAATGACTAGGGATGGGTATCGTTTAGGTTTTATCCGATACCGGTGCCAAATCAGTACTTTTGAAACGGTGCCGGTGCTCAAACGGTGCTCAAACCGGTGCTTAAAGAATGGAGAACACAAACTTTGTCCAAAAACCTCTCATGTTCAGCTGGTTTTTGTAAAAATATAACAATGTTAGCCTTTTCTGCAGCTATGGGGCATATATGGTATCACTCTTGGATGGAAGCAGTGCTTAAACAATGGAAAAAACACAAACTTTGTCCTAAACCTCTCATGTTTAACTGTTTTCCACTTTTTCTTTGGTCATTTTAGCCTTTTTAGCCAGGGTGAAGGGAGTATCTGCCATCAAACAAGAGGACAGCCGCATGTAGCTATGATGATGTTTGCTAGTTCACCTTACATGCATTAATGTAATAACGTGGTTAGCCTACTCAACGTAAATTAGCTACTCACGCAGAGAAGAACGGCTGCTGCCACCATCATCCGTCATCATTTCTGCTACACTGGCAGGGCTAGGGGCCAGGACTCTCCTCTTCGTGTTTTTGGGGGATGTTGCATAACAGGCAACCCACCCGCAGTAGATGTGCTCGTGTGAGGTCTCGCAGCAAGCTATCAAATACGGCGCATTTCTGGGCTTTTAAAAAAAACGCTATGCGTCGCCAGGTGTTTCATCGGATTTGAGGTGTTACCTCCTTTGACAGTATCACAGTATCAACTTAAAGCACTTGTTGCTGCTGAGTTTGCATATTTTGCTATGAAGTACAGCCAGACTTTTGACCGCTTCGCCTTGGACATTTTTAATCTGTAGCTCTGCTCTAACAGAACGTACGTACCTGGCCCCGCCTACTATCCTCGGAAACGTAAAATGATTGGCTAGAATCTAAAGTGTATCACAGCTCAGGAAAAAAAAGCACCAAAATAAAGCACCGAAATGTGCGCTGCTTTTCGGTCTGGTTACTACCGTTTATGTCAGAACCGGTGCCATCATGGCACCGGACACCGGTACCCATCCCTAGTAATAACCCCAGGTTTCCTGCACTGGAGTTTGAATGATAGATAGGTAGACAGACAGATAGATAGCACGTAGTTAGGGAATACATAGAAGATGTTTTCGTGTGAATGAGGCAAGCCATATAAAGTGCTCTGAGTAGAGGAGTGCTGTATAAGACACCAATATTAAATAAATTCTAACAGCTGATCAAGCTTAAATGTGCAGCTGTTGTTTAACGCGACATCCGCTGGTTTCTTCTTTCTGGCGCAAAGTGGGCAATAAACAAACGAGAGAGAAAAGCCGATCAGCTGATCATTGATCAGTTTCATGATCATGTTCATTGAAGTAGAAACAGGAGAGGGAGGGCAAAGAATGAGCGAAGAAGAGGCAGCTGTGCAGCGTAAAGACAGAATAACTCCAGCTTTGTGTCTTTTTCCATCCTAGCTGAAGTCCGGGACAAACTGTGTTCCTTTTCAGCTCAATACAAAATGCGTAATATTTTCTCTGAATACCGGACGATTCCAGTTTTTACAGGACAGTTGGCAACTCTAATAACTAACCTTATGAATAAAATAAAGTTCACTATCAGTAACATCATAGCACCCACCCAGCTGTATAGAAACTCCGTCATGCTAGCTAGTACGCAGTAAGAGTTATTGTAACTGACTGTAAAAAGTCAGCACAACGAAAATAAACTCCACCTAAACTTGGTTTATATCTGACCCAGATAGACTGCAGGTCATTACTTCTTACCTGAAGTTCAGTTCACCTGACACTCGGACCGGCGGCCGCCTCGGGTCTCTCCTCCTCCTGCCTCCCCTTTCTCTCATCCTCCTGCTGTCCTCCACCACTTGCTAATGTTACTGAATCTGTGGAAGCTCCGCGATAGCCACCACCAAACAACTGAGTTATTTTTACACACCGGCCAGCATCTGGCCAATCCACCACCTTTCATTGTTTATACCGTTATCAAAAAAAATAAAAAAATCATTGGCCCATAAAAATGAAAAATCACCATAGACGGGTAAGATGGGACGATTTAGTCTGTGAAGCTGAGTTTGAGCCACACAGAAATCCAACCATGAACACAAAACGACCTCTTGTAGCCTCCAGCTAACATACCTGAGGGCTGCTGAGGAAATAAGTCTTACAGCTGTACATGCTAAGGACTGTGCGGTAAAACCCTTTTCATTGAAAATTAATTCTTTTTCAAATGACTGATGAGTCAAGTAAAACTGTGGATTTAATGAAAGCTGGTATAATCTGGTCTTTAGCTGAGTTTGGGTAACAATGCCTGGTTTAGGTGTTCTTCAGACTGTTAGCACATTCAATCCCCAGATATCTTTGTGAAGCAGCTAATAAAATGTTTTCAGAAACCTTGATGGTAAGGCCCTCACAGAAGGAAGAAGTAATTTTAAAAAATACAAAAGGACATTATTTCACATTAGCCCGAGGTATAGTTTGAGCCTGCCAGGAACTTTAAAAATCGAAGCAGGCTGGGATATTTAACTTTTTGAATAGGTCTACCTGCAGAACTGGATTGTGGATCTTTCATTTCTAAAACCAGGGCTGTGTTGTGTTTTCATACTCCTAAATTTCCTGCACAAGTCTAAACCAGGCTTTCTATTATAGAAGAGTCATTTACAAAGAAAGCTTTGTAGGCTTGATAAAGGTGCCTACAAAGTGAATAAAAATTCATTAATTATTTTAATATACAAATATTGAATTGAAACACTGGCAAAAAAATCATGGTTTGTCAAACAGACTCATTTCATGGTGCAGGCGATGAAGGACAAACACATTATCGGGTGTTTTAAAGAGTTATTTGTGATTTGAACTCATTTAAACTTTTGAAACACCAAAGACATAAAGTGGAATAACCAGTCTAGGTAGCAGCAGACCAGTGACCCCTCTGTTCTCAAAGATAACATTCCTGGTTTGGTCTTTAGGTTTGTTGGCTTGAACCACACGCAGTGCTTACAATGGCTTACAGAGCCGATCTTCTCAAAAGAATTTACAAGCATAACAAATTTAAATCATACTTTATGCTCATTCTTGCATGATGAATTTATATTTGTGATAATAAAAATGTTGTCACATGTACAGTACGTGTCAAAGAAGCCTGACACCAAGTCTAATTTAGCATGCCACAGGCCAGCCAGCTGAAGTACAGCTGGGCACATTTATGTGTAATCCTGGTAAGAACAGGATTTGGTGCAGCATTACAGTATGACCCTCTTGGTGTTGCTGAATGAAAACCCACATCCTCAGGTAGATCTTAAAGGTTAAGGGACGGGGTGGCTACTTGCAGTTGCAAGTTTTCTTTTACATTTACACACCACAAGCTAGAGCTAACCGTTGTAATCATTTCGAGCAGTGTGCAGTTAAAAGGAAAATATAAATGGAAGTTGGCTGAACATCTTCTCTATGAAACAAGAATTACTGAGGTTTGTCATAAAGTGTGAGCACATTCTGAGAAACACCAGCGTTCTTCCTGTTTCTACATCAGTTGAAATCGTCATTATGAAATAGTACTTGTGGTTTCGGGTGTCCTGACCAACACTCAATCTACTCATTTCCTCTTGTTCAGCAGTGTGCATGCTCATTACTGTCACAGGGTACTACTTATGACTGAGGTGAGGCGAGGAGCTGCCTTTTCCATGAAATATTTAGCATACTGAATTACTGGGTACATGCTACCTCCATCATCTTAAACAAATATAGTTTGGGTAGAGTCTTTGTTAGCGTGAGGACCTCAGAGAATTTTTAAAGCACCTTTCTGTCAACATGTTGTCCCTACTCTTTCTCTACTTTTCTGGCTGCCGCTGTCTTTTTTTCCACTTACCAAACTGTCTACCGTTTTTCTTGCCATTTTTCTGTCTCCTCTATCTCCACCTTCCCGTTGGTCTTAATCTGTGCTGCGTGTTTTGTATTTGTCTATCACAGCCAGACATCTGAGCCTTATTAGGGATTGCTGGAGAAAGCAGCACTTTGAAATCACAAGACAACACCACAGCCTGTCACGGCTGGTGGAGGGAGCCGTGTGGTGTGGAGGAAAAGGAGGACCCAAGATGCAGCAAACTGATGATACGAGTGATGTTTTATTTACAAAGGTGGTGGTGACAAAAACAGGCAACGAGGTATGAGTACTTTACAAACGGAAACCTAAACTGGGAGAAACTAAATAGCAAACCTGAGACCGTACAAAGGGGGTGCGGGGCAGAGGGACGCAGAGACAGGACACCATGGACCGCAGATGAATGCAGAGATACGCAGAAATACACGGATGAGTGCAGACGAGCCGACAACGAACACAGACCGACACCCACTAAATATACACACACAAGGTAATCAGGTAATCACACACAGGAGGGAAGAACAGCTGAACCTAATACACCTGGGGACCGGAGGAGACAAGCTGAACACAATAACAGACACAGACCTTCAGAACAGAACAGGAAATCCAGAACACGAGCCTTCAAAATAAAACAGGAAACAGACTGATGTACAACACAACACGGGGACATGAACAGAGCACCAAGGACAGACACAGGTAGGGCTGACAATACACCAAACTTCAGGTTAACCCTAACTAATACAGATCAGAAAAAACGCAAAACGCTGGGTCAACGACCCAGGACCATGACACAGCCTTTGTCTTCGAGCACTGAGGACACTAAATAAAACCTAACAGCCTGTATAACAACAGAAACAGCCTGAGCTGGTTGAAAATGTGCAGATGGGTGGTAATTTGAAAGAAAAACTACAACCCTGACCCTTACAGTTTGAGCCCTACTTTTCTGTTCCTGTCCATTTTTCCTTATAGTGAGACTGGTCACTGCAAATCAATGCAAAGTAATAACTCATATCACCTTTCTCTCCTGGGATAATGATGCCCCAGTCCACTAAATGATTAGATTAGGAAGAAATGTTTGGACTTGTACCCTGGGCACTCACCGGATTTCAGGCCAGCTGACTTTAGAATGAAACAAATGAAGTAAAAGAATTTGGAAGAATGGTGTTGGTGTCTCCAACAGAGATCAGCAGATTTGGACAGTCAGTAGCTAAGAGCAGATCAACTGTTCTGGTAGCAAGGGCACAACACTTTACTAAAATATTTGGGAATTTTTAAAAAATTTATTTTTTCATTTATTTTATTCATTTTACTAATCCTTGAACACAATCTTCATGCCACTATGTAACCCTCGTTTACATTTCCTATCCCAAATATTTTGGAATGAAACAAGCCATCAGCTGTCAAACAGCTGTTTGGTAAAAAGCTTAAAAATCTACAAAGACAATCTTCAAAAAGTCACAAATCTCTAATGTTTTGGCAAATAACATGAAAGGGTTAATTTCTCCGTCAAACTGCAACCTGTGCGTCAACACAAGGATAAAGTCAGGCTACCTTCTGGAGCTCAGGTGTCATCATAATCACTAACTTGACGCTCGCCGTTCTTCGCTCTGTGCTCACCTGTGCTCAGTCCGGAGGTCAGAAGGTCTCTGACAAAGCAACATGTCCAGGGTGGACGTCAGAGTTTCATCAGGGATGGTTGATGGAAAGTGTATTTTGTTTTTAAACTCTCAAGTGTAATTTTATTCTGCCTTTCGTGACATAAAACTGGAGACACTGGGGCTTCAACGGCCCCAAATTAGGCTGGGAGTTTACTCTGGCTTTAATGTTGGCCTCAGTACATTTTTATAATCTCCGAACGTTGTGCCCGCCAAGGGTAGAATGTTCAGAGACAATGCCCAAGAGTGCGCTCAAACTAAATACAGTGTTTTACTTCTTACACAAAACCACTGCATACCTTCTGTTTCTTTTCAAGTGTTTATGAATGCTGAAGAATTCAAAGGACTGAATGTTACAGTCTTTTCCTGGCTGAGAGGTTTGTACCTGTGCACTGACTTCTGCCAGTCCAAACAACCAGCTCGTGGATTAGCAGCTGATCCATGTGTATATTGTCAAATATTGTCAAACCCCGCGGAGCCTACCAGACCCTCTCATAACAGGGGCAAGAAATTAAACTTTGGCTCAGCAGTCCGCACACGATGCAGGACCCTGAACAGGGGGTTTGCCTCTTGGTATTTCCCATGATTTTATTTTTGTTCTTAAGCCAAAGATGCAAAATAGCACACGAGCTTGCATGAATACTTGCACATGTATGTAAAGTATGCAGGTTCATATGCACAGGCATGTGGATACCTGTGCTAAAGGATCACAAAATACTAAATGCAAATTATGGGAAAGGAAATGTGCATCACACTGAGAGCTGCTTAAAGGACTGAAAGGGTGCCAAATACAGAGACGAAATCATAAGGTCCAGGAAAAGTTTAAATGTTTACATCCATAAAGTGTAATTCACTGCCTGTGGCAAGGAAACAATAAAGAACCAACTTTCAGCTTGAAGTCTGATATCACTCATGCTCCTATAGAGAACAAGACTGGCAAATATCCAAGTAAGATTTCAGGGACAGTGCTTCCCCCATAGTGTGTGTAAAATTTATTATGCCGAGCTCAAGATCAGTCTGATATGTTGTTGTTCTTCTTATTATTATTAGTATTATTATCATTATTATTATAACTAGTAGTAGTAGTATTGTTCTGGCATTCATTAAGAGCATCACGTTCATGGTCTCTTTTGTATTGTATTTGTGTTACTTTTATCTGTCACAGCTGCTTTGAAATGTTCCCTGATATGCAAACGACTGATGGATCTGAATTATCGATTCAAATGTTTACTAAGACTGATATTAAGATTCTCAAAGCTCACATTATGATGTTTTAGTGGCAGAAAGCATCAGTTTGCAACTCAGGTTCTGGAAATGACACTAACCAGACAAGAACCGAACCCAAGGTGCTGACTGAACATTTTGGCACCTTGTTCCACACAGTGAGCTCTGCAGGAAGAATAAACTCAAAGTGGTGTTGCGTGACTTTTGTGATACATGATGTGACTTCTTACCCAGCTCGTGAATTAAATTGTCTTTTCATTTTACTTTTGTTCTCTATGACACGTTCCTCTTAGATATTTTCTGCTTGTGACTGAATTAACACGAGAAGCTCTGATGCCCACCCAGTTTTTGTTCGTTTATTTCTGGCACAGTTAGATGCTTAGCTCTCATTGGCTTCTGCCCAAGACAAACAAAACCTGAAACTTGAAGGCTTGAAAAACATCTGGAATCAACTAAAGATGCTCAGCCTAAGCAGACTTAGCAGTCCCTGTATTTCCTCTGTCTCTGCAGGTTTGTGAGCATTGTAATTAACACAAACGTCTTTGGGACTGTGCACCAACCCAGTGTGAGTGTGAGTGATCCATTGAGTGTCTACCATCAGTCAATATCAGACCCCTAACTATAACCCTTAGGTGGCCTAAAATTGCCCCAGGAGGTTGTCCTTACCTCATTCAGCAGAGGTCATTTTGTCTTTATGATATAGTCATAAAATCTTGGCCTTTGTCATACAAAAAGGAGTATTTAATTAAATAAGGTGATAAGTTCAAAGAAGGCTGCGATGATAAAATAAAAATGATAAATGATATTTCAATTTTCTTCTTGACAGATCTCAGCCCTGAAATCAAAACGTTAGTGAGGATGAAGCGAAAGGCACCGACAGGTGGTGGCACTGAAAAGTTCACTTTTTTTTCCCCCGACAAACTTGAGGATTCGCGATACGCTCAGTGCTGCAAACATCTGCACGCTGCACTCTGTCATTATTAGTATTATTCTATCCTTTCTGCAGACCGCTCAATCAGTGCCCATGTCTCCGATTTTGCAGTAATTACAACAAGCTGCTTCTTTTGTCTTCAGTCAGATGTCTTAACTTAATCAGAGGTTTACAGGACAAATGAGCGATGGAGACATCTCCCTGTTCAAAAGATGCAAACCAGCGAGGCTGGTTGCATCTGTACATCAATCTTTGATGCTGTACATACACATAAAACATGTGTATTATATATTCTGTTAAAGAATATAAAAGCAATGATGGAGAAACTCGAGCCACCGCACAGCTGGGTGCCACGTGTTCAAACTGAGAGAGGCAAGGTCGACGTTGATGCCAGTTTGTTTTTTTTCTGGCATATTTCTGGCCTTTGGACTCGACATCAGTGCTCCAAAGTGACATTTTGGAAGCAACACTCACTCAGTCATCCTCTGGCACAGCCTCGGAAAAGATGAATAATAATGACTAAATAGGAATATGATAATTCAATATCACAAAATGTGAAACTGGTTAGTGTCATATTGTCTTTTTAGCTTTCGATGCAAATGAGTGGCCTTTCAAGCAGTTGAAAGTCTTTATTGAGGAATTTAGTTTTGATGACAGAGATTTAACCTGACAAATCTCTGAAGTCATCTGAGAGACAGCATTATTTGACTGTTTCCTCATGCAGGCCAGGATTGAAACCTCTAAGCTGCTTGTCTAACCTCGTCTATGTACAGTACGTAAAGGTCACACTCAAGCATGTGTGTTTTTAGGAGGAAATGTGAGGACCATGGATAAAAAGTGTGAAATCTCCATGCCAAATGGATTCAAGCCTCAGTATCGAGAAAGTCCCTCAGTTCAGGTGAGTTGGACTTGGCTGCCCGAGAAGTAACTGTGCAAACCAGTTTGGAAAATGTGTTTGTTTAATGTGCCTTCCTGCTGCAAAACTCCAGATGCAGAAACACTGAGACGTGAAGTTTCCCAAAAACTTTTAACCGAAGCAGAACTGATTTTTTATTTTACCTTGACTAATAACTAATAATAAATATAATTCCTGGTGTACTTGCACCAGCTTCAGTTACATAAAGAGGAAGGACACTTTACAGGTCATTTTTCTTCTGTCAGATTAACAGTTGTTTTTATCTTTAAACAAAGATTCAGTTTTTTATTTGACATTCTTGCTTTGACTGAAACTCCGCTGATCACGCCTCAGCTCAGTTTCTACCAACCAGTAAGGTGATGTGAAACATCTGTGGTGTCGACCCCACTGTGAGGTCAGGAAGTCTGGATCAAGCCTGAAGTGCTATTAGGAAGTTGAAGCTAAGCTGGGATTAAAATCATTTTACATTTTGTAGAGTTTTCTTGTCAAGGCATTTTATTCACATTCAGTGTTTCAATCAGTCCGAAGGTTTCCTCTTAAAGAAAGTTATCACAGATCCTTTTCAGAATATACTTTGGCATTACCACAAAGACCGTGGGTTAAAAATAAGATCCGAGCACTGTGAAGTAAAGCAGAACAGGAGATCCATTATCCTCTTCATCGTGTTGTGTCTGATATCGTAATGATGTCTGGCAGAAAGCTGCTGTGCTGACAGATGTGTCCGTCTGGCACTGAAGCATTCAGGTGTGCAAAAACACACACATAACTTCGACATGACGTTGCAAACAGCAGCAGGTAGCTTTGTGTGGTTCCCGGTCTGTACTTGCCTAAATAAAACCTCCTCACTCCTCCATGACAGCACCCTGCTGCCCAGAATATACAAAATGCTCTGTATCAGTGCAAAGTGCATGCATATGTGTTAAAAATGTGACGCAAAATTAGATTTGAGCGTAGGCGGGCTAGGCTCAGTCTCAGATACAGAGCAAGAAGTTTTGGCATCTGGAATCTGCCACTTAAAAAGAGCCATTTAATGTTGCCTTTTATTGGAGGTTTTCCGTGCTGGTTTACCTCCGGGTAGTCCCAGAAAATCCTGGAGAGATTATAAATCTCAGCATCCCCCAAAAGTATTTTGAAAATGTTGCTTGAGAAGTGTTTTACTGGGATGCTTATTGTAGTAAAAGGGCCTCCACTGACTGGTGTGTCTGAGAATGCTCATCCTGCTGATGACGGCTGGGGTTAGTTGAAATTAGAGATGGACCGATCCGATGTTACGTATCGGTATCGGTCCGATACTGACCTAAATTACTGGATCGGATATCGGAGAAAAATAAAAAATGTAATCCGATCCATTAAATATCACGAAAGCACCTCACAAAACTTGCAACACGCCGTAACTCACCTCAGAACGTTAGCACGTCGGAGCAGTATGCATCACGTGATAGAGCGGCTGTGGCATGCGGGACCTGTCGGTGGTCTGGATAGCATGTGGAGCTTCGCTAGCAACCCGGCATTTCATCTCCGACAAAGTTATCCCAGAGAGAAGTAAAGCAAGTGTGTAAGTCCATCTCTGAATGTAAAGCATTCCTGCGTTAAGCTTAACAAGCGACTGCCTCTTCTTGCTGCTACTTCAATCATGAAACGGCTTAATGATCAGCTGATCGGCTTTTCTGTCGCGAGTCCATCTCTCTTGTTTGTTTTTGGCCCACTTTGCACCAGAAAGAGGAAACCAGTGGCTGAACAACAGCAGCACGTTTAAGCTTGATAAGCTGTTGTTAGAATTTATTTAATATTAATTTTTACACCAGGATCTTTTTCTACGTAGCTGACGCTGGTAACTGTGCAGGGGCGGATCTAGCAAAGTTTAGCTAGGGGGGCCGATAGGGCATGAACAGGGAAAAGGGGGCACAAAGACATACTTTTCTTTCTTATTTTCATTTAAAATGTCGAGCTTTTAATAAATAATTATCTGACACCCAAAGTTTTAATTTGATGTAAAAGGAATAGAAGTCCATTACTGTATATAGTATTTTAGTGAGGACTCGAGCAGCAGAGTTCTGAATGAGCTGTAGTTGTCTGACTGATTTTTTAGGTAGACCTGTAAAGATGCTGTTACAGTAATCAAGCCTACTAAAGATGAATGCATGGACTAGTTTTTCCAGGTCCTGTTGAGACATCAGATCTTTTATCCTTGATATATTCTTGAGGTGATAGTAAGCTGACTTTGTTATTGTCTTAATGTGTTTTTCTAAGTTTAGGTCTGCATCCATCACTACACCCAAATTTCTCGCCTGGTTTGTGGTTTTTAGATGTATAGATTGAAGTTCTCTGGTGACCTGTAATCGTTTTTCTTTGGCGCCAAAGACTATTACCTCAGTTTTGTTTTTGTTTAGCTGAAGAAAATTGTGGCACAACCAGTCATTGATTTCCTCAATGCATTTACCAAGAGCCTGTACAGTGCCTCGGTCTCCTGGTGACATTGTGATATATATTTGTGTGTCATCTGCATAGCTGTGATAGTTTATTTTGTTGTTGTTTATAATCTGTGCCAGTGGGAGTATGTAGATGTTAAACAGAAGGGGTCCCAAGATGGAACCTTGGGGAACTCCACATGTGATACTTGTCTGCTCAGATGTGAAGTTACCTATTGATACAAAGTATTTCCTGTTTTCTACGTATGTTTTGAACCAGTTTAGTACAGTTCCTGAAAGACCTGTCCAGTTCTCCAGTCGTTTGAGTAATATGTTGTGGTCAACTGTATCAAATGCTGCACTGAGATCCAGTAAAACTAGGACTGACATTTTTCCACTGTCTGTATTCAGACATATGTCATTAAACACTTTGGTCAGAGCGGTTTCAGTGCTGTGGTTCTGTCTAAAACCTGACTGGAAGGCATCGTAGCAATTATTCTGTTTTAAGAAGTAACTGAGCTGTTGAGAAACTGCTTTTTCAATGATCTTACTTAAAAACGGGAGATTTGAGATCGGCCTGTAGTTGTTCATTTGTGTCTTGTCAAGATTGTCCTTTTTCAGTATAGGTTTGATTACAGCAGTTTTTAGTGATTCTGGAAACACACCTGATAATAAAGAAAAGTTGACGATCTGTAACAGGTCTGACTCTAAAGTCTTTGAGACCTTTTTGAAAAAACTTGTTGGCAGGACATCTAAACAGCAAGAGGAGGAGTTCAGTTGACCTAAGATGTCCTCCAGGTCTTTGCTGTTAATAGGTTGAAACTGTTTCATGGTGTTTAAACAGTTTTTTGGTGGACACAGTACATATCCTGGATCTGCTGTTGATGTACCAATTGCTTGTCTAATTTTTTGGATTTTTTCAGTGAAGAATTTGGCAAAGTCATTGCAGGCCATGGTCGAATGAAGTTCAGCTGCCACTGACACAGGGGGGTTTGTTAGCCTGTCAACTGTAGAAAATAAGACCCGAGCATTATGGCTGTTTTTAGTGATGATGTCAGAGAAGTAGGACCTCCTTGCATTCCTCAGTTGTAAATTATAATTGTGAAGTTTCTCTTTATAAATGTCATAATGAACCTGGAGGTTTGTTTTTCTCCATCTGCGCTCAGCTTTCCTACACTCTCTTTTTTCATTTTTCACCAGTGTGGAGTTTCTCCATGGAGACTTTTTCCTTCCAGAGATAACCTTCACCTTAATGGGAGCAATAGTGTCCATTACATTTAACATGTTAGCATTGAAGCTATTGACGAGCTCATTGACTGACCCTCTGGGCAGGTCAGGTGTTAATGGGAAGACCTGGTTAAAAATTGCACTACTGTGTTCAGTTATACACCGTTTTGTGATCACTGTTGTTGATATATTTGTGTGGGCTGAGATTTTACTTTCAAAGAAAACACAGTAATGATCAGACAGGCCCACATCAGACACAGTAACCTTTGAAATGCTCAGGCCTTTGGAGATCAGTAGGTCAAGAGTGTGTCCTCTATTATGTGTGGCCTCTGTTACATGCTGAGTCAGCCCAAAGTTGCCCAGAGTGTTACTCAGGTCTTTAGTCCCTTTGTCCTGAGGGTTGTCCACATGAATGTTAAAATCCCCAGCAATAATTACACAGTCAAAATCAACACAGATCACAGACAGCAGTTCACTGAGGTCATTAAAAAAGTCTGTGCAGTATTTGGGAGGCCTGTAAACATTAAGAAACACAACTTTGGATGGGGCCTTCAGCTGTAAAGCCACATATTCAAAAGACTGAAAACTTCCAGGAGATAGCTGCTTACATTGAAATGATTCAGGACCAAAATACATCAATGACCTCCTGACCCAGTATGAACCATCCAGATCCCTCAGGTCATCTGGATCCGGTCTTTTATCAGTTCCCAGAGTCAGAACCAGACACGGAGAAGCTGCATTCAGCTTTTATGCTCCTTATATCTGGAACAAACTCCCAGAAAGCCTCAGATCAGCTGAAACACTCAGTTTATTTAAATCCAGGTTGAAGACTCACTTATTCTCAGCTGCATTTGAATAAAGCACCAAATCCACACTTTAAGCTTAAATTTCAAAACTTACATTTAACTACTGATTTTATCTACTGTTCTGATTTTATCTGTTTTGATTTTATATACTGTTGTTTGTTTGTTTGTTTGTTAATTAGTTAGTTAGTTTATTTGCTTGTTTTAATCAATTTTAAATCATGCTTTTTATTTGTTCTTGTTTCTAATGTCTCTGTAAAGCACTTTGAATCACCTTGTTGTTGAATTGTGCTATACAAATAAACTTGCCTTGCCTTGCCTATATAGTAACTATTAAGTCTAATATACCCCAGTAAGCTATAGTACTTTTTCCTTTGGGAAGGTACCATCTGTGCAGTCTGCAATTTTGTTGAAGAAAGATGTTGAATCTATTTAATATTTCTTGAGAAATAATTGATTTCTGTGCATTTTTTTTCACACTGCATCAAATTAAGGTTGATTACGTCGATTAAGCATCATGAGGTGGAGCGTGAGGGGTGGTTCCCTATTTTTTATTTATTTATTTTTGTTGTTGCTGGGAGTTGGAACCCTATTAGTTAGGTTGCTTAATATTTACGCTAAGTACTCTTTAAAATACCAGAATAGGGAGGATGGTGTAGGTTTAAGTTTATTAGATTGATCAGTATTGCTGAACTATGAAATATTTTTTTTTGCATACAGGTATAACAGAATAGCTTTAGTGTAGTTGTTGTTTTAAACTTGAGTATGAACATATACAAAATGCAGCAAGATATTAAAAAACAGTTTTGTTGATTAAAAAACACTATATCGAATTCATATCGGTATCGGCAGATATCCAAATTTATGATATCGGAATCGGTATCGGACATAAAAAAGTGGTATCGTGCCATCTCTAGTTGAAATGTGAACCTTTATGAACTTTCTTTGAAAAATGTGCATGAATAAAAACCTAATGTGATTCTCTGGGACACAGCCGGGAGAAGAACAGAGCAACACCTAAGTTTATTGTGAGAAAAGGTGTTATTTTGCTCCCACATGTAAATCGTGTAAATCCCTCTTGGACGCCTAAACGTTCTCCCATGCGCATCGAGAACAAGATCAAAGGCCGTCTGTGGGTTCTGCCTGCTTTATGGGCTCTCTGTGTGTACGTGTGCTTTTAAACATGTGTCTTTGTGTTTGTAAGTCTATGTTCAGGTACAATATTACATGTCATTCATGCTAAGGGAGTTGTGTTAAGTTAAGTGGGAAGGAACAGGGAGTTGTTCCGACGCTCCGGTGACAAAAACAAAGGCAATGACGGCTCTGGCTCTCTTATCGGAAACACACCAGGCCCGTTGGAGGGCATGGTGTCATGTGACTGTAGCTGTGAATGTGCTTTTCTGGGGTGTTGATGAAGACCTTGAGACTATAAAATTGAATAAAGTAATTTCCGACTTTAACAAAGTAAAAGCTGCACACAGACTTTCCTTTGTTGTGCACCCAAGGAAAACCTGTGAGTGAATGAACTAGTTAGGTTAAGAGTAGCTATTTCTACAGGTACTGGATTGATTGCCATGAAATTTCTAAAAGGCATTCATGGCCCCAACAGGCTGGATCTCTTTGTTGATGCATTAACTTATAATCCTGCAGTCGGCTCTACCGCCATGCAAGCCGCTCTTGAAGCTGCTCATGGTGGGTATCTGAACTTTCTTAATGTTTACCGTCTTCACCATCCATCGTTTGTATCCTGTTGATTTATGTTGACATTTCTTATTAGCAGCAAATGAAAATAAAATGAATAATAAACCACCATACAAATTTAAACATTAATATCTGTACCCAGTCTAGATCTTAAAACCAATATTTTCAGTCTCATGTTTTACCAGTTTTCCAATCTGCCCCAGGGCTGGTGATGTGAGCAAACCCTGGCGTTATAGTTTCTGGATATAATAACTGGAAGTATATAGGAATGAAAGTTGGATGCAATGTCCATTTTTTCTTTAGGTCTATGAGAAACTGACCCTACTGCTCAGTTGATACACGGCCCCAGTAAACACTTTCCTGACGTGTCCCAGTGGCCATGCTTATTTAATACATGCTCGTATTTCAGACTAGGGGGCGTATGCTTTTTTGCACTGGACCTGCCCAATGGGTCCTGTTAAAATGACTACAGATTTTATATACAGTCTATTGTTTTTAGGCATTTGCAAATTATCAGTGGCAATTGCACATGCAAGCTCACAGTGTAAGGATCCCACAGTATTCCCACTCTTCCTGTTGATGCTTCACGTCTCTTTGCATTTGAAACACGTACATACCTGTAGGAATTCACGTGCTGTGTAGGCAGTTTTTAATGTATGTTTCCACCTCGAGGTACAACAGATCATCATCAGCAAAAATGTAAAGAAAAGAGACAAAGAGACTGACATGTGGATAAAATATGATTGCTTCTCTCCTCAACACCAGCTTTAGATGAGAACTGCTTCACACGGCTTCTTCATTAATATTGATCTAAACAGAATTGGCAGTAAAAATTTGAATTCTGAACTCAAATCTCAAGTTAATGCAAACATCTCTCATTCATCCACTCATGACAAAGCAGCAGAATCGCTGCATACTTGAGTAGATGATCATTAATAGCCGATAACCCTGCCCTGCCTGTGTGTTCCAGCCCTCTCTGTTTCGAGCTCTGTGCTGGAGGATGGCCCCCCAGTGCAGCTCCCCCATATGGCTCACCGGCGAGAGAAACGCTGCTCCTGCGAGAACCAGAAAGACAAAGAGTGCATTTTTTTCTGTCACATTGGCATCGTCTGGATCAACACCCCGAGGTGAGTCTGCGAGAGAACAAAATTAACCCTTGTGTGGTGTTCGTATTTTTGTTACACAGCCAGTGTTCATGGGTCTGGTGGACCCGCTAGAGTTTTGGCTTTCCAAATTAACACTATCAAACAATTTTATGTTAAATTACTCAACAGATGTTTACTTCATCCCAATTACAAGACATATGAACAGCAAACATGGTTAATTTTTTCCCTTTACCTTTGTTAGATCACATTTATGAATTAATGTGCTTCTCGTTTTTCTTTTATATAAAATGTTATAAATAAATCAGTTATAATCAAGTGGAGTGAGTGGAAAGACACAACACATTTACACGTGAAAAAATAATTAATTGTTTAATTCTTCTTTTGAAAAAAACTGAACACGGGTCTCACAGACCCGAACACCATACAAGGGTTAAACATTTTATGGCTTTGTTTCCTCTGTAATGAAACATTGGAGTGTTGCGATAAAGTTTACTGCCGTAAATGTGATGACAAAACAAAACCGAGAAAAGAAGTTGTCTATAATCTGTCCAAAGGATAAACAAAGCTCTGTGCGTGCAGCTTTAGCAGGGCCGTGGGTGGGAGGCTTCTGCAGCAGCTTCAGTCCATGAATAAGATTAACTTTCACTGTTTTGTCAAGGCAGTGATTTTCTGAATTTTCAGTGATTTTCCCCTTATTCTGCCTCAGACCAAAGACATGCACAGTAGCACATTAGCTTCACTGCTGAGTCTGAAGCAGATAAAGTGGTGACATGGAGCAACCATTCACCAACCATTCAGAGACTTGAATGGTTGGTGAGGCTAGAAATTTTCTCTACATTTCTCATTTCATTTCCATATTTCTCCTTAAGAGAGTCAGACTCTGCAGCACCCGTCCTACTGAGCATACATGTGTACACTCAACCACTTATCCACATCAGGGTCATGTGAGGTGGTCAGAGCAAAAGGCAGAGTTCCCCCAGAACAGCTCCTCAGCCTTAGTCACATCCACTGCAACAAGTCTTTAATTAATGCCTGGTTCACCTTTCAATTCAATTCAATTCAATTCAATTCAATTCAATTCAGTTTTATTTATACAGCGCCAAAATCACAACAACACACAAGACACTTTATATTGTAAGGTAGACCCTACAAAAATACGTACAGAGAAAAACTCAACAATCATATGACCCCCTATGAGCAAGCACTTTGGCAACAGTGGTAAGGAAAAACTCCCTTTAAACAGGAAGAAAATTCCAGCAGAACCAGGCTCTGGGAGCGGCAGCCATCTGCCGCGACCAGTTGCTGTGAGAGAAGGAAGACAGAATAAAAGACATACTGTGGAAGAGAGCTAGAGATTAATAACAGTATGATTCAGTGCATAGACGTCTATTAACACATAGTGAGAGAAGAAAAAACACACAGTGTATCATTGGAATCCCCCGGCAGCCTACACGTATTGCAGCATAACTAAGGGAGGATTCAGGGTCACCTGGTCCAGCCCTAATGATTCAGCAAAAAGGAAAGTTTGAAGCCTAATCTTGAAAGTAGAGATAGTGTCTGTGTCCTGAATACAAACTGGAAGCTGGTTCCACAGAAGAGGGGCCTGAAAACTGAAGGCTCTCCCTCCCATTCTACTTTTAAATTCTCTAGAAACAACAAGTGTGATGGTACTACAAGGTCATTAAGATAAAATGGGGCCTGATTATTTGAGCTTTAATACTAATACTACATTTCTTTAACTCTGTGAAGAGACAAGTGAGTAACAAAGGTTCCCTGAAACAGCCATGTCGGGTTGACTTGAATGTCTTTTCTAGTCCAGTTGTTCATATTTTTTAAAATGGCTGGCCTCAAATAAGAAGTAGGCGTGCAGCTCCCTTCACAATTGGTAGCAATTAACTTCATTTTAGTTCAGTATGCACAAGTAACGAGTAACCGCTTAGATGTGGTGGAGCTAATGAGAAAGCACACCTTTCCTAAAGAAGGGTTGTTTCTGCTCAGTTTCCTCTCCGTGTTTCAAAAGAGCTTTTTTTAACCCTTTAACACCAACTCAACAGAGAGTCTGAAATCATGGTCGGACCTTTATCTGCCCACAGCTGCTTAACTCCTCACAGCCTGCTCCCGTTTGTGTGTTGACATTTCATCCTCAACTGTTTCTAGAAATGAGACGCAGTTATAATAATAATAACTCAATTTACCCCTGTTCAAAATAATGAGATGAAAAGATTTAAAGGTAAAAATGTGGAAGATAGTGTAGAAATCTTAGAATAAAATAATAATAAAATGGAAAAAGTAGTCTGGTTTGAGCTTTACTATATGTATTTACAGCATCATCCCTTTTGATAAAGTGCAATTATGCTGTTCAGTGTTTCCCTGAATTGGTTACTGCACTGTAAGCTGTTTCATGTCATGCCAGTAAGTCACACTCCAAATTAATTGGTGTAGAAAAAGACAAGTCACCAAAATAGCTTCCAGAGGTTAGCCAAAAACGGCTCCAGTGGTGGTGGGACCGTCTCAGACTGTTAGCTCACTCTAAATATAGCCATGTGGTAAAATGCAATCTTCCTGCTTTCACTATAAAGACGCTTTAAAGAGCACTGCCAGCACCCGCTGTCACTAATGATGCCACTAAAGAGCGTTGGGGAGTCCCGAGTGCATTTCCTTTTTCTTCACACACAGCGTCATTTAAAATATGTAACCTTGCTAACATGTACGCGACAGAGTGAACAACATGTTTTATTCTTGCAAATAACCACATCTGTAGACCTAAACAAAATTATCCATTTGAGAACAGCGCTTGAAGGTTCACACTGTCGGTAGGAGAGCAACAGACAGAAAATCAGAACAAGCTGAAATAATGTTGGGTTTTTTTCTACTCGTGTTGTATTGTTTAAAGAGAAAATATCGAGTAACACCAGTGTAACCTTTAAAGGACATCCTTTGGCTCCCTGCTATTTTACACCAGAAGAAAACAGAAATCTCGGAGTACTTGAAGCACAAAGGCTGTTTTTAAAGTCAGATTTTCACCTTCGCAAGTGTTCAAACAAACAGTGAAGTCAGTGAGGAGTTTCCCTCTCAGTTACAGATGGATGTGTCTGATCATCCAAAAAGGCAGTGATCCAAACTAAAGAGAGAGACGCCAGGATCAGAACCACCTTCAGTGAACTCAAACAAACGCAATTTATTTAACATCTGCTCATTTTTGGACTCATTTATTTGACAGCAAGACAACAGAAAACATATTATTATTTTGGCACTGTCACTGACAATATGAGCCAATAATTAACTGTCAAACTCAGTGCCTGCCGGCATGACATGCTGTCAGGGATGGCGTGGTCATATTTTAATGGGAGGACACAGTGTGAGATATGAGTTGTGCTGCTGAATAGACTTTATTCAAAAGTTTTAAAAAAGTCCAAATGTAACGTGTTATCAGCCGCCCCTCCACACGCGTGACCTGTAGGCATATACCGCGGAGAAAACAGAAAATTGTGCTATGGGAATGATTTGGTTTGATGTAGACACCAAATGAGTAAAACATAATCGTTTGGTGAAAGTTTCAGGGATTGATGTTTGTGTCACATCTGGCGAGGCAGACGGTGAGGCGTGGGGAGACTGGGGACCCAAGTGCAGGCAAATGGAAATAAGGGTGGAATGATAACAAAAAATGAGCCTTTATTGTCAGCTGTACAAATCCTAAAGAACTGAGGGAGCTATAAATACTGAAACAGAAACCAACAAACTAGCAGTGATAAATCATGATGAAATCAAAGATTAACAATAACACAAAACACTGGGTCACCGACCCAGGACCGTGACAGTTTGAAGCCCAAAGTTTTGTCCACACCAGCCTCCTATCCACTCGAACATCACATTATATCCTTCTTTGCTTCTGTCGTGATCTCGGCACAACACAACAGGCCAGATGCACAACATCTGAATGAGAGGATATTTGTTTTTATATTTCTTCCTGTTAAATCACTCTCAGTACCTCCAGTATCATAAAGGATTTATCTTCCTCCAGGTCTAATGCTGCAAGAACTCTGGACGTGTAGCTTCGTGTAGACAAGAAGAAAGTAAAGGTTCACTCTCAGTCATTTCCAGTGTTGGGACTAACGCGTTATTAAGTAACGCGTTACAGTAACTACGTTATTATTGTGGTAACGAGCACGGTAACTAGTTATTATGCCAAAACCGGGAACGCGTTACTCGTTACTGGGATTTAGATAGGCTCGTTATCTGTTACTTCGTGTGGTGGCTATCGCGGAGCTTCCACAGATTCAATAACATTAACAAGTGGTGGAGGCCAGCAGGTGGATGAAGGAAAAGGGAGGCAAGAGGAGAGACCCGAAGCGGCCGCTGGGCCGAGTGTCAGGTGAACTGAACACAAGAAGTTATAACCTGCAGTCCATCTGGGTCAGATATGAACCAAGTTTAGGTGGAGTTTATTTTCGTTATGCTGACTTTTTCGTACTGGGTGCTAGCTAGCATGACGGAGTTTCTATACAGCTGGGTGGGTGCTATGTTACTGATGTTGAACTTTATTTTGTTCATAAGGTTAATTATTAGAGTTGCCAACCATTCCGTAAAAAACAGAATCGTCTCGTATTCAGAGAAAATATTACGCGTTTCTTATTGAGGTGAAAAGGAACAGTTTGTCCCGGACACAAAGCTGAAGTTATTCTGTGTCTCTGCTGCACAGCTGCCTCTTCTCCTCTCATCCTCTCACCCTCCCTCTCCTGTTTCTACTTCAATCATGAAACTGATCAATGATCAGCTGATTGGCTTTTCTCTCTTGTTTATTTATCACCCACTTTGCGCCAGAAAGAGGAAACCAGCCGATGTCGCGGTAAACAATGGCAGCACTTTTAAGCTTGATCAGCTGTTGTTAGAATTTATTTAATATTAATTTCTAGTATCAGCTGATGTTGGCTGGAGCCACAGCTGTAAAGCTGCTGGTCATGATATCAGTTTGGTTATCTGGTGAGAAGGAAACATGAAGATGAAAGCAGGAGATGTCCTTACTGAATCACCAGAGCTGTGATGGAGAAACATGTTTACCTTTTAGTTAACATGAATGAGTTGAAGGGAAGTTATGAACTGTTTCTGAGAGAGAAATAACACCAGGATCCTTTTCTAAGTAGCTGACAGCTGGTAACTGTGCAGGGGCGGGTCTAGCAAAGTGTTGCCAGGGGTCCATGTAGGGCATTAAAAGGGAAAGGGGGGCACAAGGAAATACTTTCTTATTCTCATTTAAAATGTCTCACTTTTTAAAAAATAATTATCTTACAACAAACAATTGATAGATTAATGCATATATACCATCAGAACAGTGTACATCACTGTCACAACAGTGTTTATTTTCATTCAAAGGCTTTATGATTTTTCCTATAATGGTGGGCCAGTCTCTAGTCAAAATGCCCGGGACGATTTTTTTGTCCCAGTCCAGCCCTGTATGCAGCTCATCTGCAGTCTGGTGTTACCTACATCTTCCTATTCAGAAGGCAGAATTTCCGAGTTCTGAGTACAATCGAAAGCACCACGACTGCAGTTTGTGTTGGATGTAAAAAGCAGGCTAGGATAGAATCAGGCGTGGGATTTCTCTCGTGGAAATGTGCACATTATCTTTTCCTTTAATTGGTAGGTGGCACAGTGCACTGTGGCAAGTAAGCAAGCTAGAAGACTAGCAATCTTGCTGGGTATCTAGTTACGGAAGCAACACATTAAGAGAATTCTGAGTAAAACCAAAGTTACTTTCCCTAGTAACTAGTTACTCTGAAAGTAACGAGTAACTTGAAGTAACTGAGTTACTTTTGATAGAAGTAACTAGTAATGTAACTAAGTTACTAATTTAAGGTAACTTACCCAACACTGGTCATTTCCTAGCTTCACATTTGGCTGTAGAAAACGTGCTCGTCATGAATCTGATCGTTCTTCAGATGCATCTATGAGACTGAACTTGGAAACAGTTTGGCAAAAGGCCAGGACAGTCTTGGCCCATCTTAATGCCTGGACCCAAACGCAGACTGAGGACCAGTGTTGGTCAAGTTACTTGAAAAAGGTAATCAGTAACTAATTACTTGCCCCAAAAGTAATCCCATTACTTTACTGATTACTTATTTTCAAAAGTAATTAATTACTTAGTTACTTAAAAAAAAAAACGAAAAAAAAAAAAAAAAAAAAACACGATTTACAACCTGAATAGGTGATAAAGCGAAACAAAAACACCGAAGCACAAGAAAGCCCCAAAACAAAACACGAGTCCAAAAAAGAACAGTTCAGGGGGCCGACAGCACAGGAGGCCAAACAGTTCAGGGGGCCGGCCGCGCGGAAGGCAGCGGCGGCGACGAAGGAGACGACGGAGCAGTTCAGGGGGCCGGCCACGCGGAAGGCAGCGGCGGCGCTCCAGTGTCAAGCGTACTGGCTGAGGCCCGGTGGGCACAGGACCAGACGGGGCCGGACCAGGCGATGGCGGGGCCGGACCAGGCGATGGCGGGGCTGAAGACATGGAGGCTGGGCCAGGCGAGGCTGAAGACACGGAGGCTGGGCCAGGCGAGGATGATGATGGAGCTGCAGCAGGCGAGGATGATGATGGAGCTGCAGCAGGCGGCTGGACGGGCTCCTCGGGCCCCCCAGCCGACGAGGCAGGAAACAAAGGCCGGAGCGGTCCCTCGGACCCTCCAGCGGAGACACGAGGCGAAGGCCGGAGCGGCCCCTCGGACCCTCCAGCGGAGACAGGAGACGAAGGCCAGACGGGCCCCCCGGACCCTCCAGTGGAAACAGAAGACGAAGGCCGGAGCGGTCCCTCGGACCCTCCAGCGGAAACAGAAGACGAAGGCCGGAGCGGTCCCTCGGACCCTCCAGCGGAGACACGAGATGAAGGCTGGACGGGCCCCTTGGACCCTCCAGCAGAAGCCATCACAAAGCCAGCAGGCATGGAGTCCTCTGGCAGACACGAAGGCAATGGGTGCTGTGCTGAGCACTGGCCCTGCTCAGACAGCACTGACACGGAGTTGTTCTCTGAGGGCTGCTCAATCTTCAGGGGTCCAGAATCAGCTGGGGACCGAGACCTAGCCTCTGGGGAAGCCCTGGAGTGCAGAACAGTGCCTGAAGCAGCTAAAGCGCGAGAAACTCCCTGACTGGACCTTAAATTTTCTCCCTGCAAAAAGTGAATGTGTGAGACCGCTATTACTGGAGCCAGAGCTACGGGTAGCGGGGGCACTGGAGCTACTGGGGCCTGCGCTACAGGCGGCACTGGAGCTACTGGGGCCTGCGCTACAGGCGGCACTGGAGCTACTGGGGCCTGCGCTACAGGCGGCACTGGAGCTACTGGAGACACAGGTGACACTGGTGTACTGGGGAGGATGCAGCGAGGATGCAGTTTCTCTCTTAAGGGAGGATCGAATGATTTAGTGATCAATCTTGATGGGAAAGGATGCTGATGCTGAGAATACCAGGCAGCGAGGGCTTCCAGGAGGGCAGCTGACCCTTCCTTGCCTGGACCGCCCATGCCAAACAGTTCGAAGCAAATCCTAGCCCTAAGAGCTGTTATTAGTTGTTTTAATCTGTTAATGTCCAAAAAACCAGCTGTGCAGAGGGTGGACGACAAAAAGTTGTCAAAAAAAGACCACCTGAATGAGTCTCTTGGGGGTGTCCTCAGCGTGGATTACGCCCCGGCAGTAATTCCACAACTGCGCGAGATACTGAGACCGTGAGTCCGCAGGATCCATTTGATGGTTGCGTCGTTCTGTCATGGTTGGCTGTGTGGCAGGCGGGCAAGCAGGAGTGGTGGATCCAAAATGCAGGACTCAGACACAGAAGTTCAACTTAAAGCACAGCTTTATTGCTGGGAAAACCTCTTACTAAACTAAACTCACCAAAAGACAAACAAAAACGCTGGTGGACTAAAACACTGAAGCAGAAATACTGAACTGGAGCTAGAGCTGGAAACAAAACACTGGTAACACGGAGGCAAAACACACACAGCTTGTTGAGGGTACGACGCAACACTGACTCAGAGAAACACAGGGTCTAAATACACTGGGAAGTAACGAGGAGAATGAGACACAGAAGGAGAGCACAGCTGGGGGAAATTAGAACTGACGAGACAAGCAAAGCAGGACACATTCACATAAGACACGGACCTTCAAAGTAAAACAGGAAGGATCACACAGAGACGCGAACTTGACACAGTGGAGACAGCAACTAAGAAACACAGAGACATAAACCATAAGGCAGAGGACTCTAAGAACCGAGAGACACAGAGGGGAACTCAAACATGCAGACACAGACTTACAGAACAGAGGGGACACAGAGAAACGAGAAGGGCAAGGGATCGAAACTAGAAACCATAGAATAACTCACACCAAGTACAATAATACAAAAATCACAAAGAACTAAAACGCTGGGTCAGGAGACCCAGGACCCTGACAGATAGATCTTTCAGCCCAATTCTACTTTTTCTACATAATCCATCATACAAAATGTAATCAAATGGAAAAGTCTCTTTTTAAAACTTGTTTTATTAGTTTTAATCTTTTAACTTTATGCATCAAGCAAAAATTTAATTATATGCAACATTCTCTAACTGGAAGAAATTTGTTTAATATTTAAACCTATTTTCTGCACATTCCAGCACATAAAATATTTTTTTTGTGTGTGTTTACACTCACTCTTTCAAATAGATGCAAGTAAAACACAGCAGAAAATAAATAAAGTCAAAGACTAGCTGATAGGTTTGTAGCTTGAACCTATTCGCTGGAACGTTGAAGACAATTTAATTACACAGCAATCAAGACACGAAGTAGGCAAAGTTCTTCATGTTTCTCGTGCACGGGAGAGAACCGGACAAAAGCCGTTCCTTCGCTTGACCCCAGGTTACATGAATATGCATAGGTTCATTAACATATGACGTCTACATACAAACAAAGAGTACCTTGCCTGTGTGTGTGTGTGTGTGGGGGGGGGGGGGGGGGGGGGGGGGGGTGTCAGAGCGTGGCCCCATAGACAACTTCCCTTAACCTGCTGGTCTGGAAAATCCAACAGTTCATCTATATGTAAATAAGCACTTAGTCTAAAACTGACATAGCTACGTTAATCCTACCGTAAACCAATAAAACAAGGTACGACCTCTTCCCATGCTCCCAGGATGTAGGTGTGCATTCCTGGAATGCACACCAAGCCTTTGCAGATCACACATCCTATCACTACACAATTGATTATACACCTCTAAGCATATATGGTTAAATATTTCTAAGCATAAATGACAATCAACAATACAAAACCTAACACTAGCGGTCCTTTTGCTCTATTTTCACCTGTAAAGAAGGAGTAGGGTAAGCGGAGGTTTACCCTGGTGCAGGTGTGCCGCGGCGGTCAGTGGAAGAATCCGCGAGTTTCTCTGTGAATTTCCCATTACGTCGTAGCGCACTCGGTGCTTGCTTGGAAGTTTAGGGGGTTTTTTTCACTGTAAAAAGAAGTTTTCTTCCCACGCACAACGGACACTAATGTTTTTGTCACTTTTTATGGAATCAAACTTAAAGTAAGGTCAGTACTTCCACGCTTTAAACGCTGCACGCTCATACTCTCTTCCGCACTCGATATATGATCCATTGTTGATCTGCACGCAGCTGTTGTCACGAACGTCACACTCGCTTACGTCACTGTCATGAGACATTCTAGCAAAAAAATCACGGTTTTAGTAATGCAGTAATGCAGCGTTCCTACGGGAAAGTAACGGTAATCTAATTACCGTTTTTGCAATAGTAATCCCTTACTTTACTTGTTACTTGAAAAAGTAATCAGATTACAGTAACGCGTTACAAGTAACGCGTTACTGCCCATCTCTGCTGAGGACACAGTAATTTTTTTTTTTTCAAACAAGGCAAATCTTTATTGAGACATAGCACCAGTCCAAGAAGACAGCAGAAAGCAAAGTTCATAAATATAAATAAGTAACACGGGATGAAAACAGGAAGACGGATAACAGACGTCACAGCAAAGATGAAGAGCAAATCAACACAAGTGTAGACGAAGCAGTGAGGCAGGGGACCGATAAAGACTGAACGCAATATACACAAGACAGAACTGTACCAAAATAAAACAGGAAGTGGAACAGGAACACATTAAACACACCAGACTGAAACACTATTGGAATACAGAAAGGTGAAAATCAGAAGATATTTAATAATGAAGAGAAGACCAAAACACACCAAACACTTTCATTGCAGATGGGCCATGAAACGCTGATGCTGTGTGTCTCAACAGATTTCAGCCAATCTGCATTTTACTTCCTACGCCTGAAGACAAACATCTCTTTCCACTCCTCATATTTTAGGGCTGACTTGTTATTTCAGTTCCACACATGTGAGTGATTGGAACTAAAACAGAGGGAAACATAACAAAGACAGTCTCTCTGGTTCATCCATCATTGCTGCTTATTCTTATTGCACACGATGAATTGAACAGGGTAAAAACAAATACCTTCCCTTATAGATCTATGCTTCACTTATAGCTCTGCTTCACTTATAGCTCTATGCTTCACTTACAGATGTCTTGATGCATGCTTGATCATCCAGGTAAGTAAATCTCCAAAAGTTGATTCTGTCCATCTGGACGTAACGTTTACTCCCAGTAGTTGGAGAACAAAAAGATTGTAGATAATTGGGACTCACGGACTTCTGGAGAGTCAGAGGCTTTCTAAACCTCATTAAGTATTACAAGAAAGTAAAATCTGGTTTTCTTAACAATAAAAGACTCCAGACAGATTAATTCATGTACCAAAACACTGAGCCCATGTGTTCAATGTACAAAAAAATGCACTAATTTGTAAATTATTTAAAACCTGTGTTTAATAAGAACAGTAAAAAAAAATAATGTTTTTTTTAAATCAAACGTTGAAACTGAGAAAATTAACTTTTTTGATCATCTTTTTGTGATGAGATCTGGAAATACAAACTTCATATGTAAGCACATGTTGTTCCGCCAACTCTAAATGTCCTCCAGATTTATAATGCAGGAAGAATTAGTTATCAGACAAGAAGCTGTTTGGTGTCTGTTCAAGAAAAAGTATCTTCTGTAACAAATGACAGCCACAGAAGCAGAGCCTGCGATATGCAAATAAATAAAAGTGCAATGAAACTTTCTATTGTTTTAATCTTGATTCTTTTCCCTCCATACGTTTGTACTAAACTAAGTAAGTTAAATAGTTATCATTGATGTTTTTTAAACACCTGAAAGTCTAACAATTTCATTAAATCAGTTTTAAGCACAGGTTAACTGAAATTGTTCAGAGATTGAGTAATAAAGTATTTGGTGGTTAGACTCCAAGCTGAAGTGATGTAGGGCAGAGACAGCTGGTGATGATGCAGAAGATGGAAGATGGAAACGTGGCTGAGACTGTCTGAAAGTCAGGAGTAAGGTGAAGATGCTGTGCATGAGGGAAAGTCTGAAAGAGAAATAAAGAAAGTCACAATAACAAAGTAGGAGTGAGAGGATTAGAGGTTGGGTATGGAGACTGGGTGCTTGTTTTAGAGACATGATGACAGAAATTACAGTTAAATCGCTTAATTCACTTTTCAATTCGATTTATTCATATAGCATCATATCACAGCCTCAAGGGGCTTTATATTGAAAGGTAAAGAGCCTACAATGCCACACACAAAACCCCAATAATCACATGACTCCCTATGAGCAAGAACTTTGGCGACAGTAGGAAAGGAAAACTCCCTTCTAACAGGAAGAAACCTCCAGCAGAACCAGACTCAGGGAGGGGTGGCCATCTGCCATGACTGGTTACGTGTGAGGGGAGAAAGACAAGACAAAGACATGCTGTGGGAAATGGAGCAGCAGAAATAAGCCAAACACTCAGGAATGCTCTGTGAGCAAACACTGCAATCAAGAGTGAAGTGTTGCGTTATTGCAGGTTTTTCAGTGTTTGGACCCTACTACTAATATCAAAAAATACATATACTATTATATAAGAGTTATATAAGAAAACCTTCGACCTGCACTACATTATCTGCCAATAGGGAATCTATATGATCGATAGCCAGGAATAAATACAGCCTTAAGTAGAAAAGAAGAGTTCAGCAGGTATGCAGAACAGTGGAGCCATAACTCATATCGCAGCAGTTCAACAGTTCAGGTCACTCAGATTTATTCATCCTTGTAACTTAAGAAAGGAGCTCAGTAACCCTTTGACACATAAGGAAAGAAAAAAATGAGCAAATGCAGCCAACGGACTCATAAAAACAACATGAAGGTCAATAAGCAGTAAAGAGGAAAGTCAATGATATTTTAGAAATGAGTAGACAGGAGTGCTCATGGAGGAGGCGAGAAGCAGTGGAAAGCTGGGAGATGAAAGGGTAACATAGAGCAACGAGAGCCAGATGTGTCGCCATTTAATTAAGGAAAAGGAAAAAGGGGAAGCCATTCAGGTCTCCAGTCAGGATAATTCAGACTGAAATGTAAATCCAAATCTTTGTAATATTAAGACACAGAGAATGTTTTTTACCATCAGTGAAGGTTTATTTTCGGATGCGCCCGCTTGTTTTGAGATAAGTGTTTTGCTGGTGAGCCACCGGCATCTGCTTGCTGTTCCTCCAGTGGTCTAGTTAATTCTGCCACTAATCCAGCAGCAGAGCCTCCTCAAACCTGCTGCCTAGCCGAAGTCCGTCTTGGCGGTCTCGCTGGCACCAGACGGATGAGCAGCGGGCTGAATCACTGCAGGAAAACTAACTCCTGCGGCTGTTTGCAGAGACGCTACTTAAATAGCGAGATGCGTGGAACATAATAAGGGGCACTAACATGGACATAATTGGAAAATAAACGCCCTCAGTCATTCGAAGTCATGTTTGTGGTCTGGCTGTAATACAGGTCTGAAAGTCAGTTAAATGAAACTCTGGTTGAGAGTACATTTTTGGAAGTAACTGATGGATTGCTGGGAAATATGTTCCAAACGTTTAACATGCCCAGGGAATACTAACGAATAGCAAACTAGCAGCAGAGACGAGGATTTTGATTGCGGGTCTGAAGCAGGGACTCACTTCTGACCGCAGAGCATCAATGTGCATGCTGTAGCCCAGACCTTCCCAAAGTGCGGGGCCCGTCCCCTAGGGAGGGCGCAGAGCCATGGCAGGGGGGGCGCAGTATGAAAAGGAAAAAAACAAAACGCTTGGACGCTACACGGGCGCCCACAGAAACGCAAAGCAGGAGATGAAGCATAGCTGAATATGTTTCCAAACCAACTTCATTCTAAGCCAAAGACTAGAAAATATGGTGAAGCATATCTGCCCTTTGGTTTCACCTGCACAAGTGCCGAGGTAGGTCTCCCCTGCAGAATTGGTTTTCCCTTCTTGAGAGCAGCGCTGGGCTCTTCAAATCACGGACAAACAGGATCCCACATTCTTGATTTTTAGTTCACAAACACTTGTTGTAATGACTAACTACTCCTGACATTTTGGAGACGTTAGCTCTTTATACAGTAAAGTTACAGCGAGATAAAAATAATATCAGGCTGATCCTGCCACAATTTGTTCCCTGTTCAAATCATGGACAAACAGTATCCCACAGCTGTTTAAACTGTTAAGATTCAAGAATTGAGAAAGGGTACAAGAGGTGATCGAATAATAACCACACTGGTCCGGCCGGGTGAAGTCAAACGAAGATTTTAATTCACACGTGGGAAGATCACTGAAAACAGCAATTGATCTTCAACTTACTAAAGCACAAACAATTATTTTATAACATCAGGGTTTGTTTACTGACGCCCCTTCATGCGTCACAGATACATTTTATACATAGATCAGATCAACATCATCATGACTTTTCACCTAGAAAATCATCTTCTATTTTCATGGCTAGCCCTTCCTGTCTACCTTTCAGTTCTTGTCTTGTTCCTCTTTCTTGCCGAGACACCAAGAAACGGTTCCTCTTTTACCAAGACAATTTTGCAGTTACAGCCAAACATAACTAACCTCTCCTCTAAATAAATCTAATTTAAAGTGTGTGTGTGTGTGTGTGTGTTGACCTCACATGCTCTTTGTGTCACCTCTTCACCTACTGTCTGTGTCTCGTCCTCAAATGCTCTTTCTCAATTCACCTGTTGCACTTCTGACCTTTTACCAGACCAGAAGCTCACTGAGACTATGTGTATGTCTTCTACTAAATAAATGTTTTAACCAAGAACCTCTACTAAAACCTTAATACAAGAATATGAACATATAAAAGATAATAAAATAAACTGATATAAGTGTTTTGTAAGCATGTATTGCAATTCCTTCTATGTTCTAGTTTTCCCTCAGCATGTATCACCTGAACAGTCACGTCAGTGAGGCTTACGACCTTTAAAGAACCTGAACATCAACTCAAATAAGCACAGATATGCAATATGTATAAAATAGTTATAACTGCACCTGAAATACAAAGTTAACATCATCATAAACATCTTAAGGCCATCTTAAAGCTATCTGTTACATTGTTAAAGCAATGATCATACTGCAGATTATATTATGCTGGTAAAATACTTTTTGTTTATCCCCACAAAACCCATTTTGCACAGAGAGGCATTTTTTTGAAAAATGTATTGATAGCAATGTTGAAAATTATTACACAGAAGAAAAAAAAAACAACTACATGTAAAATAAGAAGCTTCTGCCTTTGTAAATGGAGGGACAGTAACTGCTTGTAAAACCTGAAGACAGTCAGATTAACAGAATTCCATCTGCCATTCTGCAATTCATCTCATGTAAACAATAACATGGCGCACAGCCTGACGTGAAAAGAGGCACATACCTTTGACGTTGCCAGACAAACCCTGTATTCCTCATCCGCAAAAAAGGAGTTTTAAAAATCCTCCATTTTCGGTGATTCGAAACGCCGTTTACGTGTGGATGAAACGGCTGCGTTTTCAAAAATACCCGTGTAGGTGCGGACAGCGTAAAAGAGTTAGT
Source organism: Aulonocara stuartgranti (assembly GCF_965226115.1). Taxonomy (NCBI): domain Eukaryota; kingdom Metazoa; phylum Chordata; class Actinopteri; order Cichliformes; family Cichlidae; genus Aulonocara; species Aulonocara stuartgranti. Next base: position 26,109,011 of record NC_138951.1, read on the forward strand.
AGTTTATTTTATTACTACCTGTCATTTATTGCAGTTTACCAGTTTACTTGTATTTACTTAATTGTTTACTAAATGTTTGAGGTGTGAAATAAACCGCAATGGAGCAAAATATGGGTGTGTGTGGTTGGAGGATGTGTTAATGCGCAAACGTTTTTTGTGTAAAACGAAGGGGGGCCCAGCAAAAAAAGTTTGGGAACCACTGCTGTAGCCGAATGCTCCCTGGTTTATCTGTTTGAATTATTTATCAGTGGTTACTGATCTCTACAGGTTGCTTACATGAAGCTCTGGCTGATGGTCTGTGAACGTTGCCTGATAGCTTAACCTCAAAAAGGATTGAACTGTTAAAGATTAAGATAGCTATTCATACTCTTGGCTGAACTAGAAGGGGAGTTTGTCATCTTTCCGACGTCTGTGGGTTGTTGTTAGTTCCACAAAGGAGATATATCTCTCTTAACTCCGTGTGCCATTTTATTTTGATCCAGAAAGTTAAAAATATACACTGTTTCGCAAAAAGTCTGGCCCAAATCTAAACACCAAACATAAATTTCTTCAGCGAAATTGTGTTTCTTCATTCTTCATTTTTCTAGCAGACATATTTCTGGCATCTCTCGACAGACAAAATCCTCAGTAGTGTTTCAGCAAATTGTAAATGAAGCAGTCTCAGAGGGGACTACACTCTCGCTCCCCCTCCCAGCCCTGATTTTAGACCAGCAGGGGGAGCACCCTGTGATGTGAGATTCTGGCCAATCACAGGTCGTTTCAGACCAGGCCAGGTGGGCATTAGAAAATCTGACAAAAGGAAAGCAGGGCTAGGTTGGGCTTGCCCACTTGTACGTGGTTTAGTTTTATAATGTTGTATTGAGTTTCAGATATAAACTCAGTGTGCTGTGTTGAGAATCATTACCATTGTGCTCTGCAGCCTCTGTATGTGATGATCTCACCTGTGTGCCTTATTAGTGTAGCATAGGTCATCTTCTTCTTTGTCTGAGCTGCAGAATAAAACTCCACACAAGCAAACACATATCTGAGCGCAGTGGCCGTCCTAGCCTGTTTGGCGCCCTGGCCGAACACTTCCTCTGGCTATGCCTTTACCCCTAGTCTTAAGTGTATATTATTTTCTTACTCTTCTTATATACATTGTTTGTTTACTTGCACTGCTGTAACTGGAGCCTCGTCGTCTCGTCTCTCTGTATGTAGCGGAGATGACAATAAAGTTTACTTTGATTTCAGCAGCGAGCAGGCGCACCGAGGGCTCTAGCGCTCACTATATAGAATTTCGAAAAACCATCGGTGCAAATTATATGTCTGTATCATAATGTCTGGTGTTTTCGTGTTTGTTGTTTTTTTGTTTGTTTGTTTTATTTTGCGGGTTGGTTATTAGATGCTGCTCCAGCCAGCCAGAGAATCCCCCGCCGCCCCGCCCTCTCCTCCCTGTGCCGCAAGCAGCAGGCGCACCTCGCAAACGGAGGGCGCCCTTACTCACAGCAAATGGGCGATAGAAAACCGATCGGTGTCTATGCCATTCCCAATATGCGCTGGCATGACGTCGGAGCGGCATGAGTACGAGTAATTTTTCTTTTTTTTTTTCCCGTGATGCCGCCCCCCACCACGCTGCCGCCCCGGGCAACCGCCGTGTCCGCTACTGTCTGAGTGACTGACACTTGAATATGTTATTACATTTGATCAAATTGCTCACCTTTAAAATATTAGCACACGAGTTAATGGTACATCTGTATAAAAACTGCTGACTTATTTATTTAACTGTTTGTGGTTTTTGCTTAATTCCTTTATTGTACACGAGTTAGCAGTTGCACAGTAAATGGCTGAAACAAGTTTTTAAGGAAGTTACATGCGCACATATTTGATCGGATTTCAGGGTTGTGGAGAGATATATCAGTTTCAATGCGTATTTAAAAAAAAGCAGCATTGTTGTGTCTTTGGCCATAAATGTGGTGCAGATGCTTGATGTTTGTTTCAGTGATAGATAATTATGAACAGCTGAACTCTGGAGCAGTGTACCAACAGCTGTCTGCATGTGTTCCACAGAGGGAGTGAGAGTCATTTTTTCAGGGCCTGAGTAAGGTAACAAGTGCAAAAAAAATTAAGCCGAGCCACACAGCCAGCTTTCACCTGGAAGAGTGAGGTCTTAATCCACGAAACTATAAAATTGAGCTACTTTTAGCACAAGGTCAGAACACCCACAGCATCACATTCATGTCTGCCTTCCACGACTTCATTTATCACATTACCTTGCAGATTTATCCTCCGACCGCTTGGAAGGGCATCATCAGAAGTTTTGAAACTACTGTGAAATGCCAACAGTATTGACAGAGAGCGTGTCATAGCATAACGTTCATTATAAAAGTGATATAAAAGGTGCGACTTCCAGAGATTTTGTACAATTATGTCTAATGTTCATGTTTATTGAAAGAAAAAACTGACAGAGGTGTGCTCACTGTCATGTATGCACAGAGTTCACACTCACATGCCACATGCCAGTAAGAGCAAAGGTTTGAGACGAACAGTAAATAATCTGAAGACACATCAGTGCAAACAAACAGAACTAAAGGGCAGCATCCTTTAAGCCAAAGTGTGAAAGCACTATGGCTCTTATATATCAGCACCATGCTCACAGATAAATATAGCTGCAATCAGAAAAGTGCCCAAAAATGACAATGATAACAATAATAACCTTTCTTAAATAACAGAGAGTAAATAATACACTGAGAAAGCTGGAGTCACCGACTGAGATCGCTCACCAAAGACGACGGATGACCTCTTTCTTACTCTTCTCACCTGTGACCTTGCTCAACGACCGCACAGGATGATCTGCTCCCAACACATCTGGAAATGTCAGCCACCATCATCACCGTCCTCAGTCATCATGTTAGTTTAGTGGTGAACTAAGTGAATATCATAATTTGTTGAGCTTGATACCTGTCACTAGTGTGGACAAACTCTCTAACTCAGTTTAGCTTCACCTGCAACAGCTGCAACAGTAAAAATACTCTTACACACTTCAAATCAAAACAAACTGACGCTAAGTATCGGTAAGATTTGGAAACACAGTCTTACTTTGGTTGTGATGCTAAAGCTTAACAACTGCCATCTCTTCAAGAGGCCATACCAGGATGGATTTGTTATAATGGCTGTGATATTCTCTACAAACATACCAGCAGTCCAAAACGCAAAGCAGAATCCATGTGACTATACAGACTTGGAGCTTTCAGTGTCCAGTCTATACTATATGTGTTCTTCAGTGTGACATTTATTTGGATTTGATTCGGCTCAAAATCAAAATGCTGATAAGTTCCATGAAAGTCTGACTGAACATTGTCGCCTGTGGATTTCTGCCGTGCTGCCTGGAGAGCAGTGTAAACGGCATGTTTATTACTGCGGTCATCCAAAGGCTCTGATTAGCTTTAACTACTCTGCCTACAGACTGGGATTTATTACAAGCACCAGTGCATGAAACCCTGTTCAACCTCTCTTCTAAAAATTCCCTTAAATCTAAACAAGGAAATCTGTAAGCAGGTCCTTCCTGCAGGACAGCAGAACTTGCCTCCTGTGTCAGACCTATCTGTTGCACATTTGAAGGTGCAGATGTATATGGAACCAGAACTTTTAGGAGTTTGTTTACTCAGTCTTATAGGAAGATTGTGGGCACATCATCAGTTCCTCCCTCTGAACAGAAAACACCAAAATATGTCAGAAATGCCATCAGGCAGTGATTTAACTTGAAGCCAGTGTGGCTGCTGGCGTGATCATGCTCCGCTGCACAGACTCTGCACATATCTGATGACGGACAGGAGAACTGCGAGTGTGTTTAATGCATGTTTGCAGTGCCTCCATCATATCTGACAGTGAATATCTGACTCTGACTCTTCCAGCCAGCTGGTGCCTTACGGGTTCGGATCGGTGCGAGTGAGGAGGGAGTTGAGCCGCTGCCGCTGCACGGATTCAGAGGATGCTGAGTGCATGAAGTTCTGCAGCGTCCAGGAGAAACCAAAGTAAGCACATGTGACACACACACTATTGAAGACACATTGTGGACTGAGAACACTCAGAGACGTGTCCTCTCTTTGTCCTCAGAGCTGAGAACGCTCCTGTGAAGAGGAAGAAGGACAAACAGCTGAGAGGATACAAGACTGCATTCTGGGAAAAGAGGAGCAGACCTGCACTCAGACAGACCTGAGGAAGAGGAGGCCAACCAGTGACACCAGCCCCTCTGGATGAAAGTCCTTGATTTATGAATGAGAACAAATGGACTCGGCATGGACATGTACAGTGTGTGTTTGTGTAAATGTAACAACAGTGAAGCGTTAGGACAGGAGTGCTGATCACTTACAAGCTCATCTTTCTAACATTTAGCTGGCATCCTGCCCTGCTCAGATTCTTTAGAGCTGAGGGAGTTGACTTTTCTGTTACCTGATGATTACAGCTTATTTATAGCACAGAAAGATGGAGCACATCTCCATCCAGGCTGGACCAGAAACCGCTCCAGACCGGCCAGTGTGTGTAAACCTCACATCTCTGAAATCGTCCAAAGTTTAGAGTTTTTCCAAATGAGTTTCAAATATGTCGTCCACAGAAGCTACATAGGGTTGCTACCTCTGTGAAGGAGGTTATGGGTCATCTAAAGTAGATTCATTTGGTTGGTTTTTTTAACAGTCAAATACGATCATAAAGCAAAACCCCGAGGCCAGTAGAAGAGATAACTTCAATTTCAGGTCAATTTTAACACAATGAAATCACGTCAGAACAAAGTCGTCATTTCATTCGATCAAACTGAACTAAGTGGTGAATTTTTATTATTTAGAGAAAGACTTGATGAGCACAACAAATCTGATCAACCGTGAGTGTGTCGACCTCAGCAATCCACGACGCAAAAAATGAGTTCATGAGCTTGTTTCCATGGATACAATGGTGATAAATTCTAAACTACTTGCAGTTACTCGTACAACCACAAGACGTCTGTGTTAGCAGTTCCTGTTTTTGCAGCTTTCAGCTTGAACAATAGCTGTGGATTAAAAGCTTTCGGACAAAAACACCATATTCACAGTGTTATGACTCTGAGTTACAGCTTCAGTGGTTTAATCAAAAAGTCAAATGTTTTAATCTGTATAAACTTTATTTAATCTACAAATTTTTAATCTAAAAATATAAAGACTCAGATATAAAATTACAATTTTATTCTTGAAATATGTCAGAACTTCAGCAAAACAGTAAAATGCTTTGACTCTTCTTGTAAAAATGCTAACTTATTCTTAAATATGTCACAACTTAGCATCACTTTATAATATTCAGACTTTTATCTTAAAACAAAGCAGCATATTTTAGCTTTAATCCTGAGCTCCTGGATTTGTCGGAGTCTTCCTCGTGGCCTCGTGTTGTTCTCAGAGTTTCTCTCTGATTACGAATGAGCTGTTATGAACATCATGAAGTGTAAAATGTGAAGTGTTTTCATGTATTATTATAATTTTAGTTCAGCACACAGAGTGGCCAGTTTGTTCTAACAGGAAACGATGTGTCTGACTTTGAAGCTTTGAACTTCAGCTATAGAGTCTGCTTTCTAATCAGTTAAATATGCGAACAGCTCTGTTTTTCTTTTTGTGTAATGTGGTTATAAAGTATAAAATGAACAGTTTTTCTTTAATATTTTGGAGTTGTGAGATTTTGGTATAGAGTGAGGTCACTGCCGTGCTCTATCAGGTAATAAAAGTGAAGCTGAGCAGGTGCGAAAACAATGATAGACTGTTCAGATTACAAACATTATTATTATATATTTATTATTAACATTCTGTACATTCACCTTTAAAATAAAGGTGAATGTACAGAATGAGAAACATCATATGATTATTTCCACGTTTGCAGCGAGGCCAACTGTGAAAGCAAAAAAATAAATAAATAAATGAAATCTGTGTACGTGGAGGATGTGGGACAGATTCAGTCCTCTAAATGGAAGTCACCACCATTTCCATTCAACTGAGTGTCTGTGTTCTTGTGTTACTCTATTTTTTCTTAAAATAGAGCAAAGGTCATCATACTTGCCCAGGTCTAACAAACTAACGTTGGGAGTTTGACTCATTGACTTGCACCGTTGTTCTTCACTGTGGGGATTCAGGCTGGGCAGGTGTTCTGGTCGACCCACAGAGATTCAAATATGAATATAATCTGCCAACATCTTTTACTTCACTCCCGTTTTTGTGGTTGGTCGTGGCAGCGGCACCCCAAATGAAATCACCACAGCCTGTTTGGGTGAGGGAATGATGCAGCCTGGTTCTCCCAGAGGTCACTTCCTGTTTAAGGAAGTTTCTTCTCTCCACTCTCAGAAAGTGCTGCTCACTGTTGGCTCTCTCTGAGGCTGTAATGCCTGTGATTTTAAAATACAAAAACAGTAGATACTTCATGGTACCTACACCTATCAAGTATTTGAAAATTCATGGCAGTAAATACTCAGTACATAGAAACATGCATATTGTAACATATTGTAGTGATATTGCACAGTGGTGGACTCACTCGAGTTGAAATGTTAGAGTTTTCGATATGGATGCCTGAATGTGAATAATAACCTATATCTTTATACTTTTGTAGACTCTCTTTGTCCTTTATTTCATGTGATTGCATGAAACCACACTGCAGTACTTATTCCTCCATCATGTTAAAGAAAACCTGAGAAGTGATGCAAACACATTTGGCTGTAAAAGAGAAATGTTTACCCTTTATGATGCTCTTCTATACACATGAAGAACAATGAATAATCATTTAAACACACATGTCTCTGTAAGCTGCAGCTGTGTATGACAGGCAGTGACCTGTCATACACCTGAGGACCTGTGAGTTCAGCTAATGGTCAGGTTTGTCAGGCGTTGTGTGGAGGCGAGGAAGAAGGAACCCAAACGCAGGACTCGCAGGTAGGTGAAGACTGGTGAAGGTTTATTATAAGGAGTGGGTGAACAGAACAGAGGTAGAAAATGGCTGGCTGGCTGGACGACTGACTGAAAGACTGAATGGCTGGCTGGCTGAACGCAGGGGGAAACGACAACATAACATCAATGACACGACAAGGGCTGAAGGGAAGAGAGGGCTTAAATGTCAAAGGAGCTTGCAAAGAAAAGCGTCTGGACTTCTTTAAGTTGCTTGAAGACGTTTCACCTCTCATCCAAGAAGCTTCTTCAATTCTAAGGTCAAATGGCGGAGAGTCCCAGATATAAACCTAGTGGGAGTGACCCCCCACAGAGGGACAAAAGGACCCCCTGATGATCCTCTAATCGCCTGAGCCAAGGTGTGAAACTGGGTGTGGGTCCCAATCAGCCAGAGTTTCGGGTGTGTTCATTGTGAAACCTGGCCCCACCTTATCATGCGAATTCCTGAGATCAGATGGCCCAGGATGTGAGTGGGCGTTAAGGCGTCTGGGAAGGGATCTCAAAACTGGATTATAGATGGCAGAGAGTTGGTGTCGTAAAACCACCGCCTCTGTTCAAAGATGGTCGCTCACAGTGGACATAGATGGCTTCTTTCACTCCTCTTTCAAACCATCTGTCCTCTCTGTCCAAAATGTGAACATTGGCATCCTCGAAAGAGTGTCCTTTATCCTTAAGAAAGATGCAGATGGACAGCTGAGTCTTGTCCTGTGGAGGTGGCTCTTCTGTGTTGTGCCATGCGCTTGTGAAGTGGCTGTTTGGTCTCTCCAATGTAGAGGTCTGAGCATTCCTCGCTGCACTGTACAGCATACACCACATTGTTAAGTTTGTGTTTTGGCGTTTTGTCTTTCGGGTGAACCAGTTTTTGTCTGAGCGTGTTGCTGGGTCTGAAATGCACCGGGATGTCATGCTTGGAGAAAACTCTCCTGAGTTTCTCTGATACACCGGCTACATAGGGGATGACAATGTTGTTGCGTCTGTCCTTCTTATCCTCCCTCGCTGGTGTCTGGACTTCTTTTCTGTGCCTCTTTGCTGACTTTAAGAACGCCCATTTAGGATAGCCGCACGTTTTGAGTGCTTCTTTACATGTGTGTGTTCCTTCTTTTTTCCTTCAGGCTTAGAGGGAACATGTTCTGCCCGGTGGTGTAGGGTCCTAATTACTCCAAGTTTGTGTTCCAGAGGGTGATGGGAGTCAAAGAGGAGGTACTGGTCCGTGTGTGTGGGCTTCCGGTAAACTTCGATGTTGAGGTTGCCGTTCTCTTCAATGTGCACAGCGCAGTCCAGGAAAGGCAAACAGTTGTCCTTTGTGTCTTCCTTGGTGAACTTGATGTTTTTATCCACCGCGTTAATGTGCGCAGTGAAGGATTCCACTTCTTGTGTCTTGATTTTGACCCAGGTGTCGTCCACATATCTGTACCAGTGGCTGGGTACTCTTCCTTTGAAAGAGCCAAGAGCCTTCCTTTCCACTTCCTCCATGTAAAGGTTGGCTACAATAGGTGACACGGGGGAGCCCATGGCACAGCCATGTTTTTGTCTGTAAAAGCCTTCGTTGTACTTGAAATATTAGAGGATCATCAGGGGGTCCTTTTGTCCCTCTGTGGGGGGATACTCCCACTAGGTTTATATCTGGGACTCTCCACCATTTGACCTTAGAACTGAAGAAGCTTCTCGGATGAGAGGTGAAACGTCTTCAAGCAACTTAAAGAAGTCCAGACGCTTTTCTTTGCAAGCTCCTTTGACTACGATGACCTGGATGACTGAGAACCTTCACAGACAGAGGGCTTAAATACACGACTAACAATGCAACGATTGGAGACAGGTGAGTGAACAGCTGAACCTAATGAACTAATGATAAATGGGAAGAGGACTGAACATAATGCACACAGGCCAAGGCTAACACAATAAAACAGGAAGTGGAACAGGCAGTAGATAAACAGTGAACGTGAACTGAAAATACTGGGTCAACGACCCAGAAACCCTGACAGTACCCCCCCCCCCCCCCCCTTCAAAGGCCGGCACCCGACGGCCAAAAGAAAAGAAAAACCAGAACAGGGCGGGCGGAGGGGGCCCAGGACGGAGGGACGGAGTCCAAAACAAAGACTGGTCTGGCGGGCGGCCCTGTGGCCGGTGGCCGAGATGGGACAGGTCCGGCGGGCGGCCGCGAGGAGGACGGCGGCGGCCACTGAGCCGGTCCGGTGGTCGACCACGCTGGCGACGAGGAGAAGGTGGCTGAGGAGCAGCTGCAGGAGGCGGCGTGAGAGCCAGCGGTGGCTGAGGAGCAGCTGCAGGAGGCGGCATGGGAGGCGGCATGGGAGGCGGCATGGGAGGCGGCATGGGAGGCGGCGGTGGCTGAGGAGCAGCTGCAGGAGGCGGCGTGGGCGCCGGCGGTGGCTGAGGAGCAGCTGCAGGACCAGGCGAAGCAGAAGCTGAGGCTGAAGCTGGACCAGGCGACGGCACGGGAGCGGGGGGTGACGGAGCCACAGCTGTAGGGCCAGCGGGTGCGGAAACCCCTGGCTGCTCATTTGAGTGAGTATATTGCACAGTGATTATTGCACAGTCAAATACAAGAAAAAAGACAAAACAAAAAACAAATATTGCAAATATTGCACAGTGAAGAAAAGCACCTACAGCTCAGTTGTTCCTGCCGTCCCTTGTCCCCCTGTTTCTCCTCCTTCTCCCCTCCAGTGAGGATGCCTGGCATTGTTCATAATGTCCATCAGTTTCTTTAAGGTCCTCTTCTCTGCCACTGTCACCAGAGTGTCCAGCTTCATGCCGACCACAGAGCCAGCCTTCCTGATTAGTTTCTCCAGTCTGGATGAGTCCCTCTTTGCTGTGCTGCTCCCCCAGCACACCACGCCATAGAAAAGGACTCCTGCGACCACTGACTGGTAAAACATCCTCAGGAGCTTCCTGCAGATGTTGAAAGACCTCAGCCTCCTGAGGAAGTACAGTCGGCTTTGGCCTTTTTTATACAGGTTCTGCGTGTTGCATGACCAGTCCAGTTTGTTGTCCACCAACAGCCCGAGGTACTTGTATGTGTTGACCACCTCCACCTCCTCTCCCTCTATCTGAACTGGCAGTGGACCTGGTCTGGACCTCCCGAAATCCACAACCAGTTCCTTGGTCTTTGAAGTGTTGAGTTGCAGGTGGTTTGTGTGACTCCATGTGACAAAGTTCCTCACCATATAAAACAAAAACAAGCAAGATTATTTAGCAATTCATTTCAGTTTTATTTATATAGTGCCAAATCACAACAACAGTCGCTTCAAGGCGACTGTATATATCATTATAGAACCTACAATAATATATACGGTACAGAGAAAAATCCAACAATCATATGACCCCCATAAGCAAGCACTTTGGCAACAGTGGGAAGGAAAAACTCCCTTTTAACAGGAAGAAACCTCCAGCAGAACAAGGCTCAGGGAGGGGCGGGGCCATCCACCGCGACTGGTTGGGGTGAGACAGAAACATAGAGTCATAATTTTGTTTTGTTTTCAGTTTACTAAACTTTACGGTTCACTGCTGAGACAAAGTGAGTGGTTTTAAATAGTGTTATGAAATTAGAGAAAAATCTTTCATGTCAGAACTATAGGACATTATGATAATTCTGCTCTCCTGCTCTTTCTTCGCTCACTGTGTGATAATACACTTCTCTGCATTTAAATCATTAGTCATCTGTGGCTCTCTTCCATAGCGTGTCTTTGTCCCGTCTTCCTCCCCTCACCCCTAAAAACCCAGAGGTTTTTTCCTGTTAAAAGGGAGTTTTTCCTTCCCACTGTTGCAAAACACTTTCTCATGGAGGGCGGGTAATATGATTGAAGGGTCTTTAGCTTACAACATAAAGTTCTTTGATTTGATTTGACACCATATAAATAAAATCATATTGAATCTGCTGTTAATACAATAAAAATACAACAATCATTTTATATTAAAAGTTAAATCCAGGAATTTTATGTTGACAGGCAACAATGAGAAGTTTATTAAGGTACTTTTTATCAGTTTATTAGGTATGAAACAGTTTGTTATTCGTGCGTTTCTGACAAATTTCCTCTCAGGAGCAATAAAGCAGGTCTTGTTGTATCTTATCTTACAGGAGTTATTAGTCTGTCTCTTTACTGTCAGTGCAGCAGGAAGTGAACCTTGTAGTATGAGTCCAGGGGAATGTGAATGTGTGGAGGCTGAGGTGATGGATGTGGGTGTAGGCCATGTATACATCTTCCCCTTCACTCATCTTTCATTACCTGCAATCCTTCTCTAACCTCTGACTTTAAGCGGGTGAAGCAGCCAGGTGGAGAATATAAAAAATGTTGGTGTTGGACATAAAAATGTGGCTGATTAACAACATTTTTCATCTACAGCACATTGTGTTAAACCTTTTCCAACCACATGTATACTTTCAGAATCAGAATCAGAATCAGAAAGGGTTTTATTACCAAATGTTGAGCGGGTTTACAACATTAGGAAATTGCTGCGGTGCTTCAGTGCAAACATACTGTTATAAATACTGTTATAAATTAAGCTTAAATGGACATGAAAATAAAAATGAGAATAAGAATTAAAAGTGCTAAGTAGATAGATAGATATATACATGATATATACATGAGTGCAGGTGGTGATCAGTGCCAAACATGGAATGATGCAGTGAACACAGCGTAGGGTCATGTGTTAGTGGCGGGAACAGTCATACGGTTATTGTTCATGTGTCCAACAGAAGAGGGGAAGAAACTGTTCTTATGGCGAGAGGTTCTGGTGCGAATGGACCGGAGCCTCCTGCCTGAGGGGAGCAGGTCAAACAGACTGTGTCCAGGGTGAGAAGGGTCAGCTGAGATCTGAGCTGCACGCCCCAGTGTCCTGGAGGTGTACAGGTCCTGCAGAGATGGGAGTCTGCAGCCAATCACCTTCTCAGCAGAGCGCACAACACGCTGCAGTCTCTGTTTGTCCCTGATAGTGGCTCCAGCGTACCACACGGTGATGGAGGAGGTGAGGATGGACTCGATGATTGCAGTGTAGAATTGCATCATCGTCCGTGTTGGCAGGTTGAATTTCTTCAGCTGCCTCAGGAAGTACATCCTCTGCTGGGCTTTCTTTATGACGGAGGTGATGGTGGGCTCCCACTTCAGGTCCTGGGTGATGGTGGTACCCAGGAAGCAGAATGAGTCCACAGAGGTGATGGGGGTGTCAGTCAGGATGATGGGGGGGAGTGGAGCTGTGTGCTTCCTGAAGTCCACAATAATCTCCACTGTCTTCTGGGCATTCAGCACCAGGTTGTTGTGGCTGCACCAGGACACCAGACGTTCAACCTCCCTCCTGTAGGCAGACTCATCCCCGTCCGAGATGAGTCCAATAACGGTGGTGTCATCTGCAAACTTGATTAGCTTGACAGACTGGTGGGTGGAGGTGCAGCAGTTAGTATACAGGGAGACGAGCAGGGGAGAAAGAACACAGCCCTGAGGGGAGCCGGTGCTGATGGTCCGGGAGTCCGAGACATTCTTTCCCAGCCTCAAATGCTGCTTCACTACAGTTTATGATTATGTTCATGTGTTTAATGTCCCAGGCAACATGTGGAGGAGGTTTTAATGGAGAACCAGAACTTCTTGTTTAAATTGGGGCTATTAAAGCATAAAGACTTTTGCAGAGTCTGTGTACAGAGTATGCTAATTAACCAGTGATCATTAAAGCGGCGGTAAGTAAAGCCAAAAGTTAGAATCCAATCACATAATCGTGTAATTAATAAGCAGCTCTAGGAGCCGCTGTTTCTCTGGCTTTTCTGTTAATGTTTGACCAACACGACTTTTCAAAGAGTATTCAATTGAATTTCTTGTGGAATTAAAATCTATTTTTAAGTGTTCATTTTAAGAGCTAACTTACTCCTTCATAACAACCTTAAGTTAGCATTCAGGGTGTGGGTGCTTTGACTGACAGGTAGGAGATACTAGAATGTCATGATGGTTGACCAATCACAGGGAGGTTTTAATCACCTGTCTGAAGCCTTGGTTATTTAAAGGCCATTAACTCTCTGATGATGATTGATGTTTGAGCTTTTTTCCTGCTATACTCTCTCAACACTGTAAAAATGAAAGCCTGCTCTTCTTAAGCTCAAACTGTTGAATGATGCGGAGAGGTGGATGCTGTCCAAGATAAAGACAATGTTGGATAACACCTCCCACCCACTCCATGACATGTTGGTCAGTCACAGGAGCTCGTTCAGTGAGAGACTGAGATTACCGAAAAGCACCACTGAACGACACAGGAAATCATTCCTGCCTGTGGCCATCTCCCTGTACAACGCATCCACTTAACACACTGTTTGCTGCTACAGCTACGCATGTTTCTTTTCCAACTATTTATTTATAAGTGACTTATGTATGTATGTATGTATGTATATATATGTATATATTGTACTATTCTTAGTTAGCGTATTGTCTGTCTTGTCTTAATGTTGGTTTAAAATGGAGCACTGTAACAAAAAATAATTTCCCCCAGGGATCAATAAAGTATTCTGATTCTGATTCTGATTCTGAAACAGTTTCAGGTGTTTTTCTCCCCAATGAGGCAGTAAAACATCTTTGATTACTCACACAGGACCTTCTTACACCTGCTGAGATAAACAGAGATGGATCTCACGTAATTAAGAACACATTACGCTGCTCTTATCATACAAAAATGCAGCAGGTATTTTCTCTCAGTCTTGGCAGACACAAGACAACATATAAAATTTAATCCTGTTATTAATGTTTCTGTAACATGAAGCTTGGAACAGAACCGTCTGTGAAATAATGTTTTTATGATGTCATGAATGCCAAACATTCATAATGTAAAGCATCAAATAAGGACATTTACTTTGTAGATATGTTTAACTACTTCAACAATTAAAAGCAACCTGTGAACACCACCGCTGACTTTTTAAGTACTGATTACTGAACACTTGTTTCACATTTTCATGAAGTTAAATATAAAAGAACTACGAGACTATGAAAGGTCTTCATAGTCCCCCATAACTAAAGCGTTTCTGCCATTTTCACTTGGGACATGACAGCCTGAGACTGATAAGCGTATTCTTCTCTGCTGCCTTGGCAATACCTCAATGCTTCAGGGAGATGTGGGAGTCTTTGCACCTCTGTGCAGACTGCTGCATCCATGACTTCAAATAACAAATCAATGGATCAGTCTATGGATGGATAATGCGTGGTAGAACGGATGGATGGATGGATGATAGATGATAGGTATATGGATGGATGGATGGATGGGTGGATATGAGCTGGTTTGTAGCCAGTTTGTGTTTCCAGTCTCATAAAGAAATTTTTCCAGTTTCACTGCTTTTATTTGAGTTTAGTCCTGCAGTGCTGCCTGTAGGTAATGGTGTAGAGGTTGTGTAGCAGTGCCATCTACTGACTGCAGCCAGAACTACACTGAGACCACAGAGACTCATGACGTATTGTAATTTTGTTCATGCTCAACACATAACAAGTGAAGGTATTGCAGAAGTGGCTTGAGCCTGACATCGTTCTAATGGCTGGTTTTTCTAGTGGGTTTATGGACTCATCATGATGTGATGGTTAGTGAATGTTTTCAGTATATGCTGCGTTGTTTTCAGACTGAGGTGTGTGTGTGTGTGTGTGTGTGTGTTGCTTAATAAAAGCCTTCTTTGCTCTTTTTTTTTGTGTTATCAGAACTTTATGATGCAGCTGATAAGGACTCGTGCTGTGTGTACTTGTGTGACTTCTGCTCTTTATTCCAAGGGTCATGGTGCAGTTTTCAGGTTTCCTTAAGGAAGACTTCAGTTTGTAGATAAATCCAGAGAGCTGAGACTGTGTGTGAATCTCCTGCTCTCTGCATGTTTCCCGTTGAAGCTGTGGATTCACTTAAGCTTCATGCAGATTATTTTCTCCATCAGAAGGTAACGTACTTTAACTCTGAACACAAAACCTAACAAAATCAACCTGCAGACTTATTTTGTTCGGTGTTCATTATGATCATTTGATCAGTTCAAACATTTTTAGTATTTTAACACCAAACTGAGCAAAGTTACACAAAGTGAGATGTTTATTGTTAACGATTGGGAGACTTTAACTTTGACCTGGCAGGTGGTGTTACTGAGAAACAGCAAGGTTCAAAGTTCTTTACATGGAGCTACAAAAATATTGTTAACATTTATCACTGATTAACAAATCATGACTCACCTGCAGCCAGGAGAAAAGAATCAAACAGGACCATTGAATATAAAATGATTAATCTCAGCAGGAAGGATTTTAATGTTTAATCAAATGTGTTCATGTTCAGGTTCATAAAGTTTTTATGCAGATATCTGAAGTGTTTTATAAAACTCTGAACATTTCCATGGACTTGTTGCCATGTGAGAAATGCTTCATGTTTCATGTTGATGATAAATTTGAATCAACGCTTTTTATAAAGTTATCTTTTTAGCATTTTTATTAAATCATAAATACCATAAAGAGAGAAAATTCATTAGTTTTCACCATGTCTTCTATAAACCAGGCTGAATGATACATGAAGACTGCGCTCTAAAAATCTTCAGCAAACTTAATTGTTTTAGAAAATCCTCATCATAAACAAACTGTAGCAACAAAATCATCTACAAATGTTATTTGGATGTTTTCTTTTCCTGACAGAAGTTATGAAGAACACAACCTCATAATTCAAAATGCACTGATGGAAAAACAAAAAAACATGTTTCTTTTAGTATTACTGCACCTTAAACCATGATGACATCACTGTTTGAACAAATTAAGCTCCTACTGAAGCAGCTGGGCTCTGCTCTTTGTAGTATGAAGGTTTCACTGACCTGCAGTCTGACCGGCTCTGATGGTGATTATGAGAATGTAACAGAGCCCTTGGGTTAAAGCAGCTTCTCTCTGTGTTTCCTCTAAAGGTGAAGATAGAACAACTCTGTAATGGACGTGGACCTGAATCTGGGTGGTGAGGATTTTCTTTATTCTGTCGTGCAGCTGACTTGTCTGCTGCTCCACACGAGAGCAGACACCATTCTTAAGAAAGAAATGATATATCATATGACTTCCATTTTCTGCAGCTAGTCTTGGTATACACAGCAACACAGTCTGAAGTATAAATGTTGTTGTGCTGACTGAGCGTGTTGTTGTGTCTGTGTGAAGGTGTGTTCTCTTCTGTGGATCAGTGTGAGCACAGAAAGGAGGGAGTCCCTAACTCTGCATCCACTCTGTGTGGGGAACATGAGAGCCAGATCAAACCTCAGAGGTGAGAGGACCGTCTCTAACTGTCAGGACTCTTCTCCAGGTCACAGCTCAGCTCTCCCATCACAAAATCAATATTGAATCAGTGTGTAACTTTCCCAGAACAATGTCGGACTCTGTAGTTTTCTCTGGTCCCCTGTGACATATGAAGCTGCATGTTCTCCTTAAATTGCTGGCTGTCTAGATAGTTGGGAAACTTTCTGAAGGAAACCTGGTCTTATTAGGAGAGACGGCATCCATCCCACTTTGGATGGAGCAGCTCTCATTTCTAGAAATCTGGTCAAATTTATCAAACCCCCCAAACTGCTTCCTAATTGAGACCAGGAAGCAGAGCTGCAGCTTCTTAATGAACCAGCTTGGATTCACTGTCAATAAGTGCTGGAGTTTGTTTAAAATATTCCAGCATCTTTCCTGTACAACATTAAGCACTTTGAAGTAACTGTTGGAACTGAATCTTCATCGTCACGATTCGTGCTCTGAGCACTATATGTGTTGAGTTTTTCCTTCCCACTGTTGCAAAACACTTCTTGTTTAAATTGGGGCTATTAAAGCATAAAGACTTTTGCAGAGTCTGTGTACAGAGTATGCTAATTAACCAGTGATCATTAAAGGGGCTGTAAGTAAAGCCAAAAGTTAGAATCCAATCACATAATCGTGTAATTAATAAGCAGCTCTAGGAGCCGCTGTTTCTCTGGCTTTTCTGTTAATGTTTGACCAACACGACTTTTCAAAGAGTATTCAATTGAATTTCTTGTGGAATTAAAATCTATTTTTAAGTGTTCATTTTAAGAGCTAACTTACTCCTTCATAACAACCTTAAGTTAGCATTCAGGGTGTGGGTGCTTTGACTGACAGGTAGGAGATACTAGAATGTCATGATGGTTGACCAATCACAGGGAGGTTTTAATCACCTGTCTGAAGCCTTGGTTATTTAAAGGCCATTAACTCTCTGATGATGATTGATGTTTGAGCTTTTTTCCTGCTATACTCTCTCAACACTGTAAAAATGAAAGCCTGCTCTTCTTAAGCTCAAACTGTTGAATGATGCGGAGAGGCGGATGCTGTCCAAGATAAAGACAATGTTGGATAACACCTCCCACCCACTCCATGACATGCTGGTCAGTCACAGGAGCTCGTTCAGTGAGAGACTGAGATTACCGAAAAGCACCACTGAACGACACAGGAAATCATTCCTGCCTGTGGCCATCTCCCTGTACAACGCATCCACTTAACACACTGTTTGCTGCTACAGCTACACATGTTTCTTTTCCAACTATTTATTTATAAGTGACTTATGTATGTATGTATGTATGTATATATATGTATATATTGTACTATTCTTAGTTAGCGTATTGTCTGTCTTGTCTTAATGTTGGTTTAAAATGGAGCACTGTAACAAAAAATAATTTCCCCCAGGGATCAATAAAGTATTCTGATTCTGATTCTGATTCTGAAACAGTTTCAGGTGTTTTTCTCCCCAATGAGGCAGTAAAACATCTTTGATTACTCACACAGGACCTTCTTACACCTGCTGAGATAAACAGAGATGGATCTCACGTAATTAAGAACACATTACGCTGCTCTTATCATACAAAAATGCAGCAGGTATTTTCTCTCAGTCTTGGCAGACACAAGACAACATATAAAATTTAATCCTGTTATTAATGTTTCTGTAACATGAAGCTTGGAACAGAACCGTCTGTGAAATAATGTTTTTATGATGTCATGAATGCCAAACATTCATAATGTAAAGCATCAAATAAGGACATTTACTTTGTAGATATGTTTAACTACTTCAACAATTAAAAGCAACCTGTGAACACCACCGCTGACTTTTTAAGTACTGATTACTGAACACTTGTTTCACATTTTCATGAAGTTAAATATAAAAGAACTACGAGACTATGAAAGGTCTTCATAGTCCCCCATAACTAAAGCGTTTCTGCCATTTTCACTTGGGACATGACAGCCTGAGACTGATAAGCGTATTCTTCTCTGCTGCCTTGGCAATACCTCAATGCTTCAGGGAGATGTGGGAGTCTTTGCACCTCTGTGCAGACTGCTGCATCCATGACTTCAAATAACAAATCAATGGATCAGTCTATGGATGGATAATGCGTGGTAGAACGGATGGATGGATGGATGATAGATGATAGGTATATGGATGGATGGATGGATGGGTGGATATGAGCTGGTTTGTAGCCAGTTTGTGTTTCCAGTCTCATAAAGAAATTTTTCCAGTTTCACTGCTTTTATTTGAGTTTAGTCCTGCAGTGCTGCCTGTAGGTAATGGTGTAGAGGTTGTGTAGCAGTGCCATCTACTGACTGCAGCCAGAACTACACTGAGACCACAGAGACTCATGACGTATTGTAATTTTGTTCATGCTCAACACATAACAAGTGAAGGTATTGCAGAAGTGGCTTGAGCCTGACATCGTTCTAATGGCTGGTTTTTCTAGTGGGTTTATGGACTCATCATGATGTGATGGTTAGTGAATGTTTTCAGTATATGCTGCGTTGTTTTCAGACTGAGGTGTGTGTGTGTGTGTGTGTGTGTGTGTGTGTGTGTGTGTGTGTGTGTGTGTGTGTGTGTGTGTGTGTGTGTGTGTGTGTTGCTTAATAAAAGCCTTCTTTGCTCTTTTTTTTTGTGTTATCAGAACTTTATGATGCAGCTGATAAGGACTCGTGCTGTGTGTACTTGTGTGACTTCTGCTCTTTATTCCAAGGGTCATGGTGCAGTTTTCAGGTTTCCTTAAGGAAGACTTCAGTTTGTAGATAAATCCAGAGAGCTGAGACTGTGTGTGAATCTCCTGCTCTCTGCATGTTTCCCGTTGAAGCTGTGGATTCACTTAAGCTTCATGCAGATTATTTTCTCCATCAGAAGGTAACGTACTTTAACTCTGAACACAAAACCTAACAAAATCAACCTGCAGACTTATTTTGTTCGGTGTTCATTATGATCATTTGATCAGTTCAAACATTTTTAGTATTTTAACACCAAACTGAGCAAAGTTACACAAAGTGAGATGTTTATTGTTAACGATTGGGAGACTTTAACTTTGACCTGGCAGGTGGTGTTACTGAGAAACAGCAAGGTTCAAAGTTCTTTACATGGAGCTACAAAAATATTGTTAACATTTATCACTGATTAACAAATCATGACTCACCTGCAGCCAGGAGAAAAGAATCAAACAGGACCATTGAATATAAAATGATTAATCTCAGCAGGAAGGATTTTAATGTTTAATCAAATGTGTTCATGTTCAGGTTCATAAAGTTTTTATGCAGATATCTGAAGTGTTTTATAAAACTCTGAACATTTCCATGGACTTGTTGCCATGTGAGAAATGCTTCATGTTTCATGTTGATGATAAATTTGAATCAACGCTTTTTATAAAGTTATCTTTTTAGCATTTTTATTAAATCATAAATACCATAAAGAGAGAAAATTCATTAGTTTTCACCATGTCTTCTATAAACCAGGCTGAATGATACATGAAGACTGCGCTCTAAAAATCTTCAGCAAACTTAATTGTTTTAGAAAATCCTCATCATAAACAAACTGTAGCAACAAAATCATCTACAAATGTTATTTGGATGTTTTCTTTTCCTGACAGAAGTTATGAAGAACACAACCTCATAATTCAAAATGCACTGATGGAAAAACAAAAAAACATGTTTCTTTTAGTATTACTGCACCTTAAACCATGATGACATCACTGTTTGAACAAATTAAGCTCCTACTGAAGCAGCTGGGCTCTGCTCTTTGTAGTATGAAGGTTTCACTGACCTGCAGTCTGACCGGCTCTGATGGTGATTATGAGAATGTAACAGAGCCCTTGGGTTAAAGCAGCTTCTCTCTGTGTTTCCTCTAAAGGTGAAGATAGAACAACTCTGTAATGGACGTGGACCTGAATCTGGGTGGTGAGGATTTTCTTTATTCTGTCGTGCAGCTGACTTGTCTGCTGCTCCACACGAGAGCAGACACCATTCTTAAGAAAGAAATGATATATCATATGACTTCCATTTTCTGCAGCTAGTCTTGGTATACACAGCAACACAGTCTGAAGTATAAATGTTGTTGTGCTGACTGAGCGTGTTGTTGTGTCTGTGTGAAGGTGTGTTCTCTTCTGTGGATCAGTGTGAGCACAGAAAGGAGGGAGTCCCTAACTCTGCATCCACTCTGTGTGGGGAACATGAGAGCCAGATCAAACCTCAGAGGTGAGAGGACCGTCTCTAACTGTCAGGACTCTTCTCCAGGTCACAGCTCAGCTCTCCCATCACAAAATCAATATTGAATCAGTGTGTAACTTTCCCAGAACAATGTCGGACTCTGTAGTTTTCTCTGGTCCCCTGTGACATATGAAGCTGCATGTTCTCCTTAAATTGCTGGCTGTCTAGATAGTTGGGAAACTTTCTGAAGGAAACCTGGTCTTATTAGGAGAGACGGCATCCATCCCACTTTGGATGGAGCAGCTCTCATTTCTAGAAATCTGGTCAAATTTATCAAACCCCCCAAACTGCTTCCTAATTGAGACCAGGAAGCAGAGCTGCAGCTTCTTAATGAACCAGCTTGGATTCACTGTCAATAAGTGCTGGAGTTTGTTTAAAATATTCCAGCATCTTTCCTGTACAACATTAAGCACTTTGAAGTAACTGTTGGAACTGAATCTTCATCGTCACGATTCGTGCTCTGAGCACTATATGTGTTGCATTTAAGGGTAAAGCAGCAGGTTGGACCAGACTCTGCCGGACCTGGAGCTGATCCTGAACCGGGTTGGGTGTCTGAATCCCTGAATAGAGAACGGGTCATGAACATTTACACTCCCATCTCTCAGATGCCATTCTCTGACAAAACGTGAGCTTTGACTGAAAACTACATTTCTTTCTGTCGTTTCTAGAAGCTTCTATAAACCTCTGCTTATAATGTGTCTATTTTATGTTTCAAGTCCAAATAAAAAGCAGACATTTGATCCTTGTGTAACCACATGTCTGACTGTGACATCCAGTGGCTCCATCAACCGTGAAATTAAATTTAAAGGCTCAACGTAAGGATGAAAATTTGATTATCATTTGATATTTTTAGAAGATACGGTGTATGAAATGTATCCTGTTTTTTCTGACATTTCCACAGAGACGAGCAGCAGCAGAATTTAAAGGTTCCCCATCACCAGCCTGATAGTGGGCACCAAACAGCTCTGCAGGACATATTTATGGTATGTAAGCACAGAAAACACATATCACCATGGAGAAATACTGCAGTGTTTCTGCTTAATACTACTATCAATCAATCTACCTACAATCTTTTTCATCACAGCTCCTGCTGTTTGGGAACAACACTGCTCTCTGCTCTCTTAAATTTAGTTTAGTCCAAAGTTCATGTTTCTGTTTTCATCAGAGCCAGCTGGGGCTTGAAATGTTGTACTCTTTCCAGGTTTGTCATTACTTATATGGTACAAGTAATGACAAAAATATCTCAAAGACAGTGACCGTGACTGAGTTGGTGCTTTTTCTGCACTGAGCACTTCACAGACAGTTAGATATACTAAATGTGGTGTTGTGTTTAACAGAAGCTAACATTTCTTTCTAGCAACTTGAGGAGAACATTATGAGATTTGTGAAGACCGAGCTGAAGAGGTTCCAGGAGGTCCTAAATCCAGATTACAGAGACGGTGGACTTGATCAGAGTGAAGATGAGGGCCTGGGTGGTACAGCTGAAGAGCAGAAGAGCAGCAGAGAGTCATTTCTAAAGATCACACAACACTTCCTGAGGAGAATGAAGCAGGAGGAGCTGGCCGACTGTCTACAAACCAGTAAGATAATTTAAAATAAGATAAGAAATACACCACCCATAAAAGTTTGTTCGGTGACCTCCAGCTCTGGTGGAGAGGAGGTCCAGTTTGCAACCTATTATAGAGCCAGCCTTCATGGTCAGTTTATTTAATCTGCTGGTGTCACCAGCTTCCACTGGTGATAGTGTGATTTTCTTTGCTAAAGGAACTAAGCGTGTTGTTTTCACTAACACTGGAGTCTCACTATGCTTTTGACAAGCATAGTGAGACTTTTACTGGACTGGAGTCAATCCAGCTGTAAATGTGACAGCTGGGCAGCACAAGTCCTCAGGACCTTAAAACTGACATCACAGTCCAGCAGGGGATGTTTCTCAGTGTGACAAAGGGATAAGCAGTTGTAATGCTCTCCACTTGTCCCAGATGTGTTGACTTTTTTTTTTTTTTTTGTTTTCAGTCTTTATGTAGGTCAGGTGTGTGGAAAGGCCCCCTTAGCATTTCCTGATTTTAAAGTGCTGATAATGTCAGACATGACATCAACAGGTGGAAACGGGGGGGGGGGGGGGATCCTTCTACCATAGAAATGCTTCCTTTTGCTTCTTTCTAGGTCTGCAGGGGTTTTTTGAATTTGTTTTTTTGTTTTGTTTTTTGTAAATAGAGCCGTTTAGTTGTGTAAATGTGCTAATCAGAAGTGTGAGGAGCTTCAGATGAGGGAGGAGAGGTGAGCTGTGTTATTGCACTCATGTACTTTTGAGTTTTGGTAATTAAGTTAATTAAGTTTCACGTATGATGGAGTTCACTGTAAATTCTCTAAATGTCTGCTGAGTCTGCTTCCTTACCACCTTCCTTGACGTTCGAGTCTGACTACATCACACTCAGATGTCAGGATTCCCTTGATGACAGAAGACTAGTAGTGCGAATGTGTGAAAGGTGTTGTGTGGTGGAGAAGACTTCAGAAATAAAAGTCGAGAAATAAACCTGTTGAAATTATTTATCTTTTTGTTGTCTACAGGCTGCCCACTCATTGTCTGTCACCTTAATCCTAGTGATTTTTTTTGTTCCGCTCCACTCGTTCCTTACATTTTTCGGATCATGTTTTGCTTCCGTAGAACTGCCTGGATAGTAATCATAGTTTTTGTATGTTTCTTTAGGAACCCATGCTGCAGAGTGCCAACGTAAACTGAAAGTTTATCTACAGAAAAACATCCAGTGCATGTTTGAAGGGATCACTAAAGCAGGAAACCCAAATTTTTGTAATCAGATCTACACAGAGCTCTACATCACAGAGGGAGGGACTTCAGAGGTCAATGATGAACATGAGGCCAGACAGATTGAAACAGCATCCAGGAAACCAAACAGACCAGAAGCAACAATCAGACAAGAAGACATCTTTAAAGCCTCACCTGTTAAAGACAAGCCAATCAGAACAGTGCTGACAAAGGGAGTGGCTGGCATTGGGAAAACAGTCCTAACACAGAAGTTCACTCTGGACTGGGCTGAAGACAAAGCCAACCAGGACATCCAGTTCATGTTTCCATTCACTTTCAGAGAGCTGAATGTGCTGAAAGAGAAAAAGTTCAGCTTGGTGGAACTTGTTCATTACTTCTTTACTGAAACCAAAGAAGCAGGAATCTGGAGCTTTGAAGACTTCCAGGTTGTGTTCATCTTTGATGGTCTGGATGAGTGTCGACTTCCTCTGGACTTCCACAACACTACAATTTTGACTGATGTTACAGAGTCCACCTCAGTGGATGTGCTGCTGATAAACCTCATCAGGGGGAAACTGCTTCCTTCTGCTTGCCTCTGGATAACCACACGACCTGTAGCAGCCAATCAGATCCCTTCTGACTGTGTTGACATGGTAACAGAGGTCAGAGGATTCACTGACCCACAGAAGGAGGAGTACTTTAGGAAGAGATTCAGAGATGAAGAAAAATCCAGCATGATCATCTCCCACATAAAGACATCACGAAGCCTCCACATCATGTGCCACATCCCAGTCTTCTGCTGGATCACTGCTACAGTTCTTGAGGATGTGCTGAAAACCAGTGAGGAAGGTGAGTTGCCCAAGACCCTGACTGAGATGTACATCCACTTCCTGGTGGTTCAGTCCAAAGTGAAGAAGGGCAAGTATGATGGAGGAGCTAAGACAAATCAATCCTGGAGTCTAGAGAGCAGGAAGCTGATCAAGTCTCTGGGAAAACTGGCTTTTGATCAGCTGCAGAAAGGAAACCTGATCTTCTATGAATCAGACCTGAAAGAGTGTGGCATCAATATCACAGCAGCCTCAGTGTACTCAGGAGTGTTCACACAGATCTTTAAAGAGGAGAGAGGACTGTACCAGGACAAGGTGTTCTGCTTCATCCATCTGAATGTTCAGGAGTTTCTGGCTGCTCTTCATGTCCATCTGACCTTCATCAACTCTGGAGTTGATCTGTTAGAAGAAGAACAAACATCATCTCTGTTGTCTAAAGTAAGACCCAAATCTAAACTCAAACATCTCCATGAGAGTGCTGTGGACAAAGCCCTAAAGAGTCCAAATGGACACCTGGACTTGTTCCTGCGGTTTCTCCTGGGTCTTTCCCTGCAGACCAATCAGAGTCTCTTACAAGGCCTGCTGACACAGACAGGAAGTAGCTCAGAGACCAATCAGGAAACAGTCCAGTACATCAAGAAGAAACTCCGCAAGAAACT
This sequence comes from Aulonocara stuartgranti, assembly GCF_965226115.1. Classification (NCBI taxonomy): domain Eukaryota; kingdom Metazoa; phylum Chordata; class Actinopteri; order Cichliformes; family Cichlidae; genus Aulonocara; species Aulonocara stuartgranti. Next base: position 26,133,650 of record NC_138951.1, read on the forward strand.
GTCTGCAGGGAAATGTATTAATCTGTTCCACTGTCTCAACGAGCTGAATGATCGTTCTCTGGTGGAGGAGATCCAACAGTCCCTGATTTCAGGAAGTCTCTCCAAAGATGAGCTGTCTCCCTCTCAGTGGTCAGCTCTGGTCTTCATCTTACTGTCATCAGAAGAAGATCAGGATGTGTTTGACTCAAAGAAATACTCAGTTACTGAGGAGGCTCTTCTGAGGCTGCTGCCAGTGGTGAAAACTAATAAATCTCAGCACGTTGATAGACGTATGGAGTATCCGAAACAACTAAAGAGGTAGAAAATGGAAATATAAATTAACATTTTTAAATTATACTCTAAACCAATTGCTGTTTTCATTAATGATACAGTATAGTAGCATACTATGCTAATTCTTTTTGTTAGCAAGTGACTCATAAAAACATTGAACTCGAACGCATTTTCAAAGGTTATTTTTTGGCTTTCACATTTTATAGGATGAAACTATTGAGACCAACATTTTTATGCACTTTTGTTTGTTTTTTTTAAATCAAAGTCAGATTCTTTTGCACTTCTTAGATTCTTAAAACACTTTTGTGGTTTACAATTTGACATCACCAACAAAAGTAACTTGTTCGCCCCCATCAGTAAAATAGCAATTTGATCTAAAACAGTGTCTCATATCAGGAAATTTGAATTCTTTGCATTCATGACTAATGTATTGTGCTTGATAATTTGTATGTCGCTGTCACTATACTTATCTACAGAGTGGACCACAGCACAGAGCAGGTGTTAAGGTTTGCACTGCAAAAATGTAAGTTTGCACTTTTTATTCATCTCTTATTAAATTCAAATTCCTAAATCACTTAAGATGCAAGTGAGAAGCTGATTAGATAATTCAGCTTACTCTCAAAGGTTTTCATTCTGCTGGCACTCTGAAGGGGCACCGATTGTGGAACTGATCTTCTATTCGTGCTTGACTGTGCAAGAATTAAATAAACTACTATTGTAATGTCTTTGCTTTTACATTGTACTTTCTCTGTTAGACTTCTGCGAACTTGAACTGGACCCAAATACAGCGCACAGAAACCTCAAACTGTCTGACAACAACAGGAGGGTGACACATGTGAGAGCGGTGCAGCCATATCCTGATCATCCAGGCAGATTTGACTACTGGAATCAGCTTCTCTGCAAAAATGAGCTTACAGGTCGCTGTTACTGGGAGATCGAGTGTAGAGGAGTGATTGACGTCGCAGTGACTTACGGACAAATTCAAAGGAGAGGAGACAGCGATGACTGCAAGCTTGGCTCCAACGATCAGTCTTGGAGTCTGAACTGTTGTGAAGATGGTTACCGTGCTTGTCACAACAACTTTAGGAAGGACGTAGATTTGGCCCTACCCTCCTCCGTCTCTAACAGAGTAGCAGTGTATGTGGACTGTCCTGCTGGCACTCTGTCCTTCTACAGAGTCTCCTCTGACAAACTCGTCCACCTCCACACCTTCAACACCACATTCACCGAACCTCTTTATCCTGGTTTTGAAGTGTGGTATGGGTCTTCAGTGTCTCTGTGTTCTGTGTAGGAGGGAGCGTTTCCGCATGAGTGGAAAAATGTTCCCACTGCTGACTGACTGCAGCTGCTTAGACCAGCTAAGAGAATCATGTAGAGATATTTGACTGTTCAAATTTTATTTTAAAGGGCAGAAATGTTTTTAATGTACGAAATTATCAACATAGAAAATCAGTGAATGGAACAGCATTGAAATTTGATGATGTCATGTCAATGCGTGTGCGTGTGTGTGTGTGTGTGTGTATGTTGATAATAATGAATAATGCATATGTTCATAAATGATAACGTGTCATCACGTGGCCCAGGCATTAAGGACGGTCAAACTGTATTTTTTTCTGTTGGCAGAATAACCAGTCATAGTAACCGAAGTCAAGTGTCATACATGCCTTAAAGTCTCTTATCATATCAAATAATGGTACTGCAGTATCGGCAGCACATTGTTTTTCATAGTATTCTCCTCCCACAGAGATTTTGGTGTAACTATAACATGTTGTAACAGGTTCTTCCAGAAATGTTTTTATAGGGTTTCTGATAATCTGAGATCAAAGGATGACTGGATGTCTGAGCATTCCCTTTTTTCTTTTCCATTAAATTTTATATTAAATGTTTATTGTGATTACTAACCTTTTTGTGTGTCTGTCCTGTCTTTTGTACTGTCTGTCATACAGAGTTATTGGTAAAGCCACTGTGCACAGTATGTATATGCAAATTTACTTCAGTTTTACTAAATGCTGAGATGCGTTCAAATACTGAGTGTCTTTGAGATTTTATTTGTGTTTTGAAATGATTTAGGATTCAGTACAGTCATGTCAGCGGTCAGGTTTTGTGAAAATCTTGTGAGCGTGACAACTCACAAACAGTGTTGGGAAGGTCACTTTTAAAATGTATTCCACTACAGATTAGAGATGGACCGATCCAATATTGCGTATCGGTATCGGTCCGATACTGACCTAAATTACTGGATCGGATATCGGAGAAAAAAAAAAAAGTAATCCGATCCATTAAATATCACAAAAGCACCTCACAAAACTTGCAACACGCCGTAACTCACCTCAGAACGTTAGCACGTCAGAGCAGTATGCATCACGTGATAGAGCGGCTGTGGCATGCGGGACCTGTCGGTGGTCTGGATAGCATTTGGAGCTTCGCTAGCAACCCGGCATTTCATCTCCGACAAAGTTATCCCGAGAGAAGTAAAGCAAGTGTGTAAGTCCACCTCTGAATGTTTGTAAAGCATTCCTGCGTTAAGCTTAACAAGCGACTGCCTCTTCTTGCTGCTACTTCAATCATGAAACTGCTTAATGATCAGCTGATCGGCTTTTCTGTCGCGAGTCCGTCTCTCTTGTTTGTTTTTGGCCCACTTTGCACCAGAAAGAGGAAACCAGTGGCTGAACAACAGCAGCACGTTTAAGCTTGATCAGCTGTTGTTAGAATGTATTTAATATTACTTTTTACACCAGGATCTTTTTCTACGTAGCTGACGGCTGGTAACTGTGCAGGGGCGGATCTAGCAAAGTTTAGCCAGGGGGGCCGATAGGGCATTAACAGGGAGAAGGGGGCACAAAGACATACTTTTCTTTCTTATTCTCATTTAAAATGTCTAGCTTTTAATAAATAATTATCTGACACCCAAAGTTTTAATTTGATGTAAAATGAATAGAAGTCAATTACTGTATATAGTAACTATTAAGTCTAATATATATACCCTAGTAAGCTATAGTACTTTTTCCTTTGGGAAGGTACCATCTGTGCAGTCTGCAATTTTGTTGAAGAAAGATGTTGAATCTATTTAATATTTCTTGAAAAATAATTGATTTCTGTGCATTTTTTTTTCCACACTGCATCAAATTAAGGTTGATTACGTCGATTAAGCATCATGAGGTGGAGGGTGGTTCCCTATTTTTTTATTTAGTCATTTTTGTTGTTGCTGGGATTTGGAACCCTATTAGTTAGGTTGCTTAATATTTATGCTAAGTACTCTTTAAAATACCAGAATAGGGAGAATGGTGTAGGTTTAAGTTTATTAGATTGATCAGTGTTGCTGAACTATGAAATTTTTTTTTTCTTTTTTTTTTTTTTGGCATACGGGTATAACAGAATAGCTTTAGTGTAGTTGTTGTTTTAAACTTGAGTATGAACTTACCGTATTTTCACGACCATAAGACGCACTGTGCTAAAAGGCGCAGTCTCAGTTATGTGTGCCATTACTGTATTTAACACACACATAAGGCGCACTGGATCATAGGGCTCATACAAGTACTGTATGCGTATTTAAAAATAAAGCGGGAGCAAACCTGAGTTCGGTACCTTACTCACATTTTTATTACCAGTAATCGTCATCATCAACAACACACAAGCATACAAGTGTGCGTATTTAAAAATAAAGCAGTAGCAAAACAAAGTTTGGTACTCACATTTTTATCATCAATCAAACCCATCGAAGTCCTCATCCTCTGTGTCTGAATTGAACAGCTGCGCTAAATCTCCATCAAACATGCCAGGGCCCTATTTCAGGAAGCCGGTTTAGAGCAAACTCTGAGTAAGTATACCCTGAGTTAACGAAAACTCTGGGTTTTCGGTTTCACAAAGCGAGTTTAGATTAATTCTGAGTGAGTTACTATGACAACACACTCCGTGAAGCTAACCTGCCCCCTAGCAGGTTTACTTCAACTAACCCTGACCTTCTCCGCCTCTTTGTCGGAAACCTGACTGTAGGAAGTGTCAGACATGGCGTGCTCCTTCCTTGAAGAGCCAGTAGATGTTGAAGCCCAAATTCTCTGCAGAGCTCTCCGCCGGGAGAGAGTGATTAGAGCGCGTTCGGACATTTTATCATTTCCTGATGATTTCCTGTGTGAACGTTACCGTTTTTCAGCACAATCTATAATTTATTTGAATAACATCCTCAGGACTAATATTGCTCATGTGACACATCGCGGACATCTTCTCAGTTCTGTAAATATTATTTGTATTGCACTTCGGTTTTTTGCAAACAGGAGCTTTCTGTATAATATTGGTGACGCTGAGCACGTTTCCAAGGCTACCGTCTGTCGGGCAGTCAGGAATGTTACAGTTGCACTGAAACGTCTCCTGTACTCGTTTGTGGTGTTCCCCGGTCATAGACCCACAAGATTTATCAAAGAGGGATGCCACAAAATTGCAGGTATCAGGATGACCAAAACTTAATTCATGATGTGGTGATACTTGAACTACTACTTAAATTTTACATTTATTCTCACGGTTCCCAGGCGTGATTGGCTGTATAGATGGCACTCACATTCCAATCATTGCTCCTTCAGTAAATGAAGGAGACTATGTGAACAGGAAGTCTTTCAACAGCATTAATGTACAGGTACATAGTTCCCCGTAGCATTTCAAACTAACAAATTATTTCATTATAGTAATGGATGCTAATTTGTGTTCTTTTGCAGCTGAGGCTGTGTTACTTTTTTTCCGCAAAATTTGCATGTTATCGCCCACCCCCGTGACATCACGCTCCAAAGCCCTATACTGCCATCAGAATTTCGGCCTCAAGCGCTGTAAAATACATTGACCGCGCCTTCTTTCCCTCCGTCTCCATGGTGACTCGCTTAATCTGTGCTCCACTAATCAGGGCTTTATGTATCCTCGTGCGCGCGCTTAACTTGGGGTTAAAGCAACTCCGCATTGATTGAACTAATTGTTATCAGCCTTTCTGAAACCGAATATTCCGAGTTGGACAGTTCGGGGTTACTCAACCCTGAGTATCGTTTTTCACTCTGAGTTTTCTAAACCGGCTTCCTGAAATAGGGCCCAGGTTCACTTTCTTCACTGTCAGAGTCACTTTCCGTGCCGTGCGGTTCCTCGGAAATGATGCCGGCTTTTGCGAAAGCTCGAACAACAGTGCCAGCAGACATGTTAGCCCAAGCATCTACAATCCATTGGCAAATTGTGGCGTAACTCGCCGGGCGCTGCCTTCCACTCTTGGTGAAACTGTGGTCTCCATCGGTCATCCATCGCTGGATGTGTTTGTCGCCGATGTGTTTGCTGCAGTAGGAGCGGAAGATGGCCGGCTTTTCCTTATAATCCGCTGGAAGTTGCTGCGCTACCGTAGTCCTGGTCCGGATGGAAAAATGGCACCGTTTCATAAAAAGTGAAAGTGAAACTGCTTTTAGCCGAATGGTGACCGTCGAAACGCTTCTCCCGCTTGTTCTTTGCTCGATGATCCACCGCTCGAGTCTTTCCTCCAACTCGGGCCACCTCGCCTTATGTCCGCGGAAACTCAGCTGCGTTTTCTTGACCTGCCGGAGCTTGTTTTCTAGCTTCCTCCATTTGCGAACCATCGATTCGTTAATCTTAAATTCTCTCACCGCTGCTCGATTTCCATGTTCCTCCGCGTAGCTGATGGCCTTCAGTTTAAACTGTGCTTTGTAAGCGTGTCTCTTTGCCATTTTCAGGGTTGTTAAAACAACGATGTCCTGCATAACGCACACACCTGTTCTTTTATACAGGTATGTGCGATAAAGTCAACGCACACACTTCACCCTTTAGCGTTCTCATGGTGTTCTCTACTACGTCCTCATTACAACACACAGGGCGCACTGCGCTATAGGGCGCGCCGTACTTTTTGAAGAAAATCTAAGACTTTTAAGTGCGCCTTATGGTTGTGAAAATACGGTATACAAAATGCAGCAAGATATTTAAAAAAAAAACAAAAAAAAACAGTTTTGTTGATTAAAAAACACTATATCGGATTCATATTGGTATCGGCAGATATCCAAATTTATGATATCGGTATCAGACATAAAAAAAAAGTGGTATCGTGCCATCTCTAATAATAACAACTGCAGCCAAGAAGAGTGCCTGACGAGCCCAGTTGTAAGTAAGCTATTAAGACTCGACTGTACATTGTGTTTGTGTTTTCCTCCAAAACTATAAGTTCCATTGGAGCAGCCTTTCAATGCCTCTCTGTCTCTCGCAAGCAAAGTTGACCCAGACAACAAAGTAAAGCTATTTTTTGGCTATGACCCCGACACGGAACCCGACGTATTAGCCAGAGGTCCCTTTACTATGGTTTGGAGCCGCGGACCTTCAGTAATAGTAATAAATCACACAGCAATAGTACATTCATGTAGTTGTAAAAAGCATGATAATATATTAAGTAATCCAAAGTATTCAGAATATGTTACTTTCATTGAGTAACGTAATGGAATACGTTACAAAATACATTTTGGGGCATGTATTCTGTAATTTGTAGTGGAATACATTTTAAAAGTAACCTTCCCAACACTGGTTACTCCCCAACACTGCTCACAAAGTCACCTTCCTTCTTGAGGGGTGGCTGTAGCCTAGTAGGTAGAGCAGGTCATGTAATAATCAGCTGTTTGGTTGTTGGCTGCAAATATCCTTGGGCAACATACTAACCCCGAGTTGCTCTCGGAGTGAAAGAATGAGATTGCGAATATAGGCAGCGTTCTCCGAAGAGTGGCTAGCCCTTAGAGTTGAGGTTCAATCGGGGTACAGCTGCTACTCCTCCACCCTGAAAGGAGTCAGGTGAGTTAATTTACACATCTGACCAGATCCCTCCTGGTTCATATTGCTTCTTCACTGGACTATATGTGGTGTCGCGATTGAGGAATAACCGGGGACGGTAACTAAGATATTGACAACGTCACCTGGGGGAGGGCGTTACACCCCAGGAAAGATTTCTCTAGCCAATGTACATGTTGCACTGGCTACCAAAGCCCACAGACTCGTTATTAACGGCAGAGGTGAGACAAAGGAAGTTACCAAATCAAAATTTATTAAGAGGAACTACTAAAAACATATAACTACAGGGAGTGCAGAATTATTAGGCAAATGAGTATCTTGTCCACATCATCCTCTTCATGCATGTTGTCTTACTCCAAGCTGTATAGGCTCGAAAGCCTACTACCAATTAAGCATATTAGGTGATGTGCATCTCTATAATGAGAAGGGGTGTGGTCTAATGACATCAACACCCTATATCAGGTGTGCATAATTATTAGGCAACGTCCTTTCCTTTGGCAAAATGGGTCAAAAGAAGGACTTGACAGGCTCAGAAAAGTCAAAAATAGTGAGATATCTTGCAGAGGGATGCAGCAGTCTCAAAATTTCAAAGCTTCTGAAGCGTGATCATCGAACAATCAAGCGTTTCATTCAAAATAGTCAACAGGGTCGCAAGAAGCGTGTGGAAAAACCAAGGCGCCACATAACTGCCCATGAGCTGAGAAAAGTCAAGCGTGCAGCTGCCAAGATGCCACTTGCCACCAGTCTGGCCATATTTCAGAGCTGCAACATCACTGGAGTGCCCAAAAGCACAAGGTGTGCAATACTCAGAGACATGGCCAAGGTAAGAAAGGCTGAAAGACGACCACCACTGAACAAGACACACAAGCTGAAATGTCAAGACTGATTTTTCTAAGGTTTTATGGACTGATGAAATGAGAGTGAGTCTTGATGGGCCAGATGGATGGGCCCGTGGCTGGATTGGTAAAGGGCAGAGAGCTCCAGTCCGACTCAGACGCCAGCAAGGTGGAGGTGGAGTACTGGTTTGGGCTGGTATCATCAACGATGAGCTTGTGGGGCCTTTTCGGGTTGAGGATGGAGTCAAGCTCAACTCCCAGTCCTACTGCCAGTTTCTGGAAGACACCTTCTTCAAGCAGTGGTACAGGAAGAAGTCTGCATCCTTCAAGAAAAACATGATTTTCATGCAGGACAATGCTCCATCACACGCGTCCAAGTACTCCACAGCGTGGCTGGCAAGAAAGGGTATAAAAGAAGTAAAACTAATGACATGGCCTACTTGTTCACCTGATCTGAACCCCATTGAGAACCTGTGGTCCATCATCAAATGTGAGATTTACAAGGAGGGAAAACAGTACACCTCTCTGAACAGTGTCTGGGAGGCTGTGGTTGCTGCTGCACGCAATGTTGATGGTGAACAGATCAAAACACTGACAGAATCCATGGATGGCAGGCTTTTGAGTGTCCTTGCAAAGAAAGGTGGCTATATTGGTCGCTGATTTGTTTTTGTTTTGTTTTTGAATGTCAGAAATGTATATTTGTGAATGTGGAGATGTTATATTGGTTTCACTGGTAAAAATAAATAATTTAAATGGGTATATTTGTTTTTTGTTAAGTTGCCTAATAATTATGCACAGTAATAGTCACCTGCACACACAGATATCCCCCTAAAATAGCTAAAACTAAAAACAAACTAAAAACTACTTCCAAAAACATTCAGCTTTGATATTAAAGAGTTTTTTGGGTTCATTGAGAACATGGTTGTTAAATAATAAAATTATTCCTCAAAAATACAACTTGCCTAATAATTCTGCACTCCTTGTATAAAAACAGGAAGGCACCTAGGGTAGCAGGGTTGGGGACGGCAAAATAGTTAATAAAAACACTTTATTAACAAACGATGATTAAAATGACCAGACTCCCTCTCACAATGCTACCCTAAAACAATCACAGCATGGTAAAAGAATAACTAAACAAAATAGCGGAGACCGGCCACTTGAGGAGGCAACCGACAGGGAGGAGTGCCCAAGGGTGCCACCAATTACTCACCGTTGTAACTTCACTGCAGACCTCACTGTCACTCACACTAAACTCTAAATGGTGCAATCTACCTATGCCCGGTGTGTACACTCGCATGCATCGGGAAGGGGATTCCACCTCACGTGCCTAGCCACTCAGCAAGCGGCCGCACCTCCACTAAAGCAATAAAACATTACACACATTAATAAAAGATCTACATGAAACAAATACACCCCAAAGTACTGTTCGTTATAAAAGCATCACATATAGTGCAAACCTGCAACAAAAGAGGGAAACAGTTGTTAAAGTCCACCCTACTGTATGCCACGTTATGATGAACACAAGAGTCCCACTCACCACTCTCTAAAGGGCAATACTAAACTGAGTAGCTTTCCTTGAGAGATCTGCAGCACTTAACTGCCTAATGCTCTCAGCCACCTTCTTTCTTTCTTTCTTTCTTACAGTTATATTGGCGGTTGGCAAACAAGTGAAAGGTGCATTACTGCCACCAACTGGTATGGAGTACGGTCTGGAACGACGCCCAAAAAAAAAAAAAAAAATTTCTCAAATCCTGCTAAACAGGTTCCCCTCTCAGCCACCTTGGATGAACAAGACTGCCAAATGCCTCCTTCTGGTAGTGAAGCGCAGCTGTTTCTTATAAGCCTGCTAATTATCGGCTGGGAATGTGTGGATGTCAGTGGTGCATTTGTGGACATCATATAAAATCCTACCCCAGAATCTACTTCACTACATGTAGTAACTCACCGTTATGAGAAAGTTCTCAAATTTAATTTAAAAAAAAAAAACTCCAGTTGATCCAAAATGCTTGATCTAGATAGAGAGGACATATTTCTCGTCATCCTGCTCCTCACATCTAAGGTTATACATTATTACCTTGACAGAGCACTTTGCTCCGCTGCTTCCTTGTTGTGACTAAGGTCTTATTGTTTTGAATCACCGACTGTACAGTTTCTGGAAGCTGTGAACAGTTTCTCTCCGAGTTAAAGAATGGTGTTTCGTGTTTATGAGTTACAGACACTAACTTCTTTTTAAAAATCTGGCATCTTGTCCTTGTGTGACTTTTATGTATTTCCTGTTCCTTTAAGTTCTTCAAAGTGATTGATACTAAAGTGAACAGTAGGTTGGCTGTAATGTGATCTGGAGTCAGCAGTGAAAAGTGAAGAGACTGTGTACTGGTAAAACAGCCTGGATCAGCTCGACTGACACTTTGGATTAAACGCAGCAGTGACGCCAGAACTGATGCTGAACTCATCTGAGTCTTATTGGTAACAGAAGCAAGAGCGTGATGAAGGAATGTATGTTGTCAGGTGTATTCTGGCTCATACGAACACTGTATATGTTTTTGCTTCAGCTCCCGGTACTTTAGAGGGAAATGTCTGTTACAATCATAAAAATAAAAAAAAACGTCCACATTACATTTGTAACAAGAATAACTCTTAAACAGGTTTTCCATCCTGAATGACTGGATTCCTTTAAAGGACCTTTACGTGGTGGAAAGCGTGCATCTACGAATGAAGTGTGAGAGGAGGAGGAAACTAAGCACATGAAGCTCAGACTGATCAGACTGAGAAAGCAGTGAAGCACTCAAACTCTCAGCAACCTCCTCATGTTGAACATCTTTTCAATAATAATAATAAGATGCTATTTTTACTGCTTTTAGTGAGAAACTAATACCTTTTAGGGTTTTAAAATTCTTGTTCTGTAAAATCTTCAGTCCTGCTTCAAACACACAACTTTAAAAACTGGAAAGTTACCTTGTAAAATAAAAATGGTGGGCGTGCCTTGTTTATGGGATCGTGATGACTTTGGGATCTAATCTTTTCAAAATATGTTAAAAATAACCATTAACACTTTATTGCCCACGTCCTACACACCACTCTCAGCCATGTGGACAAGAAACAGGGTAACTATGTGCGAATGCTGTTTGTTGATTACAGTTCAGCGTTTAACACAATAGTGCCCTGCAGACTGTTCACAAAGCTGAGGGATCTGGGACTTAACAGCCGTCTGTGTGCATGGGTGTTGGACTTCCTCACTGGCAGAACTCAGGTGGTGAGGGTGGGCAGGTGCTTCTCCAACAGCATCACCATCAACACAGGAGCACCTCAGGGATGTGTCCTCTCGCCACTGCTCTACTCCCTCTACACTTCAGACTGTGTGGCCACCCATGGCTCCAACACCATTGTGAAGTTTGCTGACGACACAGTGGTGTTGGGTGCCATCTCCAACAACGATGAGACGGCCTACATGGATGAAGTGACGAATCTGGCATCATGGTGCCAGGACAACCACCTCCAGCTGAACGTCAGCAAGACCAAGGAGCTGGTGGTGGACTTCAGAAGGAGTCAGCACAGAGACTACACGCCCATTATCATCAATGGAGCTCCAGTGGAGAGGGTGCAGTCCTTCAAGTATCTTGGTCCAGACCAAAAAGGCTAGGCAGCACCTGTATCACCTACGACAACTGAGGAAGTTCAGGGTCTCCCCAAAGATCCTCAGGATTTTCTATACAGGCGCTGTGGAGAGCATCCTCACACAGAACATGACATCGTGGTTTGGGAACAGCTGTGTGAAGGACCAAAAAGCTCTCCAGAGAGTGATCCGTACAGCAGAACGCTGCTGCAGGGTTGCTTTCCCCCTGCTTCAGGACACCTACACCAGGAGATGCCGGACTAGAGCAGCGCAGATACTGAAGGACCCGTCCCATCCTGGCAACAAACTGTTCCAACTTCTGCAATCTGGTAGAAGGTTCCGCATCATCCGGGCAAGGACAGAGAGACTCAAGAGGAGCTTCTATCCCCAAGCCATCCGTGCCCTAAACACACACACCCGCCCTCTCACATCATCTATAATTGACTGAGACAGGACTCTTCCAGACACTAAACCAAGGCACAATGTACATTTCAATTCCTTTAATTTTAAATATGTTTATATTGTCTATCCTGTAAAATACTCAGATGTCTATTCATATTAATGTACAGAATTCACCTGCTTGCTGCTACTACTGCACAATCACCCAATGTATATACTATATATATATAATGTTCTTCCTCTCAACCCCCCCCCCCCCAATTTTTTTGCACATGTCGAGGAGCGTGTCAGGCTACATTTCACTGTGTGTTATACTTGTATAACTATGCAAGTGACAAATAAACCTTGAACCTTTATTGATCATTTTACAAGTGCTCTTTAAACAACTGTAACTTCGTCATTGTTCACGCTAGAGCAAAAATGCGAATGGTTTCAGAAAGAAGTGAAGCTGCGCTTTACAGCGATATTTGGTGTATTATGGTAGCTCAAAACATTCACAACCTACTGCTATCTGAACATAGAAGGAAAACTCAATTCCGCCTAGATTTTACCATGTGCGCCTTGCACTAATGTAACTTCTCGAGCATTTGGTCAAGAGAGATATTTCAAACGGTTATTGAAAGATGAGAAGGCGAGCTTTACCAAACTTTAGGGTCCATCATTAGAAAGCATGAGCAGTAATGGTCCAATGTAAGAATTGATGACGCACAGAGAAGGAAGGTGGGTGTGGAGAAGTGGTAATGCCCCAAAAAAGAGAGAGAGAGATTTTTTTTAAATGAGTAGCTTAGGCACAAAAACTATATTGAACATATTTAGTTTATATTTAAAGTTGATGTTGTATTACATTTTGTTCCTCTTGAATATCAGTTTCCACTTAACTGTAAATCTGAAAAAACAGTTGCATCCACTCTGTGTGGGGAACATGAGAGTCAGAGGTGAGAGGAACATCTCTGTCTATGACACCAGTCTCTATAAAGACTGAGTGTTATCAGCCTGTAACTAAAGATAAGAACTCTGTTACAAACTCATCATTATACTTTTAAAGTTAAATGTTGCAAAGGTTAAACACAAGATTATGATTCAGATGTGACTTTTCTGATAGTTAATTATGTTTAATACTGATCAGAACATCATAAGTTAAATATAATTATGTTTATGTTGGCAAACATAATAATGATTCTAGAGACATGTCATGGTCCCTGTGTCTTCCCGGCCAGCCCAGTGATGCTACATTTGTTTATTGTAATACTGCTCTCTCTCATCACTCTGCCTGGGCGGAGCTCACTGCGGGCTTCTGCCTTTGTCCCACGCACCTGTCTCCAGTCACTCAGCTATTGTGTTCCTGTGCCATTTAAAGCCGGGGCTCAGATTCTCTCATTGCTGGATGATTGTGCTTGACACGTTAGTGTTGGATTCTCTCTTGGTGAAAAGATCTAAGATTTACCTTCAGGAGGTGTTTCCTAGTTTTGACTTCCCTTATCCTGAGAACAGTTTCCCCTGACTGAACAACCCTGCCTCTCAGGAGTTACTGTTGTGGCTAAGTGATGATTCCCTTTTGTGTGGAACTGTGTTGTGGAGCACTAGAGTAAGCGACCTCCCCTCTCTGGATCATCCCTTTGGACCCCTGGGACCCCGGATTTCTCCTCACCTGTACATATCTAGCACCTGGTGTTTTCTATAAATAAAGAACTGTTTGAACTGTCATTTTCAGTCTGCGCTTGAGGTCCCATCCGGTCACTGTGACAAGACAGGTCTAACTCTGGTCTAACTGAAAGCCTGGGTAGAAACGGCCTTGACAGATATGAGAGTGAATGAGAGCACACACACGACACTTTGACTTTTAAAGTGATTTAGTAAAAAGTGGATTGTACGGAAAAGTTGGAGGAAACTTTAATCTGTGGGTTAGGGTTGGGATTGACAAGTATTCCTGTGACTGCTTTAAAAGTGATTATGATTAAACTAAATGTTCTTGTGAGGATTTGTTACAGACAAATCTAACTGAAGTCAAAAAGCATAAAATGAAGACATGAAAAGACATGAAATAGCCTTTGCCCGTCACCCCTACACGAAACACACTTCCTGTAAAGGGGTCGTGGGATTACTTTAATGTGCTTTTTGCACTGTTTATAAAAATGTTTATACAAATATAAAACCTATCATTTGTGTGCTGCACTACAAGGTGGATATTTGCAAAATCATGACTACCTCATGACATTTTGTCTCAAAAATTAACCCTATGAATATGTCAGTACCATTAGGATGAAATTATTGTGTCACCAACATTTTAATGTTAGACATATAATTTTAACAACCTCCGTAAACTAATATCCTGGCTTGCTCAAAGCTGCTGTTTTCTCTGAAAGTTTCAATCAAAATTAGAAATGCTACTGTGGGAGACTGAGATAACTAATAGTGCTGCATGTTGTGCAGTTCGTTTCCAAAACACGTTATTCATACTTACATACAATTTTAGACTGATGTGGGCCAAAGCCTAGCATAGCCTGTAACGTTATTATGACGGACACATTTTATGAGTTAATTTGGCTTTAAGTAACTTGCAGGTTTCTTTGAAAAATACTTATATCCAGGTTCTTCCTTTTTGCTGCTGTCCTCCTCTCCTCCTCGCAGCGCAGGTTTGCCGCTGCTAAAACTAAACAGCAGTGATGGGTCGTTCGCGAACGAAATAGCTCTTAGAGCCGGCTCTTTGACGTGAACGACGCGAGCCGGCTCCTTATCGCAAGCCATCACGTGGGTTTTTTTTTTTCTTTCTCTCAGCCTCTCTCTCGCACTTTTTTTCTGCTTCACTCAGCCTTGTGCTTTACGCTGGGCAGAGGGGGGAGGGGCGGTAGTTACACTCAGTAGCACAGGAACAGAGCCAGAGGGAGAGAAAGAGAGCCAGGGACAACAACGTCACATTAGAAAGGTATAGTAATCATCCACAACTATTTTCAGTTGCAGATGATAAAGGATTCAGAAAGTTTATTCATGCAGGTCCATATGACAGAGAATGTGCATGTTCTTTTTGTTTTCATATTTTAATTTATATTTAATTGTGTTGTGGTTTGCAGTGTTTTGTGTTGTTTCACTTTAAATTTGTAAAAGGAAAAAGCTGACTCAGAACTCAGAAGCACATAAAAACTCAAAACACATACAAAAGACAACAGAAGTGCTCCAGGATGCTAGGGTTGAGCTTTTGTTACCTAGTGGCTGTAGCCACTAGGTAAGCCAGCAAGTACCAACGACTGGATTTGGTGTGTGGTAATAACAGGTAAATGAACATTTTTTTTTAAATTATTTGAATATATATGAGTGCCTGTGTATAAATACACAAACAATACACACATGCTTTCAATTGTGTAATTTAAGTGATCTAGTAGCTCTGCTTTGGAATTTCAGTTCATGCTAGAAATGTGTTTTGGAGTTTGTACGTGTTTTGTCTCTAGGGGCCACCACATATATTTATATATAAACATATATAAATAAAACCACTTTTTTTGTGCATAATTTTATATTATTGTTAATATAAATTAATTATAGCAACAAAACAACCTGAAGAGCTCTGTGAAAGGCACAGCCATTCACATTGGCCATATTTGTCACATGAGGTAGGACTCCAGTAGGACTCACCGCTGGGTAAATGAGACGTTGACAGATCGTTTTTTGTTTTTTTTTTCTTTCTATCGGGTTTGATTTTCTTTACTCGAATAGATCAAATTATTGGTGGGGACAACTCAATAATCGCTGAATATTGGTGGGGACATGTCCCTTCCGTCCATGCCAAATCTACGCCCTTGCTTTATATATATTTTCTTTGGATCAGTTCCCTTTGCTCATTCTCAATGTAGGGATACCTTCAAATGCAGTAACCATCTCAAATGCATCACAAAAGTAATTGAAACAATCAAAACAGATGTAAGACAAGAAAGAAAAAACAATATTTCAACACCCCAAAGAAAAGGAAAAAGAATGGAAAATGTGGTACCACTGGACTTTTACTGGTTGTCAACAGTCAGTTTTTATGATGTCAGTTTCATTTAGTTACCAGTTTATTTGGGTTTGAGAACAAAAAACAACCTGAGTCCCAGGCGAAGAAAAAAGTAGCAAAAGAAAATGATAAGGTATCTCTCAGGTGGACTTCCTTTTGTTTTTTCTCCTACCGCCCTCCTGGTACGGCAGGCATCAATGTGTCGGCGTCCTGACACACAGAAGCTCTCCACAGCAGCAACAGTGTCCTAGATCCACAATACCAGCTCTTCACTCGGCACACATGGAACTGTCCCTCAAAAAAAAAAACATTCAGAATGGTTCAAAAGGTTCAAAGAAACACTCCGACTCCTTTGAGGTAGGTACCCGTCTGTGGTTCACCGCTAACGGAAACTCTCTCACAAATGTTAATGGAACCTCTTTTTCCCTTTTAACTGGAGTTTTTCCTTGCCGTCCTTTTTCCTCTGCACCACACCTTCACGCGCACCAAGCTGCAGGTAATGCCTTCAGGGCAAGATCAGAAATTAAACTATCAGACAAGAGCTACAATATGGGAAACTATGATGCATTTAAAGAACCCTGTACTTCTGATTGCTGTGAATCTTACCAGGGTTACACTTAGCTGCTCAGTTTCTACAGGTTAAACTGGTTTTGACGTCACTCTAAAGTTAACTTACGATAACACGTCAGTGTCATCAGATCAGACGCTCACAGACACCAGGACTAACAAACGGGCTGAATGAGCAGCTACTTCTCTCCAGATGGTTCCTCCACGCAGAAAGCTGGGAAGTGTCTGGAAGATGATGTGAAGTGAAATCAGCGGGTAAGAATCCCACCTGAGAAATCTGTAAATGTGCGAACAGGATCAGTCTGATCACAGTGAGCTGGATCACCGGCTGTACAGGAGAGATGTCTCTTCATGCTGATTGGCTGTTTGCTGCTTTAGGGTATAAATGTTGTAAAGGTCTTCTCTCTGAGGTAAAGAACAATGACTTTCCAGTGATTTTCATGTGTTCTTGTTGTGATTAGCAGGTAATGTGAATTACAGTTTGATTGTAATCTGAACCTGAGTCTGCAGGGAAAAATGTAGAGAATGTGTGAAGTGGTTGAACGGCCCACATAAGCTTGGCTGAGGTTCAATTTTAATTCACAAGGTGTGGATTAAATAGTCTACGGTCTAAGCTCAGCATAAAGAGACATTTTTAAATCAGTCACCCTGGGTGGACGCCTGAAGCTCTGGGACACCAAAGTGAAATAATATACTAGTTACATCATAGTAAAAATATAATAAAAAGTTATTATTAATATTATTATTACATAATGATTCACTAGCTGTATGCATTTGATCCATAACATCCTATTAGGTGTCACACATACTGAGTGGATTTTGCCACAGTTTATACAGGTTATGAAGTTTTTGGACTTTGAAGTTCCAACATATAGATTTTCAACAACAGTCTCAGTTTCTATTAGAGAGAAAACAGTAATCTAAGACGCTTTCTCCAGTTACACAGTAAAAATGCCTATTGCAGCATAACTAAGGGAAGATTCAGCCCTAACTATATGCTTTAGCAAAAAAAGAAAGTTTAAAGCCTAATCTTAAGAGTAGAGATAGTGCCTGTCTCCCGGATCCAAACTGGAAGCTGGTTCCACAGAAGAGGGGCCTGAAAACTGAAGGCTCTGCCTCCCATTCTACTTTTAAATACTCTAGGAACAACAGGTAAGCCTGCAGTGTGAAAGTGAAGTGCTCTAATGGGGTGATATGGTACTACAAGGTCATTAGATACCATATTTCAAAGATTTTCAGGGCACAGTACAATAACCTCAGTTTTATCTGAAGTAAGAAGCAGAAAGTTAGTGGCCATCCAGGTCTTTATGTCTTTAAGACATTCCTTCAGTTTGACTAATTGGTGTGTTATCTGGCTTCATGGACAAATAGAGCTGGGTGTCATCTGCATAGCAGTGTAAATGTATGCTATGTCTTCTGATGATACTGCCTAAGGGAAGCACATATAATGTAAACAGAATTGGTCCTAGCACTGAACCCTGTGGAACTCCATAATTAATCTCAGCATGTGAAGAGGACTCTCCATTTACATGCACAAATTGGAGTCTATTAGATAGATATGACACAAACCACTGCAGTACAGTACCTGTAATACCTACAGCATGTTCTAATCGCTCTAATAGGATATTATGGTCGACAGTATCGAATGCTGCACTAAGGTCTAGCAGGACAAGCACAGAGATGAGTCCACTGTCAGAGGCCATAAGAAGATCATTTGTAACCTTCACTAAAGCTGTTTCTCTGCTGTGATGAGCTCTGAAACCTGACTGAAACTCTTCAAATAAACCAAATGGGTGTCCATTCCTCATCATGCTTGGACATTGCTTGTGGTGTTCCACAAGGCTCTGTACTGGGTCCAAAATTATTTATTATTTATATAAATGATATTTGTAAGGCATCTGATATATTAAAATTAGTATTATTTGCAGATGACACAAATATTTTTTGTTCTGGGGGGAATCTAAAGGAGCTGCTGGATACAATTACTTCAGAAATGTGCAAAATTAAAAAATGGTTTAACAGGAACAAACTATCGCTAAATCTAAGTAAAACTAAAATTATCTTATTTGGGAATTCCCTTAGAAATGCACAAGTGCAGATTCATGTAGATGGTGTGGAAATTGAAAGAGTACTTGAACATAAGTTTCTTGGTGTGATTATAGATGATAAATTAAACTGGAAGTCTCATATAAATCATATACATAACAAAATTTCAAGAAGTGTCTCAATCTTGAGTAAAGTAAAACACATTCTGGACCACAAATCACTCCACATTCTCTATTGTTCCCTGATTGCACTGTATTTGAATTACTGTGCAGAGGTTTGGGGCAATACTTACAAATGTTCGCTATCATCAATCTTTATATTGCAAAAAAGGGCCATAAGGATAATCCATAAAACTGGTTACAGAGATCATACAAATCCACTATTCTTAAAATCAAAAATTCTAAAATTCACAGATCTGGTTCATTTTCTCACAGCACAAATTATATATAAAGCAATAAATAACCTGCTTCCTGACAATATTCTAAAAATGTTTTCTAAAAGGGAACGGGGATACAATTTGAGAGGGGAATTAAATTTAAAACATCCTCGTATCCGTACAACATTAAAAAGTTTTTGCATCTCTGTGTGTGGAGTGAAGCTGTGGAACAGACTAAGTAAAGATATGAAGCAATGTCCAAGCATGGCGCAGTTTAAAAAGTGGTTTAAGGATATGGTTTTTACAGGGTACAGGGAAAAGGTAGAGATTTGATAGGGTGTTCTTGTCTAATATTTTCATGTGTGTGCGCATGCACGGGTTTGTTGGTATGGGTATAATATATATATAATTGTAGGTTGTGTATCCTTGAGGTGTTAATGGGGTTATTGAAAATGTGTATATGTGCGTATGTGTGTATATACGTATGTATGGATAGATAGAAACATATATGTGTATATATTTTTTTTTAAAAATTACACATAACATATAATGTAATTGCAAGGAGGTATTTCTGTAGTCTATTGATACTAGATAGTGGAAAAGGGGTGGGATTAAATAAGCTTATGCTTCTTCCTGCTCCTTTTTGAACATGGACGTTATTTGGAGTTGTGTTTGCTCGTTTTCCTTTTGTTTGCTTTGTTCATTTGTCTCTTTTAATTCTATTTTTTTTATACTTTTTCAACATGTTCAAAATAAAGATTCAATCAATCAATCAATCAATCAATCCCTCTGCAGATGATCTGTTAGCTGTTTGACAACTACTCTTTCAAGGATTTTTGATATGAAAGGAAGGTTGGAGATTGGCCTATAATTAGCTAAGACTGCTGGGTCTAGAGATGGCTTTTTGAGTAAAGGTTTAACTACAGCCAGCTTGAAGGCCTGTGGTACATAGCCGATTATTAGAGATAGGTTGATCATATTTAAGATCGAAGAATTAATTAATGGCAGGACTTCTTTGAGCAGTTTTGTAGGAATGGGATCTAAAAGACACGTTGATGGTTTGGAGGAAGTAATTATTGAAGTTAACTCAGAAAGATCAGTTGGACAAAAAGAGCCTAAATGAATATCAATGGTACTAAAAGTAGCTGTAGATAATATTACATCTGTGAGATGATTATAGGTAATTTTTTCTCTAATGATTAAAATTTTATTTGTGAAAAAGTTCAAGAATTACTAGTTAATGTTAAAGGAAAAGGAATAGGCTCAACAGTGCTCTGACTTTTTTGTCAGCCTGGCTACAGTGCTGAAGAGAAACCTGGGGTTGTTCTTATTTTCTTCAATCAGTGACGAATAGTAAGCTTTACGGAGGGCTTTCTTATAAAGCAGCAAACTATTTCTCCAGGATAAATGATGCTCTTCTAAATGTGTGACACGCCATTTCCTCTCCAGCTTACGAGTTATCTGCTTTAGGTTACGTGTTTAAGAATTATACCAGAATGTCACAGTCAGCGGGGGCAGACCATGTGGAGGGTGTTTGGAGGACCCAGGTGCGGACACAGACGAAGGAGGCAAAACTTTTACTAAACTCAAAGCCAGCCTTTATTAGGGCCGGTAAACATTAAAGCAAAAATAGCCAAAAATAAACTAAGGCAATGACCTAAACAAAGAGCCTAAACTGGGAAACAACTAAAGACTAAGACAAACTAAGACTCTGACTTGAACTGTAACTATGAGCTATGAACACAACATGAAAAAGCTAAGAACAGAATTCTGGATTGGTACATGAAAGACTATGAAAACATGACAGGAGCAGATTACTATGAACATGACTAGTAACAGAGTTCGAAAAACTATGACTCATGACGTGTAGCTAGAGTGACAGGAATGATAACAGACAATGCAACACAGACTGAATGAAACACAGAGACTAAATACCCACAGGGATGATCAGGGGAAGTGGAAACACACGAGGAAGAACAGCTGACACACATGAACCTAATGACAGGATAGGGGAAGTGAAAACTAAATACAATGAACAAAGAACACCAGACTCTTTCAAAATAAAACAGGAAACATTGAGACATAGACATGACACAAACTTCAAAACAAGGACCACACAGACATGAAACATGACAGGTAGACGCATGGCCCAGGAGACAGTAGAGGGGGAGATGACAGAAACAACTAAGAAACAAAGGACTAAACTGTAACCTAGAAATTAACTAGATGAGCTAAACTAGAACACAAATGAATACAAAAGGTAAGATACATAAAAACTCAAACACTGGGTCACACGACCCAGTACCTTGAAACAGGGAGTCAAGCACATCTGATTTGAGGCCTTATCCAGTGTCATACATGGCGAGGTAAAGCACAGGCCGCCCCCTCGAGGTTTCTGGTAGTTAGAATGACTCTGGGGTGTTGATTCATTTAAACTAACATAATCATCCTGCTGCAACCAGGTTTCTGTAAGGTAAAGTAAATTGATTGTCTCAAACAAGGATGCTGTGGACTCAAGAGCAGACTCAATTGCTCGAACTATGTACAATTTATTTGTAGGAAAAAAGTACTTAAACAAGGCTGATTCTAACAGAAACTATACGCAGGAACTGAGGGAGACCAGAGGATGGAGAAACGGACGTGGAACACAAGGAGAACACGAGGTTTTACTGATCTGGAAAACAATTAGAGTGGTACTAGTGGAGAGTCTTGTGCTTACTTGAAAACACCGGCTATTAGGCAGAGGAGGGGTTGCCGTGGGAGCGTCCCAGGGATGGCTGAGAATGCGGGGAAGCTGGTCCAGGTTCCAGGGTGTCCAGGGGAGAGGAATTCACCGTTGAAGTACGGGCTGGAGGGCAGGCCGAGGAGATGGTGAGTCCTAGGGTTCTAGGCAGACTGGAGAACGGAGTGGAAACAGAACCAGCGCTGCTGATGAGCACTACGGGTGATGCATCTGGAGAACACAGGATCAACCCACGATCCAGGCAAACGGAGTCCAAACACAGCGGAGGCCAAGTTTACCACTAGTGGTAGCAGGATGAATTGGCAAGGAGTGGCAGGAAACGCTGGCTTAAAAACCCTCCAGATGGAGGCCCGGAAATTGGAAGCAGGTGATGAGCTGGCCAACTCCACCGCAGGAACCTGGACCACATCCGACCAGACACTCCCATGGCATATGACATCGATTTATTGATCAATTATTAAGACATGTACCAACAGAGACTTGGAAGAGAGAGACCTAATGTTTAATAATCCACATTTCACTGTTTTACTCTTTAGTTCAGATGTGGATGCTGTATTGTTCTTTCTTTGTGTTTTTTATGTTTGTTTTTTGTCTGTTTGGGAGCTGACACAGTCTCTATGGAGATGGGTTTTGGGGAGGGTAACAGGAGGAGAGAAGCTGCAGAGAGGCGTGTAAGACTGCAACTCTACTTCCTGGTCCCAACGCTGGCTAGCCCTATTTTGGAGGGTTTAATACATTTGTCCATAATTGTCCAGCCTGTCTCAGCTTGTCTCACCAATGTTTCTTTCACTGTTAACTATTAGTTTGCTGTTTCCGTGTGAAGGTGTGGGCTTTGCTATGGATCAGTGTGAGCAAAGAGAGGAGGGAGTCCCTCCCTCTGCAGCCACTCTGTGTGGGGAACATGAGAGCCAGACCAAAGCTCAGAGGTGAGAGGACCGTCTCTGACTATCAGGACTCTTCTCCATGTCACAGCTCAGCACTCACATCACTGCTCCATCATTATTCACATTCAAAGCTCTGTTTGTGTTTGTGTTAGACCAAAGCTGTGGTTCAAATCACACTCTGCTGGACCTGAACATGAACCCAGCTCTGTGTCTGTAAAGAGTGACAGGTCCCTCAACGAGCCGATTGATTATAAAGAACAATGGTCTTCAAAAAGTTCTAAAAGGTACTGTAAGTTTTTGTTTTCATGTATATGTTTCAGAGGACAGTGACTCAGGGCACTACACCAACATGAGGTTGGATTAAACAGAGAGATACAAATTTTACACTGACAGAGTGAAACTTCAGTGTTCTGAATAAAGATATTACAGCAGTCACCTCAGGCCCTTAATACTGTAATCTAGACCCAACAATCATAATCTCCTATGAGAAAGTAGAGATAGTGTCTGTCTCCTGAATCCAAACTGGAAGCTGGTTCCACAGAAGAGGGGCCTGAAAGCAACATGAACACAGAAATTACATCCTGATTGTTTCCCAGTAAACCTTCTCACTGGTTTCCTGTTTTTCACTACTGCTCAATGGCTGTATCCCAATTCAGGGTCTGCAGCCTTAAAGTACACAGCCTCAACGATCCTCAAGGGCCGCGTACTTAAAGACCGCTAAGGCCAGAAGTGCGAGGCTTGTGAAATGGGACAGTCTAGCCTCCGTTGCGCTGCCCAGGTTGCCTAGCAACCATGATAGTAACAGCTGGAAACGTTTCATACAGCTTTGTTTGACAGAAATGAAAGAGAAAATCTTTTGTTCACTTGTTTGTTTGTTTCTACATGAGCTTTGATCATTCTCTGTAAGATTAAGGTCAGCTATTGAATGGCGTATATTTTAAAGTAAAGGCTTTAAAACCAAGTTAGTACAAACGTCACTAATGTCACATAACTTTGCCGACATGTGGCCAACAGTAATGTTTAATGTTCTTTGTTATTAAACATTTGCACATAAATAAGTGACATAATATTCAGTATTTACTTAAAGTTTACTCTTCGGCCGCCCCTCATCCGCGTTTTTTTTTCGGCAAAATTATCCACACCCACCGCCGCGCTATGCATTCTGGGATATGTTGGGCCAAGAAGTCTACACCGCCACGTCCTTAAAATTCAGGGAAATGAAGGACGCATTTCAGGGCCGCATTTTGAGCAGCCTTCGAATTGGGACAGCCTTCGTCACGTCGCTGTGACGTAATCGGCCTTAAAATGCGGCCTTTCAGGCTGCAGACCCTGAATTGGGATACAGCCTTTGTCTCCACATTACACTGCTGTAACCTCTGTGAGTCCAAACTGATCAGAGATGCTCATGTCTGACCGATGAGGCAGTGATGTCATCACTCAAATCTGTGTGTGTGTTTTATGTAGAAGAAAAAAGCTGTGGTACAAATCATACTCTGCTGGATCTGAACCTGAACCCATGTCAGCGAGCAGCAAACATCATATCAGACTGAAAAAGAAGCCCTTATTTAAAAAACAGTAAGTCTGTTTATTATACAGAAATAATTAATCAGTTATTATTCAGAAGTTAGCATGTTATGACCAGAGCGATGTGTGTAAAATGATAACATGTCCCATATAAACCCAATGAGTTAAATAAAGCACAGCTCCACTCTTTGCACTGCTAACCACTTTGCTTTAAAGTTACTGAGTCTGAGTTAAATTGCTGCTGCAAATTTTAGAGCTAAACATGTCAAAATTACATGTCTCAGTTCCCTGTGAACCAATTACTCTTCTACTCCTGCGGCCTTAACCCTTGTTATGGGTTAAAAAAAATAACTCTTTGAAAAGTACATGTTTAAAAAAAAAAGAAGTTCAAAAATCTTCATGTTTAAAGAAGGATGAAAATACTTAAGAAAAAAATCCTGGTTGAGGTTGTCATAATTCATGCAAGAAAGGGTTAAAGTTCACTTCATACAAATCAAGGTTAATCTCGGCGCACTTTACAAAAACAACAAGGTCAGTGTTGAGGGGGCCTAGGGGCGGATGTTTGGGGGTGGACCCAAATGCAGACTCAAGAGGACACAGTGATGAGATTTAATAATCAGAATCAGAATACTTTATTGATCCCTAGGGGAAATTATTTTTTATTACAGTGCTCCATTATAAACAAACATTAACAAAGACAGACAATACTCTAACTAAGAATAGCACAATATATACAGGTATATATATACATAAAAGTCACTTATTAATAAATAGCTGAAAAAGAACATGTGCAAGAAGGGTGTAGCTGTTAAGATAAGATAAGATAAGATAGAACTTTATTAATCCCTCGGGTGGGTTCCTCTGGGAAATTCGATAATGCCTGTTGCAGTAAACAGTGTGTTAAGTGGATGTGTTGTACAGGGAGATGGCCAAAGGCAGCAATGATTTCCTGTGTCATTCAGTGGTGCTTTTCGGTAATCTCAGTCTCTCACTGAACGTGCTCCTGTGACTGACCAGCATGTCATGGAGTGGGTAGGAGGTGTTATCCAACATTGTCTTTATCTCCGACACCACCTTGAGGGAGTCCAGCTCCATCCCCACATCATTACTGGCCTTACGAATCAGTTTATCGAGTCTGTTGGCATCTGCGACCCTCAGCCTGCTCCCCCAGCATGCAACAGCATAGAGGATCGCACTGGCCACAACAGACTCGTAGAAAATCCTGAGCATTTTCTGGCAGATGTTGAAGGACCTCAGTCACCTCAAGAAATAGAGACGACTCTGGCCCTTTCTGTAAAGTGCTGTGGTGTTTGTAGCCCAGTCCAGTTTATTGTCGATATGTACTTCAAGGTATTTATAGTCCTCCACAATGTCAACTCTGACCCCCTGGATTGAAACAGGGGTCAAGTATTTCCTGGTCTTCCTAAAGTCCACGATCAATTCCTTGGTCTTTGCCACGTTGAGCTGCAGATGATTCTGCTCACACCACGTGACAAAGGAGTCGACCACAGCCCGGTACTCTGTCTCATCATCCCTGCTGATGCATCCAACCACCGCAGAGTCATCAGAAAACTTCTGAAGATGGCAGGTCTCTGTGCAGTGGCTGAAGTCTGTGGTGTAGAGGGTGCAGAGGAAGGGGTGCCCCTATGTTGCTGATTACCTTGTCAGACGCACACTGTGGGAGACGTACATATTGTGGTCTTCCTGTCAGGTAATCAACAATCCAGGACACTAGAGAAGCATCCACCTGCATAAACTTCAATAAAGCAGGAATGTAGTGGACATCTCTGAGGTGATGTAGAACAAACTACAGAAGTGATAATTTGTAAAGTTAATAACAATCAGTGTGGGGTCAGTGGGGTGGATCAGAGAGCGTGGAGTGGTGGAGGTGTGCTCCAGAGAGAAAAGGAATGTCAGTAGATATGGAACTCTCTGTGCCAGGAACTCTCTGCAGGAGGGGGAGATACAAGGGTACCTAGACCCGGTTCGTAGAGTACGCTTGGGGAGTGTGATCGTGTGTACAGCGTCTCTTTATGTCTGTCTCCACGTTGGTTGAGTGTGGAGTAAGTGCATATGAGAGCATGAGGGTGGGAATGGATGTTTGTGTCTGTGTGTGGCTGTATGTCTGTGTCTATATGTCAGGTTGGGTATCAGACGCCACCTCTCTGGGGACATCTCAGGCCCTCCAAGGTTTGGAGGCCTATCTCCACCCACCACCACTTCCCCTGCCAGTGGCGGACTCCCTCAGGTGTCGGTGCGTTGGTGGTTCTTTGTGTCTGGGGGTGGGCGTCCGGGTACACACCAGCTCACTCCTTGGCGGCCGCTTATCGGGGCCTGGAGCCTGGGGCTCGCTCGGGCCACTTCAGAGGTGGGGTGCCCCCGGCCTCTCGGCCTGGGGCTCGGTCACTCAGGCACAGCTGGCTGCCGGCGGAGCTCACGGGCGCGTCACTGCAACTCCCCCTGGCTTCTGCTCCGCGGCTGCTGAGTGAGCCCTCACCTGGGACTCTCCTCAGCTCTTACTGGGACAGTGGCGCAGCTGCCCCTCTGTTGGTCTTCCTTGGTCTCTTGTGTTCTGGGGGCCTCTGGATGTCTGGAGTTTTGATCTCCTCCATACCTGCTTCATACCCTGGAGGACGGGGCTGTGGCTCCCCACACTCCCTAGCAGATCATTACATGGAGAAACCTTTGGAATGCAAGCATGCTGATCCACACAGGTATGCACACAGGTGTACACACGGGTATTCACAGACGCGGACTACAGCTTTCTTGGCTGCTGCCTCAAAGCACATTGTGCGCTGTCTATCTTGCGTGCTGCACAATATCGTTTATTATTTAGTATCTACTGATATCTACTGCTAGCTAGTTTATTGTGATGGTGCTGTTTTTTTATTATGTTGCTCTTTGCTGTTTGCTTTCTCTTCTGTTTTTTTCTCCATACAGGTGACCCAGGTGTTTTGTTTTTTTGTTTGTTTGTTTTTTTCTCTTTCTTCCCCCCCTTCTCACCGTCTCTTCTCCCCTTTGGTTTTCTTTCTCTCCCTCTCTTTCTTTCATTCTTTCTTTTCATTCTTTCTCCCTGTCCTATCCCCCAGTCATGTCTTTATTTTATTTTCAGTTTGTAGCAACTGAAAATAAAATAAATTCATAATTATAATAAAGGTCAATCAAATGGACCAATATGGCAAGGCCATGATGATCCACTTGGTAAAATAAATCCGCTTGGCATCTTTCTTGGCCTTAAGACAACAATTCTGATGGCTAAAGATCCAAACGGGACACACACAAAAAAAAAAAAATAGATATGGAGACAGAAACTATTATAAAGAAGGGACAAGTCCGAGTTCAGATTTTCAGAAAGATTAGAGATGAGTAAAGACAGTTTGGACATGTGCAGAGCAGAGACAGAGGATGTGAATATGTAGCTGCCAGGCAAGAGGAGAAGAGGAGCTCATCATCACTTAAAAACATAACACGTCTTCCACCTGTGCTCTTAAAGCACTTTAACTCGGTGGTTTATAGCATCAGTTAACAAGCGGAAGCTGGAATGTAGCTCTATGTCATCAACTTCTTCTCTCACAGCCTGTTAAATTTCAAGTTCTTTTACTGATTAGTAGTGATTTGCATGTTGTGCACAGCCAATGCAGCACAATAGCCCCAAGCTTTAGGTGATGAGATGGGAACAAAGTAAATGTGGGGCAGAGATTACAATGGTGAAGTTAACAATGTTACTAATTCTCCTCCTTCAAAAAATAACTCAACAATCCTAAAGTTTGATACAGTTTGTTTTGTGCTGAGTCTTCTTGTTCTTCTGTATTCACTTGTGTGTGTGTGTCTGTGTGTCTGTGTGTGTGTGTTGTGTTTAAGCAAAAAGACACAGAGCAGCTTGGACTCTGCTGTAACAGAAACTGGACCTGAATCAAGTTGCGAGTCCGCGAAGAGCGAACAGACGAAAGACAGACGCAGCAAATTTCAGAGCTGGCAGTTGTCTAAAAACTAGTAAGCTTCACTGTGTGTGTGTGTGTGTGTGTGTGTGTGTGTGTGTGTGTGTGTGTGTGTACGTGCGTGCATTTGCATATGTGTGTTTGATATAGTTTCTTGCGCCCACTGGTTTTGTTTCGTTATGATGTTGCAAAAAAAAAAAATTTGTATTCACACATTTTGAGAGCAATGGCCTCATAAGGAGAGTTCATGATGGTCAGATAATCCTGAAAAAGGTAATATCTGTCTGGAAACCCTCTTCTTGGCTACACCAAGAAATTTTGTCCATAAAACCAGAAGTTTTTTACACACTGAAAAAAGCAGCTCCAAGAACACTAAGTACAATTATCTGTGTGACTGCAGATTACAAGAAAGAGCTGGAACAAATATAGTGACATGCAATAGCGTCATATAAAAGTATAGAGAGTAAAGGAGAAGATTGAGTGCTCAGTGCATCATTGGAGATCCTTCCTAAGGACTCCTTCAGTATGCCTCCTTGTACTGAAATCATTTGACCCATGTGGTACCAGTTTTTTTTGGTTTGATTGCATGTTTTTACTTTTTGCCTCCACACCAAGTTTTTACCTTACATGCCCTACTTTTTTTTTCAGTAGATGTTTTATGCTGAATTTTTCAGTGGAGTGTGTTAAATCTGTGTACTTCTAACAGTGTCCTTCAGGAAAGTCCAGACGCACAGCTTGCACCCAGCTGTGGGTCTATAGAATGGAAGATATTTTTACAAGATGGACCCCAGTCTGTTGATAACAGGTAAGAATATAAGAATTTCATTTTGCGTCCTCCTTGAATACATCATATCCAACATTTAGATAAGTAAGTCCCCAAAAGTTGATTTTGATTATCTGGATGTAGCGTTTTCAGTGGGATTGGGGAAACCTGCAGTCAGCTGAGACTGAAGAAGTCACTTGGATGAGTGATGAAACATTTCTCCCACTGAAAACACAACATCCAGATGAACAGAATCAAGCTTTTGGGATCACATACAAGTATTTACTTTGTTTCCATCAGAATTTATTATAGAAAGGAACCCCTTAAACAAACTGTACTTATACTAAAGTTAAATGTGTTCTGCAGTGTTGACCAGCAGGTCCTGCACCATCAAACACATCTGGACTACGTATTTATGGTGAGTGGAAGTCTAGATTGTTTTCTAGAAGTAAAGTAATTAAACTTTATTTTATTATGTTCCAAAACCCCAGTTCCAAACCGTGACTTCCCTCCATGACAATAGACGCACTCCGCTCCCAACTCGTGGTGGCACACAAAAAAACACAGCTCAGCAGAATAATCCACTATAGCGAGGTCTTTAACACACATTAGTCAACGGCTGTACTTAAAGTGTTTGACGCCGGCAGGAGCTCAGCCACCCTCTTAAAGCCAGTGCTCCTGACAACGGTAATCAGCTGGCCACGGATATCGAACGGCAGGTGTGGCTGCCTCCAGCTCAGGAATAATTCCTCCAGCAAACCAAAACGTGTGTATGTTATTTACGCGGATGTAAATAACACACACACAAACACACACAGAGAGACTGAGTAACAGGAGAGAGATAGCAGAACACAATAAACACATGAGCCTTGGACCCCTAGACCCATGCCGTGACAACTGGGTACATTGTTTAGTTATGCCTGTATATAAATATAAATAATTTATTTGATTTTATTTTTATTATAACTTCAGCAGTTCAGTGTGGTGGTAGCACTGTTCCACCATCTGGCCAGCGGCTTTCTGTGTAAAGTTTTCCCTGTGTTTGTCTCTAGGTGCTCTGGCTTTCTCCCACAGTTCAAAGACATGCAGTTGTTGGGGTTAGGTTAATTTGATTCTAAATTGCCAATAGGTGTGAATGTTATCTGTCTCTCTGAGTTAGCCCTGGATCAAGGCGCACACTGCCTCTCACCTCATGGAATCAGCTCCAGCTCCTCTGTGACTCAGATAAGCGGAAGAGGGAGGATGAATGGAAGCAATGAATAAATTCTGGCACATTAACTGTAGTGTATTATTACAAAGGCGTACATTTCTCGTCAGTCTCAACTGAAGTTAAACAACCTTTTTCTGGGTTCCAGATGTTGGAGGAAAACATTTTCAGTTTTGTGAAGAATGAGCTGAAAAAGATCCAGAACATTCTGAGTCCAGGTTACCCCAAAAATGCAGAGAATCTGAAGGAAAATGAGGAGGTGTTGGAATCTGACGAGGAGGAGAGGAAGAGTACCAGCGAGTCATTTCTGAGAATTACAGTGGATTTCCTGAAGCGAATGAAGCAGCAAGAGTTGGCTGACCGTCTGCAGTGCAGTAAGAGAATTTTAACACAATGGAAAGCAGAAAAAGAAGCAACAGAAAAAGTTGACATTTCAAACTGTTTGTATAGATTCTACGCATCTCCATCACATCTATGAAGTTTTCTGGCAGAATAGATTTAATGGAGTGTGTTTAAAAAAAAAGAAGTTGACCTTTTATTAAGCTTTATTAACTTGTCATTGTTTTTATTTTGTAGGAATTCAGACTGCAAAGTGCCAGCGTCAAGTCAAGGCTAACCTAAAGAACAGGTTCCAGTGTGTTTTTGAGGGAATTGCTAAAGCAGGAAATGCAACTCTTCTGAATCAGATCTACACAGAGCTCTACATCACAGAGGGAGGGACTGCACAGGTTAATAATGAACATGAGGTCAGACAGATCGAAACAGCATCCAGGAAATCAGACAGACCAGAAACAACAATCAGACAAGAAGACATCTTTAAAATCTCACCTGTTAAAGATAAGCCAATCAGAACAGTGCTGACAAGTGGAGTGGCTGGAATTGGGAAAACAGTCCTAACACAGAAGTTCACTTTGGACTGGGCTGAAGACAAATCCAACCAGGACATCCAGTTCATGTTTCCATTCACTTTCAGAGAGCTGAATGTGCTGAAAGAGAAAAAGTTCAGCTTGGTGGAACTTGTTCATCACTTCTTTCCTGAATCCAAAGAAGAAGATAGCGGCAGCTTTGAAGACTTCCAGGTTTTGTTCATCTTTGATGGTCTGGATGAGTGTCGACTTCCTCTGGACTTCCACAAAACTGAGACCCTGACTGATGTTACAGAGTCCACCTCAGTGGATGTGCTGCTGATAAACCTCATCAGGAGGAACCTGCTTCCTTCTGCACGCATCTGGATAACCACAAGACCAGCAGCAGCCAGTCAGATCCCTCCTGACTGTGTTGACATGGTGACAGAGGTCAGAGGATTCACTGACCCACAGAAGGAGGAGTACTTTAGGAAGAGATTCAGAGATGAAGAAAAATCAAACAGGATCATCTCCCACATCAAGACATCACGAAGCCTGCATATCATGTGCCACATCCCAGTCTTCTGCTGGATCACTGCTACAGTTCTTGAGGATGTGCTAAAAACCAGAGAGGGAGGACAGCTACCCAAGACCCTGACTGAGATGTACATCCACTTCCTGGTGGTTCAGGCCAAAGTGAATAATGTGAAGTATGAAGAAGGAGCTGAAACAGATCCACACTGGAATAAAAAGAGTCGGAAGATGATCAAGTCTCTAGGGAAAATGGCTTTTGATCAGCTGCAGAAAGGAAACCTGATCTTCTATGAATCAGACCTGATAGAGTGTGGCATCAATATCACGGCAGCCTCAGTGTACTCAGGAGTGTTCACACAGATCTTTAAAGAGGAGAGAGGACTGTACCAGGACAAGGTGTTCTGCTTCATCCATCTGAGTGTTCAGGAGTTTCTGGCTGCTCTTCATGTCCATCTGACCTTCATCAACTCTGGAGTCAACCTGCTGAGAGAACAACAAACAACATCTCTGCTGTCTAAAGTAAGACCCAAATCTAAACTCAAACATCTCCATGAGAGTGCTGTGGACAAAGCCCTAAAGAGTCCAAAAGGTCACCTGGACTTGCTCCTGCGCTTCCTCCTGGGTCTTTCCCTGCAAACAAATCAGACTCTTTTACAGGGTCTACTGAGACAGACAGGAAGTAGCTCACAAACCAATCAGGAAACAGCCCAATACATCAAGAAGATCAGTGAGAATCTGTCTGCAGAGAAAAGCATCAATCTGTTCCACTGTCTCAATGAGCTGAATGATCATTCTCTAGTGGAGGAGATCCAAAAGTCCCTGAGTTCAGGACGTCTCCCCACAGAAAAATTGTCTCCTTCTCAGTGGTCAGCTCTGGTCTTCATCTTATTGTCTTCTGAAAAAGAACTTGAAGTGTTTGATCTGAAGAAATACTCTGCTTCAGATGAGGCTCTTGTAAATCTCCTGCCAGTCATCAAAGCTTCCAACAGAGCTCTGTAGGTGGATCTGTGAATAGGTCAAGGAAATTGGATATTTTTTATTTTGTATGACTTAAATAAATCACTTTGTCTTCATTGGCAATTGTTCCCCAGGCTCAACAGATGCAACCTTTCAGAGAGAAGCTGTGAAACTCTATCTTCAGTTTTTAGCTCTCAGCCTTCTGGTCTCAGAGAGTTGGACCTAAGTAACAACAACCTGAAGGATTCCGGATTGAAGCCGCTATCTGATGGACTGCAGAGTCTTCACTGCAAACTAGAAACACTCCGGTAAGGATACAATTAATTAATGTTTAGATTTTGACTTATTTTAAAGGTTTTTCTTTAATGTTGTGTGATTTAATCATGATTCAATCTCAGTCTGTCAGGTTGTCTGGTAACAGAAAAAGGTTGTGCTCCTTTGGCCTCAGCTCTTCGTTCCAACTCATCCCATTTGAGAAAGCTTGAGCTAAGCAACAACAATCTCAAAGATTTTGGAGTACAGCAGCTTTCGATGGCACTTGAGAGTCCTCACTGTAAAATTGAATCTCTGAGGTCAGAATATAGCCAACTAATGCTCGTGTGAAAATGTCCAAATGTTGAAATGGGTGGCCAACATCTGTTTTTTGTTGTTTTTGTTGGGTTGGTTTTTTTTTTGTTTTGTTTTATTCTTTGTTTTTAACTTCATGACCTCTATTTATCCAGTTTGTCAGGTTGTCAGGTCACAAATGAAGGCTGTGGTTGTTTAGCTTCAGCTATTAGCTCCAATCATTCTCATCTACGAAATCTGGACCTGAGCAACAACAATCTGCTGGATTTAGGAGTCAAGCTGCTTTCCGCTGGACTAAAAAGTCCACACTGTAAAATGGAAACTCTGAGGTCAGAATACAACTGTCTTAAATCTATCTTAATGTTCATCCAATGGTGCAGATGGTCAATACGTGTAGGTTTTTCTTTACTTTCTGCTTGAATTTTGTTTTTACTAACTCTAGTCTATCAGGTTGTCTGGTAACAGACGAAGGGTTTGCTTCTCTGGCCTCAGCTCTTAGTTCTAACCCGTCTCACCTGAGAGAGCTGGATCTGAGTTACAATCATCCAGGACACTTAGGAGTGGAACAGCTATGGGCTGGAGTAAAGGATTCACACTGGAGACTTGATGTTCTCAGGTACAGGAATATGACAAGATCTTAAAATTTCTTTTCACAGATGAACCACAGAGGTTTCCGAAGAATGAATCTACATCACATAAGAAGTTTATACTTTTCACATTTTTTGTGTAATATATTTCTTCTGAATAGATTGGTTAATGGTCATAATTATGTGCAACATGCATCTATAATGCAGAGTATTCTTTTGTGAACTTTGTCAATAATCCAGTGAAATACACTGGATTATTATCATGATACGGTTATAAGCAACACAAGCAGGTTTCAAAAAAATGTAAAATGGAAACTGAGGTCAGGGTACAGATGTCTGTTAAATCACTCTTTATGTTCATGATGGTGCTGATGGTCATCCCAACTCTTCTTTCATCCAGGGTGGAGCATGGTGGAGCACACAGGTTGAAACCTGATGTTAGGAAGTGTAAGTTTGACTGCTGAAAAAAAGCCACCTGTCAGTTTGTCTTTAAACCCTATCTTTAAATGATATTTTTGTTAGTTATTATTATGTCTCCTCTCTTCTTCCATCAGATTTCTTTGAACTTGAACTGGACACAAACTCAGTAAACAGGAAGCTCAAACTTGCTAACAACAACAGGAAGGTGATAGTGGGAGCGGAACAGTCGTATCCTGATCATCCAGACAGATTTGATACCTGCTCTCAGCTGCTGTGTAGAAATGCTCTAACTGGTCGCTGTTACTGGGAGGTCGAGTGGAGTGGGGGGGTCTTTATAGCAGTAAGTTACAGAGGAATCAGTAGAAAAGCAGATAGGACCGACTGCAGGTTTGGCTGGAATGATCAGTCCTGGAGTCTGAGCTGCTCTGATGGTGGTTACTCTGTGTGGCACAATAACCGGGAAACATCCATCTCCTCCTCCCTCATCAAGAGCAGAGTAGGGGTGTATGTGGACTGTCCTGCTGGCACTCTGTCTTTCTATACAGTCTCCTCTGACACTCTGATTCACCTCCACACCTTCAGCACCACATTCACTGAAAGTCTGTACGCTGGGTTTAGACTTAGGTCATATGACTCCTCAGTGTCTCTGTGTTCTGTGTAAGAGTCTGTGGGAAATGACCGCAGCTTCAGATAATGTTGATGATGCATGATGGTTCACTTGGGTTTCCACTTGCGCTCTGTCATCTTCCGTATCGACGCTGGAAGACCAGCTCAACACTAACTGCATATCTTAGATAAGAGGAAATTACTAGAAGTAGTCTTACCATTACTAACATCTAGCAATCAAAAAGAAGATGGTCATTGTAAAAGTATTAATCTTCAGGAACTAATAGTCAAAACACAAATTTTAAAATAAAACAATAATAAAAGGCAGGCAATAGATAATAATAGATGACAACATACCATGACCTTACATACGACGTACCAAAAAAGCTGAATGAATCTTGAACTACAACAAATTCTTCACCTAAACAGACACATCAATGACATCAGTGATATGTCTGTTTAAGTGTCTGTTTGGTTTGGTGAGGGTTAAGCATCAGAGTTACCTTTGACTGAAAAAGTTTAAAAATCAAAAATCAATGATTCATCACTGACAGACATAATTATTCAATACTGCTAGCTCACATGAAATAATTCATGTGTGCACTACTACAGACTTCACAACTGACTCTAACGTGGCTCTGACATTGTAACATTAAAACAGTGTTAGGAGATCTATTTCTGTGAGACCAGGTTTTTTTGTGCATCAGCACAGATGCTTATTAGAGGTACCTGCTTCCGTTAGAGAAATGTGAGCCTTTTTTAAAGTCTGCCATTGTTTCTACACTACCCGTTGTTGTGAGAGCCTTCAGCTGCCACACAGTCCACACAGCATTGCAATAATGGCAACCATCACACAGAGGGAGGATGTATCCAATTTATCATGTTTATATTATTCACTCTCATTTTTTTTCTCTTTGCTGCAGAGATGTAACAGTGTGACATCTGTCGCTATCCAGCTTTTCTATTACTGAAGTTGAATTCATTCGTTAAAATCCAAATAAGCACTTAACACTTTGAATTGTGGGATTTGTTTTCTTTTCCAAAAGGTATATTAGTGTATCCTCTTGTAAAGGAAGCATCAAAGTGCAGATACCTTTGTGTTGGTCCACTCCCACTCTGTGAGTTGTCTTTACTTAGAGACCTGCAGCAATAAATGCACTTCTATGTGATTTATGACTGATTTTGAAAAGTGCTTTATTGTTTTTTTATGTTAATTTTACTGTTATAGACACTGTCCCTGTGTCCTCCAGTCTGTGAATCGTAAAATGTTTCAGGACGACAGAGGACACTTGTAGGAGGAGCTATAATCAAGGACA
This sequence comes from Aulonocara stuartgranti, assembly GCF_965226115.1. Classification (NCBI taxonomy): domain Eukaryota; kingdom Metazoa; phylum Chordata; class Actinopteri; order Cichliformes; family Cichlidae; genus Aulonocara; species Aulonocara stuartgranti. Next base: position 26,169,437 of record NC_138951.1, read on the forward strand.
CGTACACTTTGCATAATTGTTTTTAACCTTGAACACATAAAAGAAGCAGCCAAACCCCGGCCATGATGAGAGTGTCCCTTATTTTTTATACATTATTCTCTCTCCTCACCCCCAACTGGCTGCAGCAGATGGCCGCCCCTCTGCGAGCCTGTTTCTTCCTGTTAAAAGCAAGCATTTCCTTCCCACTGCCGCCAAAGTGCTTGCTCGTAAATTGTTGGCATTTTATCTGCATTGTTGTAGGGTCTTTGCCTTACATTATCAAGCACCTTGGGGCAGCTGTTGCTGTGATTCGGTGCTATATAAATAAAAGTGAACTGAATTAAATTGAATTTTTATTTTTGTCATTTTACGTGATCTGCCCTTCATTCTTTCTCACTGTGAAATTTTAAAAATGCACAGCCTGTTGTTTTAATTTAAAGTAGTTCCATTAAAAAATATTGGACACTTTTATGCCTGTGAGACATTAATAAAGCATTAGTGGGATGGACTCTGGCTTTTCTTTTTCCCTACTCTGTACCTTGACTTCTCCCCCGTCTCCTGCCTGTGGCCCAGGAATCAACCATAGGTCTCCATGCTGAAGATGTCTCATTTTCTAAAATGGATCTGTCAGAGGGACAATAGCTGATGCTGACAGGTGTGTATAGATGTATTTTTAAAGTATAAACAAATAGAGCAATAAAATCAAACTCAATTATGAGCTGTCCCTCGGAGAAGGGCTCATCTCAGACTCATGTAAAACTAAAGAAACTAACCTTGAAGGCTTTCCTATGATTCCTGTCATGTGAAACTTTATTTTTTTAGGAGATAAAACTGTTCAGATTTAGGTCACATAACTTCCAGACTATTTTCACGGCCAGAAGCCGTCACTGTGGAATGCACTGAATATTGATCCAAAATCACAGGAAGATTCGGCTGATCCAGAGTTTCAGTCTCACTGTCACAGAAAACACGGAGGATCATCCAAATCTTAGCACTTGGTTCCTCCTATGCCGGGCGGCGCATCGGGCAGCTAGTGATCTCCATAACTCTGCCATTGCCGGTCCCAAGCCCGGATGATAAAGGAGAAGGGTTGGGCGTGGGGCTAGCAACCCCACCCTGTAAAAACTCCAAACATCCAAATCTAACCTCAGTATTTAGGCTTCTGAAGTTCAGGCTCATTAACTTTAAGAAGGAAACATACTTTGTTCTTGCGATCTGGACCTACTCGTCCCACTGATCCAGCACTGAAGCCATGTACACTGTGCTCGGAGACCTCTGGGGAGTTTGTCTCCGTTGGTCTTAAACTCTAAATCTCTGCTTTATAATCTGCGCAGGAAGAGGGGGCGTGTCTCTTTACTTTACCTTCTTCCGCATTTATACATCCGGGTCATGCACGTGTTTTTCCGGTGACACGAGACATAAACAAACGGCACGCGGCGGGTGTACGTGGGTTAAGTCCGGATTGTGAGTCTTACCGGTAACAAACAGATCCCGGATGCAGTTGGAGAGGCGGTTAGCATGGTGAAGTGTGTGGTTTCTGGGTGTCCGAACCGCGTAGCTCACTACACCCGGGGGGCCTTCCAGCCACCCCCCAAGAGGTTCTTCAGCTTCCCCAAAGACCCGACTCGGGTCCAGGTACGAGCTCCGCTGTGTGTCCGCTGGCTTTGTATGAAGGAGGTTTACTTTGAAAAAAGTATTTTATTATCCTGAAAAAATTTCCAAAACATTCAAAGACTTTTCCAAACCTTTCCTTCTAAACCATGAAAATGTTTTAATGGATTGCATGTATATAGCGCTTTTCGAGAACCTCAAAGCGCTGTACAATTCCACTATTCATTCACTCTCACATTCACACACTGGTGGACGCAAGCTACAGCTGTGGCCACAGCTGCCCTGGGGCAGACTGACTGACTGAGTTTTCAAACTCAGTTTGCAAACATTCCCAGGCTCACGTTATTACGTCTTTGTTTTTAGTTTTAAAGTAAAGAAATGGTTTGGAAACTTTTTTTAAAAACACATGAAAACCAAACTGAGTGACGTCAGCAAGTAAAAGTAAGTAAGTGAGTAAAATTTTATTTATATAGCACCTTTCAAGATAAAAATCACAAAGTGCTTCACATAAGCTAAAACATAAAAAAATCAACCAAAAAGCAACCGTTGCTGTTTGCTGTCATGAAACACTGATTAAAAATTCAAATTCAAATTTTATTTGTCACGTACACAATCATACACAGTACGATATGTAGTGAAATGCTTGGACAACTGCTCGTGACCTAAAGAAAACAAAAAAGGAAAAGGCAAAATCATAAGATAGGAAATTAATATGAAGAATTAAAAAGGGTAAATTTAACTAGGAAGGAATAAAATATAAATTAAGGTTAAAAATGAAATAACTGTACAACACAAATTAGAATGAAGGGTAAATTTAACTGGGAAAGAATAAGATAAAATATATAAATTAAAGTTGAAAATAAAATAACTGTACAACAAAATACACAATATAGAACTATATAAGAATGTATGAAGAAATATAAATAAATATATACACAATAACAGCAGCTGTACAAGTATTAACTGGAAATGAAGAATATAATGTCCAGTGTTGTGCAATCCACATTATGTCTTGTACAGTGCAGATATGCTTAAAGTGATTTAAGTGATGAAGTGAAAACAATGTCCAGAATGTCCAGTGTGTGTGTAAGAACTATATGTGTGGGTCAATACTGTGTGGTGGTGTGATTGAGAAACCGTATCGCCTGCGGGAAGAAGCTCCTCCTCAGTCTCTCTGTGTTGGTCTTCAGGGAGCGGAATCGCTTTCCTGACCTCAACAGAGAGAACAGTCTGTTGTTGGGATGGCTGAGGTCCTTCACGATCTTCCTGGCCTTGGTCCAGCACCGCCTGCTGTAGATTGAGTGCAAGTCAGGGAGCTCGGAGCGGATGGTGTGCTCAGCTGATCGCACAACCCTCTGTAGAGCTCATCTGTCCTGCATGGTGCTGTTCCCGAACCAGGTTAAGATGTTTCCCGTCAGGATGCTCTCTATGGTGCAGGAGTAAAAGTTCCTGAGCACCTTGGAGGGCAGTTGGAAGTCTCTCAAGCGTCTGAGGTGGTAGAGACGCTGACGGGCCTTTTTCACCACGGTGTTGATGTGACAGGACCATGACAGGTCCTGCGTGATGTGAACTCCGAGGTATTTGAAGCTGTCCACTCTCTCCACTGGGCACTCGTTGATGACGGGGGTCTGGTAGTTCCTCTCCTGCTTAGTGCTGAAGTCCACTATCAGCTCCTTTGTCTTACTGACGTTTAGAAGGAGGTTGTTCCTCTGGCACCAGTTCTCCAGATTCCTAATCTCCTTCAGGTAGGCCGTCTCGTTGTTATCAGAGATCAGGCCCACCACGACGGTGTCGTCAGCAAACTTGATGATGGTGGTGGAGCTGGTAGTGGCCACACAGTCATATGTGTACAAAGAGTACAGCAGGGGGCTCAGGACACACCCCTGGGGGGCTCCAGTGCTGAGAGTGGTGGAGGCTGAGACATGTCCGCCATCCTTACTGCCTGTGGTCTGCCAGTTAGGAAGTTGGAGATCCACTGACACATAGATGAGCTGAGTCCCAGATGCTCCAGCTTGGTGGTGAGTGTGGAGGGAATTATGGTGTTAAATGCAGAGCTGTAGTCTATGAAGAGCATTTTAACATAATTCCCCCTTCTAGTGTCCAAGTGAGTGAGTGAGTGATGTGTGGAGGAGATGAGAGATGGCATCGTCTGTGGAACGATTTGGACGGTAAGCGAACTGTAGTGGGTCCAGTGTGTCTGGTAGTGAAGAAATGATGAAGTCTCTGACCAGGCGTTCAAAGCACTTCATCACTACTGAGGTGAGGGCTACAGGGCGATAGTCATTGAGAGAAGCAGGGTGGGGTTTCTTCGGGACAGGAACAATGATGGACTCTTTGAAGCATGTGGGGATCACTGACTGAGATAAAGAGATGTTGAATATCTCAGTGAACACAGGAGCTAGCTGGTATGCGCAGTCTCTTAGGATACGACCTAGGATGCCGTCTGGTCCTGCTGCTTTCCTGGTGTTCACTCTTTTGAAGGCTCTCCTTACTTCATGCTCGGAGATGACGAGCACGTTTCCGGTGCTGGCAGTATCTTCCTGTCTGCAGCCGTTAGCGCTGCTAGCACTAGCATTGTTGGAGTCCTTAGCTGCAGCCTCGAAGCGAGCATAGAAAGTGTTCAGCTCATCTGCCAGAGTCACGGCCGCGTTCGTCATACCGGTTGTTGGTGCTTTATAGTCCGTTATTGTCCTTAGTCCCTGCCACAGGTTCCTAGAGTCACTCTGTTGCAGTTGTGACTCTAGTTTCCTCCCGTAGCGCTGCTTCTCCTCTTTCACCGCCCTCCGCACGTTATATGACGCGGCTTTGTACGGGTCCATGTCCCCCGTCGTGAGTCCCGTGTTGTAGGCAGCGGTGCGGGATCTCAGAGCGTCGCGGATGGTTTTATCCACCCACGGCTTCTGGTTGGGAAACGTTGTGACAGTCTTTGTCTCCACGGTATCATCCGCTAGTTTCCCGATGAATCCCACAACCGCTTCCGTAAACACGTTGACATCATTATCGGAGCTGTTTCTGAACATGCCCCAGTCTGCGTCATCGAGTGCGTCCTGTAAAGCGGCCACCGATTGATCCGTCCAGCGCGCGACCTTCCTCTGAACCGGAACTTCCTGTTTCAGCCTTTGTTTGTATTTTGGCACGAGGAAGATGGCGGCGTGATCAAATTTGCCAAATTTGCCAAATTAGTTCATTAGTTCACTGGTTTTTAATTTCATTAGAGATGAGTTATTGTGATTCTGAGGGCGTGCGGCAGCAGGCAGATGGAATAAAAGATGAAATAGGCGTTAGAACTTTGGTGTAGGTCATGAAATCACTGTGTTGAGGTGTGGTGCAGTTTCCCCTGCAGTGCCTCATGTGGGGTGATCAGGTCCAACTGACCTGCAGTAACTCTGGCGGCTATGCTCAGGTTTGGCTGGCCGCCCTGAGGGAGACGCACAGGCAGGACACTGGAGAGGACCTTTTAATCTGTGAAGACCACTTCCTGCCGGAGGATATCTGCAGAAAGGGAGTCACCAGTGATGCCATTCCGCTCATGCCCCCTTGCCTGGATGGGCAGCTGGGTCTGCTCAGTGCCTGGGAGGTCGATTCCTCTGAGGAAGACGAGCAGTGGCACGCCGGAGGCTGCAGTAACGACAGAGAGGAAGATGAATTTAGAGAGGAACGTCCAACTGCACCGAATCCACAGCAACAGGTGGGAGTCTGTTCTGATTTGGTTAGTTGTGATTTTTCAGAAACTGCTGAGGTTGAACTGAAGGTCTCTGTGGATAGCTGCGTGCTTTGGACAAACTGCACACACGCAGCACATGTGCAGAAAAATGACAGCAGCTTCACTGTTAGTTGGACATGAAGAGGAATGAGCAGCGTGTTGACGTGTGCTGAAACATTTCTCTGATAATAATTAGCTAATATTTTAAGAAAATGAATCATCTTTAAAGCTGTGAAATAAAAAGTATGTCGGAAACTCTCTAATGAGATTTACTGCTGTTCTTTCATAAATCTGGTTCAACTCAATCACCAAATTAGAAAGGTCAATTAACTAAAAGAAAAACTAAAGTAAATACAGCAAAAACAGAAGTGGCCCTAAAATTGAGCCCTGTGGGACGCCTAATGACAGAGAAGCAGAAGACAATTCAGAACCGAGAAGGATGGTGGAGAAAGTTCTGTTTGCTAAGTGTGACCTAAACGAATTAAGTGCAGTGCCACCAATGCCCACTAGATCATTTAATCAAGATAGTAGACTATTGTAGTCTACTGTGTCAAAGGCAGCTGTTAGGTGAAGCAAGACCAGAACAATGTGGTTACCAGAATCACATGCCAGAAGCATGCAGTTAAAGAGCATTAGTGCACGGGCACCAAGCAGGCATCAACAGGATCCAGGGGTCGCTCAGACAGACACAAAATTCTTAGGAACAATCCGTGCGCTGTTCGGAAAACAGGAGAAAAATTCCTTGGTGAAACTTCAGCTTCACTGACCATTTCATTTACAGTGGCAGCGATGACACAGAGACTTGGTTTCATGAATGACATGGGTCACAAAAGCAGAGCGACACATGAGCAGCCCTGTCACACTGGTGCCATTATTCCAGCCAAATTCAAAGTCATCAACATGAGTCAAGCATTAAAAGCCGAGGCTCATTCATCAATCATCTGGTTTCCATTTTTTTCTTGCTCAGCCATCATCTTTTACACATAAATAAACTGCCCCTCAGTAGGCTTCCAGAGGATGGCTAATCAATGAAAAGTAGTACAGTAGTGCAGCTTTAAAGCGATAGGAGCTAAAAAAAAAAAAAAAAAAAGCTGCTGCAGAGGATGAACATGTCAGTCATGCAAAGCTGCCCTAGTGAGAAACATTGGCCCTGATCTTGACTCTAATGTGATTCGATTGATTCATTTTATAGTTTCTGTTTTCCAGGGTCCGGGCTGGGATTGGGACGACAATATCAGGTAACTTACGTCTCTGTGTTTTGTGTTGTCTGTTAATTAAAAAGTTCTAACTGCCTCTCGCAGCTTGTTAGTTCAGCACAGTCTCAAATGCAGTCTTCTTTTCTTCTGCAGTGCTTCCCTCCAGCAGAGCATCAAGCGCGGTGAGTCTTAGTATTCTACTCATTTCTAATCCTGGACTCTACTGCAGTACCTTTGAATGATTGTTACTGAATCAGACACAGTTTTGGTGAAAGCTCGGCACTGTGAAGCAAACGGCTCCGTTGTGTTCAGGCAAACCTCTGGGCTCGTTGACTCGCGGTTTCCTGGAGCTGCTGCTGGCAGCTCCTGACGGCTCCCTGGACATCAGGCAGGTGGCAGCGAACCTGCAGACCTCCGTGCAGCAAGTGCACGCCATCGCCAGGGTCCTGGACGGCATCAGCCTCATCCAGAGAGAGTCGGCCCACAAGATCAAGTGGATGTGAGTCCTGAACGAGAGCATGATGGATGTGTTAGGATCTGCCTCACTATCTTTTTCCATAAATTAAGTTTTTATGTGATTCTAATTTTCCTCCAGTCAAATTTGTGCAGGTTTGTTCTGCAGTGCAGTTTTTGTTTGAGTGCCTCTCACTGATAAACAGCAGGTTTGGAGGGAAGTTAATCATCTTCAGGTTAAATTGCAGGTTAAACGCAGCCTGCAAGGAGACTGTGAGAGCAGCTGAAGATGTTTTTTCCAGTTCGGGTTAGGAGTCGGTAGTTCCTCTTTTAGCATGAACCTTCTCTGTGTGCAGAGGTTGGAGCTCCATCTCCAGCTTCCTGTGGAGGAACCAGGAGAAGTTCCATAGAGAGATTCAGAAGCTGAAGCTGGTGGAGGAAGCGCTGGACGGCTTCATCAGAAGCTGTGCCCAGCAGCTTTTCAGCCTTACGGACAACGTGGAAAACTCTTCATATCCTTCCATGTGGGACTGAGGTCAGAGGTCACCCCTCTCAGAGGCCGTCAGCCTTTCGACAGGCCACCGTCCTCCAGCTCCTCATCCGAGCTCCAAACATGTGCCGAGTCCGGCCCAGGGTCTCCTGTTGAGCCCATTTTCCTGGATTATTATGGTATTTTAAGAAAGTAGTAGGATTAGCATTCTCGATTTCTTTCTTGTTAGCTGAAAGAGTCATCTCCAGAAATATGAAAATAATAATGCAGAGATCCTGGGTTCAGTGAAACTGCAGGAAAAATCTATAATAAGTCTGAGAATCAGTCACATTGCTCAGCATCAGGTATATAAAAGTGCCTTAAGTCTACAGATTTTTGCTCTTTTCTTTAAAGTGAGAAGTTTTCTTTAACCCTTTTTTACGCTTGCCTATGTGACGTTCGAGGACATCAGTCGACTTGGAGTGTACCGGGATCAGACGGCCATCATTGTCAAAGCTCCCGAGGACACTAAGCTGGACGTTCCTGCTCCCACAGAGGTGATGCAGAGTTCAGACGGCCACGTCTCTGCTGCCTCAGTCATTTATAAGTGTGTCTGTGTTTCTTTAGGAGAGCGTTCAACTCTGGCTGAAGGCAGTGAAAGGTCCCATCTTGGTGATGACCTGTGAGGTTGGCTCTGACAATGCTGTGACCTCTGACCCCATGCAGAGGATTACCTCATTTTTAACTCTGAACGAGAGCCGCATCAGGACGACGGAGCTGCACGAAAGTATGAAAAGAAACCCTTTCTTTTTCTTTTGGCTCCAATGTTGAAAAAGAATCTGTCAAAAAATTCCAAATCACCTCTAAAGGTTAATGACTAAACCCCAGCCACCTCTGGTTAAAGTTTCCATGCACATCTGTCCAGAACTTTTTTTTGTCTGCCGTGCGAACAAACAGCAATCGGCCATTTGGCATTAGAGATGGACCGATCCGATATTACGTATCGGTATCGGTCCGATACTGACCTAAATTACTGGATCGGATATCGGAGAAAAATAAAAAATGTAATCCGATCCATTAAATATCACGAAAGCACCTCACAAAACTTGCAACACGCCGTAACTCACCTCAGAACGTTAGCAGTCGGAGCAGTATGCATCACGTGATAGAGCAGCTGTGGCATGCTGGACCTGTCGGTGGTCTGGATAGCATTTGGAGCTTCGCTAGCAACCCGGCATTTCATCTCCGACAAAGTTATCCCGAGAGAAGTAAAGCAAGTGTGTAAGTCCATCTCTGAATGTTTGTAAAGCATTCCTGCGTTAAGCTTAACAAGCGACTGCCTCTCCTGCTGCTACTTCAATCATGAAACTGCTTAACGATCAGCTGATCGGCTTTTCTGTCGCGAGTCCGTGTCTCTAGTTTGCTTTTGGCCCATTTTGCACCAGAAAGAGGAAACCAGCGGCTGAACAACAGCAGCACGTTTAAGCTTGATCAGCTATTGTTAGAATTTATTTAATATTACTTTCTACTCCAGGATCTTTTTCTACGTAGCTGACGCTGGTAACTGTGCAGGGGCGGATCTAGCAAAGTTTAGCCAGGGGGGCCGATAGGGCATTAACAGGGAAAAGGGGGCACAAAGACATACTTTTCTTTCTTATTCTCATTTAAAATGTCTAGCTTTTAATAAATAATTATCTGACACCCAAAGTTTTAATTTGATGTAAAATGAATAGAAGTCAATTACTGTATATAGTAACTATTAAGTCTAATATATATACCCTAGTAAGCTATAGTACTTTTTCCTTTGGGAAGGTACCATCTGTGCAGTCTGCAATTTTGTTGAAGAAAGATGTTGAATCTATTTAATATTTCTTGAAAAATAATTGATTTCTGTGCATTTTTTTTCACACTGCATCAAATTAAGGTTGATTACGTCGATTAAGCATCATGAGGTGGAGCGTGAGGGGTGGTTCCCTATTTTTTATTTATTTATTTTTGTTGTTGCTGGGAGTTGGAACCCTATTAGTTAGGTTGCTTAATATTTATGCTAAGTACTCTTTAAAATACCAGAATAGGGAGGATGGTGTAGGTTTAAGTTTATTAGATTGATCAGTATTGCTGAACTATGAAATTTTTTTTTTTTGCATACAGGTATAACAGAATAGCTTTAGTGTAGTTGTTGTTTTAAACTTGAGTATGAACTTATACAAAATGCAGCAAGATATTTAAAAAACAGTTTTGTTGATTAAAAAACACTATATCGGATTCATATCGGTATCGGCAGATATCCAAATTTATGATATCGGTATCGGACATAAAAAAGTGGTATCGTGCCATCTTTATTTGGCATCAGTGCCAACCGCGAGCACGTGAGGTCGCTGTGAATCCTGCCTTCTTTTCCTGGTGTGTTTGTTATGGAGATACTAACATCTTCACTTCAGTGTCCCTCAAAATGAAGACGTCACACAGCTATCAGCCAGTTACTTTGAAGCTGCAGTGAAAATGACTCTGCAATCCTGTTGATTGGCTCATTTGGGACGGGGGGGTGTGTCACCTGGCAGCTTGTCTCTGGTCTCATTTCTGAAGTTATTCTGTGTTTGCTGTTTTCAGGGTCACTCACTGACCTGGAGAGCCCATGAACACCAGCTGACCTCCAGGGGTGCCGGCGTGTTGCTGCATGTGTCTGATAAATGCACACAGGGAGAACATGAGGAAGTACCTGCTGACGGTGGCTCACTTTAACTCATGCTTGATGCTGTGACGACATGACAGCAGCAAGCTCCTCCTACCAGAGGAAACAGTCTGAGCACAGAAAAGGGAAAAAAACAGTTTTCATCTGGACCAATGAAACGGCTTTAACCTGCTGAGCTCAGTCTGATGCACAGTGCCTGTATTTCACTGTTTGTCTTTCTGTCCTTTGCTTTGTGTTTTTAATGTATAAATGTTTACTTCTTCATCTCACAAATACCTCAAATATACTTGGACCAATAAAGTTTTACTTTAAAGTTGTGAATCACTTCCTGTTTTCATTCATGAGGAAAAAAAAAAAGCTCCAACAAAAGTGTTGAGCAGCAGAAAGTCCCAATACTCTGTTCCTCCCTTTAAAATTTCCTGAAGTGCACAGCTGAAAATCAGAAGTAATAATAAAGGAGTTTTTAGTGGCATCAACTAGAATCTAGAACATACCATAAGCATTTCCAATAAAAATAAATACTTAACAAATGGTCATAATATTAATGGTTCAAAAAGAAAAACTTCATAATAAAAATAAATGTGAATTTATGTTCTGTGCTTCGGCTTTTTTATTTTACCACACATTTTGTTTTTGTCTGGAGTCTCAGGTCAGCATGAGCCACTAGCTCCTGCTGCTTTCTGCTTGTAGTAATACACAGGTACAGCAGGCAGGGGGCAGTATACTACACCTAATGTGTATTCACTTCATCTCGTGTTTCGAGCTGATTACATTTAATAATGAACTGGTTCTGATCGCATTGATCGAGTTTATAAAAAAGTTCAATCAGCTGTAAATAAATAAATACGTCATCAGTAAGAAATCCATGTTCCTCTCTCTCAGCTTTGTTTTTGCAGCTTTAGAATGTTTTAAATGACTCTCACGTGTTGCATTCATATTTGTGATCGTGTGAGTTATGAAGCTCCGAGTGTCCCAAAGGCTCGTCAGACTTGTTGCAGTTTAATTTCTTCTGTCTTAAAGACAACATTCGGGGAACAGCCTTCACCCCGCTGTGTGGACGGTGAGAGGACACAGAGCTCACCGTGGAACTGACTTTAAGAAATCTACTTGAGTCTGAGAGGGGTGGCCTGGTTACAGCACATCATCTTCCTCCTCTTCGTGTGGCTGGTCGTGGTCCAGCTGCAGGACCCCGCCCTCCTGCTGTCAGGACGGAAACACAACATGTGAGCAGAGCGGAGGAAAAGTCCAGGATCGTTCCTCGGACATAATTCTTTTTATTCCAGGACTTTACTTTGGGTGAGTTTTTGTCTTTTCTCTACTGATGTTTGTGTGGGAGTGTTCTCCCACAGCAGTGAGTCTGTAGGAGTGAGTGTTTTGTGGTGTTTTTGAGCAGAAGCTGCAGGTTTTGTGTGCTGTTCTCTCGGACAGTCCTTAAAGAAGATGACTTGTGCTTGTGTAATGTGAGCAGAGTGCTAACAGTGCGCAGCAGGTCCTGGAGGTTGGTGTGTGTGTCTGCAGACTGAAACTGGTTACATAACGTGAGTAGACATGGCATGTCCTCCTCCAGCAGCAGCTGTAAGCAGATGTTTCCTCTTTGGACTGAAACTTTACAGACATGTGACCATCAGCTCTGAGGTATACTGATGGCAGGAAAATGCATCATCAGAGCATTCTTCTCTGCTTGTGGTTTGGGATCTTTGAAATATTAAATGACTTATAATTAGTGATCATTATTCTCCAGTGAGCCTGTGGAGTAAAATGTGTTTGGGGCCTCTGCTAACCTCCTCTGTCCTCCACAGCATGCTCACTATTACTACGGTCTGTATATAAAAGATGGAGATCTGACTAAAGCAGCTGTGACACTGTATGTAGATTTCTGATTGGTTGAAAATTTGGCTTTAACTGGGTGATGAGTGACAGCAGAGATCCTCACAATGAGGAAAAAGCACAAAACTAAACTACAAATCAAAAAGCAGCATTAGCCACTCAGACAGGGCCTCCGGTGGACAATGCCCCCTGGTGGCAGTTCACAGATACCATGTGTATCACAATCATATTTACACAAACAAGGAATGTGTCATGGTGCAATCAACAATGAAAAAAATCAACATCATCTTGTACTGTTTGAAGTTTGAAACTAGCGACTAATCAGGAAAGTGTTTGCAAATACTAACTACCAGCTGAACAGCAGTGAAACTTATAAAACTATAACACAGACTGGACATAAAGAAACTTCGCCTTCAAAGTAAAAGACGTGCCTCAGTTTCAAAAGGTGCAACTTCTACTTTAAAGAAACTATGGTTTGCGTTGTTTTCAGTTTATCTACAGATTGAAGAGCAGCTGGTTGGTATTTGAAGTTCATTTGTTAGCAGTCACATGAGGTTGTGGTGGTTTTTAGCTACCGGTGGTGCCAGAGAGTCACTGACCAAGGTGTTGGCCTGTGTGACTAACCTTTGTTATCCCATCAACCATCATCAGTTATCAACCTCCAGGAACTACTTAGTTTCATATACTAATAATTAGGGATGGGTACCGGTATTGGTTCTGACATAAACGGTAGTAACCAGACCGTAAAGCAGTGCACATTTCGGTGTTTTATTTCGGTGCTTTTTTTTCCTGAGCTGTGATACACTTTAGATTCTAGCCAATCGTTTTACGTTTCCAAGGATAGTAGGCGGGCCCAGGTACATACGTTTTTTTAGAACAGAGCTACAGATTAAAAATGCCCAAGGCGAAGCGGTCAAAAGTCTGGCTGTACTTCACAGCAAAATATGCAAACTCAGCAGCAACAAGTGCTTTAAGCTGATACTGTGATACTGTGCAAAGGAGGTAACACCTCGAATCTGATGAAACACCTGGCGATGCATAACGGTTTTTTAAAAGCCGAGAAATGCACCGCATTTGATAGCTTGCTGCAAGACCTCACACCGAGCACATCTACTGCGGGTGTGGTGCCTGTTATCGGACCCTGAGTTAGCAACATCCCCCAAGAACCCGAAGAGTAGAGTCCTGGCCCCTAGCCCTGCCAGTGTAACAGAGATGATGACGGATGATGATGGCAGCAGCAGCCGTTCTTCTCTGCTTGAGTAGCTTAATGTTGTTTGTGTGTAATTTACGTTGAGGAGGCTAACCACGTTATTAAATTAATGCATGTAAGGTGAACTAGCAAACACCGTCGTAGTTACATGCATCTGTCTTCTTGTTTGATGGCAGATACTCCTTTCACCCTGGCAAAAAAGGCTAAAATGACCAAAGAAAAAGTGGGAAACAGCTAAACATGAGAGGTTTAGGACAAAGTTTGTGTTTTTTCCATTGTTTAAGCACTGCTTCCAGCCAAGAGTGATGCCATATATGCCCTATAGCTGCAGAAAAGTCTACCATTGATATCTTTTTACAAAAAAAACAGCTGAACATGAGAGGTTTTTGGACCAATTTTGTGTTCTCCATTCTTTAAGCACCGGTTCGAGCACCGTTTGAGCACCGGCACCGTTTCAAAAGTACCGGTTTGGTACTGGTATCGGATAAAACCTAAACGATACCCATCCCTACTAATAATATAATATTATTATAATAATTTACCGGTCGATCTACATCCCTACCCTCACCTATGCTCACGAGCTGTGGATAGTGACAGAAAGAACGAGATCGCAGATACAAGCAGTGGAAATGAGCTTCCTCCAAAGGGTGTCTGGCTTCTCCCTTGGAGATAGGGTGAGGAGTTCAGCCATCAGAGCAGAGCCGCTGCTCCTCCATATCGAAAGGAGCCAGTTGAGGTGTTGTGGCATCTGACAAAGATGCCTCCTGGGTGAGGTGTTTTAGGCATGCCTCACTGGAAGGAGGTCACGCTGGAGGGATTATATCTCTCGGCTGGCCTGGGAATGCCTTGGTGTTCCCCCGACAAGCTGAATGAGGTGGCAGGGGAGAGGGAGGTCTGGGCTTCTCTCCTTAGGCTGCTGCCCCCGCGACTTGGCTCCAGATAGACGTAAGAAGATGGATGGATGGATGGATGGATGGATATATTTTATAGGAAATACTAATTTTTCCCTGGTGACTGGGTTGTTGGCAGCTGGTTGCAGATCAGTCTTTAGGCTCATATGACTGGAGCCTTTTTCACTTGATCCTAGATTGCCACATGTCAAAAATATCAAACAACATAACATGTGGTTAGTGATCGCTTCATGTGCAAAAACTCAGTATAGTCTGAATAGTTTTTATAACCAGGGAAGTTGCCCCCTGTAGGCCATTAAAAACAATGCAGGCAGATGGTCTTTACTTTTCAGATACAGAAGCACAGAATGCCACATATTTGCATTCTTCACATCGTTGGACTGATGTATCACTGCGGTTTGTGTCCATGTCGGGGCCGTAATTAACATCAAAGCCGCTGTGGCGCATTAAGAAAGACTTATTACACTTATTTTATATGTCATAAAATTACCATCTTCTTCATGTGGCCTAAAACATATTGCACAAACTCTTCTTCATTAAATTCCTGATGATCCACAGCCTTTCTTCACTTGTTGTTTCCCCGAATTTCACAGCAGGAAACTGAGCGTGAAATCCAACAGCTGTCTATCTATCTATTAGGGGAAACCCTGTTAAATAAACCCCAGCAGGCCCCTGTGGTGGCTTTGTTGTGTGTGTGTGTGTGTGTGTGTGTGTGTGTGTGTGTGTGTGTGTGTGTGTGTGCGTGCGTGCGTGCGTGCGTACTATCCTGGTGGGGACCAAAATCTGACATTTACTATACTGGTGGGGACTTTCAGTGGGGACCACAATCCAGGTCCCCTCGGGGTTGAAAGCAATTTTCACACTCAAAATGTGGTTTTAGTGTCAGGCTTACAATTAGGTTATGGTTAGGTTTAGGGTAAGGGTTAAGGGCTAGGGAAAGCATTATGACAATGGGATGTCCCCACGAGGATAGCAAACCAGATGCGTGTGTGTGTGTGAGGCACAAACTAAAGAGCAGGCTCATTAAAGGGTAAGTGGCGTCCTGTAGTGCCCCCAAAACCTCCAGAGAGGAGAGTTCAGGACCTCTCACACACACACACACACACACACACACACACACACACACACACACACACACACACACACACACACACACACACACACACATGCTTTTGTCTTTTTGAGGCCCCTCATCAGTATAATGGATTTCTGGGGCCCATCCTGCTTGTAAACCTAAACTCTGAATCCAAAAGCTGCTTGGATCGCTCGCACATCATGCGTTTACGGCTGCAGACGGACATGCTGGGTCTCCATTGTGATCTCTCTTTCTGAAACAGCAGCAGACTATCAGCAGCATATTAAACAGAGCATCTCTCAAAAACATTTGAATAAAATCTCTGTAGAAAACTTTATTTACAACATACTTTGGCTGAACTGCATCTTCTTAAACTAAAAGGCACATTTACCTGTGCTGTTATTCACTGATCTTCAATATAGTCATTGTTAAACAATGAAATTGTGATGTCTTTTGTTTTTTTAAAAGCAGCAGCATCAACATAAGACCTCAGGTGCACACATTTCAGCAAGCTCAGGTATTCACAGTAGAGTCTTGCATGTGGTCCTGCACAGGTGAGCACCTGTGTGTTTGTGAGGAGTTCAAAGCTCAGCAGGTGTTCTTGTCAGGAAACTAAATTGGTATTTTTATTCTGAAGCAGGTACGCATGAAGGCTTTGGTTTGTGGGTGTAGTGTTGTAAAGTTTCTGAACACATGTTGGTGTATAACATGAATGTCACAGCTGTGATCATAAATGATGGGTCTTCCCCATCAGCAGCACCAAAGCTTCGACTCAGTTAAACTTCGACTCAGACATGGTGTTAGCTCAGATTCATCCTCAGTCACAGTTACACACACACACACTTGGGTTTAGTGATGACATCCAGTGGCCACAGGTATGCAGACATGTATATTATCACAAGTTCTAGCATTAAGATGAGCCCAAACTTTAAAATGGAGTGTTGAGAAGTTTTTGGCATGATGCACCCCGCACGTCTGCAGTCGGTCAAGCCAGACGTGATTATTTTCACACATCAGTGAGTTTACACACTTCTTGTAGGAGTGTGAAGCAGATGAAGCTGTAAACAAACCCTGGCGCTGCGTGCTTCTCTGCCCTCCTGACGGAATGGCTGCTGGTGAGTTTCCTGCGCTGTCGCTGACCTGGTTTGTGGTTGTTTGTGTTGTAAGACGAGCGGCTCAGGTGGCAGCGCGGTGGCGGGGAAACGCCCCAGCGGGTCGAACACTGCAGCGCTCTGTCCAGAAAACCACTGTGGAAGCTGCAGGCCCAAAGTCATGCCAAAATGAACATGCTGTATACACACACCAATATTTTCACAGCGTTTTGGGCCAGAACCAAAATATATTTGGAGGAAACCAAAGCTCACGTTTTTATTGCTACGAATGTGGTGCCATCACGCCAGGAACGTTCCCTCCCTACCCTGCAAATAACGTTTCTAAAAGTCTCTACAAACCGATGGATGACTTGAATAGTAGACAGATTTCAGGATTTCTTTGCAAACAGATTCTACCAGTAAAATAAAAACAGCTTCTGTGAGTGAGGAAAGAAGGAGGTCAGTCCAAAGCTAGAAGGAGGATGTTTTGTTCAGCATGAGTAAGAATAAAAGCCACACTGATCCCCTATGGAGGCCTCAGAGATCAATAACTGAAACACCTCAGTGATCAGCGTGACATGTGGGAGGCCAGAGATCAGCCTAGGTCTCTGACCAACAATAGAACCTGATTTTACTGAGCTCGATGCTCTGTCAGTCGAGTGTTTGGTCTTGGCTGTCCGTATGTCACATGACATCTAAACAGCATGTTAATGAATACAGAGTAGCATCATTAGGCTCTGCTGTGTGCTAATGAGAGTCAGTGTATAGTCAGTGAAAGATGGCAAGATTCTCGGTGTGATAATGATTTAGGTCCGTTGATGGAGAGAGTCAGTGTCCCAGAATTATGTGGATCAGAATTATGTCTTTGTCAACTTCAGTCATGAAAGAAAAAACTTCACATCACACTTCACAGATGCACCTTTGGAGTTTGTTTTTATACGTATTTGTTCCTGTTTGCATTCTAAACACAGATACGGACGCCTGCTCCTCGAAACCTGGAGAAAACTGTAAAAACCTGAGAGATTCAAGATTTCTTTGTGTTTTTATGCCTGTTTTTTTTTTTGTTTGTTTGTTTTGATGATTCAGTTTCAGCTGCTTCATTGTCCATTAATATGTCTCTGCGTTGCTTTTTGTCAGGCTAATTTGTGTCTGTTGGGAGATGAGTTGCACAAAACAGCATGTATCAGAGTGCATGAATCATTTCAGATGTTGGAGACTGAACAAACACATCAGGTTTTTGGGTGGGTGCTCCACACAAACACCTCCACTCAGTGTTTGTGTAATATTCAAAGATCGACATGTTAACTGCAGAGGTCGTATCAGACTACACATCCCGGACAAGAGCAAACTTTTTTTTCTGGCTTTCACTGATGGGCCTTTCCTGGCTGACTATGGGGACGTACATCACCATTACAGTGACAGACATGTTAATCAGAGCTGCAGTTTTAGTTCCAGATCTGTGAGGACTCTTCCATCAGCAGGTCCAATTCTGAGCAGCACAGTAGCAGGATGTCCTGCTGTCTTTCTGCCTCCAACTCCACAAACTTCTCATCTGTGAACTCCACGTCCAGTAGATACACCCGGCCATCAAACTGAGATGACCTGCAGCCTCCACTACAATGGTCCATGGGGAAATCCTCCAGTAAATATAGCTGCTCAGTTTATAGGCAGTTCATTTGTTTTTCTTCCAGTCTGACTTAAAACAGACGTTCCATGTAAACAACGATCGATGGAATTTAATTTTGGGGGACAGATGGAGGATGTTGCAGGGATTTCCTGCTCTTTTCCTCAATATACATCCGAAGTGTGTATCTCCATGTTTTTCTATATCTCAAAAACTGAAGTGGGAACCAGAGCAGACAAAAATAATCCACATTTATCACTTAAGTCATGATTTTAGTCATATATGTGCAACATCAGAGCAACACACAATAACTCCTGCTTTTGTTAAAGTTGAAAACACCTGATAGAACTTTAAAGCTGCTTCTCTCTGCAGTTTTTAAGCAGGCTGTGGCTCAGGTCACGAGCTGCTGTGATCACTGCTGCTGCACCAAGCATGATTCAAAGAAAAAAGGTGTCTGTGTTCAGCTGGAATGTGCAGTGGATTTTCCACCTAATTAACCTCCACGTTGTCGTGCAAGACCACCACTTTCTGCTCGATGGAAACAGGCAATAGGCTCAGCCGCTCTGTTGTTCTTTCTTTAAGCTGTTTAGTTTTCAGTGTCCAGCAACTGAGAGGTTTTGTTCATACACGAGGCACAAGACCAAGCTGATAAGATCCGCCTCAGCCAAGCAGAACTCCGTTAGACCACAGAGTGAAGCCGCTCCAGGATAATAAATCTAATTGGATCACATATTCACCATGATTGTCGTCCTGGTACGGGCAGGAGGTTCAGCTGGATGTTTGAGATTCTTTACACCGAGAGCACAAGACTGCAATCAACACTGGATAAAAATATAAAAATGAGTAGCCTTTTAAGAAGGTCAGAGCTGAGAGCTTACAGAAAATCCAGAATAAAATACTGAAAGGCCAAAAGACCAAAGTGCAGCTCCAACTACCCAAAAACATCTTAAATGAGTAGATCCTGATAGTTTATCATTTTTTAAGAACATTATTGCTTTATTGTTGCTTCAGTTGCTTTGTTTGTGAAGCTGTGGTGTTAAATGACTCTATGAGGCAATGGTTAAGAATCCTAACATGATGTTGATCACTTTCCAGTTAGAGCAGGGCCCATCCAAATTTCTCTGTGGGTTTATGTCTGCCCGTTTTCTCACTGACGTTGGAGTGCAGAGACACAGCGGCTGCAGTCGAGATGCTTCTTTTTTTAATGAAACATATATATCTGAATCTTTCTTTCATTTTCAGTTATGTTTGTCTTCATTTTCTAAAGTTTTAGAACAGTCTTACCAACTCGAGCACCTCCAGCTGGCTCCACGTCTGAGGAGAGCAAAGAAGTAGGAACGTCATAAAGGCTCACGTGCTGTTGAATTAAATCTGTTCGAGCTCTGTGGCCTTCAGCGTCAACACAGAAAGTGGACGGAGCTGTCAGCCAGCATACCTCAACCTGAATTTAACAAGGCCGGGGCTGTTCTTGGCAGAAACCGCTGCTGCTTCTTTTTTTCCCACTTTGTGGCTTTGGTTGCGGTGCTGTGGACTCAGCTGAGTGTGGGGCAGTGCTCACGAAAAGACCCATTCAGAGTGGATTGCAAACAGCTCAGACTCCAGTTTACTGGAGCAAAGAGACGATTTAAAGTGTCTCTGAACAAAAGACAAAGGAGACGCAGTTTGGAGAAAATTTTTGAATTGAGAATCAAACAAGCATCTGAATCACAGAGCATCACTCTCCAAACACAATAAACACAAACATCAGGGGCCGCTGAACACACGCACACAGACACACACACACACTCATCATGCTTTGATTACTTGGAGGATGGAGGAAACTGTAATAGTACAGCTCGTGATAATGAGGTTTGTTGGGTGCCTGCAGCTGTAATTTCAGGAGTCGTCTGTCTGAAAGGCTTTGGTTGGCCTGCTGAGGGTGAAGACGGCAGTGGAAAATCTCAACATGACCGTGAAATGGGAACCGCTGTGGTGGGCTTGATGACGAGGAGCAGAATCCTCTAATATGAATGAAATTCCAAATATGGCTGCAAAGATACCCATGAAAGTCAAAAGGCTTCAGCTTCTTCTAATAATGTATATAACAATAATAATAATATAAACATATAAGAGGTGTTAGCTTTGTTTCTGCGTCCAGGCCAACTAAAATTTATCTGAGAACTCATCCTCCATTTCTAAACAGGTAAACTTCACAGTTATTGGATTTTTCAATTCAGTGTTATTTTCATACAGCTCCAAATCACAACAACAGTCACCTCAAGGTGCTTTATACTGTAAGGAAGATCCTGCAATAATACACACCGAGAAAAAACGTACCATTATATGACCCCCTATGACAGGGGTGGGCAACTCCAGGCCTCAAGGGCCGGTGTCCTGCAGGTTTTAGATGTGTCCTTGATCCAACACAGATGATTCAAATGGCTAAATGACCTCCTCAACATGCCTTGTAGTTCTCCAGAAGCCTGGTAATGAACTAATCATTTGATTCAGGTGTGTTGACCCAGGGTGATATCTAAAACTTGCAGGACACTGGACCTCGAGGCCTGGAGTTGCCCACCCCTGCCCTATGAGCAGGAAGGAAAACTCCCTTTTAACAGGAAGAAACCTCCAGCAGAACCAGGCTCAGGAAGGGGTGGCCATCTGCCGTGACCTCTCTGCACTAAATCATACTTGTTATTAATCTCCAGGCCTCGAGGGCCGGTGTCCTGCAGGTTTTAGATCTCACCCTGGGTCTACACACCTGAATCACATGATTACTTTTTTAGCAGGCCTCTGAAGAACTTCAAGACATGTTGAGGAGGTCATTTAGCCAATTAAATCAGCTGTAATGGATCAAGGACTCATCGAAAACCTGCAGGATACTGGCCCTCAAGGCCTGGGTTTGGATACCACTATGCTGGAGGTTTCTTCCTGTTAAAAGGGGGTTTTTCCTTCCCACTGTCGCCAAAGTGCTTGCTTGGTATCAGATTTTAAAAAGCTCCTGTATAAAAGCCCCATAACCTCTTTGTGTTAGCATTGTGTGGCTGTCACTGTGTTACATCACCCTGCTGCTGCTGTTCTCAGAACAGCTTCCAACCAAACAGCGTTTCCCTCCACAGCTGCTTCCAATTACTCACATAATACTCTCTCTCTCCCTTCCTCTGTGTGTGTTTTCCCACATCATGATAAACTGCCCTTGCTGGCCCTCCCCGTCCACAGTCATACAAGTGGACTTGGCGTGAAGTCAGTAACGTCTGTGTGAAAGTAAAAACGCTCGCAGTCACATTTAGCTGTGACAGGACAGAAACTCAGTGTTCAGATACTTGTGGCTTTACCCTAAATTACATGGTGATGGCACCCATGAAGTTTTACTCCAGAGTATTTTGTTTTTGTTTTCAGTTGTTTTATGATGAACTTTTTTTTGTTTTCTTTTGTACCTCGTTACTTTCTAAGGAAGTGTGACTGTTGTTGGGAAGACCCATCAGGTGAACTCTAGTTTTTCATTTCTTTGTGCACCAGGTCACCAGGTGCACAAGGTCCCAGGTCCCTTTTTTTCCTCTCTTACATTTTTATAAAAAGACTCATGCAGAGCCCCGGCCCTTCTTTGAACTCCTCTGTCTTCATATAGGATTTGTACGGATTGGAAAAGCATATATCCAGTTATCCTCTTTCCTATATCCTGGACACATCTTTCCATCCGTCCTTCCAGCTTCGGTTCTTCAGGAAAACGAGTCCTGATGTGTTGTGGCTTTTGTTTCCACTGCTTTCGAGCATTGTGTCGTTGTCTTGCTGGCTCTGTTCAGGCTGTTTTCCGTTGTTGCTCAGCAGGTTCTGAATTCACTTTGGTTAGTGACGGTATACTGACTGACTGGTGAAGCTCCCAGATGTATCCGGGTCTTGATCACCACCCAGCTGTGAAAAACAAAAGCTGCTGAAAAGAAGCTGCACACAGCAAAGCTCCACAGTTAGTAGCTTCATTCTTCAGCCTCCAAAGTTGGACTAAATATTAAAATATGTAAGGATAGAAGCTCCTGTTTGTTTTAATGAGAGCTGTAAAAGTTTATTTTCTATTTTCAGTGAATCCAGTTCAGACACAAGGCTGATCTTTCACTCTGATGCAGAAGTTCATGCACTGCGAAGCAGCTTGAGGAAGTTTACTGTGAAGGAACAGGAAGGTTTTTTTTGTCAAACACTTTCACTGGGCCTGGTGTGGAAACAGAAATCAAACCACTGAAGCAGATTTTCCTGGTAGTTACTTTGTGGTGAGACGCCACTTTTTCAGCCTGCAGCCATAAATAAATAATAAGTTAAATAGGTTAGCTAAATAATAAGTGATTTCCTTCAAAATAAAAGCTTTAATGCAGGGTGGATTCATGGGAAGGTTTCACATCATTAGGGCTGGAGGCTTTATCGACCACTGAACCATGAAACCGTGTAAATTTTTAAAGCCTGTGATTTCATTTATGTAATATTCCCGTTATATTTTCACTGTTGCTCGGTTTATTCCATCTTTTCTCCTCCTCCAGTTTCTCTCCATGTTTCATTGTTTTCCAGCTCCGGCTCCTCCAACTGTTGTGTAACAAGCAAAGCGAGTCGGCACTCGGCTGCCTGTGGTTTCTGGTGACTCTCGCCCTTTTGGTATTCTCTGGCTCGGGGCAGCTCTTATGTAAGACAACAGGTTCTGCTCAGGATTTAACATGTTTGGTGTGTTTTTAATTATGGTGGCTGTTAAATAAGTTCCAGTAAGCAAAGAGTACAACAACCATCATATAAGTATGTCTTGATGCATTCTCAATCATCCAGGAAAATAAATCTCCAAAAGTTGATTCTGTTCATCTGGACGTAGCGTTTTGTGGGAGAAACGTTTCGTCACTCATCCAAGTGACTTCTTCAGTCTCAGCTGACTGCAGGTTTCCCCAAATCTTATAAACAGTGCATTTGCATAATGACTGAAATCAGCCCACATGGGCTGGGAGCCCATTGTTCCTTCAGTGGGCGCTACTTCCAGATGAACAGAATCACCTTTTGGACACCATTTAAGTAAATAACACAAAGTCTCAGAGTCACACCTTTTTGTTCCTCCAACAGTGTTTGGACAGGGTGGCTCCCAACTTTAAGCCAACCATGTCTACCAGCTGAGGGACGTTTATGTTCTCCCAGCATTCAGCCTGGAGGCTCCTGGCTGAAAACATGTACACCATGTATCCAAAAAGAGAAAAAGATTCAAAGATTTGATGATGTTTGATAAAAAATGACTTTAGGATGACAGACAGAGACTGAACAGACCCCAGAGTCATGCTCAGCTGAGCTCAGTGCAAGCCCACGTGATTGGCTGACTCTCTTTCATGAGCCAGATGAACTAAACTTGTGAATAGTGCTTGTAGGCGTAGTTAGTTTTACAGGTGATTTAAAACAGTCAGTCCATTTCAATATCAAGCACAGTAAAAGACCTTTTTCTGTGTTAAATATCTGAGTGATTAGTGTTAAACTGTGTGTCATAAAGGTTTGTAAATCAGCTCTCATTCCCACCACTTATCACATTGTTCTCTTTGAAAATACTGACGGTTCCTTTTTTGATTTTATGCCAAAGTCCAGTTTGTGCTGCTTTAGTAAATCTGGCCCTGTGTGTCCTGTTGGCAGATCTTCTACAGGCTGCAATAATAGAGCTGCTTTTGAGTGCCTGTGGTTGCTGCATATCTGCAAGCCATTTTGGAAACCAGGCTTAAAACTGATCAGCATTTAGGAATAATCCTTGGAAAATTATCAGCAGGAACGGAGACTGTGACTTCACAAATATAATGGTCCAGGCGAGTCTTTGTTCCAGCAGTGTATTTTTCTCTTTCACCAAGGTTGCCATGTCCGTATGGTGACATCAGGACAGGAAGCATGTGATGGGATGTTTGACCCTTCAGAGGTGCTCGAATCAAGTGCAGCTCAGAGGAAATCAGCATGTCCTGTGTTGTGCGTGTCTGAGTGCATTTCTGATGTCACAATGTTTACAGGCAGGGTAGGAAATTCCTGCAGCTGCAGCCAGATGTTGCTGCAGTTTGTCTTCAGGTCTGTTTAGCAGGAAGCTGGCAATCCTGAGCCGACCTGAACATCCACTCATCCGGATTGAAAAGCTACTGTCCTGTTTCTCAGGCTTGGCTGTGAAATGTTGTCTAACGAGTTCGACTGTCTTGAACTCCTCAGCGTTAGTGTTCACAGTGCAGTGATTCAGTTACTGAAGATTACATGATAGTAACAGGTTTCTGGTTCCTGTGTGGTGTTTCTGAAGGTTTTAAAAGGGTTTGTGTGATGTTGTTGTGACTGAGTGTAGGTGACCCGATCTGTTGATGTATGTGTCGGGAAACTGTTGTCCTTCGCCACCTTCCCTCATCGCTGTGCTGTTATTGTCTTTCTGCTGCTTCACGTCCCTGAAGCTGTAGCTGTGCAGGTAGCATTTCTACGACAGAGACACAAGACCTGTGTGTGCAAATAAAAAAGAGATAATTCAAAAAACAGAACAGGTGGTTCCGCCTGATTGAATCTGTTTCTGTGTGCCAGTTTGGTTCAGACAGGTGAGAAAGTGTCAGCCTCTGATAAGACAGCTGAGCAGGTCCTCCTTGAAGTTACCGTCTGACTGCGAGGACTGTACCCAAATTAAAGTTTTGTCAGTCAAATTAGACTCTGCCCTTGAATTTATTTGAATATCTGGTCCTTTTATTTTCCTCTGGGCTGCCATATGACTGTTTCTGGACAATTAGTTAAAGCAAGTGCACAAATTTCTTTAGCCTTTAAGAAATGAAACCATTTAAAATGCATTCATGCTGCTGCCTGCAGAGAAATAGCTTACATTTCATTAGTCAACCATTTCCACTAGTTTGCTGTGTTGTTGTTTTATGTCATTTGAACTCGTAACTAGGGATGGGTACCGGTTCTGACATAAACGGTAGTAACCAGACCGAAAAGCAGCGCACATTTTGGTGCTTTATTTCGGTGCTTTTTTTTCCTGAGCTGTGATACACTTTGAATTCTAGCCAATCATTTTACGTTTCCGAGGATAGTAGGCGGGTCCAGGTACGTACGTTCTTTTAGAGCAGAGCTACAGATTAAAAGCCCAAGGCGAAGCGGTCAAAAGTCTGGCTGTACTTCACAGCAAAATATGCAAACTCAGCAGCCTGCAACAAGTGCTTTAAGCTGATACTGTGATACTGTCAAAGGAGGTAACACCTCAAATCCGATGAAACACCTGGCGACGCATAGCGGTTTTTTTTAAAAGCTGAGAAATGCGCCGTATTTGATAGCTTGCTGCGAGACCTCACACCGAGCACATCTACTGCGGGTGGGTTGCCTGTTATCGGACCCGGAGTTAGCAACATCCCCCAAAAACACGAAGAGGAGAGTCCTGGCCCCTAGCCCTGCCAGTGTAGCAGAAATGATGACGGATGATGATGGCAGCAGCAGCCGTTCTTCTCTGCGTGAGTAGCGTAATGTTGTTCGTGTGTAATTTACGTTGAGTAGGCTAGCCACTTATTAAATTAATGCATGTAAGGTGAACTAGCAAACATCATCATAGCTACATGCGGCTGTCTTCTTGTTTGATGGCAGATTCTCCCTTCACCCTGGACAAAAAGCCTAAAATGACCAAAGAAAAAGTGGAAAACAGTTAAACATGAGAGGTCTTTGGACAAAGTTTGTGTTTTTTCAATTGTTTAAGCACTGCTTCCAGCCAAGAGTGATGCCATAAATCCCATATAGCTGCAGAAAAGGCTAACATTGTTATCTTTTTACAAAAAAACAGCTGAACATGAGAGGTTTTTGGACCAATTTTGTGTTCTCCATTCTTTAAGCACCGGTTCGAGCACCGGCACCGTTTCAGAAGTACCGGTTTGGCACCGGTATTGGATAAAACCTAAACGATACCCATCCCTAACTGCAGGTGTGGTGCCTGTTATCGGACCCGGAGTTAGCAACATCCCCCAAAAACCCGAAGAGGAGAGTCCTGGCCCCTAGCCCTGCCAGTGTAGTAGAAATGATGACAGATGATGATGGCAGCAGCAGCCGTTCTTCTAGCGTGAGTAGCTTAATGTTGTTTGTGTGTAATTTACGTTGAGTAGGCTAACCACGTTATCAAATTAATGCATGTAAGGTGAACTAGCAAACATCATCAAAGCTACATGCGGTTGTCTTCTTGTTTGATGGCAGATACTCCCTTCACCCTGGCCAAAAAGGCTAAAATGACCAAAGAAAAAGTGGAAAACAGCTAAACATGAGAGGTCTTTGGACAAAGTTTGTGTTTTTTCCATTGTTTAAGCACTGCTTCCAGCCAAGAGTGATACCATATATGCCCCATAGCTGCAGAAAAGGCTAACATTGTTATCTTTATACAAAAAAACAGCTGAACATGAGAGGTTTTTGGACCAATTTTGTGTTCTCCATTCTTTAAGCACCGGTTTGAGCACCGGTTCGAGCACCGTTTAAGCACTGGCACCGTTTCAAAAGTACCGGTTTGGCACCGGTATCGGATAAAACCTAAACGATACCCATCCCTACTTGTAACAGGATTGGCTTCTGGATGGTGCAAACTAATTGTGTAGATGACGTAGATGACATTCTGACAGTATTCTTTGTTCCCATTGGTAGTTGTTGCAGTGATGAGCCACAGAAAGCGACGCAGTGCTAATGTTTCACAAAGTCAACCATGTGGAGAGCTGTCAGCCTGAAGTCTGGATCTAGCGTCGCTAAGTTCTTGACCTCTAATGTTCTGCTTCTAAATTCAGATAAAACTGAGAGAGAATCCTCCCTTAGTTATGCTGCAATAGGTGTAGGCTGCTGGGGGAATCCCATGATGCACTGGGTGTTTCTTCTTCACTCACTGTGTGTTAAGAGACCTCTCTGCACTGAATCATACTTGTTATTAATCTCTGTCTCTGTTCTACAGCATTTCTTTTATCCTGTCTTCCTTCTCTCTCCCCAACCGGTCACAGCAGATGGCCCCGCCCCTCCCTGAGTCTGGTTCTGCTGGAGGTTTCTTCCTGTTAAAAGGGAGTTTTTCCTTCCCACTGTCGCCAAAGTGCTTGCTCATAGGAGGGTCAAATGATTGTTGGGTTTTTCTCTGTATGTATTATTGAAGGCTCTACCTTACAATGTAAAGCATCTTGAGGTGACTTTTGTTATAATTTGGCACTGTATAAAAATCAGCGAGTCAGCACAAAAAACTGAATTGAATTGAGGCTTCCGCACAGACTGACTTGGAGGGCTACACCATGAACGTCATAAGTGTTTCAAGAAACATCAGCTGGATGGTCCACACTTCGTGATGAACCCCTTCCGTGATGCTTTGATGGTTTTGGGTCAGACCTCAGAGCGTCGTTACAAACTGTCAGCTCAGCAGATTCCCTCGGTCCTCTTTGTGTCGGCTCGTCTTTGGTCTGCATCGGTGTCAGAGGTGTTTTCTCAGCTTCGGTCTGGCTGCTCAGTCACATCAGGATCATTTCCATGACTCTGCCCACAAAACAGGCCCGAAAACACAACGCACAGCAGTCGCAGCTGCTGCGTTTGTCTTTGCTCACCTCAGTGAGTTTACTGTACAAGCTTTCACATTCCTCTGATGCTCAGAGGCTCCGACCTCCAAGAACCAAACCCGGCTGAAACAAACCACAGAGAGCCGTAAATCACAGCCTTACCTGCTCTTACACAAACACTCCTTTCTCTGGTTTTCCTCTTAGATGCACTTAAAGGACGCTGTGCTTGTTTACAACTGTACACAAGCTCTTCAATCACAGACAACAAGGAGAACATTGTCCTTCTACGGCCTCCACCAAACATCTAAATGTCACAAACATTGTGGAGAGCAGGCTGAGGGCGGAGGTGTCAGCCAGAGATTTGAAAAATAATTTTTTTTTCCTTTGTAGTCTTAATTGTGTTCTGGCAGTTGTTCCTATCAGATATGATGTTTGACGTAATCGCACCAATGAAACAATGTCATGGTCGGTTTGGGTGTGGACCGCATTTAGAGAGAAACAGATGATAAATGCAAGTCCACCTTCATCAGTGCCGCCTAAGCAGATGAAATCAGAAGCTAAACGAAAATAATTAAGAAAAATTAAAGCTGAAAAATGAGGAAAACTGTCTATATAAGCAAAACCCTGAGGAGAGCTCACAGAAGGAGCACTCACATTCATACTCAAATGATTGAGCTCAGGTTAAACATCTCAGTGTGCACAGAAGTCCCTCATTCACAGGACGGCCATCAGAATAAAGTTTGCATGAACATCGTCACACGTGCAGCGATTATTAACATCTATATGTTTGTAAAAAGATTTATAAAGTCCTAATTCTTTTCATATATATTATGAACATTTCATCATCTCCCTGTGAATGCAATGTAAAATTCTCTGTTTTTGTTTGTTTTGCGTTCAGCATCTCTTTACGTAACTTAACAGACACCAAAATTTGTATCTGCAATTTTGTTACAACTATATACAGAATGAATAATTAGGAGTAAAATCCTTATTTATAACAGATGAATGAAGCTGAAGATGTCCTGATTGTGTGAACTGCTATGTTTATGTGAAACTAATCATTCCTGTGTTACACACAGAGAGATATTCATTTAACATATACACGAATTACTGAGAAGGCAGCTATTGGAGGGTAATTGATGAGCCTGTGGGTAAATTTGGATCAACAGCCAAGATAAGATCCCAGTGGATGACAAATGGATTCTGAAGTTATTCCCCAAAGAAACTAGTACATGTCCTATGCCCCCTGAAACAGCAGCCGTATGCCGGGTTTTTCCCGGTGGATATAAAGAGGTCTTGTTTACCACAGAGCCTGCAGAGCATCACCACATGAACCATCAGCCTTCAGCAGGTCTGGATTAAACAGCCTAAATCGCTTCCACCAGGGAGGATCAGGTTTCTGTCGTGGTCAGATTTCAGTGAGATTTGCTGGAAAACATCCTCTGAGCCAGAGAAGAAGTGATTAGTTTCTGATGTGAATCCAGGAATTTTCCTGCGTTTGGATTTTTGGAATGTTTTTGGAATGTTTTCACTTTTCCTAATGACGTGCCTTTACTTAAATGGAATAAAAACTGGCACCTGCCCCTCATGGTTGTATATTTAGATGCAGATCGAGATGTAGATTTGAAGCTTAACAGATGCCGTCTGTTTTGCTCCTTCAGCCTCTGTTTACTCTGTGGTCGGGCTCTGTTGACACGAACTTTGGTCTAACCGCTGAATCCTGTTAATTTCTGTTTGTCGATGTGTGTGGGGGTGTAATTTTGCTCCTGGCCAGGTGTCCTGCCGTTGCACAAACTTGTCTGCAGGTTGATGTGAACCTGAAGAATCTGCAGTCTGACTCAGACCAATTAAAGGTGAACGATGCAGCCGATAAACGGGACCATCATCAGAACTCTGATTTGTTGCTCTTAGGCGACGGTCTGTTTCCATCACATCTCCGCCTCTTGGCAAACTCTTGGCTCAGAGTGCCGCTGCCAACATATGGCTCCTTTTACCCAGCGAGGGTTTTGTGACCAACGTAATCATTCAGTGTCATTTCGTCTCCTTTGAGTCTACTGCTTCCTTTCAGTCGGAGTTAATTGCAGTTTTATCTCCGAGGGAAACAGCACGTGTTGTTTAAATGAAGGCTTTTTGTCCAAATCGCCCGTACGGGACCGTGACTGTGTGTAACGCTTCTGATGGTTTTACATTCAGAGTCCCCGGAGGGAAGTAAACTCCTTTCTGCTCTGGACTCATTTAGCTGCAGAACAACAAAAGAAGTTGCATACACTGCAATTTAAAATGGAGGACAAATCATTTAAATTGGCTCGATCAAATGTCCATGTACATGAACAGATGTGATAAAACTCTATTAAAGTCCTCGTGCTCTCTGAGTAACTCTCAGAAAATGGCATCTAAAAATATCGCTTTAGTCTGAATGTGCGAAACACACTACGGCATGAGTGTCTCATTGAGTACTTCTAAGCTGGATCCATGGAGGCCACCCCACAGCCTACGGGACCACAAGGATCCTTCTCCCATAAGCACACCTGACTGTTTGGAGATGGTTTTAGCTGCCTATCGTGGGTGTGCACATTATCAGACCATCTGATTTCATCCTGCGGCTGATTGGTTTATTTAACCACGCAGAGGTTTTGTAGGTTGTGCTGCATGAGGATGTTTTTTGTATCATCTTTCAGGTACGATCCATCCAGGCAGTGGCTGCTGCTGCACGTAGAGTAATCTGACACATTTAATCTGCAGGAAAATAGAATTGAAGGATAAGAAAGCTGAGCATCAACTCAACTTTTTAAAATAGAAAATCCAGCAGCAGCTTTTCTGACTTGCTGAGCACCACAGCACTGAGCTGAACTCTGTGTTTTTACTCTTTACTTCAATTTGTCTGAAGCTGAATGATTAGAATGAGCCTCCTGGACACTGTGTGCAGCTACGCTAATCGCTGATAAGTCCTATAAGGTTTAACGTAGTCGCTCTGTACTCTCATCTCTGTTTTTCTGTGTTTTGATGGATGTTTTGTGGAAAAAGGCCTTCACAGCAGCAGCAGCATCTGGCGGCTGAAAGGACGAGCTGTGGACACTCGTCTCCGTTCCATCCCCCCTTTGCCTCTGAGTTCACCCGCTGAAGGACAAAGTAGGAGGAAGAAAGGTTTAAAAGGCCCGCACACACATCTTCTGTTCACCCATCACACACTTGAGTACACGGTCATGGAGAGGCCGTCAGCTGTCAGCTTCCAGTCAACTGATGTTTGGATTATTTCGATCATTTAAGTGAACCGGGGGCCTCTGCAAGTCCCCAGGGGGCCACGGGAGTCACCCTGATATATGATTTGAAAGCCCTGAGTTGCCAAAACATTGTTGAATTCAGCAGCAGTAATGTTGAAATATGAAAGAAGAAAATTTATGTCATTAGTTACAGTCAGAAGTATCAATCTTCCAGAAACCCAGAGCTTCAGCCGGTCAGCCTGAGACCAACCTAGCGCATCATCGTGTTTGAGCCAAGACGACGACGGTCCTGAGCAATGAAAAGTCCACTTCCTGTTCCTGTGTTTGGCTTTTTTATGACATGTCCACGACTCAGTTACAATTAATTACTGAACCGGAGGAAGAGACATAATCTTATACCATGAATTACTAATAAGAAATCACATCTGCCCCTCGGCACGCTTCCTTAACTCATCCAACCAGATGAACGTATACATCTTTTCTCCCTCTGTGTTTATTATTTCCTGTTTTATTGTAGATGTCATTTGTTTGAGGAAGTTTGCAAGTCAGACTCTCGACTTTCATCTTTTTATGTTTGATCAGCACTTTTTTTTTTTAAGAAAAAAATGAGAGGATAAAATGTTGGTCCCAAAAAGCAAAGTTTTATTTTATCACTGTGGGATTTAAGATAAGATAAACCTTTGTTAGTCCCACATGTGGGAATTTTTTTCTTCTTCCTGCTGTTCAGGTATCAATAAAATTATGTTGACAGTCCAAAGCAGAAACAGCTTACTGATAGAAAATAAAATGATCACTGTCCAGATAATCTGTCAGTCTTGGATGCTCGAGCAGCCACATACTGAACAAAGAGTGATTACAGTCTGATGAATGAGTTACAGATATTGTTCTGTAACTCATTCATTGTTAGCATGCAGTGTGCTACTAAGCTTCATGTTTTTAAGGAGAAGTATTCGATAAACACTGGCTGAATTCTGTGAGGAGGAAAGACTATGGGGGTGTGAGGCCTGACATGCTAACTCTGATTTATCGGCCGTTTACTCAGGACCTGCGGATAACCTCCTGCCGGCTGAACTGAAACCGCATTTGATCTGGACTCAAACCTGATTACTGTCTGTTTAGCTCTACAGCATGGCCCGAGTATTGTGAGCTGCCCCGACACCAACAAATCCTTCATCCAGTTAACCGACCATTAGCCAGACGATCAATCCATCACAGCAGCTGCAGGCATGATGGTAATGTGGGTGGTGGGAAGTGGGGGTGGACAGAGCGTGTGTGTGTGTTGTTGTTTGTTGATTGCACCGATCATACTGCGTTGGCTGTTTGTTTGTTGATGAATGAAGTGATGGGGTCTGTCGGTGTGCTGTGACTGCTGCAGCTCTTCGTCGATGCGATCGTACCACCAGCTCCTCACTGGTTTCAGAGCATGAAGCTGAATCATGGAGCAGACTTCAGGCTGTGACAGGCATGTGGGATCCATCAGACCTGCATCTGCAGAGCTCTGCTGGAGGTTTGAGGATCTCCAGAGGAGGAAGCAGCTGCAGCGACCACACCAAACCCAACACTCAACCCCACCTGAGTCCAGGGCCACCGCCCGTCTGCCCACAGAGCCAACACAAGGACCCCAGTCAGCCAGGGCAGGAAACAGACCGCCCTCCCAAAAACCCACCCCTCCCTTCCAGGCACACTTCCCCTGATGCACAGAAAGCGGCTGCAGCCCAACCCCCTCCTCCTCCTTATCGAACTCTCACTCTGTGCTTTCCCATGGGGAGGGGGGAGCACTCATTTTGCTCCTTGGCATCTTCCTCCACAAACACCCCCCAACCCCCCATTTGTGCTGAACAATTAATCCCAAAAAAGTGCAAGAAAAAGAAGAATTGTGAGTCTGCAGCTCAGGGAAAGCAGTTTAACTTCCATTGTGGAGTAAATCCCGAGGCCGATGTGGAGGCACTGATGTTCCCGCATATCCAAACTGCATCCTCTTTGTTATCTTTGAGGTATTTCTCCTGTAACGCGTTACAAAAATGAATTATTATTAATATTATTATATCTTATCAATCAATAAATCACTCAGCTGAGCCTAAGTTACATCCCAGTCACAAGGCCGGTCTGTGGTGCTACGTTTGTGTCCAGTTGTGTAGATGTTTGCCTGCAACCAACACAAAAGTCTGTGAACTGGAGAACCAACGGCACAGCTCGCGTGAACAGGAGAAGCACAGGCGGTGACTGCCGTGACTCTTCTCATTGTTTTTAACACTTTGCTCTTCTGAAAGTAAGAGTAGCACACAGATCGCTTGTTTCCGGCACTGCTCCCTGGTGACAGTGCACAGCTACAGCATGCAGACGATGTCCCGCTAACCGCCTGTAGCCTTTGTTTGACCACAACACTGTCACAAACCCACCCAAGCGTGGTTACCTTTGGTGTATTAAACTAAACTGGTCCTGATCCAGATGAGTAGTTTCAGTGTCTCCGTCATCCTCCTGTCCACGTCACAGTAAATGTGTTTCTCTGAAAACATAACTGGGAATGAAGTTTGGTTGTATGGTGAGCAGTGTGGAACTGAGTCTGTTAAAAGCTTCACCTCCTGTTTTACTGAAACAATCAGCAGTGACAATTCAGCAGCTGCCACAAATCTGTAGTTTTCTGTGAACTCAGCTCTTTCTCTGGTGCTGTTCAGACACTGTTGGGTCTTTGAGGGTTGAGTAATAAATCAAGAACAGATAATCTGCCTGGAAGCCCGTTTGCTGGAGTCATGTTTGCCATTTCTGGTTCCAGGACCATCAGTAACGTGTTAAAACAAGTCTGATCTAACTTCATCTCCTGAGGATGAATTCTTTAGATGTGAATGATGTCAGGACGTTTCCTCTGTAGCACCACACTCATTTATATTTAGGTTCTTCTTGAAATGCAAACAAATTTTTAAATTTTCAGTTTTAATATTTAAAAAGTCTCCGGCTTCATTTAATCAATGCTCCATGTTTGGTTGCGTGCACCCACTGACCTCAGGGTCTTATGCGGCTTCGGTCCAATGCTGTGGACACGCCATCAGGGCGGCTTTACACCACCATTAACAGCATTTTTCTCCCAGTACATAGTCTGGGCCCATCAGCAAGGAGTCTGGACGTGGAGAAGCAAGCTGGCAGGCAACAGCGGCAGAACGCACAACGTCTTCTTGGATGTTGTGCCTGCTCAGAGGCACTGCAGCACCGAGGGACCTCAAACAACCTGTCAGAGAGAAGAGCAGTTTTTTTTTATCTTGAAAGTATTTTCACTTTGTTGCATTTCCACCTCTTCTTGTGTTAAACTGAAACTTTAGATTCATATTGGAGCAGTCACAGAGCGGAGCCTCGTCATTTTCCTGGCAAGAAAAAGTGTGTTTTGCCAGTTGCGGCACATTTTTAAGGCCTTTGCTGAGACCACTGGACTGAAAAGTACATGGAAAATAAACGTGTGTAAAATGACACTAAAATATGAGCGCAGTTTTTCATTCAAGTTTGAATTACACCATTGAGTTTTCACTTCACGGGATGCGCGCTGGAACAGCGGCCTGATGGATGGTGCTCGTTTTCCCATCCGTCGGTTCATAAACACGATGGCCTCGCCGAGTGTCTGAAAGAAGAAAAACTGACTGCTACAGATAATCAGTTGATTAATCATTTCCTTTCTTTAATCTTTCCCACACAAAGGCTCATCTATCGGCTCTCATCAAGTCCATACTATACTTCATTAAAGATTAATAAAAGCAAAGATCAGCATATCAAGTACAAAAGCTGAGTGTTTGCAGCGTGTTTGTGTATCCACTGCTGCAGGAGCCGTCTCAGTTTCCTGCTATTTACGGCTGATCTGGACTTCCTGTTTCCTGCGTCCCCTTAGCCTCAACACAAAAGCTTCTCTGCACTGAGGAGGGGAAAAGAAAACGCCTAACATGTGATGTTAAACGCAGGAACGCTCGCTCTGAGTCATTCTCCTTCATAGGATCTCTTTTTGCACTGGCAGGACATTTTGTTTGTTTCACTCACTTATGTCTGACTCATGTTAAAATCACCAGAAACCCAAAGTGATCTGAACATATGAAGAACTGGAAACCAGCAGCTGGCAGTGGGGGAGCTCCGAATCTGAGGTCGGTCATGGTCTGTCCTGTTTCTGATCGTAGATTGTAATGCAGACATGAGGTTTTTTGGGGGGGGGGTTTCTGCACGTGCAGCAAAGCAGCATCAACTTTACGTAAAGATGGGCGTAGCCAATCGATGCTGCATTCTGTGTAAAGTTCAGCAGGGGACTCCTCTCACAAGTCTATGAGAAGATGAGCCTCCTGCTTATCTGATCTTTGAGCTCAAAAACACTTTGGTCAATCAATAATTTCAGGGTGGTGATGGGGCGGAGCCTATTGCAAATGTCACAGTGGGAGAGACAAAGTAGACTCTGTCCATCACATTCACACCTGCAGCCAATTTACAATCATCAGCGAGGCAAACAGAGAAACAGACAGCTGGTCAGTGAGTTCAAGCCTTCTTCCTGCCAGCTGTGGATTCAGTGAAGTTAATTTTGGAAGTGAAAGTCACATTAGACTCAAACACCAAGGGAGGATTTAGGCCTTGAGACTGACAGGTTGTAACCGTATGCAGTGTCAGATCCACAGTGGCTAAAACACCCAGCATGAAGCTTCACAAGCGAACTTCATGAACCAACAGGAGGCTTCATAGCAGCCATGTACAGTTTTTGGTTGCAGCTTATCCTCAGCTGATGGTGAAGCAGAACTTTTTTTTACTACCTACAAACCCGCACAGGTCTCACTCTCTTTCTACTCCAACGAAGTCAGGAGACATTTTCCCTGAATTTCTTTGTGTCTTTGTGGCCGTTGGAAAGTGTGTACAGTGCATTTTGGCTTCCATCACAGTGAACGCTGAACATAAAGTAAAATTACATTTGTAAAACGTAAAAACAAAAGTCGAAAAGCTCAGCTGTAAACATGGGGGTGGGGTCTGCGTGTCTCGTCACGAGTACCAGATAAAGAAACTGTTGGACCTGCGTTTGGTGAACAGGTGGCATTCCTCCAAACGGACTCAGAGGAGATTCAATCTGCACTTTAATCAGATTCTTTTCAATGCACATCTGATGAATTCCTCCAATATGGCAGCCGTGCGCCTGCCTGAGGAGGGGTGAGGGTGTGTGTGGGGGGTGGGGTGTCAGAGGGATCTTTGTTTTGGAAGAATGTGAGAGGTTGCCCGTGGCGGGGCGTCCTGTGAGCCGGCAGATGGCCGATGGGACAAGCAGACAAAAGTCTCCGGCAGACTTTTCTCCTTTCAGAGCTTCTCGTCTGAAGAGCAAGACACAAAACAGCACCAGCTGGAGGGGGAGGTGGGAGGAGGGAGTGATGGGTGAAGGCCCACCATCATCATACGTGGGTGTCATGAAGTCATTCCTCTGAAATATTCCGTGTCCTAAACTCTGTCAGTGTCCTCAACCAGAAAACATCTTCAGTCCTTTTTTATATGCCTTAAAATGAGCCATGAAAGATCTTTCGGAGTCTGGGATGCTGGATGTCTCTGAGAAGACTTTATAGTCGCTCCTCCTCTGCGTTGGAGGGTGTTTTATGCTTTAACCCACCTGGATGGCTGAAGGCTCACTTTAGCTTCACATAAACATGAAATTATTGTGATTTTTAAATGAAATGTGCATAACTTAGATCCTAAACAGTGACCTTATCATTCTCTTGTTTCCTCATAGCGTGCCATTGGGTTTAAGGTTAGCAAAGATGCTCAGACCTCAGTGTGTGGATGGATTAGCTAAAGTTTCCCTTAATGAATTGTTTCAGATTAAAACAAACATTTTAAAGGACAGAAGCCATGATGAGCACAAACATTAGTCCTTTGAAGATTCATGTGCTGTGAGATGTAGTACCTTTAAGAATTGGCGGTTGAAGGCCGGATTGATCCGATTTTTCTGATCTGATCGGGTCTTGACCTCCTCAGACTCAACCCAGGGAGCACTGACGGACGGAGTGTTTGCTCATGAAGCTCCAGGACACTGACACCTGGTGGGAGGTTCCTTAAATCCTTTCTTCTCTCTCTAATTAAACTTCTCTCGCCCCTCTTCATCTGTCAGCTGTCGAGGTTTCTCTTCACCACTTTCCGTCTCGGTTCAGTGGATAAAGGTCAAAGGTCAGCGATGCGTTTGGGAGCCAGCAATGCGTTGTGTTGTCATCTTCTCTCCTCTCTCGTCCCCCGTCCTTCCTCCTGACCTGTGGGACAGGATGGGTGTCGTCCTGCCCGAGCTAGCTGTCTGTACACACTGAAAATCAAGTCCACCATGACCTTTGACCCTTCCCGTGCTCACTCAGGAAATAAGTCCAGGGAACTCTTTATCGCACTGCAGAAGACGATTAATGATTTCGTCTTTTCTGGGGGGTTTTAGACACTGCTGACGAGTGCAGCTGCAGTGGAAATCAGAGCAAACACGACAGGAAAAACGAATCTTGGAATAATAATTAATAATAATCTCAAACAGAAAAAGCTTTCCTCTGCTCACAGATGTTAGTAGCTCGTTGCTGCCTCACTGCACACAGGCCGGCTGTTAGATCCCAAACTGTTGGCTCGTTTCATTCACACAGTGTTTTTGTCATGCAGACTGAAGCGATGCATCTCTGGGCAGTTTGGGGATCATGCTCACGTGATGAGTCTGTTGAGTGGGCAGAGGCATACTCTCCTGTGGAAAACAGTCTTTTTCACATGTTTGGAAATATAAACATCACACTTTGATTCTCTGGTTGGTTTTTGTACAACAGGCTTTGATCTACTTTTGCTGTGAGTTAACACAAAGATCTCAGCAGCTCTCCAATCAAACATGACTTGTGTAATGATTTTTCTATGTGCTGCGTCTGTGGGTCTGAGTATCGTTGGAGCTGAGGGGGAAGGTGATGGTCATATTAATCAGTAAGGACTGTAATTGTCACTGGCATCCCTTCGGTTTGTTGTCCCGCTGTGGGAATGTGCGGCCAGATCTCTGGGATTACGCTGAGGGTCTTAAAATTGCTCCTCTGTGATGACCTCAGCCTGCTGCTCGGTTACAAAAAAATGTCACAGAGAAAACAGAGAGAAAACGTGGAGAAAATTGGTCAGCATTCCTGAAAACCAAAATAAACAGAGGACGGAGCGGGGTCTGGTTTTCAGGAAGAAAAAAAACTCAAGCGGAGACGTCATGGAAGGGGAGGAAGGGGAGGGGTGGGGTGGGGGAGTCGTACAAAAGGAAAGTCTGTGTGCTGACCGGGCCCCTCCCTCTCTCTGTTCTCCTCCAACAGATGAGCCAGCGCGAAGAAAGAGGGCGATCCACATAGACTAACACAGAGGGGGAGGGAGAGCGCGAGAGCAGCCGGAGCAGAGAGCTTCATTAGAGACGAGAGAGAGGAGGCAGCAGGACGGAGGATGAAGACGCTGCCGAGGGTCTGAAACACAAACAGGTAAAAAAACTTTATTCATTTATAAAAAAAACTTTGTTTCAGAAATCTGTCCTCGTTAGATTAGTTCCTAAAGGTTTACAAGAAATGTCACATTTAGATCTCTCCTCTTCACTTTCAGTGAAAATTGATTTTTCTGATTGTCCGACAGTCAAAGCTCTGCTGAGCAGTTTCATTAGTCTTCTGAGTCTCAAATTAAAACTCCAAATAGTCCTGCTGTTTTCTGCATTTTTAGTTTGAGCAGCAGAGCAGTGTGAGCAAAGCTGTTTGCAAGAAAATTTCAGAAAATTAAAGTTTTAAAAGTTGTGAATGAATGTGTGAAAATGAATAGTGGGTTGCACAGAATAAAGAAGAAAACATATGTGAAGCACATCAGCAGTCATGGTGTCAGAGCAGCAGGTGGTACTGTGAGCTGTGCAGACTCGGTTCAGGGTCAAGGGTCATGCTGCAGGCTCAGGTCACTTCACTCAGAGAACGTGTAAAAATGGTTTGACACACAGCAAATATAAGCATGTTGGTCCAAACTTAGTTTCCTTGGTTCACCTGAAGGCAGCTATTAGGTTAGCTGTGTGCTTAATGTCCGTGATGAAGCTCCATCGTATGTTTGGTGTTCAGTCAGATCACAGTTTTAAAGGTCTTTGAGGGTGATAAAGGAACCGGTCATGTGACTTAACATCAGCAAACAGCAGTGTGTATACATCCAGCTGGTGCACTGAAGGTCTTCAGGATGTCGCATTGATAGAAACGGTGCAGTGATCATTTCTGTGTGTGTGTTTGAGCAATCGTCGTCTTTTGATGGTTTGAAATTTGCATTTTAAAGCCTCAACACTTGTCTGTAGAGCTGGTTTGACCGTTTAGATGACCTCCGTTATCGGCTCATGCTAATACAGCGAGCTGTCCACAGGCTTTTAGCATGGGAGGCACTGACTCATGGCTGAAGCCGGCCTCAAGTGGCCACCAGAGGAACTGCAGCTGGACGGCTGTCTTACAAATATCATCTGCAAATCTACCAGAAAATAAACATGTGACATCTGGGTAATATTGCTGTGATAAGGAAGAAGGAAGTTTAGATGCTTCAATTATTTTGTGCATTTGAGAATGGACTGCAGTAAATGAGTGAATGTTTAATGTGTGTTCACAAATGTGGGGTCACTGAGTCTTTAACTCATCATTGGCTTCCAGTGGGACTGATTATAATACTGCCCATAGTATTTGATGTAGTATTTTAGTACTGACTGTATTATTTGATGTAGTATTGTGTGTAGAAATCTCTGTTGCTTTAATACATGCTGTGTGTGTGTGTGTGTGTGTGTGTGTGTGTGTGTGTGTGTGTGTGTGTGTGTGTGTGTGTGTGTGTGTGTGTGTGTGTTTGTTTCCTGGCTGTTGTGTCGCTCGTTTTTGTGCCTCACATCTGATGATGTCATCCTCCTCCATCCTCTTCCAGGTCATCATGGGAAACGCAGACAGCCACAGCAGCTTCGTCTCCCCTGCCAAGCCCTCCTGCTCCTTCAGGTTTTCCTCCAGGAGGGAGGAGGTGACATCGGCTCGCAGCTGGTGGAGGAGCAGCCAGGGAGGCTGCAGGAGCCGAGGGAAAAGCTACCTGAACCACCCAATGGCCAGCTCACCCTACACCTCATGGCGTTACGAACCAGCCCCTAAAGCGGCCCGAGGAGGCGCCAAGCTGAGAGGGGGGTCTCCTCAGAGGCTCTGCAGGGGGGAGTTTGGGGGGGGTGAGCGGGCGTCTCTGGAAAGCAGCGGCAGCCCAAAGGTGCTGCTCAGCAAAGATGGCAGCATGAGGGTGGAGTTCACCAAAGCTCGGGTGGAGCCAGAGAGTCTGAGTGGGCTCCCCGCCATCACTGCCGCAGCGACCACCACCACGAGCGCAGAGGTGTCACTGCGCACCAGCAACGGCAGCTCGCTCAGCTCCGATGGCTCTTGGTACGACTCGCCATGGGGGAACAGCGAGCTGACGGATAACGTGTTTGTGTGCAGGCAGAACGCGGACAACAGCAGCGGCTACACCACTGCCACCAGCAGCAGCGGCTACAACACCTTCTTCTCCGCTCAGGGTGAGGACATCTCACCTGGATTTAGCTCCAGCCTCCTCTTCCCCACCACAGAGACTAATGTATTCACCGCCGCAACTGCAGGTTACAACACCTGCTCCTCTGGCCGGACGGAGGATAGCGGCATTGGAGACTCGGAGCTCCTGCAGCCGGACCTCACGGATTTCAGCCTGATTTCAGCTCCTGGGGTTTACAGCAGTCACAACACGCTACCCGCCTTCCCCACCGACGCTGGGACCCCCGCCGGGGAGGCAGCGCTGCTGGATGATGTCACACAGAAAGAGGAGGGATCAGCCGGTGATATGGAGGAGCATTACTCCTCCTGCACGCTGCCCTGCCGAAATGTGGAGTCTGCGAGCGCCGCCTCTGCCAGGAATAACCGAAAAGACTTCCTGAAGAGCCGAATCAGACGTCTGAGCGACTGGACAGGAAGTCTGAGCAGGAAGAAGAGGAGGATCCAGGTGAGAAACAATAAGATGATGAAGTCATGCTGTGGGCGGAGCTCAGTGGTTTGCCACCTGCTGATGATGGACAAAATGACATCATTTTTTGTTTTCTGACTTTTTACATTTAAGAATGTTGATTTTCAACATGAACTGACATCCCTGATAAAAGTGCACAAAATCATAATATTTTTTAAAATCTTTGAATTCTAGTGTTTGACAAAGTAGAGGTATATGTTTTTATCACTTGAACATAATCACAGCCTGTAAACAAGAAGAAAGAAAGAAAGAAAGAAAGAAAGAAAGAAAGAAAGAACAAGGTCAATAAAGATCATCAGAATATCTTAAAATGTCTTCAAAGTAAACTCAGTCTAAAACAAAACCTTTAAAAGTTTTTATAAACTCATTAGTAGATCATTTTTTTAATATATTCTGAGAAACTTAAAACTGGTTTTAAAATTAATATCTTCCTTAATCCTCAGACTTAAACAAGTCGTCGAACTAGATTAAAGTCTCATCATGACTAACAACATTACACATGGAGTTAAGTACGAACGCCATTTTCAAACATCATCACACATCAGTAATCTGATGGTAAGCTTTCTCTGTGAGAGCTGGTCCAAAAAAGCCCGGCTTCCTGTTTACAGCCAGCAGAATGAGGTCACATCCTGTCTGCAGTGAGGGAGCTGGAGTAGTGAAGCTTGTTGTTCGTGCTTTTTAACTCAGTGCTGATGATGACGGGGATAATGAAATCAGACGCTGATGTAGTTTCCTCACACTGGAAACCCCAAACACCCCACCCCCCACAACCTGGGTAACCCCCTTACATCAGCGTGACCTCATGAGGACTCGTTTTCCCACACTTGAGTTCCTCCAGATGCACGTCAAACATCAAAGGACTGACGAATAAACTTTTATTATCTGCTCTCTTGATTGTCTTTGTTTCGTCTGCAAGGTTTTTAAGATGTTTAACCCAAAAAGCTTTCTTTGCACTGCGTCAACGTTTCACTGGAGTGCCGCAGTCTGTGTGCCGGATTATTAATTACAATCAGAGAACTTTATTAATCCCAGAGGAACAAAACAGAAACCCTTTGAAAGCATCAGTCTAGCTTAAATCCTCTGCAGCTTTGTGTCACAGTCACAGGAGAATCCATCTTTGCTCTCTGAGATTGATGTCCTAGTGATACATCACAGTGGACTTTTTATTGTTCAGTCTTTCCGGGGCTTTGATCCCGCTCATCAAAAACAAATCACAGTGCTGGAGGAACTTTGATCTCTTGGAAAATTCCTGGAGCTTTTCATGGGAAAGCACCAAAACAAAAACATCACATAGTGACACTGGAGAAAGAAATGTTTGGGAACCTGGAACCAGACCGATCTGAGGGCTTACGTTTCATTTACCCCTTGTTTAGATTTCCGTGAGGGCTTGGCTCTGCTCGGCCAATCACAGCACTGTGTTTGATACGGGGGAGTTTGATACAGTGATTGCATGGACAAGCACTTCAGTAAACATCCAGGATCCTTTAAGTCCACTATTATCTCAGGAATAAAAGACCTGCGTGGTAGATTTTCTCTAAAGAACAAACAGCTTAACGCCCTGACTGATAAGAACTGTGCGTTTCTGTACCAACTCACTCTGCCTGTCTATAAACAGCAAGTCTCCACATGTCGTCACTGTCACTTCACAATGACGGTTAAATGTGGAAAACTGCTCAAAAGTGTTGCACAAACCTGGACGAGTCACTCAGTTGGAGGTTTAAAGTAAAGTCAGAGCGGGCATCAAACCCGCGCCCTCTAAAACCAGCAGGTTGTCTTATTGGCTCAAGAGCAGTGATGGATTGTTTGTTTAACGCTGACACTGCAGCGTGAAGCATATTCACACCCCGTTAATGCTAACAGAGGGGAAAATTGTGGTTTGGAATAATACTGCCTGGTGCTGGGCGCTGTGTTTGAGGGCTGCCTCTAGTGGCCGCAGACGGAATCACAGCAGTCAAATAAAGTCCTCTCTGATTTCTCTGCAGGAGCCGTTTGCCACCGACACAGCCGATGTCTTCATCAATGGACTGAATGCTGGGGCTGTTAGCTGCAGCACGCTGTGTTCCTCCGACCCTCTCCACTCCCTGAACCACAACCAGTTCCCAACACTCCACTGCGGCTCCTCCAGGAGTCTGAACCAGAACAGTGATGCTAAGCGGCAGAACATCTATGAGAACTTCATGCAGGAGCTGGAGATGGGTTGCAGCAGTACGGCTGACAGGACGGAGCCATCAGAGGGGGACGGAGACGAGGGTGAGGAGGACGAGGAAGAGATAGATGGGGATGTGGAGGTGGGAGAAGGGGAGCAGCTGGATGTCCTGTTTGAGAAGGAGCAGGGTGTGGTGCGGCGGGCCGGATGGCTCTCTTTCAAACCTCTCATCACTGTTAACAAGGACAGAAAGCTGGAGCTGGTCGCCCGCCGCAAGTGGAGGCACTACTGGGTCACACTGAAAGGTACGGCCGCCTGCAAGGACCAGAAAACAGAAAGTTGAGTTCAAGTTTCAGGATTAGATCTGATCTTATTTTCAGTGAAGGGCAGAAAACTTGCGTAGGAGAAGTCTGGTGATGCCTTTAGTGCCTCTGCTAGAGCTGAAACCAGGCTTATGCTGCATAAAAGGCAGCAAAAGAGTCTTTGTGCACCTGAGGCACAGTGTGAGTTTCCAGGTTCCTCAGTGTCACTTTCGGGTTACATTAACCAGGATGTTTCCAGTTAGGCAGTGGGAAGGTCTATAATCAGCCAGCTGATTATAGATTCAGCATGTTTCAGGAAATACTGACGAGTAGTTTTTGAGTTGACTGTTAACCGACCAACAACTATTTATCACTTCTGCTCTCAGCACAGAGAAGGTTAGGACTTCTTCTTAAACCAGAGGAGTCGCCCCCTGCTGGGCATCAGAGAGAATGTAGGTTTAGGCACTTCTAAATGAAACTTGATTTTAAAAAAAAGTGTTCTGTTTCATGTTAAACATTTTACTGAAGTCTTTACCATCTGTGGCATCAACAGCTAAAATTTATAAATCTCTGTGAAATAAACTATTTAACGTAGAATTAACGATGGATTTTGTCTGTTCAGGTTGCACTCTGCTGTTTTACGAGACATATGGGAGGAGCACCGGCAGCGCCGACCAGGAGCTTTCTCCTCGCTACGCTCTCCTGGCTGATGACAGCATCGTCCAGGCCGTCCCTGAGCACCCAAGGAAGGAGCATGTCTTCTGTCTGAGCAACTCGTATGGAGACGTGTACCTGTTCCAGGTGAGGGAACCGCCAGCACACTGAGAAACATGATTTTACTGGAGTATCCTTGAATGCAGCACCAGCATAAGCAGCTGTGGTGTTGGGACATTTCTGAGGTTTTCTCTTCATTCTTTCATTCTGTGATCGCTTTCCTC
Organism: Aulonocara stuartgranti; assembly: GCF_965226115.1. Lineage (NCBI taxonomy): Eukaryota > Metazoa > Chordata > Actinopteri > Cichliformes > Cichlidae > Aulonocara > Aulonocara stuartgranti. The sequence goes on from NC_138951.1 coordinate 26,213,369, forward strand.
CAACTGCTGCCTCCATCTTTTTTCCCATCGCTGTGGCTCATTTGTGAGCAGCGTGAATGAACGGGGTGTGGCGTCACACCAGCATTTGGTTTTCTCACCACAAACATCCACACTGTGGGACTTTCTCTGCGTGTCTTTCTGTTGGTAATGACTGTGAGCATTTCCCCCTCTGCTGCCAGCTCCACACCACCCACACCGAGGAGCAAGCAGACAAACAAAGAGTAGATTTTACTTTTACTCCGACAAAGAAGAGGAGGCACAGATGTGTCGAGGCCCCGGATGAACTCGTGGCGTTCCTTCTAGTCGATCTTGAATGACATGAGCGGCAAAAGTCTGGATGTCAGAGGTCAGCGGGGATAAAAAGAGAGGCCGATTATTACCTGTACTCTCGTTGGTAAAGGTGATGTCATCATGTAATTTAATAATTTATTTCTGTGATCACCTCCTCAAACTTTTAGGAGCTCCTCTTGATTCCCAGAGTCACTCTGACTAATGCAGCAGAGTCTGCAGACACACAAATCACCTTCCTCCCAGAGGAGGAGGTGGAGGCTTTGTCAAGGGCTGAAAGCAGCTGAAGATGACGAGCGGAGAAGGCTGAAAGCCTGCTAATGGGAATCACGACACCCAGCTAATTACTGCAACAAATGTTCCTCTTTACGATGATGACTTGATGAAGAGCGAGTTTTAAACCCTGCCACACGTCCCCTCGTAAACAAAAACAGCTGTTAACATCAGGACATTAAGTCTGCTGCTTAAACGCAGAAACCAGACCATCAGAGGATGACTGAGCCTTGCTTCCTGCTTTCAGCAGCAAATTTACATTTAAAAGTTTCTGTATTTAAGGTTTTTGTTGTTAAAACAAAGCGCAATCAGCAGCTGAATATTCAGAGTTAATAAAGCAGGAGGCTCAAAGTTTAAATTAAAATCTGTCTGACTCCATCTTGTCTCGCCCTCCAGGCCACCAGCCAGACTGACCTGGAGAACTGGGTGACGGCAATCCACTCGGCGAGTGCCTCTCTGCTGGTGAAGCGTCAGAAGAAGGAGGACACACTGCGCCTCCTGCGCTCTCAGAGCCGCTCGCTGCTCCACAAGATTGACATGGATGGGAAGATGAAGAAGATGGCCGAGCTGCAGCTGTCCATCATCAAGGAGCCCAAGAGCAGGAAGGCGGTGGAGAGCCAGGTGAGTGCGGGGAGAAGTGGTCCGGTCAGGGCGGACAGCACGTTGGTATTATCACCTACACCGGTCCTGAATATGGGCAATGCTTTAGAATGACCCTCACAGCCATCTTTGAGTGAAGCACACATGAACATCAGACCCGACTCTCGCCTTGTTGTCTTTGAGCTTCACGATACCTTCAGTGTCTGAAGTTTGCTGCTGTCTCTGTGTTTGTTGCAGAGAAATTAGACGATCCTGAAACTGTGCAGCAGACTGTGTTTCAGTTTAAGGGTTTCTTTTCTGCTCAGCATCAGTGTGAGTCAGTTAGGTTTCATCAGCATTGCTTCAACGGACATCAGGTAACAGCTGTAAGAGGAGAACTGTCAGTAAATCTTGATGAACGTGCAGTTTCTGAGTCTGTGGATGGACTTTGTTGTGCCACAGATTAGCTTCAGGCTGTTTTGCGGGTTTCTTTGTTCTTGTTGTTAATTTCCAGTGACAGCAATGTGCAGACAGAGAACGTATCATTTAGCAGCCTGCTAATCTTTCCTCTGAACTGTGAAACTGATCCCAGCGCTGCAGTTTGAACTCTGAGATTAGAGGCTAATCTTCCTGCTCAACATTCAATTACACATTTACTGAGAGGGAGGGGAGGGCAAACAGAGGAGGAGAAGGAGAGCCTCGATTTATTGGAGAGAGTCCAGCAAGAGAAGAGGAAGGAGGGGAGGAGAGGAGAGGAGATGAAAGGGAGGACAGGATGGAGGGATGAGGGATAATGGGTGATAATCACACAGTAAGGGACAAAATAACTTCATCACAACAGAGACTGAAGCAGGAATTGACAGCAGCAGCAGTCTGCCCCACCCAGGAAATACACTTTACCTGATGAGTGAATGGAGAAAAGATGGCTTCTCTCAGCGCCTTGCCATGACTCACTGACCATGTTTCATGGTTTTCATGGCCGTCTGATGAGTTATTATCATTGTTTTATACAGAAGCTGTGTTTATGTGTGACCCTGTGTGTGCTCAGATCCAGCAGTGGGAGCAGAATCTGGAGAAACTGAACCTGGATCTGTTCAGGCTCAGGTGCTACCTGTCCAGCCTGCAGGGCAGCGAGCTCCCAAACCCAAAGAGCCTCCTCGCTGTGGCCAGCAGGCCCTCCAAGAGCATGCTGGGACGCCTGGGAGTCTTCTCCGTGTCCTCCTTCCATGCTCTGGTAAGTAGAGGCTCGACGCTTCCCTTTTTTTAAAAAAAAGAAAGGAAGAAGGAAATTAACCAAATCTGCCTCTCTGGACTCTCACAGGTGTGCAGCCGAGAAGAGGCCACACTGAGGCGGCGCTGCCGGTCTCTTTCGGGAGGAAACCGGAGGAGGGGTCTGCCGTCCTCCCTGAAGGTCCTGGATGATCTCAACAGGCGCGGCAGGGGTGGCAAACACTCAGCTCACCAGGTATTACACTGCACCCTTTTCTTGTCCAGTTCAGTGCTGTAGTATGGTGAGAGGCAGCGTGCACCCTTCTGAAAATAGTTTGAAAGGTGAAATATTCACATGGAGTCAGAGACAGGTTTAAGAAACGTTCTACTCTGAAGTCTTTTCACATGGACGACTAAAACCAGCTCATCTGATTCAAGCTGAACTCATCGTTCCTCTCTGCTCTCTAAAAACAGCCCAGAAGAAGCGTGCTGTCATCTGTCGTTACGAGGCTAAGTTTAGCCTCTCCTCAGTGCATCATCCAGCTGCAGTTACCATCATGCCTGGCTCCTGACGGTCCCCTCGTGATAAACAGTGGGTTATTTTTGGCCTCTGAGGGTCCGGAGGATAAATCTGTCAGCGCCACTTTGCTTTGTCGTGGATTCTCGCAATTCAACTGAGCCAATACACGCTCAGTGGAAAAACTGCCTCATAGTTTCATAGCTGCAGCGTCTACAGGATCGCAGCACGTTACCTGCTCCCTCCTGCCCTTGAGCAAGGAACTGCGCAGGATGCTTCCAAGCAGTAACTCCCGCTCTGAGCCAAACATCTGTGGATACCTTGGTGAGGGGAATTCTAGCCACATTCTGCCTTTGTTCGACTGAGAGTCCTGCTTCGAGCTGAACGCCTAATCAGTCAGCTGTTTATTTCATCTTACACAAAACCGACCAATCAGAGAGCTCAGAGGGCTTTTTGTATGCTGTCCTGCTCTTGAAAGTCAGAATGATTTATTTCCAGCAACTTTTTATTACCATAATTCATTTTTCTTCGAAATGTAATGAATGTAGGGCGTAATAAAGCCTTCTGAGCTGCTGCACCTCTACTTGTTGTGTGTTGAAGCCCAGCAGACGGTAACACAGAAAGGTCTTTCTGTGGACAGAGACGTCTTCAGGCTTGATGGAGGTGTTCGTAGTCAAGCCTGCGGCAGCTTGTTCTTTGTGCTGAGCACTTGTGGTCAGACAGACCTGCAGCATGTTTGTGTGCAGCTGGATCTCCATTCCGGTTCTGCTTTCAGATCAGATCTGATGCTGCAGGCTGTGGTTTCCGGGTGGAGCAGCTCCACTAGAGGACATGTGGAGCTGATTGCTGCTCGCTGTGTCAACTCTGCAGGAGATATACACTTACCGGAACTCGCCGCCTCCATTTCACTGCCATGTCGGGGGGTGGGGGTCATTACTGTAAAATCCTTGAATCCTTCCAGAAAACAGAAGTTTTCGTACTGACGAGTGTTTCCTGCTTAATGTTGGTCTCCAGTCATCATGTGACTCACTGTGTCCAACCGTCCACTCAGACCACAGTTACGACTGTTGTGGATGTTTTAAGGTGGTGTCGAGGAAAGGCATGCGAGTCCACGATGATGATGATGCCGATGTGTTCAGTGTCAGTCGGTGGTCCCAGACTCCAGGCAGGCTGATGGCGGCTTCACAAACCTGTAATTTCAGTGCAGCTCAACCTGCTCATTTTTTCCCATGATTCCCTGGGGCTAATTTAGGTTTTGATGCAGGACAGAATTAAACATCCCAAGTCTTTTATCATTTTTAATTACGTTTAAATATAGGAGGGAGTATTTTTAGTTTGTCTTTAGTCATGACTGTGTTTGTGTGTTTGTGTTTGACTACAGCAGTACATTATGTGGACTTTGTAGAAAGCAGCTCACTGGTTAAAGATCATGACGCTTACAGAAGTCGCGTCGCTCCTTTGAAGCACCGTCAGGAAACACTCGGGTGGATGTGAGCGACTCTGAAGCAGGAGTCACTGATCTTTTGCTGATTAAGCAAATATGAAACAGGTTATCGCTCAGAGAAAAGACGACTCAAGCTGGAAGATGATGTGACACTGATACTTGTGTTCAAAATTGTCACCCATCAAACTCACCAAGGAGGAAAAGGAGGAGGAGGTGGGAGAAAGAGGAGGAGGACAGTTTGTTTAACTGCACAGCTTTTTGAGGACAACCTTCTGAAGAGGAGGAGGTGGGAGGAGGAGAAGGAAGGGGAGGAGGTGATTGAGAATTAAAAGCTTCCAGGCTGTTTTATTCTGCCAGGATTTCTTTGTTCCTGAGAGTTAATCCTTCACAGGAGGCAGGAGATGACTCCAACACCTCCTCTCCACATGACCTCCCCACCAAACCCCACCTCCTGTTGTCACATGACCTCCACCTTCTTTCTTCTGCTCCCCTTTTAACCTCCTTCCTCCCCCTGTGTCTCCTCTGTATCCCACTGTTCCTCTTTACCCTTTTGTCTCCATATTTCATCTCCTGTGATCTTTTCAGCCAATCAGAGCTCCGGATTCTTCACAGGCTTTTCTTATTTTCCAGTCCACCTCGTCGCTTTAAGTCCTGTGGAGAAAGTCTGAATTTTAAGAATCACCTGCCTATTAGTTTAATGATTTTATAGTTTTCTGCCTTTAAAGCTTCAGTTTATCTATGTTTTTATCAAATGCATTGATGATTTTACTGATCAGAGCTTATAGAAGCTAATCGGTTATAATAACTGAAGGTAAACCTCGTAGGTCGCTCAGTCCTTTAAAACCTGTGCTGATGAGTTAAAAGTTTAATTGAAAGTAAAATTCTTCCTCTGTGCTTCTTCTGCAGAATCTGGACTGCGCTCCCAAACAGATGGAGGCAGCGCCCCCTGCCGGTCATAGTGCAGATCTGCCGGTGTGTTCACTGACTTACCTACAACTTCTCTTTAATTTTTTTCTGCGGGCAGAATGATGATAATTACTGGATTTGTATTCACATGATTCCTGCGAGGTCATTCTCCCGGTTCACTCTTCTGTGTGTGTTTTCAGTTGCGTGATGAACAGCAGCTTCCAGCTGTTGGTGTTTTTACTCTGAACATCTGTCGACCTGACGGCCACAAAGACTTCGGTGAGAAAGAAAAACTCATCACTGAATAAATAAAATTCGTATAAAAACATGACTGGTTTGTCTTCTGAGAGGATAAATAATAAGCATATTTACCTGTGTGTGATGTGCTTCTTCTTCTGTGAATCTGCAGGTTTTGCAGTGACGGGTCACGTGGACGGAGCGGGAAAAAGTCATGTTTTTGTCAGCGAGGTGGACCCGCTGGGACTTTCATCCAGAGACGGTAAAACAGAGAATGGTTTCAGGTTTTATTTTGAGGGAGACCCTGCATTTCTGACAGTTTGAGGTTTTGAAGGTGTCCAGCGGGGGGCGCTCGAGGCTCTGCTATCAGGCTGTCACCTGTGCAGCGCTACACCTCCAGAATGGGAAAAACCCTGTCTGTGTTTAGGATTTTAAAAAATGTAGAAACTTTAAAAAACTTTAAAAGATGCAGTTTAATTTTTCTGTTTCCAATCAGGCCTCAGGGCCGGAGACGAGGTCCTGGCTGTTAACGGCGCTCCTGTGTCTGGACTGGACCTGGACCTCCTGCAGAGTCTCTTCAGACATCAGAAGCTGCAGCTGCTGCTGAGGAGGGATGAGTCACCTGAGGCCGAAGAGCCTGCCGACCTCTGGCCCGACCACGCTGACCCCTTCCACCCCGGCCGCCAACCACCGGCCACGAACATCCACACCTGGATCACAGGTACAGCAGAGACGCTCTGGTAACAGCATCATAATGTTCAAACACATTTCACATTTATATCAAACCGATTTCCACTTTTAAATATAAACTCAACCATTTTAGTCACAGCTGTTTTATTGATCAGATTCATTTACAGAAACCAGAATCAAAGGCTTTTATTGTGAAGGCCACTTAAAGCAGCAGGAGTTCTCCTGTAAAGATCACAGATCACATTTCTTCTTCATCTCACAGATTCCTCTGTCATCACAGATGCAGACAGCATCCTGCCTCCCGTTTTCGATGACACTTCTTCGAGGATACCTCAGGACACCAAGCCCTCAGAGGAGGTGAGCTTCAGTCTGTGACAGTCTGAGAACATCTGGATTTTTTTAAAATGGTTGTATGTTATTCATGACCAAGCCACTTGTGTTTTGCTTTGATCGGCGATAACCCCGTCATATGAAATCAAGAAGTTTTATGAGGATGTGATTGGTTTCCAAAGAAGGCAGCTCAGACTTACCTGCAGAAATCCTCCTGTGCCTCCTGGAGCTCCACCCCCCACCTCTGTGCACATGACCTTTGGTCAGCCTGATAATCCAGCTTACACAGTCAGGAGTGTTTGTAAAGTCAGAGCTGAGGGATTAACGTTTTTCCCTGGAGAAACACAACTTGTAGGTGTTGTTTTTGACCGCCTCTTCATTTCTGACGACGGCGGAAGGAGTATCAGGTGACCTCCGGCCCCAACTGATCCTCTTCGTCGTTGTTTCACTCCTTCGTCATGGGTGCTCTGTGCTGGGTACTGCCGATGGAGGAGGACTGGGAGACTCTGGAGGAAGAGGAGGAGGATGGAAGGGAGGTGTTCCCCGGGGTGGGGCTCCTGGAGCGGCTGCTGAGGCTCCTGGACAAGGTGGCAAGCTGCCTGGGCTGTTGGCGTCCCGCTGACGGCGTCGTCCTGCTGGTAAACGGGCTGCTGGTTGGTGTAGAGCTGAAACTTGGTGTAGAGGAAATGATCACAAGTGTTTTCTGTGCTTTAGATTTTCTCAGTGTGAGACGGTTGTGCACGCCACTATCACAGCGTTACGTGTACAGACGCCCACAGGACTATGTTGTACCTGCTCAGACAGAAAGTAGGACAATAGGAACAAGTCACCACCTGAGAGAATGTCAGCACAGGACAGTAATCCCAGCCTCAGATGTCCCGGGCGGCTCAGAGTCAAACAGCTGCTCCTTCGTGAAACAGTTTAGATACCTTAGGACTGACGAGGATCCTCCTGGAGGAGCGGGAAACCTCTTTTTGAAACATCAAGTAACATCAAATATTTGAGGCTAATATTCCAATTAGTGAGATAAAATCAACTATAATCACCCTGAAAAAGCAGAGATAATTAATTGATTTAAAAAATTAAGATAAAAACAAGTCCTGGAGCTCAAAAGTGAAGCTGTTAAAAGGTTCTTCTGTTTACACAGCATCTTTTGATTCTTCATGAACTAATTGATTGTTCGAGTTAATAAAACTGTCACGCTGTGATCGCGCTAACCTAAAGATCTTCATCTTCAGTGTTTTTGGAGTCAAAGGTCAATCCTGCACTCTCGACCATCCAAAGACTCATTGGTTTCTTTCAACTCGACTCCAAACAAGCACCAGTTGCTGCTGTTTAGGCCTTTGATGCACTTATTTGCACATTAATATCCCGTGTTTGATCATCTTCCAGTTCATTATCTGCTCTGCTGAAACCTGGAGGTGGGTCTTTAGTTCTTCATCGAAACTGCTCCTCACCTCCATGAACAGTTGAATTGAACATGTCTGGGCAGTCTTTTTCCCACATGTTCAGATCTCAGGGCACTCCTCCTTCCTCGAGTTTAAAGTGCAGCGACGCTTCCTCACCGCTTATCAAAAGCTCTGCAGCTTCAGGGTGAGTGCATTGGAGCTCAGAATTCATCAGGCTGTCGGCGCTGCGTTAGAGGCTGGCAGCCCAGATTATGATGACGGATGAGGCAGCCAATTGGTTAGCAGCTCGTCCTCAGTCAGGGTCATAGCAGCAGCGGCGCTCAGACTGGGAACAGGTTTGTGTTTGTCTGTTTGGATTTTGGTGTTTGTGTGTTTAACCTTATCTCTGGCTCAGCGGCTTCCCAGACCTCCCCAAAATCCAGCAGAGAGATTAACCTCCTGCTCCACTGATCCTCGTTCTCCTGACTCAGAGCCACAGTTCTCTCCGGTTTGTCACTCAAGTTTGAGTGTGAGTGGAACAAAAATCAGTTACTGGACTTCCACCTGGGATCCATGCATCTTCTTCTGCTTATCTAATTCACGGTCATGTGGGAGCTGAAGAATACCCCAGCTATAATAGGACCGGGGGGGTGGGGTCTGTTTTCTGATTTTTCTTCTTTATTGTCAAGCACATGAACAGTGGTGTTGTCCTGAATGATTTCATTGAGCTTTGGTTCCTGTGTTTCCCTCCCAGAACTTAGACCAGGTCTACTCGCTTTACCAGACCTTTCCAGAAGGCCAGACAGGAGATGGCGACAACCCCAAAAACCCGTACGGCAGAGAGGTCAGCCTGCAGCCGGTGAGCCCCACCCACCTAAGCGTGTGTCAGCGTCTGCGTAAGGTCATCCAGGAGCTGGTCGACACCGAGAAGTCCTACGTCAAGGTCAGAATACAACAGCAACAGTAGTACTACTGTGGTACTACTGCTAGTACATCTGATATGTTAATGGACGCGTTTTGACTCATTTTCAGCTCCATGTTTTTATTCTTTGTCTCTACAAGAGTAGCTTTGCATGATTCAGTTCAAAATAATCCTTCCTTATCTTATTCTGGTCCTTCAACCTTTTACCCTCTCCTTTGTCTGAAACATGCTGTTTTAGCTCCTCCCACTTATGTCTAGATTTCTTCTGATTGGCTGCCCCTGATATTACCATTTTGGGGATTTCCCCTCTCTGTGACATCATACTAAACCAGGAGTAGAAAAAACTGTGTGAAACTCCAGTTTTTTATCAGTTTATTTATAGAATAAAATAAAACAGAAACTATTTTTTTTTATGTTAAAGTGATAAAGAAATCTATTCTTATGATTTTACACACAATTTGTACAGTTTTAGTTTTAAATGGTTGTATAAAATGGGTCCCTTACAAATATTAAAAGAATCTGCTATATTAATATTTTTGTCTTAATTAGAGTGTATGCTTAAACATCTTTATATCTTCAAACCTGTGTGTTTAAAACTGCTGGAAAGATCTTACTATTTGATTCGAGCCGATAATTAAATTTGAAAAAAGAAATTAGACTTTGATTAATATCAGAACATTTTTTTGGTTCTGTTTCAGGATCTCGTCTGTCTGTTCGACATCTACCTCACCCCCCTGCAGAAGGAGACGTTCCTCAGTAAAGACGAGGTAAAGACGAGCCGACAGTAAGTGACGGTTGTGAAGTGAAGGTTGTGGTTGTGACTCTGACCGCAGTGTGTCTCTCTGTCACTCTGTCAGATGGAGGCGCTGTTCGGCAGTCTGCCAGAGATGTTGGACTTTCAGAGAGTTTTTCTCCAAACGCTGGAGGAGAGAATCGCCGCCTGTCCGAACTTCAGCAGCCTGGAAACCCCCGAGCAGTTCAAGGTGAAGGTCCATCAGCTGGTTCAGACAGATTTTATTTCCTTCATTTATTTTTTTATTTTATTCTTTTTGTTTTAGTTGTGCATGCATGCAAGTTTTATTGTTTTATTTATTTAAGCTCCAGTGATTTATTTTGGCCCTGTGATGTTTTACTTTTATGCATTTTTTTCCCCAATTGTTAAAACTGATATATTTATTATATACTCCATTTCGGGTCCATTATTATTATTGTTATTTTATTTTTTACTTAGTTTGTTTATTTTTTAACAATTTATTTAATTACATTATATACATAGTATATATTTTTTGAGATATTTTGTCTTTTCACAGTTTATCTTTTTTTTATTTTTTTGTACATTTTATTCATTTATTAACTCTATTTTATTTATTTTAAGCTGTTAACATATTTCTCCTTTTTAAATGTTTCAATATTTTAAATGCGGAATTTCCATATTTTAATGAACAAAAGTTTTTATTTGCTTGTTCGATGGGTTTAGTTTTTTCACACCTCATTTGTGTTTCATTCAGAAACTCCTCTTCCCATTGGGTGGATCATTTCTGTACTACGCCGATCACTTCAAGCTCTACAGTGGCTTCTGTGCGAATCACATCAAAGTCCAGAAAGTTCTGGAAAGAGGTGAAAACACAGTCTGAGCACTTTAAACTCATTTAAGCAGCACTCCATTTAACCTTTAACCCTGACCACCTGTGACGCAGCCAAAACAGACGCAGCCTTCAAACAGTTCCTGGAGGCCAGAAATCCGACCAATCAGCACTCGTCTTCCCTGGAATCATACCTGATCAAACCTGTTCAGAGAGTCCTGAAGTATCCGCTGCTGCTCCGAGAGCTCGTGTCCCTGACAGATGCAGAGAGCCCCGAGCACACACACCTGACAGGTAACCCAAACATACACCTGACAGGTAACCCACACACACACCTGAGAGGTAACAGACCTCACAGTATTGTATTTAAACATGTTTTGTGACCAGCTGCACTTCCACTGTCATCCACTCAGAGGCGCTGCGAGCAATGGAAAAGGTGGCGAGTCACATCAACGAGATGCAGAAGATCTATGAGGATTACGGCTGCGTGTTTGACCAGCTGGCAGCAGAGCAGAGTGGAGCCGACAAACAGGTAAACACAATGACACACACACACACACACTTGAGCGTCACCTGTGTGCATCACGTACCCTGAAGGGTTTTTTTTTCCTCCACCCTCAGGTGACGGAGATCTCGATGGGGGAGTTTCTGGTCCACTCGTCGGTGGTCTGGTTGAACCCACTGCCCTCTCTGGGTCGCTTGAGGAAGGAACCAGAGCTGACGCTGTTTGGTGGGTGAAGTCTCTTCTTCACACTTCTTTACTTGCACAGGTAATAACTGATGGAGAATAACACAAGTCTGTCTTTGTCCTCAGTGTTCAAACGAGCCGTCATCCTGGTTTACCGTGAGAACAGCAAACTGAAGAAGAAGATGGTGAGTGCACGTCTACTCTTCATCTCCTAATTTGTATAACTGAACAGATTTGTATGTCTATTTATACCAATGTAAACAAAAAAATACAGTGACAAAAAAATTAACAAAGTGTTAAAAAAATGATATTAAAAATGCAAATCTGTCAATTAAAAAGTAAAACAATATGTGTTATGTGTTAAAGAATATTTAAAAATATCAAAAGAATATCAAAATAATGATCATAACAAAGATATAAATCCCATAAATGAAATCACTTAAAATTTCCTTTTCAACTATAATATTGTTGTTCTTTTCATTTTTTGATAAAGTAAAACCAAACATATGAGAGATAACATCACATTTAAATAAATCTAAACACTGTGAGGTTTTAAAAGAAAGATGGAGGCCAAAAATGTCTAGTTTTTAAGTCAAATATCAATAAAAATCTATTTGGCTTAATCTGTTTTTTCCTGTATTGGCAGTAATGGGCTTCCATACAACTGCTGGTTTCTATTAATTTCTTCAAAGATCATCTCAGAAAAACTTTAACCTGGTTCTGGAGAGATGATCTGCTTCTTTGTCTTTACAAATGTAATCCTCGTCCTTGATTGGCTCCTCAGCTGTAAACACATCAACGCGATGTCACTGAATAAAAGAAAAAAACACCTCCACCTGTTCTTGTTGTCAGTTTTTATGTTTTTTTCTCACAGACCTCGTCCCGATCAGCTGACCTTGACCCCTTCAGATTCCGCTGGTTAATCCCAGTTTCAGCGGTCCAGGTCAGACCGGCTAACATCACAGGTGAGTGACCAATCAGAGTGAGGTTTGTTACTGCAGTGCTGGTGCAACAGCTCTCCAGCAGGAGGCGCTGTGACGGTCTGAGCTCACTGTGCTGTGTGTGTAGGTTCTGAGGACTCATGTGTGTGGGAGCTGGTTCACAGTCGGTCTGAAGTGGAGGGACGACCAGAGACGGTGTTCCAGCTGTGCAGCAGGTACGGACAGCCAATCAAGTTCCTGTGGTGGTTCTCGACTCTGTGCATGATGATGTTAAGCTTCAGCTCTGTGTTTGTATTTCAGCGGTTTGGAGACAAAGGCCAGCGTGCTGCGAGCCCTGCGCTTGCTCCTCAGAGACCGAGCTCCTGTGGGATCCCTGAGGAGGAGCAGGCTGTCTACGGCTGAGAGAAGCGCCTCCTGGAGGAGGAGGCAGCAGCGCCACTCTGACACCCAGAAGACAATTCCTCACCAGCTGCAGGAGAGCTGCAGGTCTGACGGCGTCCTGGGCGACACATGCTCAGAGCCTCTGCTGCCGAGCCACGCCTCCAGCTCCAGTGCCGCTGCAGGGATGAGAGGCAGACTCTGCTCCCTGACTAGCGAGCTGGAGGCCCAGCTGCAGAGGCTCAACTTCAGAGAGGAGGAGGTGGAACAAAGAGGGACATCTATAAGTGAGGAGGAGAAAAATAAGCGGAGCTCTAGCCTACGGCGAAGTCCTGGAGATCTGCAGGACCTCAGCAACCTGCTGGAGAGAGACTTCAGCGTTCAGAGCATGACCTCGATGATAAACGAGGACTGCTTCTATGACCCCCTCCTGGGGTTACAGACGACCGCCGCCATGCCCGCAGTGTAGGGACAAAGCTAACATGCTAACACAAGGAGGATGGTCACAATGTGGGGAGTCTAAATAAATCCAGACGATTGAGCTGGAAGTTTATCACACCTGCTCCACAGACCTGAACATGGAGGTCCACGCTGACCAAAAGGTGCCATCTGACGAGGTTCGGGTCATTTTCGAGAGTGTGAAGCAGCTTCATTCCTCACACATCGCCTCCTGCAGGTCATCACAGGTCACTACACCAAAGGAAATGCTGACAGACTAACTGACCCTTTGAGAGGATCTTCATCTCTCCAACACTTGAACTGTTCTCAGTGAGACAATGAGATAGCAGGACATCTGTCCAGCCCTCTGATTGGCTGCGAGATTCATGACACTGAAACCTTCAACAAATAAAAAAGGTCTGGAGGTGGATTGATAACAAATTTTTGTACAAGAGGAAGTCATATCAGCCAATCTGGGATTTTTTTTACTGATCTCTCTGATTCAGCATTAAAAGCTCACCAGTGATTTAATGGTAACAAAAATAAACAGCAGTCGAACGTCACCGGAAAGTGAGAGAAAAGAGTCTGACAATAAAGTCCAAGAAAAATGTAAATTTAAAGAAAACGTGTAACACTTTGAAACATCAGTTCATGCAAGTTCTTAAATTCCTAAAATTCATTTTTAATTTATGAATTTTTTTTGTTTGTTTGTTTTTAGTCTCAAAAAGAAATTTGATTTGTTTATATTTAAAAATAAGATTTTATTCTCATAAAATTACAGGTTGATCTCTCAGAAATGTGACCTCTTTCCACAAAAGTGCACCTTTATTTTTTTAAATATCAATATCATTACCTGTTAACCTTTAAAATTACCGTTATTTATGCAAAAAAAAACCCAAAAACATTTGGCAAGCAGTTTTTAGTTTTTTCATTTAAAATTTTTTTTGAGTGTTTTTTTTTTCTTTCTGAATTTTTTTTAATTTTACATTTTCTTTAAATAAATTACTTCAGCTTTGAAATAATACGTTTATGTTGCCCTCACAGTAAAACTTTATTCTATCAACATCTTTAAATATAGCTTTCTCTAAAAAACAATTTTATCTTCAAACTACTGAAATTCCTGCATGAAATTCAGCCTGAAAAGTGTCTTTTTCTTTACACGAGTTTATAATAATCTGTCTTTTAAAATGTAAATTTATACCAAATTTTTCAACTTTATTCTCAGTCTTTTTTCTCTAACAGAGGCTCTGAAACTGTAGACCCATCTCAGGCATCTCGCTAACACAGCTCACAAACCTCAAAGAACAAACAGAATCATTTGTCTCAGAGACAAACTGCAGACCTCACAAAACTTTCCAGAAACTGGAGTGTTCTTTCTAAAAATTCCTCGAGAGAACATGGTGCTCAGTTCTTTTCACTTAACCAAGCGTCTCTCTGAAGGGTCCAACCAGCTCAGTTTCATCTTGTTCGCTAATGATGGACCAAACCGAATGTTGGACTTGCTGCCTGAACTCGGCGACAGCTGTCAAACTCTTGTGTTGTAAATATTCTTGTGTGCAGCACTCATTTTGAACTTTTCTGTCTAACAGAGAAACTTTCTTGACAAAAGCAGTTTCTGGAAAAATCTGGAGCTGCTGGATCAAAGCCTTCAGTCGAGTTTTTATATTTATATATTTGTAATGTTTTGTTGACCAAGCACTAGAGAGACACCAGTGTTTTTATTTTATATTTGTGTTTTATATTTTCTAAAATGTTAAAGTATTTGGTAATTTATTTTCTTAAATATTTGTTCAAGGCAAATAAATGAAAAAAATATTTAATTAAAGATTTTTGACCTGAAATGCTCCTCCTATTGCTGTTTATTCAGTCTCTGAACAGAAAACTTCAAGGCCTTGTGACCAGCTGAAACCCCCCTGGCAACCACTGGTTGCTAGTGGGTGGTTAGCTGCGGCTAGCCGTGGTTTGCATAGAAGACGCTGACTTTTCTCAAAACTCGCCCCAGCTGCTCACTGAGTAGTTGTAAAGCTGTCAGGGAAAAAACAGAAAAGATTCACTGAAGTGGATTTGTGATGCTGCAGAGCTCTGTCTGTGCACTGCTGAGTAAAGCTGAGGTCCCTGTGCTCTCTGCAGGTCTCATTATTAATGTAAAGAGATAATAAAATCTTATTCTTTCAGAATTTGTATGTGTCTTGGGCAGCTATCCTCCCCTTGCCTCCAGTTCTCCACTTTGCGCTCTACCCTCCAACATTAAAACACCGACACCTTGTGCAGCGGTCCACGAGCTACAGACACTCTACAGGCATACCTAACCCAGCAGACTCTCGTTGTTCTTGTCATGAAGTCGTGTTTGTTTCATGAACATTATCATTTCCTGTGATGATACTCAGATTTCCTCCTTTCACTCATTTCAGTCTGACTTCACCTTCAGGGGAACAGGACGCTCAGCTCACTTTTGGATCTATAAATTAAATTTTAAAAAGCAGTGAAGGTAAAAACTGAGTGTGTGTGTATGGTGTGTGTTGTCTCTTCAGCTCTTGTTGCCAGAGTAACCGCTGTAGAAAGGAGGAAGAAAATTGGCACATTTATCATAAATTTACAGCTTTTTAAAACCTTTTAAAAACTCTGCATCTATTTGGAGACTGAACAGCTTGCCTCACCAAATGACATAATTTCAGACCTTTGAAGGCTTTAAACACTCATCGCTCAGTTCACCTAATGGTCACTGAGGAGCTGAAAGCTGGTCATGTGAGGATATTTCAGGCTCCGGTTGCCTAGGTGAACTTCTAACGTGTTTATTCACAGGTCGTATGTCAATCAACAGTGTTTTTCACTCTTATTGGACGTCTCTTGAGTCGCTCCCCGTAAAGTTCATCACTAGCTGGGTTTTGACTATCTAAGAGGGAGATAACTTGTGGTGGTGGCATTCTGTTTCAGCCCTACACTTGAAATCAGAGAGCTCTTTAAAACAACCTGTTTATTCAGAAATATAGTGTGATAAATATATATATGCACAACTTTGTAGTATCTAGAATAAAAGCATTTCTACCAGTAAAAGAGGAGAGACTGTGCAGCTGAACACACGCAGCGCTCCCTGTCCTTTGTTTTTTTTAATTTATTTATCATATAATCATATAATCCTATCATTATTTTTATTATTTTTTTTATCAGTAATATAAAAAAATCCTCCTGCACAGTTACTGTCACGTCAGGCAAAGAGCATCGGCAGGAACATTTAGACCTGATGTTTCCATCTGCAGCACAGAGACAGAGTCAGGCTCCTGTTAATTACATTTAAGACTTTTAATCCCGACTGAGGAACCTCTGAAGACCTGCAGAGACCCCGAAAGAGCTGGGGGCCTGATGAAGCCCCGGAGTTTTTAACTTCACTCTCGGCTTTCATAGTCAGTGTGAGCGGCAGGACATTTAAACACACATACAGGACAGGAGCTCACAGGGTTTTAGCTTAAACTCTCACCATCCATTCGGAAAGCTTGAATACTTTGATGTCAGAAGCTGTAAGAAACTGCTGGTGGTGGGAGGGCTCTGTATTTGTTCCCTTGAATTTGAGACATTTTTACATACAAAAACCTCTGAGCTTTTTATATTTCTACTCCTTGGATCTTGTTTGATTCCCTTTTCGTGTCCAGCCTGTCCCAGTTTCATCTCCGTGCTTTGTTACCCTTTTCGTCTCCCCAGTTTTGTCCCCGTGTCGTTCTGCTCTCTGTGTTTTTGTGGTTTTCCTGTCTTGGCTATGTCTTTCGTCCTGGTATTCATCTCTTTCCTGCGATCGTCAATCTGTGTTTCATCCTTTTATGCCTATCTAGTTACATCGTGTTCAACTGTGCTCCCAGGGGTGTCTACTCTGTCCTAATGTTCTCGTGTCTATATATTATCTGCATCTATATACATCTCCTGCATCTGGTCTTTGTTGTGTCCTCTCTCAGTGTATTTTCTCAGTGACTGTTTTTGCTTTTGTTTTCTTTACCTTTCTGCATAAAAATAAATCAGTGATTATTCTATCTGTGAATCCTGCATCAGTTTCATTTGCCCCGTATCTTCGCATTCAGGGGTTAAAATAGCCTTCACAATAACTACAGTTATGTGCAGAGTAATCTCTAGTGGGATGAGGTTGAGACGTTTTATTGATTGAATCAATAAGAGGAGGTAGGAGGAGGTCGGGGTGGATGAAGGGTTTACAGCCATCGTGCACCATGTTTGCTCAACTGAAAAAGAGATGCCAGAAAAAGAAAAGAACCAGAAAACATTTTTATAATGGTTCAGACAGTTTAACCATCAAGATATTAATTATTGACCCAGCACGGTGGCACAGAGGTTAGCACTGTTGCCGCACAGCAAGAAGGTCCTGAGTTCAATTCCACATCAGGCTGGGGTCTTTCTGAGTGTGAATGGTTGTCTGTCCCTGTGTGTTAGCCCTGCAACAGACTGGTGACCTGTCCAGGGTGTACCCCGCTTTTTGCCCTATGACAGCTGGGATAGGCTCTAGTGCCCCCCGCGACCCTGAAAAGGATGGATGGATGAAAAATCTTCAAATCTTGTGAGCCAAAAAATCTACATCAGCCTTATAATTTCTACTTATTTAAGCTATCTGTCTTTGACTTAAATGTTTAACTTCCTGTAATACCATTAATTTTGCTTTGGGATAAATATTTACTGATATTTCACCAACAACACAGAACTACTGTGACATGGAAGAAAAAACATCTATTAGCATGTTTAGGCTGACTTTAAAGCAGAGCATTTCTAATTAAACTGAAATGAAGCTACTTTAATAATTTTTATGATGAAGGTCAGTGTAACACACACACACACACACACATACACAGAGAGAGAGAGAGAGAGCGAGAGCGAGAGTCGTGTTTTAATATCCTTGTCAGGACATCTAATTGAAATAATAATAATAATAATAACTTTATTTATAAAGTGCTTTCAAATAAAGTGCTGAACAGCAATCTGACGATAAATAAGACAAATTTTTAAAAAAAATACAGTTAAAACCCAAACAACAGTTCGCCCTATGACAGCTGGGATAGGCTCCAGCGCCCCCCGCGACCCTGAAAAGGATAAGCGGAAGCGAATGGATGGATGGATGGATGGACAGTTAAAACCTGATAAAACAAAAGAGAATAGCAATTAAAACTTTAGCCATAGAATTAAGTCACGAAATAATGCTTTCCCCAGCCGCTAACTAACCATCAAAAATGAATGCTTAACCCTAACCCTCAGCCTAAACCTGACCATAACCTGACTGTAACCTTGACATTAAACCACATTTTGAGTGTCAAATATGCCTTCCGGATTTTGGTCCCCATAAGGTCTGTTGGTTCCCACAAGTACAGTAAACTTCTAATTTTTAGTCCCCACAAAGATATTAATACACATCCACACTCACACACGCTCACACACACTCTCAGGCTGTGTGTGTTGAGCATAGATAAAGCACTTCATTTATAACCCCCGCTGGTTGCTGACTGATGGCTGATGGAGCCTGGGGTGGGGGTGGGGGGGTTGTTTCTGCCAGATGGTTTGATTCAGCTCCAAACTATTATCACTGTGACTGAGGGGTCAAAGGTCAAACTGTCTACTTTAATGTGAAGCTAATTTCAGCTGTGTTGGGTGAAAGAATGAGGAATTGCACGGCTCTGTGGATACTGAGGAGGAGTCAGAGGAAATCCTTCCACTCTTCTTCATTCTTCCTCCTCGAGTCGGCTCACATCAGCAGAGTGTGAAGCAAAGATATCCACCCACACTGCTGAGCTCACACAGATTTATCACGTTTCTCCATCAGAGAAACAAACCACTGAGAAATCAGAAAGATGTTCCTGAATGAAAACGGCAGAATGAAAACGCTCATTTATTTATTTAGATTCATTCCCAAGTGATTACTGGCAACATTTTTATTTAGGCTGCTTTATGCCATAAATACACACTGATTCAGTGTGTGTTTTCATACAGAAACCAGTACATTAATTTTAAAAATATAACACAAGTAATTTACAAAATGTAAATTACAGGTGCATGAAAAGAAAAATCAATTAAATTTTATATAAAGTCGGTAACCATCCAGGTCGTCACAGTCTTGTCTCATCACAGAGGCCTCTTTGGTTAGCGTGGATTCCCGGGTGTTTCACCCCCGCTGGGTGGGGGACATCCCCACGGAGGTGGTCCTGAAGATCGTTGACCAACGAATCATCACAAGGTGTGAAAATTTTAACAATAATCTTGATTATGATAAATGCAAACAGATTTTTTTAAGTTAAACAAGCAACTGTAAAACCAAATTTAAACTCTCCCCATCCAAACAAGTCATAGAGACAAAATGATCTTTAAATAAAATAAAATAAAATAAAAATAATTTAAAATAGCGAAAATGCTTCTTTTTAATTAAAACAAAAGAATTTACAAAAAGCTGCACAAAGAAAACAATATATAAATAAAATGAAAAAATGTGAGAATTATTAAATGTAAAATACAAAAGATAAAAATAAAATTAATTTCTTTATTTTTGTCTTTAAACAAGTAGAAAAGACAGAAAACAAAGCTGCTCGCCAGTAATCAGACTTCCTGAACAACAGCAGAAAAACACAGCATTAAAAGAAAAACCTTAAAGGACAGAAAAGCAGCTTCTCAGTTTGTCCTCTGCAGCGTTCAGACATTCAGGCCCGCGGGCGGCCACTCAACCCTCCAGAGACCCGCCTCTAATAGCCCGCTGCCTGGTTTCACATCGCTGAGCAACACGGCAAGCGGCTGGATGTTAAAACAGGCTGTTCAGCATGTGCACGAACACAGAACAAGAGACCCAAACACTGCAGGAGGCTCGAAACACTTGATGTAAAGGAGCAGAACAATCTGAGGATCAAACAGCTCAAATAAATGATCAAGAAAACACCAAACAGCTTCTATAATATGAGGATGTACAAGTAACGGGACAAAATGAAAGACACAAACATGGCCTCTCACAATTATCTGAACATTTATAGATCAGTCAGAGATCTGGGACGACACGCACAGACGTTCATTAATAAATTGGACTGTTGGGAAATCTGGCGGTGCATTCAAGGACACTCCCACATCTAAGATTTAATGTCATAAAATGCAGGAAATAACCAAATCGTTACCGACAACAGCCCATAGAAAAGCATGACAGTGTTTCTGATTCAGTCAAACATGAATCACAGAATAAAAAGCGTTTCCCACTCAGGACAATAAACACCGCCACAGAGAAAAGACAGCTCAGCGCTGCAGTGCTACATTTATTATTATTGTTGTTATTATTATTAGTAGTAGTATTAGTAGTAGTATTATGTCACATGAAAGGAGTCGGCCTTCATCTGTTACTTTTGTAATATGACCTTAACCTGCATCAGTTTTACTGACATCATTTGTTTATTAGCATCTCGCCTCTGTCTGTTTTATATTTTGAATATTTTAATATTTTATTTTAAAGTTTCACACTCTCCTTTATAAAACACATGATTTATGTATGATATAAAATTATTAAGTTATTTTTTTTTAACAGGGCAAATTAAGTATATAATAAATATAAATAAATCTGAAATTATGGAAATACAATAAATATTATTGTATTTATTCACTCTGCAACTCTGTGCAGAGTGAATAAATATTTTTACACGAGTTCCTTAAACAGACGTTTACAAAAAGAGATTAAATTGTTCTTTTATCACTTTATTAAAATGATTCAGTAGATTTAGTTCTTTTCCAACCACAATTAGATCCCCAAAAAACCTGCATAGAAAAATGAACATATTGTGTTAATGTCACCAAATATTAAATATTCAACATGGAAAGCCTGAGTAGGCGAGGTCACCTGTGTCACCTGCCGTCGTCGGTGATGATGTCACAGCGGCTCGTGTTCCGAAGGCCGGATTTGGGCCAGGGAGCAGAAATGTGCCCACATCAACGCCGCAGCACCTCGCCGTGTGACCATGGTGATGACATCACCTCTGCGGTTCTCTGGTGGGAAACGCAATCGACTCTATTGTGTTTTTATCCATTTCTACTGTTTCTGTATCAACAGAACAACATTAATTACGCGGTGATGATGGCGGCAGTGACGCTAGTGTGTCTTTAAACTTGTGTTTTCCCACCGGCTGCAGAAACCCGACATATGTTTACAGGAAGCCGGTCGTGTCTGTGCAGGTCTGAGCTGATAAAGCCAGACTGAGGATTATGGTAATAACAGGCTGCCACCGACTGACTGACTATAGAACGGGTGGGCGGGCTGCAGACTCTTATCAGCGTGTTGCAGTGGGCGATTCTTCACGTGGTCACGTGACGGGCGACACCTCGGCTCACAATGCAGCCCCATAAAGAGAAACTGCTCCACGGTTTTATCTCCAAACCAGAGAAAATGGCTCAACGCCGCAGCGTGATTGTTTTAAAAATGTGGCATGTTCAAAAGCGAGGACTCAGACATCACATGTGATCGCTGATAATCAGTAATTACATTTTCCTCCGTGGTTATTGTCAGCTTCAGAGGGGGTGCTGTGTTTTTTCAAAAGCCTGCGAAAGTCCCAAAAAAAAACAAACTGAGACAAAAATGTAAAGAAAAGAAAGTGAAACAAACATTTTGAGGTAAAAATCAGATTTCGTGCAGTCAGAGGAGAATATTTCAGCGGCGTTGTGGAGCTGACGCACCCCGCCATCAACTCATCAGATAAGAACGCCGCTCTGCAGCTCCTTCGGCCGAGCCAGTGACCTTCAGGTGATGGAGGCGGAAACACATTTCCTGGAGCAGACTTTTTTCAGAAGGACAGTTTCTTCTGTTCACAGTGAGATTGCGGAGAGGACGCCTTGTGTTTCCTTTCAGGACGCAGAATGGGATGAAACTGTATGTACAGTTGCCAAGGAGACAGCAGGCAGAGGGGTAGTTAGAGGCTGTTCACCAACACGCCCTCTGTTTTCATTCACGTCGCTTCCCTGCTTCATCTCCAGCAGTCACTTGAGGAGACGCTGGCAGAGCCCGGCACAGGTGAACTTTTCAGAGGAGTACTCCTGTTCGTGGTCCGGTGCTTACTCCATCCAGGAGACAACTTCACTCCAGCAGAGTTCCGAGTTTCTGCTCTGTGTCTTTGCAGAGGGAGCGCTGCTGCAGCTTTAAAGGGACATAATTGAGTGTCAGTGATCACCACATCAGCTAATGCAGGCAATCATCGAGCTCGACCCCCAAACAGAGACACAGATTCCCATCAGCAGCCTCAGCTGTGTGCCCGTCACGCTCCCACGCTCACTTCAATTCTCATTTCTCTTCTGGTTGCAGCTCGCTGGAGCCTGAGCTGAGGAATTATCTGCTGTCAGGACCTGCCCGGGACAGAAGTAGGGGGGGTGAGCCATGCTGTCCGCCGCTATTCAGATCCTGGCGTTCGCCCTGGCACTCCTGGGCGTCCTCGGTGCTGTCGTGGCCACCCTGATGCCCAACTGGAAGGTGAGCATCAACGTGTGGACCAGCATCATGACCCCGATATCGCAGATGCAGGGTCTGTGGATGGATTGCGTGTGGTACAGCTCCGGCATCTTCAGCTGTACCGTAAAGAACTCGGTGCTGTCGCTGCCGCCGCACCTGCAGGCCGCGCGGACTGGCATGGTCCTGTCCTGCGTAGTGGCGCTGTTCGGACTCTGTCTCGCCACTTTGGGGCTCAAATGTACTCGCTGGGGGGGCAGCCACAGAGCAAAGGGGCACACAGCCATCGCTGCGGGGGGCTGCTTCATCCTGGCCAGCCTCCTCTGCCTCGTACCCGCGTCCTGGTTCACCAACGAAGTCATCACTGCCTTCCTGACCACAGACCTACCGGACAGCAGTAAATATCAGCCCGGCGGAGCTCTGTGCGTCACGTTCATCTCTGCTGGATTCCTCCTGGCCGGGGGGGTCATTTTTTGTTTGTCGTGTCCCGGAAAGAGAACGAGGCGACCGGATTGCGCTTCCCCCGCCGACCCCGACAGATTCACGCTGCACCCAGATGAGCGGAGGAGGCGGGGGCTGCAAGTAGAACGCAATCAGCCGAAAAACAGAAAGAAGACGGTCCAGCTGCAGGTAGACAGCGTGAAGCTGGAGAAACCCACGCCGCGCAAGAGACAGGAGCATCACTCGTCTCCATCCAAACTCCCTCAAACAGACATCAAGGACAGCTACAGCCTGCAGGAGTACGTCTGAAGCTCACGGCTGTACTGAAACGTGGAGCTGAAGCTGAGGCGCTCTGGCTCGTTTGGAGGGGGAGGTGTGTGTACATGGGAAAATTACCAAATGTTGGAAATTACAGATTGTGGGTTGAGTCGAAAGTCTCAGCAGCAGAGAGAAAAAATCTGCAGACTGTAAATCCTTTAAAAACTGCCTGCCACAGCTTTCTGATACCAAAGGCCTAAAGGCAAAAATACTGAACCTGCTGACTATGAGAAAAGAAAAAAAAAACAGACATTCAAGCTGTGACTGAAATGGAAAAGCCATCATTTGACTTTATTTTCCAGCTGCAGCTGCAGTCTGCCTTCATACACTCAGCCATGCACTAACAGGGCCGGCCCAAAGCTTTCTGGGGCCGTGACAGGACTTTAAAAGCCAAACCCCCCACCACACACACACCAAACGCTGCATTACACTTCAGAAAGAAATGTTGGCCATACATTTTAATAATACTGTGTAGATGATGTTTATGTGATGTTCAGATACATCATCGGATTGTGAATCTAAAATTTTAAAATAATGTCAAAAAGTTGAAAAAAAACCCTGTTTGTTTGAATCAGCACATCCAGCTGAGGCTGTTAGTTTGGCAGATTTAAACTAAAGCCTGACCTCAGAGTGAGGCTCAAAGTCACCCGTCACTTCATACTGTGAAGTCTAAGTCGTTCATTTTGCTGTACATATCACACAAAGTGATAATTATTGGTGATCAAACTTAAGAACCATCAACATCAAAATGACATATTTTTCCCCCTGTGGTGCTGCATGTTCCTAAAAAACAGAAATAAATCAAAAGATCACACTAACAGTTCAGGATCATCTTATTTTAAAACATGCAGCCGATCAAAAAAAGCTTTAAGCAGTTTCATCACCACAGCAACAGCTCCGCCTGCTTGTCACTGTTTGTTCAGTGTGAATGAAACACGCCGAGTGCTTTCAGATCCATGACATCCACATTTAAAAAACAAGAGTAAGAACAGGATTGGATCATCTGCAGCTAGTTTTCAGTAATATCCAGTAAACAGGCTGATTCCAAATCAGCTGTTTGTTATCACAGAAAAAACACTTTGACAAGTCCAAGTGATTCTATCAGTGTTTTTATAATTACTGAGAAAGTAATCACTAGGTTTCTCAAAGGGCTGAACTTTTAGTCACAGAATATTAAAACTGTGGAACATATGAAGGGAATTTTAAAACACCTTAAAACGTCTAAAAACAGCCGAACAAACTTGATGAATTTTGCTACTTTGTATATTTTTGAGGTCCTCGAAGTTCAAACCCAGAAAATCTGTAATTTAATTTAATGTAACTCATTTTATCCACTTCACTCATTTTTACTTGGTTACACAGACACTTCCTCCATGTATATCATGGCATGAAATGCAGCAACAATATTCATTTTAATATTTTGTCAGTAGCATTCTTGCTCATCACTGTGTGTGATAATTGCTTCATACCAGCTGCTAAGCTAATTATGCTAATAAAGCTGACTGTAGCTGTTTTGCTAGATAACAGCACAGCCGTGAACCACAATGAAATCTGCCACAGAACGTTAGCAGCATTAGCAATATTAGCAACAGTCGACTCGCCTAACAAGAAATTAGCAAATAACAGCATGTTAGCTAATGTCACCCATAAAACTTTATTAGAATTCAATGATAAAGTGAATAAAGTGACTAAAAGTCATTGAATGGCATCTTCCATGAGTCTGGTTCTGATTTTGATGGACAATGATTTTTGTTTTGTTTAGTTCCTTCTCTTTTTTCTTCTTTAACACAAGGAGATGGTGAGTTTAAAAAAAATGTATGTCATAGCTCACCCTGCTCATGGTCCATCATAGTTCACAGATTATTGTCTGTAACATCACAAACATCACCTTTGGCACAATTTCTGAAAAGACCCATTAACTGATAACTGTGTGCAAGTTTCATTAAAATCATATCAAAACTGTAGAAGACGTAGGAATCGCTGTGAGTTCTCACTGGTCCTTCGGCCAGATGAGCTAAAGAACAATTTTAAAAACTATGTGGTGAGAATAAAATTATTAAACAAAAGTTTATTTTAAAAAACTGTTGCCTAAGTAATATTTTATTTTAGTTTATTTGTATTTTCCATCTAATTATTTGAGACTTTTGAGTTGATTTAATCTGTAATGCACAAAAAAAGCTGCCTTACTTCATGAGAAATATCCTGTGATTCACAGCAAATCTTTCTGGGAGGATTAGCGACACCAGTAAAATAAAGTGTTAAGCACTGCTATAATATCAGTGTCAAAAAAGAAGAAAATCAGGTGCATAGTTCCATCTGGTCATGTGCCCCCTGCTGGTCAGAGGCTGTGGTTTCAGATTGAGTTCATGCTGTCAGTGATTCAGTTGCTGTTTAAAGTTAGTGAACGGTGCTGTTGAACAGATTGTGCCTGAAGCAATAAAAACAATGACGAGCTTCTTGATTTCAGTGTGTTTGTAGATTTAAAGTCCAAATCCAAAGCATCTACCCAAAAACATCCACTCCACATTTTCCTGATGTTTTGGGGGGAGGTGAGAGGTGCACAGCAGCATGGAGAGAGGTAATGATGCTCTTTGCTTTCCCATTATCCTCTCACCACGGATGGATGCACACAGCACACAGACCCCCTCCACAGCATCCCGTGTCAGCTGAATGAGAAAGACATGAAGTCATTTTCTGGATGTAAATTAAACCCTGATGGAGACTGGAAGCTCCGCAGTCTCATGTGCATTTGGTGGGCGAAGTGTCCTTTAACCTGAGTGAGCTGTCAGTCACATGATCACCCATCAAGGAAAAGAGCACTGAGCTGAACGCCCATGCTGTCGATTTGTCTGCAGAAGCATTTCAGTGTCAAACCCTTGAGGAACAAGTTCATAAAGAAAACATTACACATTCATGAAAAGATCAGAACCCAGCAAACAAAGGCTGAAACAGCAGCGCTTCTCCCTCAGTGCAATCACATTACAACCATATCTGAAAAATGTGGTTGGCTTAGTTAGTGAGGATGATTTGACCTTTAGATAAAGGACAAATATGTGTAAATCCTTAATGTACAGTTCCTGCACTACTAGAACTTGGATAAAACACAACACAAGTCACACCAGGATACTTACTGCTGTATAACTGTAGAGAAAGAGTATACATTTTATTCATTATTTTGAACATGTCAAAGATTTTCAGTTCTCAGTACACCATACAGAACAATAACCAACCTGGGAGTGAGGTGTGTTTCTACCACACTGTTAGCATTTCTCTGCACAAAGTACACCAATCTGGGTTATTTTCCGCTTCAGTATCTTCGATATACTATTGCTATGTGATGTATTACTATTACTGAAGGCTGCATTACAGCCTACTAGCTGCAATTAATGATGTACAGTTCTGAAAGCAGAAAAAAAACATACTACTGATGCAGAAATCGTTTTCTATACGAGATCACTGCAAAAAGTGCAGCCTTACTAATGGCCACCGTACTGTTACTCATTTTATATTAAGATTTAAAAAACTGCAGAACTGCACATGATTATTTGCAGGTTGTTAAATAATTACATTTCTAAATTCTCTTTGTGCATTTACAGGTAAACGATATCTAATATTTTATCTAAATGACTGCTTTGTCTTTGAAAAGGTGAAGAGCCTGAGGCCGGTGACAGTCCAGTTCTACTCTAAGTACATCCTCACAGGACAAGGCCACATTCCTGTCCTGCCAGAAGAGAAGAGAAACTTCAGAGTCTTCATGCAGTTCAACCACACCTGTCATATTCCATATGACAGGGTCTCAAACTCCAGTCCTCGAGGGCCGGTGTCATGCAACTTTTCCATGTGTCCCTGGTGCAACACACCTGAATACAATTAGTAGATCATTAGCAAGAGTATAGAACTTGACTGCATGCTGAGGTGGCAAACCCTAACCCTACTCAAGTAAATTTAAGTAAATGTATGTATTTGGAAACATATCCTTCTAAAAAAAACTTTTATTGCACCATGTTCATTCACTCATGAGCTGCTGTAACATGAATCAAATGGCTGAATTGCTAACTCAGCATGCAGTCAAGTTGTATAGTCTTGCTAATGACCTACTAGGTGTGTTGCAACAGGGACACGTGGAAAAGTTGCAGGACAGCAGCCCTCGAGGATTGGAGTTTGAGACCCCTGCTGTATGGTGTTCATGCAGTTTTCTACCCCACAGTTACAGCATGTCTGACTGCCTGTTCAGCATATGCAAAAATATATGATGAGTTTAAGCATGTGATGACAAAGGCCCACTGTCAGGGGAGGTGATGTAGGTATAGAGCATGTGAGAGTGGTTAAGTTAATGTCTCTTGTCTAGATGAAGGCATAAGAGGGATCAATGGCAAGGCGTAGAGATTCACTATCTTCAGTCTTCAGTGGACGCTCCATTTCTGGCACAAAACACCTGTAAAAAATGTTCGATTTAGGAGGTGACCCGACAACTTCAGCCTGTCAAACATAGCAATGGAGTAGTACGTAAAAAAAAACCCCAATTAAGCATGCACTCAGTACCCTAAGAATTATTATGGTAGTTAAACACAGTGATAGTCACATATCACTTCAAACAGAGGTGATCCAGTAATGCTGCACTAGTGAATTACACTAACTATTCACTTTAGCTAAAGTTATTAAGTTAGCTAAAGAGTTAGGATGCTGTGTACATGTACAAACTCCAAAACACGTACAAAAGACAACAGAAGTGCTCCAGGATGCTAGGGTTGAGCTTTTGTTACCTAGTGGCTACACAAGCCAGCAAGTACCAAGGACCGGATTTGGTGTGTGGTAATAACAGGTAAATGAACTTTTTTTTTTTAAAATTATTTGACTATATATGAATGCTTGTGTATAAATACACAAACAATTCACATATGCTTTCATGCTTTCAATTGTGTAATTTAAGTGATCTAGGTAGCTCTGTTTTGGGAGTTCAGCTCATGCTAGAAATGTGTTTTGGAGTTTGTACGTGCTTTTTGGAGTTTGTACGTGTTTTGTCTCTAGGGGCCACTGCATATATTTATATATAAACATATATAAATAAAAAACCTTTTTTTTTTTTACATTAGTAATTCCTTTTGTGCATAATTTTATATTATTGTTAATAATAAATTAATTAAAGCAACAAAACAACCTGAAGATCCGGTTCGGAGCCGAAAGAGCCGGCTCTTTTTAGTGAGCCGAACCGAAAGAGCCGGTTCTCTAAAAAGAGCTGGAAATCCCATCGCTATTCAATAGCGCTTTGTTCGGCCCAGAAACATGGCGCCTCAACCAAAAATCCTGGCCATGCCCCCTCTTGTGACATTACTCTCCAAAAGCCCTATTAGGTTAATCGTTTTGTCACTTCCGGTATTTGAGACAATCCCTTTCCGTCAAGGATTTTTAATTTGTTGCGCTTTTTTAATTTGTTGTGGATTTTTAATTTGTTGCGGTTCTTTAATTTGTTGTGGATTTTTAATTTGTTGCAGATTTTTAATTTGTTGTGGATTTTTAATTTGTTGTGGTTTTTTAATTTGTTGCAGATTTTTAATTTGTTGTGGATTTTTAATTTGTTGTGGTTTTTTAATTTGTTGCAGTTTTTTAATTTTTGCGGTTTTTTAATTTGTTGTGGATTTTTAATTTGTTGTGGTTTTTTAATTTGTTGCAGATTTTTAATTTGTTGTGGATTTTTAATTTGTTGTGGTTTTTTAATTTGTTGCAGTTTTTTAATTTGTTGCAGTTTTTTAATTTTTGCGGTTTTTTAATTTGTTGTGGATTTTTAATTTGTTGCGGATTTTTAATTTGTTGTGTTTTTTTAATTTGTTGCGGATTTTTAATTTGTTGCAGATTTTTAATTTGTTGCGCTTTGCACTTCCAAGCCACCGTAACTTACACCAGACCCTTGTGGTTTCTAAATGTGTATAGCACAGTGGAAGGAGCAGGGGTGTCATGGTCCTGAGTCTGAGGACTCAGTGTTTTGTGTTTCCTTATGCTTTTGTTCATTCCGAGTGTGTATTCTGTTGTGATTTTGCCATTTGTTAGGTTTCTGTTCTTTGCCTGCCTGCTCCCACTTCTCTGTGTTCCCTCTGTCTGTCCATGGTGTTATTGTGTCTGCTCATGAGTCTGCCTGTCAAGTTCAGTGTCCTGTCTGGTTCTCTGTGTCTGTTAGTTTCCTGTTTTATTCTGAAAGTTCATGTCTCATGTCAGTGTGTTCAGTTTTACCTCTCCCCTGTCTCGTTAGCCTAATTGCTCCCAGCTGTGTCTCCCTCCTGTGGCCCATTCTCTGATTACTCCCCGTGTATTTAAGCCCTGTGTTTTCCTGTGCTCTCTGTTGTGTTGTCTGTTTAGTTCCATGTCAGTGTGCATTATTCTGTTACCCGGTATTTATTCTGCGTCTCTCTGCCATCTCTCTTTGTGCATTTTGCGCATTTTGCGCCTCCTCCCGTGAGTGTCTGGTTTAAGTTTTGTTCTTTAGTTTTCCGAGTTTAGGTTTGTTTACTCCCCGCTCTGCTCTTCCTGTTTTGTCACCTTCTCACCGCTGTAAATAAACACTCACTCGCACCCCAGCCAGTACCTGCATTTTGGATCCTTTTTTCAATACACCACACGACTGCCCCCAGCCGTGACAAGGGGAGGACATGGAGGAAGGCTGTTTTAGTGTGGGAAATGAAATTTGGGTTTAGGAAACTGGGAAGAAAAAACGACTGCCTTACGTGGAGAATTGAAAAGTGTCTGGACCACTGCGAAGAGGAGAGGTACACAAAAATTACACAAACAGAAAAATGCATTAATCCTACTAACACAAACACACATGCAATGAAGCTCATGAAGATCAAACAGTATTTTTAAGCATGCATTTCTGTTACCATCATCTTGTCCGGTTCACTTAGTAGGTTAAGAAGCAGGGACGTGCAGAGAGGTTTAAAGGGGCGGGTGCTCAAAGTTAAAAAGGGGCACATTGAACCATGCTGAATAACAACAACACACATTCATCAAGAATCTAATATGGGAAGGGCAGGGCTGTGTTGATCTGAGACTGTAGACATTAAAAAGTCCATAGGAGAGATGGTAGCTGATTAAACAAGTGTCATGAGATAATAACAAAATGCAAAGATTGGTGACAGCGCTTGGAACCATAAGGCAACGAAAAACTGTGAGAAATAATTCAGGCTCTGCCTGTGAATCACTCTTTGCTTCTCTTCTTCCATCCCATCATTTCATATATCACTCTCCACTTGCTGTCTATCTGAGAACAAGGCACAACTTGCTATTGCAATAAACTATAATCTAATTATCCACACCTAACAACTCTTGCACTTAATCTATAATAAAATGATGACAGAAAAATGTTATAGCACTGCCTTTAGTAGCCTCACACAGCTCCTGCTGTTTCCTCCTCATGTCCTTACCAGGCATGTCTGGACAATGTTATATCATGAGTAATATTTTTTTAAATCCAGCTAAATAAAACACACACATGCACACACAGTGACATTTTAGACCTTCTTCAGAATACTGTATATACTATGGGCATCCTTACATTATTATTTATTACTAGAGCTACAATAATAAAGCAATGAGGAGGGGGAAGTAATAAATATGAAATAATGTATTTATGATGATTCCATTTGTTTCACTATCCACTCTGTGCAGGGGCAAAGCTTATTACATTTTTAAACTGTAGAGATACAATAAATTTTACTGCTGTAAAATCCAAATTTTGTCTTATTTAAAATATAAATCTAATATAATCTGCTTCTTAATGTATGTTCTTTAAAATACAGCGTGTGTTTTTTAATATATTATAATTATAATTATTATTATGTGGACATGCATATTAGATCGTTTTTTAGTGAAATATAATCCCTCCAGAAAGGCAGGAAATGCCCAGAAACTTACTTTAAAACTAAATATGTTCCCTAAAACGGTGACAGAGCTACAGACCCATGACAGCCTTACACAGGTAGCCAGCAGCTATGACCAGCACTACCTGTGCAGTTAATAAAAGGACAGGTAATGTTTGTCGCGCTGTTGCACACACAGCACGCTCGTTTGTTTCAGTTCGTCAGTTGCAACAAGACAACTTACCAACGTGTACGTAATAAGCTAATACTCCTGTGTGCTACACACTACAGTGTACGCTGTACACCTACTTACTGGTTTTGTCGCATCAGTCTGTGTCTCTGAGTTAACTTGTGTTTCTCCTACAGCTCCGGACCGCAAAAAATGCGCGTGCTCTTTGTGAGCTCGTTCCCGGCTCGTAACCAGCGCGTTCTGCCGTCGAGGGCGATCATTGGTTAAATGTGATCATGTGACTGATGCAAGCCAGATCCTTTTATTTAGCAAAACTGTGATTAATAGTTAAATATTATTGTTGAGGGGCACAGACAGGACTCCGCACGCACACACACATAAAAAAAATAAATAAAAAAATTTTAAAAGTTGCCTCAACAAAAGGGCACTTTGGGCACTCATCAGGAAAGGGGCGGGTGCTCAAGCCCCTCTAGCCCCCCCCTCTGCACGTCCCTGTTAAGAAGTGATACATAGACTAGTGAACTAGTATTGTTTTTGGGGAAGGATGATTGAATCATAGCAGGGGTGAACAGAATGTTGCAGGGGGGTCAGAAGAGTGGAGACTAATAGATTATTGAGTTTCTTGTTTCTGATGTGTGAGGGAGGTCTCATCATGGCACACATCTGGGTACATGGGAAGAAACTCATCATCTAGTAGAATATTGCTGTTGTGTGAGGTGTGTGACTGGTGGATGAACGTTTTGGGGATTTACTTGGCTGATGCATTTTCTTTTGGTACCACTTTGAACCTGCCAATTAGTTTTGTTTTGATCTATCATTCTAAGAGAGTATGCTTAGACAACTTCTAAAAAGAGGCCTTCATATTTTTTGATTTTAACAGTGCACTGAGATCTTTTTTGTTTGGCAATTTTCTCTTTTTCAAGCAGGCCTGCAAGATCGGAATCAAAAGCGCTACACAACATGTTGAGCAATCGCAAGTGAGCTTCTCCAAAATTAAAATGGGCTTGGGAGAAAGCCACTTATTTGGGACAATCAGGAAACAAGTCCCTGTCAAAAAGGATTCAGCGAGGTAATCCAGTCTAAATTCTTTTTGTTTTCTTTTTTGAAATGGCGTCATTGCTGGCAGTAGAAACTTATTGCGTCACAAGAGGTTCTACTGTCAGCAAATAAAAAATGGGGACTGACTGGACTGACAAATGCTTGACTGACTTGACACCAGTATGCAAGATTGCACCTCCACCTAGACAGTGACAAAAGGGTGGATGTATGTATGTATGTTTCTTTTTACTGGTGCAGAAAGGTGACAGCAACAGGTTGCATGGGCTTTTGGGCTGTGCTGACTTAACCTTTTAAATGCCACTTTCTGTGTCTTTGTGAATTTACCAGCGGTGTGTTATTATGACCTTTTATTGTTTACAATGCAAATGTCACTGTGAGAAAGTGTGCATACAGATGCGCTGCGCTAACATCTACATCACTTTTTCCACAGCAGAGGGTTAATTGTGGGATCTAATCACATGATTTACAGCAGGACACATTGCTGGCTAATGTTTTTTTTTCTTATGACAGGGTTACAGGGCTTGGAGTGAAGCTACTCCAGGGGAAAAGCTCTGGGAATTTTTAAGAAACAATGCACAACTTTATTGTTCATGTCTAATTGACATAAGCTGACATAGGGCAAAAGAGGGTTTTCCGGGGAAGCTTTCATTTTTAAATTGCAGAGACCGTGACATGAGGGATCTGGAAGGATTGAGTGAGGTGCAGATGCAGGAGAGAAGGCTTCAAGAGGACCAGTGAGAAGCAGGGACCATCTCCAGGACAACTGACAAACGACAGTGGGCTGCACCACTGGGCTTCCAGGAGATTGTCATGAGATTGTGAACAGCAAAATCTTAAAATAAAGTGAAAGAGATTCGGTGTTGACGTTGAGGAAGACAACTAAGGTGTACGACGTGCTCGTCCGCGGCGTTGGAGCAGAAACTGAGGGATGAAGAAGAGCAGGCCAAGCTCCAAAAGAGACACCGCAAAGGGAGATCAGAGTTGGAATTATGACTCTGTAAATGGCACAGACACCAGGAGCCATGACCGTGACTGGGAATGACCACCTAATGCTGTTTCACTTTGCCATGAAAAGTACTTTGACACTCTGGAGAAGGCCTTTCCTCTGTATCATTGTTGTTGCCATTTGCATGTGAGAGCTTAGATTGTGGGGAAGATTAAAGATGAACAAAGGGTGGTGAGAGAACAGTGAAGTGAGGATACACAGTGTGAAACTCCTTTAAGTGAACAATAATGTTGATGTGATATACAGAATGTCAGGAAAGAAATTCTGGTATTAATGTGATTCTTTGATTTAAGAATCAAAGGGTGGGACTGTATAGGAATTTCTTTTACTTATGTATTAATTACATTATTTTATTGTATAATGCCTTCGTGCCACTGGATTTTAACATGTCTCACACTCATACAGTAAGACAAATGGTGGGGGTCTAGTAGGGAAGTTGGGGGAAGCAGACAACTCCACAGGAAGAATCTTTTGTCTCTTTAGGACTCTGATAGGTAGCAAGGGAGTGTGAACCTTAAGGTGTGAAACAGCTGTGTACTGCCTTTTGTTCCTGGAGAAGGTATTTAACTGAGAGCCATGCTAGGCTCAGGGAGACTCTGCTGACCGTCTGTCCCGCGGTCATGCAGGGACTTCATCAAGCTTGGTTGTCTGTTGTCTTTGTGTGTTTTGATTAAAGAATGTTAGCTACCGCTCACCGCTCGTCTGCAGGCTTTATTTAAATGGAAAACTTCCACAACAGGCAAAAAAAGCTTTTTGCAAAAAAAAACAAGATTTAGAGCAGAAGTTTTTTGCACTGCATTTTAAAATGAAAACATATTGCATTTATTTACAATTAAAGACACACAGAGCAGGAAGTGTGTTACTGTTTTACATCCACAGACACACAAGAAAAGAAGCAGGCAACATGAGGTCAAGTTATGGCAATTTTATTAGTGTATTTCAGTACATGTATTTAGATTAGAGTTTTTAAAAAACAAACAAACATCCCAAGAAGGATGGGGTGAAAGAAAGGTGGAGAGAGGGGGAAGAAACTATTGATGTCCTCAAACTCGATGCTGCTGGGTCAGTTCTTTCTCAGCAGTCTGCTCCAGAATCCCCTCCTGTCCTCGGCTTTCTTTTCTTTTTCTTTTGCCTTCAGTTCTTTTAAGGTTTTGTTGAGTTGTTCTTTGGCATTTTTAAATTTTTCTTTCAGCTGCTGTTTGGCCAGTTTCACTTTCTGTTTGAGGAGCTCTTTTTGTGCTTTCGTATTTCTTTAAGTGCGTCTTTGCAGTCTTTCTTGGTCACCGCAGAGCCGGTCATTTCTTTCTTGAATACCTTCACCTCAATTTTCTCTTCTGCAAGTTCTTCTTGCACTTTCATCAGTTCCTTCTTCATGTTTTGAGTGCAACTCTTTGTATCTTCCATTTCTTTCTTTGCTTCCTGTATTTTCATTTTCTCTTCCTCCAACACTTTTTGAGCTTCCAACAATTCTTTCTTCATATTTTCAATCTCATTTTCTGCCTCATGTTTACGTTTTTTCTCCTCTTCAAGTTGTTGCTTTACATGCAGTAATTCCTTCCTTAGTATTTCGGCTTCAGCCATTACATTTGCAGCTTCTTGTGTTGCCAACTGCATTTTCCTTCTTTCCTCTTCAAAAGCTTCCTGCACCTCCTGTAATTCCTGTATCACATTTCCTGCCTCCTTCTTTGCAGTTTGATATTTATTTTTGGCTTCTTGTGCTGTGGTTTTCTGTTCCTCCAATGCTTTTTGAGCTTCCAACAGTTCTTTCTTCATGTTTTCATTCTTGTTTTCTGCCTGTTGTTTTCCCATTTTCTCTCCTTTAAGTTTTAGACCCACATGCAGTAATTCCTGCAATACTACTTCAGTTTCAAACTGTGAATTTTTAGCTTCTCCTCTTGATTTTTCTGCCTCTTCTTTAAATTTGACATTTTCAGCCTGTATCATTTGAAATTCTTCTTGCATGTTAATCAGCTGTACTGTATTGTATGGTGAAGCACTCGCCGATCCTCTTCTCGATCTCCCTTGATTCATTTTGGCCTTTTAAACAAAGGCACCAACGTATTGTAGAGGAGTGAAGTGAAGTTTTCGATGTTTTTTCGTCAACTGTTGTTTGTCCTGCACAGAGATGCTGCTGTAGATGTGTCTCTAGCTGTGTCTGAATACAATGAAAAATGCTATAACTAAGTGCTTGTGTTGCACAGTTCTACTAAACATTCCATTTCATGCATGCTCCGCCCACATGGTCAGGTGCTGCATCACCAAAAGCTGCTCCCGTTGCCTAGCAATAACAGCTGTTTACTTTTTGGGGTCTGGTTCATTATTTGATAAAGAAAACATGTCCAAGTATTGGGTGCTGAGGCTCAGCGCATATTCTAGCCTGCTGTGTGGGTGGGCAGCTAGAAATCACTGGTGGGCAACATGAGTGAGGAGAAAACTGGAGCAGCCAAGCAGGGAGCTGCAGGTTGCTGGTTTGAGTCTCTGTTCAGATGCTGGTGTCTCCTCTCTCTGAGATGTCTGCAAACAGTCCCAGATAAAACAATAAGGATAATAAACAAACACGTGACTAAAATAACAATTATGACTCTGATGTGTTTCATGTGTAGCAGGATGGCCTCTATACAGCAGTCGCTGCAAGCATCCACATCGCCACACTTACTTTTCTTTAAGCAGGCGTGCTGGGCTCCTCCTAAGGAAAGTTTGAAACTTCATTTCCTTCATGCTGGTGAACTTTTTACCAAATATTTTCATCAAAGCTTCTCCATCACTGACAGGGATTGTTTGGATCTTCACACTCATCTCCACCAACCCTAAAAAATGAGTCTCACTTTGCTATAATGCAGGGGTGTCTCCATATTCCACAAAAGTCTATGCAAACATGTAACAGTATCCCATATTCATATAAATATTATTGATATTATAACAAAAGCTGTCACCAACACAATTGTCCCAAGTGCTTTTTTTAAATGGGATTTTCAACTAGAGGATTTCCC
Source organism: Aulonocara stuartgranti (assembly GCF_965226115.1). Lineage (NCBI taxonomy): Eukaryota > Metazoa > Chordata > Actinopteri > Cichliformes > Cichlidae > Aulonocara > Aulonocara stuartgranti. Next base: position 26,249,470 of record NC_138951.1, read on the forward strand.
TATAGCTTCATGTTTTTTAATATTTTGTACACAATAACAGAATAATTTCAGAAAAACACAAAATGACTGGTGTCAATATTATTTGCCCCACAAAAAAGGTCGAATATAAAAAAAAATATTGCAAATATTGCACAGTTGAAAAAAAAGAAAGCACTACAGCTCAGTTGTTCCCGCCCTCCTTTGTCCTCCTGTTTCCCCTCCCTCTCCCCTCCAACGAGGAGTTTGATGGCGTGTGAGACAAAGGAGTTTTTAAGCCTGTTGGTTCTTGTCTTTGGGAGAAGCAACCTGTCGCTGAACAGGCTCCTCTGATTATTTACCACCGTGTGCAGAGGATGCCCAGCATTGTCTATAATGTCCAGCAGTTTCTTTAATGTCCTTTTCTCTGCCACTGTCACCAAAGTGTCCAGCTTCATGCCGACCACAGAGCCAGCCTTCCTGATTCGTTTTTCCAGCCTGGATGAGTCCTTCTGTGCTGTGCTGCTCCTGAGGAAGTACAGTCTGCTTTGGGATCAATGTTAGTTTTGAAATTGGTTTATAACTGCTAAGCAGAGAAGCGTCAAGTTTAAGGGGTTTTAACAGTGGGTGAATGACAGCATTCTTATAATAATCAGGGACCTGACCAGAAACCAATGAAACATTGATAATTGTAAGCACACAGGGACCAATAGACTGAAGGACATTTTTAAACAAAGATCCAGGTAAAATATCAAGTGGGCAGGAGGATGATTTCATCGAATCAACTAATTTGACCAGCCCAGGTAAAGCACTGTTAAAAAACTTCCTAAAATAACAGGCCTAAGTGAATTTGGAGCAGACAACAGGTACACAGAAGGAGAGATATTGTTCCTCACATTGCTAACTTTTTCAACAAAGACAGAAAAAGAGTTTTCACAATCTTCATTTGATGAAATTGGGACAGCAGATTGAGCAGGAGCAACAATATCACTAATGGTGTCAAATAGTACCTTGGGGTTACCTCTGCTCTTTGAGACTAGGTCTGAGAAATAGGCAGCCCTCACATCTCGAACTGAAGTGTTAAAAGAAACTAAAAGGTCCTTTAAATGAAAGAGATGAACATATAAACGAGTTTTCCTCCACAAATGCTCAACTTTACAACAGGAACGCTTTAAACAACAAATGCTGTCATTTATCCAGGGGGACATCTGTGAAACAGGAGCTAGTCTGGTTTTGACAGGACCAACATTGTCTAAGATAGAAAGACAATGATTATTAAAAAAAATGTTAATAGATCAACATCATTAAAGAAAGGTAAAGCAAAATTAAAAACATCAGAAAATTTAGCAGCAATAGAGGAATTTAGGATGCGAGAGCTAACCACATATCGAACAGGAGATAGGGACAGATGTAAAGACAAGTTAAAAAGAATACAACAATGGTCCGAAATAAAAATGTCCTCAGAACTAATAAAATCAATGGTTAAACCTAAGGTAAAAGCAAGGTCCAGTGTGTGTCCTTTGGTGTGTGTGTGGGGCCAGACACATGCTGTGTAAAATGAAAAGAATCCATGACCTCTGTGAAAGAGGTCAGAGTCATCATCACTGTGTATATTAAAATCCCCGACTACAGCTTCAAGATGGAGGATAAAAAGTCACTGAACTGTTTAAAAGTTGACCATTTAGGCCAGGTGGATGATACATTACAGCACACTAAATCTTTATTTCCAATTTTAACCAGCTGTAATTCAAACGATGAAAAATGTTCGACCATTACTGAGCAACAGTGAAACCGGCTTTCAAACACCGCAGCGAGACCTCCTCCTCGGCCGGACATCCAAGGCTGACTGATGAAGGAGTACCCGCCTGGGCAAAGTTCAATGAGGGATGAGTAGTCACCATCGCGCTGTCCCAAAAATGTACCACTGGTGACGTCTGATGAAGATCCATACACCGGCAGCGGAGGATGGAAAATGCCGTCGCAGGAGGATAAGGTATCCAGACCATCCATAGAGGATCGAATAGATTGGAGCATCAGGCGATCATAGACTAAGGGAGCCAACACATCAGTGACAAAAAAGGAGAACAGAAAGGCCGAAACAAAACTGCACTAGAGCAGAGCAAGACAAACTGCAGCCGGCAGCGGCAAAGCCAAACACAGGCGCCATCATACCGGAAGCTGTTAAACTCTAACCATCTGGTACACTAGCTGCACAGTCGCTCAGAGGAAAGCACTCCAGAGGGTCATTAACACTGCCTAAAGGATCATTGGGTGCCCTCTCCCCACGCTGGAAGATCTACACAGTAACCGCTCTCTTAAAAAAGCCCAGAACATTATAAAAGATACCTCACATCCTGCCCACTCCCTATTTGAACTGTTGGCCTCTGGCAGATGGTACAGAGCACTCAGTGTAAGGACAAATAGACTCAAACACAGCTTTTACCCAACTGCAATAACATGTCTTAATGCTGCTACAAAATAATGGTCATCACGCTGCTCTTGAAATGATCTATGCACTGGCTGAGGTATGTGTGTGTGAATGTATGTGAACGTCTGTTTATACTGTTAGTGAAATGAATGAGGTGTATGATGTCTTTGTGCATGTGGGCTCAGGCCATTGTCTAGGTATATTATTCTTATTAGCACTTTAAAATGTTTATTTTTGATTTTAATACAACTTTTTATTTTATGGATGATGCACTAATCGGAAACCACTTTCAATTTCGTTGTACCTGTGACAATGCCAATAAAGACATTCTATTCTATTCTGTAGCACCCTCAAGGACTGACGTAGGCAAGATGTAGAGTAATAAAACAAGGTTTATTCTGGTCTTGACAACCAATGAGAACTGCTAACGGAAGAAAATAATAATAAAAAAACATAACATCGAAATGCATTCTTGTACTTTGTGTCAATCAATAAAAAAGTTATTAATCACAGAAAAAAAAACATTTAAAGTACACAAACCTTGTGAGCGGACATCCAGGAGGGGTTAAATAGTCCTTTATGGCCTTAGTATCTTATTCTCTATCTTCTTCCTTACGTGTTTCTTCTGTTAATCTAATTTTGAATATTACTTTCTCCATGTGTGGAGCTAACCGAGAGCTGCAGCATACATACACCATTGCTATGTCCCAATTCATTGTTTTCCTCTTTACATTCTTTTAATGCAACAGTGATCTAAACTCTAAGTACTAGAAAACCTAACTAGAAGCTGAATCTGTTAACTAAGAGTTCAAAACAAGAACAAGGCACAGAGTCAAACTCTTACTGGAGTCAAGATTAACACGGAAAAAAACCTTAATACCTCAAACACTACTAAAAAAGAAAAAAGACTGTTTATCAATCTGTGCCACAAAGAGTTAAGGCAGAAGGGGGTGTGAAAGGTGTACCTAATAAAGTGTCCAGTGATTTTATAGGTACAGTTTCAAAATCTTGTTTCATAAGAAAGAAAAGTGAAAGTTAAAAGAGCTTTAGGATGTGGTGACTGTAACTTCACACTTTGGTATTTGGGCTGCAGACTGTCTACATCTCAGTGAGGGGAGAGAGATCAGCACAGCAAAGGTACGCTCCTTCAGATGTCTGTTTGCTGTTGGTCATTTATTTTGATTTAAGGCAAACATTAAATAATTCCTTTAAATCTAAAAATAAATGCTTTATGTTCCAGTTATGGGAGGATTGTTTTCAAGAGCTCCTCCAGTAAAATGTAAGTTTGGTCAGAGCTGCTATTTTCCATCCAGTGAACATCAGTTATTGTCCAATGATGTCATTCTTTCTTTAACATCTGTTGTCAGTGCTTGATGCACCATGGAGGAAGCACTTTAACTGGGGGTAAGCATTTACAGGCCTCTGAGAAACATTTGTTATTGTTGATTATCACTTCCTGTTTCAGCCCATCACTTGTTCAGTGTCCAGAATGTGATGTAATGTTTTGTTGTCTCCTCTGAGCAGAAATAAAGAGGACGATCTACAGTATGTGAACAGCTACAAGCCTCAGACTAAAGAACAGCAGCTCAGGATTCTTCTACAAGGCCCAGTTGGAGCTGGAAAGTCCAGTTTCATCAACTCTGTTAAAAGTGTCCTACAGAACAGAGCATGCAGACAGGTCTCCTGTCCGAAGCACCTCCCATTCATCTTGCACAAAAAAGGTATGAAGCATGATTGTGGTGATAAGACTGAGTAAGAAATTGTTCTTTTTTTCCATTGTTTAAAAGTCTGTACGGAGTTTTAAAAAAAAATTGATGTTGCTGTCAGCGATGGCTCATTCAATAAAAAAGTAGTCAGTGCTTCCCACTTTACTCTCTCATAGTCAGCTGATTTCTTAAGAAGAATTCCAGAATAAATCAGATGAAGTGGTAGAGATTTCCCCAGGAATAGGTAGTGGTGACTGGAGTGAACATGGGTGATGAGGAGGTGCTGAGTAGGTTGAGTGTTATGGAGAGAAATGGCTGTGGTGAGTCTGTACATCAAAAAGAGGGAGGAGCACTGGGTGATGTTCAGTACTGTGCAAAAGTTTTAGGCAGGTGAGGAAAAAATGCTGTAAACAAAGAATGCTTTCAAAAATGGAAGTGTTAATCATTTATATTCATCAATCAATGATTGAAACGTTTTTTCACAAAACTTGTTTTGATGTTTCACTTCAGCTTTAGTTGTGTATAATAACCTAGGTCAGATAATTCCATTAAAAAATGTTCCAAAACGAAGTAAATGAATATATTTTGTTTTTATTGCATATTTTAAACCAAAATGATTTTTAAAAAATGAGATGAGAGATAGCTGTCATTTGTCAGTTGCAGGTCTTTTGCCCACAACCGAGATGACAGACCTTGCCGACCGTACATACAATACACAAACATCACATTGGGGAGACAGGTCAGGCTAGGTAGCGAGGGAAAAAAAAACATCGAAATGTGTAACACAGAAGGATAATGCAGGAATGCACAGATATCAACACACCATAGCACAATAAACACAGACAGCAACATGGGAAAGAGTTCCAGTGTGTCCATCTGATCTGGGACCGCTGCAATCTTTCGACTGCGCCTCCAGCTGACCCGATGTCCACATCAGAGGGGAGGTAAGCGTTGGAGGTGGCGTTGGATCCGGGGTAGGGAGGGTGATGCGTCAGTGAGTGCTTATCAGTATCAGTATATGTATGTGTGTGCGTGTCCATAGTTCAGCTGAGACAGTGTCCTTCGCCCCGCCAGGCTAAGTAAACAGTCTTCCAGCCAACCCAGGTGGCCTTGTAGGGAATGGGAAGGAACAGACTCAACACAGTCGTTATCAGGGAGTTTTTGTTCGGCTCCAGCCTTGAGCCCACAGCTGGCGCCGAAGGGGTAGCCGCATTATGATGGTAATTTTTCTTTTGTGACAATTCATGAGAATTTCAAAGCTGTTCTTTAACACTCCGACACTGGTCTCTCAATCTCCCGTTGGAGAACCGCGAGCTTCCCGATGATGGTATCAAACTTGCTGGTGTTTTCATTCTTTTGCCCAAACAGCCGAATCTGAGAACTCACAACTGCAGTGAGCTGTTCTGCAATGTAATCCAACTTTCGCTCAAGGCTGTTATTTTGAGCAGGCCTCTCCTTGATCTATCCCAATATATGTTCAGAGGTGTTATTCTGAGTATTTACGGCAGCTGTAAACGTCTCCAAGGTCTTAACCATGCTGCTTTCGAGCCCGTTCTCAGAAGTCGCGCCTCGTCCCATCGTTTCAATCCCAGTGGGCAGCCTTGGGGGGTTTTGAACAGCCGGTTCCGCTTTCTTAATTCTCCGATAAGTCAGGGCCAAGCCAGCTCAGATCAGCAAGAACCCTGTTATCATGGTTCCAAATAGGTAGATATCTTCAGCGTCCTCGATCGACAGTCCCGCCAGGCACACGACCCTCCATTCCTGCCACCCGTCCATCGTGTATCCGGCAGGGAAAGTCCCTCCAGGGCACTCGGGCTCTCCCGAGCCCAGACTTCTCGTTGAGAAAAGGGTGTCAATAGCATTCAGAGACCAGTTGATCAAATCCATAATTCTCTTTAGGTTTTAGAAACAGACTGTGAGAGAGTGTTCCAGGGAAAGTAATACAAAAAACACGAGACTAGACAAGGACATAAGCAGGGAAGATAAGGGAGAGGAGAAAAAGTGTGTCTGCCTCCTCCGAGAGCCAAAGAGAAAGAATGTAAAAAAGGCACCCAGCAACTGCACGAACACATGCAGAGGTCCATTTCTGGGACTCCTTTAGCTGAGGTGAACTTACAGGACATTGTTGGTAATGTTTTTGTTGCAGTCATGATGAAAATAAGACTTACAGGTCAGCACTACTCCACACTCAATGACTCTGATATTCTGGTCCACAGTATAAAGCCTTCAAGATCCAAAAGGGAGACTCAAACTGCTATTACCCTTTTGTCTTGAATGACATGGCGGGACTGAACGCCAGCAGCAGAAAAATCAGACAGTTGCATGTGAAGGACGTCAAACGGGCCCTGAAGGGACACATCAAAGAAGGTTACAGGGTACAGTTGCTGTATTTCTGATATTGAGTTTAAAGAATTCATTCATTTGGTCACACATCGATACATTCAGTTTGTTTTTCAGTTCAATCCTGAACGTAAACTGTCCAAAGATGACCCACACTACAACAGCAGTCCTTCAGACAGCGACAAAGTGCACATTCTGGTTTTTGTCGTTGATGCCAGCACTATACCTAACATGAAGCAAGAGGACATGGAGGTAATCGAGGACATCAGAGATGAAGCAGATGAAATGGGTAAGAGCACCTTAAACAGAATCAGGATTATCAGTGTTTTTAGTGACACCAGTGGAAGTGAAGTGATCTGCAGTCATTGAGCAACCCTGTGTTTGCTCTCAGCTCACGCTCACTCTGAGTGAAACTTCAGGTAAAACAGTGATGAGACCTCCAGGAGAGCTCATCCCTGTTTGAATGTCATGCTGCACTAACACGGATCTAATCCTATGTTCTGCATGTCAGAGATAGAAATTAGAAGTAAATTTATAAAACATTCAATTCAATTTTATTTATACAACGCCAATTCACAACAACAGTCGCCTCAAGGCACTTTATATTGTAAGGTAGAACTCACAATAATACATACTGAGAAAAAGCCCAACAATCATATGACCTCCTATGAGCAACAGTGGGAAGGAAAAACTCTCTTTTAGCAGGAAAAAACCTCCAGCAGAACAAGGCTCAGGAAGCGGCGGCCATCTGCTGTGACCGGTTAGGGTGAGAGAAGGAAGACAGGACAAAATCATGCTGTGGAAGAGAGCCAGAGATTAATAACAGGTATTCATGGGTCATGAGCTGAGCTTTCCTCTCTGGCCCTACATGAGAAATTCATTGTCACGAATTCCAGGATGAAAATGGATTCTGCTCTGACACTCGACGTTCGTGAAAGCACAGCAGGAATATTCTGTTTTTTTTCAGTTGAGGCAGCTGTGAAAAATCATCTTCTGTCCACCATGTGACCTCGAAACATTAATACATGCTTTTATAACCATCTTGATTACTGCAATGAGCTTTTTATCGGGTTCAGCCAGGCCTCCACTCAGTCCTCCGTCCAGTTTCAGCCTCATTTCACTGGCTTCCAGTTTGTTTCCAAATCCATTTTAAGATCCTTTTATTTATCTTTAATGGTTGTGGCCCATTTCACCTACTGCACCCGTACGTCCCGCCTCGCTCTCTCAGATCAGCAGACCAGATGCTTTTACTCTTTCACTCAGAGGTCACAGGGCTTTCACAGTCTCCACTGCACGTCAGGCAGCTCCTGTACTCGCTGTTGTAAAAACATCATTTAAACACACGTTTTTTTCTCGACCCATATTTATGTTTTGTGTTTCCTCAGAGGTCCCACAAATAGTCCTTTTCACCAAAGTTGATGAGGCCTGTCCGAAGATCAGCAGAGATATCAGGAACGTCTACAAAAGCGTATCTCTAAAGGAAAAGGTGGATTAGTTTAAGTATTTCAGTGCAAGCTTTGGTTTGGTCCAATCTCTCACTTCTAAACTAAAGTGTTGTGATTTTCATATGTAGATTACTAAGTTCAGCGCAGACACGGGGATCAACATTGTCTACATCTATCCAGTGAAGAACATCCACTCAGAATCTGACCTGAAGGATGGCGCTGATGTTCTAATTCTGCACGCCCTCAGACGCATCATCGAAAGAGGACATGACTTTCTCAACAAATCCTAAATCCAGATGTTCTCAGTTTACTGAGTTTATTTCTAGTTTCTTATTCTTTCTAAGCTTTTTAGCCCCACCTTTTCTCTTTCACACACTAACCTCTTTCAATAAGGTGCATGAGCACACAGGAAAGGTAGGGCAGGGGCCAGTTAAGCTAAGAGATTTGATTGGTCAATCCAGTGTCAGTAATGAAGATGCTGTTAGTGCCAGGAGCAGTCACAGTTCTGCATGAAATGATGACTCGGACAGAGCTGAGAGCCAAACTCAAATCATTTTTATTCTTTTTTTTATATTGAACTTTTTGATCCCAGCTTTTAGTTATATATGACATTAGTATTCAGTGTATGTGTGGTGTCTAAAACATGTTTCCTCTGCTCTGATGAGTAAACACAACTTAATGAAATGAACACCTTAGTGTTAAATTTGATAGAAAAATGTTTGTATGTTTAACATTATTGATCCATTAATAAAGCTGCAACAAGCTGATAAAAAACGACTCCTTTTTGTAAAGGTCATTTCTGAGTTCATTTCATGTCTTCATTGGAAAGTGAAGATAGAGCGAGAAACGTGTTACGACCTTAATTTGGAGGAACAGAAAGTAGTATTTTTTTAAAAATGGGCCTCACAAAAACTGCAGCTCTGAGAAGTTCTGAACAGAGATGTTCTGATGAAGTTACAGACACTGATGGAGGACAGAGACTGAATGACTCATCTGCAGTTCTCAGCTCAGTCAGACTTTAACAGCACAGGAAGTTGGAAGCAAGCAGGTTTACATTTTTCACTCTTCACCGAGAGAAGCTTCACAATTTAGACATTAGAAACTCTCACAGTCACTGTTGTGTCAACAGTGCACTCCAGCACTGACCTGTATGTATATATGTGCCTGTGGAGGGGTCCGGTCATGTGTAAGTGAACATGTGAAACTGTCAAGCTGTTTGCTGTTGTGAACTCAAACACCACACCTGTGTTTCAGGAATGAAAGCTGCTGACATGAAGCTGTGTCTGCTGAGCTGGTTTTATCATTGTTCTTGCTGAACTGTTACCAGCTCACAAAAACGAAACCAAGAACACAGGAAACAGGAAAGAGTACACACCCTGTGCATCCTGTGGTTACACAGCTTTAGCTTTCTCTACTTCTCTGTTCAAAGACAAACTGTCTCATGCATGTGTTAGAAATGATTAGAAGGTTTGCCTTTAAAGCTCATCTGGGTCTGCAGCATCACAGCAGCTGAGCCTTAAACCTAAAAGTGTTTTGTTTTGTTTTGTTTTTAGCTTTTGTCTTCAGGACCCCTCAGAGAAAACTTCTTCACTTCACACATTTATGGTCTCACTTTTATGTGAAGTCATTCTATGTAATGCATTTCTTTGTTGTCATTCATAATATTTTTCCTCATTGAATCATCTGCCTACATCTCCCCCTATACCAGCATCCTCCTTCATCACATCCATAGATCTCCTCTGACGTCTTCCTCCTTTCCTCCCTCCTCTGCACATGTCCAAACCATATGAGCCTCTCTGACTGTCTCACTGTTCTCATGCATGTCCTGCACCACCCTCACATATTTGCTCATGCTGTACCACAGTTCCTGTTAGTTGGTGCTCATGTTCAGAGGCAGGGTCTGAAAAAATTGAAAATCATGTAAAAGATTCCAGAATAATTTTCTCTTGAACAGAATATCTCTTTATTGTCATTGTACAAGTACAACAAAACTGTGGGTGCCCCACGCCAACTGTGCCACCAACCGATGTAGGCAATGTTTCACAAGAACTTTGAATAATCAGCAGGTCGTGAGTTTGATCTTAGTGTGCTGCTAAAGAGCTCCAGCAGAGGGCAGCATGCTTTTACTTTCTGCTCTTTCCTTTTGGTGCTGCTGGATTTCAGGATTTCATCCCAAAAGATTCATCCGTGATGGACCAAAACCCGCTCCAGACCCTGAGGAGCTTAATACAAGAATAACAGACAAACATAAAGTCTGAACCTTCCGAAATCTTTAGAGTCGTTCTGATTCTCAGGGGAAAAAGAATAAAGAACAAAACGCCTTCAGCCAATGTGTTTGAGCATTAAGGTCAAACAAGAAACCTGAAGACTGACTCTTGTCTGCAGAGACTGGACTGCAAAAACAGATTTAGGTCTACATTCAAAAATTGGTCCTTTTGAATTAGATCTTTGCAAAAAATAATTCAATTTACATCAACATAACTGAATATAATCTTACATTACAGGGTCAACGTTGGCATATTTAACATGAACATAAAGCTACGACTAGGGATGGGTACCGGTGTCCGGTGCCATGATGGCACCGGTTCTGACATAAACGGTAGTAACCAGACCGAAAAGCAGCGCACATTTCGGTGCTTTATTTCGGTGCTTTTTTTTCCTGAGCTGTGATACACTTCTAGCCAATCATTTTACGTTTCCCAGGATAGTAGGCGGGGCCAGGTACGTACGTTCAGTTAGAGCAGAGCTACAGATTAAAAATGTCCAAGGCGAAGCGGTCAAAAGTCTGGCTGTACTTCACAGCAAAAGATGCAAACTCAGCAGCCTGCAACAAGTGCTTTAAGCTGATACTGTGATATTGTCAAAGGAGGTAACACCTCAAATCCGATGAAACACCTGGCGACGCATAGCGTTTTTTTTAAAAGCCGAGAAATGCGCCGTATTTGATAGCTTGCTGCGAGACCTCACACTGTGCATGTCGGGTGGGTTGCCAGTTATCGGACCGGAGCAACATCCCCCAAAAACCCGAAGAATAGAGTCCTGGCCCCTAGCCCTGCCAGTGTAGCAGAAATGATGACGGATGATGATGCAGCAGCAGCCGTTCTTCTCTGCGTGAGTCGCTTAATGTTGTCCGTGTGTAATTTACGTTGAGGAGGCTAACCACGTTATTACATTAATGCATGTAAGGTGAACTAGCAAACATCATCATAGCTACATGCGGCTGTCCTCTTGTTTGATGGCAGATACTCCCTTCACCCTGGACAAAAAGGCTAAAATGACCAAAGAAAAAGTGGAAAACAGCTGAACATGAGAGGATTTTGGACAAAGTTTGTGTTTTTTTTCCATTGTTTAAGCACTGCTTCCAGCCAAGAGTGATACCATATATGCCCCATAGCTGCAGAAAAGGCTAACATTGCTATCTTTTTACAAAAACAAAACAAAACAGCTGAACATGAGAGGTTTTTGGACAAAGTTTGTGTTCTCCATTCTTTAAGCACCGGTTTGAGCACCGTTTAAGCACCGGCACCGTTTCAAAAGTACCGATTTGGCACCGGTATCGGATAAAACCTAAACGATACCCATCCCTAGCTATGACCAATAAATTGAAATCTGGTTTAACACAGCTGTGTGTTATTAGATGTGTTTCCAGCCTGTTACAGTGAATCATCATCACAAGACAAAGTCTTTATGCGGAGCTAAGGTCAGTAACTGAAGCATGTGAGCATAACCTGTTTATGTCCACAAAACCTTTAATATTCATTAAATGTGATACATTAAACTGGACCGGCTTCACTCACTCTCAGGTTGAACTTGAGGTGACATCATTAAATGTCTCCTGATGTTTTTTATAAAGTGAAAGAATGAAAATCATCACTTAAATATTTGCTAACTGTCTTTAAAAGTAACCTAATCAATCAATCGACCAGTGGAAATGCAGATTAATAATTACTGATGTGTGCTGTGTTGTATCTAACCTGTGCATGTGTTGGTTAATGTATGTCTAGCCTGTGTGTTGGTTGTTGTATGTCTAGCCTGTGTGTGTTATGGTAAATGGTAAATGGCCTGTATTTATATAGCGCTTTACTAGTCCCTAAGGACCCCAAAGCACCGGGCCCTCTGACCTGGTTGTTGTATCTCTAACCTGAGTGTGTTTTGGTTGTTGTATCTCTTGTCTGTGTGTGTGTGTGTGTGTGTGTGTGTGTGTGTGTGTGTGTGTGTGTGTCGGTTGTTGTATCTCTTGTCTGTGTGTGTGTCGGTTGTTGTATCTCTAACCTGAGTGTGTGATGGTTATGTTTTCAGGTTGTTGTCAGTTTGATTCTGGGTGTTGTGTTTCCAGCAGCAGAGCAGAGCGCTGGTTTCCATCACAGCGTTCCTGAGAGCTGCTGCTGCTTTTTGACCCAGTTTCTCTGCTTTACTTGACTGGGCTGCTCCCAGTGCTGTGGTGGAAGGTCCCTGATGGACCTCCTTCATGCTCGCATTTCTGCACGCTGAGGTGGAGACGTCCTCTGAGGCAGATGTTTCATTGAGGGCAGAGCAGCAGCTGTGCATGGGAAACCTTCATGTGGATGATTTCTTCTCTTCTCTGAGGCGCACACTTCAGATAGTTTCACTAAAAGGAAGCTGCAACAGCACAAACACGATCCAGAGCTCCAGTTCAGCTAGGTGAAGGTTAGCAGACAGCTAGTTAGTACCGGCGCCTGCGTCACCATCCAGGTTAAGGAGGCCACGCCCCCTATTAACACAAACTTTAAGCCTCAATTCAGTTTAAATGGGTGACTTATAAAAACATCCTCCCCCGTACAGGTAAAGGTGGAAATGGTCTACAGAGACCAAAAAATCAGTAAAAATGTATCAGGATGTAAACATGTTTGTTTCTGCTGTTAGCTTTACCATGGGGACTGACTCACTGCTGCCCCTGTTGGACACCAGAGGAACTGCAGGTTTGGCCCTAAAGGTGAATAATAAAAACTTAATCTCCAAACAGAATAATCCAGAGCTGGACTCGTATACACAGACTTTTTTATTGAAATAAATAAATGAATATAATACATAAATACATAAATATATTTACTCCTTTTAAATATTTAAACATGTAAACGATGCTTCTTTCTCATTGGTGCTCTTTTTACTAATATCCTCTGGTCATTAAAATAAAGAAGGTTTAACTCTGCTGCTCGTCTGAAGAGTACAGTGCAGTGAGGAAATGTGCACACAGGTCTGAGTTCAACTGGGATTTCAGGAGGGTGAAATGGTCCCTGTTTATCAGGCGGTGAAGTTTAAGAGCATGGAGAGAGCAGGACGCTGAGCATGATGTGGAGCTGTGAGAGTATTTTTAGTTTTGACAATAAAAGGGTCACCATAGCGTCTTCTCTCAGTCCCAGCCTTCACATTATTTTAATACAGCTGAAAAAACTAAAATGAGAGAAAAACCCTGCAAAAAGGATCCTAAGAAGGTTTTGAGCCATCAGTCAGACTCTTTCCTGGAGGGATGAACACCAAGCTTTTCTCACTTGGTGTTTTCATGGTTTTGAGATCGGCTAAAATCTCAGACTGGGTGAGATTGGCTGATTGTGAAGGCCTCTTATTCGCTTCATCCTCATCTTCATCAGCCTCAGTGAGGACTCATGGACGGAGAGGCCGCTGTGATCTGGTGACCCTCAGTGACTCGTTGCTCTAAGAGGACAAATAGACCCAAAACACGGCAGCAACTTGAACCCACAGACCCCCCACACCCCCAACCTTACAGCGCAGTGGTTCTCAAACTGTGAAGCAGGTCTCACTGATGGGACAGAACTACAGCAGGTGGATGATGAGGGTAAAAATATGGAGAGAACTTGATAAAATCTGAAATTTGTGGGGAAAATGAGTCATCTGATTCAATTGTGTTGGCCTTCAATTCACTAAAATTAAACTTGGATTCTTCTATACTGCAGCAGTGGGGGACGTAGATGGACTGCATTTACTAGAGTCAGAGGTTTTTCCTTTCAATTGTCAAATGTTGATGTTCTGCTGCTTGTTCGTATTTAATGTTCAGCAAAAAGAAGAACCTTAAATCTTTAGTTTCAGTATATAAGCTGAAAAATCGGACCCATTTTGTTTGTCGTTAGTCAGAAGGTGAGGTGATGTTTGAAGATCAGTGATGTTTGTGTTTTATTTGATTCTAAATAATAGAACGTAAACTCACATGTAAGCTGTTTCTGAGAATCAGAGAATCAGAAACTTTATTGTCATTGTCATGAGAACAACGAAATTAAGAATGGTCCCCGATCATTGCATCATCCCTAGCAATATCAAAATAAGAATAAAACAATAAAATTCAATAAATAAAATAGATAGAATACTTAAAATACTAATAAGATATAACAGTAAAACATTCACATACATTCCCACACACATGCTTCAGACCGTGCATAGATTAACACAAGAGTGGCGTGATGGACATTTTTTTGTAGTATTCAGATGTGTTATTGCAGTTGGATAACAGCTGTGTTTGAGTCTATTAGTCCTTGCTCTGATTGCCCTGTACCGTCTGCCTGAGGGCAACAGTTCGAACAGGGAGTGGCCAGGATGTGAGGTGTCTTTTATGATGTTTTGGGCCTTTTTAAAACAGTGGGCGTTGTGTAGAACTTCCAGTGTGGGGAGAGGGCAGCCAGTGATCTTTTGGGCGGTGTTAATGATCCCTTGGAGTGCCTTCCTCTGAGCCCCTGTGCAGCTAGTGTACCAGATGCATATGCAGTAAGTTAGAACACTCTCAATGGTGGCTCTGTAGAAGGACACCAGCAGTCTCTGTGTGATGTTATTCCTCCTGAGAATTCTCAGGAAGTACAGTCTCTGTTGGGCCTTTTTCAGCAGCTCGGAGGTGTTCACACTCCAGGAAAGGTTCTCCTCTATATTGACTCCCAGGAAGCGGAAGCTTGCCACCCTTTCTACACAGTCCCCATTTATGAATAGTGGTTGGATCTCTGCCTTTTTCCTTCTGAAGTCTATTATGAGTTCTTTGGTTTTTGAAGTGTTGAGGAGGAGGTTATTGGCCTTACACCATGACGTCAGCTGCTCCACCTCGTCTCTGTACGTAGACTCGTCTCCCTTGGAAATGAGCCCCACCACTGTGGTGTCATCTGCAAATTTCACAAAGATGTTGCTGTGGTGGCGAGGAGTGCAGTCGTGTGTGTAGAGAGAGTAGAGCAGTGGACTGAGCACACAGCCCTGGGGTGAGCCAGTGCTGAGACTCAGGGCTGAGGATGTGTGATGGCCAACTCTGACTCTCTGTCTACGGCCCGAGAGGAAGCTATTGATCCACATGCAGGTGCTGTATGGAAGCCCCAGGTCTTGTAGCTTGGCCACCAGTTTGTGTGGAAGGATGGTGTTAAAAGCTGAGCAGTAATCCACGAAGAGCATCCGCACATAGCTACCATGCTCTTCCAGGTGAGTTAATGCAGCATGGAGTGCTGTGGCTACAGCGTCTTCCGTGGATCGGTTTGCTCTGTAGGCAAACTGGTGTGGATCCAGGCTGCGGGGCAGGGCTGCTGTGATGTGTCTGCGGACCAGCTTCTCAAAGCATTTCATTACCACTGGGGTGAGTGCCACCGGTCTGTAGTCATTCAGGCCGGTGATGTGGGGCTTCTTAGGCAAGGGGACTATGGTGGAGGACTTCAGGCAGAGTGGGACAGTCGCCTGTGCGAGGGATTTGTTGAAAATCCTGGTGAAGATCCCAGCCAGCTGTCCTGCACAATCCCTCAATATTCGACCTGGCACACCATCAGGACCCGCCGCCTTCCTCGGGTTAACAGCCTGCAGCATGCGCCTCACCTCGTGCTCTTCCAGGGTGAGGGTGGTGCTGCTATGGGTGGCGTGTTGCTGCTGTGGCTCCAATACCTCCGGTACCCTGGTCTCAAAGCGGGCAAAGAAGATATTCAGCTCCTCTGCCAGCTCCAGGTCACCGTCCGCAGCTCCGAGATTGATCTTATAGTTGGTTAGGTGCTGGATGCCTTGCCACACCTGCCGGCACACGGCTTTCAGATAATTATTCTCAGCTTTCGTGTTTCTTGTTGCTGATTTAACACCAAGATGATTTCCTCTCGTTGTTTCTGTCTGGTGAAGATTCAGGATGATTATGTTTTTGTTTTGTTTTTCTATTTGGGGAAATAAACTGCTTATTTCTACTGACCAACCCTCAGACTGTAAAAAAGATCATTTGTGCTCATGTTTCAAGCTTTGCACAGAGATATGTTTCTAAATAATTTTAAGCACTCGGGAACATCTCAGCTCTTTCTGTGGCTGCAAACAGGAAGGATGAGGAGCACGGTCATAAGATTAGTCACAAAACATGAAAAAGTGACTCCAACTCATCTGGTTATCAGACTTTTTTAAAGGAAAAAAAATGTCCTGGCATCAGCCCTCCACCTCCTCACAGAGAAGAAGAACCGCTGCAGCTGCTGATGGATGGCTCAGGTATTTCGGGGGTGAAAAGGTAAAAACACCAATCAGTGTTGCAGGCTTATCTGACCGGGGTTATTAGAGAGGTCATGGGAGGTGTGAGACCTGAAGAGTGGGTTTTTGGGCTTTTTATTATTATGAGAAATTTCTGCCACTGACCGCCCTCTTTCCACCTGTGGCCTTGCAGGTGGCATCAGCCCCCTGAGATGAGGAGAAGTGAAGGACTGGGATGAGTGATGTCAGTGGAGAACCTGGAGGGGGATACGAGATCGGAGAGGGGGGACAAAAGGCCAGGCCGGCCGTGCCTCTGCTGCGGTGAGCAGGGAGACGGGGATGTTCAGTGGGCATCCAGTGAAAACGTTAGGTATCTGTGGTGCCACCGGTGGTGCTGGACCCCAGCCTCCTCCTCCTTCATCTTCATCATCGTCATCATCATTCTCCTCATTCCACCAAACACCTCCGTCGTTCAGCCAGCTTGTCCAGCAGCTCCACTTCCAACTGCAAACACACCACAACACAAACAACAACAACAACAACACCATCAGCAGCAGCGTCCAGCAGCATGGATGCACAGCAAACATCCTGCAGGAGGGGAGCAGCCGAGCACAGGAGCTGAATCAAAGGGAGGAGGAGGAGGAGCGGATGGATGCCAGGCTGGGATCAGCCACCAGCAGCACCGACAACAACCCTCCTCCGACTGGGACCAGCTCCGAGTTTAATCATTATTATGGGAATGGAAGAGGAGGGCCTAGCTTCGATCAACATGGCGGACAACAAAGCCCAGGGACTGGGGTAAGAGCGGCGCGCTCCGTACTCAGCACCATGGATCAGGTCCACAACTCCCACGAAGGCTACAGCAACAACAGCCCCTACAACCACTACCCGAACTACCGGCCCGGGTACGGGAACAGTGGATACGGTGGCATGATGAGCCCGTCACGCCAGGGGAACAACCTGCTGGGCCCCGGCAGTGGCGGCGCAGGCTCGACCGCTGCTAATCACAGCAAGGCGGTGATGACTGCTAGCAGCTCCCCGGCTGGAGGCGGCGGCGGGTTTCAGCGGTTTCCCGGACAGGGTCAGCAGCAGCAGCAGCCACAACAGCAGCACCCGTCAGGGGCTACACCAACTTTGAACCAGTTATTAACTTCTCCGAGTCCGATGATGCGGGGTTATGGAGGTGGATATCCAGATTATAATAATCCCGCACAGCAACAGCCGAGCATGGGGCTGGCTAAAGACATGGGCTCCCAGTACGGCTCCGGGGCTCACGGCTGGGGAGGACAGCAGAGAAATCACCCGACCATGAGCCCAGGGAATCCCGGGCAGGGTGGCGGCAGGGCTCAGGTGAATAACAGCTTATTAACACCGTTTATAACCTGACTAATGACAGGTGGACATCGCACCACCGGTAACCTGCTAGCTGCTAACAGCCGCGATGCTAACCCAAATAGCTAACGGCAGCTAGCTGCTAAGCTAGGTGTGTGTTTTTCTTTTTTTTAATTTTCACTGCAGACAGATTCATTAATTAAGCACCGCACCCACGTGAGTCGTTTAGGACTCTAAAGCAAACAAATTGTATTGTGTGATTACTTGCTTTTATGAATGACAAGCATTGGCGACTGTTCGTGATGACAGAAGCTGGGGAAGTTTTCGATTGTGTCCAAGGTGACTTCGCTTTTAGCCCGCTAGGCTAAGCTATCATTAGCATATAGCTGTCGTTAACGGCAAAGGCCTTCGTGTGTGAAAGTAGGCAGCTTGCTGATTTTATAAGAGGTCGAATTTGTTATAAATATATATAAAAATGTAAACTGGGTGGTTGTAATCAGTTTTATTGTTACACTTGAAAAGATCGCGGTTTAAATGGTGACAGGGTTGACGGTTGACAGCTCCGCTCAAATCTGACAGTTCGCGTATGCTAATGATGTGTTTTGAGGGGTCACCGGTAAATAAAGCTCTTTCCTCGGATTTTATCTGTTTCTCTACCCCGCCGGGAGAAGACAGTGTGGCGGGGACTCGGGTCTAATCAGGTGACGCTTCCTCCTGCAACAGCGGCCACTTCAGCTTCTGATTCCGGCCACAACTTTCTTGGCAGGCAGCCTATTAATAGCCCCATCTCCGCTCGGGAGCCCTGACCTTCACTCATGCAGATTAGCCATGTGCCCATCACCACCGGCACAACACTGGGGCTAACACACTGGCTGACCCGCCGCTGCAGCCCGGCCTGCAGGAGGCCTCAACCCCGGTCATCCCTACTCCATGTCAGTGTCACTTTACCTGGACCGGCGGTACACTGTAGAAGCTCGTCAGAGTCACGGTTTAACTGCAGTTAATAGACTCACAAGATCTTTTTTTTTTAAATGATTTCTTTATGGAATAATCGACAGGTTATTATTTCGAATTATTAGCAGGTCTTTAAAATAGCAGAAAACAATGGAAATGCCGGTCTGCAGGTGATTAAGTCACCATTGAATAATGGAATTATGATCCCTTAATTTATTTTCAGGATCATTTGACTGGATGCAAACAAGGAATTTTTCAGCTACTCAATAAATCAGCTTCTGTTTTAATAAAATGTGTTTTTAGTGAATAATTATCATTCACTAACCATCCGTTACCTCCTCCGAATGGGGACAAGAACACAGTTATTTGTTAGAAACGATGAACCATGCACAATTTTTTTTTTCACAGGTAGAAATCTTTGTCAGCAAACTGTCTGCTCCTGTGTCTGAGATCAGGTTCAATTAGCTAAACTTGTGTGTTGGCTTATTGGAAAATATGATGCAATACGTGCTTACATGAAGAAACTCTAACTTGCAGGCAGATGGGAGAGCACAGCTCAGTGTACAGGATGACACGAGGCAACAAGACTGATTCCTCTTTAAATTTGTTTCAGTTTTAATTCCACGTGTTGATGCCCTGAACAGAAATGAGGATTTGTGTAATCACACTGTGTTACACAAAAAAGAAAGAATGAATTCGTTGCACCCACAAAGACTGAACAAAGAGGGCCAGGTTATTTAGTGAACCGGAATAAAATCTATCTGGGTTTTTTGCTTCTCAGTTGGTGTACTGGACTTTCATATGGCAGTCAGCACAATCCTCTCCTCTCATTTGTTGTCTCAAAAGGGCCGAGGTTCATATATCGTATTATAACTAAACTTAAAACTAGTACTAGGTGGCAGTCAGCATTTTAATTAGCAGAATAAAAATTTTAAAAGTTGTGAAATTACTGTTACAGCAGCTCAATAAACCCAACTAAAAGGAGGTGAAATATGAAATGAATGCAGATGTTGTGTGTTTGTCCTCGTCTACGGGACTCTGAGTCAGCTGAGGACAAACTCTAAACATTTTCACTCTGTAAACCTCCCGAAACTTATATAAAAACTGAAATCAGAATAAATACTAAGGAAAATAGAAACTGTAATATCTCTGCTGTGGATCGGCCAGCTCTGCTTTGTCGTTTCTATCCGCCTCCTCACTGCCGGCCTCGGCCTGTGTGGACGCTCCTTGTGGAGCATGATTTTATGATTTTGTTTTCTAGTTGAAATAAAGACTTTTAGGGCAGCGCCTCAGAGCCTGCACGTTTCATACACGAGTTTATTCCTGTAGTCGAGCTAATGTGTTGGTTTATGGAGCTGGTGATCGGATGACTGACATGCAGGAGTCACACACACGTTGGCTGTGTTTTCAGATATTAAAGTTTAAAATAGTTTAATTGTTGGGTCTTCTGTTAGTAACGGAGAACACCAAATAAAACCAATAAAATTGGTTCGGTAATACCGGTAATAACAACAGCCCGCTTGTATGCTGTACCAAAAAATGTGCTTTGGTGTGAATCTGATGGACAAAAGCCAAACCAGTTCCACATCACTGAAGTTGCACCATTTTTACAAACCATTTCTGGTTCATCTGTTTCATTCAACGATCCGCTTTCGCCCTTCTCATTCTCCGTTGCTGCCATGCTTTTTCCGCCATGTGCGTATGAAAACAAAAGTGCTGCGCATGCGCGTTTTACCCATATCCTATCGCGATTTTTCATTTTCTTATCATTACCTAACATTATACCGGTATTACCATGAACAGTATGATATGGCCCGGGCCCAGTAAGAAGGATGGAACGTTGATGGTGTTGTAGGTTATAAGCTTGTGAGTGAGAAGGCTGCAGTTTGTCCCTTATTATGTTTGCTTTGTTCTCGGCATCGTAGACTCCAAAAACTGTTTGGTTAGCTTTAGAAAAGGTGGTTTGGGTTAAAACGCGCCTCTGCAGTATTAACCCTGCGTGTTAATGATGCTGATCTATAGTGTTTAAATGTGACGTCAGTGGGTACATGATGAAGTGGAAGTGAGGGACTCGACATTTATCGACATAAACCCGATAAATCATAATGACTGCGTGTTTCTGTGAGATGCTGATGGCTCAGATGAAACGGCAGAATTTGATGTTCTGGGAGTAAAATTGGGCTGTTTGACTGGAAAAAGGTGCAGGCTCGATGTGATGCAGTTTTGTATGTTTAATAGAAAAAAAACAGTAGAAAATTGCGATTCCTGACAAACCTCCTGAGATTAAAGCAGTTCTGTACCACACCACATGGTGGCACTACTGTGGCCTATCTCTGGGTCATATTATTCATTATATTAAACATGCCTGTGGTCTGCAGGGTATTTGAGTTAATGTGATTTGTACTGAGCAATGTTATCTTACTTGAGCGCCACCTTGTGGTAAAACACGCTGACTATCAGCCGTTTTATTTTCGTAGTCTCTTTTTGACTTGATTTGGCCACACACACCCGTTTGTTAGCCAGTCCCAATCTACGATATATGAAATGAAACTTGTGTTCAGTGATTTTATTTGCTGGTTTTTGATGATTAAAATTTATAATGGCTAACCGCCACCATATTGGATCAAATGCAACAGAGGAGGATGAAGCACCCCATTGAGTTTTAATCTTTTTCCTGCTTTTTCCAACAATTCCCATCAGCCTCCATTACAAGAAATCAGCCAGTAAAACACTAAATATTACAAATGTTGCGTTGACCACAGGTTTGTCCAAATAAAACACACGTTCTGCAGTTTGGGCCAGGGTCGTGAATCGTGATGATAGCAGTACTCAGGAAAATGGATCGCAGCAGCTTCCTGTCCTCCTGTTTTCATCCGGTCTGTGGATCCTCTGCCTGACTTGAAGCAGCTGTGTGGGCTTGGCAGCGCTCCAGCCTGAGGTTTCTCTTTATTTACTCTGCTCAGCTGACTGCTGTGTAGTGAGAGGAGATTAAAGGACAGGATTAAAAGTCTGCATCAGTTTGTTTTAAGCGTAAACTCCGTCAGCGGTTTCTATTTTTAGCTGCCGGAGCGGCGGTGAAACATCTGTTCTCTCTGAGTCACTCCTCTCACCTACTATTATTATGTCAGTGTGTCAAATACAGAGTGAGTGTGAATATTAAAGTGTACCCAGGCGTGACTGTTGACTCCGGCTTAAAGTGGCCTCGCAGGCCTTCAGCATGCCGCAGATGAGGGTTCACTCTCAGAGACACACCTGACCCCCTCACACCTGAGCACATGCCATGAACCTCAGTGAAAACAGACAAACCATATCAGTGGGTAAGTTACTAGGATAATGTGTGGTGTGTTATCTGCAGCAGGTGGCAGTAGGCCAAGCCCCGAAGCAGACACACAGAGTGGAGCTTATATATAAAGATATTTAACTTTCCATCGGTCCATCAGTGTGAGCGTGCTCAGTCAGACGGTTGGATATATAGATGGATATTGATGGATATAGAAGACTGAGCTAATGGTGGAAGAAAACTGATGAACGGACAGTTTGGATTTCTCATAGTGGAAACAAACAGAAAGATGCAGTACCTCCTCAGTCTTACTAATATGAATGTTGATGATGTCATTGCTCTGTAGTCATCAGAGGGTTTGTCACACTGATGAATCAGAGTCACGTGTTGTGTCTTTAAACATGGTGTTAAGTTCATGGCGTCACTAATTATCCACCGTGTTCTCCTCCTCAGGTGTCGCCCATGGACCCGATGGCGATGAAGCGTTCTCAACTATATGGGATGAGCAACAACCCGTACTCCCAGCAACAGGGGGCGCCGTACCCTGGACAGCCCTACGGCTCCCCTACCCCCCACAGATACCCAATGGGGATGTCCAGCAGGGGGCAGGTGGGAATGGGAGGGATGCAGTATCCTCAGCAGCAGGTAGGAGGCGCTCAGATGTGTCTTTAAGGTTCCATTTGGACAAATTAATGTAAAATAATTCTTTAGTTTAATTAGTTCTGGGTGGGATTTCAAACTCTGCAGTTACAGGATCTGACGTCAATAAAACTGAACATCCATAAATCTGATCATAAATCAGACACCTGAAAGTCTTCAGCTTTACTTTTTTTATTGTCACAGTAAATAAGTGATGCTTATCAGTAATTTACAGGCTTTCATTTCTTTCTGTGGCTGCACTGGCCAGTTAGAAGCAGTTTAGTTGTATAACAGCATCAAGACCATCTTCAGATAATGAAAAATAGAAATCTACAATTTCCCTGAAATTACTGGAAAGGTGATAAAAATACATTTAAGATGGGATTTAAAATTTAAATGATTTGATGAGTTTATGCAGAGTTTAACTGGTTCCTTAAATCCACCCAGGATGCTTGGTTGACCTACGGCGCTGAAAGGATCCTGAGCTGCACACTGTGGGAGAATTTGTATAGACAAAAGTTCCCAATTAAAAACCTTCATGTTGGGGTGAAACCTGCCAGTTATCTGACTCCACCCTCCTTCCTGATCTCCCACCTGCCTGAAGTTAAGCGGGTAATGCAGACGTCTGTCTCTGCAGCATCTCGACATGGAGGAGCAGGAGCTCTCCTCTGAGCTCCTAAGCCTGCCTCTGTGGAGGAGCTCGTGTTTGTGACCTCACTCTTTCAGTCATTATAACTCTCATGACTTTATGTGATGTTGGAAAACTGTTAAATCTGAGTGCGAGGCAGCCCAATGTGGTGGGTGGTGGTGTTCGTCTGGGGTTGGTTACTGTAGGTGATAAAATAGACCTGATCAGTGCCCAAATCAGTGCTTTCATTGTGGCTGCAGAGCGGTGAGACATGTTTGCAGAGCAGCATCAGGCTGATATGTAAAACTCTGATTTCTGTAGAGATCAGGTTGCTTTACTACAGGCCAGAGGACCCGAGAGCTTCCTGTAACTCTCCACATTAGGATACACGTGTGAAGCATTAACCAGATACTCATTAACATGCAGACTGTTGGCTCGTTAATGTCCTCCCAGGATGACTAATGAGAACATCTCCTGTGAGTTTGCCGTCCCTGCTCCTGCTCTGCTGGTCTTCAGCAGCCTCTGAGCTGGTTTATGGAAACTAAGGCCTTCGTTCCCTTGGTGCTGATTCATCTGCAGCGTCACCGTTTTGTCACTGTGGACAAGGCCTCTGTTGATGCAGTCAGACCGCACGGCTTCTGCCGGGCCGGTCCGGGTCAGGCTATTTCTGGTACACCCTGGGCTCAGGCTATTTTTAGACTCCAGTTTGGGTCTGACGCTGCAGCTCAGAGCAGACTGGATCCTTTGGTGGGTAAACACCGCCGAATGCCACAGAGAGCAACAGACGGCGAAGCTTCTTCTCAGCGAACGAATCAGGAGGTAGAATAAATCTGTCTGTCCCAGTGATGATGGGTTAATAATAATCAGCCATCGCTGAATTCATCCACACATACTGTGGATTTTAAAGCTTTCAGAGAAGAATAAAGAACTAAAACACTCAGCAAGTGTTTATCTGTACATGTCAGGTCCTAACACTTGCAGTGAGTCCATGTGAGCTCTGTAGTTTTCTGGTATTTGATAAGGAGATAAAAAGTCCCAGTCAACAGAAGAGTTTTTAGAAAAGTAGCTTTGTTAGACTGACAGTGATTCAGTCTTCACCCAGAAGATGAGGAACTTTTAGTTTGAAAAGTTACAACGGGAAGTTGTTTCAGTCTTTGATGAAGATTGGAGCTGCTGTGTAGTCATGTGTGAACTTTATTTTTTCTGACATTAAAGTTGAAAATTTGAAACTGTGGCTGTGAGCAGGACAAGGAGGAGTGTAGCCTGGCTGAACCTGCTGCTGTGAGCCACAGAACCTTTCTTCAGGTTTCATCACTGTTGGGCCTGAATCTAATTCTGAGGACAGTAAGAGTCTGAAATTGTCCTCCGTGGTTCAGCTGTTGGAAGTCTGCACCTGTTTGTGCTGGTTTGAATCTTCTAGCAGGCGGAGAAGGTGGAAACATCTTGTGGTTCGGCCTCTGCGCTGTTGTCAGGCCGTTGAGCTCCGATCTGAACCTGTGTGTTCTCGAGTTGGGTTTCTCTTCCTTATAAGATATATGTTCAGCTTCAGTCAGTGAATTTTCAGTTCAGGCTTCGTCTCACCTTTCTGTTACAAGCTCTAAGAACCTGATTGGTTTCAGAGCTGTGAGGAAGGCACCTGCAGGTGTTTCTCCCTCCGACTCTCGGGCTGGACGGTGTCATTATTGTTGCAGATGGTTTAAGCCTGAGGGATTTTGTGTCACCGCTGTTGTGTCTGATTACGCAGAGAGAGAGAGTAATGAGTTTCATGGGAGCGCAAGGCCCAAGTGGCCCCGGGACTATTCTTTGTTAATTCTCTGATTCCACACAAAATTTGACCCTTGGCTTCCCTGTCTGAGCGCCGCAGACTCAACCTGGTTTCAGGAGGTTACCGAGTTACTGTTAGAGCATGAACTCCGACTGTAATCTCTGTTTCAGTGAAGCTGCAGTATTGACGGACATGCTGGTGAGGAAATGCTCTCGATCAAACAATGTGCTGGAGGTGAGGTCGCTTAAAGGCCCGTCCAGGCTTTCAGAGTCCACGTGCAGCCTGAAGTCTGTCTGAGTCTTCCTGATATTTATGCAGACATTGCCGGCTTTCTGTCCCACTTTAGTGCTCTCGAGCAGGGCAGTTAATCCCGCAGCTGCAGCTCTCTCGGGTTGCACCGAGGTTGCATTATATTGCATTTTGCGGTAGGGCTGCTCAATTAATCGAATTTTAATCACAATTACGATCTGGGCTTTCAACGATCATTAAAAATGACTGAGCCGATTATTAGCCCCTCCCTCATTTATCCGCGACACCTTAAAGGCCGGTCCATGAAAATATTGTCGGGCATAAACCGGTCCGTGGCGCAAAAAAGGGTGGAGACCGCTGATTAAGAGGACCCGAGGGAAGCTCGGAAAGCTAAGCAGAAGTTATTTGGAGAGTGACTGCCGTTGGTTGAAAAGAGTTTAAAAAAAAAAAAAACTTCAGTGGCGTTGCACACTATTTTATATTATTTTTTTAAAGTCATTGTTAACCCTTTAAAGCCGGTCAAAGCAGCACGCTCCGTTTTGCGTAACTATTTTTAAATCCCTGTAGAACCTGAACCGTGTAAGCTAGCGCAATAATTTGTTTTGCATATGAAACCAGAGGAGTTGTACTTACATCTGATGCCATCAGCTTGTCCTCGGTCAGGGTTTCCTTCCACATAAAGCTTTGCAAAAACTGCATAAAAAGCGCTTGCAGGAACAAAAACATATTATTCCAGAAACACGCTTTACCGATCTGATCAGCTGTTCGTAACACTTCCCACAGTGAAATGATGCACATGCTGTTTTCTTTGCAAATTTGCATCATAGGATTGTTTTTTGTTTTTCCTGCAGTATATAAAAATTGCTGTATCTCCAAAATAAAACTATGAAGACACTCAAAATAAATTTCCTGTGGTGGGAAACTATTTTTTGCAACTTTACTGTATTTAAAGTTTTGAGGGATAAACCTCTTAAACTTCTCCAAGTAGAAATATATGTAAACAAAACAAAAGCGATTTTCAATTTTTTTGGTAGTTTATTGCACTTTTTTGCAATTTATGTGGTTACTATGCACTTAATGCATACATATTATTAAAATATGGGCTATAACAGTTGTATTGATGTATAGCAACTTGAAATGCTCCCACAAATGGCACTACAGCATGTAAAAAAAAAATATATATAAGCTCTGGTGGACTTGGTTCTATAGTAGGTCTTAAAGGGTTAAATAAATATCGTCAAATAATCGTGATCTCAATTTCAGTGAAAATAATCGTGATTATCATTTTTGCCATAATCGAGCAGCCCTATTTTGCGGCATCTGCGTCGAGCCAGATAACAATCTGAGAGAGAAGCTGTGTGGATGAGTTTCAACACATCTGATTTTAAAGCAGGTTTTTAAGGTGGTATGAATTTTAATGAGGAGGAGTACGATGGTTGGTTTGGTATTAAGATTAGAGCAGGGCGATATGACCAAAAATATTTATCACAATATACATTTGAAAATCTGCGATAACGATATAACTGACGATATAATTGACACTAGACAAAACACTTTACAACTCCTCAACTTTATTAGTGCAAAAAAAAAAACCATCAATGTATTTTCACTTAAACAAGCAGCTGTTTTTTATGTGCATTAAAGTTATATAAAAATTTAACAGTGCAAATGCAAATTCCTTGCTGACAGTTTAACCAAAAGGCATTTTCATTGGAAACTGGCCGACATATCCTCAGCATAACCATGTATAATATCCACAAAACTTAAAAAGAGGTTATACACACACAATACGGTAATATTATGTTGAAGCACAGTACGTATCACTCCACAAGGCTCCTGCCTACGATAGCCGTAATTCTCCGACAATCCATCAAGCAGTCCGGGTTCGTAGCGTAGCAAAGTCGTACTAAAACATTTGACAGATTTTTGAGCGCTGTGTATGACATAAAATCGTTTCGAGGTCAGTAAACACAACCAGAATTCATACATAAGGCCCATTGGATTATAAGGGGCACTGTTGATTTTCAGAAAAATCAAAGGATTGATTTTAAGTGTGCTGTATTTTCCAAAAAACACGGTAATAACGACGGCCGCCAACCCGCTAGCACGCTCTACCAAAAATAGTGCTTTGTTGTGTATCTGACGGATGAAAGCCAAACCAGTTCCACACCACTGAAATTGCAGAATTTTTACAAAGCAATTCTGGTTCATCCGTTTCATTTAACGATCTACTTTCGCTCTTCTCATTCTGCGTCGCCGCCATGTGCGTATGTAAACAAAGGCGTTTTACCCATATTCTATCGCGATATTTCATTTTCTTATCGTTGCCCAACATTACACCGGTATTACCGTGAACGGTATGATGTAGCCCAGCCCTAATTAAGATGATCAGTTTGAATCAGTGAATTTATGTCTTTTCATCTGCCTCCTCCTCTTCTTCACTCTGCGTATCTGGAAGCAGACAGATCGGGTCTAAGAGGAGGAATGTGTTAAAGATCGGAAATGTGGCTCATACTGACGGTCATCATGTGGTTCTCCTGTGATGCTGCAAAACACGAGGTCAGGGGTCAGAAGTCTATGACCGGAGGAAGCTTCCTCCAGTATGAGAACAGATCTGATCTACAGAGGAAGTCTGAGATATTCAGGAAATTAAATTTAGAGGTCGCTTTCCAGGAAAAGGGCGGTGTGTGATTCCTGAGCGGCTTCACTGTAGAGCAGAACAGATTATTATTATCATTAGAGGAACAGAGATGCTTTTGTTTGGCTTTTAATTGACTCTTTAGCTAAAGCAGTGAAGGCTGGGGGCGTCTTGAGGAGGCTGCACAAGAGTTAAACTGAGAGCGTCTGTGAGGAAGAGCCACTGAAGGAAGTGTTCAGACTCTGTGCTTAAGTCTGAGTCTCAGTACTGCTTCTATAATATAAGTTTATGCATAAGTACTGATTATGCAGAAACATATTTGATATTATTATTATTATAATTATGATTAATTAATATGTATATGCGTTTCATAACTTCTGTACAGCTGAGCAGCTGCATCTATAGTAACACAGGATCGTGTGTTTTAAATTTTATATTTTAACTTTATATGAAGTAACTACTGTTCAGCAACCTCTTGGTAACCTTCGGTTGCTAGGGAAAAATCTGTCCTCCCCAGGTGGTTGCTGGCTGTTGCCGGGTTAAGCTGCTCACACAGACGGTGCTGTGCTAAAAACGTCCTGATGATTGCTCTGGTCGCTCAGAGCTTGTAAGAAGACACTGACTTGTCTGCAAACACTCACTAAACATGACGAAACACTGAAACACAAACTAGAAACACAACAAATCGGCCTTTTCCATATAAACTGTAGGAAACTGCAGCAGTCTGTACTCACAAGTGCAGTGCTGTATACCTGTTGGCAGCTAATGTCACCTAGCAACAGTTCTCCAATATTTAGCAATCAGTCACCAACCGGTTGCAGAATTTTTATTTTTCCAGAGTTAGTAAAATCACTGTGTGATCGAAGCAGTCACCAAGTGATTCTACTTTAGAAACATGACCAGGTAGAAACGCAGCCTGACTGCTCATCGGCGTGTTACCCGATGAGTTTGGGCTCTGGCTGCTGGACTGGGTTCTGCATACACTGCGTAGCATAATGCTGATGTTTCTGTCCTGGATGCAGTTCCCACTTTACTGTCCGCTCTGGTCCTTTTGTTCAATAAAATAGAAGTAAAATGTCGACATCCATGCTGCATACTGCATGGATGCATGGATTTAATGCAGGTGATGATTTTTCACAAAATAAAGAGTCATTCAACTTTAAAGCAGTGCTGATGCTTACTGTAACAGTACAAAGGAAAGACGTGATTTGTTGCTAAAGAATACAAATTGTAAATTTGAGTTTGTTTTATTTCTTTGCACTCTTCATGTTTCTGACCTGGAGTCTTTCTGTCTGTTTAGCCTGTGGAAATCTATCGGCCATTCAAAGCCGTAACCTCGTGTTTGTGGTGTTAACAAGGTAGTATCGATTGGCCTTGTGTCTCTGATGTCTGTGGTCTCTTCTCAGATGGGCTCTCAGTACAGCCAGCAGCAGCAACAGCAGAACATGAGCGGTTACTGCCAGCCGGGCCAGCCGCCGTACTTCAGCCCGCCACAGCAGCAACCCGCCGCCCCCAGTCAGCCACCGTACATGCAGCCCCGCCCACTGCCACAGCAGGTAGGACTGGGATTACAAACCTAAACTTTATTTTGTCTTTCTGATTTCACTGTTAATTCACTCAAATTCCTGCACATCTTTTCACAATAAGAGCCTTTTATAGGAGTAAAGGGAAGGGAATGAACCTCTTGACAATTCTTATTGTGAAAAATAAGAAAGAGGCTTCAACATATAACCAGAAATCAGAAGATAAGAAAACGAAAAGTTGTATGATAATGCTGTCAAATATAAAAGAAGTTGTGATGCTGCTGTGGATGTGTGGCTGTCTTCTGTGTGGATGTTTCGGAGGGGAAATGGCTCGAGGCCTCCAGAGAGCTTTAAGCTGCCAGACTCTCCAAGCCTCACAAGTTCAAAACATCTCAGAATGGCTCCTGAAATGCCTTCAGCTAGCAAGCTCCACTTACTTTTGTCTCTGTAGCACTTAAAAAAGACATGAAGTGTTCTACAGAAGTCAAAAAACAGTATCCAAACTGGAATTAAGCAGGAAAAAACTAAAAGAGCACAGACATTAGAAGTAATAGATAAATTTAATAGAAAGAAATTCCATCCATCCATTTCCTCCAGGCCACGGGATAGCACGTTAGTGAGACTTTAGCACGCCATTCCAGAGACCTGATCTGTCCACTGGGGTCTGCTCATAGCTGGGTGGGATTAAACAGCGACGAGGTAAATCCTCATCAGCTTCTATTGTGAAATTTTCCCATGAAGGAAGCATCGAGCTGAGCTTCAGTTCTCTGAAAAGACCAGATTAACTTTAGTATTTAGTTTGTATTTGCTGATAATGACAATCCTTTCTGTCCTGTTTCTGTCCTAAAGTGTTACTTCATTTGGTCTTTCTCCACAAACATGGCTGTCTTTGTCTTCAGAGGATCGTGTTACACAAGGTTTTGTGAAGACATGAAACAGAGAGAGAGAGAGAGAGAGCATCTCCTCGAGTCTGCTTTTTATCTGATCACTTCAACCATGTCAGACGTTCATGGTGTTTAAAAGGAGTTGGCTGCAGGCAATGGGGAAACCCCGACCTCCAGCTGCTGTTTTATCATCTTCATCTTCCTCAAGAAGGCAGCTGAGACTCTGACCTGCAGCAGGCAGCAGGAGCCGCGCTTTGAGACTCCCAGCAGCTACCACAGCTCCACCTGCAGCCGAGAGATGTCCAGGACTTCTCTGAGATCTGCTACAAGTGCATTGTGGGATGTCTTTCATTTTTTCTGAATGGGTTGTTGCGTCTGGCTCATTCAGGACACGTCAGAGAAGGGAGACCCGCTCAGCTCGGGTTTTCACCAAGTCCATTTATTAATTATAAGTTAAAAAAGGAGAACAGAAGAAAACTTGGTGCTAACCTTTATCCAGACTTCATGTAGAGACGACTACAGCTCAATCAAACCAAATGAGCAATTGTAAATTGACACAAATTGGTGCGATTGGGTCTTTTAGGAAACCAACATATTACTGTGGCCAGTGTCCATGTTTACCACTTAACTAGGCCTATGCAACACATCTATAATGAAAAATCCAACTAAACAAAATCAGCAAATGTGAAGAACAACCACTTTTATGCACCGAGGAAGACGTAATGTCCCGGCCAATATGATGCTTCAACCGCACGATCAACACAAAAATGCCACCGATGGGGCTTCAGACAGGATTTAGATAGAAAACATTATCCCATGTACTTCATCTGCCTCACGCCTGAGGCCATATCTAAAGTCACCATCAACCCAACAGAGCACACAGAGGAAACCTGCAGGCTCCACACAGAAAGACCTGAGCTGTACAAAGAAGACAAAACTAAAATTCAGCTGCCCGAAACACAGATAACTTTCAGCGACTTTGTTTTTTGTTTTTGTTTTTTTTTGCCGTTCGTTCCTGTAAGATTTAAATGCTTTGTCTGTCTGTCACCCTGCAGGAGGTGCCGCAGGAAGCTTACGGGGGCCGGGGCCAGTCTGCCGCTATGACTCCTGGGAAACCAAACCACGAGGAGATGAGTCTGAGTCAACAGGAGAGGCCGTCCAGTCTGCCAGTGAGTTCGAACACACAGCTGTTCTCTGCTGGTCAGGCACAAAGACCCCCAACCCTACACACGCACGCACGCACAAAGTTCATCACCAACAACAAGCCAGAGTTTCCATTAGCAATGGACGATATAACCTCAGAATATTATCACAATATTCCACAGAAGGTTGTGATAATATTTCAGATGATATTGGAAAAAAGCAGCTCACAGGCAGGAGGATTTACTATTGCGAATGAAACAAGGACATTTTCCATCCTTCTGTCCCAGTGAGCAGCTGTCTCTGGGTCAAAGAGTGGATCAGTAACTGTAATAGTCCAGCGCTGCAGCGGTGCTCGGTGGGTCACTCATTACTAGCTGCTAGCATCTCCTACTCCTTGTTGCAATAGGCAACATAACAATATGATGTCACTATGTCATTAATATCATAATATGATACTTTAATAATAGCAATAAAAATTAATACCAGTATTATTACGGA
The DNA here is from genome assembly GCF_965226115.1 of Aulonocara stuartgranti. NCBI lineage: Eukaryota > Metazoa > Chordata > Actinopteri > Cichliformes > Cichlidae > Aulonocara > Aulonocara stuartgranti. Next base: position 26,281,307 of record NC_138951.1, read on the forward strand.
TGCTCTGAATGGTTCCCATCACTGTTTGGTCAAACCATGCCAGAGTTCAAAGAGTAGAGTGATGGTCGTGGTCACCCTGGGTCATAAATCAGACTCACCTGAAATTTATCCTGTGGGGCTGACACACTGATCCTCAGTCAGTACCACATCTACACCACAGAGTTCTTGTCCTGGTCTTTGACTGATGGCGGATCTGAAGGACAGCAGGATTCAGCCTAAAAAGCCGTTTAGTTTTTATGTTAATGTCATGGTCCTGGGCCATGTGGGCCCAGTATTCTTAGTTCCTTGTATTTTTGTATTTCGTTCCTTATTTAGGCCATGTTTTCTGAGTTGCCCTGTTTTGTTGTTCCCTAAGTGTTTTCCCTTCATGGCTTTTACCCCCTGTGTGCCCCTCTGTGTATCTGTGAGCCCTCGTCTCTCCTTATGTTTTATTCCATGTTTCCCCTGCCCATTATGTCTAAGTTCTCCCCGTGCTCTCTCTCCCCCCTGTGTGCCCTCTATGTATTTATGAGCCCTCGTCTCCCTTTGTGGTTGTTTCATGTTTCCCCAGCCCGTTATGTCTGTGTTTCCCCGTGCTCTCTCTCCTCCTGTCTGAACCTCTGTGCCTGTACATGTCATGTTCAGTTCACCCCGCCCTGTCTCGTTATGATTATCAGTGTCACCTGTGTTCCCCGTGTGTGCCCACTTTCCTCGTTTACCCTCTGTGTATTTCTGTCTGAGTCTCCCTCTGTTCGGCGTCGCGTTCTCCCTCATGTTGTGTGTAATTCTCCCCGTGGTTCGGTTCCTTGTACAGTTCATGCTTTAGTTTTCCCAGTTTTAGTTTATTTTGTATTGCTTCCCGTGGCCAGCAATAAAGCTGTGTTTTTTGAGTTTATCCCCGTGTCTGTGAATCTGCATCTTGGGTCCTTCCCCTGCCTGCCACACAACGGATCATGACAGTTAAAGCTTCCTCGAACTCCTGCTGCAGAATAAACCAAACCCAACCTGAGGAGTTTTCTATCAAACAGGCACGTTCCTGTATGGACGGGCAGTTTCTTAATCTGCCTGCACCACTTCTTAAAAAAACTGATGAACCATCTGTGCCTCACTACACACAGACAGACTCTGTGTTCAGTTAACTAATAATTAACTAATATTAATGCTTTTGGCTATAATAATCGAGTAGTGATGATCGGATATGGTGACAGACCTGCATCAGACTTGGTTTTTATATATAAAATATTATTATTGTAATAAAATAAATATTAATGATAATAATAAATGTTTAGTTTGAATGCAGTTCTAAGGCTGTGTTCTGTTGATCTGTGGAAAGTTCTGTTCATGAGGTTTGGAGGCCGAGGTCAGACAGTTTTCCTCCTGGTGGGTCGGCTTTCTTCAGTCCCGACTTCTTGTCCTGTTCTGATTCCGCAGGCTCTGTTTTAGCAGAATAAGAGCTGTTTGTTGTCAGGCTCATAGCTCGTGATTCAGCCTGCGTGACATATTGAACACGTTTCATGCCCCCCCACTGTCCGCAGGCCGGCCTTGTTGTCGATAATGACGCCGTCCTCTTTTCTCTGAGTTGAAGCTCGCAGGTTTCACGCTCTGAGCGCCTGAGGCCCCCCGCCGCCTCAGCCTGTGTCGCTGCACCACTCAGAAACACACGACTGAAATAATGATGGCGACCTGCGACGGCTCTCGCAGGGAATCGCCATTTACATTTGAAATAGGTTTAACCCCGAAAAGACTCAGCCCATTAGCAAGCCAGCACGTCTGCTGCTGGATGAGCACGAGTCAGTTCAGACTGATTTTATTCACCACATTTCACTTCAGGCTGAATCCTGAGTTACTACAGAGGTTAGCTGCAAAACCAGTGGATGCAGAAGCAAGAAGATTGTAATCAAGAATACACACCATAGAAAATCAGGAAGATGATGATTAAAAAAACAGCAGAGACCATAAAAGAATAAAAGTGTATGAAGCAGAAACACATATCTGAGTGTTTGAGGAGGATGACGTGACAGCCAGTAGAGCAGGGCGATATGACCAAAAATATTTATCACGATATACATTTGAAAATTTGCAATAACGATATAACTGACGATATAATTGACACTAGACAAAATACTTTACAACTCCACAGCTTTATTAGTGCAAAAAAAAAAATCAATGTATTTTCACTTAAACAAGCAGCTGTTTTATGTGAATTAAAGTTATATAAAAATGTAACAGTGCAAATGCAAATTCCTTGCTGACAGTTTAACCAAAAGGCATTTCCAGTGAAAACTGGCCGACATATCCTCAGCATAACCATGCATAATATCCACAAAACTTAAAAAGAGGTTATACACACACAATACGGTAATATTATGTTGAAGTCCAGTACGTATCACTCCTCGAGGCTCCTGCCTACGATAGCCGTAATTCTCCGACAATCCATCAAGTGGTGCGGCTTCGTAGCTTAGCAAAGTTGTACTAAAACATTTGACAGATTTTCGAGCGCCGTGTACCACATAAAATCGTTTCGAGGTCAGTAAACACAACCAGAATTCATACATAAGGCCCATTGGATTATAAGGGGCACTGTTGATTTTCAGAAAAATCAAAGGATTGATTTTAAGTGTGCTGTATTTTCCCAAAAACACGGTAATAATGACGGCCCGCTAGCATGCTCTACCAAAAATAGTGCTTTGTTGTGTATCTGACGGACGAAAGCTAAACCAGTTCCACACCATTGAAGTTGCAGCATTTTTACAAACCAATTCTGGTTCATCCGTTTCAATCAACGATTTGCTTTCGCCGCCATGCTTTTTCCGCCATGTGCGTATGAAAACAAAGGCGCTGCGCATGCGCGTTTTACCCATATTCTATCGCGATATTTCATTCTTCTATTGTTGCCCAAAATTATACCGGTATTACCGTGAACAGTATGATATGGCCCAGCCCTAACAGCCAGGGCTAATTTTCATTTATATTTCTAAACTTTTTGGTCGCTGTAGTTGTTGGCTCTGCGTGTTTCTCCTGTTTGTACAGAGACGTGTGATATCGCCGTTGGACAAACTTTACCCAAATGAAAGAAACGATTTCACCTGTTTGTGAGGGTTTAGGGTTGTTACCTTCTCACAGTGCCCAGGTGTATTAAAGGTTTTCAATTTAACCATCATCACCACCTCTGTCTGCAGTATAAACAGAGAGATCTCAGTGGTCATGGGAATTTAAAACCCAGATTATAAATCCATCTAATCATATTATAATAATAAAAAGTTGGCACTCAAATTTCTCTCACACAGACGTCACCATGAGAGAATCTAGAACAATGGCACAGCTCATCATCTTTAATTAAACTCATTATGAAACATCAGTGAGGCCAGAATGGAGCCTTGAGGAACACCAATGTGTGACTTTCAGTTCACGTCACACCTTCATCCCACTCGATGATTTCAGTCTGTTAATTTCCCCACCTTCAGCTGCAGCTCTGCTTCAACCTCTCCACCCAGCTCCATCACTGCCTTCGCCTCTTTCCTTCACGCTCGCTTGTCCTCCTTCCCTTCCTTTTCTCTCCTTCTCCTCTCTGTCTCTGTTGCTGTGCCTCATCACCCCTCTCTCGCTGTTTTCCTCTTTATCTTCTGGAGCCTCCTTTTGAAGTCGTGCTGCTGATGCAGTTGCCATGGCGACTACTGGTGGAAAGATGAAGGCTCTGTTGCAGGAGGAGAAAATCAGCAGAAATCAGCTGCACCCGAAGGCCTCGCAGATTCTTTAATAAGTTGACTTCAGTTCAGAGTTGGCGATGTTCAGTCCCAATGTTTCAGTGACAAAAATCCAAAATGTGTTTGTTTTTTGCTGACGGTTGCTCATTTTTCCGTGTCTGCTCAGTCTGAAATGAAGAAAAGAACGCTTGACGCCTGTAAATGGGTTTGACCTAGCAGCGAACAAGGACACGCTTCCCTAATTCTTGGAAAGACATACGTGACAGAAACACTGACAGAGAAGAAGAGACGGGTCCACGTCTACAGATTTGTTTCTGCCAGATAGCTTCACAGTTTTTAATCTTTTTTGTCGTTCAAACTCACGAACTGGTCCCTTTCTGTTTTAAAATGTTTAAACTTTTGAGTAGGACTGGGTGATTAATCCGATTTATTATCAACAATAAAAACATAACTTGCAATCATCAATAAGTACTTAGATTTAAAAATGAAACGTGAGCTGCTCTAAAATTGATCCCCATAGATCAATCAGATGATTGGAGCGCACCTCTGCACTTTTCCATGTTTGACTCTTTCTGTTCTGGTGTGTGATCACATGACGCCGGCGGTGTTCATCGCTGTTTAATGGAGAACCTGTTTCAGGGAGGTGCTGTCTGTTAGAGGAGGAGGAGGAAGAGGGCTCGCTCCTGTTGGAGAAACAAAGAGAAGCGTGTTGTTCTCTCTGCAGGAAAACTCCGAATGAGCGATGAGGTCGGAAAATTCTCTTCATCCAATCAGAGCCTGCGAGGCTTTAATGAAACAGGGTAATTACGGCCATAAATCACCGACCTGCAGCACGTCGCTCCGTGGCGGCTCCTTCACCTCCGCTTGCTCCTCCCTGTTCTTTCTCTCAGCCGCTCGGTGCTCTGCTTTTATTTCTGTTACTGATGTGTTTCTGCTTTAAAGTCCAGTCCTCTGTTTACTCTACGGACTCAGCCTCTCCTGATGAATTACATTTTCCACAAAGAACTCACATTTTTCCTCCAAGAACAAACAAAAACAGCCAGGCTGAATTTGAAACTGTGGAGATGTGGAGCACAGACAGTGGAGGAGTTGGCGTAGCCTTCATGTTTTAAGAAAAACTTAATGAAAGTCTGAAAACAGCAGAGCTGTGAGGCCAGATTGCATTTAAGACAACACAGTTCACCTGCTTTTAGCTGGCATGATTCGTGCTGATGGCAGCAAAGGTTTGTAATAAGAGACTGGGACTAATAATAAATCCTTATAAGAAGAAAAACCTTAAAATAGGTGTTCTACGACTATCCAGAGAGCATAGCAGGCTTTGGGACACATCCAAAGGTGCTTTCTCAGGTGAGGGTGTCCAGTGTTAATGACGCCTGTCCGCTGAGCCCCAAATGACTCTTTCGGTGGACTGAAATGAGGAGACTCGGCAGGTTTCAACTGGGGTGTAACGTTCCTTCATTGGTGTGCACATGAACCCTCGTTTTTACAGATGACAGCCGTTACATTGCTCTGAACCAATCAGACTCACAGATGCAGCCATTTGAATCTTTCCTCAGTGCTGTGTTTGGCTGTAGGTTCATGTTCAGCCTTTTTGATTTTTCCTCTTTTTAGTCAGCCAAAAAAAACTTTAATTCTTGGCGAGTAGTTCCTCCTTGTAGTTTTTGCAATTTTGTACACTAACGAGTGAATATTCAGGTTTTTTTCCACCTCTGTACATGACTTACAGTCAGCTCTTGTTAATCAAAAACAGATGAAGCGCAGCTAGAAATCCATTTTCTCTGCACCAAGGTCCATGGTGACCTCTCTGTTCGAGGTTTGCCGTGACGTTCGCTCCTTCAGAAGCTGCAGACTCAGAGCAGTTTCCACTCAGCTCTGCTGCTTTGAGGTTAATGTGCTACAGCTGGGACGTTTCCACCTCCTTGCCTTATTATGGCGTCTGCTGAAGGAGGCGTTTACGAGCCGGCACCAAAGAGCGGTCAATGATCCTCCTGTGAGGGTGTTACTGATGTCATTTACCAAGCAGCAGCGGCTGTAACGATTCACCAGAAGACGAGTAAGAAATAAAACGGAAAGCTAAAGTCCAACGTGCATCAGAACAGCTGCTAGTTGTGGTTGGTTCACTCAGTTCAGGTACATATGAGTTTCTGTCAGTTTACTGTGTGGCAGGTTTTGTCGGAAAAGACTAAACTATGATCATAAATCACAGAAGTCAGCTGAGGTTGTGTCTTCAGTTTAAAGCACTCGGCCGTTTTCTGTCCTTAGAAGTCACTTGAGTTGATGCAAACAGGTAACAAGTGTGAAAAATGTCCAACAGGTGTTTTATCATCTGCTGCTCTGTGCTGTCTTTCAGGACCTCTCCGGCTCCATCGATGATTTGCCCACTGGCACAGAGGCGGTGGTGAGTTCGGGGGGATCGGGCTCCGGCAGTGCTCAGGGCGACCAGGGGACTCCAGCCCGTTCTCCATTCTCCCCGCACGTCTCCCCTCGCCTCCCTCCGCCACCTCGCACCGGACCCTCCCCCTCCCCGTCCCCCGCTGCCTCTGGCAGCCAATCGCGATCCGGACCTCTTTCCCCCGCCACCAGCGGACCAGGTGGGAGCACAGTTATGAGTGTTATCACAAGGTCCTGTGATGCGTTTGATGTTCCTGTGGAGTAACAACTCTGTTTGTTTCAGGCTCTCAGATGCCCCCTCAGGTCTCAGGTCCTGGTCCAGATGTTGGTCCCCATTCCTCCCAGTCTGCCATGACTCAGGACAGAGGTACAAGTCACCAGTACAACTGAGTTATTGTAGATTAACCAATCATTTTAAATCTTTGTATGTCAGCGTCTGAGGTTAAATGAGGTTTAAGGTTCATGGTTTCTGAGTTTTTACAGTCTGTCATGTTAGCTAAGCTACTGCTAGGCTAACCCTGTCCCTTCCCCCCACCACCTTTATCTTCATCTCCAGGTTTCCCACCCACCATGCAGCGCAGCACCTCTGGGTCTCAGTTTGGGCCCCAGCAGTCCTCTTCGTCAATGACCCCTCACCCAGGGCCGGGGGGGCCGATGCACCACAGCTCCTACCAGCAGGCCGGCCACTCCTATGGGCAGTACGGCCCTCCAGGTTGGTTAAATCACAAAAACACTTTGTTTTCTAACTTCTCACTGCATCTCTGGTAACTTGTCTGGTCCTACTCAGGTAACTACCCGCGGCCCCCACATTATGGCGGGCCGGGCCTGGGCGCGGGCTCCAGCCTGGCCAACAGCCTGGGCTTGAACGCCAGCAGTCCCATGCACGGCCAGGGCCCGTCCACCCCAGCGGGCCGTGGTCCTGGCCCCGGGCCCGGTGTGGGTGGGCGGCCTTACCCTGCAGGAGGAGGCACATTGGCCCCGACCTCACCTAGCATGCCGCAGGCCACCGGGCAGGGCATGGGGCCCCCGGGACCCAACACCAGCTGTAAGCCACCTGAGGTTGTCCCAACCACCGGACCCGGTGCCAACTCATCATCAGCACCGTCTACAGCAGCCAATCAGAGCAGGTGAGTTGACCCACCGAGCTTTAGCTACAGTTCGGTGAGGTGGCCTGGTCCTCACAATCATCAGCAGCTTTTAAATATAAATCTGTGAAATGATGCTGTTAGTTCTTAATTCATCCTAACTTTTCTTATTGAGGGGTTAAAAACTAGAGTCAGTTTAAATCTGCTCAAACCTCCCAGTGTGTCCATGGAAAACTCCCAGAGGACGAAGCCGGCGCTCCTGTGGAGCCGACTGAATTGTGATGAAGCTTGTTTTTGATTTTTGGGCTCAGACTGATGAACGTTTGTTCCTTCTCTCCCTCCATCCTCCTTTCATTTTTCCAGACCTCCCTTCGCTCGCTCACCCATCTACCACAGCCCATCCTGGCACACCGGTCGACCTGCCCTCTCTCCCACCCTCCACCCCTCCCACCCTCTTACCCACCCTCATCAGCACCACTCCCAGCAGCTCAGTGCCAGTGCTCAGCCCCAGCAGCCTGCTGTGCAGGCCCCCTCTGAGCATTATGGGTAGGTTTGTTAGCAGACAGCTGTGAGGGTCTGCTATAGCTCACAGAGGGTTAATGACACGTTTTACTAACTACTTCTTCTGTGGTTCTGCTGGCTGCTGCTGCTGCTGCTGCTGTTTTATACCCACAGCTGAAGCTAACAGTCACAACATGTTTCAACTTTGATTCAAGCTCTCTTAAAAACATCATGTTCTTCTTCTACAATGCTTAAATGGTACCAGCGCCACCTGCTATTTATCCCACCAAGCAAATTTCTAATATAACAACAGCAGTTTTAAACTGGACACTGGATTAATATTTGTTCTGGATGGAAACCTGCTTGGGTCAGTGCTCTGACCTGCTAAGCCCTCAGCTCTGCTTCTTTGGCTCCTCTAACAACACAGTTCCAGCCTGTTCCACGCCTTTGTAATGGTCATTTATCCTTTTTCCTCTCCAGGCAGGGCAGCTACCCGGGCATGACACCGCTGGGTGCAATGGGCCCTGGAGGTCCAGGAGGCCACGCAGGTCCTGGAGGTCCTTACAGTCAACAGCCAGGGAGTAACTCTGGGAGGATGACGCCACAGGGACCCCCCTACAGTGCCCCACCATCAGGTAGGAACGCAGACCTGAGCACCTGTCAGAGACTGGTTGGACGTTGCGGAGGTTATGAATTCTGATCTCTTGGTCTTTCAGGCCCCGTGATGATGCCAGCTGAAGGGATGGGTCCTCACGCAGATGCCAAGCAAAGGGTGGAGCTGAGCAAAGAGGGTGTTGGTCCTGTAGGAGAGCCCAAACCCAAGGTTTCTCTCTTTGGATTTTTTTTCCCCAACAATATCTTTATTATTTTTTACATTTTAATGACTTACAAACAGTCAGACAGCAAAAAGAAAACAAAAAAGTAATCAGATTTGTCACTCCGTTAAAGGCCTAAATTTATCATTATCCCAAATCAAATGTCATTGCCCTCAGTCCTCATCCTCCTCAGATAATACAAATCCTTCTACAAAATTCACAAATGGTCTCCACACCTTCTCAAAACCATCCAATTTCCTTTTCAGTATACATGTTATCCGCTCCAATGGCAAAGCCACCATCATTTGTTTTTTCCACTGTGTGATACTCGGTTTCCTTGTTCTTTTCCCATTTTAGTGCGATTAATCTTTTTGCTTGTAACAAACCCCTCTTTGGCTTTTTACTAACCAATTACAGCAGCTGCTTGGTCATGGTTCTGGCTTTCAATTCAATTCAATGTCTTTATTGTCCCACAAGGGGAAATTAGTTTAGTTTAGCAGCTGGAGGATAAAAATAAACAGAACAATACTATAAAATAATAATAACAATAATAATGACAGAAAGTTCAAGGACAATTATTTGCCATTAAGGAGACAAGACGCAGTAGGGATAAAAGAGAGCTTTCTTCTCTGAGCACGCTCAGACAGATGCACGAGCGCCCAGTCTAACGTGAGAGCAGCTTAGCCTCTTCGTAACTGAAGTTCTTCTGATTTTACCACAGTTTAAGTCGGAAGTTTATTTGATGATGTCATTAAATTGCACCTGCCGCAGGTCCGATGCTAGCAAGTTAACTGCTGTTTTTTACACTGATGTGATTAAAACGGAAATAATCCACAGAGAATTTGTAAAAAGTGATAAACCCGTCTGAGCGTGTCGGGGACGGCAGGTCTGTGGGCGGTTCCTGTAGGAAGTGATCCAATGAACTGCTGAACCATCAGTGCCTTAAGCCCCACCCAGTGCTGATGGTTGGCTCCTTGTGGACTCTAACATACTTACCAACCTGTCACCTGACAGTCAGCGGTATCCTTTAAAGAGTTTACCTTGAGAATGGTTATTTCACTGCATCTCTGAGGCTCTCTGTCGGTCTGTATGTGTGGACGGCCTTTAAGGCTTACTGCCGTGAAGGTGAAGGCTGTGTGGCAGCAGATGCTGAGCTGACGCTAACGTGCAAACGGGATCTATTTGTGTTTGTGAGAATGAAGCTGGGGGTAGGAGAGCGATTCCCCCAAGTTTCACCCTTCCTCTCAGGCAGTTCTCTTCATCATGGCTGACAGCACTGATCAGTTTACTCCTAGCAGCATGCCACTCATTACACCTGAACCCGTCTTTGCTTCATCAGCTGGTTTGGAAGAGTAACAGAAACCCAAAATAACCAACACGAGGCGGAGAGCGGCGCTCTCTTTTCTCTTGTCTGTTTCTTCTTGTTTTCCTCACTCGGCTTAGCAGCTGCAGAGTTTCTCCTCCTCCTCACTGCTCTCTCTGACTCTCTTCACCTCGTTATCTAACAGCGAAGTGTCGGCCTTGATCACATCCGCTGCCGAGCTGTTTGTGGCAGTCGGGGTTACGCGAGGCGGTTCAGGTGATGAGCGGAGGCTGCTTTGTTTGCAGGAGAGTCTCAGCTTGGCTTCCTCATTAGACGCCGCCGCTGCTAATTTTTCCCAGTTTGCGTTTCATGCGGAAGCGGTTTGACACTCCACAAGTTAGGTGATGTTTTTTATGTCAACTGTCAGAGAAACTTCAAAATAGATGTGAGAAAACGAGGAAAGTGAAGCGAGTCGTCTGTTCTTGTTCCCTCGATAACGAGAGGAAACCCGATCGGCGTAAACCGTCACCACCTACAGGAGACGGCTTCATCAGCGTGAGCATTTATTGAATCTGTGTTGAGTGACATTTTATACAGGACGGGTTTTATGCTTGATGAGCACTGACAGGTGGAGAGAGCTGCTAAAAGTCACATTTCACTGAAATGAGAACATACAGGATGATGACAAGAGACGCCGGAACAACTCTGCTTACAAACGTGCTGCTTTTTTTGTGCGTTTCCCTGATTTGTCCTTGAGGGCCACCGTACCAGGCTATGTGGTTAGTTTAACAAAGGCTTCACATCCAGAGCAGCACACACCAAAAACCAAGGAGAACCAACCACACAAGTGTGTGTCTTCACTCCTTTCCTGTCGTCTCTAACAAAGACAGACACACACACACACACACACACACACACACTCTTCCGTGTTCGCTGTAATTAACCAGAGAGCAGCGGCTGGTTCTCTGCATTTAACCAGCTGTTGGCAGACATGTTGTTTCTGCTGTCGGCTAACTGCAGGTGCTCCAACCTAGACTGCTGCCGGCTGTGAGAATGAAAACCTGAGGAAGAAACAACTCCTTCTGATATGTGTGTGTGTGTGTGTTTGTGTTGTATCAAAGGACTACAGCTCACAGTGTGTGTCCCAGCCCCCCACCCCCTGCCCCATGTCCCCCAGCTCGGCCAGCCTGTCGTCCTGTCACGGCGAGGACAGCGATGGCATCAGCAGCCACGCCTGGCTCAGGACGCCGAGCAGCCCGGTAAGCAGCGCAACGCACAAACACAACAACAGTTTGCACTAATTACATCGACACTTCCTGCTGCTCGTGGATGAAAAACCTCTGACTCCGGATCCCGTCACTTGCAGACGGTTTTTTTCAGACACAAACCGCATGAGATGAATCCGCGTGGTTCAGATGTTATTTTGTGTCCATTTCTTTATCATTCATTGAGTTCATTTGCTTAATTTCATGAAATGTAGCATGTGAGCAGCAAAAGAAACAGACCTGAGGGGTGGGGCAGTTGGTAGTTATATTAAAAGTCACAGAAGATCGTTCTGTGGTTAACGTTCACTTCTGAACGGGCTGCAGGTGATGTCACAGTCATGCAGGCGTCCACCTCATCTGAACTTCCTGTTTTTTTACCTGTTTCTGGAGATCTGAGATTTTCGTAGGATGAAGCAGCAAAAAGCTGAGGGTTGAGGTGCTTCTCCCTCCACGCCAGCGACTGCTGCCATGTTGACCTCTTGAACTCTGATTCGGAGTTTCTGGTGGATGTTTATTAGTAACGTGGACAGATCTGTCTGAGTGGTTTTAAAGTGCCGCTCATGACTGACGTGCTGCAAACTGTCACCTGTAGACAGGTGTGGGTGTGTCGGTCTTATTTAGAGGTTCCTTTGCAGCTCTGACATGTTGGCTCCGCCTCTGTGATATGGAAAGCTGAAGGTGCTGTCTGTGTCTCTGCAGAAGCCCAGCGTGGCCACCATGACCAACGAGAAGATCACCCGGCTGTACGAGATGGGCTCTGAGCCAGAGAGGAAGCTGTGGGTGGACCGATACCTGTCTTTCATGGACGAGAGGGGCACGCCTGTCCCAAACCTGCCCGCCGTCGGGAAGAAGCCACTAGACCTCTGCAGGCTGTACCTGGCTGTCCGTGACATTGGAGGACTGGCCATGGTGAGGCAGCACTGATCCTCTCTCTGTCTCTGTTTCCTCTTCTTCCTCCTTCAGGGTTCAGCTAATGCCTCATTCATTAGGTCGTGGAGATCGATCGGTAAATAAATTTGGTTGTGCGTTCCTGCCATCTGCTTGTCTCTGAATCCGTGTTCCCGTTGTGGCTCTCAGGTGAATAAGAATAAGAAGTGGAGGGAGCTGTCATCCCTGCTAAACGTGGGGACGTCCAGCAGCTCAGCCAGCTCGCTGAAGAAGCAGTACATCCAGTACCTGTTCGCCTATGAGTGCAAGATGGAGCGTGGCGAGGAGCCACCACCCGAGGCCGCAGGGCCCGCCGGAGACGCCAAAAAACCTCCGTCACTCCAGGCCAAGATCCAGCCGCCCTCCCCGGGTAAGACAGATCTTCTGACACCGGAGAGGTTCACACTCAGCTTTGTGTCTGTTTCCAGCTGAAAGTGTAAAAATCAGAAACGAGAGTGAGACTGTGAGAAAGGAGGTGTTACTGATGCTGCTGTAGGGATCACACACACACACACACACACACACACAGCCAATTATGTAACACACACTGCGAGCTGTCAGGCAGGCTGGAGGAGAGTGTGAATGTAAACATCAGTGACCTCATACTGACCTAATTTCCCACGATGCCGGTCTTGCTCTCTCTTCACTGCAGAGTTGTCTCTTTGTCTTTGTCCTCTCAGTTTCCTTCTTTATCCTTGGTTTCACAGACACACCAACACCAAAGAAACACTGTAGACTGATGAGAGCGCTCTGAAAACATTTCGAACATCTTAAATTTAACTCAAATCACAGAATGATAAATAAATGATATTAGAGTAAGTGAATATTTTGCAGTTAAAATGTGATTCATTCCTCTCCTGTCGTTTGCTGGGGAAGTTTGCCTGGGACCCGAGCCCCATGGCTCGAAAGCAGTTTGCTCACTCTGTGTCTGTCATCCATTTTCCGTTTTGCTGGTGACAGCTACGTCTGCTCATCGATCAAGGGTATTCCCAACTCTGGAGTCGCCGCCCTGCCCAGCAGGTCCACAGGTTTAATTCAAGTACCGCTGCAGTCAGCTGTAGATTCTGCAGATAAACCGTCATCAATTCGGTTCGCCCTGCTAAACGTTCACTCTATAGTAGAGATGGCACGTACCACTTTTTTATGTCCGATACCGATATCATAAATTTGGATATCTGCCGATACCGATATGAATCCGATATAGTGTTTTTTAATCAACAAAACTGTTTTTTAAATATCTTGCTGCATTTTGTATAAGTTCATACTCAAGTTTAAAACAACAACTACACTAAAGCTATTCTGTTATACCTGTATGCAAAAAAAAATATTTCATAGTTCAGCAATACTGATCAATCTAATAAACTTAAACCTACACCATCCTCCCTATTCTGGTATTTTAAAGAGTACTTAGCATAAATATTAAGCAACCTAACTAATAGGGTTCCAACTCCCAGCAACAACAAAAATAAATAAATAAAAAATAGGGAACCACCCCTCACGCTCCACCTCATGATGCTTAATCGACGTAATCAACCTTAATTTGATGCAGTGTGAAAAAAAATGCACAGAAATCAATTATTTTTCAAGAAATATTAAATAGATTCAACATCTTTCTTCAACAAAATTGCAGACTGCACAGATGGTACCTTCCCAAAGGAAAAAGTACTATAGCTTACTAGGGTATATATATTAGACTTAATAGTCACTATATACAGTAATTGACTTCTATTCATTTTACATCAAATTAAAACTTTGGGTGTCAGATAATTATTTATTAAAAGCTAGACATTTTAAATGAGAATAAGAAAGAAAAGTATGTCTTTGTGCCCCCTTTTCCCTGTTAATGCCCTATCGGCCCCCCTGGCTAAACTTTGCTAGATCCGCCCCTGCACAGTTACCAGCGTCAGCTACGTAGAAAAAGATCCTGGAGTAGAAAGTAATATTAAATAAATTCTAACAACAGCTTATCAAGCTTAAACGTTCTGCTGTTGTTCAGCCGCTGGTTTCCTCTTTCTGGTGCAAAATGGGCCAAAAGCAAACTAGAGAGACGGACTCGCGACAGAAAAGCCGATCAGCTGATCGTTAAGCAGTTTCATGATTGAAGTAGCAGCAGGAGAGGCAGTCGCTTGTTAAGCTTAACGCAGGAATGCTTTACAAACATTCAGAGATGGACTTACACACTTGCTTTACTTCTCTCGGGATAACTTTGTCGGAGATGAAATGCCGGGTTGCTAGCGAAGCTCCAAATGCTATCCAGACCACCGACAGGTCCAGCATGCCACAGCCGCTCTATCACGTGATGCATACTGCTCCGACGTGCTAACGTTCTGAGGTGAGTTACGGCGTGTTGCAAGTTTTGTGAGGTGCTTTCGTGATATTTAATGGATCGGATTACATTTTTTATTTTTCTCCGATATCCGATCCAGTAATTTAGGTCAGTATCGGACCGATACCGATACGTAATATCGGATCGGTCCATCTCTACTCTATAGCAAACAAATCATTTATTCTAAATGATCTTTTTATTAAAGAGTCTCTAGATTTTATGTGTCTGACTGAGACGTGGCAGCAAAATAAGGATTATGTCCACTTGAATGAAATCTGCCTGTCTGGCTGTTCTGTCATTGGAACTCCGCGTCGTTTAGGACGTGGTGGAGGACTTGCTGCTGTTTACCAGGACAGACTCATATGCAAACTGATGACCTCGGACTTCTTTTCTTCATTTGAGTCACAGATGATGAAGGTCAGTTCTCTGAAAACCTTTTACTGTATTTTAATCTATCGACCTCCTGGACCTGCTGGGGTCTTTCTAACTGAATTTAACGACCTTCTGACATCGATCATTAAACTGGAGAAGGTTGTAATATTGGGAGACTTAAACCTTCATATTGATGACGCTTCCTGTAACACTGTTGCTGAGCTCATCACTATCACTGAGTCTGTTAACTTTAAGCAGCATGTTTCTGGCCCCACACATACAAAGGGCCACACTCTTGATCTTGTTTTCTCCCTGGGTTTAAATATACATGATGTATGTGTGGAAGATGTCCATGTGAGTGACCATAGTTGTATATTCTTTAATTTGTCATTTTACGTGGATCCTTCACCTCCTAAATTGATGATCCAAAGGCGGATTATAAACCAGGATGCTGCTAGAAGGTTTTCTGCCATGTTTGTCCCTCGCATGGCTCAAAATGATATGGATTCACTTATTTTGTCTTTTAATAATCAATGTAAATCTATTTTAGATACGGTGGCACCTCTGAAACTAAATGTTGTCCATTCTTCAAATTTCTGTCCTTGGATAAATGAAAATATTCGAAATTTTAGGAGATATTGTTGCAAATTAGAACGTTTATGGAAGGCTTCCAAGCTTGAGGTCCATAGGGTACATCTCAAGGAATCAATTTTCTCACTTAACGACATGATAAAAAATGCCAGAACGGAATATTTTGCTAATCTAAAAGCTTCAAAAAAGAAAAATCCCAGAGTATTGTTTGATACAATTAAAAACATTGTCTCTCCTGATATTCCTCATGTACCAGTCTATACTAAATCTGATTGTAATGACTTTTTAAACTATTTTGTTAATAAGGTCGCTGCTGTCAGGTCTAATATTTCTCCATCATCCTCTCAGTATCACACTGACACGTTGCTTACCTCTGATACCTGGTCCTCTTTTACTCCTGTTACCTTACAGGACATCAGTGCTCTGCTTGGTTGAATGAAACTGACTTCAAGCCACCTTGATGTACTTCCTCCATCATTTTTCATTAGTGTGTTTGACTCTATTGGCCCCTGTATTCTGGAAATAATTTTTTTTTTTTTTTTTTTTTTGCCTGTCCCGTTTGGCTCTTTTGCCATCAGAATTGTTGTCTAAAGGCAAAGAAAGATGCCCAACAGATTTACTTTACCAAATTGACCATCCCAGCCTTGCCATAATGGTCCATTTGATTCACCTTTTATTGTTTATTTTATTTTCACTTGCTGAATACGGGACAGACTTGACTGGAGGAAAGAAGGGGAGAAAGAAAGAGGGAAAGAAAAACAGCTGAGAAGAGGGACGGGGGAGAAGGGCAAAAAACAACAGAATGGGCAGAAAGAAAAAAAGAAAAGAAAAGAAAATGCATATATCGATCACCTGGATCACCTGTTGAGAAAGAAAAAAGAAAACAAGCAGAAGAGAACAAGAGTAATAGAATAAACAACATCACAATGATATATGGGAATATGACAGTAAATACTAAATATTAAACATTATTGTGCAGCACATAAGATCAACAGAACACAGTGTGTTTTGAGGTAGGAGCCAAAAAGGGTGTAGTTTGTGGGTGTGATCACCCGTGTGTACACCTGTGAGCATGGACGCGCTTGTTTTTTTAAAGGTTCCTTCATGTAATGATCTGCTAGAGGGTGTGGGGGGGCCACAGCCCCGTCCTCCAGGGCATGAAGCAGGTATGGAGGAGATCAAAACTCCAGACATCCAGAGGCCCCCAGAACACAAGAGACCAAGGAAGACCAACAGAGGGGCAGCCGCGCCACTGTCCCAGAAAGAGCTGAGGAGAGTCCCAGATGAGGGCTCACTCAGCAGCCGCGGAGCAGAAGCCAGGGGGGGTTGCAGTGATGCGCCCGTGAGCTCCGCCGGCAGCCAGCCGTGCCTGAGTGACCGAGCCCCAGGCCGAGAGGCCGGGGGCACCCCACCTCCGAAGTGGCCCGAGCGAGCCCCAGGCTCCAGGCCCCGATAAGCGGCCGCAAGGAGTGAGCCGGTGTGTACCTGGACGCCCATCCCCAGACACAAAGAACCACCAACGCACCGATGTCTGAGGGAGTCCGCCACTGGCAGGGGAAGTGGTGGGGGGGGGGGGAGAGATAGACCTCCAAACCTTGGAGGGCCTGAGATGTCCCCAGAGAGGTGGCGTCTGACACCCAACCTGACATATAGACACAGACCTACAGGCACACACAGATACAAACATCCATTCCCACCCTCATGCTCTCATATGCACTTACTCCACACTCAACCAACGTGGAGACAGACATAAAGAGACGCTGTACACACGATCACACTCCCCAAGCGTACTCTACGAACCGGGTCTAGGTACCCTTGCCCCTGGAGGGGGGAACTGCACCCAGACCGTGTTACCCTTTTCCCTGCGGTGGGGAGAGGCAGACCGCCCCGACTCCGCAGCAGCAGGGAGGCCCCACACTCCAGACCGCAGTCGGACAGCCAACTCCTCCTCCTAGCCCCCCCGCTCCAGCAGGTCGCAGAGAATGGGGGTGAGAGAAGACTCCAAACCTCCCTCCACCCGCTCATTGTAGTGTTGATGCATGTGTGTTCTAAGGTGCATTTAAAACCCAGGAGGGCATGGAGCTACCTGCCAGAGAGCAGCAGGTAAGCGCATAGTCCCTCCTGCTAGCCCTCAATGTCTACATGTATTTAAAATTGAGAGGTGGGCAACGACGCCAGGGGTGAGGTGTACACCCTGATGGTCTTTTGGAGTCCGTGTAGCGTTCCCACCCCCAAGATCCTATATGTATGTGTAATGAGAGTGTGAGTAATGTGAATGTCTAAGTTGTGGGATAAAATTGAGGCAGAGGCAGCCAGAAGGGGACGGGGGGGGGTAGCCTCCTCTGCACCCTGGTGACATACCCCTACTCCAAGGCCCTGCATGTGTGGGTGGTTGTGGTGGAGCGGGAAGAGGGAGGCTGCTGGAGATGGGGAGGGAAGGAAGGGAGGGGCAAGTGACCCCTCCCTGGGGCCAGCTCCCCTGCTGACCCCAGTAGGCACCCCCATACTCCGCGACCCGCCAGGGAAAGGGGGCCCAGGCCAACCAGGACCCAAGCCCCCGAGGCCCGGCCAGGGCCCCAGCCCAGAGACGGAGAAATAATTAATACTTCTCTTTATACTGGCTCAGTTCCCAGCTATTTTAAACAAGCTATTGTTGAACCAATATTAAAGAAACCAAATTTGGACCCATCTCTTCCAAGCAGTTACAGGCCGATATCAAAATTATCATTGGTGTCAAAGATCTTGGAAAAAACAGTTGCAGAACAACTTAACAACTTTTTGGAAAAGAACAATGTTCTGGACATTTTCCAGTCTGGTGTCTAGTGACATTCTGATGGCAGCAGACTCTGGAGAGTACACTGTTCTGGTTATGTTGGATCTCAGCTCTGCTTTTGATACTGTTGATCACAGCATCATGATAAATAGGCTGAAGGACTTGTTTGGGATTACTGGTGTTGTTTTAAAATGGTTTATGTCGTATCTATCTGAGAGATCCTTTACTGTCTGTATAAATCATGTGCTGTCGGAAACATCAGTTCTGTCTTCTGGGGTACCTCAAGGATCTGTTTTAGGTCCTATTCTCTTTTTGCTGTATATACTCCCTCTAGGCCACATTATCAGACGTTACAATAATATTTCTTATCATCTCTATGCTGATGACATTCAGTTGTACTGTTCTTTCAAAGCTTCTGAGTTGTATAAATTGTCTTGTTTAAATAATTGTCTGTCAGAAATCAAACAATGGTTAAATGACAATTTCCTTCAGTTAAATGCAGATAAAACAGAAACCTTGATTATTGCACCTGAAATTAGGTGCAATAATCAAGAAATTAGGCAGCATATCAGTTTTTTAGACCCTTCATTTCAGTCGAGTCTCAGAAACTTAGGTGTTATATTTGACAGTTCAATGTCTCTTGAGAAACACTCTAAACAACTTGCCCGGAACTGTTTTTATCATCTAAGAAACATTTCTAAACTCAGGCTACTGGTGTCAAAGGCAGAACTTGAGATGATTCTTCATGCTTTTATCTCTTCTCGTTTGGATTATTGTAACGGTCTTTTTACGTGTCTCAACAAATCAGCTCTGGATCGCCTTCAGTCTGTACAGAATGCAGCGGCAAGACTTTTAACTGGTACAAACAAGAGGTCACACATTACTCCAGTTTTGGCTTCTCTTCATTGGTTGCCTGTAAATTTTAGGGTTCATTTTAAAATTTTAGTTGTAACTTTTAGAGCTCTGCACAGTGAAACCCGTGCACTGATTTATCACAGAGTGGTGAAGGTCACAGCTATCGGCCGCATCACTTATCAAATCAATCAAATGTTTGGTTTGTAAAATGAGGTTTGAGTCGACTTTATTTATTTTGTCTTACAAGACGCAAACAAACCTAAAATGTTCCTATAAACTGTTTGAAAATATAAAATTCAGTGATTTGTAGTAGGGCTGAACGATTATGGAAAATAATCTAATTGCGATTTTTTTGCCCCAATATTGCGATTGCGATGCGATATGCGATTATTTTTTAAGGTCTTTGTCTTCTGTATTATTAAACAAAGACAAGCAATACATCATATAGTATGGCCAATACTATATTACATTAATTTTAAACTGTTCTTTCCTGGACGACAGACCTCTGTTATGATGACATGAGGTGATGCATGAATTGATGACTGACATTTTTATTTAACTTCTTCAATCACAACAGTATATTTGAACATACACAATAGTTTATTTTTAGCTTACAAACATCTGAGCATAAAGTGCTGACAAGGAACCCTGGTGTAAACATTAAAATGAAAGTCAGTACAATGTGCAGATTGCAGAAATATACATAAACAAAATCAGTGGCTTTACCACACTCAGTTTTTCGACATCTGTGAACTACTAGACAGTCATTCAATTAAAAAATAATATTAAATAAATAAAACTAATAAATAAAAAATACACACATCTTACTGATCTCTGCAGTCAGTAACATTACACATAAAGTGCAAACATAATAGCAATTGTATAAACACACACACAAACACGCCTTTAAAATTTAAAGGCGTGAAATTGGACGGTCTAGTTCTGATTAGCGTCACCGCTGTCTCGGTGGAGTTTAATAAACTCGGCCGTCTGCTTCTTGCTATCTAAAATATAACCAGACACTGGTGTAAATTCTCGACTGTCTCATACTTCTGTTTAATAAGTTTTCTGTTTGACGTTTAGTCAGCTGTGTGAAAACCAAGGAGGAACCCACCCGGGGGATTAATAAAGTTTTATTTTATCTAATCTAATAACTTTAATCTCAGCCAAACCGATTTACTCACGAACAAACAAAACACTGAAAAAAGCCCAACAATAACATTTTTAGGTTGTCTAAGTGACTTATATATTACGTTTAACCCGAGCAGCGAAACTCCGCGGTGATCTGAAAATGATGTGCCGGGAGTTGTGCCGTTCTCGGCCGCATCAGTAACCCTCGAGCTCCCGGCTAGCTGTCGAGCTGGTGGGTAGCAGACGCCTCTGAAAACGTCGAAGCACTTTTGCAAATATGGGATATCTTGATAAACCGAGCAGATATTTGATGTTTACACAACTACTTTCTCGCCTGAAAATATGTTAAAAGTTTATTTTGTGACCCAGAAAGATTAGTATGAGTAATTTTAAAACTTAGTAGCGGCCGCCATTGCTGGAAACTGGAGTTTGGCTGGGCCGCGCTATGAATTCTGGGATATGGTAGTAATTTGGACAGCCTTCGGCGCGTCGCTGTGACGTAATCGGTCTACAAATGCGGCCTCAGGAGGATGCAGCCCATGAATTTGGACATGTCCAGAGTATAATCGCAGCCTTTGCGGTTAGAAAATTGCACTTGATCATGTCGCGATATTATCGCAAATGCGATATATCGTTCAGCCCTAATTTGTAGGTCAGCCAATTGATTAGACAGCAGCTGATGAAGAAGGCGTGTCTGAGCTCTGGTGTGCGGTGTGATGTCACATGATTATGTAACTCTGGTCTGTGTCTCTGCAGCGAACTCGGGCTCTCTGCAGGGTCCAAACACCCCTCAGTCCAGCAGCAGCTCCCTGACCGATGCCCCCGGAGACCTGAAGCCCCCGACCCCCGCCTCCACCCCGCAGAGCCACATGGCCCCCCAGCCTGGAAACAGGTAGGGGCAGAGCTTCAGTGTTAAACACACCTGAGCAAACTGCACATGAAGAACATGAAGAAGCCACAACAGAGTGGAACTTAAAGGTTTTCGTTCGCATCACGATTGCACAGCTGCAACTGTGATGCCTCCGAATTACACATCAGGCTCAGTCTGTTGGTGCAGTAACCTCACAGGCGCCATGTTATTGGTCACATGATGTCACTAAAAAGGCTCCAGAAGGACCAGCTCAGGTGAAGCTAGCAGACAGCTAGCAGTTACAGCTGCCTCTGTTACCATCCATCTGCAGGTTTTATGCTGCGTGTGGAGGTAATGATGTGAACCCGAACACTTTCATGTGACTCTCATGTCTGTGTTTTATGTTTAGGAGCGTGGGAGGAGTCAGTGTGCAGGACCCATTCTCTGAGGGTAGCGATCCAGCCTTCCACAGCAAACGAGGCCTGGGACCCGGCGGTGCTCCCTACCAGCAGGGAGGTGGTCCAGGAGACCCTATGAGGATGCAGTATGATGCCAACAAAGACCCTTATGGAGGAGTGAGGAAGGGTGAGGAGGGAAGAACTGAGGAGGACGTGTTTGTTTGAGAACCAGGAACACTGATAACACTTTGTGTTTTCAAGAAGCAGTAATCCATGCAGTTCTACTGTATTTAGTCCACTGCTTCCCCCTGGTGGTTGAAGCTTGAACTTTCAGTCTGACTGCAGTCTGACTGCAGGAGCTGCTGCAGATTACATCACATTATCGTACATCACCACCGAGCCAGTTTCACATCAGGGTTCATAGTTTAACACATAGCTCAGGATCAGTGTGTCTTTCTGGGGTTCACAGCAGGTTTTTGATTCTGCCGTCAGGTCCGGGTCCCGGCGAGGCCTTCAGTCCCGGTCAGATGCCCAGCGGTGGAGCCATGCAGGACATGTACCACCGTGGGCCACCCTCTGGACCGCTGGCAGGGATGGGCCCCAGACCCCAGTACTCCTACAGCCCCGGCTATGAGCGCAGGTGAGATTCTGCTCAAGATTTAAAGAAGCGTTAGCCCCACACAGATGTGAGTCTGTCTGAACTCAGCCACTGTATTCCCACCAGTTAGACTAAAAAAATGTCTTTCGTGTTTCACAGGAGTCCAGTTTTTCTGAATGTATTTAAAATCTATGAATGAAAAAGTGCACATAACTGTGAGTGATTCAGTTTTGCCCTGCAGCACGTCTGCTGTTTGTACACACACAGTTTGGTTTCTTTTTGTTTGTATTAAAAAGTTTAGCCGTGTAACTGTTTATCATCATGGCACTGTCAACTCTATGAACCAATTATTAAAAATGTTTTAGAAGAAGAAATAATCTCAAAGTGCAAACAAGGCTTTAAAAAAGTCTTAGGTGACAACTTTAAACACGGGAAACCAGCTGAAGTGTCTCTACTGCAGGAGTTCACCTGTTTGTTTCCCACAGGCCGGAACATGCGATGGGCCCTGAGGGAGGCATGGCGCCCCCCGGAGGCCAGAACAGCATGGGTCCGTCTGCAAACGAAGCCAGCATGTTTCCCACCAACAGATTCCCCCACCAGAGGTGAGAGCGTGGATGTAACCAGCCCTCAATTATAGAGCTTTCATGTGATGTCATCTTTGTCATTTGTGTGACACTGTCTGTTCACGGGAGATTTGCTCCAAATATCAGATCATAGTCTAAACCCGGCCAAGTTTAAACAGTTTAACATGATTATGTGATCATTTAAGTTTCCTGTGTTGGCTCTTCAGGCACGGCCATGACGGTTATGGGCAGCAGTATCCTCACGGCATGGCCTACAGTTCCCATCAGTCCCTGTACCCTCAGCAGCAGGTAAGCGCCTCCTAAACGAGTCCCGATTGGTGTGATAAATCACGTCACTGAGGGGTCTGGGGGTACTTCAGGTCTGGATTCATTTCTGGTGTTTGTCTGCAGGGATACAAGCGTCCAATGGAGGGGATGTACCCGCCAGCGAAGCGTCACGAGGGCGAGGCGTTCGGCGTGCAGCAGTATGGCTCTCAGCAGCCCGACATGTTCCCCGTCTATGGGGGAGGAGGTGGGGGCTACATGGGCCCTGAGCGCCGGCCCATCCAGGGCCAGTACCCGTATCCTTACAGTCGCGACCGCCAGGGCCCCCCGCAGCACAGCATGATGAGCTCAGGGCCGGCGGCGGTGTCTGGGGGGTCCGGGGAAGTGCCGCAGGCCAACATGTGGCACCCCAGGACAGATATGGGCTATACGTACAGCCGGCAGGGTCAGGGACCCGCCTATCGAGGGGATGACCAGGAGAGCAGGGCTCCACAGGACGACCAGTGGGCCCCCGGTCACCCGAGCCAGCGCCAGACTCCATACCCCCCCCACTCTTCAGCCGCCAGCGCCACCTCCATTCCTCCTCTGCCCTCCAGACAGCCTCCCGCTTCTTTCCAGGCCACACCCACCATCCCCAACCACGTGACTCGCTCTCATAGCCCCTCCACATTTCCCCGGCCCATGGGGAGCTCGCTGTCACCCAACAGCGCACCCTACCTTCCCTCCATGAAGAAACCACCAGTGCTGGGAGCGCCGCAGGGACCGCTGACCTCTCAAACCGTCTCACTCATCAACAGGGAGGTCAGTTTCCCCCATGGCTCTGTGGAGGCCACGCCCCCCAAACTGAAACCACGGCGACGGCTGACCGCTAAGGACACAGGTGCGGCACACACACAGAGACACACACATCAGAGGGAGTTGTTTCTTCTTCAGGTTTTCATTCAGCCGGCAGGCAGCCGGGGTCAGCTGACACTCACTCTGTGCTGTTATTGGTCAGGAACCCCAGAGGCGTGGCGGGTGATGATGTCACTGAAGTCTGGCTTGTTAGCAGAGAGCACATGGGCATTGGACACCATCAACATCCTGCTGTACGATGACAGCACCGTCGGCTCCTTTAGCCTCCCGCAGGTCAGAGCCTCATCTTCCTCACTGCTCATCGTCCGTGTGTCTGATGTCTGTCAGTCTGACCTTTCTCCTCTTCCTCCTGCAGCTGCCGGGCTTCCTGGAGCTCATTGTGGAGTTTTACCGCCGCTGCCTGATCCAGATCTTCGGCATCCTCAAGGAATATGAAGTGGGAACTGTGAGGCAGGGTTCCCTGCTGGGGCCCCTCCCTGAGGAGGAGGTGACAGAGGAGCTGCTAGCCGCTGCGTCAGAATCCAACGGCCAGACAGCGTTGGAGCAGAAGATTCAGAGGTGGTCAGCTGAGCAGGCGGAGGACATGCCGCCACCGCTGCTCATGCCTTCTGAGGAGGAGGTGAAAGAACCTGTGGTCAAAGAAGAAGCACAGGTGAAGGAGGAGGAGCACATGGAGGAAGCAGAGGCCCGCCTCCAGCAGGCCAGCAAGTACGACAAGCTGCCAATCAGGGTTGAGACCGGCGATGGGTGGGAGGAGGTGGAGGAGCGCTGGGCCAAGTTGAACCGACCCAATGGCTTCATCAGCGGCCTCCTCCACTGGAAGGCCGGAGGAGGAGACTCCACCACTCACATCCTGACACACTTCGAGTCCCGCACAGGAGACTTTGTCCCTCTGCACCCACCCGAGTGGGAAGAGAATGCAGAGGGACAAGAGGGTGAAACAGGCAAGGAAGAGCTGGGCGGAGGAGAAGAGCAAAACCAGCCAGACGGAGGAGAAGGTAAGACCTGAAGAGAGGAGATATGGACATTTATCAATATTATCACCAATAAAATGATTCAAGTGATTATTGATTGTCAGACTTTAAAGGAAACTTTTTATCACCTTAATCCTGAAACTGTGCATCCTCTAACTTTCTTACATTTTGCAATTTTACATCTACAATAAATAAAAAATACATAAAATTATATAATTTAGTGACGGAGGAATAAAGTTACATTAAATACAAATTTTACATTTCTAAAAAATTTTATGTCACAGTATTTAAATTTTTTTAATTTTTCTTTAATTGCAAAATTTTAGTACTTAACATCATGAAGTTATGACTTGTTTCTCAATTTTAATTTGATGGAACATTATGTTTTGACATTTATAAATTTACATTTTTTGCAATTTAAAAAAAAAATTCAATTAATTTTTAAAAATCTACAATTTGTTCCACCACTAGGTGTCTCTGTTGCCCCTTTAATCTCACTCTGCTCTCTTTGTCCGCTCAGAGGTCAGAGGTCAGGATTCACAAGCTCAGAGTCCCATCAGCCAGCTGGAGGATGAGCCTCGCTGCTGGGATGAGGCCCCGCTGTCCACCGCTGAGCCGTGGCAGGACGCGCTGGCCAAACGCTGCGTCTGCATCTCCAACATCGTGCGCGGCCTCTCCTTTGTGCCCGGGAACGACGCCATGCTATCACGGCATCCTGGGCTGGTGCTGATCCTGGGCCGGCTTGTGCTGCTGCACCACCGCCACCCCCACAGGAAACGGACTCCGCCCACCTACCAGCGGGAGGAGGAGCAAGGTCTGGCGTGCAGCCGGGACGAGTGGTGGTGGGACTGCCTGGCGGCGCTTAGGGAGAACACACTGGTGACGCTGGCCAACATCTCGGGCCAGCTGGATCTGTCGCTGTACCCAGAGAGCATCTGCCTGCCTATCCTGGACGGGCTACTGCACTGGATCGTGTGCCCATCTGCCGAGGCGCAGGACCCGTTCTCCACGATGGGCGGCTTCTCGTCACTCACGCCACAGAGACTCGTGTTGGAGTGTTTGTGCAAGCTGAGCATTAAGGACTGCAACGTGGACCTGCTGCTCGCCACGCCGCCCTTTATTCGCCAGCAGAAGCTCTTCTCCACACTGGTGCGTTTGGTGGGCGAAAGGAAGAGTCAGGTGTGCCGGGAGATGGCAGTGGCTGTGCTGTCCAACCTTGCGCAGGGCGACCCCACGGCGGCAAGGGCGGTTGCCCAACAAAAAGGCAGTGTGGGCACACTCATTGGCTTCCTGGAGGACTGTGTGGCCATGGCCCAGTACCAGCAGAACCCGCACAGCCTGCTGCACACTGCTGTGCCGCCAGAGCCGCCCAGCATCAACATGATGTGCCGCGCCGCCAAAGCATTGCTGGCCATGGCACGGGTAGAGGAGAACCGGACGGAGTTTGTTCTATATGAGAGCCGGCTGCTCGACATCTCACTGTCATCCGCACTCAACTCCTCTGTGGCGGCCATCATGTGTGAAGTACTGTTTAAAATCGGCCACTCATGACACAAACACCACCACGGAGCGTGCTCAGTAGCACTGTAAGCAGCTCCGCCCGTGTGACAAACTGGCTCCTATTATATTTTTATTTAAGAACAGAAAAGAAATGTTTTTACATACAAATGAATATATATAGAATCTATAAAGCTCCGACTCCATCTGCAAATGTTTGTTTGGAATTTTTAAGTAATTTTAATACAAAATATTTAATACTTGTATTTTTAATTTTCTAATTGTTTCGTTGGTTTCTTGTTTTGTTTGAACCAAAGTGTGACGGTGGCTCGGGTTCCGGCTCTCTTCAATGTTTTTTTTTAAACATTTGTGGTTGTTCCTTTCTGTTTGCAAGGCTGTTTGGGGGGGTGGGGTTATTTAAATAGTGTTGTAGATAGGTCTTTTTTGTTTTTTCTCACGTGGTATGACAGAGGAAATACTGATGTTCAGTCACGTACTTTGTTCTGGTGCAATATGTTTGCTTGGGCGTTTTTTTTTAATGTGAATTATTTGACCATCTGCCGTTTGACCATCAGTATTTTTGCCGAACCACAGCAGTATCAGCCAATGGGTTTTTAAGAACTTTGTTTTGTCCACCAATCAGATCCCTCCACCGTCATCCTCCTCCTGTAAATAGTTGATGTGCATTGAGCTCCAGAAGATGGCGTCCCGACTCTCTATGAATTTATAATCACAACTCTGAACATTCGAGTTTCTGTATTTAAGGACAAAAAAACTCATCTTCAGGATGTTTCATGGGGTCTGATCTGACAGGGTGTGTTTGATTTGAGAGACTGTATGTACAGGAGGTACGGGGGTCAGTTGGGGCAGGGCAGGCAGAACTGTACTTATATCATGTTGCTGACATCAAAACAGTTATAAGAAATGTAAAGAGAGAGGAAAAAAAGAAAATCTCTACATCCAGAACGTCTCCTGTTTGATTTGACAGATGCTGTTTCTTCAGTATGAGATCTTTATATGTTCCACGACATGTTAAAGAATAAATGTACATGAACTCTGGTTGAGCACTGTGAGCGCAGCTCTGAGCTTGTTTACTTTGGCCTTAATTTGGTGCTGACTTTCATGTAGGACCTAAAAGAACCACATTACACCAGTACATCTGATAGATTTTAGTTTGTTGAACAAGGAGCCACAAAAGTTAGCTGTGGAGTTCCCCTTGGCTCTGTGCTGGGACCTCTACTTTTATTAGAAAAACAGATATCCATGGCTACGCAGACGTTATAAATTCATACAGCAGCTGAGAATGCAGCATGTACAAACTGTATACTGGAGTACCAGCATGACGAAGAAACAGATAACTTGGATGTGATGAAGCTGCTGCTGTCAGATACATGCTGTGTATGCTAAGCTAACCTTAGCGTGCTGATTGACGCTGTCAACATCCTGAGTACTTTGAATAGAAATTAGTTGAGGCATCAGAGCGATACATAAAGAAAAAGGTGCAAAGAGCACATTTCATTAGTGATTTCTGTTGTAAAAGAATAACTGCCTGCAGCTGCTCAATATTAACTGCATTTATCTTTTCCTTAAATATTTCAACTCCACTGAACGTTTTCTCAACCTCTTATTCCTGATTTTGATCCTTTCACACAGTATTTTCAGAAATGTTCTACCTTCTTTACATTCATCTCACAGCTTTGAACACTGCCAGCAGCAAAAAAAACACAAAGAAAGCAGCAACTCAGAATGAAATTATAGAATCACATTCAGAGAAAAATATCATTTCCATGGTCTTTACTAGAACTGCTTCCATCGGTGGGGAAAACTAATCAGAACTCAGTCTGTTCGTCTTACAGCTGATCCATTATCGACAAGCTGGAACCAAATTAGAACCAAACTGGGATCAAAGTGGTTCGTAGGTTCATTCGGCTCCTCCACTGCTTCCAGAAAAAAACAAAAAGCTGCCAAGTGTCTGAGAAACGCCGGCGTACACGTTCGATTTCACCCCACTGATGATTTGAGTCACTTCGACTTGAAGACTGCATCCCAGTCCAGAGGTTCAGATCCAGCTATGTCGCTCTTTGGGATGGACGGGAAGAAGGACTGCATCTTCTGTCTGAACTCTGGGAGCTGAAACATTATACCAACAAAAAAGAAAAAACAGATAAAGACAAGAATGAGAACTTTTCATATTCTTTCAGTAAATTGAATATTTGATAACATTAAAATGTGCAATTATTTTATTTTTCTAAATAATTTAATTTTACAACTTGATTTTTCTTTATTAAGAAAGTTTTAATTAGTTTAGTTTTACGAAGTCTAACTTTCTCATCTACATCAACTACTCTCTCTTCAGACCTTTTTTTTTACTTTAACAACTAAAATTCGTTCTCAGAATTTTAGTTCAACACTTTCTTCTGAAAATGTTTCAAACATTATGTCCAAATTGTAATTTTATTGGTAGGATTGTAGAAATTATTCATAAATAAATTGCCTTTATTTCACAAAATTTATTTTTCTTCCTCTCAGAGACTATAATCCTTAAAGAAAAGTTCAGGTAAAGAGGTGATAAAATCCTGACTGAATAAAGCTCATTATTTATGAAATAAACATAAAAGTCAGCACTGAGCCATTTGCAGGTACATACGCTGTGAACGCCGAGGACTTTCCACACGCTGAAGCCGAGCAGGCCTACTCCACACCAGGCGAACAGCGAGCCCCACCCCAGAGCTCTGAGGGCCAGAGATGCGCCGCTCTCCGGGACTGCCGCCGTCGCTGTGACGCCCTGAACAGGAAACAAGCAGGGAAAAAATCTGACATCAGGTTTTACAGCTGCATTTGGTCTTACGGGAATTCTCCAAAAGTTGATTCTGTTCATCTGGACGTAGCGTTTTCAGTGGGAGAAACGTTTCCCCGTTTCTTACGGGAATTATTTCTCCCAGAAGCTGTGAAATTACTTTTACAGCCAAAAACATGAGGGAATTCAACAAATAGCTGAAACGGACGTTAAAGTGTCAGCTGCATGTCCGGTTGGTGGAGCAGAGTGAGGTCATCCTCTCTGTCACATGATGGAGGAATCTGAACTGTGCTGAACCAAACTGGAACAATTCCAACAAACATGAACCCCTTCCAGCAGCTCACAGATAAATATCACAGAATCACAGAAATGTTTTTGCAGCATGTCCTGGACTGCGTCAGCTCTCGGTCTGTGCCGTCCCTCCACATCACTTCCTGCTGCATCCTGAAGCCCGGTTCGATCACATGTGGTCCGAGCGTGGCAATCTCTCTCGTTTTAACGCATCAGCTCCCGGTGCTCCCTCTCGCCGAGCTCATCCGCTTCACACCTCATGATGATCGCTTGGACGGCTCCAGCTCTAAAAGAAAAACATCTCTGTAGCTCCTCGAGGCTAACTGGCCTAGCAGTAGGAGTGGCAGCACGATCTCCTCGTTAAGCTTCTCTGGGGCCAAGAGTGCAATGTAAAGCAAAAAAAAAACTATAGTAGATCTGTAAAACCTGTCTTTATAGAAAAATAAGTAACTTTCACCCTCAGAGTGAGCAAAAAAAATCCAAGAGCTGCTGCTGAAGGTCGCCAATCAGACAAACCTGAAGGGTTCTCGAAAACTAACTTCAGCTCTTCACTCAGGTGTTTTGGTGACTCATGGCTAACAGGTGCTTGAAGCTCTGAGTGACATCAGGTTAACTCCTTCAGTGTGAAAATGACCCATACAATCGCCATGAACTGCAATAGTGTTACACCTTTATCTCGTTTTAATGGATGCTCCAGTGCTCGGGTTCTCCAATTCTTCAACAGTTTGGTGCTGGTGGCCATTATTTCCTCAGAAGGAAATCTGAGGAAAAAATAAAAGCTCATCTGTGCAAGATGTTCTCTACACACCTCCATCACCTCCCTGAAGGATTTACAACCTCCATGTTTGAGGACAGGAAGCACAGCTGACGTCTTTCCTTTTCAGCTGAAACGGAGTAAAAGCTGCACTTTAATGACCTCAACCCTCTAATCAGATTTTACATTTCCTAACTGAAGCTCAGCCTGAGGCTTCGATTCAGAGACGACCACAAAGACGAGTCTGTGACTGAAATAGATCCGTCTGTGCTTCCACGCCAAATTTATCTCACATGTGCGTCAGCATTAATCGGATCCCGCCAGTCGCCAATAACTCAAACAGCTGTGGCCGCCACGCGCCAGGACTTCACGGAAAGTCTATTTTCAGGTCGAGATGAGTCAGGAGGGAAGGCGGACGTCATCGCAGATGTGCGGACAGCCATCGATTGTCTTCAGGAGGCTGAGGCCATAAACAAGCTGCTGTTAGCATCGGTAGCTTCTCACGCAAGCACCGCTGAAACCTCCGAATGGATGGGAAAAGGACCGGAAGTAGTGTGTGCCATCCATCAGATCCTCAGTCCAGCTACATTTTCAAGTTAAAATATCCACAATTTTTAAGTTTCCAAAGACTGATGATTAGCCTCAGCTCAATAAAATTATAAATACTGCCGGCGCTGCCTCCAAGTAGACACACCTACGGCATTAATTTCAAAATCCTGCATCATCGTATCGCATTCACAACATTTTAGGGAAACTTGACGTCTGACCTTGAGGTCGATGTCGAGGTCACTGAGATTTGAAATTTAGTAGGTAACAATTTGAAGAATCTACGTCGCCTCGTTTTTCACAAACTTTGGTGTCCACGCCGCCCGCCCGCCGGGTGACAACGTTACTCCTTCTACCTTTTAACAAGTGAAAAATATGGAGATTCTCTGTGAGGTTCTGCAGTTAGAACGTTTTCCTGCTGTTTCTCAGAGGATTTATAGATGTTTATTAGTGATGACAATCTACAAATGTGTGCTTCATGAATGAGTTTCTGACTGAGTTATGATTCTGAGAGAGAAACAAACACCTGCACTGTGAGCTCAGGTTAAGTTTACCTTGTTGAACCACTCCGGGCTTTTCTTCTTGGCGAGCGCCAATGTGGAGCCGAATCCTGCGATCATCCCTGCGGACGCCACCGTAGTCAGAAATGCTGCACCTGCACACAGGAAGTGATCTCACTCAGGTGAGAAATCGCCACAAGTTCACAACCACTCCATTAAAGCAGACACAGGACATGCTTCTACATGTAGCTTCTCAAATGTAAACAGCAAAAAACCTTTAGGAGGAAGAGTTAGAGTGGCTAACAGGTGCCACTCTGAAGTTTCACCTTACAGTCTGAATCTTTTTGCACAGCTGCTGATGTACAGGGTGGGTCATTTATATGGATACATCGTAATAAAATGGGAATGGTTGGTGATATTAAAGTCCTGTTTGTGGCACATTAGTATATGTGAGGGGGCAAACTCCTCAAGATGGGTGGTGACCATGGTGGCCATTTGGAAGTCGGCCACCTTGGATACAACTTTTGTTTTTTTCAATAGGAAGAGGGCCATGTGACACATCAAACTTATTGGTAATGTCACAAGAAAAACAATGGTGTGTTTGGTTTCAACGTAACTTTATTCTTTCATGAGTTATTTACAAGTTTCTGACCACTTATAAAATGTGTTCAATGTGCTGCCCATTGTGTTGGATTGTCAGTGCAACCCTCTTCTCCCACTCTTCACACACTGATAGCAACACCGCAGGAGAAATGCCAGCACAGCCATCCAGTATCCGTAGTTTCAGGTGCTGCACATCTCGTATCTTCACACCATAGACAATTGCCTTCAGATGACCCCAAAGATAAAAGTCTAAGGGGGTCAGATCGGGAGACCTTGGGGGCCATTCAACTGGCTCACGACGACCAATCCACTTTCCAGGAAACTGTTCATCTAGGAATGCTCGGACCTGGCACCCATAATGTGGTGGTGCACCATCTTGCTGGAAAAACTCAGGGAACGTGCCAGCTTCAGTGCATAAAGAGGGAAAAACATCATCATGTAGCAATTTCAAATATCCAGTGGCCTTGAGGTTTCTATTGATGAAGAATGGACCCACTATTGTTGTACCCCATATACCACACCAAACCATCACTTTTGCTGTTCCAACAGTCTTGGAGGGATCCATCCAATGTGGGTTAGTGTCAGACCAATAGTGGTGGTTTTGTTTGTTAACTTCACCATTCACATAAAAGTTTGCCTCATCACTGAACAAAATCTTCTGCGTGAACTGAGGGTCCTGTTCCAATTTTTGTTTTGCCCATCCTGCAAATTCTGTGCGCCGATCTGGGTCATCCTCGCTGAGATGCTGCAGTAGATGGAGTTTGTAAGGGTGCCATTTGTGAGTAGCTAATATCTGCCAAAGGGATTTTCGACTAATGCTACTCTCCAGTGACATGCGGCGAGTGCTACGCTGTGGGCTCTTGCTGAGTGAAGCTAACTGTAGCATGGGAGATGGGTGGTCTCGTAGGGTGTCTTGCATTGAAATCTGCTGCAATGACTCGGTTACTGCGTTCACCAGATATCAACACAATTTCGATCTGCTCCTCACGTGTTAACCTCTTCGACATGTCAATGGCTGTGAACAAAGAGAAACTTGTAAATAACTCATGAAAGAATAAAGTTACGTTGAAACCAAGCACACCATTGTTTTTCTTGTGACATTACCAATAAGTTTGATGTGTCACATGGTCCTCTTCCTATTGAAAAAACAAAAGTTGTATCCAAGATGGCCGACTTCTAAATGGCCACCATGGTCACCACCCATCTTGAGGAGTTTGCCCCCTCACATATACTAATGTGCCACAAACAGGACTTTAATATCACCAACCATTCCCATGTTATTACGGTGTATCCATATAAATGGCCCACCTTGTATTTCCGAAATCACAAGAACCTTAAATAGAACAGAGTTTGAATCGTGTTGGGTCTGTGTTTCCACAAACCCCGCTAATTCTAGACTTATTCATCATGAAGAAAACAAGACAGTCGATCGATCGATTATTTGCGCAAGGGAGGCCTCGTCTGTGTCCACCACGAAAATGACCCCCAGATCTGACCTCCTCCTGCTACCTTTTATTGAGAGACCGTTCACACAAAACACGTCAGAACAAAGCCACGCCCACATGGTCCTAAGACAAGGCATTTGTATGCATATGTGTGTGAACTTCTGTAAGAATGTGTGTGTGTGTGTGTGTGTGTGTGTGTGTGTGTTATGTGAGAATGTGTGTGTGTCAGACCTCCTGCTGACCAAAGGGTCATAAAGGGGCAGGGATAGCTCAGTAGGTAAAGTGGTCGCCCCATGATCGGAAGGTCGGCGGTTCGAATCCACTTAACGGCTACCCTGAGGTACCCCTGAGCAAGGTACCGTCCCTACACACTGCTCCCCGGGCGCCTGCTTAGTGGGCTGCCCACTGCTTCACTGAGTGAATGGGTCAAATGCAGAGAAAAAACAAGTAATTTCCCCATGGGGATCAATAAAGTATCCATTATTATTATTATTATTAAACCCAGGAAGCCTATATCAAAAGAAACAGATCTTTCAGATAGGATGTATCTACAATTAAACTTTCCCCAGCACAGAGTGGTTGGAGAGGTGGTCAGGATCAAAGGAATGGCTTTGATCCTACTGCTTGAACTAAGACTGTAAAAATTTAAGAAACACAATGGCAACATTCAACAATTAGACTTAATAAATCGAGTCTGGTGGAAACACAGAGGCTTAATGTGTAGACCTGAGATGTGAGATGACCGAGGTTCCATTTCAGTGTCAGTGTTCTGAACTGTAAAAAGGAGCTTTGGCAGGTTTACTTAAATAAATGAAAAATTTAAAATAACTGTCAAGGGAGCTTGCAAAGAAAAGCGTCTGGACTTCTTTAAGTTGCTTGAAGACGTTTCACCTCTCATCCGAGAAGCTTCTTCAGTTCTAAGGTCAAATGGTGGAGAGTCCCAGATATAAACCTAGTGGGAGTATCCCCCCACAGAGGGACAAAAGGACCCCCTGATGATCCTCTAATCGCCTGAGCCAAGGTGTGAAACTGGGTGTGGGTCCCAATCAGCCAGAGTTTCGGGTGAGATCATTGTGAAACCTGGCCCCACCTTATCATGTCACCTATTGTAGCCAACCATTACATGGAGGAAGTGGAAAGGAAGGCTCTTGGCTCTTTCAAAGGAAGAGTACCCAGCCACTGGTACAGATATGTGGACGACACCTGGGTCAAAATCAAGACACAAGAAATGGAATCCTTCACTGCGCACATTAACGCTGTGGATAAAAACATCAAGTTCACCAGGGAAGACACAAAGGACAACTGTTTGCCTTTCCTGGACTGCGCCGTGCACATTGAAGAGAACGGCAACCTCAACATCGAAGTTTACCAGAAGCCCACACACACGGACCAGTACCTCCTCTTTGACTCCCATCACCCTTTGGAACACAAGCTTGGAGTAATTAGGACCCTACACCACCGGGCAGAACATGTTCCCTCTAAGCCTGAAGGAAAAAAGAAGGAACACACACATGTAAAGAAGCATTCAAAACGTGCGGCTATCCTAAATGGGCGTTCTTAAAGTCAGCAAAGAGGCACAGAAAAGAAGACCAGACACCAGCGAGGGAGGATAAGAAGGACAGACGCAACAACATTGTCATCCCCTATGTAGCCGGTGTATCAGAGAAACTCAGGAGAGTTTTCTCCAAGCATGACATCCCGGTGCATTTCAGACCCAGCAACACGCTCAGACAAAAACTGGTTCACCCGAAAGACAAAACGCCAAAACACAGACTTAACAATGTGGTGTATGCTGTACAGTGCAGCGAGGAATGCTCAGACCTCTACATTGGAGAGACCAAACAGCCACTTCACAAGCGCATGGCACAACACAGAAGAGCCACCTCCACAGGACAAGACTCAGCAGTCCATCTGCATCTTTCTTAAGGATAAAGGACACTCTTTCGAGGATGCCAATGTTCACATTTTGGACAGAGAGGACAGATGGTTTGAAAGAGGAGTGAAAGAAGCCATCTATGTCCACTGTGAGCGACCATCTTTGAACAGAGGCGGTGGTTTACGACACCAACTCTCTGCCATCTATAATCCAGTTTTGAGATCCCTTCCCAGACGCCTTAACGCCCACTCACATCCTGGGCCATCTGATCTCAGGAATTCGCATGATAAGGTGGGGCCAGGTTTCACAATGAACACACCCGAAACTCTGGCTGATTGGGACCCACACCCAGTTTCACACCTTGGCTCAGGCGATTAGAGGATCATCAGGGGGTCCTTTTGTCCCTCTGTGGGGGGTCACTCCCACTAGGTTTATATCTGGGACTCTCCACCATTTGACCTTAGAACTGAAGAAGCTTCTCGGCTGAGAGGTGAAACGTCTTCAAGTAACTTCTTTAAGTTACTTGAAGACGTTTCACCTCTCATCCGAGAAGCTTCTTCAGTCCAGACGCCTTTCTTTACAAGCTCCTTTGACTACGATGACCTGGATGACTGAGAACCTTCACAGACTTAAAATAACTGTTTGTTCCAAAGAAAATTCATTAAACAGCCTGAGTAAAATAACTTTATAACATTTCTCAAATGCTCCTTTATAAAGACAACCCTTAAAATGCAATAGTTCTGAACTGAGTCTGGCGTCGTCTAGAAAAAGATATTATTTGCAGGAACACACGAGTCTCTGTCCTCGATGCTGGCGTTCCTGAAAACTGATGTTTTTTGAATGAGGTCTGGTGGCTTGCTGTGAATTCAAAACAACGACAACAATCCCTATCACATTTGTTCTGTGCAGAACTCTCAAAGCAAGTTCTTTATTTCTACAATTTTTAATTACAAGTACTAAAACACCAAAACTCGTGATACCCGAAGTTACTTTTCGATTAGACATTAAAATAATTTGACTTGAATTTGAGAACAAGTGTCTGATCTGCTGAAAGGGACTGAAGACGAAAATAATTTAGTAACTACATCAGAAATAACCAATCAACTCGACTTTTTTGTTTAGCGGAACTCAGCAGAAAACATTTAAGCTTCAGGAAAAAATGCTTTATCTTGTGTTTCTATGCGGCGGAATCATTTAACAGCGAATCAAATCTGAAAATGTCCGATTTTTCAGCGGAGTCTGGCGCAGCAGCTCGACATTGTCGTGGCCTCGAACAGAAAAACATACAGCAGAAACCTACGAACACCTCCTGCCAGCGTGGACAGCAGTCCGGTCAGGTGACCCCCTCAGGTACCTTTTAACACCTGCAGTTTGGCCTCTTCATCTCGTTCTGCTCCCGCGGTCACATCCAGGTCTTCCTCAGCTGTCATGTTGCTTCGGTCCGTTTCCGTAAAACGTCCGAGCAGAAACAAAGCAGCTAGGAACACAAGTGTGTTTATGTTAAAGGAGAACACAGAATAAACTTAAATGTACAAATAGTACAACAGCTTTATTTTATGATTTTTTAGTTTGTTTGTTTTTTTCACAGAGCAAAGAACCACAGAGACGGAATCCCGAACCAAAGATCGTCTATTTTTAAAAAAGATTCGATGTCGGGCTCATACAGGAAGTCTCACTCCCAAACATTTTAAAGGACACAAAAAGGAATCTGTAGTCCGGATATGATTCTGATACAGCGACCACAATCCTGAGACTGTGCAACACCTCTTCTGGATCTGTTCATACGCTAGAACATTTTGGAAAGACTTCAGTAGATTCATTGCTGGACATCTCTATAAAGACTTTACTGTGAAATGAGAAAATGTTGTATTTTGTTTCTTTTGAAGGCAAAAAAGGAAGATGTTTACTTTATAATAAACTTGTTAGTTATCTTAGCTAAATTTTATTTTCACAAATGCAAATACAGTAACAAAAAGCCTAATTTTAAACATTACTATAATGATGTTTTATGTTACATAAAATTGATTAGTGGATCACTTAACAAAAAGGCTATGAAAACTATTACTATTTGTAGTAATTACCAATTATTTGAATGTTTGTAATTCTTTGTATTACACCCCCTGGTATATGTTAATTTTGTTCTGGTTGTACACATGTTCTGTATACTATTTCTTAATAAAGTTTAATATTTAAAAGAAAATGTGCACGTTAGCATATGCTACTTCCGGTGCGGAAACTCCTGTGGGGAGCTTTGTTTCCGGTGTCCTATTCGTGCCCTGTTTACGGTCCAAAACAAGTTAAGCAAATGAATGAATCAAGCGGCAATTTACATTTCTATAGATGTCTCGGGCATTTACCCAATATATCTGTAAATGATGTTCATCGACTTGTCGATATTTTCCCCCGCGCCTCAGAGCAAAAGAGAAAAGGGATTCAAATGTTATATTTCTCAGCTGTCCCTCGTTTATCACGGGTGTTATGTTCTAAAAATAACCAGCGATAGGTGAAATCAAGTAGCCAATTTTATTTTTTGTGGTGCAAAACGTTTCGTCCTTATCGTGAGCATACAGTACTGCACTTCAGAGTCACACTGCTAGCGATCGATGCAGCGATTCTGTACTGTACAGGAGAGACGTCACGGAGGAGATTGTCTGCAGCAATCGGGACGCAGGACACAATGTGACGTAAAAAAAAAAAAAGCATGCAAACTTGCACTGAAAATTCTGCGAAACAGTGAGGTGAAAGGTGAACCGCGTTATAGCGGGGGACCGCTGTAATTTTGAAGGTAAGTCACAAAATACCCTTTGTAAATACTAATGTATAGAAACCGTTACCAGCAATCATTCATTTTTTGTGTGGCTTTTTTCACGGTTTGTTAACATGCTGTGTAGGTGTGTACTTGACTAGCTGATCTCAACATAACGGGAAACATCTGGTTTGACTATTCTTCACCTGTAGTTTGAATGCTGAACATTTGCCTGTTTAAATCATAAGACCAGTCACTATACAGAGATGTGCTTCTGAATGTGGACGATGTGTCTTCTGCATGTAGTGATGCAGTTCTGCTTGTGTTGAGTGATGTAAACAACTGATCGATCTAAATGCTTTAAACGTTAAAATTGATCATTAGATATTTTATGACACAACACTGGTGAGTGTTCCCACCTTCTGCTCTTTGTAACTTAACACGATCTTTCCGTTTTCACATTTTTTTGAACATGATTTTGGAGTATATCTTCGTAGTAGCGATTGACCGCAAAGTAAAGCTACCGGAAATGTACAACCCCACATCCGGTCTCAAACCAGGAAGTTATCATTTTCTCGTGCACAGGGTCTATTAAGCGACCACTTTCAGTTACTTTCAGAAATCGCGAACCCGGAAATACGAATGATACTCATAGAAACTCACCAGTCAGCGTTTAAGTAACATGAAAGACAAAGCCCAGAGAGTACAGTAGAACAATGATTAATTATTATTAATTATCGAGGGCTCGCTAAATCCTCTGCTTTGTCTGTGAGGTGAACCTCCTCCGTGTTTATTCTCCTGTCAGAGTGGATCATCACCTCAGTGGAGGATCTGTGCAGCTCTGCGGAGGATCGGGATGCTCTCCATGTCCTCCTCCTCCTCCTGCTGCTGCTCCTCTTCCTCCTCCTCCTCGCAGACTCAGACCATTCAACACCCTGGATCCTCTCCCGTCCTCAGACCCGGACCCGCGTCCTTAACCCGGGATTTAAACCTGGACTGCAGCCTGTGAGGGGCAGATCAGGGTGCGAGGCGGGGGAGCTGGGGGAGCTTCTTGGACGTGGATCCAGCGCGCGTGCGTCTGACCACGAGTTCGTGTTTGTTTATAAAATAACGCGAAACAAAAAACGTGTTTCTCCTTTTAAGATGACGGATCCGTTGTCTTTTTTCCGACTCCTTATTAAAAGATTCACGCGGAGACCCTGAACGCGGCACCGGCAGCGCGCGTACACCTCCGGTTTATGTTTCAGTCTTTTGTACCTGCGCGCTCACCTGTGTGGACGCATGTCTCAGATCCAGCACGCGGCTCTGGACCAGCAGGGCCGGTACAACCAGATCTGCACCCGTGGCGGCAGCTGCCCGCCCCCCGCAGACGGTTCCGAGCCGGCCCACTGCCCCGGCCACAGGAGCCGGAGTCCCCGCAAGAAGTGGCAGGTGTTCCCAGGCAGGAACAGGTTCTACTGCGACGGCAGGATCATGATGGCCCGGCAGACCGGGGTCTTCTACCTGACCCTGGTCCTCATCCTGCTCACCTGCGGCCTCTTCTTTACCTTTGAGTGAGTAACAGCAGCTTATAGTCTAACGTGTAAAGGTTTGAAGGTGACCTTTGACCCCAGCTGAAGGCCCCTGTGAGGTCACAGAAATAAAAAGGCCCTAAAATAAAACTTCAAATATCCGGTTAAGAGTTTCAGGGAGGATTATATTTTGTTCCTGAATGACTAAAAAGAACTCAAATAAACAGATCAGAGTCATCAATCTGGGATTAAATTCACATTTTCTAAGTTAATTTCAGCACTTCCTAATAATTTTAATAATTTAATGTTCTGTTTTCAATAATTTCACCAAAGTAGTTCGGAAAGATTAAAGTCTAATGTATCGTTGTGGGAGGAATGTTCTTTTATTTTGAAGCCATCATTCTGGTGCTTTTATTTTGGAGTTTTTGTCCAGCTTGGTGAAGAAGAGCAGCAGTTTTGTCTCTGAGCTCAGGTGTGTTTACCTAGATCAGGCTGAAGTCATCTTCAGTTTCTTCCTGATGTTAGAACTCATGAAAGCTAAAAGGAGACACCGAATCCTACTGACTGTTAATCTGAAAACACTGAAAAGGGCTTTGAGTCTTTCACTCTTTGACTCTTTGATGCTTTGGGTCTTTGCCCTGTGTGTCTGATTTTGTTGGGTTTTGTGTAAAAACAGTGAACAGTTTCAGGTTCAGCTTCAGCTCATAATAAATTATTTTTTAGTAGAAAATGAGAGTCAAACTAAATGAAGCGGTGCTGTAATAAATCCTCCTTCAGGTTAGTTCCTTGGTTCATGCAGAGCTAATTATCCCGGGTTTTACCTCCGACCTGATTTAATAACAGTGTGAATAAAAAAGAAAAGAAAGTAGTCCTCAGGGACGTCTGGAGGGTTAGTTTTATTTTATTTTTCTTCCTCCCACATTCCTCTTGGTGACTTCCCTTCAACAGCATCCCCGTGCTTCCCGTTTCCACGGTAACTGTCTCCTGCAGCTCATGTCACTACGGTAACAGCAGGAGATGGAATGGGGGTGGGAGGTGGGGGGGTTGTAAACCTGAGACGTCTCTGACGCCTCCGCCAAAGACTCAAAGTACCAGCGAAGAAAGAAAAAGCTTGGTGAGAGTAACATGAATTTAAAAACATATAAACCTAAAGAAGTCTGCAAACCAGATTCAAGGCTGATAGGCAGTATAGATACGCATGCACTGATACGTTACCATATAAAGTACACCGAGACTAAATTTCCTAAATGATCTGAAATGTAAAAAGTGAAGAAAAAAACAAATTATTTTTGGGGCTCTTCTACAGGGAGTGCAGAATTATTAGGCAAATGAGTATTTTGTCCACATCATCCTCTTCATGCATGTTGTCTTACTCCAAGCTGTATAGGCTCGAAAGCCTACTACCAATTAAGCATATTAGGTGATGTGCATCTCTGTAATGAGAAGGGGTGTGGTCTAATGACATCAACACCCTATATCAGGTGTGCATAATTATTAGGCAACATCCTTTCCTTTGGCAAAAAGAAGGACTTGACAGGCTCAGAAAAGTCAAAAATAGTGAGATATCTTGCAGAGGGATGCAGCAGTCTCAAAATTGCAAAGCTTCTGAAGCGTGATCATCGAACAATCAAGCGTTTCATTCAAAATAGTCAACAGGGTCGCAAGAAGCGTGTGGAAAAACCAAGGCGCAAAATAACTGCCCATGAACTGAGAAAAGTCAAGCGTGCAGCTGCCAAGATGCCACTTGCCACCAGTTTGGCCATATTTCAGAGCTGCAACATCACTGGAGTGCCCAAAAGCACAAGGTGTGCAATACTCAGAGACATGGCCAAGGTAAGAAAGGCTGAAAGACGACCACCACTGAACAAGACACACAAGCTGAAACGTCAAGACTGGGCCAAGAAATATCTCAAGACTGGTTTTTCTAAGGTTTTATGGACTGATGAAATGAGAGTGAGTCTTGATGGGCCAGATGGATGGGCCCGTGGCTGGATTGGTAAAGGGCAGAGAGCTCCAGTCCGACTCAGACGCCAGCAAGGTGGAGGTGGAGTACTGGTTTGGGCTGGTATCATCAAAGATGAGCTTGTGGGGCCTTTTCGGGTTGAGGATGGAGTCAAGCTCAACTCCCAGTCCTACTGCCAGTTTCTGGAAGACACCTTCTTCAAGCAGTGGTACAGGAAGAAGTCTGCATCCTTCAAGAAAAACATGATTTTCATGCAGGACAATGCTCCATCACACGCGTCCAAGTACTCCACAGCGTGGCTGGCAAGAAAGGGTATAAAAGAAGAAAAACTAATGACATGGCCACCTTGTTCACCTGATCTGAACCCCATTGAGAACCTGTGGTCCATCATCAAATGTGAGATTTACAAGGAGGGAAAACAGTACACCTCTCTGAACAGTGTCTGGGAGGCTGTGGTTGCTGCTGCACGCAATGTTGATGGTGAACAGATCAAAACACTGACAGAATGCATGGATGGCAGGCTTTTGAGTGTCCTTGCAAAGAAAGGTGGCTATATTGGTCGCTGATTTGTTTTTGTTTGGTTTTTGAATGTCAGAAATGTATATTTGTGAATGTGGAGATGTTATATTGGTGTCACTGGTAAAAATAAATAATTGAAATGGGTATATATTTGTTTTTTGTTAAGTTGCCTAATAATTATGCACAGTAATAGTCACCTGCACACACAGATATCCCCCTAAAATAGCTAAAACTAAAAACTAACTAAAAACTACTTCCAAAAACATTCAGCTTTGATATTAATGAGTTTTTTGGGTTCATTGAGAACATGGTTGTTGTTCAATAATAAAATTATTCCTCAAAAATACAACTTGCCTAATAATTCTCCACTGCCTGTAGACTAGATTCTCTTTATAATCCTTTATTTTAAACATGAACCCTCAGCCCCCAGTCTGTAACCCAATGAGTAAAATATATGTAATAAATCATTCATGTCACTTTTGTTCACTGTGTTTGGTTCAGTACTGAAGTACATATACTAGTGTTAAAAATACTGCAGTAAAAGTTGAAGTACTGATTCAACTTCTTTACTCGAGTAAAAGTAAAAAGTACTGGCTCTGAAATGTACTTAGAGTAAGAAAAAAAGCAGCTCTTTGGAAGGCGTTTCTGTTTTTGGAAAAAGCTAACAGCTTTGTGTTATAATAATGTACTAATAAAATAGTATCAGTAGATGGGAATACAAACTTTACTTTAACTTGTGATGCTAATTACACTCAGCTTAAATCTGCAGAAAAGAAAAGTAAAATAGAGATATTTATGTTTTCTAGTGCCTCCACTGTAGAGGGGGACTTTACCTCTAAACAGGAAAATGTGTACATTCATGGGTTAAAGTGGATTCAGCAGGTGGGGTGTGTGTGTGTGTGTGTGTGTGTGTGTGTGTGTGTGTGTGTGTGTGTGTGTGTGTGTGTGTGTGTGTGTGTTTTTGTAGTGTACAGGCTGTGATCACCTGACCTGCTTCTCTTTGTGGATGTACACACCAGAATTCAAACAGATGTGAGCAGATGTTTCCTGAGTTGTCCTACTCTGACAGTACACTGTTTGTACTGTCTTTATATTAGACACTATACAACCATCATCAACTGAAATTCATATGAATCTCTGCTACACTTGATATAAGCTAACTGTGACCATGAAACCACAGCCACTGTGCACCAGTCACACACTGTTCTTTACTGTAAATCCACCACAGTGCAGCAAACTAACCTGATTTTCATGCAGCCTTTAAATAACACAGTCTGCCTCAGTTTGTCACATGTCACATGTACAGATTTAAAAACACGAGGACTTACATGTGAGCTGTAAATGAGCAGTCCTTCCCTTTAAATCTAAGCGCTCTTCTTCCTCTCCTGTCCTGTCTTTCTTATCTTTCTCCATCTCTGAGTGAAGCTCTCTTTCTTTTCTCTCCCTGTAAAATACAGCAGCTGGATCTTTACCTAGCAACACACTGTGTCAGATTACCTGACACCTAAAAAAACGTTACTCCCTTTATGCTCACTCCTCTTCTGCAGCACTAGCTAGATGCTGAAGTACCGGGAACACAACTTACCTGTAGTCATTTCAAACAGAAAATTGATCCTCTGCTTTTTAATATTTACATTTTTCACCTATTTAAGAATAAATCAATCATCAGAATAATGTAGATTACATCCATGACTGATTCTAATAGTTGCAAAGTTTCCTGTTGTCCTGTGGTGTTGCAGAGTACAGGGACTGTTTGTATAAAAAAGGAAAATTAGTTTTTCCTCCAGTTCATCCTTCAGAACTTTATTCTTCTCCACCAGGAAGAAGCTTCGTCCCCAGCTGTAGAAACTCTTACATCAGTTTAGAGGAAAACTGTCTCATGGGATCCATTTTTGGGCTACAGCCCATTTCTTCTATCTCCTCACCAGCTAGCCTCAGTTAGTTAGCTTAAACTGCTAACAGACTATAACAAAAGCACCGAGTCTCTGTAGTAACTGAGAAGCTTCAGCAGAGCAGCATATGTTGTTTTTATCAATATATTTGAAACATTTATTAAACACTTTATTGGACAAAATAAGAGTATCTTTCCTCCCTTCCAGTATCACAGTGTACTGATTCATGTCATGATCCATGTCACCAGACTGTGGCCAAAACAAAATCCAGCTGATACCCACATTTACCTTCCTGAATGACCCAGAAGCCCCAATTCCACAGAGTCTGTGAAATACTAATGGCACGACCATTTTCACTCAATTTAAAAAACACCAGAAATGTGATTTAAAACCGTTTCTGTCCTCGAAGCTAAAAAACGAAGAAGAGACAGAAAAGCCTCCTGAAGTGTCCTGAAGAACTCACATTTGTTCTCATGTTTCTCTCCGTGTTTCCTCAGCTGTCCTTTCCTGGCGTCCAACCTGACCCCGGCCATCCCGGCGGTCGGCGGCGTTCTCTTCATCTTCGTGATGGGGATGCTGTTCAGGGCAAGTTTCAGCGACCCCGGCATTTTACCCCGAGCGACACCAGACGAGGCCGCCGACCTTGAGCGACAGATTGGTGAGCAAAGAGCGACGGGCGTTACGAGACGTTAGAAACACGGTCGTTATATGTTCATGTTCCTCTGCAACACTCACAAGTCTGATTTAATAAACATTTAACAGTTTCTGACAGAAAAAACAGAATTCATACAAAAACTGTAGATTTGTTTAAAGTTTGCTAACAGGTTTTTCCTGAACCTTTCCCAGCATAAAGTTACAGGAAAGAAAAAATGTTAAAGATTATAAGAAGACAAATTAATGGATGAAAATCTGAAAGAAATTTTCTGTAAAAGACACAAAAAAAATTTGTATTAAAATATTTTTAGAAAGTGACCTTGATGCAGAGGTTTAGTTGCTGCTCGCTCGCTTTCTCACATGTTTCTGTGAAGATCAATCAGAAACATTCGATAAGTTTTACAGTTTATGGTAACTTAATGAGGCATACGTGAACAGTCTGTATTTTCAGTCCTCATCTTTGTTACTTGTGCAGTCCTCTGTGGTGTGCAGCCTCTGGGCCAAATCCTGATTGATGGAGATCCCGCCTCATCATTAAAAGGACTGATCACAGACTCTCGATAGGATTAAAATCTGGGCATTTTACTGGCTGTGAATCCAAACTGCTGATTTGACGATCTCCTCTCAGTGATGTCTTTGGCCGATTCTCAGACTATCACCAGACGGCTCCTGGATGATGGAACGAGCTGGTGTTTGAGGACATTTTTAGTTTGGTTCATCCATAA
The DNA here is from genome assembly GCF_965226115.1 of Aulonocara stuartgranti. Classification (NCBI taxonomy): domain Eukaryota; kingdom Metazoa; phylum Chordata; class Actinopteri; order Cichliformes; family Cichlidae; genus Aulonocara; species Aulonocara stuartgranti. The sequence continues at coordinate 26,326,167 of NC_138951.1, forward strand.
AAAAGCTGGTGAGCTGAAAACAAAATAAAAGTCGGCACCCTTTCAAAGTAAAATGCTTGGATTAGATAAAGGTGAATGTGCCGAGTCACTTCATCACAGTTCTCATGATTATAATGAGAACTTCACAGGTTCAGCGTCTGTCAGACTCACTAATTATCTGAGTCACTGCAGGTCTGTGTGTGTGTGTGTGTGTGTGTGTGTGTGTGTGTGTGTGTGTGTGTGTGTGTGTGTGTGTGTGTGTGTGTGCGCTCAGTCACATGTCTCCACTCTCGTCTCTGTCTCAGGCGTTTCCACAGAAACTGAAGCTCTTGTATATTTTTAGAAGCCTTTTATTAAATTTTCTGGGTTGATTTATTTACTTTTTTCCTTCATGCTGGATCCAGAATCTGCTGCCGGTCAGCATGCCGCCGCTGTGCTCGCAGAACGACCAAACTTAGGCATCGCCTGCAAAACACGCTCAGCTCAGTGTGTGAGAAATATGAGAGAAGGATGGAAATAGAAAGAGAGGTCAGGAGTGTTTTCTGTGACGCACAACTTAAAACAACATCCTAACATCATTTTTCAGGAAAAAAACCAAAGGTGAAGTCTTTAAAATTTTACAATATGAAAAATAAAAAGGTGAATTTAACAACTGTTTACAGAGACGGCGTTGATCTTTAAACCCTTTTAGACACTTTTAGCTCCTGGTTTTTGGTTTTCTGGCACATTTACAGGAACATCACAGAAAATCATTTAAAAAACACTTAAAGGCATTTCATAATTTTGTATAATTTTATGTGTGTGTTGCTGCACAGCTGTCTTTGTGGAGACTTGTGTTCAGTCTCTATGAGGACATTTCTGGAAGGCAGGGATATTTTTTGGAAAGTCAGAATTATTTTTTAACTTTTGCTTTATGGAGAAAGACAGTTGCATCGTCAAAAGTGGGCCCATTTCTGAGAGGAACATGTTTGTTTTTGTTTTTTTGCATAAAATGGGGCCATTTTCTTCGAAATTCCCAGGCAGGGCCACAGGCTGGTCCCAGTGAGGGTTGCTTCAGGAAAGCCATTCAGCATAAAATCTTTGCCAAATCAAACATGTGCGTCATCAGTAAGAGCGACCACTGCTGCCCAGTTAGGACACTGGTTTGGAAAACGAGGGCATTAAGTGAGATCCTCACTTTGGGACAGACTTTTAACAGTCTGTTTGAAGGCTCCCACACTCGTTTCTGTCGCACACTGTTCAGGTCCTGTTAACAAAGCACCAAATCACAGCAGCAGTCGTCTCAAAGTGTTTTATATTGAAGGTAAAGGCCCTACAATATACAGAGGAAAGCCCCACGATCAAACGACTCCCTTTGAGCGAGCACTTGGTGACAGTGGGAAGGAAAAACTTCCATTAAGGTCTCGGGAAGGTATTAAACTAATGAGAATCCCCACAAAGGCCCAAATACATTCCTGTGTGAGTGAAATCAGCTGATTTTATCTTAGAAAGAAGAACAAAACTCCAGATTTACTGAAAAAGAAAATAAAAATAATTCTGTTCTGAATCTGAAAGGTCAGGGCGAAATGTCACGGGCTGCCTCTCTGTACGGGGTCGTCACATTACCCATCTGCTGCGCGCTTTCAGACTCTGCAGGATGCTCCAGGCCGCCTCCTCGGACCCGAGAGGTTCTCATCAACGGGCAGGCGGTCAAGCTGAAATACTGCTTCACCTGCAAGATCTTCAGGCCGCCCCGAGCATCGCACTGCAGCCTGTGCGACAACTGTGTGGGTCAGTGCGTGTCTCCCTGTGTGTCACAGCCTTAGCTCAGTGCTAAAGCTGCTGGCTGTGCTGCTTGATTCCAGCTTTAAATTAAACATGAGATCAGACTTTCTGATGATTTTCCTCCCACAGAGCGCTTCGACCATCACTGTCCGTGGGTGGGGAACTGCGTCGGGCGGAGGAATTATCGCTTTTTCTACCTGTTTATCCTCTCCCTGTCCCTCCTCACTGTCTTCATCTTCGCCTTCGTCATCACACACGTCATCCTCAGTGAGTAACGGCACCGCCCCCGCACACATTTTCCTCTGTGGTCTCTACATCGACCGTAGTTCTGTTAGTTAGGTTAATGTTCTGCAGAGATTCGTGCATGTTTGCGCTCAGACGACATAAAAACTTTATTTATAGAAGCTCCTCTGATACTTTTTGGCAGGAAGTAAAAACTGAGAAAATATTTCAAAGAAAAAAGGAGAAGAAGCAGAAACGTGGACGAAATAAAGACTCTGATCAAACCAAAGCAAAGTTCTTTTTAGAGACGATCCTGGTGACCAAGTGAAACCGAAGAAAACCATCAGACAGGAAAGTAATCATCATTCTCCACAGTAAATAAAATAAAATATCTGGGCACACGGTTTTGTTGTTGTGCTGACGATGACAGGATATGCAGAGCTATCAGGAAGTGTTCAGGAAGAGGTCAGTTGACCAGCGAGTGCTGTGTCTCTGCAACGGTTTCTAATCTGTGTAATGTAACTCACCCATCAGTGACCTTCAGCCCCACCCACTGTCCTGTGATTGACAGGCTGATCAATGCGAGTCAGACAGACTGGGCCAGTTTTTTATGCTCAGAAAGCTGCAGATCAAAGTCCTGTTGGAAGAAACTCACCAGCTGATTTAAACGTTTCCTCACTTTGACCCAAAGGTCATTCTTCTCTTTGCCGTCTCTGTTTCTGGCTCGTATAGACTCAAACAGTCTGAATAGGTTCAGTCGTCTCATCATAGGTTCATTCTCGTTGGTCCCTCTTGTCTCAATCCGGGTCCTCAGGTTAGTGCCAGTCTTTGTTTGGTCGTGACTTTGATTCTGGCCTTGCAGGAGTTCTCGGACTTGTTTCAGTGTTGTGGGTCTCGTGTTGGTTTTGTGAGTCTTTAAATTAAGATTAGTCCAGATCTTAATTGTGATTTTCCTTGTTTGAATCTTGCCTGGTGGTCTTTTTGCTGTGGGTGTTTCTCAGGCTAAGCTTCATCCCTGTTTGACGACAAAGATGTTTGATTGTGAAACCATGTTTGTGGAATTCTCTTCTTTCCTGTTTTTGTGGAAATCCACATAAACTGGTTGCTGCCTGGGAGGAACTGTAGCACAGATCATTGACTTTGTGTTTCTGGATCTAAAAGCGCCTGCTGATTTCTCTCTGTCTCTGACCTAATTTTGCACTTAGGCTGCGGATGTTTTTTTCCTGCCCTGCAGGTCCAAACCGTCAGGAACCCGAAGCCTCGAGCTGCCGCCGTCTGAAACTAATGACTGGCAGACTGGCTGAGATGAAGACGCAGCTTCCTCTGAGGGCTGCGCCGCTGGTTTTCTGTTTTTGGCTGTTGTGACTTTGATATAAATGCAGGGATCTGTGACATCAGCCATCTGTTTTCAGCAGTTTACATCTTTAAGATGACGACCGAATAAGCAGTTGTTGCCTATCCTCACTGACGCACCCAAACATAAATGCACTATACACAGGAAAACAGAGGGTTGGTTGACACCAAGGCAGAGGAAGATCCGCAGCAGCAACTGAGCCCAGAAATGTATTCATGTGGACGTAGAAAATAAAGACACGTAGATGTTTCTACCTGGTCACATTGAAACAGAGCATTCAGTCGGGCTCTGTTTCAGGGCTCTTTAATGATTGGATGCTGTAATGTTCTTTATAATGAGAGCAAGACTGTAGGCAGTGAGGACTGAACACTTCAGCCCAGATGATGGTTTTCTCTCTCTGTGTTCTGCAGGATCGAACCAGACGGGTTTCCTGGGCGCGCTCAAAGACAGCCCAGCCAGATATCCTTCCCCATGGACAGTTTCAGCTCCTTTTTATTCTGAAAACAACTTTCAATTGTTCACATGCAAAATATTCCTCCTTCTTCTTTTACTCCATCTTGGTGCAGCCCTTCAGACCATCATCTGTCTGAAACAAGCTGTTGTAGCTCCTCCCCCTGACAGCCCACTCTCTACTAGCCTCTGGAAGCCTGTTGAGGGGCAGCACTCGGTGCTTTTCCATTGTAAGTGTGTAAGGAGCTGATGGAGGACACATTCAGATATTTTCATAGAAAAATAAAAACAGGTTCCATTTGAAGACTGTGAACTTAAACATGCCTCGTATTACAGGAAGGTTTGGACGCACTCGTACTCTTTAGTCATTTTACATTTTCCATAAATGATTGCAAGCATTTAGTTTTGGTTCTGTAATATCAGCACAGTCATGGCCACGTTCACCTCCTCAAGCATCTACAGTCTGATTCATTTGGTGCGCAGCCATAAAGACACCAGCCGGTCCTCCATCACTGACGTGCATTACATTTAACATCAGGTTAGTTTGTGTTTCTTACAGTAATTGTTCTTCCGGCTTCTCAGTTGTGATTTTTCCAGTTTTGTTGGAGAAATAAAGAGTAGAGTCTGCCTGCAGCCGCCACAGAAAATCAAACCCGGGCGTTAATTACCCCTCATACGGCTTCCTTCCAAAATCAATCTGTCTGTTGCTGTCACCATCAGCTGTGACCACTGGTCAATATGTCCCACAATGTACTGCCAAGGTCAAATTCGCTGACCCTGTCACACCAGAAACAGTAAATCTTCTGTTTCTGCCATTTTCAGTTTTTACTGCAAATAAAATCACTTCAGTTCGTTAATGCAGACGCACAGAAATCCTCCCGTAGCTCCACTTTATCCCCCATCCAAAGACCCGAGTCAGTCCTTGACCCTGCTCTGCACCGTCCTGGAGGTGGTGGTGTGTTTCTTCTCCATTTGGTCCATTGTCGGCCTGTCAGGCTTCCACACCTACCTGATCAGCTCCAACCAGACCACCAACGAGGACGTGAGTATACCTGAGGTTCGAGGACCTAAACGTGAAAAGGGCCTGCAATGTTTCTGATACTCTTGTCTGGTCCAGATTAAAGGGTCCTGGTCCACCAAACGAGGGAAGGATAACTACAACCCGTACAGCTACGGGAACATCCTGACCAACTGCTGTGCTGCCCTCTGTGGACCTCTACCTCCCAGGTCAGTAACCAGCTCTAAAAACAGGACTAGACTCTGTGCTTATAATCAGGACTAAAACCAGGAATACAGAGAGTTATGTGCAGGGCTAAAGGAGATTAAATGAAGAATTGAGAGTAGGAGTAACTCTGGGCTGCTCTGAGGTGAAACTGATCAAAGTCTGAAATCCAGCATGAGCTCTGCACTGATCACTGAAGGTGTTACTAAAATCAGGACCGACTGATAGTTTTCAGGAATACATGAAATGAATCCCGGTCTAAGAAGGATTAAATAGATCAGGATTATAAAAGACTTAAGTGCACTGACATTAGTCCTAAAACAGGGCTCAAATTTAGACTACAGTTAGGACTAAAAACAGGATTAACATTTGAACTAAAATCAGCACTGAAACCATGACTAAATTAAGCACCAAGCTTAGAACTAAAGTCAGGACTAAAGAGAGTTCTTCAGGACTTTACTTTGAGCTAAAATTGGGAATAAAAAATCTGGAGTACTTTGCATTGTATTTAGAAATGACCTGTAATCACTGTAATCTGTGCTTAAAGCTGAACTGAGGTCAGGATTGAAATGACTTCAGTAATAAACAAACAGCCGTGTTGTTGGATTCGATGGCTGGAGCTTTGCAGCCTCAGTTGTTTGTTCCTGGAAGTCGGAGCTCCAAGAAACAAACAAGCTTTTCTTTCTTGGTTTACGCCTGAAAACTTTGCCTTGCTGCTCCTGCTGAAGCTGCTGATGTTTCGCTCTGCCGGTCTCTGAACATAAAGGTGCTTCAGGCGGTCTCTCTTCTTCCCCCTCCTCTCCGCAGACGCCAAGTTTCTGTGTTTAACGAGGACAGTCTTCAGCTGAGACCTTGCACAGAGTAATTACAGCCCTCACGGCTTCCCGTCTCTCAGCTGACTGTCGGCTCGTCTTCTGCACAGAATTAATCAAAAGAACGATCAGAGCGGCCGAGCGATGGCTCTCCTTCATCGTTACCGCCTCCTCGCCGCTTCCATGAGCTCCTATGTTTCCATCCCACCTGCCGTATATCATCATTACAGCGGGAGACCTGGGCTGGGACTCTGCGACACGCTGCTGATACTTTTTATCGGTTTGTCAAAGCAGCTGATCGATGACGTCTTGCTCAGCACAAAGTTAAGCTTTGGTTTCTAACTAAGCGCAGGAACAGACACAGACCGCATCCCAGTGCTTTTAATTATCTGATATATATACTGCATACTCGCCTTCTTTTATTCTCTGTGCTGTTGATCATTTCACCTCTGGTCAATGAGCTTCTATTGACTTCAGGGCTAACATCAGGTCTGTCTGCTGTGAATTTAAAGCTAAACAATCAAAAAACAGGATTAAGAGATTAAATAATCTGAACAGAATCAAACTGATTCCGGACTAAAGTTGGAACTAAAAGTAGAAATCATTTAACATTAGCTCAGGACTGCATTCATCACTGAAGCTAAAGCCAAACAGAATAAACTAATCAGGGTTACAGTCAGGAATGCTAGTACCTGACTTCAGCACTTAGCAGGACTAAGATCTGATTTGTGGTCTAAATGAAATAAATGAACCGGTGAAATCAGGACTAAGTCAGGCCTGCAGAGCACTCTTCAGAGAATTTTTGCAGTAAGCCCCAAAAGACACGACGGTTAGCACTAAAATCACTCATCCTTTGAACAGGATTGCATTAATATCCTAATTCAGGACTAATCCATACAGAGAGCAGCAAACAGTTAGTCCAACACAGAATTAGATAAAAGAAAAAAATTAAGCCGAGCAGCAGAAAGTATCTGTGTGCAGCTTGAGTGATCAGATCCCTGCAATGTGCACGGACTGTAAATTTCATTCTTCAGGAGCTCTCAAAGGAAACGTTGATCGGCCGGCCAGAAGCTTTTCTTGTCTCTCAGTCGCTCTGTGATCCGGCTGCTTTTAAAAAAATGACTGTTTGTTTTTGCAAATGAAATTTCTCTTTTTGTTGTCGTTAATCTTTGTGAATGTTTTTGAAATTATCTCCAGGAAAAATGTTTTGTAATATTTTCACATTTTTTCAGGTTTTTCAGGTTTGATCGTTGATCCGGCTCACTGAAGGACGCCTCTTATTTAATAAACATCATTTATTGAATGAATCCAACTGAAAAGAGTCTCGAGTGTTTTAAACAGTCAGTGAAGAATGTTGTGTAGAGAAGTGTTGGTGTTTGCAGCCCGGTGCCTCTGTGGAGATTCAGTTAAAGAGAAAACTGTGAAAAGAAAACAGTGACGAAGGGTTTTCCTCTGTGTCCGTGTTGTTTCGTCCTCTGAGGTCACAGACGGAGGAGACGAGGCTCTGATGATGCGTCCAGACGGGTCAGCAGGAGCTCTCTGACGAGGCACCAGCTTTAATATTAATATTAATAATGATGATGATGTGTAACAGCGAGCTGCCTCTGGGAGGATATGCAAGGAGGATTTTCAAAGTAAAAGGATGATGAGCATATGGAGCCTCATTATACAGTCTGCTTGTTTACTCATGGCTGGCTGCTCGCAGCGTTTGAACATGTCGACTCCACCTGCTTACAGGGCGACAGGTGGCGGCGTCCATCTGCATGCTCACAAACACAGAAACACACGTTTCAGGTCAAACTCACTTTTCCTGCAGCCACAGACTGATTTATTTAGCTGAATCTCCCAGATCGAGGTCGCCTGGATGATGTTGGACCGGGTGTTTGACCCAACGTCTCTCAACTTCATGTTCTAGCCTAGGCTCCCCCACCCCCCCAGAGACAGGATATTACTTGATCCTGAAGCCAGTTTTGGCCCCCAGGAGGGCGGGGATGTGCGTTTCTGGCCAGGCTGAACTGATCCCCTGGTCTCTTTACTGGTTTTGATTTCCTCAGAATGTGATTGTTTGTGATTCTTCTTTATCAGTCTGATTGACAGGAGAGGTCTGATCCAGTCCGGCACGCCGCAGACCGTCTCCCAGTCCAATGGCACCAGCAACAGCAGCTATGCCTCCACTCAGCTCCACAGCAACATGGTAGGTGAAGGACGCCGTCATACTGCCCGTTACTGATGCGTCACAGAGAAAAATCATCATAAGGATCTGAAACGCACGTATTCAAAACTGTTTGAATGTAGATTTTTGTTTTTCTTTACGTTTCTTGGGTGTAGAAAAGAAGCTAAAGCTGTTTGGCTGGTGTAACATAAAACAAACTGATAATAAAAGGTTAAAGGGGATAAAAATAAGTAAAAAACAGTAAAATGTGACTTTATTTTAATTATTTTAATTATTATACAGCACATGTTAAACTTCCAAAATTGATCAGAATGAACTGATCAGAATGACGTAAACATCGAAAGAGTAAAAACCTCTGATTGTTCATTTAAAGATGGCCTGGCTTAAAGCTGCATTCTTTCTTGGGTCCAGCAGGGGGCTCAGCCCTGATGATGCGCTGGTTTCGGTCTTTTCACTCATCCTGGAAACTTGAGCAGCTTTTGTGGCCATTCAGGTGAATGTGTTGTAAATAAAGTTTTATGGTGTTGAATGTCTCTCAGTGTGATCAGGATCAGTGCATCCAGAGCACTAAGTTTGTGCTGCAGGCTGCCACCACGCCTCTGCTGCACAGCGACCCCGTCGTGCTGGCCCCGCTGCCAGGTAAGACCACCACTCTGGGGGGCCCCTGCGCCTACCTGGCCCCTGCCCAGCCGTCCCTGCCATCCTGCGGAGGCGATGTCCTGACGCTGAGGGACGCCGCTGTCGACTCCCGCTGTCACCACCACCTGCACCTCCATCACCACCATCACCACCACCACTTTGTGAGTCCGGAGGAGACGCCATGTGCCACGCCACAGGGTGCCCTGCCCTGCCCCGCCCACCTGCACCTCCACCACCAACCCCACCCTGCCATCCCCTCCCCCATTGCCCTGTACGACCCTGCCAGTCAGGACGCTCTACACGAGGACTCGGTCAGGGGGCTAGTGAAGCTCAGCTCCGTCTGAATGTGACGTCCGTTGGACAGATTTTTACTGTCTATGTTAAAAAAACTAAACAAATAAAACAAACTGTTTCCAAATCGTGATGATAAAAACGAACACACCTCAGTAAAACATCTGATCACAAACTCAGCTGATGGGCTGGTGTCTCGGGTGAAGATTGTCCTCAGAGCAAAGACTTGTCTCCAGACGCCAGAGAAACGCTGACACTTTCTCCCTTTTAGACTTTTTGTCTTTGACGCTTCTCGATTTCACATTTTTTGTGACTTTGTTTGGCAGCTTTTAGAAAGTCCACCTGTTCTGCCCCGTTTGTCCTGTATTAAATATTACTTTAGTAAACTCAAGACACTTTCGCACAAAAGCACCTTTTCTGTTTGGACTTCTGTCTGAGGACCAAAGCTGGACTTGGTCCTCGTCCACTTTCCGTTCGTGTTTCATCCTTCGACCAACCTTCATTCTTTGAATTCCTGCTAAAAACGTTGAATCCAGAATAAGCTACTTCAATGCCAAACGTTCAGCTGCAGCAGCAGCAGGACCAAAACTACAAACTCTGACTTTTTATTTTATTACATATAATAAATAATATTTGATTGTTTTTTGGTTCTGATGGTAACTGGTTGGTGTTCTGAGACCAGCATTTGCCTCAGCCAATCAATGTTTGTGATACAATGTCAACAAATAAAAAACAAAAAGCCAATTCAAAGATCAGTTTGAGCTGCATGATGATATTCAAATGTCTTCATGTCATCATGTTTCTGAGTCAGAGGAAAACTGAAGGTTTAGTGTTTGGTTTAAATGATGGACGAATCCATCATGCGTGTTTTTCCTGAGTACACATTCATGCGTTAGGATGCCCAGATGCACCACAGCAACATGGAGTCTTCATGTAGGCGTCTGTGTGCTGCATGGATGAGTTAACAAATTCCATTAACCTCCAATTAAAAGCTATACTCAGATGTAGGGATGGGTATCGTTTAGGTTTTATCCGATACCGGTGCCAAACCGGTACTTTTGAAACGGTGCCGGTGCTCAAACGGTGCTCAAACCGGTACTTAAAGAATGGAGAACACAAAATTGGTCCAAAAACCTCTCATGTTCAGCTGTTTATTTTGTAAAAAGATAACAATGTTAGCCTTTTCTGCAGCTATAGGGCATATATGGTATCACTCTTGGCTGGAAGCAGTGCTTAAATAATGGAAAAAACACAAACTTTGTCCAAAAACCTCTCATGTTTAACTGTTTCCCACTTTTTCTTTGGTCATTTTAGCCTTTTTAGCCAGGGTGAAGGGAGAATCTGCCATCAAACAAGAAGACAGCCACGTAACTACGACGGTGTTTGCTAGTTCACCTTACATGCATTAATGTAATAATGTGGTTAGCCTACTCAACGTAAATTACACACGGACAACATTAAGCTACTCATGCAGAGAAGAACGGCTGCTGCTGCCATCATCATCCGTCATCATTTCTGCTACACTGGCAGGGCTAGGGGCCAGGACTCTCCTCTTCGTGTTTTTGGGGGATGTTGCTAACTCAGGGTCCGATAACAGGCACCACACCCGCAGTAGATGCGCTCGGTGTGAGGTCTCGCAGCAAGCTATCAAATACGGCGCATTTTTCGGCTTTTAAAAAAAAAACGCTATGCGTCGCCAGGTGTTTCATCGGATTTGAGGTGTTACCTCCTTTGACAGTATCACAGTATCACCTTAAAGCACTTGTTGCAGGCTGCTGAGTTTGCATCTTTTGCTGTGAAGTACAGCCAGACTTTTGACCGCTTCGCTTTGGGCATTTTTAATCTGTAGCTCTGCTCTAAAAGAACGTACGTACCTGGACCCGCCTACTATCCTCGGAAACGTAAAATGATTGGCTAGAATTCAAAGTGTATCACAGCTCAGGAAAAAAAAGCACCGAAATAAAGCACCGAAATGTGCGCTGCTTTTCGGTCTGGTTACTACCGTTTATGACAGAACTGGTGCCATCATGGCACCGGATACCGGTACCATCCCTACTCAGATGTTTATCACATGACAAGTAAATGGTACAAATGAACGAGCTAAGAAGCCACAAAGACGATCCTCAGCAGCTTTTTATAACAGGGGTGTTGTCATGAACACTGACTGGCTGAGGCAGATGTTGTCCTACCATATAGATGTTTATTTCTGAGGATAAGAAATTTCTGGAAAACTTGTGCAGATCTGAGTGGAGGGAAGCAACAACACTGCCAGACGTTCAGCCGAGGATTGCAGGTGCTTTTTGGATATCCCTGCGTTTAAAGTTGCTTCGTTTTTAGGCGAATAAATGGCCAGTATGACTTTATATGTTGTGTTGAAGAGATGTAAACTCAAGCTGAACGCTAGCTGGGCCGGGTGTTAACGTAATACCAGCTCTTACCACATGATGGTGCAGTCCCTGAGGGAAACCTTTAATTAACCTAGTAAGTCGTTAAGAACAATTTTATTTAAAATGACGACCAAAGTAAAAGGTCAAGTCTGTGAGAAAATGGGGATACAGCTAAAAACACACCTGCTGGTAAAACGCTGCCCCCTGGTGGTGAAAGCTTTTGGGGATAATGACAAAAAGCACCTTTAAATCATTGGGAAAACTTTGCTTGTGGTGTGGAGTGACAACGAACCAAACCTGTCTTTTATTCATACAACATAAACCACCCAATAAAACAAGTTTACACTCAGTTCATTTTCACACTTTTCCAAAGCTGTAGAACCAAAATAATCACCAAATGGTCCTATAATAAAATCATCAAATGAATTTAAAATCACATACACATAAAAAAAAAAAGCCAGACTCTCAGTGTTGGACCTCCTCCTGACCTCCTCATACACGCTGACCATGATGTGGAGCCATCTCTCCATCATACCTGTCCCTCTGATCTTCATACCTCAGCCTTTCCTCCTGTTCCCCTACGTTAAGAACGGCTTCCTGACAGGCGTCCTTCCACTGAGATCATTTCTGAAGAGGCTTCGGTGAGCAGTGGATGATCAGCTGAAGGTTCAGATCATTTCTCGGGTCCTGTTTCAGGTCTTTTTTTTTTTTCCTGTTTCAGTAGTTTTTAAGGTCAGGACTTTCAGATACTGTTTATCAGTTATGCACAATCTTGCACTTAAGTCGTCATCATCCATCACTAATTAAAAAGCAACAAGAGAACAGATCTGATAAAGGACTTGTGCAAAAATATCAATCACAAAAGCGTGACAACTTCTCTGACTGATCTCAGTCTACCAGGTGAGGGTGCTCTTTATTCTACAAAACAGATGATTAAAGATACGTTTTTGGACAATGAGAAACAGTTTTTAAACTTTGCCTCTGTTCACCTCCATAGTCGATTTTAAATAAAACTAAAATGATGCAATGAAAATGAAGACAGCTTTAAATTAAGGGGTTTAACAAAAGTATTACATTAGCTATTTTGGAATTTTAGCCATTTTTATTCATGGTCCCCATTTTCAGAACTTTCCATAAAAGTAATTGAACAGTTGGTTGGTGAGGACACCTTCAGAGTCTTCATCAGCAGGGGGAGAAATGGACTCACTGATGATCGCCATGTTGGGTGGCCCTCACAGACTTTGTGATGTTCTCACTCCTCTCCTTTGAGAAAGTTTTTTTGTTTCATGTTCAGATCTTATTTCAGGACAAAATGTATATCACTGTTGTGTTAGAACAGCGGTCCCCAACCCCCGGGCCTCGGACCGGTACCGGTCCGTGAGTCGTTTGGTACCGTGCCGCGAGAGTTGAGGCTCAGGTGTGAAATGTGTGGTTTTCAGGGTTTTTGTCGGTTTTCAGCGTTATTTTGTTATCGTTTTTATCGTTTACTCGGTTTTCCTGGGTCTTTCCACGTGTGTTATGAATAAATCGTTTATTCAGTACCGGTACTAGTTTTATTTTGTTGTATTTATCCGCAACACCTTAAAGGCCGGTCCGTGAAAATAATGTCGGGCATAAATCAGTCCGTGGCGCAAAAAAGGTTGGGGACTGCTGTGTTAGAAGACAAATCCAGATAACTGTAGATTATTTATTGGCTGGAATCAAACAGTTTGAAGAATAGCTAATGTTTTATTGATTTCTTTAGAAAGAAAACTGTTTGAAAAACATCATCTCACTATTAAATTTATACGCAATAAGATGACATCAATGTTTGTTAGTTGTGTTGTTAGTTGTAATGTGTCTTGTCAGTTTATTACATTCTTCCTAATATACAGTGTTTCGCTAACATGGTTCCAAGATTCTGTCAGTGTTTCTGTGACTGTCTGGCTGCTTTCCATCCTACTGAACATATGAAGGAAATATAGATGACTGACTGTATAGCAGCAGCCTTCAGATGAGTCACTCGATAATTGATTGACAGGAAATTAATCCTAATTATTCAGATTGCAGGTTGTATTTTGTGCTTCACACAGGCTGTGTGCTGGCAGGGTTTAATGGATTTATTTGTTGTTGATGATACTAAACTGAATATTTTCATAATGATGACTCTGAATTCAGCTGCTGGAACCTCTAACTGATATTTGATGGGAAAACATTCAGTATAGAAGAAAACCAGAAGCCAGAATACTTGGTGTGAAGGTTTAACACTGCTGATCCTTTTGAATTGACTGAATATTAATGGACTGACGTTTCCAGTGACAGTGACTCAGTGTGTGTCCATGAATGCATCATGTATGCTGCAGTTTCATGGCTCCATCTAATGGACTGATAGTAGAAGTAGAGCAGCTGAAATAAATAAGATAATGATAGAAGCCAGGATGACAGGAAAAGAACAAAACACTGTCAGAGAAGACTGGAAACAAGCACTAAAGACTCCAAATTCATCCATGTTTAAAATTTCAATATATACAAAAATTGTTTTTACCCAGACGGAATCACAGCTACAAGATGATCCTGGTATAAAATGTAGGTAAAAAGTATTTCCTTCATATGTTCTAACCTATTCTGAGCAGCAAGCCAAGATGAGTCCTGAAAGTTTGCCCAAAACACACTTTTTGAAGTTTGAAGTCCAGTGAATTATAAGATACAGATTCAACATCCAGAGTACTGGTGCTTGTTTCTGTTCCTCTGCATCACTGACATTAAGCTGGTGTAGTTTATTCACCTCCCTATCCCTGGCCACCTCCTCCAACTTATACATCTCCTACACTAGGAGGAGTAACGGCTCTACTCTGAGGGAGAGGCCAGCCATCCTTCAGAGAAAGCTCATTTCTACAGTATGTATCCACAATCTCGTTCCAGTCACTACCCAAAGCTCGTGACCATAGGTGAGGGTAGGGACATAGATCGACCGGTAAATTGCACGCTTCACTTTTACACTCAACTCTCTCTTCACCACAACGGACCAATACAGCGTCCGCATCACTACAGCTGCAGCACCAATCCATCTGGCTCCCACCTTTACTCGCATCTTCAACAGATCCCTGGAGCTGTGTGAAGTTCCCTCCTGCTTCAAACGCTCCACCATCATCCCTGTTCCCAAGAAACCCACCATCACAGGACTGAATGACTACAGACCTGTTGCCTTGACGTCTGTGGTCATGAAATCCTTCGATCGACTGGTGTTAGCCCATCTGAAAGACATTACAGGCCACCAGCTGGACCCTCTGCAGTTTGCCTACCGGGCAAACAGGTCAGTGGATGATGCAGTGAACATGGGGCTGCATTACATCCTGCAACACCTTGACCACCCAGGAACTTGTGCCAGGGTCCTGTTTGTGGACTTTAGTTCGGCTTTTAACACCATTGTGCCTGAACTTCTCTCCTCGAAACTCTCCCAGCTCAGCGTGTCACCAGCTACCTGTCAGTGGATCACCAGCTTCCTGACAGACAGAAAGCAACAAGTGAGGCTGGGGGAGATCACCTCTGAAACTCGGTCCCTCAGTATTGGTGCCCCTCAAGGATGTGTTCTCTCACCACTACTGTTCTCCCTCTACACTAACGACTGCACCTCCAAGAACTCGGCTGTTAAACTCCTTAAGTTTGCAGATGACACCACTGTCATTGGCCTCATTCAGGATGGTGATGAGTCTGCATATCGGCAGGAAGTTGAGCGGCTGGTACTCTGGTGCAGTCACCACAATCTGGAGCTGAACACTCTGAAGACTGTAGAGATGACAGTGGACTTCAGGAGACATCCCTCAACTCTGCTCCCCCTCACCATATCAGACAGCCCTGTGTCGACTGTGAAGATCTTCAAGTTTCTGGGTACCACCATCTCCCAGGACTTGAAGTGGGAGACCAACATCAACTCCATCCTCAAAAAGACCCAGCAGAGGATGTACTTCCTGAGACAACTGGGGAAGTACAGTCTTCCACAGGAGCTGCTGATCCAGTTCTACACTGCGGTCATTGAGTCTGTCCTGTGCTCCTCCATCACAGTCTGGTATGGAGCAGCCACTAAACAGGACAGGAGCAGACTGCAGCGGACTGTACGGGCAGCAGAAAGGATCATCGGCGCCCCCCTGCCCTCCATCCAGGATCTGTACCTCTCAAGAACCAGGAAACAGGCAGGGAAAATCATCACAGACCCCTCACACCCTGGACACAGACTTTTTGATCTGCTGCCCTCTGGCAGACGGTACAGAAGCCTACCCGACATAGGAACAGTTTCTTTCCCCTGGCCATCTCCCTTCTTAACAGTTGACCTGTCACACTGCTCCCACTGCCAGACTGCAACTGCACCTTATGTACATTCTGTAGTATTCATTCCACCTCATTTCATATGTATGTGTACGTATGTGTAATGTGTGTATATAGACACGTGTGTGTGTGTGTGTGTGTGTGTGTGTGTGTGTGTGTGTGTGTGTGTGATTTACATTGCTGTGCTTGAGAGCCACCATCTGCCGGAACCAAATTCCCTGTATGTGTCTGTGCATATACTTGGCCAATAAACACGATTCTGATTCTGATCTGTCAATCTCCCGCTCCCTTATCGCATCACTCGTGAACAAGACCCGGAGATACTTGAACTCCTCCACTTGGGGCAGGAACTTGTCCCTGAGCCGGAGTTGGCACTCCACCCTTTTCTGGCTGAGGACAATGGCCTCAGATTTGGAAGTGCTGATTCTCATTCCCATTCTGAGACCCAAATGAAAGCCTTCCGCAACTTGGCTATGCCTAGATATTCTGTCCATACAATTATGAACATAATTGGTGACAAATTGCAGCCCTGGTAGAGTCCATCACCCACCGGGAATGAGTCCGACTTATTGCCGGCTATGTGGACCAAGCTCTTACAATGGTTGTTTAAGGATCGAATAGCCTCTAGCAATGAGCAAGACACCCCATACTCTTGAAGCACCACCCATAGGACACTCCGAGGGACACAGTCGAATGTCTTCTCCAAGTCCACAAAACACATGTAGACTGGTTGGGCAAACTCCCATGCACCCTCAAGTATCCTCGAGAGGATAAAGAGCTGGTCCAGTGTTCCACGACCAGAACAAAAACCGCATTGTTTCTCCTCTATCCAAGGTTGGACTAACGGATGGATTCTCCTTTCCAGTACACTGGCATAGACTTTCACAGGGAGGCTGAGGAGTGTAATCCCCCTATAGCTGGAACACACCCTCGGTCCCCCTGCTTAAAGATAGGAACCACCACCCCGGTCTGCCAATCCAGAGGTACCACCCCTGATCTCCACACAGTATTGTAGAGGCGTGTCAACCAAGACAGCCCTACAACATCCAGAGCCTTCAGGAACCCAGGGCAGACCTAATCCACCCCTGGTGCTCTGCCACGAAGGAGTTGTTTAACTGCCTCAGCCACCTCACCCCTAGAGATAGATGAGCCGTCCCCCTCGTCCCCAGACTATGCTAACTCCACGGAAGACGTTCCAGTGGGATTAAGGAGGTCCTTGAAGTTTTCCTCCCACTGCCCAACAGTGTTTTCATTCGAAGTCAGCAGCTTCAGCAAACAAGGTGTGGAACATGGTGCACTCAATGTCCCCACTCTCCCTCAGAATGCTGTTGAAGCTCTGCTGGAAGTGTGAGTTGAAGATCTCGTGGACTGGGGCCTCTGCCAGGCATTCCCAGGTATATACTATACGTTTAGGTGCACCAGGTCTGTCCAGCATCCACCCCCACCACCCGACCCAACTCACCACCACCCAATGTATCTCACCACCAGGTGGTGAACAGTTGACCCCTCAGCCCCTCTCTTTACCTGAGTGTCCAGAACATATGGCCGCAGGTCTGGTGATACAATTACAAAATCAATCATCGACCTGCAGCCTAGGGTGTCCTGGTGCCACATGCACTTATGGACACTCTTATGTTCGAACATGGTGTGGACAAATTGTGGTTTGGACAGAACAAAACACTGCTCGGGTTCAGATCCGGAAGGCCATTCTTCCAGGTCTCACTCTTGTTGCCCACATTAGTGTTAAAGTCTCCCAGTAGGACAACAGAGTCCCCCTGGTGGAGCACAGTCAGGACCCGTTCCCCAACCCGAAGGCACAGGGAACAAACCCTCTTGTCCACTGGGAGAAACCCTAAAGTACAGGCAGCAAGCCAAGGGGATACTAGGATACCCAACCCAGCCCACCGCCTATCACCAAGAGCAACTCCAGACTAAGATAGAGTCCAACCCCTCTCCAGGAGAATGGTTCCAGAGCCCAAGCTATGCATTGAGGTGAGCCTGACTATATCTAGTACCTCTCAGCCTCATGCACTAACTCAGGCTCCTTCCCCACCAGAGAAGTGACCTTCCAAAAAAAATCACAGTTGTAAATAAAGCACTACTGAACTGACAAACGCAGAAGTGTCCGTCTGTGGGTCATGTGTCACAATGAATTTCTAAGGAAATTATATGGTTACAGTTGCTCCAAGACAATAATAACAGTAACAGACTGATATTTTTTGTGGTGGTGTTTTTAACCCAGTTCAGTTCATTATCTGTGTGTACCCCGAGGTATTTATAGTCCTCCAAAATGTCCGCATCAACCCCTTGAATTGAAACAGGGGTCACACGTTTCCTGGTCCTCCTACAGTCCACAATCAAGTCTTTGTTATTTGTCACACTGATACTGCTCACACCATGTGACAAAGGAGTTGACCACAGCCCAATACTCCATCTCAACACCCTCACTAATGTATCCACCCACTGCAGAGTCATCAGAAAATTTCTGAAGATGGCAGCTCTCTGTGCAGTAGCTAAAGTCTGTGGTGCTGAGGGTGAAGAGGAAGGGGGAGAGGACGGTCCCTTGTGGTTCCCCTGTGTTGCTGATCACCTTGTAAGACACACAATGTTGAAGATGCACATATTGTGGTCTTCCTGACAGGTAATCAACAATCTGGGACATGAGAGACACATCCACCTGCAACGCTTTCAGCGTATCATCCAGAAGGGTTGGCCTGATGGTACTGAATGACTGGAAGGCTGGGGACTCAAACGACAGTCAGGACCCGATCCTCAACCCAGGGTATGAGGGACCAGGCAGCGAAGGCATAGAGGACACAGGAAAAAATGTCTTCGAAATGGGTTTTCTTTATTTTCACAATCATCCTGGAGTGCCCAGAATGGGCACTCCAGACTTTCATGTCAACCAAAAGTATATATATGTACTAATACTGTAGCCAGAAGAACACAATGAACAGTTTCATACAGTTTTATGACTTTCAAGGTTTTCAAAGTATTGCCTCTCTGTTTGAAAACCTCACATATTACATACGAGGGATTTTACATACATACAACAAACTGTTGATTTTCTGAAGCTCCAAACTTTGCATGACCATCTCATAAAATAAGGTCTACTATATAACCCTGATGACACAGACGCACAAACCTGTTTGTTTGTCCTTCCTAGACCCCCACCTATTCACTGTGTTGTCTCCTCCTGAAGTTAAAATGTTAAGCCACATCTTTATGTCATTATGTACCAAAAAAAAAATCTGCAAACAAAAGAAAAATTTAAGTAAACCAATCTATAAACAAATCTAAATTTATGCTTGCCTAACTGATATTAATGTTGCAGTTCTGGAATGCAATGCCTTCTCCTTAAATTACCCTCGATACACACTGACACCATATCCTGGGGATTCAGCCCACGAATGGCCTTAGGATAAAAACTCCTCTTGAGCCTCTCTGTTTTTGTTCGGATGATGCGGAACCTTCTGCCTGATTTCAGAAGCTGGAACAGTTCGTTACTGGGATGTGATGGGTCCTTCAAAATCTGAGCTGCTCTAGTCCAGCATCTCCTGAAGTAAATGACCTGTAGGGAAGGGAGAGCAGTCCTGCAGCAGCATTCTGCCATACGGATCACTCTCTGAAGAGCTTTTTTATCCTTGACACAGCTGTTTCCATACCAGGATGCAAGGCTGGACTGGGACAAAAAATCAGCCCGGGCATTTTGACTAGAGACCGGCCCACCAGGATAAAGATTGAAAATGTGATGTCATTCAGGGGTAAAACCGCAAAGGATTCTGGGAACTTGTGGCAAGAGGTACTAGCGCACGCAGGCTTTCAATTGAACTCAGTTACACAGCGCTTAAAAGAAACCCAAAAGATGGCAAGAAGCTGTTGTATTATTAACTGCAATAGCCGGTCGCATGACAGCCACGGGAAGCCGACGGGTAAAGAGATCGGTTGTTATCGGATTACGTCGTTGAAGAGAAATTGTTCGAGCCATGTTTCCGAAGTAACAAAGAGGCGACGGATGGTCTGGATATACCAAATATAACGTCTCAGAACACTCCAGCTCACATGTTAGTCTGCTCCAAGCATTCCCACAAAGGTCAGAGTTTTGTAGTAGTTAATACGTAATTTTTCTTAACATAATTGGTGATATAGGTTACAAGCAAGTCTGGCGCTGAACAGAAATTGTCGCGCTATGCTCCTTTATTTATTGTGCATAAATAGTGAATTGTCCTGACACAATATTGCGTTTCGCTTCTGTTATTATGGTACATTGACAAAAACATATACTTTTATTCACAGGATAAAACAGTTGTTTTGTATCACTAATTGCCCAGTACGATTACAGCATACAGTATTATTGTCACTGCTACATTTCTGTAATGCGAACCAGAAATTATTTCCACTACTAATTAATTAAATGGTAAATGGCCTGTATTTATATAGCGCTTTACTAGTCAAGTTCACCAGGGAAGACACAAAGGACAACTGTTTGCCTTTCCTGGACTGCGCTGTGCACATTGAAGAGAACGGCAACCTCAACATCGAAGTTTACCGGAAGCCCACACACACGGACCAGTACCTCCTCTTTGACTCCCATCACCCTCTGGAACACAAGCTTGGAGTAATTAGGACCCTACACCACCGGGCAGAACATGTTCCCTCTAAGCCTGAAGGAAAAAAGAAGGAACACACACATGTAAAGAAGCACTCAAAACGTGCGGCTATCCTAAATGGGCGTTCTTAAAGTCAGCAAAGAGGCACAGAAAAGAAGTCCAGACACCAGCGAGGGAGGATAAGAAAGACAGACGCAACAACATTGTCATCCCCTATGTAGCCGGTGTATCAGAAAAACTCAGGAGAGTTTTCTCTAAGCATGACCCAGCAACACGCTCAGACAAAAACTGGTTCACCTGAAAGACAAAACGCCAAAACACAGACTTAACAATGTGGTGTATGCTGTACAGTGCAGCGAGGAATGCTCAGACCTCTACATTGGAGAGACCAAACAGCCACTTCACAAGCGCATGGCACAACACAGAAGAGCCACCTCCACAGGACAAGACTCAGCTGTCCATCTGCATCTTTCTTAAGGATAAAGGACACTCTTTCGAGGATGCCAATGTTCACATTTTGGACAGAGAGGACAGATGGTTTGAAAGAGGAGTGAAAGAAGCCATCTATGTCCACTGTGAGCGACCATCTTTGAACAGAGGCGGTGGTTTACGACACCAACTCTCTGCCATCTATAATCCAGTTTTGAGATCCCTTCCCAGACGCCTTAACGCCCACTCACATCCTGGGCCATCTGATCTCAGGAATTCGCATGATAAGGTGGGGCCAGGTTTCACAATGAACACACCCGAAACTCTGGCTGATTGGGACCCACACCCAGTTTCACACCGTGGCTCAGGCGATTAGAGGATCATCAGGGGGTCCTTTTGTCCCTCTGTGGGGGGTTACTCCCACTAGGTTTATATCTGGGACTCTCCGCCATTTGACCTTAGAACTGAAGAAGCTTCTCGGATGAGAGGTGAAACGTCTTCAAGCAACTTAAAGAAGTCCAGACGCCTTTCTTTACAAGCTCCTTTGATTAACGAATGTGTATTTATGACGATGATTTGTGAGACTGGTAAACTTACCTTTGTTCGTACGATGGTCTTTTGTTCTACACGGTGCATTTCAAGGTCCTGTCCCATCCGTCGGTAAACTGTACCTGGGCTTGTTGCAGTGACCTGAAGTTACTAAACTTCATGAGTGTATGCACTCACTCCAAGAACCGTATAATTATAAATCTGAGCGTGGTGAAAGTTGGGCAGCACGCTAACGTCTTTTGTCCACTCTGTGTGCTCCTAAGGGTCTGACCCTTTCACTCCTTTTATTTTTTCCTCGTATCTTTTCTTTGTCTTTTTGTCGAGTCTGTCTTTGTACGGACCGGCATTGTTCTCCTTTTGTTTTGTACATTCCTTTTTTGTGCGGCAAAGAAAAAAACAAGAAGGTATTGGAACCGGAGAATGAACGTTTTGCGGTGCTGCAAATGCTTGCATTTGATGCGGTGTTTGGATTGTTTTGCCACGAGTTCCCGGCATGCAATGCGCGAAAATCACGTGATTGCTAAACAAGGGGGAGGGTGCATCCGGCCTCCTCGGCTGTAATTGGTCCAGCCCAGAGTCGATCATGACCAATTGGCCAATCCAACACCTTTCATTATATATACCCTTCCTAAAAAAAAAAAAAAAATCCATCGGCCCATAAAAACAAAAAATCGCCAGTGGCCCACCGGGCAAATGCCCGGTATGCCCGATGGCCAGTCCAGCTATGCCAGGATGTGATGTTCTGTGTGAGGATGCTCTCCACAGCGCCTGTATAGAAAGTCCTGAGGATCACTGGAGAGACCCTGAACTTCCTCAGTTGTTGTAGGTGGTACAGGTGCTGCCTAGCCTTCTTGGTCTGGACCTGAATGTGGGCAGACCATGTCAGGTCTGAGGAGATGTGGACACTGAGATACTTGAAGGACTGCACTCTCTCCACTGGAGCTCCATTAATGATAATGGGCTTGTAGTCCCTGCTGACCCCTTCTGAAGTCCACCATCAGCTCCTTGGTCTTGCCGACGTTCAGCTGGAGGTGGTTGTCCTGGCACCACAATGCCAGATTCTTCACTTCATCCATGTAGCCCGCCTCATCGTTGTTGGAGATATAATATAACTAATTTGCATATGACTATTGCTCAAATGAATGAGTTATGAAATCTGACCAGCTTAAAAGTATTATTCAATTACATTTATCAATTATCATTATTCAATTACTCGCCTCTGTCAGTGCGCCCCAGGGCAGCTGTGGCTACAATGTAGCTTGCCTTCACCAGTGTGTGAATGGGTGGATGACTGAATGTAGTGTGAAGCGCTTTGGGGTCCTTAGGGACTAGAAAAGCGCTATACAAATGCAGGCCATTTACCATCATGTGAAACACTGAATATAAAATGAACACAAATCAATTAACAATAAAAAATACATTTATGCTCGGACAGAGTGAAGTGTAAACGGAGCACCTTCATGCTTAACAAGAAGGAATGTCCGAATATCAGTGTGATGAAATGAGTCATTAGAGTCTTAAAAACAAAACAGCACAATCATAATATTTCTATTAATAGCCTACCCATTTATAAATCCAGCCAGAAGACAGTCATCCACATGAAAAACAACCACTATACATTACTTAGAAATGCATTAGCAGAGTAAAGAAAACTTTTTTAAATATAAAGTATCTGGAGTTTTCAGGAAGCCCCACCCCTTCCTGGTACTTTACTAGACTATGGCTGTGTCCCAATTCAGGATCTGCATGCTTGAAGTACGTGCACTACGCGTACTACGTACTATAAGTACGAGAAGTGCCCGCGAGAAATGTTTCATACAGCATTGTGTGACATAAATGAAAGAGAAAAAATGTTTTGTTGGTCATTCAGCATTCATAGCATGCAGAAGTTGCATTTCACTTACAATGATGCAATGAGAATCCTACCTACCATCTACCTAGAGGAGGGAGTGCCAGTCAGATGTTTATGTTAGGTTAGGGTGTTTGTACTTTTAAAGTACTTTTGAAGAAGTTAATGTTCACTTTTGTAGAGTATTTGGATGCTCCGGCTAACGCTATGATTTCAGCACTCACAAATCCTACTGTGAGTTATTCCCATCATTTATCCAGTCTGAGGAAGCTGGTTTAAGACTTTATGTGTAAACTGATTTCTTTTAATTGTACTGTTTGTAGCATTGGGCCTGTGTTCATTATATTTGTAATATGGTTTAATGTTTAAATATATTTTTATATTTTCATTTTGGTTTTATAAGTTGTGCTTTGTGTAATCATGGACTTAAGTCTTTTATTAAAGCTTTCATTGATTCATTGATTCATAGTTGTTTATTATTACTGAAGATATTTTTGTTATTTGGAGATAAAGGGTCAGATAAGGGTTTCTCATCCAGACAGATTTAGTTATAGTCAAATATGTTTACAGTTTGATTACAAAATGCATCAAAAGGATCATGACTGTTGCCGACAACAACTGGAAAACTGAGTCACTAAGTCCATCCCGCACAACAGGGGGCGAAACTGAGCGACCCGATCTCGTCAGATGTAACCCGGAAGCAGTAACACGAAGCTCTCAAGCTGGAAGGAGATGTAGGTTTAATAAGATCGGATTCATGAGGAAAATGAAATTCAAAGTTTGTCTCCAGAGGCTGACAGCTACTCAGACCGCAGTTACAACACATTCAGGTGATGGGAGCCAGAAAGACTCAATAAATCTCCTTTTGAATCCATTTTTTCTGCTCAAGTGACCGACATTCCTCCAGAATCCTCTTTGCGCTTTTACATTTTTTGTTGATGCAAGTGTTTGTTCTCTGATATGACAGCTCATTTAGATGAGAGGAAATCAGAAATGGCGGCAGCAGAAATAAAGACTGATTCAGGTTAAATAACGGCGAGTTGATGGTAGACCCTTTAAAGCAGAAATCGGTTAGTGTCCGTTAATATGTGTGGATCCAGCCACATGATTTAGAACAACCCGCTGAACTTAACCTGCACGAAAATAGATGTAATTCTTGATTCTTTAGGCGCTAAAGTCTCATTATTACAGAAGCGTTTTTTCTTTGAGAAACATTCTAAAGTGTTTTTGAATCACAGTATAAAATGTTTAATATGAACCAATGCAATATTTTTTATCAAAGTCTGAAAGGTTTCGTAAGCACTCGTTTTAATCATTTTGTAAACAGCAGTTACGAAAGGTTTTGTAACCCGCACAAACAAAGAGTTTGAATTTCCCGCAATCGTTTAGGGGTCACGAGAGCACTTCTCGCGACCTGATTGGCTCGGTCCCTCCCGACTGTTTAAAGGGGCTCATTTAGCTGCGTGCCCATTGGCCAGCAGTTCTAGCGCCAAGATTCCAATAAAAGGGCGAGCAGCGGAAGCCCTATACTGTCTCCGTCTATCTGCAGCTACTAAGCTTTAGCTTTCTGCTCCTTTTAGCTTCTTAGTGTTTTTTCTTTGTGTCCGTTTGAACCCGAAAAGTCACAATGCTGACCGCGCGCTCCCCGCTCTCCGTGAAGAACGAGCAGACCCTCAGCGGGCAGCTGGACAAAATGTCTCTGGACAAAGAGAACACGGTGAGGCTGCTTCAGGTTCCCGCTCACAGAGGCCGCCGATTCTTTAACGTCACCGAACAATTACAGGTATCGATAAAGAGTCGCTGTGTGTGCTGACGGTCTGTGTCTCCTTTCAGCCTCCGGGCCCGAACAGCAGCCGCATCCTGGCGTCCAAAACCGCGCGGAGGATCTTCGACGCTGCTGCGGTAAGTGAGAGAAAAGCCGCAGGAAGCTTCGCACATTTAGCGGATTCCTCATATCAGCGGACCGAGTTGATGCTGAGCTCACTGACGGCAGCAGATGTGGCGCCTAAACTGTGGCCGTGGCGCCAACAGTGAGCGGCAGGGCTGAGGTCGGTTCAGGGTTCTAGTTTATTAGGAAGAGCTGCTGTGGTGTTCAGGTTTTATGCCGTTTCTGTTATTTTGTCCACCACCTTCAGATCAGTGAACGATACAGGCAGCAAATCTGCACAAACTTTAACTTTTCACTGTTTTTGCTCCAGAATCGATGAATAAGCTAATCAATAATCCTGAGCAATGATCTTTGTCTTCAGCCCAAAGTGAAAAAGAGCAGCAGCTCGCAGGAGGAGGAGCCTCTGCTGAAGGACAACCCTCGCCGCTTCGTCATCTTCCCCATCGAGTACCACGATATCTGGCAGATGTACAAGAAGGCAGAGGCGTCCTTCTGGACGGCAGAGGAGGTAGGTAGAGCTGTAATGGGGCGGGGCTTGATGCTGGACGCCGTGATGCTGACGTGCTCTTTCTGTGCAGGTGGATCTGTCCAAGGACCTGCAGCACTGGGATGCCATGAAGGACGAAGAGCGCTACTTCATCTCCCACGTGTTGGCCTTCTTTGCCGCCAGCGACGGCATCGTCAATGAGAACCTGGTGAGCCGCTGCGCCTGCTCTTACAGATGGTTTTGAGGTCACGGACCGCTGTAACACTCTTGTTGTCGCTCTTTGACCAACAGGTGGAGCGCTTCATGCAGGAAGTGCAGGTAACGGAGGCCCGGTGTTTCTACGGTTTCCAGATCGCCATGGAGAACATCCACTCAGAGATGTACAGCCTGCTGATCGACACGTACATCAAGGACCCCAAAGAGAGGTACGCAGGAGGCGGGGCCAAATACTGTTCTGTAGTGGCTTAACTGGCCTGTACTGATCTAACTGGTGAGTCACGATGTGTTCCCGCCCTCAGAGAGTACCTGTTTAATGCCATCGAGACGCTGCCGTGCGTGAAGAAGAAGGCTGACTGGGCGCTCAACTGGATCGGCAACAAGAACGCCACCTACGGTAAATAAGCTGCTGCCCATTAGGCCACCTGACGCAATGGTTCCACCTCAAGCAGCTTCATTGATTATTGTCTGTTTATTGATCTGCAGGAGAGCGCGTGGTGGCCTTTGCCGCTGTGGAGGGGATCTTCTTCTCGGGTTCGTTCGCCGCCATCTTCTGGCTGAAGAAGAGAGGCCTGATGCCCGGCCTGACCTTCTCCAACGAGCTCATCAGCAGAGACGAGGTGAGGCGCCCTGTTGGTGTCAGATTGCAGGTATTGATCCAGTGATGATGTCACTCTTAACGTGTGTTTGTGTGCCTGCCGCGTTTAGGGTCTGCACTGTGACTTTGCCTGTCTGATGTTCAAACACCTGGTGAACAAACCGCCCAAGGAAACTGTCATCAGCATCATCAAGAACGCCGTGGAGATCGAGCAGGTGAGTCCCAGCTGCAGGTGAAGCTGCTCTGCTGGGCCCACTGGTTCATGGTGGATTTACTGGTTCAGGATGGCTTTAATGGGTTTATTGGTTTGTGTGCAGGAGTTCCTGACTGACGCTCTGCCCGTCAAGCTCATCGGGATGAACTGCGACATGATGAAACGGTACATCGAGTTCGTGGCCGACAGACTGTTGCTGGAGCTCGGCTTCTCCAAGGTAACGCCCCACACAGGTCATGTAATCATGTGACTGACTTAAAGGCAGAAAAACAGCATCACAACACTCATCTCAGTGACAAGCTAAACTTAAAATAAAACATGATCAGTTCTCCACACAGACACATTTCAGGAACTCTTTGACCTCAGAGAGCAACATGATGAAAGTGATGGTGTGAGTGATGATGAAGTGCGCAGGGGTACGGACCTCAGCCAGTGATGGGGGCTGAGTGCTGCTGCAGAGTCTGATCAGAGGACGAGTGGTTCTCTGATGGGCAGCGGCAGTGCGACACAGACGCCTATCTGAACTCGCCCATGGGTGGGGGCGGGTGACCTCAGGGTGGGGGCAGTGGGTGGAGCTGACTGACATGGTGTTTCTGTGTGCAGATCTACCGGGTGGAGAACCCTTTTGACTTCATGGAGAACATCTCCCTGGAGGGAAAGACCAACTTCTTTGAGAAGCGGGTGGGCGAGTACCAGAGGATGGGCGTGATGGCGACGCCCACGGACAACACCTTCCGGTTGGACGCTGACTTCTGAGGCGGTGGCTGCTCTTTGGACTTCAGCCAGTTGGATTGCAGGCAGGACTGCAGTCGGGTTCAAACGTTTGTTTGTTTGTTTGTTTTTTCTTTCTTTTTGTACATAGACTTTGTAGAGTTTTTATTAAGTCTTATTATAGTTTTAAATATGTACATTTTTGTAATAAAGCAACTGTTTGTAAAAAGCAGACTCTTCAGTTTCACATCTGTAACATCTTTCTAAATCACCGTAGTCCCATCATTTCAGGCCGGACAAGGCTGGAAGTGAGCGACTTGCACTGGACAGCCTAGCCAATGATGTGCTGCTGCTGTCACAGTTGCAGATGTGTTGTACAGAAATGGAGATGATCTTCATTTCTGTACAACTCATCTGATCTGAATTAAGACTCTGAGGCTGAGCAACCACAGCCGTGTATAAATAGACTTTTGGGGTTGTTTAGTCTTAAACAAGTTTTCCGAGAATCTACAGAAATTTCCCCAAGTGTCCCCAAAGTTTTTACCCATCATGGTTGCAGCCTCTTGAAATGAAGACAATGCACTGACTTCTCTACACAATGAGTTGTAGAGGGAACAACAGCTGTGGCAGTTTGTCCTAAAACAACAGCGGTAATCTGCACATTTAAATATTTCAGATATTGATCATTTTTGAGAATATTTTATTTTCATAATGAAGACAGCACTGGTGTTTCTAGTTTAACAAAAACCCTGCAGTCCAGTGGTGGGATGGCATCTCTTTGTGAGACAGAATTGGATGTACTCATGGGATATGTAGTTTGTACTCAGTGTACACTTTGAGGTCCAGTGTTGTATCTGTTAAACTAACAGGCTGCATCAAGTTGATGTCAAGGCCGCCAGCAACATGTGATGTGGAGGGTCAAAGGTTAAGGATTTTCCTTTAATTTGTCACTCACAGGAGGATGTAAGGAAGGATATAACCTGTCTCTGTTCTGGATAAAATTCAAAGGCTGGCGCTTCAGTGTTCATACGTTATAAACATGTGACTCAGACATGATAATATTCATGTCTTGTTTGTCCTGGTGGCTGACAGCAGGTTTGGAGATAATTGAGCAGTTATACATTTTATTCCAAAATAAATAAAAACATTTTCCAGAAGTTTTTCAGTGTTAATCACTCAGCAAACCACATTTTGACAATAATGTTCACTGAGATGATTTCCTCATATTTTTTTTTTGTTTGTTTTTTTTCCTCAGAGGTCAATCGGAAACCTCGCAGTCTCCCATCAATCATTTATTGGAACCACGAGACTAATTTTTCCACCTCCGCAGTCTCTAAGGAGAGGACAGTGACGTCATCACCAAGGACCACAACGTGTTTTACATAACAACAGTTTAGACCAAAAACACGCTTTTTAGTTTAAAGTGGGTTTAACTATATTTCTACGAGAATTCAGTTGACATTACTGTGTGCTCTGATTTTATCTTCGGGTCTGTAGTCTTTGGTCTTATCTTTGAACACGTGATCCGCGTGACGTCATAAACGGAAGTAAACAAACGAAGTAGTCAGAAAGAGCTGCGGAGAAGCTATTCTGCGCAAAAATGTCGATTTCCAACCCGAGGCAGGTGTTCCACAACCCGGTAAGATATCCTATGGTTTCGAATTGATCTCTATCATCAGTTTTCATTCTCATTTTCAAGGATAAATCGATTGTTGATCGACGATGCTTCTGTGAAGGGACCAGTTAGCATTTTAGCTCACCTAACAGCCTTAAACAATGACTATCTTATGTTAAACATTCTTTTAAAAAATATTCGAAGTGTTTTAAATACACTGACAAACAACGGAAAGAGTTCGGATTCAATATCATCCGCTAAAAACTTTATTTATAGGAAACCTTTGGTACTGCCGCACTGCGGAACACACGTTCAGAGAGGCTGGCTTGACATGAGTTTCGGTCACATGAGATGCTGTGTGGGTTAAGCGTGTTTTTGTTTTGTTTTTTCAGGTTGAATTAGAGACCATGTATTTAAAGTGTGATTTTAAGTATGTTTGAGTTTAGATGTGAACACATCTGAGACAATTTGTAAAATATCTTCAAAATTGTATTCAGTTTGGCGACGGTGTTTTGGCTCGTTTGACACTGATTATTTATCATGAATCGTTCTTCTACATCACGTGTGACATCGTGTAAATATAATAACTGACCCCTGGGATTCCGGCTTTAGTGTCATCCACTGAAAACTTTGTTTCGTCAACCTTTTTGGACAAACTGTGTTAAAGATTAGTGCCTCCGCCCAGCATCATTTTTAGAGTCGCATGTCACCCTGTTCGTGTTTTATTTTAGACCGAATTAAAGAACAGGTCGGCACAGTTTGATTTGATCTGATCTGGTGGGTTGGATATATAGAAAATTTAAAATATGCAAAAATTTTAGTGGGTTTTCGTCTAGTTTAAGGAGTGAGTTCAATTAATTTCAATTCAATTTTGTCTATACAGTGCCAAATTACAACGGCATTCGCACTTTGTATTGTAAGGCAGACCCTACAATAATACATAAAGAGAAAAACCCAACAATCATATGACCCCCTATGAGCAAGGACTTTGGCAACAGTGGGAAGGAAAAACTCCCTTTTAACAGGAAGAAACCTCCAGCAGAATCAGGATCAGGGAGGGGCGGCTATCTGCTCTGTGGGGGAAGACAGGACAAAGACATGCTGTGGAAGAGAGCCAGATATTAATAATAACTAATAATTAAATGCAGAGAGGTCTATTAACACATAGTGAGCAAAGAACAAATGCCCAGTGTATCGTGGGAATCCCCCAGCAGCCTCCACCTATTGCAGCACAACTAGGGGAGGATTCAGGGTCACCTGATCCAGCCGTAACTAGCAAAAAGGAAAGTTTGAAGCCTGAACTTAAAAGTAGAAATGGTGTCTGTTTCCTGAATTCAAACTGAAAACTGGTTTAGAAGAAGAGGGATCTGAAAACTGAAGGCTCTGCCTCTCATTCAACTTTTAAATACTCTAGGAACAACAAGTAAGTCTGCAGTGTGATATATGGTACATATTGTACTATAAGGTCATTACGATAAGTTGGGGCCTTATTGTTTAAGACCTTGTATGTGAGGAGCAGGATTTTGAATTCTGTATTTAACAGAGTGCCAATGAAGGGAAGTCAGTATAGGAGAAATCTGCTCTGTCTTTCTGTTACATTTTTTATAACTTCTTCTGAAATGTAGAGGAGATATTTGTGCATGAAGATTGAGAATGGAGAAGTTTTTTTTTAAATGATTCAAACTAAAAGCACAGTGAACAAGAGGAGGTAAAAACAGGCCTTCAGATCTAGACAAATAAAACCTGCAGGAAGTCTCGACCTGCTGAGAGAACAAAACCAGCTTTAAATCAGTGACTCAGCTGCTGAAAGCTGCCCTTCATAAAACTGCTGATATGATTATTAACAGTCAAAAAGAAAAAGGTTTGAATTCAGCTCAAACATGTGAGAAACAACAGAGATTCTTTGTTGGGATGTTAGCAGAGCTGTGGGCAAAAGTAAAGTAACTTGAGGACTGTAATTCAATTCAACTTTCTTTCTTTAGCACCAGTTTACAATTACAGTCGTCTTTGGGTGGACAGGTCACCCAATTCAGATCCACCTATAAACTTATATATTCTCCTGCAGGTGGAGTACTGTTTGAAGTTTAATAATAATGATCACATGACCAGAGGTGGGACGTAAAGTGCAAATACTTTGTTGGTACTTGAGTTGTTTTTTTTTTTTCTGACTTCTTTTTATTTTCACTCCCTACATTTGAAACAAACACCTGAACCTTCTGCTCCTCACATTTTCAGAACGGACTTCAGGTTTGACGTCTTTGGGGGAGTTATTATTTTATCACTGTGAGCCTCAAACATCAAACTTATCTGAGCCTGAACAGAAACACATGACAGGCAGTCCTATTCGTTTATTAGTCCCCTGAGGATGTCACATGAAGACCAGAACCACTGCAGGTGTCCGTAAACTGCGCTTGCTGTACTTCAGCATCTAGTTAGCCAAGATGAGCGAGCACTTTTGCCACCTTTGCACATGACTCGTCACACAGTCTTACTGTGGTGACTCAAGTGAGCTAGCAGGTGTCTTTACCTGGAGTCAGAATCGTTTGACTACAAGTGCGGAACAAGCTTAATGAGAATACTTTGGACTTGAAAGCGGAACTGACGGCCTGATACAGACAGACAGTCCAAAGACCTGAGAGCAGATTATTTACTGCTCTGCTTTTATTTTAGTTATCTTTTTATAATCAAATCAAAGCTGTCTGTGAAGGTTCGCAGTGATCCAGGTCATGGTAGTCTAAGGAGCTTGGAAAGAAACGCGACTGGACATCTTTAAGTTTCTTGAAGACGTTTCACCTCGTCTCATGGAAAAGCTTCTTCACTTCACTTCTTCACGTTTCTTGAATCTGTTTAGACACGTTTATTTCACTTTATTTCAAATCCACAGACGTGGATCTGTGCTGCATACAGGGTAACACATTCAAGCCCAGGAGGGGAGACACACCCATCCCCGGGTCAGAGCCCAGGTAAACAGGAGGGTTGTGTCAGGGAGGACATTCGGCATAAAATCTGTGCCAAATCAAACTTTTGGAAAAACCTCTACACGTATCTACAAATTTCATATATTTAAACAGGTGGAGGTTTTCTCTGAGCGTCTCTAAGTGAAAGCAGGAGAATTTCTGTGATTCTCCTGTTACATTCTAATTTCAGATTCTAATCTGATCAGCTGCTGACGGAGCTTTGAGCTCTGGTTCATTCACACCGATCTAGTCCCTCCTCTCAGGTGTTTCTAGGTGTTCTCTGTGGTCATCTGACCCTCCTCATGTTTGTGGTGTTCTGTCCACAGTCGATTCCCTTTGCTGGGACGATCCTGGGTGGGTTCTTGCCAGGTGAGATGGTTCTGATCAAGGGCTCTGTGCCGTCTGGTGCTGACAGGTGAGGATGCCGATCTTCATCATCAATCGGATATTTAAAAAAAAAACAAACGTCAGAGTCGGGGTGCAGATTCTTAAAGCGGGATCTTCTCTCTCTGTTCGCTGTCTCACAGGTTCCAGGTGGACTTCACCTGCGGCAGCAGCGTGAAGCCGCGGGCCGACGTAGCGTTCCATTTCAACCCGAGGATCAAAAAGTCGTCCATCGTGTGCAACACGCTGACGAAAGAGTGCTGGGGCCGCGAACAGATCCACTACGAGATGCCCTTCAGGCTCGAGGTCGACTTCGAGCTCATCATCCTCATCCTCCAAGACCAGTTCAAGGTGAGAGACGAGCCGACCAATCAGGTGTCAGAGAAGAGTCAGCACGGCAGAGTTTAACTGTTCAATGCAAGTCAAACTGGTGTCCAGCGATGTGTTGTTTTCCGTGCGTGTTCAGGTGGCTGTGAATGGCGCCCACCTGCTGGAGTACAAACACAGAGTGGAGCTGGAGCGTGTTGACACCATCAGCATCTCAGGAAAAGTTAAAGTTCAGGCTGTGGGCATCCTTTCCCCGAGCTCAGTGAGTGTCTCTGTAACCCGTGGCAACCTGCAGCTTTACCATCAGAGGGTTAACCTGTTTGTTTGTTTGTTTGTTTGTTTCAGAGCCCCACCTCTCCCGCTGGCAGTCCGCCCAATAAGGACACAGACGAATCAGCAATAATTGATCAGGTGTCCTTTCAATATCTGTGTTGCATTTCACTAGTATAGTTTTATGTTAGCTAAAGATTTGAAATCACTGTCTGATAGCATCTCTGGATGGCTGGCACTCATAAGGATTGTTTTCTGTGGAAGAAAAGTCACGTGATCTGCGAAATGCTTCCAAATATGAAAGCCCCGCCCCTTTCATGTGACTGCACAGGTCAAATCCTGAGTTACTTACCCAGTTGATAACCAGCTTGGTGTGAACTCTGACCCTCACTGTTAGCTTAAGTGGATCATAACAGAAAGATAACGTGGGTATCTTCATAGCACAGGACACGAGTCATCACAGGGCAGCGGAAATGTGGACCTTTCTGGAGAAACTGCGTCTGTTTTTTGATCAGCGTCGGATGTGGTCTGATTGGCTAGAGTTATGCATCAGTCGATCAGATTTTAATCAGATTTTTTTTCCCATGCGTTTCAGCCAGTGTTCTCCTCATCAGGTGATTTGGTGAGTTTTCCTGATCAAATCATTGATTGATGATGCATTTATTTCTTACAATAACAACAGTTTAATACAAAGAAATTTGAATGAATTATTTTTAAAGCAACTTTTAGCTTATTTTACTTAACATAAATATGATCAATTAAAATCTGTTTTTTATATCAGTCATATTATATCAGCCCACATGGTTGGCCTGAAATCATATTTTGGTAAAGAAAATGATTTATCATATTTCACCCATTGATCTTACATTAATCAGTGAGATCACTGATCTTATTTGATACCAAATGATCTTCTAACTTTTAACACAGATCTAAATTTATATTTAAAACTATAAAGCCAAAAAAAGGGAAATGTTTTAGTGTGTCTGACTCTCTGTTTCCTACAGAGTATCCCGTTCAGAGGTCAGCTGGTTAATGGGCTGACAGTCGGACGCAGCATCATCATCAAAGGAGAGACCAATCAGAACGCAGAGAGGTAAGGATAATAAACAGCTGTGGGAGCCCAGTACAGAAACTGATCAAAGCGACAATCAGTGAGGCATCGATCAGAACTTAAATTAACTTTAGTAAAAATTTTGTTCTTGTTAATAACAACATAAGTTTTATATTCTTAAATTCATAATAAATTAATCACAGCTTTGTGAATACAGGCTCTGATTTACAAGCTGACTCCACAAGCTGCTCAGAGACATTATGTTTGTGGGGTTTAGGTATTGTTGAGCCAACTAACACAATGAAAACCTGACTGTGATGAATAACTTCTATGTAGTAAACCTGAAGTCTGGCGCCAGTAGAAACTGATTAGCTTAAACTGAAGTGCAATGTTTGGATTAAAGTCACTGAAACATTTTCAGAGTTTACAGGTTTTATTTAAATATAAATTTAAATTGAGTTATGTGACCGTCACTTGATCATCACAGACCACCTTGCATGAACCTGCAGAGAAAGTAAACATGAAGCAGTTCAGAGTTTCGGTTTAGCCTTTCATGGCTCATTAATGACATCACTTCCTGTTACAGTTTCTGCGTGAACTTGCGTCCAGCGACCGGGTCCGACATCGCTCTCCACCTGAACCCTCGCTTGAAGAAGCGTGTCTTTGTCAGGAACTCCTTTCTGTCCGACTGCTGGGGTCATGAGGAGATGGCGCTCGCTTCCTTTCCCTTTACTGCGGGGCAGTACTTTGAGGTGACCTTTGACCCCTGCCTTAACATCCACATGTTGTGATGGGTTTTTTTGTTTAATTTTTAAAACCTGCTGTCATCTCCCCACAGATGATCATCCGCTGCGACGCGCAGCACTTCAGAGTTGCCATGAATGGGCAGCACCAGCTCGATTACAAACACCGTATGAAGGAACTGAGCGCCATCAACCAGGTGGAGGTGAAAGGAGATGTGACACTGCTTGTCGTCAGAGTCCTCTGAGCGCCTGCTAACCATCATGAACACGAAGCCATAAAAAAAAAAACCACTGACGCCTCCTCCGTAACCAATCATTTAACAGATTCTAACTTCATTTCCTCTTTTACTAAAAACCCATGTCTTGTCCAGTGTCTTCAAAATAAAAGTCTGTCATTCCTCACATCTGTCCAGCTGTTTTGTTCCAAAAGCAGCTGCTGATGATAGTGGTGCTGGCGCCACAACAGGGACCAGATCATCGCCCAGCCGTGACGCTGGGTCAGATGTTGAGTTCAGATTAGTTTTCTCTATGAACATGACTTTAAGTTTACGCAGTCAAATCAGATGAAACCTGAGGAACCAGATTTTAAAAATGTTTTAAACTTTTCAGTTCAACTTAATGTCAGAAGAAAAAGACCAGAGCTGGTTCCTGTTCACAGAGTCATTTATTAAAGCTCAGTATTAAAAATACACTAAAAAAAAAAAAAAACAAATGTAAACTGTACACATTTAAAACCCTGACATATTTACAAAGCGCTGAGCCACAGCGTTAGATTTGATCAGGTCTAATGCTGCGGCTCACAGACTCAAGTCTGTAAATAAAGATTCAGTTCATCATTTGACCCTAAAAGTCCAAGAGTCTGTTCCAGCATGCACCGGGACGGAGGTAGTGTGACGGCAGGGACGCTCCACCATCAGAAGTCAGCGTCCAACCGGAAGGTGTTGTCCGTGGGCGTCGCCATCACGCCCATCCTCTGGTACTCGCCCACCCGCTTCTCAAAGAAGTTGGTCTTTCCCTCCAGGGAGATGTTCTCCATGAAGTCAAAAGGGTTCTCCACCCGGTAGATCTGCACACAGAAACACCATGTCAGTCAGCTCCACCCACTGCCCCCACCCTGAGGTCACCCGCCCCCACCCATGGGCGAGTTCAGATAGGCGTCTGTGTCGCACTGCCGCTGCCCATCAGAGAACCACTCGTCCTCTGATCAGACTCTGCAGCAGCACTCAGCCCCCATCACTGGCTGAGGTCCGTACCCCTGCGCACTTCATCATCACTCACACCATCACTTTCATCATGTTGCTCTCTGAGGTCAAAGAGTTCCTGAAATGTGTCTGTGTGGAGAACTGATCATGTTTTATTTTAAGTTTAGCTTGTCACTGAGATGAGTGTTGTGATGCTGTTTTTCTGCCTTTAAGTCAGTCACATGATTACATGACCTGTGTGGGGCGTTACCTTGGAGAAGCCGAGCTCCAGCAACAGTCTGTCGGCCACGAACTCGATGTACCGTTTCATCATGTCGCAGTTCATCCCGATGAGCTTGACGGGCAGAGCGTCAGTCAGGAACTCCTGCACACAAACCAATAAACCCATTAAAGCCATCCTGAACCAGTAAATCCACCATGAACCAGTGGGCCCAGCAGAGCAGCTTCACCTGCAGCTGGGACTCACCTGCTCGATCTCCACGGCGTTCTTGATGATGCTGATGACAGTTTCCTTGGGCGGTTTGTTCACCAGGTGTTTGAACATCAGACAGGCAAAGTCACAGTGCAGACCCTAAACGCGGCAGGCACACAAACACACGTTAAGAGTGACATCATCACTGGATCAATACCTGCAATCTGACACCAACAGGGCGCCTCACCTCGTCTCTGCTGATGAGCTCGTTGGAGAAGGTCAGGCCGGGCATCAGGCCTCTCTTCTTCAGCCAGAAGATGGCGGCGAACGAACCCGAGAAGAAGATCCCCTCCACAGCGGCAAAGGCCACCACGCGCTCTCCTGCAGATCAATAAACAGACAATAATCAATGAAGCTGCTTGAGGTGGAACCATTGCGTCAGGTGGCCTAATGGGCAGCAGCTTATTTACCGTAGGTGGCGTTCTTGTTGCCGATCCAGTTGAGCGCCCAGTCAGCCTTCTTCTTCACGCACGGCAGCGTCTCGATGGCATTAAACAGGTACTCTCTGAGGGCGGGAACACATCGTGACTCACCAGTTAGATCAGTACAGGCCAGTTAAGCCACTACAGAACAGTATTTGGCCCCGCCTCCTGCGTACCTCTCTTTGGGGTCCTTGATGTACGTGTCGATCAGCAGGCTGTACATCTCTGAGTGGATGTTCTCCATGGCGATCTGGAAACCGTAGAAACACCGGGCCTCCGTTACCTGCACTTCCTGCATGAAGCGCTCCACCTGTTGGTCAAAGAGCGACAACAAGAGTGTTACAGCGGTCCGTGACCTCAAAACCATCTGTAAGAGCAGGCGCAGCGGCTCACCAGGTTCTCATTGACGATGCCGTCGCTGGCGGCAAAGAAGGCCAACACGTGGGAGATGAAGTAGCGCTCTTCGTCCTTCATGGCATCCCAGTGCTGCAGGTCCTTGGACAGATCCACCTGCACAGAAAGGGCACGTCAGCATCACGGCGTCCAGCATCAAGCCCCGCCCCATTACAGCTCTACCTACCTCCTCTGCCGTCCAGAAGGACGCCTCTGCCTTCTTGTACATCTGCCAGATATCGTGGTACTCGATGGGGAAGATGACGAAGCGGCGAGGGTTGTCCTTCAGCAGAGGCTCCTCCTCCTGCGAGCTGCTGCTCTTTTTCACTTTGGGCTGAAGACAAAGATCATTGCTCAGGATTATTGATTAGCTTATTCATCGATTCTGGAGCAAAAACAGTGAAAAGTTAAAGTTTGTGCAGATTTGCTGCCTGTATCGTTCACTGATCTGAAGGTGGTGGACAAAATAACAGAAACGGCATAAAACCTGAACACCACAGCAGCTCTTCCTAATAAACTAGAACCCTGAACCGACCTCAGCCCTGCCGCTCACTGTTGGCGCCACGGCCACAGTTTAGGCGCCACATCTGCACAGTAACACACACGAAGCTGCCGTCAGTGAGCTCAGCATCGACTCGGTCCGCTGATATGAGGAATCCGCTAAAAGTGCGAAGCTTCCTGCGGCTTTTCTCTCACTTACCGCAGCAGCGTCGAAGATCCTCCGCGCGGTTTTGGACGCCAGGATGCGGCTGCTGTTCGGGCCCGGAGGCTGAAAGGAGACACAGACCGTCAGCACACACAGCAACTCTTTATCAATACCTGTGATTGATCGGTGACGCTAGAGAATCGGCGGCCTCTGTGAGCGGGAACCTGAAGCAGCCTCACCGTGTTCTCTTTGTCCAGAGACATTTTGTCCAGCTGCCCGCTGAGGGTCTGCTCGTTCTTCACGGAGAGCGGGGAGCGCGCGGTCAGCATTGTGAATTCGCGGGTTCGAAAGGACGAAGAAAAGAAAAAACCTAAGAAGCTAAAAGTTGCCGAAAGCAAAGATAGCAGCAGCGGACAGACGGAGACAGTGAAAGGCTTCTGCTTCAGCTCGCCCTTTTATTGGAATCTTGGCGCCAGAACTGCTGGCCAATACGAGGAGTCCCTTTAAACCGTCGGGAGGGACCAAGTCGGGTAGTTGGTGGCGGTAATGCATCATTTTGCTGTTTGCCAACTGCCAGTAAACCCTATATAGAAGAAGAAGAAGAAGAAGCAGCCAGTCAGGTCGAGAGAAGTGCTCACGTAACCCCTAAACGATTGCGGGAAATTCAAACTCTGTTAGCGGGTTACAAAACTGTAGGTAACCGCTTTTACAAAGTGATTAAAACGAGCGCTTACGAAACCTTTCAGGGCTCCTCGCATTTTTTCATATTAAGCATTTTAAACTGTGATTCTAAAAACACGTTACAATGTCTCTCAAAGAAAAGAAAAAGGCTTCTGTAATGAGACATTAACGCCGAAAGAGTCAAGATTTACATCTGTGTTCGTGCAGTTGAGTTCAGCGGATTGTTCCAAATCATGTGGATCCTCATATGGACATTGAATAACTGATTTCTGCTTTAAAGTGTCTGTCATCAGGGCTGTCGTTTAAACTCACATTAAAGCTCAGTCAACGGCGCCTTTTCTGCTTCCCTCTCATCTAAATGAGCTGTCACCATGGAGATTTAGCGCCAAATACACGTAACACGCCCGACATTACAATAACTCTCCATTTACAGGCGTCCTGTGTGTTTGCATATCAGAGACTGGCATCAACAAAAATCTGTAAACATATGCAATATGTAAACGAAAAACGAATCTGCAGGAATTAGTCGGTTTCTTTGAGTCACTCGAGCAGAAATAAATTGATTTAAAGGCTGATTTATGTTCTGTATCTTTGATCTGAGCAGCTTTTAGCCTCTGAAGACAAACTTTGAGCTTCACTTTCCTCAAAAATCCGACCTCATCAAACCCATATCCAGCTGGAGACCTTCCTGTTACTGCTTCCGGGTTATCTAATTGGCTGCAGGAGAAAGGGTCGCTCAGTTTCGGCCCCTGGTGTCCGGGATGGACAATGACTCAGTTTTGCAGTTACTGTCTGCTACTGAGCAATAATGGTAATCAGTTGGATCAATTTTAATCGAACTGTGAACATATTTGATCATAACTGAATGTGTTTGTTGAGAAACC
Source organism: Aulonocara stuartgranti (assembly GCF_965226115.1). Taxonomy (NCBI): domain Eukaryota; kingdom Metazoa; phylum Chordata; class Actinopteri; order Cichliformes; family Cichlidae; genus Aulonocara; species Aulonocara stuartgranti. The sequence continues at coordinate 26,365,360 of NC_138951.1, forward strand.
CTTACGTGACCGTCTATGGTCACAAAAATAATGTAATGAACAGATATTTTAGAACAGCCTAGGTGGTTCTAGAAGGAAATTAAATAATTAAGTTTTATTAAATAATGCTAAATAATTGCATTACAGATATGATACTTATGTACAGTGGTTTATTAAGTGTTGTAGTAGAAATCTCAGTGTTAAACGATGATAAAACATAATGTTATTTTTGTTGTTGTTCAATTAAAAATAGCAAGTTACCACAAATTGTTTGACTCACATTCACACCTATGGGCAATTTAGCATATTCAGTTAACCTATCCCCACAAACTGCATGTCTTTGGACGGACACCTGGAGTACCCGGAGGGAACCCACGCAAACACGGGGAGAACCCCAGGCCTTATGGTGGAATTGAACTCAGGACCTTCTTGCTGTGCTAACCACTGTGCCACCGTGCTGCCCTATTTATTTATGTATCATTTACCAGTAAAACAGTTTCCATAGTTTTTTACTGCAGCTTTTGCAAAAATGCATGATAGTGAGCATTTTCAGTGATGTTGTATACTATAATCTGATTGCTTCATCACAATGTGCCAGAACAGACTGATAGTTACTTTTAAAGTATTGTGAAAATATGAGATCAAAGCAAATCTGCCAAAAAATTTTATTAGATTATGAAATTCTGTGTTTTCACAGATGAAAATGCTTCAGTCTTGTTAGAGAACACTTAGCAATACTAACAGTGAAAATTATGTTTAAAAGGTATAATGTTTACAACATCTTTTCTCATTGGTTATTTTCTCAAAGAATCAAAAATATCTCTTGATCTGACCTGACAATTGTACACTTGGGACTCCTCAGGTGCTTCACCCTTGAACCGCACAGTTCGTTGTGACTCAAGTCCAACTCTCTAAGACTTGGACAAGGAGCTGAGAGCTGAGGACAGAGCTTCACAGCTTCTCTGTGAGAGTCTACAATTTCTCGTCTGGAAGAATTAATAAGAAAAAAAATAAGACAACACTGGTTTTAACACGTAATCATGGTACAGGAAGAAGTATATTCTGCAATATTTAATCTTGTTTCGGTGATGGTTAAAAAATTCCCTTCCCAAAGTTTGTTTAGTTAAGCAGTTAAGAAATTTGACAGTTTAAGTAACGTAGATAGAAGTAAAACATAACACATAAATTAACCTGTATTTGGTAGCTACAATTCTTATTTTTTAAATTTCTGAAGGAATAAACAAATGTATATGTTGATCTGACCTGAGAGTTTCCAGTGTACAGTATGAACTCTTGAGTCCTGTAGACTGTTGCTTCACTCCTGAATCCTGCGAGGTGTTCTTACTAGAGAACTGGGAGCTGAGCGCTAAAGAAAGCACTTCACAGCTTATCTCTGAAAGATTGCAGCTCCTCAACCTGAAAAGTAAAATAGTGGACAAGAGAAAAAACAATGTGTTAAAATATTTTGTTAGAACTTCTGAGTTTGTGCGTTTTTTAACTCTTTGCCCTTATCACAATAAATCCCTTAGCTTCCAATAATTTACTAATTAAATAAAGAAATATAAATACTCCAAGAAAAAAAGTTCAAATAAAATGACTAGATTTTTTTACCCAACATAGGTAATGGGAAAGAAATGAGTGGTGATAGTGTCACAGGGTACTGATTTAAGCAAGTTTACCATTAAAAAGATAAAAACAAAGCGACTGAAACACACACACACACACACACACACACACATTCATTAGCCTAATACTGATAGATACATTTAAGCAGATGACCCTACTTAATTACATTTACAAATATTGAGTGTGAAAAGCTAAAGTGCCAAGAGTGCAAGCAGAGTTGTTGAGCTGTTTGGGGCAACCAAAAACAACCACCACAGTCTTATTCTCATTTAGACATATAAAGTTTTTAGATCACTTAAGCAGTGGTTAAAATGACCCTTTGTCATTTTCTTTGACTGGAATATAGTGTTGAATCTCATCGGCAAAGCAGTGATAACAAAAAAATTATACCTTTCAAAAATATGTCCCAAGGGAAACATATAAATGGGGCTTATAAACTGAATAGAAGATTCCTGATGCTTTTATCTCTTCACATTTGGATTATTGTTATGAAGTGTTTTCTGGTTTGATTGAAGCATCTATTAAATGCCTTTTTCAATCTGCCCTAAATGCTGATCAAAGGTTTACAATTCACTCTGTTTTATTAATCACACATTACCCCGCTTTTAAAGCTTTTGCACTGGCTACCTGTTAGGTTTAGATTTCAATTTAAAATATGGATTCTTACTTTTATGGCCATATGGGTTGAGGCACCCACTTACTGAATGGCTCCGAGCTTACACCCTAGTTCCTGCATTTACCCATCTAAAAAATAAGGTCGATTGGCCAAATTTTCAAACTTTAGTTTCAAAAACGTGGAATAGCTTTGTGTTCATTTTATTTGATGTATGTGTTTCCCTATTGTTTTGGGGGCATTGCTTTGGTTTTATTGATACTACTGTAAAGCACTTTGTCTGTTTTGTGTTCTTACGAAGCACTAAAACCCCCCAATTTACTTACTAAAGTAAATGTAATGTCTATTTGGCAAACAGATCTCAAATCCAACAGTGTGATCTAACCTGAGAATTTCCAGTTTACAGTGAGGACTCTTAAGTCCCAGAGACAGCAGCTTCACTGACAAACTGCAGCAACATGTTCTGAATAAAAAAAAAAATCAGAATATCAGTTAATGCTTTATAAAGTTTACATGACAATTTCTTTCCCCTAAAGAGCAACAACAGTAATCTTTATAGAAATCTGCTTACTGCTCTGCAGTTGATCGCCCAGCTCCTCCTGCTTCATTCTCCTCAAGAAGTACAATGTGATTGTCATGAATGACTCTGTGCACCTCCTCTGCTCCTCATCCTTAATCTTCAGCACCTCCTCATCCTTCCTCTGTCTCTTTGAGCATTTTGGATAATCTGGACTCAGAACCTTCTGGATCTTCTTCCGCTCATTCTTTACAAAAGTGATGATGTTGTCCTCCAGAAGCTGGAACAGAATACTTTATGAATGACTCAGTCAGACTGAAGACTCACAAACCAACCTCAATCAGTCCAACTTGGGCCCAACCTCTCAACACCACTGTCACTCAGCACCGGATCCCCACAGGATCAGCCCCCTTCTGTGCACCTACCCACCCAACCAACACCATCATCAAGTATGCCAATCACACCAATGTGGTTGGGCTTACCTCTGATGGAGATGAGAATGGGGAGGTAGAGAACTTGTGCTCAGAAAATAACCTGAAGCTTAATGTCCTTAAAACAAAAGAACTCGTCATTGATTTCAGGAGGCACAGACAGGTTCACTCCCCTCTCAATGGAGAATGAGTGGAATCTGTCTCCACCTTCAGGTTTCTGGGCATCCACATATTTGCTGATCTCAACTGGACCCACAACACCATTGCCCTAGTAAAGAGGGCCCAGGAGCGGCCGCACTTCCTCCATGTCCTGAGGAAGAATAACCTGGACCAGAATTTGCTGCTGGCCTTCTACAACTCCTCACTGGAGAGCGTGCTCTCCTCCAGCTTGATGTCTGGTACTCAGGGGCTATGAGTAAGAACAGGAAGGCTGCACTGAGGGTCCAACCAACCCTGGAGGCCATCGCCAGATCTTCCTGTCTCAGGTAAACCAGGGCCATCACAGGTGACACCTCACACCTTGCCCACTACCTGTTTGACCTGCTTCCCTCTGGTCAGCAACTCAGGTGAATCAGGTCCCACATCTCCAGACTTACTAACACTCTTGGAGTAGGATCAGTGACAGTTTCAAAGAGTCGAAATACAGGTTGACTAAAGTTGTGAGAGAGGCTAAACACCTGTTGAAATGAAACACTAAATGTATAAAGGCTAATTTACATCAAAAATGGACATAGATGTATCTCTGTCTGTTAACAAATTTCCCACGTGTGGGACTAATAAAGGTTATCTTATCTTATCTTATCCTATCTTAACGAGTTACAGAACCAATAATTCTGGGAAAAATAAGGATGCTAAAACTAAAAATCAGTTTAAGTTGATCACTTTTGTGCTGCCCCTCGTCACGTTTAAGTTAAAACCAAAGAGTGCGCATTACCACTGCTCAGGTACAGATAGCAGAAGAATACAAAGAGTATACCAAGAATATAAAGTCAAATATACTGTCCACTTTCACTGTCTGTCTCTTTAGTAGTAAGTGATTCCTCATTGTTTAGCTAGCTGCACTGGCACTGGAAAATCTGCCTGTTAGTTGGAATGTTCAGGCTTGTAAAATACCCCCTACAGGTTTCCTCCCTCTTGAGTGTTTAATTAGTGTGAATGCTTGAAAAGCATTCACAGTATTGTTGTTGTAATCTTTATTATTATTATTATTAGTGTGAATGCTTGAAAAGCATTCACAGTATTGTTGTTGTAATCTTTATTATTATTATTATTATTATTATATTTTATTCTGTATTCCGTACGTTTTTTGTAATCCTACTCCTTCAAAACCGTTCAACTTAGAAAAACCATTCCAACACCGTTAGATTCCTATTCTTTTGGACAACACTGCTTCCATTTTTCATATTTTTAACATTTATATTTTTAATTTTATTCAACTTTATTCAACAAAAATTTATAATGTATTTCAATGGGGAGACCCTTCAAATCCTCATTCAACTTACTCATTTTTAAACTCTTACTACTTCCACATACATTGACATAGAGCCACCATTCAAACTTTAAAACGAAGACAAGACATTCAACTATTCAACTTGCATTTATCTTTTCAATATCTATTATGCTTTGTCTTCAGTTCCAGTTTAAGTTTCATGATGTTTTTTCACCCGTTTCAGAGTTTATAATGGGTGTGTATGGGACGGAATGTTGGGGCTAGAGTGAGGCAGCTCAACTGCTAGAGTGAGAGGAGCAAAAAAATTAATCTTAAAATCTTTTTTAAAACTGCTGCTGTGTCCACAGCGTTTGCTCTACAGGTATGATTTTACCCTCAAAACGTAGCCATGGCTGTCCTCTTTCATCCAATGTGTTTACTATTGTACTAGGTGTTATGGTTCTTTCATAAATGTCACCAATGCACAGCCTCCTCCCTCCAACTCTTCCATAGACTCTAATGTTAAAATGGCTCAGAAGGTTCGTTTGAAAATCAGAAGAGCATGGTGTCTTTCCACTGTCACCACGTCCATATAATAAACTCCACAGACATGAAAACTGAGAATTCAGTAGACTAGACATTGCTGTCGCTCACAGTGAAAGAATTTTGTCAATACGACTTTTACTTTTCATTTGGGAACGATTTGTTTCGGCCTGACTTTTCTGTTCATTTTAAGCAGCAAAAGTGAGGTGCATGTCTGTGTCCGTGTGTATGGAGCCATTGGGTGCGGTCACTATAGCAACCAGGCTCACACCTGCCTGCTTAACGAGCTCTCTCTGCCACTCTGCCAAAATTAATCTTAAACACTTCTCTTTCAACTGCTGCTGTGTCCACAGTGTTAAAGCCATCATTTTACCCTCAAAACGTCGCCATCGTTGTTCTTTTTCCAACATCTTGTCTTTCAAAGCTCAGAGATGTAAACTTTTTAAACTGTGTGGGTCCAAGTGGAGGGATCACATTTTAGTCATTCAGTGATTCAAAGAATATGACCTTTTAATATTCTTTCAGATGTTTTCTGACTCTAAATGTTCTTTTCTCATTTCTTAGGTTTTTCTAATTTACAATTAAAACATTTTCAGCTTTTTTCCAACTTCTTCTTCTGTGTAACCTTCAGCTTTTAGCAGTTCAGCACTTTTGTTTTCAGGTTAAATTCGGGGTTTTCTTTTTTTATCTCATTCAAGATTTTTAACTTAAATTCAGTAATTAATTCATTTCAGTGCATACATTCAGATTCAAGCATTCACACTGCAGTTTCTTCAGAAAATGCACTTTCTAGTTATTATTGTGTGGATGCTTTAAGCATCCACACTATTGAGTTCCTGTTTCTCTTTATTCTTTATTATTATTATTATTCCGGGTGTTTCCGTACACTTTTCGCCGTTTAACTACTTCCACAATTTTTGTGCTATTTTCACCGTTCAAACTTTAAACTATTCAGCTATTTTTGCTAATTCCTGCTACGATTTTTGCTATTTTTAACTATTATACTTTTTAAAATATTAAGCTTTTTTCCTTTAATTTGTCCCATTGAAATGAATGGGAAACTTCTGCAATTCTGCTAAATTTTGCCTGTTTTTGAAACTTAACTACTTCCTCATATTTTCACCTAGAACAACCATTCAAATTTTAAAATGTTCACAAATTATTGGGCTATTCAGGTATGATTCAGCTTTTTCAAATCTTTTACTGTTTTACTTTTATGCCTCTTAAAGTTTTGAGTTGCAAAATTGTGATTTTTCACAAAATACATGTGTTGTTATGGTTGCTATGCTCTTGGCTTCCAGTGTGCCACTGAAGGTTTTGCAATTTTCACTTCATGTCCGAACAACTTCCTGCTACTTGCTCAATTTTCACTCAACTTCCACAAATTATACATCAAAACGTAGGTATTTTTGCTGGCTTTCAGAAAATGTCACCATCATTGTTGTGGGATTTATAGAATTTTTGCAAATCTCCTCAGACTAACACAAGGTCAGAAAACTCTCCATATAAAGTGAATGGAGAGCTTGTTCAAAATCACCGCTGGATTTCTGTAATGAGAGGCATATTCGAATCGTCATATCTCCTTAACAAAGCAAAGTTAAGACATGAGGCTTGTCCCCGAATATCTTCAGACACCCCTGACGCTCACAATTCAAGAATTTCTTTCTCACCTATTACCGTTCTGAAATGAGTTGGACTTGTTTGAGGGTAGGAAATTCGTCCTTCGCTCAGATTTCTTCAGATTTCAAACTGTGGAAATGAACCACTTTTTTCTCTCGTCATAACTTTTTGTTGGATTTCCACAGAGACCTGAAAATTTCCATGATTGTTCACCAAAGCCTGCTGTCTCTTACGGTGAAAGAATGATATCGATACTCCAAATAGATTTCGAGTTAGAAAGCGTTGTTTGAGGGCAAGTCAAGGCAGTTTTTGCTTCGCTCTACTCAGTTATGGTGCATTACAAGTCAAATATCTTTAATAATTCATATTTTAATGATAAATTGTAAACACTGGAAGATTCCCCCATCTCTTCTGAACAAAACGGTGTAAGAATGACCGCTCTAGCCCCTACGGTTTGGAAATTATGGTCATTTGTTTGAGGGGAGTCCTCACTATGAGAAATAGGCTGCAATAATCCTGTGCCTCTCTGTGCTGCGTGTGTAAAAAGAGGCACATGTTTTGGCGGGAAAAAGTACACAGGCTCTCTGATTGGTGGATTCAAATTCAGCAGCTCCCAGGCTGACCTAGAAACTTACTTCTCTCTCCCTGTGCATTTTTTTGCTGATTTTTTCATTTAACAAGTATATTTGAGGGACCCTCAGCATGTTCAGCATTTTTTCAGCTGTCCATTTTGCTTTTCCAATTTTTCTGTTTAACTTATTACTATTGTGCTAAATAATACTATTTCTGCTATTTTATAAGATTTGTGCCTAATATAGTATTTCTGCTAAATTACAATATTTCTGCTTTTTATACTATTTGTGCTAAAACATAGTATTTCTACTAAATGTAGTATTTATGCTTAATCATACTATTTCTGCTTTTTATGGGATTTGTGCCTAATATAGTATTTCTGCTTTTTATAGGATTTTTGCTCAAACATAGTATTTCTACTAAATGTAGTGTTTATGCTTAATCATCCTATTTCTGCTTTTTATAGGATTTGTGCTAAAACATAGTATTTCTACTAAATGTAGTATTTATGCTTAATCATAGTATTTCTATATATTTCTGCCAGGTCCCCAGGCAGCCAATCCTCTGTGAGGACTGAGAAATTCAAATTTTCAAATCAGGGCCTGCACGGCTTCCCAGCCAATCATATATGTGTCCTGAGGCATTCAAATTTGCATATTGGGGCCTTCATGGCTTCTAAGCCAGCCAATCATATCTGAGGGCTGAGGAATTCAAATCCACAAATCAGGGCCTGCACGGCTTCCCAGCCAGCCAATCATATATGTGGTCTCAGGCATTCATATTTGCATATTGGGGAATTCGTGGCTTCTAAGTCAACAAGTCATCCATGTCATATATCTCTAAAAATTCACATTTTAATGATAAATTGTTAACACTGGAAGATTCCCCCATCTCTTCTGAACCAAACAGTGTAAGAATGACCGCTCTAGCCCCTACGGTTAGGAAATTATGGTCATTTGTTTGAGGGGAGTCCTCACTATGAGAAATAGGCTGCAATAATCCTGTGCCTCTCTGTGCTGCTGCGTGTGTAAAAAGATGCACCTGTTTTGGCGGGAAAACGTAAACAGCCACTCTGATTGGTGGATTTAAATTCGGCAGCTCTCTCCCTCTGTGTCTGTCTGTGTGTGTGTGTGTGTGTGTGTGTGTGTGTGTGTGTGTGTGTGTGTGTGTGTGTGTGTGTGTGTGTGTGTGTTTAGTGGGAGAGAGAGGACCCTGCCCTTATTTGGCAGCATGTCATTGTAGGATTTAAATTGAATATAGTTAGACTGATTGACTGGATTAGAGCCTGTGTTTGTGTGTCCCTCTCTGCATTTCTGTTTCAATATGCCTCCATATTTGTAATTTTGTAAGTTATTGCTATTCTGCTAAATCATAGTATTTCTGGTACTTTTTGGTACTTGTGCTAAATACAGTATTTCTGCTAAATTATAGTATTTCTGCTTTATTATACTATTTGTGCTAAAACATAGTATTTCTACTAAATGTAGTATTTCTGCTTTTTATACTATTTGTGCTAAATTATAATATTTCTGCTTTTTATACTATTTGTGCTAAATTATAATATTTCTGCTTTTTATACTATTTGTGCTAAAACATAGTATTTCTACTAAATGTAGTATTTCTGCTTTTTATACTATTTGTGCTAAATTATAATATTTCTGCTTTTTATACTATTTGTGCTAAATTATAATATTTCTGCTTTTTATACTATTTGTGCTAAATTATAATATTTCTGCTTTTTATACTATTTGTGCTAAATTATAATATTTCTGCTTTTTATACTATTTGTGCTAAATTATAATATTTCTGCTTTTTATACTATTTGTGCTAAAACATAGTATTTCTACTAAATGTAGTATTTCTGCTTTTTATACTATTTGTGCTAAATTATAATATTTCTGCTTTTTATACTATTTGTGCTAAATTATAATATTTCTGCTTTTTATACTATTTGTGCTAAAACATAGTATTTCTACTAAATGTAGTATTTCTGCTTTTTATACTATTTGTGCTAAATTATAATATTTCTGCTTTTTATACTATTTGTGCTAAATTATAATATTTCTGCTTTTTATACTATTTGTGCTAAATTATAATATTTCTGCTTTTTATAGTATTTGTGCTAAAACATAGTATTTCTACTAAATGTAGTATTTATGCTTAATCATAGTATTTCTATATATATCTGCCAGGTCCCCAGGCAGCCAATCCTCTGTGAGGACTGAGAAATTCAAATTTTCAAATCAGGGCCTGCACGGCTTCCCAGCCAATCATATATGTGTCCTGAGGCATTCAAATTTGCATATTGGGGCCTTCATGGCTTCTAAGCCAGCCAATCATATCTGAGGGCTGAGGAATTCAAATCCACAAATCAGGGCCTGCACAGCTTCCCAGCCAGCCAATCATGTATGTGGGCTCCAGGTATTTAAATTTGCATATTGGGGAATTCGTGGCTTCTAAGTCAACAAGTCATCCATGTCATATATCTCTAAAAATTCATATTTTAATGATAAATTGTCAACACTTGAAGATTCCCCCATCTCTTCTGAACAAAACGGTGTAAGAATGACCGCTCTAGCCCCTATGGTTAGGAAATTATGGTCATTTGTTTGAGGGGAATCCTCACTATGTGAAATAAACTGAAAGAAGCAGGTCTATGTCTCTGTGCTGCGTGTGTAAAAAGATGCACCTTTTTTGGCGGGAAAACGTAAACAGCCTCTCTGATTGGTGGATTCAAATTCAGCAGCTCCCAGGCTGACCTAGAAACTTAGTCCTCTCTCCCTGTGTGTGTGTGTGTGTGTGTGTGTGTGTGTGTGTGTGTGTGTGTGTGTGTGTGTGTGTTTAGTGGGAGAGAGAGGACCCTGCCCTTATTTGACAGCATGTCATTGTAGGATTTAAATTGAACATAGTTAGACTGGTTGACTGGATTAGAGCCTGTGTTTGTGTGTCCCTCTGTGCATTTGTGTTTCAATAAGTTATTACTATTCTGCTAAATCATAGTATTTCTGGTACTTTTCGGTACTTGTGCTAAATACAGTATTTCTGCTAAATCATACTATTTCTGCTTTTCATAGGATTTATGCCTAATATAGTATTTCTGCTAAATTATAGTATTTCTGCTTTTTATAGGATTTGTGCCTAACATAGTATTTCTGCTAAATTATAGTATTTCTGCTTTTTATAGGATTTGTGCTTAACATAGTATTTCTGCTAAATTATAGTATTTCTGCTTTTTATACTATTTGTTCTAAATTATAGTATTTCTGCTTTTTATAGGATTTGTGCTTAATATAGTATTTCTGCTAAATTATAGTTTTTCTTCTTTTTATAATATTTGTGCTAAAACATAGTATTTCTACTAAATGTAGTATTTATGCTTAATAATAGTATTTCTATATATTTCTGCCAGGTCCCCAGGCAGCCAATCCTCTGTGAGGACTGAGACATTCAAATTTTCAAATCAGGGCCTGCACAGTTTCCCAGCCAATCAAATAAGTGTCCTGAGGCATTCAAATTTGCATATTGGGGCCTTCGTGGCTTCTAAGCCAGCCAATCATATCTGAGGGCTGAGGAATTCAAACCCACAAATCAGGGCCTGCACGGCTTCCCAGCCAGCCAATCACATATGTGGTCTCAGGCATTCAAATTTGCATATTGGGGAATTCGTGGCTTCTAAGTCAACAAGTCATCCATGTCATATATCTCTAAAAATTCATATTTTAATATTAAATTGTCAACACTTGAAGATTCCCCCATCTCTTCTGAACAAAACGGTGTAAGAATGACCGTTCTAGCCCCTACGGTTTGGAAATTATGGTCATTTGTTTGAGGGGAGTCCTCACTATGAGAAATAGGCTGCAATAATCCTGTGTCTCTCTGTGCTGCGTGTGTAAATAGATGCACCTGTTTTGGCGGGAAAAAGTACACAGGCTCTCTGATTGGTGGATTCAAATTCAGCAGCTCCCAGGCTGACCTAGAAACTTACTTCTCTCTCCCTGTGTGTGTGTGTGTGTGTGTGTGTGTGTGACAGAGAGAGAGAGAGAGAGAGAGAGAGAGAGAGAGAGAAAGGCTTTTAATGGGATGATCTCATTCTAAGATTTAAATTCAATATATTTAGACTGGTTGACTAAATTGGATCTTGTGTGTGGGTCTCTCTGTGCATGTGTGTTTCCTCATGTGTACATATTTGTGATTGTGTGGCTGTAATAAATTTTTTTGCAGATTTTTGTCATTTAACAAGTATATTTGAGGGACCCTCAGCATGTTCAGCATTTTTTCAGCTGTCCATTTTGCTTTTCCAATTTTTCTGTTTAACTTATTACTATTGTGCTAAATCATACTATTTCTGCTATTTTATAAGATTTGTGCTTAATATACTATTTCTGCTTTTATAGGATTTGTGCTTAATATAGTATTTCTGCTTTTTATAAGATTTGTGCTTAATATAGTATTTCTGCTAAATGTAGTATTTATGCTTAATCATACTATTTCTGCTTTTCATAGGATTTGTGCTTAATATAGTATTTCTGCTAAATTTAGTATTTCTGATTAATTATAGTCTTTCTACTAAATCATAGTACAGTATTTCTGCTTTTTATGGGATTTGTGCTAAAACAAAGTATTTCTACTAAATGTAGTATTTATGCTTAATCATACCATTTCTGCTTTTTATAGGATTTGTGCTTAATATAGTATTTCTGCTAAATTATAGTATTTCTGCCAAATTATAATATTTGTGCTAAAACATAGTCTTAATTTAAAATTACAATATTCATAGTTCATCACAGTGTCTCTGGTAAATCACAATATTTCTGCTCTGTTGTACTATTTTTCTAAATCATAGTGTTTCTGTAATGTTTAAGTATTTTTGGCTAAATATATTCTTTCTGTTATCTTATACTATTTCTCCTAAATTCTTGTATTTTTGAGAAGTTATCATGTTTCTGGTAAGTTACAATATTTCTGCTAAATTCTGCTATGCTATTGTATTTCTGCCAAGTATTATGTTTCCTCTAAGATATTGCAGTTCTGCTAAGTTATTCCATTTTAGCAAACTTCTTTTGCTTCTGCAAAGTTTTTACAATTTCTGCAACTTTTCAGCTTTTTCAGCTACTTTTTGCATACAGCTTCAGCTTTAAGCATCCACACTGCATTTTCGCAGGAAATGCAAATTTTTCTAGTTATTATTATATTTTATTCTGTATTCCGTACGTTTTTTGTAATCCTACTCCTTCAAAACCGTTCAACTTAGAAAAACCATTCCAACACCGTTAGATTCCTATTCTTTTGGACAACACTGCTTCCATTTTTCATATTTTTAACATTTATATTTTTAATTTTATTCAACTTTATTCAACAAAAATTTATAATGTATTTCAATGGGGAGACCCTTCAAATCCTCATTCAACTTACTCATTTTTAAACTCTTACTACTTCCACATACATTGACATAGAGCCACCATTCAAACTTTAAAACGAAGACAAGACATTCAACTATTCAACTTGCATTTATCTTTTCAATATCTATTATACTTTTTCTTCAGTTCCAGTTTAAGTTTCATGATGTTTTTTCACCCGTTTCAGAGTTTATAATGGGTGTGTATGGGACGGAATGTTGGGGCTAGAGTGAGACAGCTCAACTGCTAGAGTGAGAGGAGCAAAAAAATTAATCTTAAAATCTTTTTTAAAACTGCTGCTGTGTCCACAGCGTTTGCTCTACAGGTATGATTTTACCCTCAAAACGTAGCCATGGCGGTCCTCTTTCATCCAATGTGTTTACTATTGTACTAGGTGTTATGGTTCTTTCATAAATGTCACCAATGCACAGCCTCCTCCCTCCAACTCTTCCATAGACTCTAATGTTAAAATGGCTCAGAAGGTTCGTTTGAAAATCAGAAGAGCATGGTGTCTTTACACTGTCACCACGTCCATATAATAAACTCCACAGGCATGAAAACTGAGAATTCGGTAGACTAGAAGCTGCTGTCGCTCACGGTGAAAGAATTTTGTCAATACGACTTGTACTTTTAATTTGGGAACGATTTGTTTCGGCCTGACTTTTCTGTTCATTTTAAGCAGCAAAAGTGAGGTGCATGTCTGTGTCGTGTGTATGGAGCCATTGGGTGCAGTCACTATAGCAACCAGGCTCACACCTGCCTGCTTAACGAGCTCTGCCTGCCACTCTGCCAAGATTCATATTAAACACTTCTCTTTCAACTGCTGCTGTGTCCACAGTGTCACAGCCATCATTTTACCCTCAAAACGTCGCCATCGTTGTTCTTTTTCCAACATCTTGTCTTTCAAAGCTCAGAGATGTAAACTTTTTAAACTGTGTGGATCAAAGTGGAGGGATCACATTTTAGTCATTCAGTGATTCAAAGAATATGACCTTTTAATATTCTTTCAGATGTTTTCTGACTCTAAATGTTCTTTTCTCATTTCTTAGGGTTTTCTAATTTACATTTAAAACATTTTCAGTTTTTTTCCAACTCCTTCTTCTGTGTAACCTTCAGCTTTTAGCAGTTCAGCACCTTTGTTTTCAGGTTAAATTCGTTTTTTTTTTTTTTTTTTTTAATCTCATTCAATATTTTTAACTCAAAATTCAGCAATTAATTCATTTCAGTACATACATTCAGATTCAAGCATTCACACTGCAGTTTCTTCAGAAAATGCACTTTCTAGTTTTGAGTAATATTGTCTAAAACGTTTGTTACCCTGTGATCTTGTGTGATGTGTCCAGATGCATCTTCTGTTGACGATTTTTCTGATTGTTTATTTTTTTAAATTAGAGAACAGAACAGTTTTCCATTTTATTGCTGTTTAAAAAAAAAGAAGAAAGTATTTAGATTCTGTGTTTTTAATAAGTTTACAAATAATTTCTGTTGGCATGTGGCTGAATCAGAATCAGAATACTTTATTAATCCCTAAGGAAGGGTCTCCAGTTTCTTCACCTCCTGAAGTGCATGTTTCAGTGTCTTAGTTTTTTATATGAAGAGTATGAAATTATTTTACCTCTCCAGACCACCTTTACATTAATGTATATGCAGATAAAGCTGGTGTATTGTTCCTCTCTAAAAAGGAAATCCATTGTTCTTCAGAATAATATAAAAATTCAGGATCTTTGACTTTTTTTTAATAGAATAAATGAATTCCTTGCTCAGTGGCTTCCTTTGAGATGCTGGTTAGAGACTAGAAACAACATCAGATGTTCAAAACTGACAGCTATCAGTGAGTTCCGAACAACAGCTCCTCTTTCTGCAGTACAGGGTTGTTGGCTTACACCGTTTAAGTACACACAGCTGGGTCCAGGTCCAGGTTTACATTACATCAGGAAAGAATCAACTCAGAACAACATCTCTGGGTGGAAGCTACATCTCGGATCAGTTGGCTGCGGTCGTGAGGTCTCAGAATCTGCTATGTGAGCAAAAAAGAGTGACAAGACCACAGAATCGACGGCTAATAACATCACGGAGAAACTCGCAGCTATTAACGGGACATTGAGAGACCAGTGTCGGAGTGTTAAAAACAGCTTGAAATTCTCATGAGTTGTTTGCAAAATAAAAATTACCATCACAATCCGGCTACCCCTTCGGCGCCAGCTGTGGGCTCAAGGCTGGAGCCGAACAAAAACTCCCTGATAACGACTGTGTTGAGTCTGTTCCTTCCCATTCCCTACAAGGCCACCTGGGTTGGCTGGAAGACTGTTTACTTAGCCTGGCGGGGCGAAGGACACTGTCTCAGCTGAACTATGGACACGCACACACATACATATACTGATACTGATAAGCACTCACTGACGCATCACCTTCCCTATCCAACGCCACCTCCAACGCTTACCTCCCCCATGATGTGGACATCGGGTCAGCTGGAGGCGCAGTCGAAAGATTGCAGCGGTCCCAGATCAGATGTACACACTGGAACTCTTTCCCATGTTGCTGTCTGTGTTTATTGTGTTATGGTCTGTTGATACCTGTGCATTCCTGCATTATCCTTCTGTGTTACACATTTCAATGTTTTTTTCCTCGCTACCTAGCCTGACCTGTCTCCCCAATGTGATGTTTGTATTGTATGTACGGTCGGCAAGGTCTGTCATCTTGGTTGTGGGCAAAAGACCTGCAACTGACAAATAAAGGCTATCTCATCATCTCATCATCATCATCAGGTAGGTTCCTGTGAATATTGATAGAGCAGTGATGTGAGTGCTGAGCTGTGACCTGGAGAAGAGTCCTGGCAGTCAGAGATTGTCCTCTCACCTCCAAGCTTTGGTCTGGCTCTCATATTCCCCACACAGGGTGGATTCAAGGGTAGGAACTCCCTCCTCTCTGTGCTCACACTGCTCCATGCTGCTGAATTCACATTCACATCCGCTCACGCTCACTTTCTAAGTTCACCTGCAGAGGAAACACAAATCATTCATGTGCACATCAACTGAAGTCCTCCTTTCCATCATGTGTGTTGTCCAAATATCAGCCAGTTCTTTTCTGCTTCCTCTCAATGTCAGCTGAATGCAGTCAGACACCAGTGCGAGGCCGAGGAAGCTGCCATCAGCTGCTCTACTTCTACTATCAGTCCACTAGATGGAACCATGAAGCTGCAGCCCAGCACACGCAATGCATTCACTGACACACAATGAATCACTGTGGCTGGAAGCTTCAGTCCATTAATATTCAGTCAATTCAAAAAACAATCAGCAGTGTTAAAAGCTTCAGATTTACTGTTAATGAGAAGCTTCTTCCATCCCGCCTCTGAGCTCAGTCAAACCTGCTACCAAACATTACTTTTATTATTGATTAGTCTGCCAGTTTTCTTCTATACTGAATGTTTTTCCATCAAATATCAGTTGGAGGTTCCAGCAGCTGAATTCAGAGTCATCAATATGAAAATATCCAGTTTAGTATCATCAAAACAAATAAATCCATTAAACCCTGCCAGCACATAGCAGTACATTTCCTTCATATGTATAGCAGAATGGAAATTTAATGGCGAGATGTTGTGTTTTTTTTCCCAGCAAATAAAAACACAACACAGTGATCCAAAGTGTGTCTTGAAATGAGAGCTGAACATTTTTGCTCAAACATTACAGAGAAGAAACAAACTTTGAAAGTCAAATGTAGAGACTGATCTAGAAGTCTGTGCAGCCATAATCAGAGCTGATTGAATCCTCTAAATACTGAGGAAAGGAGCTTCAGTGTTTCCTTTATTACCTCCTTTAGTAGAGGAGACACTGAAGGATCCTTTATAGAGGCAGAAGAGGCCATTACATCCCATAATTTATAGCAGTACACCATCAGACCATTCATGGAAAGATTAGGAAAACTGACCAACTGAGTCAGTAAAATTTAGAGTTTGCAGATGACACCACACTCATTGGGCACTTCTCAGTTAGAGATGAGTTTGGCTATAGGAGGGAAATACAACAACCTGGAGCTTCTGCCAAACAGTGGAGATAATGCTGGACTTCAGATTGAAAACAGCCCTTCCAGATCCCATTTTCCCGCTTGCCTGCCAAATGAGTAGCCATTATTTCCCAGTACCTAAAGTGGGAGCATCAACAACAGTTCCCTCATCACGAAGGAAAGCCATGTGTGCAGTAGCCAAAGCTCCCAATCCAGGAGCATCTACCACTGACTGGTCAGCATTCTTTAAATCTTTTCTGTACTTGATGCAGAAAAACACCAGTGTTGAGGCATTTTGAGAGTCATTTTTATATTTGTCATTAGACATGAAAACAAGAAGCCACATCAGAAATATTCTGCTCCAAAGGTTTGTTGTCAGATTTCCATCTGGAGAGGGGTGTTTGGCTTCACCCCTCTCCCTCCAGTGTCTCCTCCCTCCATACCCTTGTTTTGTTTTGCAAATTGAAATATTAAATGTGTCATTTATTGAAGATTTGGGGTTGATTTTAATCTGTTTGGGGGTAAAATAAATCCTCTGAACCCACCTTTTGAAATCATTTGTGGATCACAGTATTTTACTGCTGAATAATATTCCCCCCATGTGTTAAGGTTTACATGGTTTTTGTTCAGGTTTTTAATGTTATGTTTACTTTTCTCCAGCGCCCACTGGTCATTTGCCATAACTGAGCCAGATTAGGCTCATACATATCTGCTCTCAGGGGTAATACTTGTGATTATGTCATAATCGTTTGTTTTATTGTCCTGTAGTGCGTTTAATACCTCACATTACCACATGGCGTCACTGTTTCCCCGCCCACGGCCTCCACCAGACTCCACTGTTTTTTCTTCTATTTTTACTTTATATTTTACTTTGGCTCCAGCCGAATGTCGGTCAGTAAGACAAAGGGGCGGAAACCATTCCACACAGATGACACGCCCCCTCTCACGGGCCAAGTCATGACGACGTGTGCTCCCATTGGTCACACCCCCTCAGCCCCACGTGGTGATTGGATGGCGGTTGCTACCTGGTGGTGTGGGCAGAGAGCGCGGAGCTCGGGTTGTGTAACTCTGCTGTCGTGGAGCAGAAACTTCACACACGGAGGAAACGAAACTGTGAAGCCGGAGAATTAACCTCATTTATCTCCACACAGCGCAACGAAGCCGCCATTTTGCCCAGTGAAGGACTTAAAATCAGGAAAATAAAGAGGACTGGCTGTGATTTATTTAGGAATGCCGCTGACTGAACACGGTGGGCGTTTAAAATGATCCAAAAAGACAAAAAATAACAACAAAACATACGAGTTTCACTTGATATGTGTGAGGCTCATTTTTTATGCATTCCTCTGAATGTATAGGAACAACAATCAGAAAAGTGAGCGTGAATGTTTGCATGTGAATGAAATGTTTCATTTGTAATGTGATATTGGATTGTGAGCATTAGCTAACCTTCACACAGAAGAACCTGTGTTAGTTTAAACAGTTTATTATTTATTAGCAGTAACCTTTATAAATGTCCACAGGGACTCTGGTTATGTGCCATCCACAGGCGTCTTATTGACAGCTACGATGTTTGAAGAATAACACTCTTATTAACGATGTCGAGAAAAAGAACTACTCTACCCAGAATCCTAAACTCAAAAAGCAATGTCTCTGATTGGTACAGGGTGCTGTTTCCATGGAAACGTTTAACAGCAAAGTCAAAAAGTGGGCACTGCAGTCAGGAACAAAACGCAGCCCCAAATACAGTTACACACAACAGTAAGTACACAAATTACACACTGTATTTTGTTTTTACTGAAATCAAAAAAATTATCAGAGGTCATTCGTTGGGATGCATTTTGGGATGAGCAGTTCCAATGGTCATTTTTTTTCCCGTCCCTTTCCTTTGTTTTTCTCCTGAGCGCCAAACTTTATACCGGAAATATATAAAAGCATTGACTTTGTGGTGTCCGACTTGTTTTCACATAAAAATAAAAACATTCAACCAAATCTTCTTTTTCGGTCCTGCTTTGAGGGTTTTCTTTGTGTGGTGTTTTCAGAATTACCCTACAGTCAGTTTTAAACAGTTGGATATTTCTGACCTGTGGATGAAGCCAGTACTAGCTAGCTTTATGCAACGCTAACCTGGTTATGTCCTTAATGCCAATTAATGCTTTAATTTTTTGTGCCCAAACTATTTTTAAAAAGTATTTTAAACATAACATAATGAAGGAAAAAAATGTCCATCCCGGTTTTCCCTCCAAGGCACGAGCGATAAGCAGAGTTCTGTCCTTTCCTTCTAAGATTCCTAATTATTTAAAGTAACACTCAGGTATGCCATTCAGCGTGTTAGTACGAGCTCGGGAGCAGCTTGGGAGAACAAGAAAACAGAGACTGCTTTAGGTTGCCTTCCCAATCGACTCAAAGGTTTATTTAGTACATAACAGCTTATATAGAGGAAAAAAAGGTTCGTGTGTCAGCAAGTTCTCAGTTCAAACCGGTACAGACCAAATAAGGAAACGTCTTCCTGCCTTGTGAGCAAAGAAGTATCCTTTGTGTAGTTTATCTCTTCAGTTACAATTTATGATCATCCCAGCAAAATACACTCCTAGACATAGAATACAGAGTTCTTTCATTAGTGAATTCTGAAACAAACCACCTGGCCTTTAACGAGCCTTTTTCTAAGAGATAAAGAAGGGAGGATGGGAGTAAGGAAGTGGTCTCGTCTCTGTGGTATTTTCGACCTTGGGGTACCAGCCTGTGAGTCTTACACATTAATTCTTGGGTCAGAGAGAAAGAGAAAAACAACTATTAAATGGGCCTTATTGAGTAACTCTTTTCTGTATAATATCACAATAAAACAATATCCTGTAAATGCTACCATGGTATCAAAATATCACAACACATAACATTTAAATTTGCTATAGCAAGCCTAAAATATATATATTTTATAAGCAATCTTTACTGTTCTATTCTGTTAATCTAATATTACAACATTAAATATTCCTTTAATTTGTGAAAACATGCTGATGTCGTTTATTTTTTACCATTTTAACAGAAACATTACACAAGTGCGAGTTAGCCTAGAACAGGTGCTAATTTTCATGTATTAATGAGGTTTAAAATGTTTAATAGTTCAGCCAATAACTGAGCTTTACAGGAAGACTATTCCTGGGGGGATATAAGTACACACACTTATCTCTCTCATATATGCCAGCTAACATGGAGACTATCCATCCAGCTGTCAGAGAGTGAAGAGATTCACATTCACATTCACAGCTTTGGCCAAGAGTTACCAGTTAACCTAAACCACATGTGTGAGGAAGCTAGAGAACCCACCAAGGAACAGGGAGAACCCCGGCTGGTGCATTCAAAGCCAGGATCTTCCTGCTCTGAGGCCACATCAACTCCTTTATTGTACAGTTTTGTTTTTAAAGCCCACCAGCCATTTTAAAACTCAAGATGGTGGCCATTTTAAAGATGGCTGTCCACTGGCAAATGAAAAAATAATTTTAAATAAGTAAATTAGACTTACCTTTTAATTGATCTTAATGTCAGATCATAAAATCACATGTTTGTATGTGTAGAAGTTGAATTTAGAGGTCATTTGTTTGTTTGTAAGGGAGGAAAGCTTTTTAAGTGGCAGGAAATTTAAAATCCAACTTTTAAATGAGTTCATCAAATGTAAGCAAACACAGACTCTTAGTGTGCAGTTTAGCTCTCAGACATGCTGTGTGACAAAGGCCCAGCTGCTGTGCAACAGGCAGGAAGACGAATGAGAACCTCACTCCGAGATGGGGAAAAGGAGGACAGTTGAGCAAGATGAGAGATTATTTTTAAAGGTAAGCACTGCAGAGCAAGTGACGTGTTAAACTGGAAATGTAAATGTTTTATGTGAACATAAAATACATTTTTTAAAATCAGATATTGGATCTGTACAGGATGTGCAGCTGCTGAATTATGTTAAACATGGTGAAAAACAGATTGAAGTATGGTGATTACATACAGACAGGTCAGTGCAGCTTGTGGTGGAGTTTACACACCAACAAATCAGACATCAGTTTATACTGAGGTCAACAATGCTGATTATTCACTGAATTCACTCACTCGCCTACATGCAAAGAAACATCCAGTATGGGACTTTACTGAAAAGCTACACCTGACCTGAGGGTTCCCCTCCAAAAAAAATGGTAAATGGTAAATGGCCTGTATTTATATAGCGCCTTTAAAAATCACGGTGCTTAGACTGGCTCAAGATTTAGAGCGAGATGCTAATCACTCTGAGGTTCCTCAGCTACTGCATCCATCTGAAGAGTCCCTGAGCAAGTTACTGAACCCCAAATACCCCCGGGGCATCCACGTGGATTTAAAATGTGCTGCATGTTTACTGTGGAGTTGGATCAGTAACATGAGCCAGGCTGGAGCAATGTGCTTCACTGCAGCGTTTTAGTTTTGCTTAAAACACAGACGCCAAGTACAAAATTCGACTTTTAGTCAAAAATCACAAAAGTATTGATGAGTAAAGTTTTTCCAGCTGTTGAAATTCTCAGTGAAACAATGACTGCAGACAAACGCAAAAAACAGCTGGTGCCAGCCTCGTGGTAACATTTTATTATAAAAGCCATTTTCTTCACCATCACCGTGGTGTACAGGTAAATGTTCGAAAGAAAAAGAAAAGGATTATTTTAATATAAGCTGTTATTATTAAGAATAACATTTAATAACATGAGGTATTTTTACTGGCTACACTATGGGCCAAATCAAACTATCAAAAACAGCACTTTCCTCAACGAATGTTTATTAAATAATAATAATAATAATAATAATAATAATAATATTAACAATGATAATAAGAATAATAATAATAATGTGTAAAGCAAAGATAGTAGGTAGTATCACAGTAATGAATACTGTCCACAGACTCTTAAAATATTAATATCTCGTACTGTGAATAAATGTAGATTGGATTACACATAACACTCATATAGATATCAAGATATTTACAGTATTTACAGTCAGAACAGAAGTGGGCTAAGAAGCATGATACTGAGGCTTTGGCAAACAATAAGAGTGTACACGAGTCGCTAACAGGTCGCTAACGAGTCGCTAAAAAGACGCAGCCGTGATGGTACACGGCGGGGGAGAGAGAGAGAGAGAGAGAGAGTACAAAAACAAGTGAGATTCAAAAATATTCCAGTGCAACATCGGCTTTGTGTGGATGTCTGTGAGTGAGTAGCAGCCTGGTGCCTTCAGGTCCTCCTCCTCCTGCGGCGGTGTGTTTGTGGATCGTGGGAATAAAATGTCCTGAGAATGGTGGAGAAAGCTTGCCGTCCTCTGCTGATGACGGCTATGTCTACGTTAACAAAAGTAACAGGAAAACGGCGGCACTCAGATCGTTCAACTCTCGGCAGCATGAACATAGAAAAGAACTGGATTCATCTGAGCGCCTCCTCCACTCGAAGGACGGCCTTAAACTCCTGAAGGGACCTGCTCTGCTCTCCTGTCTGCGTCATACATGTGCTGAAACTTCAAACATGGGACCAACAGGGTTTTTGGGTCTTTTTGGGTTTTTTCCTGTCACTTCTGTGACAAGCTGACAGCAGCTAGTGACAGATCTCCTTATATAGAAGAGCAATCACTTCCTGGTAATAAAGGTCCTTCAATTTTTCTCACAGTGAAGCTGATTGGTCGGTTAAGGACAAAACGCCCTCGTTCAATGGCGCCTGTTTCCTGAACTTCCATATACTAATATAGCTTATCTATAATAGTAATATAGTAAATCTACTGTTCTCCCCTCAGCAGGCTTCCAGACCCTGGCCAATGAGAAGCCAGTAAGAACTGAGCCATGGCGTCTTTTTTTAGAGAGATCATGAATGGATGGCTTATTTTAAACTGCCATTCATGCTAAGCTACCGTTCAGAGCAGGAAGTGAGCAGGACAGGTCCCTGTAAAATGTGTCCAGGTGTGTCTGACCCTGTTCTGAGGTCGTGTAAACGTAGCCGAGTACAAAACATCGTCCTGATGTGGTGGGCGGAGCTGATTGAAACAACCAGTCACAGTCACTCTTTAAGAGTCTGGTCGGTGTTTGGCCCCTCCCCCCGGGGCTCCTGAGATGGCCCTGTGAGTGACACTAGTCTGTTAGTTAGTTGGCAGCAGGAACCAGCATGCCAACGGGAAGTGCCGGTCCTCTGTTCTGACCCTTTGGCAGGGCGCCTTTGCTGAGGTCTCGGGTTTCGCCGGGCCACGATGACGGCCTCTTGGTAGTCATGTGCCGTCGGGCGTGTTTGGTCAGATGGTCGCTGCGCATGAACCGCCGTTCACACACGCTGCAGACAAACTTCTTCTCACCAGTGTGCGTGCGGCGGTGGCGGGAAAGCTCATCGGAGCGGGCGAACCGCTTGTCACAGCCCTCCCAGTGACAGCTAAATGGCTTCTCACCTGTGGAACAAGAGGACACGTAAGTGGTTAGCTCATGTCTATAAGACAGGTGAGTGTCTGTCTGTGGTTCTCCTTCCCCTGAGGTGACTCATACCTGTGTGTGTGCGCAGGTGAGCCTTGAGGTGTGAACTCTTGAAGTAGGTCTTTTTGCACCCAGGGAAGGTGCACACGTAGTCCCGTCTGCGAGAGAAGTCTGCCTGCGAGGTGCCACTGTTCGCTCCTGACGGCATGTAAACAGGAGCTGGGGCGAGTGGGAGGAGCTTGGTGTTGCCCAAGGTCATGACGGTCTGCGGGCCTGGTTGTGGCTGGGGCACGGGTGGCTGTGGCACCACAAACATCACAGTCCCTTGTGGCACGGCGGAGCCCAGCAGCAGCGGCTGGGCGAAGCTGGAAGTGGGAGACTGGGGAAGGATTGGCTTGGGCCCGCCCGGCCCCTGCACCTGAACTGGGGCCTGGACGAAGGCGGAGATCATCCCCGTTCGGCCGTTCACCGGGAAAACCTGGCAGAGCAGCGGTGAGGAAGACAGCGAGTGAGGTGGAGAAGCTGAGGCGGGAGGCGATGGGGGGGTGTCGGGAGTTGGGGGAGGGTCGTCCTTCTCCTCTGGAAGCGTCTGCAGAAGTGGTGGCAGAGGCTGCGTGGAAGTTTCTGACAGCTCGGTGTTGGGCAGAGGAAGGCTGAGGCTGTCAGCGGTGTGGCGGATGACACTGGTGGCCATCGCTCTGCTGGGCGGAGCCACACAGGTTGACTCTGAGTGAGGTGCAAGTGCTGAGGTCTCTGAAGTGACGGCATGGGGGTCACTGTGAAGGGCGGGGGAGGGTAAGTGTGGTTTGGAGGCGATGGTGAGGATGGGGGTTGCAGAGGCCTCGGCGAAGCTTGGACTTTGAGGCGGAGTTATACACTGAGAGAGAAAGCAGGTGTTAGACAGACGGATCCCAAATGCTACGAATTCATTCACAGAAGAAAATTACTTAAAACAAATTAAGTAGTTAACTAAATAATGAAAAACCTAGAAAGAATTTTTTGTGTTACATTTTTATAAATATGGTAACGATGTGTCTGATGAGGTCATTTAGTCATGCGTGTGCATTTAACATTTTCTAACGTTCTGACTGTATTGGTTCTTACCAGCGAGGAGAGGGCGATCAGGTCTTTTGGTGTATCTGTGCCCTCCGAGTGGAGTTGGATAGAGTCACAGGAGTCAGAGGTGGGCGTCAGTGGGCGGGGCTTGTGCGACCTTTGACCCCAGAAGCTCATGCTGACGAGCGCTTCGGCAGCCTCCAGGTCATGGTACTCGACGTACGACTTCTGCTCCATGGCTGCTGCTGTCTGTCTGTCCACACGGCTGACCTGAGAACAGTCGAGAGGTCAAAGGTCAGTTTTAAAAGACTTTAGCATTTCTCGTCACTTTAATCGGATTATTTTCTGTGATTTTAAAGCAAAAATCAGCTCAGAAGCGCAGAATTACGACCAAATGGCGCTGGTGGCCCGGAGAGTGGGGAGCCCGGGTTCGAGTTCGACCCGTGGCTCTTTGCCGCATGTCTGTCTCTGCCCCATTTTTTGTTTTGGGGCGATCGTGGCTCAAGAGTTAGGAGTTCGCCTTGTAATCGGAAGGTTGCAGGTTCGAGCCCCGGCTCGGACAGTCTCGGTCGTTGTGTCCTTGGGCAAGACACTTCACCCGTTGCCTACTGGTGGTGGTCAGAGGGCCCGGTGGCGCCAGTGTCCGGCAGCCTCGCCTCTGTCAGTGCGCCCCAGGGTGGCTGTGGCTACAATGTAGCTTGCCATCACCAGTGTGTGAATGTGTGTGTGAATGGGTGGATGACTGGATATGTAAAGCGCTTTGGGGTCCTTAGGGACTAGTAAAGCGCTATATAAATACAGGCCATTTACCATTTTGAATGCTGCTGGAGCCTCTGCTGGATGTTAGAGGTACTGCAGTTTTTGGCACATTCAGCTACACTCTACCCTAAAAGCTAGAGCCTGAGTGTGTTTAAACCTGATTCAAAATATAAAAGTAAAAATTTAAAACACAGGAAACATGAACAAAGTTCCCAGACGTTTGTTAGGTTGTTATTTATGAGTCTCTGCAGCAATATTATGATGATGGAGTAAAAGTAACCTTATTTTATTATCACAAGTCAAGGATCATTTGATTACACTCCGCCCACCTCCGCATGGATCAATAGCTGGTTGCTATTCGTTTCTTAAGTGATGACGTATGAACCCTGCTTCCGGGTTCAAACTGCTGTGTGTTTATTAAGCTGTTGTCTTTTTAACATATTTTAATGTTTTGTATCTTGTTCTATTTAATATGAACAAGACCCAAAAATGGTCAGTAATCACTGTCGGTCTCTGGGTTTTTATTACCACTGTAGCAACTTTTAAACATGGAAGCTAGCGAGCTAACTCCCTGCTAACTTCAAACTCCGTTAAACTTCATAAATTCAGTTTTCATGGATGCCCGGATGTTAAATGTAATTGTTACACCTGGTAAAGAAACCACACTGACCATTTTATTGAACATGAAAGAATTTAGACAGTTTTTAACTCTCAGTTATGCCACAGTGTTCATTTGACTTTGGGACCTGAAGCAAAGTTTGGACCCGGAAATGGCTAATAACATCAGACTTAAAGACTGAATTTGGTGGGAGTTTCCAAACATATGTTGCCAACAGGGAAGTTGCAGAGTGTCCTCTCGTGGACAAGTAATCGTTTCTCCCGTGTCTTCCTTACTTTGATTTATTTTTCGGCTGTTATACATTCTGATAATGATATATTGGGAAATAGCCAATATCAGCTTCACAGGTATATCAGTCATGCTCCAATCAAAGCCCACTTTCATCTGACTGGACTGCTTCTGGAAACCTAAAGAGGGGCATGGGTAGAGACATGGGCAGAGGGTAGTTCAGCCACAACCAGCTGCTTCTTCTGGTCTCATCGAAGTTTCTGTTGGGCTTTAGCTACACAGGCAACTTCTGGAAGCTAATTGAGGGTGATGGCAAGCAGGCAGTGGACCGTCTTCTTTCTCCCATATGACTTAAACGCACTGTTAGTGCTCACTATCCTATAAACTGTTGAGCGTCTGCCTCACAGCCCAGCTTCTTTTTCTTTCTTTCTTCCTCTTACTCCACGGATAAAGCCAAACACCTCCCATCTAATGACCAATGATGTCACAGTTTTCCCACCTCCGGCTGAGCTGCATCTACCACATCAGGAAATAAATTAATTAATTAAAGGGGCGAGAACTGTAGATGGGAGGTGACTCGGGGACAAAGGGCTCCTGGCTGCTTGGCTGGCATCTGCTTAGCAGCACGTACAGGATGGGAGGAAGAGGGGGAGGAGGGCAAGCGAGGGGCGAGAGATAACGATGTAAACAGAGAGAACAGGCGGAGGGGGGGGGGGATATAGTGGGTACACCCAACCTCTCACCCTGCCTGACGGGGAACCTCACTGCACCCAGAATAGATTGCGGGAGGTGCTAACAAAAATAGGAGAAAAAAACAAAACAAAACAAAAAACCCCCATCATGAACAAGCCCCGCCCACTCCTCCTCCCACACTGACATGAACCAACTCTCCCTGTGAGAGAGAGAGATAGAGAGAGGAAGCTCCTGACAGGAAGTATAGTTGGACAAAACAATCCGTTTCAACACAAACACACACAGACCCCGCACTCTGATTCCCCACGACCACAAAAACACACCACACCTATTGACAGAGAAACAACAAGGTTTACTCATAAATGAACGCCGCTCGCTGCCTTTAATGTGCTAATAATCAACTGGGCTCCACGATTAATAACACCTGTTCCCCGACACACTCACACCTGATTGAGAAGCTTGGGATGCATTTATTGCTCCAGACACACTTTCTGTTTTTAATTCTGAGATCTTTTTTTCTGCGTGACTCGGATTGATTCCTGGTGTGTTGTCAGGTTTCTCTTCCTCTGCATTTTCTTTGTGTTCAGTGCAGATTTCTGGGATGAAACTGAGGCTGAGTCTGATTCACACAGTCAAATCGCAGGAAAATCAGAGACGCCACATTAGGATTTATTTTATGGAAAATAACTTTAACTGGTTTTTAGAACAAAAACACACAGAATTTTACACGTCAGCTTCAGGTGCAAATATTTGCTTTACACTGTTTAAACAGGTAAAACATGCACTCATGAAAACGTGATTATTTTAAATCAGCAGTAATGAAGCAGGCGTTTCCTATTAGAGCCAAATGCAAATCAAAATGAATGTAAATGATTTTAACATTTTATTGAGTCAGTGACAGTGAAACCGATCTTTAATTACTACAGTGAGCTCAGACCAAAGAATCTAAATTCATGAGAGTCATCAAATTAATAATAGATTATTTTGCTCAACAGGTTTACAATTAACGGATTAATTGTTTAGTCAAACCAAAGAAAATATCATCTGATCATTGTCAAAATAATTAATTTACAGTCACATTAAGAGGATGAAAATCAATTTAACTGTTTAGCCAAAATATTAAAGGAAATGAAAAATTTGCATGATCAACATCAAAATAATCAAATTAATGTCATGTTTAATAAAGAAAAACAAACTGGCACACGAGAGACTGAAACACACTTGCAAAAACAAACTTAGACAAAAAAAAATGTACTAAAAAATTTAAAATCGGATTAATCAATTAATCTGTGTTAGAGAACAGTGAGAACATGCCAGGTGAAACTCAAACTACTGGCTTCACTGTCACAAGCCAAAGAAACAAACTGAACACAACGACGCTGAGAGCCGCTCGAAAATATCAAAATCAATCAAATCAGTCAATCCTGTCCGGCTAATTAATCGACGACACGGAACCGAAAGCATCAACTGTACCAAAACAAAGAAAACATCTGTAAAGTTTCTGCAGCGGTGAGCGATGCACTGCAGGGATGCAACTGTTGGTACTGCTCACGCGCGCGCGCACACACAGGAGTGACTGGGTTCACTGTGACCTCAGATAAACCAGCAGACAGCGCCAACACAGCCCAGCCGAGCCGAGCCGAAACAACCCGACCGGGGCTGCAGAACCGCTCCGTCCCCGGACCCCGAACCCGGAGGTTCTGGAGCCCCGGGCGGTACCGCACAGTTCTAACATTCCAAGTTTCTGGAAACTGACCTGACAGCAGCGAGGCTGAGTTGACGAAGAGAAAGAGCAGACGGAGGAGTGGAGAAAGGGTCGGCGGCAACTCCGTGTACAGCTACTGGAGCTTCAGTCGGAGCGCTGAGCCGCTGCCAGCAGACTGGCTTCAGCTGAGAGCACCGGAAAAAAAACAAAAAACACAGAAACGAAATTCAGAGCGGTCTGGCGGGTGGTAACACGCAGCCAATCAAAGTCAAAGGTGTAGCGGGCCGCGGCCAATCACGGGCGAGGCGGTGCGTGATCGCTACGTGAGCGTCACGCGATTGGCCCGCGGCGGGGTGCGTGGCTGTCGGGGGGCGTGGCCGCGGAGTCAGCGGTGTCAGAGTAAACCCGGTGAACCCAGCGGCGCGCTCGAACTGGGGGAAAGGTTGGGAGGCGCGAGGCGGGACCGCGGGGACGCGCGCGACAGGCATGTAAACTGCAGATGGAGTGAAAAAGGAACAAAAAAGGACAGGTGAAAGCAGGTAAAACCGAGGAAAACACACTGCAGACACACGGCCACACCAGAAACACCGCGTCACCGGCATGTTTTTAAACGTTTACGGTTAAAATCATGGTAAAACGTTAGTAAATACACTGAGTGTGGAGCGTGTTGACTGTCTCAGCCTCTCTAAATATGGAGTATCATTAAGAAATACCTGTTTATTCACACTCATTTACCTAAAATACAACAGTTATGGTGCATTTACACTATTCTATATTTAACTGAAAACTCAGAATCTTATTTTTGAGTGTTTTTAATGAGGTCTTTTCTGTCAAACACAGGCACATTTACTTTCACATGTTTTCTATTAGGAATTAATTTGTGTATATACATACATATTCTTTGAATCGTGATCATGTAAAACAGAAATAGATTTTAAAAATGCTTTCTTATGATTTAATGTCAGAAATGAGACACACTGCTAAGACAAAAAAATAATTTTACTGGTGACATGATAGAAACAGCTTGACATTACTGACATGTTGCTGTCAATACAGAAAGGATTAGACACAGGTGTATTTCTGGAGAAAAAAATTTAAATTTTGGGTTTGTGGAAAAGTTGAAGCTTTAGTGGCTGAAATGACAAATGCATGTGAACATAATCTTAAAAAGTGAAAAACACTGACGACGTGAGCAGATTTTTCTTCTTTAGTGAAGCTGGTGTGGCGTGGCTGTGATGTGCTCACTGTTTCATGCTGCAGCAGGGACATGTAAACACTTTCTCTTCACTGCAGAGCTGAAACTACACAATCTCGTCTTCTTCTCCCTCCTCTTCCTCACGTGCGCGCGGAGCCTCAGACATGTGCACGTTAAATTCACAGAAACGAGACAAAGAAACAAAGCGGCGGCTCTGGAGGCCTCACCATCGTCTCTTATTGTCTTCTTCCTGTAACATTTCTCTCCTCGCTCTCGTGAGCCCTCCTCCTCGCCCCCTCCCCGCAGGGCTGATGAACCCGGGGACTCCTATGCGGCGAGGTTGTAAACAGCCTCTCCAATAAAGAATTTCAGGGCGGGGCTAAAAGGCAGCACCCACTGCCTCCTCTTCCTCCCTCCTTTGTTGTCGCTGCAGGTTAACCCTTTAAGCAGCCGCATCATTATCATCACCGCAGTCGTCATCGTTCTGACACGTGTGGTGGAAGTGATGACATCCTGTCTAAGTCAGACAAAGATGCACCTTCAGCTTCACCTGCTGCCTCACAGCACCTTCAGGTCGGCGGTGGCGGCTCAAACACATCCTGGATGTCAGAGAAGCTGCAGAGATGAAAGTGGAACAGAGGCAGCAGGCCGGGGTGATGTGAGTTCATTTTCAACTCCAAGTTCAGTGAGGTTGTGAAGTAAAAAAAGAGAAAAAAGGGGGAAGGAGGGGGGAGAAAAACACAGGCGGGCGATCCGTCCATAAAAAACGGTTTCCAGGCAGAAAACAGTCGCAGGCTTGTGCAGTAGGAGGCTGAGCTCAGCTGTTTGCAGCATGAAGTCAGAGTGCAGAAACCACAGCGCGCGCTCAGTGAGCCATGTCCCAGCTCTGCAGCAGGAAACTCACCTGGACCTCACCTGAACCTCAGCGCTAAGCCTAGAGACACAAGTCTAGAGACACAAAGGAGAATCTGTCTTCAGGGTGACGGCACCCTCAAACCTCCTCAAATTTAAAAACTCTCCAAACTCAAGAGAGGAGGTACAGAGGTAGAGGTGCAGAGATTTTCAAGTATTCAAGGACACGTTTTCACTTTACTGATTATAATTCATAGAAACACTGAGAGTCTGAATCATGACATCACACACATGTAATAAATCTTTGCATTTTTAGTGACCATGGTTCACTAAAGTGAGTCAGTCCTATGTTAAAATTTTACAGCAGAAATAAACATGTTTACAGCCTGATACACCAACTGTTTAGTCTCTGTAAGTAATTTCCTTCTTCATAAAACTGCCGTTAAACTTTAGTTACAGAATAAAGAGAAAGCAAAAGAGAGGAATAAGCAAAAAAAGGGTATCACTATATACAGGTGGCACAGTTTTATATACTGAAGACAAAGGAGACCAACAGTTTATCTTCATATCAGAAGTCAGAGACAAATATCACAATTGGCTTCAGTTTGCATTATTAGGGAAGTGGCTTCTTTGACTGACAGGTGGCACGTAGCTGCTAGCTGTCTGCCATCTTCACCCTGAACTGGACCTCGGGACCGTGTTTGTGCTGTTGGAGTGTTTTAAAGCATTTTTCCTGACATTAAAAATGCTCCATGTCATTGGTCATTTTTAATGACCTGGCTGCTGTGAGGTTGCTGTACTAACAAACCGTCTGAGCAGTAAAATTCTAGGATTTCATCTCTAAAGTGATGTCCTGTAAACACAAGACTTTTCTGCAACAATAAAGAGTAACATGAATACAAGTATAATGTTCTTACAACAGAAATGTAAAGTACTTTGTTTTCACATACCTGTGAAGAGAGTAAAGTTTTTTTTAATATATAAAATCTTTTCTAGAAGCAACTCTGAACATGTGAACCTTCTGGAGTGAAAATTTGCGATAACGATATAACTGATGATATAATTGACACTAGACAAAATACTTTACAGCTCCACAACTTTATTAGTGCAAAAAAAAAAGAAAATCAATGTATTTTCACTTAAACAAGCAGCTGTTTTTTTTATGTGCATTAAAGTTATATAAAAATGTAACAGTGCAAATACAAATTCCTTGCTGACAGTTTAACCAAAAGGCATTTCCAGTGGAAATTGGCCAACATATCCTCGGCATAAAAACATAGAAACAGCTTGACATCACTGACATGTTGCTGTCAATACAGAAAGGATTAGACGCACGTGTATTTCTGGAGAAAAAAAATAAAATTTGGGTTTTGTGGAAAAGTTGAAGCTTTAGTGGCTGAAATGACAAATGCATGTGAACATAATCTTAAAAAGTGAAAAACACTGATGACGTGAGCAGATTTTAGCTGCTTTTTATGTGCATTAAAGTCATATAAAAATTTAACAGTGCAAATGCAAATTCCTTGCTGACAGTTTAACCAAAAGGCATTTCCAGTGGAAATTGGCCGACATATCCTCGGCATAACCATGTAAAATATCCACAAATAGAGCCGTAATGCTCTGACAATCCATCAAGCGGTGCGGGTTCGTAGCAAAGTCGTACTAAAGCATTTGACAGATTTTTGAGCGCCGTGTACGACATAAAATTGTTTCGAGGTCAGTAAACACAACCAGAATTCATACATAGGGCACACGGGATTATAAGGGGCGCTGTCGATTTTCAGAAAAATCAAAGGATTGATTTTAAGTGTGCCGTATTTTCCAAAGAACACGGTAATAACGACGGCCCGCTAGCATGCTCTACCAAAAATAGTGCTTTGTTGTGTATCTGACGGACGAAAGCTAAACCAGTTCCACACCACTGAAGTTGCACCATTTTTACAAACCAATTCTTCAGTTTCATTCAACGATCCGCTTTCGCCCTTCTCATTCTCCGTCGCCGCCATGCTTTTTCCGCCATGTGCGTATGAAAACAAAGGCACTGCGCATGCGCGTTTTGCCCATATTCTATCGCGATATTTCATTTTCTTATCGTTGCCCAACATTACACCGCTATTACCGTGAACAGTATGATATGGCCCAGCCCTAGACTCAGTTTCCATGTCGGTTACAGTTTGTGAACAGCAGGTAGAAATCCTCGGCTCCACGGGAGCAGGGGTGCACATTACTGCAAGGTCAAAGGTCATTCCTCCTCCCAGACTTCCAAGAATTACAGCCCCCCATGGCAATGTTCCTACAGTCTTTAATGGGCGTCCACTGCCCGGCTCAGGTGTGTCAGACTGTTTGTGTTCGCACATGAGCTGACCTCCAACCAAACCTGACCCAAACAAACCAAGCTCAGCGGGTTTCGTCTGGTTTATTTAACCACTGACAGCTGCTCATAGGTTAGGATAGTTAGTTTAAGGCTGGAGATCCACTTGACTCACACAGTGATGAGTTTAAAGAGCTTTGATGAAAAACTAAAACTACAACTCTGAGACCAACAAAACAGCAGCAGGGTTTGTGTTCAGCCACTGCGAGCAGGTGAATGCTGACTACAAGAAGGTCAACACAGTCAGTGTTCAGCCCACTGCATCTGTTGCAGACGAGCTTAACAACTTCTATGCTCGTTTTGACGCAGACAACAGAGAGCAGATCCTCTACCCTCAGGAGGACAGTGAGGCTGCAACTTTAACTCTGAAAACAGAAGCTGTGAGATGGACCTTTAAAAAGGTAAATCCTCACAAAGCTCCAGGACCAGACGGCATCCCAGGCCGACTACTCAGAGTGTGTGCAAACGAGCTGGCAGAGGTGTTCACCAACATCTTCAACCTCTCCCTGAGGCAGTCAGTGGTCCCCACGTCCCTCAAAGCATCCACCATCATTCCCGTTCCCAAAAAATCAGTGGTCTCCTGTCTGAATGACTACCGTCCTGTTGCACTGACATCCGTCATCATGAAGTGCCTGGAGCGGCTGGTCAAAGGTCACATCTGCTCCTCCCTCCCTGACACACTGGACCCTCTTCAGTTTGCCTATCGGACAAACAGAGCCACAGAGGATGCCATCGCCCTGGCAACGCACACCACCCTCACTCACCTGGAGAAAGGGAACACATATGCAAGGATGCTCTTCATCGACTACAGCTCGGCATTTAACACCATCATCCCCTTGAAACTTGCCACGAAGCTCGTCGACCTTGGGCTGGGAACACCGATCTGCAGATAGATTCTAAACTTCCTCACAAACAGGCCCCAAGTGGTGAGAGTTGGTAAGCACACGTCCTCATCACTCATCCTAAACACAGGTACGCCACAGGGTTGTGTGCTTAGCCCCCTCCTATATTTCCTGTTCACACACGACTGTGTTGCTAAACACGACTCCAACAACATCATCAAGTTTGCGGATGACACAACCATCATAGGCCTCATCACAGACAACGATGAGACGGCCTATAGAGAGGAGGTGATGGTACTGTACAAGTGGTGTCTGGAAAATAACCTGACTCTCAACATCAGCAAAACTAGAGAGATGATAGTGGACTACCGGAAACGACCAGTCAGAGAACACCAGCCCAGCCACATCAACGGTGTCAAGGTCGAAAGGGTCAGCAGCTTCAAATTCCTTGGAGTCAACATCACTGGGGACTTCTCCTGGACCCTTCACACAGACACTGCTATCAGGAAAGCTTGCCAGCGGTTTTACTTCCTGAGGAGGCTGAGGAAGTTTAGCATGAATGCCAACATCACCTCAAATTTTTACAGGTGTGCAATTGAGAGCTTGCTGACGAGCTGCATCACAGTTTGGTACGGAAGCTGCTCTGCCAGCAGCCGTGAAGGCAGCAGAGCACATCACTGGTACGAGGCTTCCTGCCATTCAGGACATTTATCTCCAGCGATGCCTCCGTAAAGCACACAGCATCATCAAGGACCACAGCCACCCAGCACATCAGCTGTTCTCCTTGTTACCATCTGGCAGACGTTACAGGAGCCTGTCTGCTCGGACTACAAGACTTAAAAACAGTTTTTACCACCAAGCCATACGACACCTCAACCACAACACTTAAACACACACAACACAGCACTCAGAAGCTACCCTGCAGCTTCATGAGTACTCTGTTTAATCTGTACTGGTCACTTCACTTTATTGTTATTGATATTTATATTTCTGCTGCTCATTCCTGTGCAATATCCCATCTGCCCTCCCGTCATATTTCTTTTCAAGATTTTCTTATTTAATCACTAGTGTACATATATTTATATTTATAGATACATATATATTTAGTCATCTTTTCTCTTTTACCATGTCTCTCTAATATTTTGCTCCTTACTATTTTTCTATTTTTTATTATTATTTTATTTTATTTTATTTTATTATATTTTCTCCTACTGTATCATGCTGCTGAGTGACTGCTGCTTGTCAAACACATTTCATTGCAATGTTGACCCTGTGCTAACTTGCATATGACAAATAAAACTGAAAACTGAAACTGAATGCTGCTGAAGGTGACTGCCTGCAGCAGAAAACGGCTCCAAGTTTATTTCTAAGGTTAGTTCTGAGCCCGTTCCTGAGTTAAGCTCCTGACCAGTGACCAGTGTTGGCGTGCCGTCAGCTGACGTGGTCTCTGTCACACATTAAAGTGAACTGATTAAAGTTGTTTCTTTACTTTTCCAACACACCTGGCCTCCTCTGACTGGCTGTGGCTGCTCTGATTGGTCAGAACCGCCTCAGTATACAGGGAGTGCAGAATTATTAGGCAAATGAGTATTTTGTCCACATCATCCTCTTCATGCATGTTGTCTTACTCCAAGCTGTATAGGCTCGAAAGCCTACTACCAATTAAGCATATTAGGTGATGTGCATCTCTGTAATGAGAAGGGGTGTGGTCTAATGACATCAACACCCTATATCAGGTGTGCATAATTATTAGGCAACGTCCTTTCCTTTGGCAAAATGGGTCAAAAGAAGGACTTGACAGGCTCAGAAAAGTCAAAAATAGTGAGATATCTTGCAGAGGGATGCAGCAGTCTCAAAATTGCAAAGCTTCTGAAGTGTGATCATCGAACAATCAAGCGTTTCATTCAAAATAGTCAACAGGGTCGCAAGAAGCGTGTGGAAAAACCAAGGCGCCAAATAACTGCCCATGAACTGAGAAAAGTCAAGCGTGCAGCTGCCAAGATGCCACTTGCCACCAGTTTGGCCATATTTCAGAGCTGCAACATCACTGGAGTGCCCAAAAGCACAAGGAGTGCAATACTCAGAGACATGGCCAAGGTAAGAAAGGCTGAAAGACGACCACCACTGAACAAGACACACAAGCTGAAACGTCAAGACTGGGCCAAGAAATATCTCAAGACTGGTTTTTCTAAGGTTTTATGGACTGATGAAATGAGAGCGAGTCTTGATGGGCCAGATGGATGGGCCCGTGGCTGGATTGGTAAAGGGCAGAGAGCTCCAGTCCGACTCAGACGCCAGCAAGGTGGAGGGGGAGTACTGGTTTGGGCTGGTATCATCAAAGATGAGCTTGTGGGGCCTTTTCGGGTTGAGGATGGAGTCAAGCTCAACTCCCAATCCTACTGCCAGTTTTTGGAAGACACCTTCTTCAAGCAGTGGTACAGGAAGAAGTCTGCATCCTTCAAGAAAAACATGATTTTCATGCAGGACAATGCTCCATCACACGCGTCCAAGTACTCCACAGCGTGGCTGGCAAGAAAGGGTATAAAAGAAGAAAAACTAATGACATGGCCTCCTTGTTCACCTGATCTGAACCCCATTGAGAACCTGTGGTCCATCATCAAATGTGAGATTTACAAGGAGGGAAAACAGTACACCTCTCTGAACAGTGTCTGGGAGGCTGTGGTTGCTGCTGCACGCAATGTTGATGGTGAACAGATCAAAACACTGACAGAATCCATGGATGGCAGGCTTTTGAGTGTCCTTGCAAAGAAAGGTGGCTATATTGGTCGCTGATTTGTTTTTGTTTGGTTTTTGAATGTCAGAAATGTATATTTGTGAATGTGGAGATGTTATATTGGTTTCAATGGTAAAAATAAAAAATTGAAATGGGTATATATTTGTTTTTTGTTAAGTTGCCTAATAATTATGCACAGTAATAGTCACCTGCACACACAGATATCCCCCTAAAATAGCTAAAACTAAAAACTACTTCCAGAAACATTCAGCTTTGATATTAATGAGTTTTTTGGGTTCATTGAGAACATGGTTGTTGTTCAATAATAAAATTATTCCTCACAAATACAACTTGCCTAATAATTCTGCACTCCCTGTAGTTTTGCAGTAGTCTGAAACACGTCTGCAGGTTTCAGTTGTGCAGTCAGACCAGCTGACCTCATCGACCAGCGACACACCCAGCCCTATTAAACATGTGTGAGGGAGAGGAAGGAGGGGGTGAGGGGGTGGGTGGGGTCACTCAAATGTAGGTCAAACTCCATCCGTCATCCTGTACAAGGCGGGCGGCGCACCAAACGCCCTCAACACATACACTGTACAAATGTTTTCTTTTTCTGTGGTGCTGCAGAGGGGGAAACAGAGGCTCAGAGCAGGGGCCGGACCGAGGGCTCTCAGAGACCCCTGTTTTCCTTCCCTCCTTCTCTTACTTTGTTTCCTTCTCCTGGCCTTCTTCACTTCGTCCTCCACGGTCAGTTCATCAGTTTTTATTTTTTTGCTTTAGCTGAGTCAGTTGATTCCAGGCCAGTGTAAACAAACATTTCCTGTGTCGCTCATTTCCTGTTTGGCCACTTTAATGACGCCTGGTGGATGGTCCTGGTGTGTGACAGAGGGAACAGCAGAGCAGACATCAAACTGCAGACGCATCATCACAACAACGCTCACAAGAACCGGGTTTAATCCTCAGAACTTTACACTGAACTTAAATGTTTTCATATTTGAAGCTCCAACTGTGATTAAAATAGGAATAAAGACAGAAACGAGGGAATCAGATGGACAAAAACAACCCCTCTGATTCTGTTTTTACAGTTTAAGTTTTGAAATGAAACTGTATTTCCTGTTTTCCTCTCAGACGTGCTTTAGTCTTTATGCAGCAGCATTAAGTTTTGTTTTTTTTTTGTCGGGATTAAAACTGAGGATAGAGTCTGAGCTTCAGAGCAAATCAAAAATACATCAAACCTTTAAGGCTTTAAGGAAGAAATTTCATTTATCTACGTTTTAATACGGACAGGTAAAAACATTCCACAGAATATGAGTGTTTGTATTTGTTCTTGTGTCACTTTCAGTTTTGGGTCTGAATATTTGAGTTTCTGCTACATTAAAAAAAAAGTGTTTCAAGCTTCTTTCTCTGACAGTTTGTGATGAAGTTTTGGTTTAATCTCTGCGTCCAGCAGAATAGAATCAAAGTCTGTGACTCTGAAGAAGAACCTGAATTTCTTCTTTGATTTCAGTCTTTTTTTAAACAATGTTTTTAAAATATGCGACACAAACATTAAGTTTTTCTTGGTTTTAATTTAATCTGATTTAAATTCTTTACAGCAAACAGACATTTTCCTTTTTTTCTGAACAAAATTTAAATCTGCACTTTACTGAAATAAACCCTGAAATTATTCATTTCTTTGGAGCACCAGAATGAAAGAAAAAATCTTTGAATTTCTTTGAAGTCAGTGGTTTTTAAATAAAATCTTCTCATTTAAATCTGACACACAGACGTTTAAGGTCAACTGGTTTTTGTTTGGAAATCAGTATCAATAATTCAGAAAAAAAGATGTTTGTAGTTTTGAGAAGAATCTTTTCCTGATTAAAAAATAATAATTCTACTTTTGGGGAAATTAACGAAATATGGACGGTATATTCTGACCTGCAGTCTGATTTATTAGTTTATCGATCACTGATAGATCTATCCTACCTCAAGTTTTATCCTCTGAGAGTCAAACTTTCTGCTTCTGTGCAGTTCACGTTCACCAACCTTAAACACAGCAGAAACAAAGTGCAGACGTAGTCGATAAAGTTTTACTGACATGAGAACAAACAGATTATTATTTCATGAGGTAAAAATGGCTTAAAAGTCTAGGTTGAAACTCAGTCTGAGAATTTCATGTCCTCTGATTTTTAATTTCTAAGTTTGTTTAAATAGGGGTCAGATGACAGAGATCCTTTGCAAAGAGCCAAGTTTCTTTCCAGGAACTGTGGAGTGAAATCTGGACTTCTTCCAGATGTTTAGTTTGTGATGGCAGGGGAGTTGATGTGTTTAAGGTCCACGCGGAGTTGGCTCTTTGAGCGCTGAACTCACAGTTTTCAACAGGAAGTGTGGTTTTTTTGAAAGTTTTTTTTTTTTTTTTAAAGCTGCAAAAACACAAGCTAACAGTCAGCACACAGAACTGAGCCGAGAGAGCTCATCTGTTTCCTGAGGATTATTTGAATATTATTAGAGGTTAAAAAGACAGACCTGAAGCCTCTCCAGTTAAAAGATTAATGCAGTAGTCAGTTATTTAAACTACTCGTTTAGTGTGACTTCTTATTTTCTGAATCTACAGCAATGGTGATGGCACGCTGCAGGTTAGTACTTGAGTAAATGAACGATTTCAAACTCAACCGGGAAAAAACAACCTGAGACTTCTGAGGCTGAAACAACAACAACCTTGCAGTACCCAATACACTCCCATGTTAAAACTTCACAGCAGAAATAAACATGTTTACAGCCTGATACACAAATTGGTTGTTCTCTACAGAGAATTTCCCCCTTCATAACACCCATTTTAAACTTTAGCTACAGAATAAAAAGGAAGTAAAAGAATAACCAGAAGGGTGTCACTATATGCAGATTACATAATTTTACACATTGAAGAACAGAGTCTAACAGTTTGTTTGGGTTCATATCAGAAGTAAGATACAGATATCACAACCTGTTTAAATTGTATTAAGGCTTAAAGTTTGCATTATTAGGGGTGTGGCCTTTTTGACTGACCGGTGAATGACAAAACACAGGTGCCAGTAGCTGCTAGCTGTCTGCTAGCAGATACCTCAGCTAATTAGAGTCCCTGAACTGGACCTGTGGGCTATGTTTGTGCTGTTGGGGCACTTTTTAATGATCTCACTAATAACATGGATGCTGTGCAATCTCATCCAAATATGGTGAGCACTGGAAACAAAATGGCATCAAAATGAAATTTAAAAAAAAAAAAAAAAAAAAAAAAAAGACTGAGGATTGGGAAAAACCAAAAGGTGATGTGACAGAAGCGAGCTCTGTCTTATACACGATGGTTACGATCATGCGTTTAGAAAGAAACAAAGCTTCTATTTTGTCAGATGCTTGGAGCTGGTGACCAGGCTCCTTGTAGACATTTTTGTACATCGTCTGCTGCGCCAACCAATACAGGAAGTACTACTCACAAAGTACTGAAGCTGAGATGAACCAGCAGGCCTTGAATGCAGTACGATGGCGTTTATGGCACACAGAGAAATTCAATAAAACATTTACAGCTCAGAGTTCATCTGAGGACTCGATGCCAGTGTCAACCAACTGTAAGTGAATGCAACACAAAGCTTCTTTGATGGCTACTCTCTGTAGTATCACCATGGCAACCTGCCCAACACTGTAATGTTACCCTAGCAACAGCTGTGGTAAATGAAGGTGGACAAACAACTGGTGAAAACAAATGAATGAAGTTAAAAATGAAGCATGAGATGCTGATGTTACTTTATTGTATTTGATTCTACTTTCATTTTATTTTTGTTTTCTGATTAACTCAAATGACCTGCAGAG
This sequence comes from Aulonocara stuartgranti, assembly GCF_965226115.1. NCBI lineage: Eukaryota > Metazoa > Chordata > Actinopteri > Cichliformes > Cichlidae > Aulonocara > Aulonocara stuartgranti. Next base: position 26,405,401 of record NC_138951.1, read on the forward strand.
GAGAGGCCATAGCAGCAGCGACTCGATGGAGCGAGCACACCTGAAGTCAAACAGTTGGCTCAGGTTGCCTCAGACGTCTTCTAACTTGGATGTCTTTACATCGTTTTAGAAACCAGCTGCAGCACATCATCAGAGAATTGCTATCCCAGAAAGAGCTGAGGAGAGCCCCAGATGAGGGGTCACTCAGCAGCCGCGGAGCAGAAGCCAGGGGGGGGGTTGCAGTGACGCGCCCGTGAGCTCCGTCGGCAGGCAGCTGTGCCTGTGACCGAGCCCCAGGCCGAGAGGCTGACAGCACCCCACCCCCGAAGTGGCCCGAGTGAGCCCCAGGCTCCAGGCCCCGACAAGCAGCCACCAAGGAGTGAGCCGGTGTGTACCTGGACACCCATCCCCGGACACACTGTAATATCCTTTATCTATCCAGGTGAATGTCTCATTGAGATTTAAAACTTTTCCAGTGGCCATCATGGCAGCAAAAGTTACAAGACATAACAAGTAAAAAACAAATACATTTATATGTAAAAACATCATTAAGAGCGACATTAAAAACAGTCACACTGACTAGAAGAGTTATTCTCTCTTTAAAATGGACTTAAACTCCATTTTGTTCCTTCTGTAGATAATTCCAAGAAACAGGCACAGCGTATTTCAAAGTCTCTTTTCCTATGTTCTGTTTTGATTTTAAGAAAAAAAAAAAATCATTTGTATGACGTTGTGAGAGTGAAGACTATATTGGTTGTGGTTTTTACACATATAAACACAAAGATAAGTTATGAGCTAAACCTGCACAATTCAGGGGTTTATAGTAAGAAAACATTACAAAAGGTCACGTGTTGGCCACAGTTTCTTCTTCTGCAGGTGGAAACCAGAGGTGAGCAGTTCCGCTTCCTCAGGACTGACACAAGTAACAGACCAGAGTAAGACCTGAAACACTGCTTCACCTTTAACCTTTGGTTGGTCAACAGTTAGGGTTAGTACAGCTGTTTCTGCTGCTGCTGCCGCCATCTGCCCAGCAGCAGAGACAGCTGTTCACAATCATTTCAATCATTGAGGTCAAGATATATTAACACGGCGCAGACTGTACATGAAGTAAAGGTCACCCTGTGTCAGATGGAGGTCAGCTGAGGTAAATAAGTCCTTAGCTCCTCCTCTAAACTACAGCTGCCTCCACCCTTCATACTACAACCGCAAGCTGTTTTCTAGCTTCTGAAGCCAGAAGATCTCAAACTCGCCCAAAAAACATTCAGCTGCAGAGGGAGGAGGAGGAGCCACAGAATCAAGCAGCCAAAAGAAGCTCTGAGCTCAACTTTTCCACAAACATCTGGCCAGCTGCTCGGCGCTGCTGCTGTAATGGACCTCAGCAGTTTCAGTGTGTGCTACCTGTAACAGGCTGCTCTCCATTAGTGTGATTGAACATCACCTCCTGCTGGTCACTCTTAGTCAGTGCAGCACTCCTGTTCATCCATGGCACACAGGGCAGTCCCCTGGAGAGTCACACAGTCTGCTCAAATATTCAGGACAGCAAGTTTAACAACTTTAAATCTACACAATTTAAAAGCTCTTCCAGCTCCATCCACACACATGCAGAACTACACCCTCATCACATGCCACACATCCATTAGTCTTCCAGGTACTGCGTGCTCCCCGCCTGCAGATACCATTCCCAACCCAATGCTGCAACTCTCCATCAGATCCTGTTGTTCAAACTACAAATCTTTTCCTCCTTTAGAGAGATCTCTCTCCTTTTTAGGAAACGCTCTGATCAAATTTTCTTCCTATTGACAGAAAAATCTGTTTTAATGCAATTAATCAAAGACAAGAGCAGCCCTTTTAGGTTTATTAAAAATGTCTTTGGTTTAAACAAAAACACGGAGGTAGCAGAAACAGCCAAATGTCCCACAGATGCTGCAAATTCTCAGCTCTTCCTACTTCGCTGCCGTTTCCTGTGTGAAGCCCGGGTCCCGACTGAAGCCTCAGCCGTCCTGGGTGATGTCCGGGTCCTCCTTGGTGACGTCCGGGTGTTGAGTGAAGCCTGGGCCTCGGGTGAAGCCCCGGCGGTCTCAGCCGAAGCCCCGGCATTGGCCTTGCTCTTCCCTCTGTACAGTCTGGTGTCAAAGATCCTCCTCTCCACACTCAGGACCTCCTCATAGAGGCAAAACGGCTTCACGTCCAACATGAAGGCGAAAAGCTGCAGCAGCCAGATGAAGGAGCGTGGCAGCGTTGCCTCCACCTCCTTGTAATGACTGTTGTAGCACCTGCAGGAGGAGGCAAGATTTAAGTGTCAATGCATCGTCATGGGAACGTTTGAACAGATGAGGGGAAATTTGGCATTATGATGTGGGATCAGTTTGTTGTCGGGCCTAGTCACAAGTTTGAGGTCTTCCAGGAGATCTCATTCAGCAAATCAGTTTAAAACCCACTAATGAGCATCGAAGGAATCGAAGGAGCTTGGAAAGAAAAGCATCTGGACTTCTTTAAGTTTCTTGAAGACGTTTCGTTCTCATCTGAGAAGCATCTTCAGTTCTAAGAGCAATTGTTGATTCCCCAAGAGAAAGGATGCCCCAAATGTCTACATTTTGGACAGAGAATGTCTTCTCTGGTTTGAAAGAGGAGTGGAAAAAAAAAGCCATCTATGGTCGTGTCCAAATTCATGGGCTGCATCCTCCTGAGGACCCAGCCTTCACGATCTACGTGGGCCGGGTCCTCAGAAGGTTGGGTAGGCCGGAAGTAAACAGCTGGGGAAATTGGATGGTCTAGCCTTCTGATTAGCGTCACCGCTGTCTCGGTGGAGTTTAATAAACTCAGCCGTCTGCTCCTTGCTGTCTAAAATATAACAGGACACTGGCGTAAACTCTCAACCGTCTCACACTTCTGTTTAATCAGTTTTCTGTTTGACGTTTATTCAGCTGTGTGAAGATCCCGGAGGAACCCACCCGGGGGATTAATAAAGTTTTATTTTATCTAATAACTTTAATCTCAGCCAAACCGATTTACTCACAAACAAATAAAACACTGAAAAAAGCCCAACAATAACATTTTTAGGTTGTCTAAGTGACTTATATATTACGTTTAACCTGAGTAGCGAAACTCTGCGGTGATCTGAAAATGATGTGCCGGGAGTTGTGCTGTTCTCGGCGGCTTCAGTGACCCTCGAGCTCCCGGCTTCCTATCGAGCTGGTGGGTAGCAGATGCTCCGAAAACGTTGAAGCACTTTTGCAAATATGCAATATCTTGATAAACCGAGCAAATATTTGATGTTTACATAAGTACTTTCTCGCCTGAAAATATGTTAAAAGTTCATTTTGTGACCCAGAAAGATTAGTACGAGTAATTTTAAAACTTAGTAGCGGCCGCCATTGTTGGAAACTGGAGTTTGGCTGGGCCGCGCTATGAATTCTGGGATATGGTAGGCCACGAAGGACACACCCGACCCATCCTTCAAATTCGGGAAAAGGAGGACACATTTGTCGGCTGCTTTCGGAGGAGTCTACGAATTTGGACAGCCTTCGGCGCGTCGCTGTGACATAATCGGTCTACAAATGCGGCCTCGGGAGGATGCAGCCCATGAATTTGGACACGACCTATGTCTACTGTGAAAACCATCTTTAAACAGAGGGCGGGGCTTATGACACCAACTGTCTGCCATCTATAATCCAGTTTTGAGATCCTTCCCAGACACTGACATCCGGGGCCATTTGACTTCAGTAAGAACTGAAGAAGCTTCCCAAGAAATTTAAAGTCCAGACGCTTTTCTAAGCTCCTTAGACTATGATGACTTGGATGACCGAAACCCTTCACAGACATGAGGTAAGAAGCGTCATTCTGTAAGCGATCGAACCCAGCGTCCAGTCTGTGAGGCAACATCAGTCCAACCTTCATGACATACAGAACACCAGTACATCTCCATATATCACCGCTTTGTCATCACCCTGAGGGGGAAACTTCAACCAGCCAGTGAACGTCATAGAGCTCACAACTCCTAACCATCACATTACTCCACCACGCTTGGCAGGTAACTTCCTCCTCCACCCAATTTTTTTCTTCCTGACACTTCACACTAAGATTCTTTGTTCATGCATCGCTATTTTCAGTCCTCTGTCATCAGCTCAGTTTAAAATGACTAAAGCCTTAAACGACCAAATAGACTCACCAGAACTTCTGTCCTCTGAGAACAACTTGTCAAAAGATCTCAAGCCAAGATGTGTACTACTCCCTTTACTGGCCATTCTCCAAGGTTTAAAACTATAAATCTCAATTTTTTACTGAATTATTTCATAAAGCTGACTGCTGATGACCAGCGATCTACAAGCGCTGATGTTTATGTCGTGCAATCTTCTATTTTTGCTCTATACAAGCAGCAGTACACTCTTAAGTGTGAAATCTTCACTTTCCTCTTTGGAAGTTTCTCTCTTTGAGGCAAGTTTCTGGAGAAAATATTCCTCTTTGGTCATTTTGAGATTTTTGTGCATTTTGATATTTCAACCTGAGACTGAAGCTGTGAGTGACTCACAAGCAGCGTCTGAGCGCCGGGTGCCAGTACATGTCGTTCAGCGGAGTCAGGAAGTCGTATCTACGGGTCACGACCTCGTCGAGCTTCATGTGGTGCAGACTGGGACCGTCTGATTCCTCCTCGTCCCCCCAGCAGAATATGAAGCTCGATGGTCCTACGTCCTGGAGCCCCGATGGACAGGAAGCCAGCTTCTCGAAACACAGCTGGACCTGCTCTGCAATTCCTGCACAAACAACAGAGGGAGCGTGTCGCATCTCAGGATGTTTTTTCATGTGCTTCAGATTAATTTTGCAGAGAGAAATGAATATACAGGAAAGGACAGGACTTCACCTCTCTTTCACAATAAGATCAGCCAATTAAATTTCTTACTTTTTTTTTTAATCATCGAACACTTTTCTTTCTTGTTTGGGTAAATTTGTTTCTTTGACTTCCACTGCTTCCTGCAGAGAAGAAAAAAAAAAAAAAAAAGCATATCAGGAACTCTTCATCAAAAACAGAAAGCACGGGTTTAAAAAAAAAAAAAAAATCTTTTTTTTTTTTTTTTAAAGGAACACAAGCAGCTATTAAGCAGCTTCAAATGTCTCCACATCTGCAGGTGTCCGAGTCAGACACCAGAGTCAAACTCACATTATTCACATAAAAACACAAAGAAAAAAAAAAAAAAAAAAAAAAAAGAGCCCATTATTCCTTAACGTAACACACAGATTGCAAACTTCCTGTGTGCAGATACGCCAATGACGTCACGCTTTAAAATCAGGACTAAAATCTGATTTCTGCACACAGATCCACCTCAGGGGAAATACCGCTGATGTCCTACCTGGAGACATTCTGGTCTCTCCTCTCTTGAGCTCGAATCAGAGCGGCCTGCATCACTTTGTACCACCTCCTCAGGTTAAACACCTTACCTGTGGATCCACACAGAGACAGAGTCGCACACAAGCCACGTCTAGAAGGGGTCACGCTCAAAGGTCAAAAGGGCAGAAAAGTTCCAAGATCAGACATAGTTCGTCATCTGTATACAGTCATTCACAAACACGTGCAGTCAGCCATTGATTTTCAAACTGATCATGTTATCGAATAGCTCCTTACATCTGTGCCATGTTATTTTTTTAATAAATATAAACCCAACCTGAGTCCTTCTGTCGTCCAAGATCATTGGACAGATGCCTGAAAGATAGAACCAATCACAGTCAGCACACCTGGAGCCCTGCCGGAGGTCGTCTGACGGCGTGAAAGATACGTACCACTCGGTCATGTCGTCCAGGCAAAAGAACAGCTTCAGAGTGACGATGATGAGGGCAGCGGCTTGCACGTCATACCGTGGCAGGGTGGGGTGATTGTGGGGGTCAAATGTGTGGAGCGTTTGATCCATCATACCGGTGTGCTCCAACAGCCTGCAGACCCAGGGGTGGAGCTCATCTGACAGGAAACAGGCGTGTACAGGTACACTGTCAGTGTTTGTATGTAAAGAAGGTCGCCTCCAGCAGAGACCATTATCGGTCAGAACACTGAAGTAGTCGTTACCGGGCAGGTTGACATCGGACAGGTATCTGAGGCTGAGCAGCGCCGGGTGCAGCAGGGTCTGCTGACTGATTGGAGGAAAAGCAGGCAGCTGCAGGAACTGAATGAGAGTCTCGGCCTCTTTATGAACGGCGTGATGAGACGGGACCGTCTACAGAAACCAGGTGAGAGCCAAGTCACGCATCATTACCAGGGCCAGGTAATAAACAAGATGGCGGCTTTCTCACCTCAACTACAAAGATGAGGGAGTCCTTCCCCGTGACTTTCATCTCCTCGGGAAGCTGCTCATAGGCGTTCAAGTACGGGATGTGACCCTCATTCACAAGCCTGCGAAACATCACGTTCATCCAGGTGAAACACACTGGTTAAAACCCCTCAGCCACGCAAGTGCAGGTGGGTGCAAGTGGTACCTGAGCAGGTCGCTGAGCGTCAGCGCCTCACGGCTCCACACCAGAGCCAGGTAGATCAGAGACAGTGTCTTCTTCATGCTCAGCAGACTCTGGCTCCGCTTCTTCCTGGCCGACAGGTAGGTGAGGGTGTCCGAGGAGCCGGACCAAAAACCAGAATTCTCTGAGGTTAAACGAGCAGTCAACTAACGCAGGAAACCTCATCTGGTCATATGACCTGACACTGAAACTTTTACAGGAGCTTCCTGTCAGACTGAGGACGCTTCCAGCACCGTACCTGTGTTTGAGCCCGCCGTGCTTGCTGGGTTCGACTCGCCATCTGTGCAGCTGATCCCCTCGCTGGCGCTCTCCAAGTCAGAGCCCACAGCTCTCTGAGGATTTAGATTTAATTATTAAATCTCAAAAAATGAAATAAATCAAATGAAATCAATAACCAAAAAAAATAAAATAAAACTTAGTAGATGAAGTAAAACATAGAAAATCAAATAAAATGATTAAATATACAAAAAGAATACAAATTTTAAAAAAAAGTGAAATAAATAAGAAAATAAAGACAAAACTAATCAAAATTAAGGATTAAAAATACACAAATCAAATAAAAATACAAAAAAGAAATGAAAATGGATTAAAAACAAAGGTGAAACTGCCAGGAGACAGATAGATAGACAGATAGATAGACAGACAGATAGACAGATAGACAGATAGACAGATAGATAAAGCTGACAAGCAGTTTCCAGGCACCACCATAAAAACTCACCACTCTGAACTTGCAGCTCCTCACGGGGTCGTGGGTGTAGGCCTGGCGACTTTTCTGCAGGTAACACCTCCACAGAGGACACAGCACATCATCCTGAAACAGTAACACCAGTTAGGCCTCTGATTGATTGCTTTGTGGTTAACAGAGAGGAGACGGACCTTAAATTGAGGATGGACTCCAAGCGCGAGCAGAGCATCGGCCTGGTTCTTCAGGATAAACTGGAAACCCTCGCAGACCATCCACACGTGACCACGCTCTAAGACAAACAGACACGTTAAACAGGATATGACATCATCGATTTATGCTGCTGCTGATCGGACACTGACCGGCCTGCTTCTTGCGGGGTCCTCTGATGGTCGACACCCTGCTGGACAACTTTAAGAAGGACAGGTCCACCACCTCCCGGGTCCTCTGAGGACACAGTCACATGTTAGGCAACAGAATAAGGAGGTCCTCTACACGTGGGCTTAACCACCAACACCATATTGTTAAAAGAAGCATCTTAAAGCATGTTTATGGAGTTCTGAATTCCCTATATCCCCATAACATATTCATACTCATCCACCTGTGTAGTAAAAAGAGTGTCTCTGAAAGGGCACTGAAGAGACCCTGACACCTCAACCTCCAGTTACAGACCACTGTACAGGTCATAATGACGAAGATGTTTTTACCTCGATCACGTTGTGGCAGGACCTGCAGTAGAAGCGACCCTCGTCCGAAATGCCCCAGTCCACTGCTGAACACTGGGCACAGGGCACCGTGTACTCGGCCTGCACGCGCGCACACATACACAGACACACGGTAATGCTCAGGTGTTTCTGTAAATATTCTAATGAATAAATTAATCTTTCAGTCTTAAAAAAAAACAAAAAAAAACAAAAAACGTACTTCATGTTTTTATTAACTTTATATAATACTAAGTGCAATAATCCTTTCTGTCATGGTTGTATTTTTACTCAGTTGTATATAGTATTTGTATTCTATTTTTATCTTATTGTATATTTATTTTATTTTATTCTACTGTATATAGTATTTTATTTTATTCTATTCTGTACAGTTGTGTACTGTATTTATTCTTATTGTATTCTAATTTTTGCCTCATAACTTTTGCACTGTCCACTTCCTGCTGTGACAAAACAAATTTCCCACGTGTGGGACTAATAAAGGTTATCTTATCTTATCTTATATTCGTGCATTCAGCTCTTAATGAACAGCGGAGGAGAAATCAGAGCTAATGTTCACGTTCAAATGCCTTTGAAAACAAATTTATGTACAACAGCCGGTGAAACTGTACAGCAGCGCCCACGGGAAAGAAGGTCAACAATTAAACCTCCAGATCCTAAACACTTCACCCACAAAAGTCTAGACGTCATTAACAACGATTGCTAAAATAATCCGTCTATGTTTATCGGGAATATTTATTTGCGTTTTCATTTGTTAACTTTAAGGCTTCTTTGAGACTTTCTGAGTATTTCGACACACAATGTAGTTAAAATCAAATTTTAAATCAAAACTCATTAAGCGTACACAGTTCACAGGTACTGGTAGAGGAGTTTATTTTGAACATTATGGATAAACTGTCGCTGATATTACGCTAACGGATTTCAATTGAAGAGAACAGTTATTAAATGTGTGCCGATTAATTACTCAACGGCTGCGGAGTCACACAAACCTGTTAAATGTCTGAAGTTAAAGTTGGAGACTGAATGTCGTGCCAATCATCTTAAAACACTAATATTTTTAATTGAGTTTGGTAGGACCAAACTAGCTGACAACTGCGTTCACCGTAGGTTGCGTAAAATGAAACGGCCGGTTTATGAGAGCACCGGGAGACTCACCGTGTGTTCGTCATCCATCCTGAGTAGAAAACTGCAGCTTTAACACGAAACTTTGGATTTTGTCAGCACTTTGTTACAACCGCACGTGCCTCTGGTTGGAGACGCTGGGACTCTTCTTCTTCGCGCATGATTTCTGTGAGACTGAACGCCTCTCTGCTGCAACCACAGGCCAGATTACATACTTCAACTACTTCTACTCAGCTGTAAAATAAAATAAAAATGCTTTATTTAAATATTGTTGTAAGTAAAAATAATACATGTGCTATACTGTGTTAAATGTGTTTAAAATAACAAATGATAAATGTGTCTTTTATACTTTTTTTTTTTTTTTTTACATCTCCTCGTATAAATATACTAAGTATTAATTTTCTGGATGTTTCTAAATCACTTTAGTGAGAGTTTTTCTTCCTCCAGATGATGATGAGTTCCTGATGTGCTCTGTGTTTCTAAGCGGATTTGATGAGGTCAGAGGTTATAAATAGATGCCAGATGTCTCTCTGATTCTCTTATATAAGGTGACCCCCCCCCCCCCACACACACACACACACACACACACACACATACATACACACACATATACGTACAGACAGAATGATGGTTTGATTGATTTTTTATTATTGATCTAGCTGAGGCGGATCAGCTGTTATCAATCACTGTCACGGGAATGGTTTCGCGAGCTTTTTGTTGGACTCGTGTGCAAAGCTTACAACAAAACAAACACAAACGCCTGATAGATTTTCAAAATAAAACATGTGCGGGTAAACGCTTTTCTTTGTGAAACATTTCTAAAACAACTGAAGGTTTGATTATTGCTTTGCTATTAAAAGAAAAGCAAAGAGGGCTATACAACACAGACATCCCACTAAACAAAAGAAATTGATTATTTATTAATTAGAAACACATTTGTATGTATACATTACTATTTGTATTTTAAATTTAAATAGTATACTTTTATTTGTTATTTATTCATCAAGTTAATTTCATTAAATTAATTAAATGTTGTATTATATTTATTACTTTAAAATGAACTTTTTTTAAAACTTGTTTTAGTTTTAAAGTTAAGATGACAGCACTCCCCCTCCAGTCTAAAAGATTTCCATCATTAAAATTTATTGAAATATTTACTATTAGCTACCGTGCGTTTGTTTTCAACAGTATTGATTATTAATCGAATTAATACTTTTTTAATCGTACCCTTAAAATCCCTTGCTTTTACTGTGAAAGCCCTCGGGCCTACTTCCGCCCTGCTTCCTCGGCTCTCGGTAGCTTCACTCGGACGCTCTCTGACTTCCTGGTGAGTGGGGGCGTTTGTTCTGCCCGTTTCCAAACACAACAAAGACTCGAGTGGGGTGAGATTTAGTGAGGTCGGTCCAGAGATGAGCTTTAAAGCTTAAATTTGTGTCTGAGCTGCGGTTGGAGTTTAATCTGATGCTAGGACGTTGAAGCGGGCGGCGGAAGGTCTTCATTCAGTCCGCCCCGACGGTTCAACATGTGGCTGCTTTTCGCCTTTTTAGCCGCTTTCACCGCTTTAACGAAGGCCGCCGTCCCCCCGGACACGACGGAGCAGGACTTCAGTGAGTGTTTAAAACTGAATTTAATCGTAAATGTGTCCTTTGTGAGAGCCGCCTTTCCGCCGGAAAAGTTCATGTTTGAGGCAGAATGTATGGAGGACCGCTCATGTCAAACAAAAGTTTAATTCGCATAAAAATCACAGATAATTAAATAAATGGCTGAGTGCAGGATTATTCAACTGGATCATGATAGTAGTTTATTAAATGGAAAATCAAGTCAAATGAGATTAAAAGTTAACATTTTGACCAGATATTTAACTATTATAAAAAATCACAATACATGAACTTAAAAATAAAAAAGTCATAATAAGAGAAGTGTAGGGAGTTAATTGTGCCTTTTAAGAAAGAAAAAGCAAAACCAAGAATAATGCTGTGCCATAACGATGTTAGCATATGTCACTGGTTTCTAATCATGATGTCATCATTTGACAGGAAATGAGATGATAAAAAGTGCAGAGTACTGAAGTTTAATATTTTAACTTCATTTATCGTTACAAACTTTTTCCTTTTTTTTTCATAAAAGGAAAAAGTGGATGGAAAAACTTACATTTCTATTAAATATAAAGTCTGCAGCATTTCATTTGTGTTAATTATTAACTGATGTGTTGAGTTTGGTCACTTGTTGGCGTGTGGTAGAGCTGAGGTATTTCACAGGATTTTCAATGCTAACAGGCAGGTCTGCGTTTCCTCCGCAGTGTCTCTCAGAGCGATGCTGGATGACTTTGATGTGCTGCCTCTCTCCAGCCTGCAGACGCACTCCGTCCGCCGTCGTGACGTCCAGACTCAGACGCACGTGGAGAAGCTGATCAGCTTCAGCGCCCTGCAAAGGTAAGATGGCGGCGTCCGTCCATGCAGCTCTGTGCCATTTCTTTGATTTGTAAAATCTGAACATCTCCTCCTCGTGTCTACAGGCATTTCAGACTCTACTTGAGGACCAACGATGAGCTCTTCACCAGCGACTTCAGAGCCGTGGTCATCAGCGAGAACGGCCAAGAGTCGACCTACCCGGTCAACAGGCACAACTACTTCACTGGACACGTCATCGGTAAACTATTTAAGCAGAGCCTTTGTGGGAGGTCTTTGGGGTCCTTCTGGTGGTTTTTTTGTTTGTTTGTTTTCTTTGTTTTGTTTTTTGTATTCGTCTTGATGGAGGCTTTTAAGGTCCTTGTAGAGGTCTTTTTTGGTTTCTTGTAGGGATATTTGGGCTCCTTGAATGGATTAAAGAGGTCTCATGGAGATTTTAGGTGTTCTTATGGGGTTTTTAGAGTCCATGTGGGGATTTCACGTGTCCTCAGAGGGTTTTAGAGTCTCTCGTGGAGGTTTTTGGGGTCCTCTGAGTTTTGAGAAATCTACTTCATGGTTTCTTGTAAAGCTTGCAGAGTAATTAAAAAAAATCCCCAGATGTTCTTGAGAAGGTTCACAAGGCCTTATCAGGCTTCTTGTAGATGTTGTCGGGCTGGTCCAAAGTACTTCAAACACACGTGTGGAATGTGTGTGGTGACCTTTAGCTGAAAGGATTAACATGGAGTAACTGCTCCTTTAATGAGCTTTTGTGTTGTAGGGGAGGAGAACTCCCGTGTTCAGGCGCACATTGAAGATGACGAGTTCTCCGCTCACATCCTGACTGATGAGGCCGAGTACAATGTCGAGGTAAACATCTGAGACTTGGAGTAAACGCCTGCTGAGTGATCAGTCCCTAAACCTTCATCTGCTCTCTTCAGCCTCTTTGGAGGTTCACATCGGCGCCCTCTGGCGGTCGCCTCCTAATCTATCGCTCGGAAGACATCCGCAACATCAGCCGCCTGCAGCAGCCTTCGGTCTGCGGCTACGTGACCTCTGACCCCAGTGACTTGCTCCCTGACAGCGTAAAAGCAGCTGTGATGGAGGAAAAGGAGGAAGAAGGTGAGAAGCGAGCTCCTCACCTGAACTTAGCACTGCGACTGCTTCCTGTTTGAGGGTAAAGCTCACACTGACCCAAAGTGACCACGCCCAGGTGACACAGGAACCGCGTTAACCACAGAGAATGCGAGAACTTCCTGTCACTGCTCAGCACAAAGGTGCCCAGTGAAACACCTTCATCTGAACTGAGTACAGAGCGAGCGACACAAACAGGAAGTCAATCAGAAAAAAGACTTTTAATGTGAAAAAAAATCACAAAGTAAAAGCTGTTTAAACAAAAGAGAGCTCGCCATTCCAACCGAAGGAAAAGTTCGAGCTTTAAATGAAAAAATACAAAATCTGAAAAAATATTTTTAAGGTAGGGGGAAAAAAAGAGAAGAGAGATTTTACTGTAAAAACATATATTTTAATATTTGACACATTCAAACACTTATAAATAATAACAAATAAAAAAAGAGCTTTCAGTTTCAAATGCATAAATAATATTGTCTGACGTGTTTCGGTGGTTTCTTGTTTAGAGTCGGCGTTCAGAGTGAAGCGTCACGTGCACGACCACAAGAAGAACTCGTGTCCTCTGCTGCTGGTAGCCGACCATCGCTTTTTCAAACACATGGGCCGCGACGAGGAGAGCACCACCCTCAACTACCTGGTCGGTACCACCTGTACATTCATCACCCCCGCCTCTCCCATCCACTGACACTGAACCCTGCCCCCTCCCAAATGTGTTTCAGATCGAGCTGATTGACCGTGTCGACGACATCTACAGAAACACGTCATGGGGCGAGGGGTTCAGCGGGTACGGCGTCCAGATCGATCAGGTGAGCATGCTCTGTTCCGCTTCCTGTTTGTGTTTAAACTCGGACGCTGTGATTTTTAACGTGACACCGCGTTCCTGCCATCAGATCATCATCAAGAAGTATCCGACTCCTGTGGATCCCGGAAAAACTCATTTCAACATGAAGGGAAGTCCAGTGGAGGGGAGAGACGTTTGGGATGTGAAGAAGCTGCTAGAGGTAACCACAGGAAGCTGACACTGCCACGCCACCGAGTAACTGTGTCCATATTCACATTTAGAGAAACAGGTTCAAGATTTAGGTCTGTGAACACAGGTTTTTTTGTGAAAACGACATTTAATTTGAAAAGAAACAGCTTAGTGTGAGTAGAGCAGGCTGTGATGTGGAGTGTGTCGGATGCATTGGATCGGTCAGCTCTCTGAGGTCTCTGCTTGCCATCCTCTCGCAGCAATTCAGTGTGGACATCGCGGGGAAAGCCTCCAACGTCTGCCTCGCTCATCTCTTCACCTATCAGGACTTTGACGAGGGCACTCTGGGGCTTGCCTACGTCGCCCCGTCTAAAGCCGACATCGCTGGAGGCCTCTGCTCCAAAGGTGAGTCCCGTGGCTCCGCCCCAGAGTCCCTGGTAGATGGAGGTGGAAGTGTGACTCACGTTGTTGTCTCCTTCCACCACAGCTAGTCCTTCGACCTTAAATGAGCAGGGAGTGATCTACCTGAACACTGGCCTCACCAGCACCAAGAACTACGGCAAGACCATCCTGACCAAGGTGGAAATGAACCAGGCGTTCTGATTGGTTAATGCCTGCTCCTTTAGAATTGTTTGAGTGTGTGTGTGTGTGTGTGTGTGACACAGGAATTGTTCGTCATCTCCACAGGAAGCGGACCTGGTGACAACCCATGAACTCGGCCATAACTTCGGCGCAGAGCACGACCCGGACAAACCGGAGTGTGCCCCCCGAGAGGACCAGGGTGGGAAGTATGTCATGTATCCCATCGCCGTGAGCGGAGACCACGTCAACAACAAGGTGCAAAATGCTGAATCCAGGATTTCAGTCTTTAAACTCACTGTTCCACCTGCATGTTTATTAGCGCCTCTTTACACATTGATTATGAGTTGAAGCGACAGTGAACCTCTGCAGAATTACAGTCTGTGTTTGCCTCTCGTGTGCTTCCAGATGTTCTCTGACTGCAGTAAGCGCTCCATCGTGAAGCGTCTCAGGTTGAAAGCACCGTCCTGCTTTAAAGAGAGGAAGATCAATGTATGCGGGAACTCCCGGGTGGAGCAGGGCGAGGAGTGCGACCCAGGACTGCTGCACATCAATTCAGACCTCTGCTGCACGCCCAACTGCAGGCTGAAGGCCGATGCTCAGTGCAGGTCAGAGATACACCTGACAGGTGAGGTGATTCTCTTGCAGCGGTGCTCTCGGCTCACCCCTGCTGTCTGTGTTCAGTGACAGGAACAGCGCCTGCTGCAGGGAGTGCAGGTTCGAGGCCAAAGGAGCGGTCTGTCAGGAGCCCATCGATGCCACCTGTAAAGGACACTCATACTGCACAGGTGAGCTCCAGTTACCACACAACACTTTCAGTTGACAGCGTCAGACGACTGCAGATTTTTTAAATTATTATTATTGCTATTATTATTATTTCTGCTGTAAAGTTGAACAATGTAACATGGGAGCCTGCTGGAGCCTCTATTGGACGATAGAGGAACTGCAGGGTCTGGGATCGGTTGTTTCAATGAATCTAAATCCTTTCTAATCTTTTGCAATTCTCAGTTTAGTAATACGTAGTTGTCTTATTTTAGTCATCACAATGAAAACTTCTTCTAATTATCTTAATAAAATAAATGTTTTTGAACCAATAGCAGAAGAAGCAGAGAGTGAGGTTGGATAAATGGCTGTAGGTGGAAACGCTGATAGTGTAATATAAAGTGTTGTGTGTTGACAGGAAACAGCAGCGAGTGTCCTCCTCCAGAAAATGCTCCAGATAAGACGGCGTGTTTGGACAGTGGCGAGTGTTTGAATGGAGAGTGTATCCCCTTCTGTCAGGCCGTCCTGAAGCTGCAGCCCTGCGCCTGTAACGGTACGACGCTCTCAATTTGCAAACAGTTTAAACTTAGGTTTATACCCCTGAGTTTTCTCTGTAGTGAGTGTACTCTGATAGCAGGAAGGCTGTTTACCTCAGCGTTATCTAGTAGTATCTAGTATAATGTTTGGTTATAATGAGCTGTTGTTTTTCAGTTAGCTCATTATCACATGTCTAACCTGCTGACATTAAGCCCCAATATCAGGAATAAATGAGCACGTTTACACGGAGTGCAGAATTATTAGGCAAATGAGTATTTTGTCCACATCATCCTCTTCATGCATGTTGTCTTACTCCAAGCTGTATAGGCTTGAAAGCCTACTACCAATTAAGCATATTAGGTGATGTGCATCTCTGTAATGAGAAGGGGTGTGGTCTAATGACATCAACACCCTATATCAGGTGTGCATAATTATTAGGCAACGTCCTTTCCTTTGGCAAAATGGGTCAAAAGAAGGACTTGACAGGCTCAGAAAAGTCAAAAATAGTGAGATATCTTGCAGAGGGATGCAGCAGTCTCAAAATTTCAAAGCTTCTGAAGCGTGATCATCGAACAATCAAGCGTTTCATTCAAAATAGTCAACAGGGTCGCAAGAAGCGTGTGGAAAAACCAAGGCGCCAAATAACTGCCCATGAACTGAGAAAAGTCAAGCGTGCAGCTGCCAAGATGCCACTTGCCACCAGTTTGGCCATATTTCAGAGCTGCAACATCACTGGAGTGCCCAAAAGCACAAGGAGTGCAATACTCAGAGACATGGCCAAGGTAAGAAAGGCTGAAAGACGACCACCACTGAACAAGACACACAAGCTGAAACGTCAAGACTGGGCCAAGAAATATCTCAAGACTGGTTTTTCTAAGGTTTTATGGACTGATGAAATGAGAGCGAGTCTTGATGGGCCAGATGGATGTGCCCGTGGCTGGATTGGTAAAGGGCAGAGAGCTCCAGTCCGACTCAGATGCCAGCAAGGTGGAGGTGGAGTACTGGTTTGGGCTGGTATCATCAAAGATGAGCTTGTGGGGCCTTTTCGGGTTGAGGATGGAGTCAAGCTCAACTCCCAGTCCTACTGCCAGTTTTTGGAAGACACCTTCTTCAAGCAGTGGTACAGGAAGAAGTCTGCATCCTTCAAGAAAAACATGATTTTCATGCAGGACAATGCTCCATCACACGCGTCCAAGTACTCCACAGCGTGGCTGGCAAGAAAGGGTATAAAAGAAGAAAAACTAATGACATGGCCTCCTTGTTCACCTGATCTGAACCCCATTGAGAACCTGTGGTCCATCATCAAATGTGAGATTTACAAGGAGGGAAAACAGTACACCTCTCTGAACAGTGTCTGGGAGGCTGTGGTTGCTGCTGCACGCAATGTTGATGGTAAACAGATCAAAACACTGACAGAATCCATGGATGGCAGGCTTTTGAGTGTCCTTGCAAAGAAAGGTGGCTATATTGGTCGCTGATTTGTTTTTGTTTTGTTTTTGAATGTCAGAAATGTATATTTGTGAATGTGGAGATGTTATATTGGTGTCACTGGTAAAAATAAATAATTGAAATGGGTATATATTTGTTTTTTGTTAAGTTGCCTAATAATTATGCACAGTAATAGTCACCTGCACACACAGATATCCCCCTAAAATAGCTAAAACTAAAAACAAACTAAAAACTACTTCCAAAAACATTCAGCTTTGATATTAATGAGTTTTTTGGGTTCATTGAGAACATGGTTGTTGTTCAATAATAAAATTATTCCTCAAAAATACAACTTGCCTAATAATTCTGCACTCCCTGTATATTGACTTCAGTTTAGAAGATGAGGAGGAAGAGGATTTGGTTTAATTAAGATGGCAATGACGTTGGCATTGATCCCTTTTGCAAAAATAAAAAATAGCGATGATGCTTCATATCATGAGTCTGAAAGTGCAGGTATGAATTTAAATACAATATCCTTTTTCTTTCTTTTTTTTTTTTTTTTTAAAACAAAATAAACTTTAAAAAAAAAAAAAACCCAGCTGACTGCAGAGAATCACATCTGCAGTTACTTGTGCGATGCTTCTTCTCTCAAACTCTGTTTTTCTCCTGGAGGTAGTTTCAGTCTGTTTCATGCTGCAGCTAAAGCCGTTGTTTCTGCCTTTGTTCCTCTCAGAAACCAACGCTTCCTGTAAAGTCTGCTGTCGGAGCAGCGGCGGCGTCTGCACCCCCTATCAGGACATATCAGGCAGTTTCCTTTTTCTCAGGAAGGGCAAACCCTGTACCGTGGGTTTCTGCGATGGAGCGGTGAGACCATCGCTAAATATTCAGAGCTTTTACACTGAAGGCGACAGGAAGTGATGACCGTTTCCTGTGCCTGCAGGGAAAATGCATGAAGCAGGTGCAGGACGTGGTGGAGCGTCTGTGGGACTTCATCGATAAGCTGGACATCAACACGTTCTGGAAGTTTCTGGCTGATAACATTGTGGGCTCAGTGGTGGCGTTCTCGCTGCTGTTCTGGGTTCCTTTCAGCATCCTGGTGCACTGTGTGGTGAGTGGCATCTGTGATCACATCTGCGGGGGTGCTGGAGGGTTCGGGTCGCCTTTGAAGTCTGAATTTTGTCGCACTTCTTTGGTTTCAGGACCGGAAACTCGATAGGCAGTACGAGCAGACCACCAAGTCACTCCTGTTCCCCAGCGTGAGCACAAATATCTGAGTAAAGAAGGTTTTTAAAATTTAATTCTCGGACATGCTCTCTCACACGTCTCTCTGTTTTCCCAGAATGCCGAGCTCTTGAGCAGCCTGGATTCGGCCTCCGTTCGGATCTTCAAATCTCCAACGTTCTCCTCCGGCCCCCTTCGCTTTCATCCCAGTGGCCCCGAGCAGACTGGCGCCGACCCAGCCCAAAGCCCACCTCCTCTGGACAGCCCCCGCATGGCCACCATCCAAGAGGACCCCAGCTCAGACTCCCACCTGGAGGAGGCATCCCTTGAGGAGGCGTTCGGACGTCCAGCAGGGGCAACCCGGCGCTCCTTCGAGGACCTGACAGAGAACATGAGTCGCAGTGAGAAGGCAAAGGTGTTCAGGCTGCAGAGGCAGCATCAGATCGACAGCAAGGAGACACAGTGCTGAGGCGGCGAGTGCCTCCACCTTCATAGAATAGCTAGAATAGCTCTTTGCCATTGTACATGTACAACGAAATCCCGGCTCCACCTTTAGCTGCATCTTCGTCAGGATCCGTTCCAGACTGCAGAGTGTCATACTCTGTAAGACAAAAGCCTCAACAGCTGGCACTCAGACCACAGACGTATACAAGATGGACTTAGCCCCGAAAATATGTTTTAAATACTGATATAAAAAACATGGTAGCCTGCTGGCGCCTCTATTGGATGATAGAGGAACTGCAGGGTCTGGGATCAGTTGTTTCAATGAATCTAAATTCTACGTACAACAGAAAGTAAACTCAAAAAGTAAAACAAAGAAATCTTCAGATAACGTGCTTTGATTTATATCGTTATTCACTATCAGTGGACAAAATGTCCTTATTACAATATAAAAACACTGTAGTGCCTTAAACCTGCAGCAGTGACCAGCAGGGGGCGCCTCCTCAGTGTCTAAAGGAGACTCCTGCTCCCTTGACCGTTGACCTCAGTAAACGACCTCCTGACGCGTTCATGTCTCGATTTCACTTGTTACTCAATAATGGTGTCGTTGGGGGCAGGGTTTCAGTACAGGCATCGCAGCTTTTGTATCTGTTCATTTTCCTTCCCGATGTTTTGCACTTTAGTCTTTCACGCCAGTTCTTTGTGTTCCTCTAAAACAGGTGGCCAACTCCAGGCCTCGAGGGCTGGTGTCCTGCAGGTTTTAAATGTGTCCTTGAGCCAACACAGCTGATTCAACTGGCTATATTTACCTCCTCAACATTTGCTGAAGTTCTCCAGAGACTTGGTAACGAACTAATCATGTGATTCAGGTGTGTTGACCAAGGGTGATATCTAAATCTTTCAGCACATCGGCCCTCGAGGCCTGGAGATGCCCACCCCTGCTCTAAAACAACCCGTCCTGTTCAGTGAAGCAACTCAGCAGCTCCGGGAATCAAACCTGTCAGTGTTCGTGCCTTGCTCAACGTGCTGAGCCTCTGTAAATATATGAACGTAAAATATTTTATCCTCCTGCAAAGCCCTTTGGACTGTTTGTGTTTGGAGCCTCATTTTAATCGTTTAAATTAAGCTGATGTGTTTTTGTTTGTTTGTTTTGGGCTTTTTGTTTTTTTTGTTTTTTTTAAAGCACTTCGTGCATCTCAGATTCAGGGTTGGCGAAATTACAGTTTATGGTTTTCTGAATATTTTTTCAAATTTTTTTTTTCTACTGTTTTGTAAGGCAAAGTTTAATGCTCACCTTCAAGAGTTTCAAAGTCTACAAGACTTTTAGGAGGAAAAAAAAAACAGGGAAAATGTGGAAATAAAACAAAACATTTAAAATGAATATTGTTCTAATTTTCTAAAGAAAAGCAGGACTTTTTCTTGCATAAAAACAAACCAGGTTCAAGCACCAAAGCTGAACTCCCCGTAAATCCATTTTTTTTTTTTTTTTTTTTATTTAAAAAGCGACAATCAGTCAGCAGTGAGCTCCTCTTCTTATCTGGTATCCTGATGCAATAGAGCCAGTGTTTTTAATTTCATGTGCTCTTCTGTGCAGATGATGCTCTGCTGTATCTACACGTTGTTTACTGTCACATCACTGAAGTGGTGTCGGATTTAATATATCATTACATGTTAGAAAATTCTGCTTTTGGATTAAAAAATGAAGACATTTCTAAGACTCTGTACTGTTTGTGTGTTGAAGATAAGAATACTGCACTAATTAGCAGGTATCTGTGCCTGTGGAATAGCTGATCACCTAGCACTCCACCCTCTTGTTCAAATGTGGTCTACAAATGTCCATCTGTTACATAAAGTCAGTGTCTGAGGCTGTGAAGCTACAGCTAACAGATCTGCAGAACACCATTGGAGATGATGTTTTATGTATCCAGAATAAGCCAGCATGACTGAAATAAGTGTAAACCTTTTTAAAGCGGCCATCGGAGGCATTGATGGTCTAAAGGAAACAGACTGAGAAACTCAACTGAAGTTTATTTTACACATAAAAAAAAGAAGCATTCATTTTTATAGGAAATCGGTACAAAAGCATCTCCTGGAGGTACAAAAGCATCCCCTGTGACATCACTGTGGCCTGTCAGAAAGCAGGGCTTAGGGCGTCATGGAGCCGATGGACAGCGACTTCTATCATCTCCCTTAGAGTCTCGTCCTCTGCGCATGACACCAACTGCAGAGTAACACACAGAGGTCAAATAAAGGGTATTACATCATTTTCTACAGAAACAAACAAAATACTTGCATAAATAACATATGTGAAACTATTAATTTCACACATAACCAGGAAGCAACTGTAAGTTAAGCTCAGTAGCACTGACTGTGACTGTATAGTAGTCTGAGAAAATAAGCTTGAGCAAGTCTGAGTTCAGTTTAGCCCTTTACAGGCTTTACCTTACAGGCGCTCTTTAAATGTTACTGTGTGTGTTAGAAAGAAAATTCAAGGTGCTTTTGAAATGAGAGAAGGCGAGCTTTACAGGGATATTTTGTGTATCACGGTATCATGAAGCATTCACTCAATACTGCTGTCTGAACACAGACAGAAAAAAATCACATGTGTGCTACACATCCCCCCCCCCCCCAATTCCTCACACATTTTGGACTCCAGAGAAAATAAAAAAAATCAGTTGCACTGAAGTTTTCTTCCTGTTCAGCAGCTGACTTTCAGTCTCATGGAAACTGCACAGCTGCCTGCTGGGAGGTCAGAGTCACTGCAATCACACAGACTGCTTAAGGTTTACAAATGATAAGCATCAGATTTAGTAGAAAGCCAGTTTGTCAATGAGTTGCAATCGGTCTGAGTGCAACTAACTAGTCTTTACAACTGGGGACTCCAGTGGTTGCTAACTGGGTGTGTTCCTATATGAAAGCAAGGTTGGCGAGGATCTGTGTTTGTTATCTGTGGAAGAATCTGTTTCAGATCTCTGAATGTATGAAGTTAAAGTGAATTTTGGTTTTCAGATGGACACAGACTTTTGATGTTCCCTGATTTATCAGTTAATCTGTGTCATCATGAACAGAGAGCATGCAACTGTCAACTCAACCCAACAACTTTTATGCCGTCATGATGTAATAATGACTGATCAGAGCTGATCTCAGTCGCATGAAGGTCAGGTAATTTCTCTGTGTGAGTGCAGCCTGACAGAACTTCAGCCAATGACATCTCAGAGGCGCCGTCTCTTATTTACATGCTTTGAGGTTTAAACTTAACATAAAGCCCTGCAGCGGGAACAGGAAGTACCCATACTTTCAGGTTTTTCATGAACAGATCGGGTTCTGTAACAGGAAGTCTGAGGATTTAAAACAAAATGATCCTTAACACCAGATTTATGTCACATGACCTTAATGCAGCTTAAACTGCACAGCCCCCTGTGCTAAAGGTCAGAGTTTTGTGTTCTGTCAGAAGGTCTAACTCTGCCCACTCCTCATACTCACTCTGGTCTCTGGGTCTACTGACGCTGTGACGCCGTCCACGGTCACGCTGAGGTTTTTACCATCTTTGAAATTCACGCAGTCATCCCCAAACATGTCGCTGCAACACAATACAAGTTAGTCTACCACTTGGGGACTTTTACTTTGAAAATTTTGAAAATGCTAAGTTAGAAATGAAATCCTTTCTTGGGTCTGTGTGTGTCGGTGTGTGTGGTGTTTGTGTGTGCACATGTCTGTGTGTAGCAGCGACTCACTGCAGCATGAGCGCAAGCCTCTCCACAAACACGTCCATGTCGAAACTTTCCTTCTTCCCCTCCACAACTGAAACACACAAACACACAGATGTTACAGATTCTGCACTGTCCCCAAACATTGCACTTCAAACTGCCGTACTGTGTTTACTGACACTTCTGGGCGTTGGGGTTGGACTGGACCTCGAGGATGACAGTGGCAACGGCGTCAGCGTACATGTCATTGAGCGGATTGGCGATCCACTGAGGAAACAAATCAAGAAGAAACACTTACTTACTTCAATGATGGCAAAATGAAACAGAAATTAGTGAACTAATTGGTAAAATTCTGGATCTGTAACACTTAAAAAAAAACAACGAAAAAACAAATTTACAACAAAGAAACAAAAGATCTGAAATTAAAAAAACTTCAACAGCTGCTTAAATATGAAGCAAAATTAATTTTCCTCCAATCAGTGAGTTCCTGTTTGAAATAAATCTGAACATTTTGTTTCAGACAGAGCACTGAAGCTGCATCCATGAACAACAAAGGCTGTACGAAATCACAGCACCTCTGCTCACATGGGCTGTAGTGTATGTGTGTGTGTGTGTGTCTGACCTCTAGCAGCACCATGCTGGCTTCATGAACCATCGTGATGCTCTTAAAGATTCTCACGGTGATTTTCTCAGTTCCCTCCACCTGCTCCACATCGCCTGAAACACAAAGAGCAGCTCATGAACGCTCTGTGGACCGTGTTCAATTAAACTTCAGTTCACTTTTATTTATATAGTTCCAAATCACAACAACAGTTGCCTCAAGGTGCTTTGTATTGTAAAGACATTGTCTCCATCATTCTCTGTAAACGTCCTGATGGAGGTGAAACACCTTCAGAAACTAACATGAACATTTTTAAGCCCACGTATCATCAAGTCTGACATGCAGAAAAATTCACGACCAAAGATCCCATTAAATATTTCTAATGCATCGCCTCACAAAACTTCCGGTAATGGGAGGAGCCAGCTTAAGTTTTACTCTGGATGACCCGAGTCAGGTGAGTCCAGGTGAGCTTTGCTGCTTTCTTACCTGCGAGGTTTCTCAGCTGGCTGACCAGCAGTGAGATGGGTCCGGTGTATGGGATGGCCTGCGTCTGAGTCACCATGCCCATCGACAGGTCAGTGTAGTCTGTACAGAGAGCACAAATGTCAGGAAGCAACAGGCGATGCGTTCAGGGACCAGCATCAGGCTGGAATAATTAGTGCAGGTAAACTGAGTTACTGACTGGAGAGGTCGGAGGGCGACAGGATGTGATAGTTGAAGTTTCGTTTGACGAGAATCCCAGAGACCCGCTGACCCTGAATGCACTTCTTGTCGGCAAGGGAGCCCATCACCTGCAGCAGAGGATGCTGGGAGTTAAGGTGGCAGAAGGTGAAACGAGACACGCTTAAAGCTGCGGATGGTTTTCAGGAGGACCTTGGCCAGTTTCTCTCCTCTGAAGTTGAGCGTGACGGCCTCGGTGTTCCTCGGGTTGTGCACCTCGATGTGGACCTCATCGTTGTCCTCGTACTCGCGGATCAACGCCGCCTTCAGACGCGCCATCTCGTTCTGCTCGCCGTGGACGAGAATCTGCAGACCCAGGATCAGCACACGTTAAACTAAACTCACCTGTTCCCGACATCAGACCGAGTGCTGTGCACAGTTTCAGTCAGTAGAGCAACAAAGAAAAACTCCAGGTCCAGGACTGAAGCTGCATGCGAAGGTCCACAGCGCACAGACGTCTTACTCTCATTAGATGATCTCTGCTCTGCTGAGCGATTGGACTGAGTCATGATTAACAATTATACAGCTGCTACAATTTTAGCACTTTTGAAACGCTGTCATCTGTTTACTGATAAGCTGAGAGTGAGTGAATAAATCTGATTACCACATGAGGAGGCTTGAGAGCTCTGATGAACTCGCTGGTCTGTTGGTAGTCTGTGTGAGCTGAGAAGGAGATGTAGTCCACCGACATCTTCAGAGGAAGCTTCTGACCCGACATGGTGGTGATCTCGTCGGGCTCTGTCATGATGTGCTGAGAAACGCAGACAAACCGTTAGACCTCGAAGGAATCAGGAAAGAAACTCGGCTCTCTGAAGGCTTTAAATGATTGTGTCATTTTCACTCTGGCCTGATGGGGGCACTGTTGCCTTATTATTAATGCCTAAACCCTGACACAGACGGTTTAAATCAGAGCAGATCTGCAGGTCTGGGCTTTCCGCCACTCCCCGAAAAGAAAATCAGACTCTCAGGAAACATTTTCCACTCAGAAACGGGAAAATGTTGGAAAAGCCTCAGAAGCAGGCTCACTCAGGTTTGTCCTTCAGGGCAGTTTCCTGACTCCACAGTTAAAATAGTCCAAGCTGACCTCACCTTGGCGAGCGTCCCCTCCACGCAGTATCCGGCGATGATGACGCCATTCCTGCGGTCGGTGCACCAGCTCTCAAACAGCTCTCTGGACAGGCCACTCTGCATCATACCAGGAGATGCCATCACCACGCTGGGACCGATGTCATCGAAGTGGTCCATGCTCTGAAACACACACATGTAAAAATCCTGCATGTATAATGATATGAGCCAACTGACAACCCACGGACTGCATTCACTGACCTTGAGGTTGCTGATGTGCTTGAAGACAAAGGGGTTGTTGATGTTGATAGCCTTGCGGATCTTGTCGTTCATGGCGTTGATGTAGGTCTGGTACACAGCCATGCACTTCCTGGCCAGAGAAGAGGCGTAGTAGATAGGGATGTCGTGGAGCTCCGGGTGGTTCTGCCAGTACTCGTCTGGATCAAAAACACGAGCAGATCAGAGGTCAATAGGGTCGGAGCCGGGCTCATGGGCAGAGGAGACCGAGAGAAGACCTCACCGAGGATGAGGAGCAGCTCCTGAGCCCGGCCCAGGGCGAAGACAGGGATCAGGCAGCGGCCCTCCCTGTTCACGATGTCGTGGACGGTGTTGCAGAAACGAGCCTCCCTCTCCTCACGCTTCTCGTGGATGTGAGTGCCATAGGTCGACTCCTGAACGCAGAGCAGGAAACATTACTGAGTATGCTTGGCTCGCTGATTCATCACAGTTGCATCAAGATTAGCAGTCACATGATGTAGTAACAGCAGGTGTTTGCAGCTCCAGGTTTCACCTTTAGGGTGTGATCTCCACACACGGGATCATGTGGAGATGTCAGATCTTACAGACATTTGAGGCGGTTACACCTCATTCATGGTTTTACTCCGTTTCCTGGGCAGGGATAGCTCAGTAGGTAGAGTGGTGGCCCCATGATCGGAAGGTCGGGGGTTCGATTCCCCTGAACAGCTACCCTGAGGTACCCCTGAGCAAGGTACCGTCCCTACACACTGCTCCCCGGGCGCCCAATGGCTGCCCACTGCTTCACTGAGTGAATGGGTTAAATGCAGAGAGGGATTTTCCCCACGGGGACCAATAAAGTACACACTTTCTTCTTCT
This sequence comes from Aulonocara stuartgranti, assembly GCF_965226115.1. Classification (NCBI taxonomy): domain Eukaryota; kingdom Metazoa; phylum Chordata; class Actinopteri; order Cichliformes; family Cichlidae; genus Aulonocara; species Aulonocara stuartgranti. Next base: position 26,431,057 of record NC_138951.1, read on the forward strand.
TCTTCTGTCACGTTTCTGTGGTCGATGTTTCTAACGATGACCTCAGAAGTAAATTGATCCCTGTGAAGTTCAGGCTGCTCTAAAATATCAGTTTTTTTTTCTACTCTTGGATCTGGATGATGTCACTGAGATGCTCCACCCATATGTGGATTCTGTGAGGCAGCCAATCAGGAGAAATTAGGCTTAAACTGGGCGTAGCTAAAAGAGGACAAACCAGCCCAGAATCAGATAAAGGAGGATTATTATGAACGACGGATCATGCAAAGCTGCCATAAACTTTGAACAGTTGATTTCTGATTTCAGAATCACTCACTGTGATAAGGATGTCCGGCTTCACGCTTGGGATCTCTGCTGCCATCAGGTGTCTGTCCTCTTGACGGGAGAAATCACCTGTGTACAACAGCTACACACACACACACACACACACACACACACACACACACACACACACACACACACACACACACACACCATGCGCGATTAGCAGCTGTGGCCATGCTGTCCTCAGTAAACTCACTCATTCACAAAAACAAAGTGCCTGTCTGAGGTGGTCCCTCCGGAGAGACAATAGTTTTGGAACACACCAGCACATTTTCTCTGCTGTTTAACGCAGAAAAACCCGACTGCGATGCGACAAAGCATCACCCCACTGATCATGTGTCTAAGACAGCCTCGCCCTCATCGTATTCACATGAAGTCACAGGAACTTATTTCACCTTTATTTTCAGTTCTTGCAGCGTCTTTATTTCTTAACAAGCTGCAGTGATTAAAAAAAAGGTCAAAGAATCTGAACTGTAGTTTTTAAACTGCAACTAAATGTCCATAAAAACTCTGAGTGTGTACATGTAGCAACACGCCCACAGAGGCGCAAACACTCAGAGGAGGCTGGATCAATGTCTGAAGAACTCACCTTGACGCCGGCGATCTCGATCATGAACATGGCGGCTCCGAGGACATGGCCGGCGTGGTAACACCAGAACTTAATGCCAGCCACCTCCTTCACCTCGTGGAAGTTGATGGTCTCGATCTTTTCCATGCTGTCCTCCAGGTCGGTCTCCGTGTACAGCATGTCATCAGCTGAGATGTTACTGCAGACACGATTCAGACAATCAAGCGTCAAAGATTCTAAGCAACTCATCAGCAGCGTCTTTGACGGCAAACAGCACTTACCTCTGCTTCACAACTCCTACAGCAGGTTTGCATTACTCCAGTTTAAAATAACCCTCCTTTGGATGTCTTGTTATTTTAATTTAAAGCTGCTTATCACTGACCTGACACTGACCTTTGCTCGTTCGAGGTAACCCAAAAGTGAGGCTCACCAGCATTCGCCCACACTCTTATTAAACCGTTAAAAACATTCTCAGAGTCAACGTGTCTACCGGCAAGTCTCACCTGACTTTGACGTAGTCGGACAGCAACCACCGGTAGATGGCTTTGGTGGCGTGTGTCATGAACGTCCGACCTTTAAAGCTGGTCTTCTGCAGGAACCAGGGCAGAGCGCCGCAGTGGTCCAGGTGGAAGCTGATGGAAGGAGGAAGAGTCAGCATAAACATCTGCGGTACATCAGTATCATCATGCTGCAGGCAGTCATGTGACCACTCGGAGGCTGTGAACTCACTGGCTGATGAGCAGCAGGTCGATCTCAGCTGGGTCGATCAGGTCAATGTAGGGCAGAGCGTCCATCCCCTCCAGACCAGGATGGATCCCACAGTCCAGCTGACACACACAAAGAGACACAGACCTTTACACACACTGAGGCTTCACGTTCACAGCTGGAAGGTTCATATTCACTATCTCACCATGATCTTTCTTCCTTTGAACTCCAGGATGATGCAGGACCGTCCCACCTCCTGACCGGCCCCCCTGCACATAGACACACACTGAAACCACACTCCACACCTCACCCCAACATCCAGCTCAAACTCACTTTAAACCAAACTCCATTCAAAAATCAGTCAATTTTTATTTGTAAAAGAGCAAAACCCTGAAAGAATTGGAGTCACATGACTACACTCATAAGATTAAATATGCACTGACAGACGACCTTATATTTAATTATCAGCTGTGTCGAAGCTGGCAGGGAGATCTTTTCAGATTGTAAGTGTTGTTAAATGAGTTCTGAATCAAAGCCCTTCACTGGAAACTTCCGCGGACCTTTTTAAGTTGTGTGTTTTACGCGTTTTATAGTTTATTTATGAACCCTGAATGAGTGATTTTCTGAATGTAGTTCTGTGAGGAGGGGGAGCCCGCACACAGAAAGAAGCTGAAGTTGCCTTAAACTCACAGCGGGCGGATCAGCAGCTGGTCGCTCTCCTCCGCCGGAACCGTCGCGTCGGGTTTACGTTTAGCCGCCATGTTGTTTACTTCCACACGCCGAAAAACAAACAAACAAACTCCGTCATCACTCCGTTAGTTAGCCACCTGCTATCAACAGCGGCTCCACAAGGTTTACTAATATGTAACTTCCGGTCCCCAGTGAAATCTTTCCGTGTAGTAACATTAGTCCTAACTTTTTGTTCCGCGATGAATCCCGGAGGAGAAGTGTGCTTTAAAGCAATCTAATATATTTAAAAAAAAATCAGATTAATATGTATCAAATAAATAAATAGTATTCATCAATAAATGCTCAAATTAATTATTAACTAAATATATACTACTAATAATTACAAACAAAAATTATTTTCGTTTTTGTATCTTTGCTCTTTAAGTCTATGCACTTTTAATTTAGGAGATTTTAAAACTCTTTAAACAAATTCATTCTATAAATTGGCTTGAATTAAATTTAAAATCATATACATGACTATGTTTTTGTGTATTATATTTGAGTATTTAAATATTTTGTACTCAAGGTATTAAAAAACAATAATAAATAAATAAAAACAAATGGTTTACATAAAAACATTGACAAAATGCATCCTGCTCTGCTCGCTGATGCTTCCCCCCTCACTGATTTTCTTCTAGAATAATCAGGATGAACATCAGAGCCACAGATATGGCATGAATATTATTGATCGTTTTCTAATAAAAGGTGGAAACAGTTTGAATTTCATACAAGTTCTTAAAAATGTTTCACAATAAAAGCTCTGTCAAGAAAGTTATTTTGACCAGCGAGACTTTATAGGACTATTAATTTGAAAAGATCCAGGATAATTCGAGTTTGTATAAATAGAGTGATGCAGTAACTTTAACAGATTTGAGAAGTTTAGAAAGAGTGATGTAGGAAAAAACGGACACCGAACAGCTCACAGCGAAAAGCTGTTTGTGTTAAACTCGGCTCTTAGTAAAGTCCTCAGCTCCGAAGCTGCTTTCAGGTCTCGAAGTGAGAAACTCTTTTATGCACTAAAGGAAACGTTTAGACTGAACTTGAGTATTTTTGTGTGAACCACTTTGTTTATAGAACCACGTTGTTCTTTCCTCAGCTGTTTTACACCAGCTTTTTATTTTGACATGTTTTCTGTTTTTATTCATTTCAAAACCTATTTTTTCCCCTGGAAATGCCTTTTTGGGTTTTTTTTTTTAATGCCGTTTAGTTTTCACAGTTTGTTCATCCTGTGTGTCCTTGTCAGTTTTCTCTTGTGTATCGATTCATCATCTCCCAGTTATTAGTCTATTTCACGTGTCAGCGCTGACAAAGAGCTTTACAGGTCCATCTCAGAACAGGAGTGCTTTCTTTGACTAAGTAATTCATCAGGCCTTTTACCACCACTTGATTAAATCCATGGCTGCAACATAAAAATTCTAATTTATTGATTAAGATAGACCTTCTAAGTTGCAAACTTTATTTTTTTGGGTTGTGTTGAAATAATAATGTTGGTAATTACATTAAATTAATTTTATATGTAATTTGAAATTAAATCCCAATGTTAGTGGGTTCAAAATAAAATTCAAGTTGTAATTACTTAAAGAAATTGAATAGATAACTTATTTTTTTTCCACTGTAACTTCTGATTTCAAATTCCCTCCCCTACCGACTTAACTAGCCCAGGCAAATTCACACATGTTGGGTTGCATGGTGCAAGCTTTTGTAAAAGACATTTCAAGGTAAGTAACATTTCATTTACAAATAACAGTTCTACCAAAGCAAAGCATTTGTGCTAGTCACCTGTAGTGGATTTGTGTATGATGTGATGCTCATACAGATAAGGAAATACTTTGCACTACCACATGTAGCTAATGCTAGCCATTCTAAACTTTAGCACAGCAGAGGATAAGACTTATAAAGTTTCATTTGACAAAAGTCTTCAGCTAGAGAGTGCAACTGTGGCTAGGAAAAGCGTGGTTAAAGTTTTGCTACACAGTGCAATCTAATTTCGACCATAGGCTGATTTTGTTTTTCTTTTTACCAAAATTAGAAGCCTTAAACTGTGAATAGTTTTGTCAGAGGGATAACCTAGAGGCTTCTTTTTTCCATCTGGCTCACCTATTTTATGTCTTTATAAAACTTGCATGACCTATACGTAATATTACATTGTAAATGATTTTGGTTAGTATTGTGATACAGCTTAAAGTAAGTATTGTTCTTGATCTTAAGAGCTGTAGCTATCTTTGTTTTTGTTTGTTTTTTAAAAAAAATCAGATTGTGTGAAATATTGTTAATGTCATTCCAATAGCATTATTCTGGCATAGGCTATGTGAATCTACTTAATATTAAGACTTTATGTAAGCAGTTAGTATAGTGTGATAATCTGGGGTCATTAGTGCTTTGTTAAACTGGGACACATTTTTTACAAAATGGGCTGGGAGTGAACAATGTGTAAATTCGAAACCTCTGCAAAAACAGGGTTGCTAAAACATTACAGATTACACCACGGTTATGGTGGGGAAGTCTCCCTTGTCTTCACCAAGATTGTTTTTGTTCCCTCAAAACTTGGGGTAGCCTTAGATCACATCTATCCTCTTTAAATAATGTATTACAGCATTCATTAATGCAGTATAGCTAATAGTCTGCAAGGTTTAATTCTTCTGTTTGTGTGGTCTACAGATACAGGAGGAGTTCAAGAGAATAACCACTGTAAGCCTTGAATGGCTACACTTGACCATTGCACCCCAAAACTGATGGATGTCATTTTATCAAGGGGAGGAGCTAAGGGAGTGAGAATCAGGCAGATCAAGGACATGCTTCTTGAGGTAGGACAACTATTTAGACTTTGGGTAGCTTTGAAATGAACTTTGTTGGCAGTCACCCATGTATTTTATACTCATACTTTATTTTTTCTTAAATAGCACAATACAATTGAAACATGCAGAGAAGTAGCCATCTGCTGCCTTATCACTTTCCTTGGAGAGAAGGACGAGGACCTTTTCATGGAGTTTTGGAGTTTGGTGTAAGTAATTCAGCATTGTGTGTGTGTGTGTGGGGTATCCATTGATCATCTGAATTCATTAAGATTCAGTAAGTATAAAAGTCTAATCTATAATTCACTAACCTATTTTTTAAAATTTGCTTTACAAGGACACTGAAGAACTTAAGGCAGGTGATGAAAACTGCCATCATCAGTAACCGGTACACCCGTGGATCTAACCATAAGACTGCAACCATTGTGTTTTGAATCCTGTATGTGTAAAATTGATCTTAAAGGTGTTTGCTGCATTGTGTAATAGAAAGATGCAAGATCTTGTAAAGTTTGGTAGGCATTGAAAGTTAACATTTACTGAACACTTGCATCGAAGTATTACTGCAACAAAATGTTTTCTAAGTAGATTTTTTACCAATTGAACACATTTGTTTCTGTGGTGTTAAATACATAAAGGCATATTCTATAACTTGGCTGTGATGGTATAAATCTAAATTTCTGGTTTATTTTCACTTTTTAAATACAAAGTGTTGAAATGCCTACTGTTAAAAAATAAAAAAGTTATTTGATAAAAAAAAATGTTGAATGAATTCCTTTCTTAAAAGCTATTACAATAAAAAAAAAAATAAGAGAAAGCTAAAATGATGATAATAATGATGAAAATCAGCAACTTAATATTTTAAATAATGAACTTTAAAAATTGTTTTTGTAATTGCTGTAATTAATTACATAACACTTAAAAACATATTTTTAAGTTGTTTACTCATAAAAATTATGTTCCTCCAATTACTTTTTCCACATTATTTGAAATGATTTTTAAGCTACCAAATATTACGTAAATGGTAATTAAAATCACCTTTGATTATGGAGGATAATTTAATTCCCGTAACTCAATATAGTTTGTTGGTTCAATCTAATTTCAACATAAGTTATCATAACTCAAAAAGAGTAATGGAAACTGTTGCGTTAATTTTTTTGTTGAGCTTAAACAATAGTTTTTAGAGTGTATGTTTCTGATGAGTTTCAGCCCTAGATCCTTCACAGATCATCAGTAGTTGTTCTGTTCCGTATGGCTGTAATTCCTGCTCTGACCACAGTGTGGTGTGGTTAAGATGGTCGGTGTAATTAGCGATGTCCTGTTAGTACACAGGTATGTCTGCCTGATTATCTGTAATTCCAGCTGGTCTGAAAGTCCAAACTGATGATTTTCCAAGTATGTAGAAAATGAAAAGGCTCCGCTCACATAAAACTGAACATATGTCATTGTTTTAGGTAACACTCATATGAGAGTAAACTGAAATATTTTAAGTGATCGCAGAGTTTGACCATTTCTTTACATTTGATTTTTTTGCCAATTATTTGTCTTCCAACTTATGAAATGCTTCAGACTGCTCTTCACTGACTCACAGAAACATGTAAAATAATAATGTAAATAAAAACTGAAGCAGTGAAGCGTCTAAACAAATCTGTGCCACTGACAAAACTTGTGGGAAATAAATGAGAGTGAAAAAGTGAGTGCTGGGAAAGAAAAACAGGACAGACTCTCACAGGTACACTTATGATGATTTTAATAAGTCGAAAATACATTAAAATTTAAAGGACACTCAGATTTTCTGCTCAGATTACATGTTTGATCTTAAAATAATAAAAATCATTTCATCCTGAAGCTTTTACAAACAAGCTGAATGTTCCTGATGTAACACAGCTAGATCCCAGCAGCAGAACCACAGAAATGTACATCACATCTGCCAAAAGTATGTGGACGCTGTGCCGGTGCGGTCATCCTGACAGAGTGAAGATGAAGTCCTTTCATAGTAAACTGATTATTTCTATAAATGAAGCTGGTTTTGTAACAGGAAGCAGAAAAAAACAAAGCTGTTGTTTCGTCGCGTTTTTTTAAGGCAGTGAAGGATTTTACTGTAACTGTGTTCAGCTGTAGTTCCTGTTCTCTGTCTGTGGAGGCGCTGTACTAACGTAGCTCTGCTGTGTGTAAACGTATCACTGAAGAACACTGTTCACATACTTTTGGTCTGGTCTGCCCTTTTTGTGTCCGCTGCATAGCTTTTAGAACATTTCAAACTCAGGCCGACAGCTTTTGAGGAAGAGCATGAGTGAAGATCGAGACCCCAATCAGATCTCTTTGGATGTCGGACTCTCCTCTCAGGTCCACAGGAGGATCCAGATGTGCCCTCAGTCTGACCACAGTTGGAGGCACGAATCACTCCGACAGGAAGTGAACAAAGGTGCGAGGAAACACTCCCCGCCTGGTCGGATCGCTTTCGATGTGACCGATCTGAAACGCAGACGGTGGTTAAATCACAACCTGGACAACGGGTCAGGATTGTTCTTCAGGTGGGTTTTCATCTAAACGCACACACATGCTGTAATAAATGTTGTGAAGTGAATGAAGTTGTGCTGATGATGCGTTTCCTGTGCTGGAGGCGTTTCTCACTCACCCACCACTCGCTGTCCTCCTCGCCGTCCACCACGATCAGCTCTCCCTCGCTGAACGTCAGCTCGTCTGGACTGTCCGCTGCACAGTTGTAGATGGCCCTCACCCTCTGAGGCCTCTGCTTCTACACACACACACACACACACACACACGCACGCACGCACGCACGCACGCATTTAGCAGTAAAGCTGTGTTACATGCTGGACTTGTGATGATGACTGTGTCTGTGTGCAGAAATAAATGAGGTGGTGTGTTTGAGGACTTACAGAAAATGTAGTTCTGGGTTTGCGGGGTGGAGGAGACGGATTATGAGGGGACACGATCGGACGACCTGCCAAAGAGAGATAAAGCCCCCACAGACTTCAGAAAAAAGTTTCTCTTCTGTAACTTCACCTTTGTTTGAACCAGAGGCGGAGGCAGACATTTGATACACCCGGGGCTTAGGCCTAAAGGGTAGTATGCATGTGGGATTGGGGGGGGTAGAAATGACTGAAAGATTAATAGGCTCTGTTTTGAGTTTTGTTAAAAAAAGGAATGACTTCATATAGGGAAAAATATATATCACATATGCAGGACACCTTAAACTAGTTTTTTAATTAAGCAGCAAGGCAGAACAAAATCAGGGCTGCATCAAGACACGAGGACTAAACCCCAAATCAACCAGACCCAGAACTGATCCAGAATTAAAACAGGACACAACAGTTCAAAATCAGGACTACTGAGGACTTAACCAAGACAGAACCAGAATCAGAACTAGATGATAGTAGCACTAAAAATCATCATAGACCTGCACTACACTTATTTTTTAATTCTACCAAAGTACAATATTTAGATTGAGAAAAGTTTATATAATTATTTAGCCTTGTTGTGCAAACAAGCCTGCATAACTTAATAAGTGTAGAATTTGAAAAATAGTAAACCTAAAAAGAAACACTAGGTACGAGATACATGAGGACCTATGATACGGTGATACTTTTGGCAAACAACCATTTGACTAACATGTGTGTCTCACCTGCTCTCTCTCCCTCTCTGTTCCTCTCTCTCCCTCTTTGTGCTGACAATCACGGCAAACATCAACATCATCAAACATACAGTGGAAACCAGATATTTACATACTCTTCAGATAAAAACACTTTTTTAATTGTAACATCAAATCAGACTAAATGTTTATTTTTTTTAGATTGATAAATATAAAAACATATTTGTTAGCTTTCAGAGTAAAGAGAGAAACTATCTGTTTTCTTAATTGTAAATGGCACCAAATTGTATTCAAAACTGAGCCACACTTATGGAGCTCCACAGTTCTGTTCCTGGTGTTTTGGTTGACATCTCTTGATTTTCCCATTTCAAAGAAACAGGCTCTGTGTTTTGCCTTATATGCATCCACAGCTGTGCCACCAATTTACTCACATGGACTCTACGAACCTATCAGAAGCTTCTTCAGCTCAGAATGGAATCGTCTGCAGTTTTCTTATTAATTAACAATAAACTTAGTGTATATGCACTCCTAAATTTGATGAAAGTGATAATAAAATGACAGCTCTCTCTCTTATTCCGACATTTAACTAATTCAAAAGATCTTTCAATATTTATTTATCCAAAACAAGTTTACTCTAAATTGATGTTTAACAGTAAAAAATGTTCTTGTGTTTTCCATAAAGTGTATGTAAATATCTGGTTTAAACTGTGAATATACTGCTGTGTATTGAAATTCCTCTAGCCGTTAGCATGCGTCCGTACTAGCTCCCCCGGGAAATCTCGCATGTTATCACGATAACAGCGCATGTCCCCCCCCTCGGCCAACGCGGATGCAGCCAGTGACTCTCTCCACTCTGTAGTCAGCAAGACTGCAAACGCAATCACTTCTCCTAATATCAGGGGACTTTAATCATGTCTCACTGAACTCCACACTGTCCACCTTCACCCAGTATGTGACACGCCCAACCAGAGACAATAAAACACTGGACTTACTGTACACCAATGCAGAAGAGGCATACAGTTCATCACCTCTCCCTCCCCTGGGCAGATCTCATCACAACCTGTGTATGAGCCCTTATTGTGCAGGAAGCTACCAGCTGCCCGAACAGTGCAGAGATGGTCAGAGGAGAGCGAGGAGGCTCTTAAGGACTGTTTTGAGTCTACTGTGTGGGAGGTGATCTGTGACGACCACAGAGAGGACATTGACAGCCTTGTGACATGCATTACGGACTATATCAACTTCTGTGTGGATAACGTTGCACCCAGCAGGACTGTGCGCTGTTTCTCCAACAACAAACCTTGGATTAACCGTCCTCGAGCAGAAGAGGAGGGCCTTGCAGAGAGAGCTGGAGGACTGATAAGGAAAGGGAAGTTCAGCTACAGGCAGAAGATGGAGAACCAGCTTCAACAAAACAACTTCTCCCACAACTCCACCCAGTGCTTCCTTCAGAAGTTCTCTGACGACTTGGCAATAGTTGGCCACAGTGATGGGGACGACAGGGAGTACAGAGAACTGACCCATGACTTTGTGGACTGGGTCCAGCAGAACTACCTCCAGATGAACACTAGTAAAACCAAGGAGCTGGTGGTAGACTTCAGCAGGCACAAACATCCTCCACTGCAACCACTAAACATTCGATGCATGGACATTGAGACTGTGGACAGCTACAGGTACCTTGGTGTTCATCTGAACAATAAACTGGACTGGACTCATAATTCAGACACCCTCTACAGAAAAGGGCAGAGCAGGCTGTACCTGCGGCGGAGACTCAGGTCTTTTGGAGTGAAGGGCCTATTCCTGAAGACCTTCTATGACTCTGTGGTGGCCTCAGCCATCTTTTACGGTGTGGTCTGCTGGGGTGGCAGCATCTCTGCTGGTTCAGGAAGAGACTGAACAGGCTGATCCGGAGGGCCAGCTCTGTTCTAGGATGCCCGCTGGACCCAGTGGAGGTGGTGAGTGACAGGAGAATGGTGGCTAAGCTGTCATCCCTGGTGGACAACATCTCTCACCCCATGCAGGAGACTCTGACAGCACTGAGCAGCTCCACAGTGTAGGACAGAGCGATTTCGCAGGTCTTTCCTCCACACTGCTGTCAGATGTATATTGCATTTGTATTTTATTTTATTCTATTGTGTACAGTATCTTATTTTTATCCTATTCCAGTGTTTTTCTATGCAACTTTGCACTATCCACTTTCTGCTGTAACAAAACAAATTTCCCATGTGTGGGACTAATAAAGGTTATGTTATCTTATGTTATCACATGGGAAAAGACCCAGGGAAACAGAGTTAACGCTAAAAAACAATAAAACCCCTGAAAACCACGAATTTCACACTCGAGCCTCAACTCTCATGGCCTGGTACCAAACCACTCACAGACCCAAGGGGTGGGAACCACTGCAGTAAAGCACCAGAATATCTGACATGGCACGAAACTGCAAAGATACCCTTAAGTTTCACACAGAGAAACATCCAGTGTTGAGGTTTAATGAGCACCTGACCTCATTAAACCATGACGGGGGTATTTCACTGATGTATTGTACACCATAATCACAGCTTTCCTTGAATGAGTGACATCAGAGATCATGTGAGTGTGTTCTTGCAGGTCGTGGTGTTCCACAGAGCTCTATTAACAGTCCCTTGTCAAAGCACAAAAGTTTCAGCCTTTTAACAGCAGTTATGTTTTTATAACACACCTGCTTACATCATATTCAGGCTTAAAGTTTGACACAGGTGCCTGTAGCTGCTAGCTGTCTGCTAGCTTCACCTGAACTGGATGTCTGCACCATGTTTGTGCTGCTGGAGCCTTTTAGAGCATTTTTAATGACATCTTACGACCAATAATATGCTGCTGTGAGTTACTGTACTAACATCCAAGAAGGCGGTGCTGCAGCCTGAGTGAAATTCAAATATTTTCATGTTACTGATTGTGGATATTTTAGTGTGTGTGCTCATGTGTGTGTGTGCGTGTACCTTGTTTTTCCAACGGAATCGTGCCTGCAGGTCTCTGAGGAGGAGGAGGAACCCTCGCTGCTCTGTAATCATAAGAACAACATTAAACTGGTGTGCTTCCTCCCAGCAGACCCAGCTCAATCAGACCAGTACGTACGCGGGAGGAGAGACAGGGGCTTTGGATCCTGGTGGTCCTCTGTGTTGGTGGCTGGGTGGGAGGAGAGGAACTTTATGCTGGGGTGGTGATGGAGGTGGGATGCAGGGCGGTGGCGGGACTGGAGGTGCTGTAGGTAGTCCTGTCGGCAGGGGAGGCAGAGGAGGGAGGGGGGCAGTCTTGGCTGTGGCGGCTTTGGTCTCCAACATGCCGGTTCTCCTGCTGGGCCCAGGAGGAGGAGGAGGAGGAGGAACCAGTGAGAGCACTGGGAGAAGAGGGCAGAACAAGAGTCAAGAAAGCCCTGAGCAGTGGCTCCAGGCACACCTCCACAGTCAGAGCCTGAAAGCAATCCAAAATGCTGCAGCAAGAGTACTGACAGGGAACAGAAAGAGAGAGCATATTTCTCCTATATTGGCTTCACTTCACTGACTCCCAGTTAAATCCAGAACAGAATTCAAAATCCAGCTCATATACAAGGTCTTAAATAATCAGATCCCATCTTATCTTAATGACCTTGTAGCACCATATCACCCCATTAGAGCACTTTGCTCGTGCAGTGCAGGCTTACTTCTTGTTCCTAGAGTATTTGAAAGTAGATGGGATGCAGATTCTTCCATTTTCAGGCCCCTCTTCTGTGGAACCAGCTTCCAGTTTGGATTCAGGAGACAGACACTATCTCTACTTTTAAGATTAGGCTTCAAACATTCCTTTTTGCTAAAGCATATAGTTAGGGCTGGATCAGGTGGCCCTGAATCCTCCCTTAAGCTGGGCATACACTGTGCGATTTTTTTAGTCACGTTAATCAGCTTCTGCTCAAACTGTACAATTGACTTGCAGGGGTTAGAAGTTTGTAGGTCACCATGCAGGGTCTCACACTATGCGGCCTGATGCTCTGATGCGACCTCAGTGCTCACACTGTGCATCCCTAACATGAAGGTTATAAAACAAAATCTGTCTCTCGCTCTCCCTCTCTGTCTTTCATTCACACAGACATACAACCACCATCAGAAACAGGAAAAAAATAATTTTTCCACTTAACAAACTCATTCACCCAATTAAACAGTTTGAAAAGTCAATCTCTTCACTTAATCTGACTCATGAGGTTATTTTAAATGAAATAAACAATTTTACACAAAAGAAACATTTGGTTACACCCAATTGACATGATCAATGACATCATAACCTATAAAATCAGGAAGTACTGGGGCAGCCCTTCCCACATACCTGTTTTACACATAGGACCTGCTCAAAGGAACACACAATGGTAAGTATAACCAAACTATATAAACAAATGAAAGATTGTTCTTAGCTTTAAGAACATTTGCACAGATGAAATGAATATAACCAATGCTAATACAAACAGACCCGGGATAGTATGTAGAGCCAAGATTACATGTGCTTATTTTGTGTTCTATAAGATAACAGAACACAAAATAACAATTTATGCATGTGACAAATGGTAAATGAATTCAGTCCTAGCCACTTTGTCACAATACTACACGACGCATGACACACGATGAAGGTGAAACTCGGGCCGATCACCAAAATGGTCACACGACTGAAAAAAAAAATTGCCTCAAAATGGGCCAAAAGTCGCACAGTGTATGCCCAGCATTAGTTATGCTGCAATAGGTGTAGGCTGCTGGGGGATTCCCATGATGCACTGAGTGTTTCTTCTTCTTCCTTCACTATGTGTTAATAGACCTCTCTGCATCATGAATAAATCATGAATGAATCATATGAATCATAATTGTTATCAATCTCTGGCTCTCTTTCACAGCATGTCTTTTATCTTGTCTTCCTTCTCTCACCCTAACCGGTCGCAGCAGATGGCCGCCTGTCCCTGAGCCTGGTTCTGCCAGAGCTTACTTCCTGTTAAAAGAGATTTTTTTTCCTTTCCACTGTCTCGAAGTGCTTGCTCATAGGGGGTCATATGATTGTTGGGTATTCTCCGTATGTATCTAGGTTTCTACCCTACAATATTAAGCGCCTTGGGGTGACTGTTGTTTTGATTTGGCCATGTATAATTAAAATTGAATTGAACTGAATTTAAATTCATTGAATTGAACTGAACTGGATTAAATTGAACTGAACTTGAATTGAATTGAAAGCCTCATACAGCCGGTTCATACCTCAGAAAGAGGACAGAACTGTCTGCTCTTTTCGTGAAAATAAAGCAACAAAGCCAAATAAAGCTGACGGACGCAAAGAAAAACATCACAAACGAGACCCTCCGCTGTGGATCTGACAGGAAGTCCACCCACCGTACTTGGAGTTCCTCTCCGGCGTTTGAGGGTTGGGGGGGTCGGAGGACGACCGCTGTCTGCCTACTGATTCCACGGAGGTGCCTTTATTGGTACCTGATGGTGACAAGACAGAATCAGATCAGTTTTATTTCCTCACTTCTTCACAGGGTCTGAACAGCAGCTGATCTCAGCCCAGGCGCCCTCTGACCTCTGCTGGGTCCTCGGGGAGGAAGCGGGGGCGTTGGGCCGGGGGGCGGCAGGTTCACATTCAGCATGGTGCCGTAAGTCTCGTTGCTAATAATGGTGCTGGGGATCGCAGGCCGCTGCTTGTCTAATGCCAGGGAGGCAACATCCCACGCCAGCGCCGCCAGGTTGGGCTGCACGGGTCCACTTCCAGGCACAAAGCAGCTGACCGGGCGCTCCTCCCGCCGCTGTGGGATGGGCTGCAGGACCCACAGAAAACACAGGAAGTACACGGTCACTTAAAGCCAACAGAAAGTTTAATGCAGGACGTCAGAAAAGCAGCCTACCTTGTCCTCCATCTCGTCATCGCTCTCATCCAGGTCTTCGTTTTGCAGACGCCACTCATACTCGACGTGAACATGGACGTTAAACTTTCCGGTCTGAGCCTGAGTCAGCTGGAACACATCAATCAAACTTTATTGGTACAGACACTCGACAGCACAGGAACTGCTTTACTTTGAACAGCCTGGAAGTGTTTGGATTCTCACCAGTTCTTCGCACTCTTTGTGTCGCATACGTTTGGCAATGTCCAGCGGTGTTTCTCCTGCATCGTTAGCTGTGGACACAAATTCAGTCATTCAGACTTTTGGTGAATTATGTCAGCACATTGTTTCCAAAAGGGAAAGATGATTAGATCTGCACTTTTCTTGTGTTACTGCAGGTTTTTCTCCCCCTGAAAAGACAAAGTACTCAGCTCTGTTTGTTCTCAAGACATCATTTAAATTTTATGTGATGGTAGAAACAATAACGGCCCCAGATGAGGGTCACACCAGCTGTGAAACTTGCTTTTATTTCTTCAAACCTCACAACAATAAACTAGAGCCAGGTTGGCTGGTTATTTGAACTTGACCTTCATCATTAGCGCCCATGTCAAAGTTCCTCTTATAAAACATTTCAAGAAACCTTATCGAGTGATATATCATATTAAAGGGCATGAAAAGAGCTGTACCACACACTTTTTCTTTTTTTTTTCTAAAATGACATCCAACGACTTTACAACGATGTCATAAAGTTTAGAACAATCACACACTGCATAAATACATCTTAAAACCTCAAGTTTGGACAGATTTCAGACCAGTCGTATGGTAAAAGATCATAAAAAGCAACATTTGAGTGTGTAATGCTCATATGAATGATATGAGCACTTGTCACTCATCGTCAGCATTCAGCACGCTCTGATATATGTGCAAGTGTGTGTGTTCTTACTGATGGACACTGAAGCTTTCCCCCTCAGCAGCAGTTTCAGGCACTCGCTGTTGTTGGTTAGGCAGCAGTAATGCAGCGCCGTGTTTCCTCTGGTCGTCTGCTTGTCCAGGTTACCGCTGAAACACAGACCCGGTCACTACACACATACACACACCTGGAGAACAGGTATTTAATTGAACAGTCACACCTGTTTTGTCCGAGGAAGTCGACAATGTGGAGCGAGTTTCTGTCGCCCATTCGGACCGCCAGGTGGAGCACCGTCTCCCCGGGTTCCTGACACACACACACACACACACACACACACACACACACACACACACACACAGTCAGTCTGCAGAGCAACAACGGACACCTGCACAGAGCTGTGTCTACGTGTTACTGAATGGACACACAAAGCAGAGCTTAAGAGTAAAAGCTTAGTAAAAACAGACACAAAATGAGCACAAAGACACAACAGAGAGACGCATGAGTCAGTCCGTCAAACTCGTGTTAGAGATGAGGAGGTCATACATGTTCGTTGGGCTGTGGGATGGCATCCATCAGGTCCACCCCCTCAGCGTAGACTTGGATAAGCGACAGAATGTCTCGGTTCCTGATGGCCTCGTAGAGAGCCCGCAGCCTGGACGCGGCGTCGGTGCACTTCCGCCGGGCGAAGCGTTTCTCGGTGTACTTCGCTGTGATGTAGTCCTTCCTCATCTGCCTGCAAACCAGACGGACGAGTCACTACAACATCCTACTACAGCTCAGACTCACCTCTTGATGCCGTCACCTACATGTCGCTGGTTGGAGTTGGTTTGGTCACTTCCTGCGCTGACAGATCTGCCTCCATGATCTCATTGAAGCTGGCGTTTCCCACATTATTCGCCAACTAAAAGGCAACAAAAGCCCAACATCAACTCTGGTTCGGTTCTGGCTGTAGCTCCTAAGATTAGACACGTGATCACACTTCCTGATTCTTCACAGCTGAAGACGACTGACATGCTCGGCAAGGGTTCTGGTTCCCTGATTATTCCAGAAAAGGTTTGCAAACATTCAGAATGTCCCTTCCATTCACGTCTTCACACAGGTGAATATAATGAGGTTAAGAGATTTCAAAGAAACAGTTTTAAACGAATCAGGAGACAGTCTTGCAGGATGGTAAAAATCTGAGGGTTTTTTGCTTTGCTTTTTTGGCTTTTTCCTGCAAATATTTTAATTTTATTTAACAGATTAAAGTCATGATGAAATGAGTCACCGCAAACTGACAAACAGAATGCTCTGACCTTCTGTCGGGACAGTGAAGTGGACTCACCAGCAGCTCAGAGGTTCCCAGGACGTCCAGGTCCAGACTCTGGATCCTGGAGTAGTGGACCCCCATTTCTCTGTGGATCCCTGAGCACTCAATACAGATCAGCACCCCGAGGTTCGTGGACAGCCAGGAGGGATCTGTAGAGGGTGGGTGGGGGCACAGAAACAACAAGCGGTGCCTTCACATCCTCAAAATGTAATTTCAAGACTAAAGAAACAACAAAGTGAATGAGATGAATTAACAATCTGCTGACAGACAAACCTGGAAAAGAATTCTGGGAAGTTTCTGCAGCTCTGAGCAGAAATGTGTTTGGACTACAGGTCCACGTGAGGAAGCTGAGTGAATACTTTTGGCAATATAGTGAATGTTGAATATATAATTGATAAAAAAAACTGTATGTTATTAATCTAATCTTTGGACGTGCTGAGATGAACAGATGAAAACGTGTTTTGTGGTGTTATTAGAGAGACTGTTGATGCGCCCTCTCTCATGACACTAACGTGTTCTCACTTCTGTAAACCATGACAGGAAATAGAAGTGCTATGAAGTTCCACATCAAGTGTTCACAGTGCAGTTCAGTAAAACCATCATCTACAAGAATATCAGCTAGGTTTAAAGCAACAGACCAACTAAAAAAGTTGCATAAAACAACTTCAATGCCAAAAACAAAAAAACCCCACACAAAACAACCGCAAAGGAAAAAAACTGCCTGAAGGCCCAGAGCTTTCCACAAGCAGTCCTGCAGAGGTCAGTGGGGTTAGAACGCCGGCAGAACTAAGAAAGACTCATTCAAGCGTCACTACTTTTTTGACCTGACCGTGAGTGACTGGACTTCCGTGTTTAATCTTTGAATTTTGTTTCCTTTCATGAGTGGTGTTTGTTTGAGAGAGACTTCTGAACAATTCTGACCTGCAGCTCCACAGTCGCAGCAGCTGTTGTTTCCAGTCCTCTTCTTCACCTCTCCCACAATGGACTTGGTCAGCTCCTGGACGATGTTGTTCTCACCCTCGTCCTGGTCTCCTTTGAACGCCTTGTTCAGCGCCTCCTCCTTGCTGTTCTGCAGCACCGACACCCAGCTAAAAAACACCAAACCATAAGCGCTCGCAGTAGCGCGAAGCCCGGCAGCTCAGGCCATGCCTGCTCGTACTTACATCTGACACTCGGCCTCGTCCTCGGCCTGGAAGTGGTAGGTCCGGTCATCTGTGGGGGGGGGGGGGGGGGGGGGCACGAGACAGAGTTTAGACTTTACACACATATATACAGAGGAACATGTGAGCAGGAAGTCTGCAGCATACGGGAGAACAGGTCGAAGCTTTTCTTCTCCTCATCGGGGTTCCTCTTCACCTGGCAGGTGAGCAGGTTGACCTTGGCTGGAGGTTTGTTTGGCTGCAAGACAACGAGAGGAGGTGAGAGCTCAGCTCTGACTGAACCTCACTCAGATATCAAACATTCAGCGTTACAGAGAAAAGATCCTGAAACTGTCACAGAGTCTGTACTGCTATATACCATAACATGGACAATAGTTGGATCCCAGTTAGGTTCAGCCCACAGCAAGAACCTGTAAGGACTTTAAGCTGCACAACTCAAAACCTTCCCTCATCTTGCAAAACATCTGCACATATCATTTAAAGTTCTGAGATGATTAACCTCAGTGACTTTCTGTAATCTCATTTTCTACTGTTTTCTGAAGCCTGATGACTTTTGATCCTCTGGCTTTTCATGCCACAAAACGTCTCATTCATAAGGAAACTATTGATGAACCACAGGGTTTTCCTTTCCTCCTCTTGCCTCCACCACTGTCTCCTGCCTCCCTAAATGGGCGTACCATGCGGGCCCCACAGTTCACCCATACATACCCACTATGGGCCCATGGACCCGTTTTAAGTCTGGTAGACTAAAGTTTTATGACGTTTTTCCTTCACATTTTTGATATCAGAGGATCTTCTGCAGCTGACGGTTCTACTCCCCAAAGCAAGGCAAGAGTCAGGTTTCAGAGCTGGAGCTGATCATCATGCGCAACGTTTGTATCTTTGTGTTCAATTCATTTTGATCATGTAAACAAGATGCAATTTAGGAAAAGAAAAGAAAAACTAAACTAGAAATACCCTCCAATATCGCTTCACCTATCCTCAGAAAGGAGTGGGAATGGGAGTGGGAATAAGTGCACATTGGACCATAAGACGGATGAACTCGGTGAGCTGACCTCAGATGGAGCACTGCGAGGACTCTGTCTGCAGTACCTGTCTTCATTTGAGTCTGAGTGGTAAATGTGGAAGGTTTCTACCAGCTGTGAAGGGTTGGCGTAATCCTGGACATGTTACGCTGAAGAAACGTGTCTCTGAAGGAATGCTTTCATGAAGGAACATTACTCTGAAGGAGGGATGTACCCAAGGATGTACCGACAGCTATCAAGAAGGTGTAGGTTACCTTGGAAACCCGGTTCTCAGAAACATGAGTCTAATCTTGAAATTTACCTTAAATAGAACTGAAGATATGTGTTACTGTGAATCTGTAGATATGAGGTTTGTTTTTCTTTGAATTTGCTTTTCAGCAAGCTCAAGGAGAAACAAAAGGCTGAAAGTTAAAGAGAAACAGTTAAGAAGAATTAGAAACTTTCTCTCCAGCAGCCCTCAGATTTCAAATCAAATCCTTTTCCCACCCTTTTCTTTTAATCATTTTCCTTCTGCTCTTTGTGTTCTGCTAGCTCAGTCCTGATTGGCCATTTGACTGCTCAAACTTCAAAATAAAAAACAGAAGGCAGAAAAGAAACTAAAAAAATAAATAAATAGATAATGTACTATTTAACCCCACTTAATGTAGACCAGGAGTAGGCAACTCCAGGCCTCGAGTGCCGGTTCCTGCAGGTTTTAGATATCACCCTGGGTCAACACACCTGAATCAAATGACTAGTTCATTACCAGCCCTCTGGAGAACTTCACGGGATGTTGAGGAGGTCATTTAGCAATTTGAATCAGCTGTGTTGGAACAGGGACACATCTAAAACCTGCAGGACACCGGCAATCGAGGCCTGGAGTTGTCTACCCCTGATGTAGACGATAAACTCATGAGGAGATTTCTGATTGGACATGTAGTGCAGGCTGGAGGGCGGGGGCTTGTCATGGACCAATGGGAGAAGAGGACCTTACCGTCCCGTGACAGATGGTCAGGAAGCCGTTCTTCACCGAGCACTTTCTCTTC
This sequence comes from Aulonocara stuartgranti, assembly GCF_965226115.1. Classification (NCBI taxonomy): domain Eukaryota; kingdom Metazoa; phylum Chordata; class Actinopteri; order Cichliformes; family Cichlidae; genus Aulonocara; species Aulonocara stuartgranti. The sequence continues at coordinate 26,451,068 of NC_138951.1, forward strand.
TGCCACACCTTCCTCAGTCTGACGAGGAGAGAGACAAAGCTTTTAGTGTGAAAGGTCATAGAGTGGAGTCGTGACTGAGGCAGCTACCACTAACACACGTGTGCAGAAGGAGGAAAACATGTTAAATCTGTAAATATGTTACATTTAACATTGAGTCTGTGTAGACTGACTAAATGCTGCCTCTGCTGGACGTCACAGGAACTGCATGTGCATGTCAGTCACATTCATATGGCATTCTGGGACACTGAGTTCGCTCACCCTTCACTTTTCTTGTAGAGGAAACCAGAGCGCTCGTTGCCGTGGGCTTTGTCACCCTGCAACTGATGGAGGCTGTAACCTGCGTTCTGTTTGGCCTGGGCGTCCTGTCAATAAATCAGACACTTTATGTGAAGCAGCTCTTATGACAGAAAGACGTGAGAACTATGACCCTACACAGAGTTCAGAGCTCAGAGCAGCCTCTGTTTGATGGACAGCTTTGTTAATCAACTTCCTTTCCAGTAACAGGTGAGCCTGTCAGAGCTCACCTGGTTATGCTCACCATCAGACTCATGACATCTGTTCAGACCATGTTTGTTCTAACTGCTGTGCGCATGTTAGCGACTCTTTACCCTCGTGTTTATCCTGCATTTTAACTGTGTTCATGTTTTCGGTCTGTGCCATCAGTCAAATGGATGTTACACCATGTTTGATGTTTTTTACCTCTTTCTGATCGGACTGCAGTGCCGCCTTCAGGGTGTCTCGGAGCTGAGCCAGCTGCTTCCTCTCGCCGTCCTGAGTCTGTTTGATCTGCAGAGGAAGAGAAACTCTAACTTTAAGCCCATTGTTGTGTTCGCACAGAGCGATCGGTAAGTGAGCTGTGAGCTTTAATGCTCCTGCAGGGAACACAAGCGTCCTCACCGCTGTCAGGTCTGTGGACAGTTTCTCTACGGCCGGTTTCAGAGTCTCCACAGCTTTCAGTCCATCCTGGAAAAAACTGAAGAAAAAAATGTCTGAGAACCTCCAAGGAAAAAGTGAATCAATAACAAAATTAATGTTTTAATATTCACACTTTATTATCTTTTCTTTAACACCTTACTCATACATGGACCTGTTGGTCACGTTTGGACATACTTGCACTGAGCATGGTAAAACTTGATGAGGTTCTGGAGGAAGTCTACTCCTTTCTTCACTTTGATCTCGTTCACTTTGAGCAGGTACTGCAGAGAAAAGCCAAAGAATCAAGAAAAACTGAAGAAAATAACCGTTACTGCATGACCAGTCCTTCCTTGTCCTCCTCCAGCTCTTCTAGGAGGACACTGAGGCATTCCCAAACCGCTGAGAGATCATCTGCATTTCCTGGGTCTGCCCGGGGTCTTCTCCTGGCCTTTAAACCTCATCTTGTTTAGGCATCCTGGTCAGTACCATCTCGGCTGGCTTTACTCTGAGCTGATCCTCATCGGGTCTCTAACAGCGAGCCTGGACAGCCTTTAGAGGAAGCTCGTTTTCACGGCTTTTTTTCTGTCACCTCTTTACCAGCATATCCACAGAATTCACCCTCCACTCCTTCTCTACTCATGACCAACAAAAAACCACGAGAAACACAGACTGAGCTGAAGATCAGCGCCTGATGAAGCCAAAAAAGCTACAAACCCTGAAAACCATCAAACTGGAAAACTTCTGAAAAGAATCCGTCACAGACCTCTGTCCACCAAATCTTCCACGTCATATAAAATCTGCGCTGACTGGTCGAGGCAGTAAAACAAACGTTGCTCTCGGTCTGACCTCAGAGGATAGAGATGATTGTTTTAGCATTCAGGTCACCTGTGTGACCTCTGACCTCACCTCGCACATCTGCAGCTGGAACATTCGTCTCTCCTTCTCCATCTCCTCTGCGATTTCTCCTCCGCTGAACTCCGTCCGAATCATGCCATGCATCTTGGCGTTCTCTTTCTTCTCTTTCTCAATCTTCGCTCTGCAGAGGTCAAAGGTCATGTTAAAATCTCAACACAAAAAAATGTGATCAAAACAACAAACTGAGGAGAAGAAAAAATAGAAAGATGCTAAAATACAGAAGCCAAGAAACGCCATGATTTCAATCATCATATTTTATCTTTTCTTCTTTTTTTGAGAAAAAAGGAAAAAAAGAGCATGTATCAGTCTGTGGAGACAGAAACAATAAAGATAACTTTATTCAAACATTCTCATTTAAATGCTGAATGAGTCGACTGGTTAACGTGTTCTCGTTTCCGTGATTTAACATTTCAGTGAGAGCAGCTGATAATGAGCCCTTCTTACAGTTTGGTCTCGTAATCCTTCCAGGCCTTATCGAACGGCTTCTTCAGATCCTGCAGGAAAAACAGACGTCACACAGTCACAGTTCATAAACGTGCGCGCACACACACACACACACACACACACACACACACACACACACACACAGGACTCTAACCTCTGAGTCACTCTGGAAATATTTCTAGATGATAGCATGTGCGTTAGATTAGAAAAACAAACACAATGGTGACCGTGTCACAACAGAGGTGTTTTAAATTCAGCCATTTAGTCTTTATGCCACGAGCCACAGCCTGCAGGACGACACCACCATTACAAACAGGAAGTTATGCTCATCGCACAACTACAAGAAAAACTGTTCAGTGTTTTGCAGAAATTAAATGTTGTATTTGGCACCTCAGGGCCACCTTACCTAACATGCCTACATTTTATAATTCAAGAAGCAGTTTTTTTTTTAATTATTCAAACTGAGCATAAAGCAGGAAAAATAATATTGAATAAATCAGAAAAAACAAAAAATGATCTTTTATTTCGATTTCCTGCTTTTGTTTTTTCATATGACAGGAAACGGAGGATTTTACAGTGGCTGGTTTGCTGCTGTGGTACAAAGATATTTAGACATTAATGTGGGACCCCAGCGTGATTTTATTTGTTAAATCTGAAGCTGTGTGTTTAAAATGATTACAGTTCTGATGTAATTATTGTAAATACACAGTCAACATGTCATCTAACCAAACATGATTCATTTTTAGCCACAGTAACAGGAAGTGAAGTGTAACTGAGCGAGTGTCTGCGGGTTTGTTTCAGCAGGAAGAAGAAAGTGACACCAACCCCTTTCACTCCTTTCAGGTCTCCTTTCAGCAGACTGTCCAGAGGGAATGTGATGATGTTGTTCATGTTCTGCAGCTGCAAACAGGAAGTTGTGTCACAGCACAAATGCGCAAAACACACCACACTTTCTACATTTAACACTTTTCACAATAAAATGTCTGATGTTTCACTCTCTGAGGCTGACTTTGGTTCCTCACCAGGTTCTTGAAGAGGGCTGTCAGCTCTCTGGTGAAAACGACAAACTTGATGAAGGCAGAGCCGACATCGCCGTCATCCCTGTCACCCCGGGTCAGGTAGTTTTCCCCGAACTTGTGCATGGACTGAACGTACTGCTCCTCATTTTCCACGTGAGCTACGACACAGAAAACACTTTAAATAAATGCGGACTGCAGCTCGGATCATCTTTCATTTAACTCCAAAAACAAAAATGATTAAACTCTGTGTGAAAACAAAAACCATCCACTCCACCATGTGGAAAAAACAAGGACAACAAACACGTGTGAATAAAAAAGTAATAAAATAAAGGGTAATTAAAAACAATAAATATAAGAGGAGACAAAGAGAATAAATAAAAATATGATACTAAATACTGAGAAAAACTGGAGATATATAAATGAACAGAAATAAAATACACACCTCAAATTAAAATAAACAAATCTAAACAATTAAAACATAAATATTTATTTTAAATATTTTAAACAAATAATGAATGTGAATGTATTAAAATAAATGTAAATTTATTGAAATTATATTTAAATTAATTTAAATGAATTTTATATTGCAACAAAAGATTTTTCCAAAAACATTTCTAGTTAATTTAATTTAGTCCCTTTTGATACGAAAAATTAAAAGTAGAAAAATAAAAGGAGAGAAACAAAATCTTAATTTTTTACAGTTTTTCGTATAATTTTTCAGCTTTAAATAATTCTGATGATTTAAAAGTGTTTATTGGGCTTCAGTTGGACATGTCTGTGTGTACCCGCTGCATTTCTTTAGCAGAGAAAATGGCCTGTTCCCCTCGAGCTGAGGCACCGAGCCGCTCTGAATCTTTGGTATATACATGGAGATTTACCTCCAACATAAACCTGCAGGTCACAGAGAGAAGCTAAATATTTCAGAACCTCTCTGCTGTCCACATACTTCTGGTCATGCAGTGCCTTCTGTCTGTGAAACTGCTGAATGATGCGTTTCCTGTCAGTTTTTGCAGAAGTGCTGAATAATGTTCGGATCTTGTGTGTTTGCTGAGTGTGTGAAGGACTCGGCCTTTCCTCTGTTTGCACTGTAGTGTGGATGTGGGCGTATCCCTCAGCATGCCGGGACACGGGGAAGCATGACAGGAATGTTTGGAGGTGAGACTCCACCGGCCCGAGCAGAGACCCACCAGCAGCACGCGGCTGCTGACGAACCCACCCCACCCGCACTGACCTGAATAAAAAAACTGCTTTTATTTTGGTAGTTTGTATCTGAGCGCAGTGTGCTACCACAAACAGGAAGTGACAGTCAAAGTGAGACTGTGGTGACAAGCGTTGTTATTTTGGGTCAGACTGACATGAAACTGCATCTCTCACCCAGACCAGACGAGTTGATGGCCTTCACCGACTTCTTGATCTTGTAGAGAACGGACCGGTCCAAGTCGAGAGCCTGAGGAGAAGAAACAGCACGCAGATTAGGAGCCATGCCTCTAATGCTTACACGTCAAAGTTAAAGAAAAAGTGTGTTTATAGTCAGTATGAACCGTTCACCACTGCTGGTGTTCATCTCAGACTGTCACCCTTCATACCCTGAGCTGACGTGCGTGGACGGACTGCAGAGTCTGCATGTTTTACCCGAAGCAGAGTTATTATCAAGACATCACACATCTAATAAGAGACTGATGAAAACAGTGCTGCTATTAAAGGTGCTTTTTTTTTTTAGCAGACACCTCTCACTCACAGAAACTGTTTCATTCAGACCTTTGAAGCAGATCTTTTTATTCTTGCAGTTCAACATAATCCGAAGACGCCTGCTGAGGGACAGCGCCCAGCGGCCACAGCTACTGACCTTCTCAAGGCTTTAGAATGCTGGCAGCATTTCATAAAGTTTAGTCAGTTCTTTTTGTGTTTTACTGTTGCATCAACTTTTGCCTCCCCCAAACATAAGCCTGGTTCTGTTAAAAGAAAGTTCTTCCTCCCCCCTGTCACCAAGTGCTTCCTCACAGGGGGTATTATTGTAGTATTATATTTATTATTTTAGGGTCTTTATCTTACAAAGCACCTTGAGATGTGCATTGTTGTATATTAATACATCTGTAATGAACTGAATCTTATGTTCTGAAAATGATCAGATTCTCTGTGCTGTTCCTGTTTCCTGTGTCCCTCCTCATCTGAGCGGTACAGTTTGGTGCATTAGTCCCTAAAATAAGAGCGCTGCTTCTGTGATCTGCAGGACATCACATGGAATCATCAGTATTGTATTGATTGGCACGATCAGCTCTGGCGAACACACAGAACCTGACATAGCCACGCCCACTGTATTCACAGGAATCTGGTTAGGGCTTCAGAAGGAATTCTTTCACCTGTTTGACGTACCCAAAGGGAGCTCATATTCTGTAAAGCCGGCGTGCCTGCAGGAGAGCTGATCTGAAAGCTAACGTCTTCTAGTTCCTGAAACTCTCCTCGTTAGCCTGAGGCTAAAACGCAGCCTAAATTAAACCTTTGAGTGGTAACACGAGCTACAGCATTAGCTTCATGTTAGTCAGGAACATGAAGTCTGCTTGTGTCTAACCCGAGGCTGTGGGAGGGAGACTGAAGAGGCCATGCGATCTAAGCCTTTACCATAGTTTGCATGACTGATGAGACCACAGAGGTTCAGTCACATGACCTTCAGGTGTTTTCCTGCCGACCTCATCTGTGGGGTTCACCTAAGCGTCTACAGCTCTGAGTCACAGGTCCATGACTCAGAGAGAAAAACATGCACTTGGTTATTCTTTGACCAAAAACTGGTTCAAGATGAGCCACTCATCAAACACCGGAGCCGATTTCAAATCTCTGCACAGAAACACAGCGAGGCGACAGGTGAGCTCAGGTGTAGAGCAGCGACTTCATTCAGCTCAGCCAAAGACCAAACAACAGATCGAGCACAAATACAAAGAACTCAGAAACAGCTCAACTCAGTACGGTGGATGATTGATGGTCTCACAGCACTGAGGTCCTGGCAGGGCCTTCTAGATAAATATTCATGGTCTTCTTGTGTTTGTGACAGTTTACCTGCAAATTCACCAAAGCACTCACTGAAAAAGAGCTACAGGACGGGTTAAACGTAGAAAACACCGTTCCTACAGGATGAATGATGCAATAATCTCAATGAAACGCCTGCAAACACACAAACAACACACAGGGCAGGTCTCTGAGGACAGCGTTGAAATCTTGGTACAAACGCCAACAGGCTCATGTCACAGCAGCCCACCCACGAGCTTTCATTATGTCCCTAATAAGGGTGTTGCAAGGGTGTAAAGAGGTCATAAAGGTTAAATATAGTAACTTAGTGCATGATTGTACACCACATAGATCATTGACCTGGTCAGCAAAGATAAAGGGGGATCACTTCCTCTGCTGATACGTCAGTCAAACTGTCTGATCAAAGTTTACCAGCAGCCCCTTCAGACTGTTTCAGGCTGACGTCAGAGGATTCATATTTAATGATAATTAATGGTAATTACCCCTGTTACCTACTGAATTCATTTTCAGCACAAAGCTCTGGTTTTTCCCTGTGTTATAAATCAAGTACATCATTTCCCCCCCCTTATCTACATCACACTCATGGTCAGTTTAGAATCACCAGTGATCCCAACATGCAGCTCTTTGGACTTTGGAACCTACTATGAGGTTGCAGGCAAACATCTAGGAGGATGTTAATGGATGAAGATGCCCAATTGACTAATCATAACTAACTGACTGGTAGTTGGCCTTCATCACTCTCAGCATGCATGCAGGTGTCTGAAGGCAGGTGAGGTTATTGGTGCCCTGACTTCTTTTCGCCCCACCTCCACCTGCAGACATCCTGACTTGGAGGCTGCAGGCGAGCAGGGGCGCTGCTTTGTCTTGTGAGGTCAGAAACGTCCACCAACGTGTGTCTAAAACTGTCTGCAGGACGTCGCATGTCCCCACCACCCTCACGGTTTTTACACTGAAGTTCAAAGAAACAGTCTGTAAAACTGTTAATGTAATGACTGTAAAATCATTGAGATTACAGTTATTGACTAAAAGTAATCATCATCATGAATTTTCCTGTAACCGAGTGGCAACAATGTAGAGCTGCTAAAGCTCACAGTAGTGGTGATATTTATTCAAACAGAGGTCTCAGGTCTACAGGATGAGGCACGAGCCAAAGTGTGGATTTGGAGAGTGGCAATCATCAAAACAGAACATTTCACAGCAGTTTTCTGACAGTAGAAGCAGCCGAGACGCTTCCTGTTTTTAGGGTTTCCTCAGTTTCACAGCCTCTGCACACCAGCTCTGCTCAGCTGCTTTTAACACGTGCAACAACACTCATTTTACATTAGTGAACGCAGGTGAGCAGATCAGTGTGACGAGTGGAAGATGAAGCAGATAAAGAAACCTGAATGGGCACAACACTGATCAGACCAGCAGGGACTGTGTAAAGTACTCATCTGCTGTTTTTACCATTCAGCACACTGATGCTGATTTCATGTGTTTACTGTAATTATTCTACCGTCTGAAGATGAGGGAGGAGCTGATGATTTATTGGAGACTTTAATTCCTTTCACATCACTTCAGACAAGTTGAGACACAACAGAAACAGAGATGAGCTTCAAACGTGAAGAGAAGAGCTTTAAAAGTGACCAAAGGAGAGAGAGAAAGAGGACGAGACAAAGAAAGATGACAAAGGAAAGAGGAGAGAATGGAGGGATTTAACTGAGAGGAAAGCAAAGATCGGAGACAGCAGGAGGACCAAGGTGAGGCGAATCATGTCGAGACTCGATCAGAGGAGTGAGGCTCTACCATCGCCTCGGGTCTACTGAGTGGGAACATCCCAGCATGCAACAGGAGGAGGAGGACATGATCAGCAGACCTGCGATTTCTACAGACCTCACGTCAGGTTTTCAGTTGTGCTTTTAAAGCATTCGCTGCAAGGACATAGATTTCTTCACTTTATGCTGAGAGGAACCAGCGTTCAACTCTGTGCTCTGAGCTGTAATCCAACAGCTCCTCAACAACAACAGATGGCCTCTACAACGATGGGGAAAAATATTTACTGTCCTTAGAACCAATAAAGTCTCAGAAGGAATCTGAAAAACTAGAAACCATTAAAAAAAGAAAAAGATCGTGGAACCCAAACAAAAGTCCCCACAAAAACACACAAAGTGAAATAAGAGATTGTTTAATCCATCCCTGAATCACGTGATCACCTCCCTAAAAAAGATCCAGGTTGTCTCTTCTTTTCAGAGCATTTGACTCTTTATGCTAAAAATTAATAAATAACCTCTCTGACACACTGTTCTATTTATCCATCAACAAGGAAACCTGTGAAAAAAATATTTAATGCCTTCATTATTGACAGGAAGCCATGAATAACCAATGGACTCCTGTCCTGAAAGACTTGCTGGCAACTATAACGTGATATCAAAGACTCAAAGAGAGAAAAAAAACTAAAACATGACCACAAAAGAGCATATATGTATTAAAACAACAACAACAACAACAACAACAACAACAACAACAACGTCCTCACTGAACAGCTTTCTGTCCCATTAACAGTCTCAGGCCAGTATGCACAAAGTGTGATCACTAACGCCTAAGCTTTTCCTGCCCTGAGGTCAGCTTTCAAAGACATGGCCAGATTTGTGAAACAATTAAATGAGCACACCTAATACGACCTAAGCGTGTGTTTTCTTATGCTCGGCCAAGATGTTTGATATAGAGGAGTTTCTAACTCCTTTAGTAAGCAAACATAATCAATGTTTGTCAATCACCTCCATTAATCAGCTATGTACCACAGGCCTTCAAGCTGGCAGTAGTTAAACCTTTACTAAAAAGGCCATCTCTAGACCTAGCGGTCTTAGCTAATTATAGGCGAATCGCTAACCTTCCTTTCATATCAAACATTCTTGAAAGAGTAGTTGTCAAACAGCTAACAGATCATCTGCAGAGGAATGGCTTATTTGAAGAGTTTCAGTCAGGTTTCAGAGCAGAAACAGCTTTAGTGAAGGTTACAAATGATCTTCTTATGGCCTCTGACAGTGGACTCATCTCTGTGCTTGTCCTGCTAGACCTTAGTGCAGCGTTCGATACTGTCGACCATAATATCCTATCAGAGCGATTAGAACATGCTGTAGGTATTACAGGTACTGCACTGCAGTGGTTTGTATCATATCCATCTAATAGACTCCAATTTGTTCATGTAAATGGAGAGTCCTCTTCACATGCTGAGGTTAATCATGGAGTTCCACAGGGTTCAGTGCTAGGACCAATTTTATTTACATTATACATGCTTCCCTTAGACAGTATTATCAGAAGGAATAGCATACATTTTCACTGCTATGCAAATGACACCCAACTCTATCTATCCATGAAGCCAGATAACACACACCATGTAACACCGCTTCCATGTAAAATAGAACGTCAGCCTTCAGCTAGCTGTATAATTTAAACATGTATCAGACTAAGTTAACAGTTCATCTGCAAATTTTAATACAACTTCTGGAGGCTTATGCAGATTTTTCTCCATGTAACACAAACAGGAGCGGGCGGAGCAGCTGCAGAATTTGCTTTTCTTCATGTTAAAATGTGTTAGCTGCTTTGACAAAGGACTCCTGCTCGCTGTTTCCCAGTAAAGGTTTTAATGGTGGTCACAGGAAAAAAAATGTTGATCATAGGAACAGCTGCTGTGGATGCTGGAAACACGTTTTCTACCACTCAACCTGAGCTCACCAACTCAGTAATGGCTCTGCCTCTTTGCAGCGTGTAAACAGATTCCCTTCCACGTTAAACTGCGCCAGCATCATCATTACTTGTGTTTTTAATTCTGTTTAAAATTGGGGGCTGTCAGACTTTTCATTCATGTGCTGCTCATAAATATGCTTCTATTGAAGGTCTGTTTTTTATTTTCCAATATGGGTGAAACACTGCACAAAACCCAACGACATGGTCCAACGATGTGCTGCAGACATTTAACCTCAGTTTAGCACCAGGTCCACAATCTCCTCACTGTCCTTCACTGATGACAATCTCACCCACACTGAGGTGGTGCTCCACTGTAATGGAAAACAACCGAAACGATCCAGTCTAGGTGAATCGAGTTGAGCCGAGTTGGTGATAGTGGAAGAGTGGCTTCGCTAATACTACCTTAACCTTTCATGAATATTATCATTGAGTTTACAGTACAATCATCACGTTAATTTACTTTAAGATATTTTCTCTAAATACGACTAAAAACAGCCAGTGACGACTTCCTCCTGAGCTTGAGGGCAGTTTGGGGCCTTTCACATGTCTGTGCCCACGGCCCTGTTTTTTCCCAGGGCGGCCCTGTTTTTTCCCAGGGCATCCCTGTGGGGAAAGCCTTCAGCCCCATCTTATTCTCCCACCTGAAACCTTTGACCTTTAACTTCTGCTTCCTCATCTCTTCAGTTTTAGAAATATGCTTCATCATCGTGTTGCAAAAAGAAAATAAAAAGAAGCTGTTAAATCTTACAAAATGTCTACAGAAGGAAGTGTTTCTCTCAGTTCCTCTTTCGAATAAAACAGATTCGTTTGACGCTCTGTTGCTTGGAAAGTTTGAAAAGCAGTAGAAATCACCGTTTATTCACACTGTAGGTCCACAAACAGTGAAAACAGGCTGTGACTAAAACCCTCTTCAATCCCACACACGGGAAAACAAACCACGTTCATGAAAAAAGGAACAAACCGGACTTTCCGGGTATTTACAGAGAGGCTCAGTGGAAGCCTTTTTACCACCTTATTAAACTCTTATAATCCCCGACTTCCAACCGTGTGTGTGTGTGTGTGTGTGTGTGTGTCCTTGTTTCCTCACCTCCTCAAGAGCTCCCACCGCGTTCCTGCAGTGGCCCATCCGGGTAGTGAAGTTGGAGGTGGTTGGAGCTTTGTAGTCTTCATTGGTCTCGTCGATGAACTCCGTGACGCTGATCAGCTCCGGCATGGTGAGCTCCGGCAGACGCAAACTGACCGGGGGCGCAAAAATCCCGTCAAAACTGCAGCAGTGATCGCGCAGCCGCAGGTGGAGCAGCCACACCTGGACGCCTCAAGAGTGCCCGCAGCGTCACAGCCAAGATCCTCTGCTGTTCCCGCACGCGTCGCTGCTCATAGTCATAGGAGGAAGAGGAGAAGTCCGACCTCCATGTTTGTCCCGCAGCACGAATCACCGACAGCACCGACACATTCCAACACCCTCAGCTGCTTCACCTGAGCAGGAAGCGCACGGAGAGGGGCGGGGACACTGAGGGGGCGGGGACAGAGAAGGGCGCTCCCACCCTGCTGCTGTTTCCGCAAACCACAAACACGCACACTTACACACAGGTACATACCCCCCCCCCCCCCCCCCCCCCCCACACACACACACACACACACAGACAAAACACCTACACACAGAGAGACACACACTCACACAGTATTTTCACAGTCCTATCAGGGTGGGACTGGAACAATATGATGTTTAAAGTGTGAAGTCCTCTAAATTTTTACAAACGGTGTTAATGAGACACGGTTAAAGGAACACCCGAAAAGTATAATGCACCTTTATTTTTAACCCTTTGGTCAGCAGTGTTCTCACTTAGCTGCAGAGAACTATATTTACCATTAATATTTAGAGCACTCAGACATCCCCCAACACACGCACGCCATAAAAGCAGGGACACTGAAACAACACGAGGAAGCTGTGAGGCTCACCAGCACACAGCCTTACTAAAAACGTCCAAAGGCCCTCTCAGGACACGGCACGCGCTGCGCTGACCGCTAGCTGGAGCGAAGGACCCAAACTTTCGCTGACCGCAGCGCTCTGTTTGTACATCATTTTTTTGTAGCTGCTCTATGCGTCATTTCAAAACATGTATCTGACTTTATAATTTATACGAGAGTTTGTGTAGTATTATGTTCAAATGTTTAATAAAAACATGTATCGCTCATTCACAAAGAAGAAAGCTTTTAACTAGTGAAGAGTGTGTCGTTTCCACTACACTGCTTTCCTCCAGGTCCGCAGCCGTTGGAAAGGCTCTGGAGGTCCCCATACGTAAACTTGTGTCATTTTACACGACGGGCCACATCCAGCCCATTCTGATCTTATGTGGGCCGGACCGGTGAAACATTCTTTCTGCCAGTGCACAGACGTTTAACTACACATTTAATCCCTGAGATTAAATAAAAAAAATGAAAAGCTCAACTCTTTGCTTATTTTAAGAAGTGAAAGTGTAAAATCACAGAAATCTGTAACTTCAGGCTGTTCAGAGTGTACCCCCATCTCTCACCGACCCTGACAAGGAAAAGCAGAAGATAATGGATGGATAGATACAACTTCGTTACTTTGCTGTAGCATGAATGGGCACTGATCTGTATCAGTAGGAATAGCTGTAAAACTTATGAAGATCTCTGTTCACACTTTTAGAATCTGGTCCCTGGGCTGTATGTTTTACAAGCCTGGTCTACACTGTGATGAACTCAAACAGGCATCACTGACGTGAACAGGTGACGTGTTTAATCAGGTGACTTCACCAAACAGAAAGCATAAAAGCCTTCCTGTCACACTGAGGTAAATCCTGTCTGTGTGCTGATCGTGTTAAACGAAGAGAAAGGCTCTGAGCCGGAATATCCCTCAGTCTGAACTCCAGCAGGCGGTCCTGAACCAGGAGGTGCTGCCATGTCAGACTAATTACATTTTTGCTTTAACATACAGTTGAACAGATGTGCCTAATAAACTGTCTGTGTGCATTTGTGTGAGATCCACACATGCTTTCAGACCTGTGCTGATATCTTTGTCAGTCATCTCCATCTAGTGGACAGATGGTAGAACTCGATCATCTGATGTGGTTTCTGACTCAGGTGAGGTTGTGTTTGAGATGCGTCAAACACATCTGGCTCCATGTTCACGGGGAGAAGGTTCTAGATTCAGCATTGTTGGTCTGCATGTCAGCCTCTTAGGTGTACACATGGGCTGTATCCCAATTCAGGGTCTGCAGCCTTAAAGTACGCAGCCTCAACGGTCCTCAAGGGCCGTGTACTCAAAGACCGCTAAGGCCGGAAGTGCGAGGCTTGTGAAATGGGACGGTCTAGCCTCCGTAGCGCTGCCCAGGTTGCCTAGCAACCATGATAGCTGGAAACGTGTGGTTGACAGAAATGAAGGAGAAAATATTTTGTTCGTTTGTTTGTTTCTACATGAGCTTTGTGTGATTTAATAAGTATCTGAGGCTGAGACCACAGGACTGTAAAACATGATTGTTGGGCTTCATATCTGTACTGAACAGTCGTTTATGATTAGCTAGTAAATAACAATTAGCTAATGTTGTTCATGAGACTAAAGTCAGTGTAAATATGATATGGCCAATATTATAGTTATTATACTAATCATTATTAGTTATTACAGCAGTGAGTTTGAACTCTCAAATCAAATCACTTCTATTGTCACATCACATGTGCAGGTACACTGGTACAGCACATGTGAGTGAACTCTGTGTCAAATACTGAGCTTCAGTAAAGATTCAAGTTGCAGCTATTTATATGTCCCATCACCTTAAATCTTCACTCAAAGACACTCAAGTATCTTTGACAGTGTATATATAGATGTATCATATATAAGAGACAAATGTTGTTCCTTCAGTATGTTGGCATTATTACATTTGGCTCAATGCTTACATATATGTGTAAAAAGCAAATGTACGAGCTGTGATAACTGTTTCTGATAGAATGAAGAGTAGACTGATATATGAAATATTCCTTTATTGGGTGAGAAAATCAGACCATGTCATAACTGCTTTAAGTCATACAGAACAGATATCAGAGCCTTAAACAGGCTGAATTCTGCTAAATGGGTCAAACTGGGCAGAAAGTATACAAACACATAACATCCTTATAAAATATGATGTAACACTATAGATCAACTTACCTCAGAATATATAAAGCATATAAACAATTACAGCAATATGATGCGACAAACACAGCAGTACTACTAATCCAAAATACTCAAAGCTTCATAGAACTGAAACAAACATTTATTTTTAGGTCCATTCTGCTGCTGATACATACTTTAGGTTTCTGAGTATTAAACTTGTTGCTGCCTTTCATAGTGTGTAACTTGAAGGCCCTGAGTACTTTCTCCCACACTGAAAACACTGGAATGATAAAATTATTTAAACATTACCTAATAAGACTGATTCAGGCCAGACAATTAGTTATGTTAAACTTTTCTAGCAGTCCTTCACAAACAGGGAACAGTCTGTCTATTCTCTCCATCTGTCAGCTGCTGCTGGCTCTTCCTCCTCCTCTTCCTCACACACTGCTGAGTTTGTCCTGGTGGATCATCAGGGGTGCAAAGCCTCACAGATGATGTGCAGCAGTGGGTCCCTCACTCTGTCCTCACTCTGGACACTTGCAGTTGTCACACATGGAAATCAAATGTGCGATGAGCTGCAGGATTCAAACACAAGTGTAACTTATAAATACATGTTCATACTTTTATTACACAATCAGAGAGAAAGAAACAGAGAGAAAGTGCAGGACAGACAGACAGCTGACAGTCTCAGGTGTATACACTGCTACAAAACAGCACAAGAGAAGGAGGATTTAGTGTTTGTGTTATTACAAGTGCTAAACAAGAAGAGTTCCCAGATGGTACAGTGGACACATGTGTGACTCCTGTGATTAAAGCATCTTTCTTTCAGCTTAACGAGTGAACCGTCAGCTCGTTCAAACACACGTTAAAGTCTGTTTGGCTTGACACCACCGAACAGAGGCAGCAATATAACATAGCGAACATTAACAGTGCAGTGAATCCTGCTTGTGCCGTGATATTCAGGACTGCAAACCGAGCAGTTGTTGTGTTTGTGGATGTATGACTGACTTTAATTATCCATAAAATAATCACATCTCTGTAAGAATAAGGTTGACTATTGTGGGGCGCCGTTTGTAAACTGAAACATGCCGAAATTAACGGCAACATTTATCCACATTTAGCTCTAAAACTTACAAAAACATGTTTTTTCGAGTAATTTTTTACAACATTTAGTAAAATAGTTGTAACTTCCATCCATCCATCTTCATCCGCTTTATCCGAGGCCAGGTCACGGGGGCAGCAGCCTAAGCAAAGAGGCCCAGACCTCCCTCTCCCCAGCCACCTCCTCCAGCTTATCCAGGGGAACACCAAGGCGTTCCCAGGCCAGCCGAGAGATATAATCTCTCCAGCATGTCCTGGGTCTGCCCCGGGGCCTCCTCCCAGTGGGACATGCCTGGAACACCTCACCCAGGAGGCGCCCAGGGGGCATCCTTGTCAGATGCCCGAACCACCTCAGCTGGCTCCTTTCGATGTGGAGCAGCAGCGGCTCTACTCTGAGCCCCTCCTGGATGGCCGAACTTCTCACCCTATTTCTAAGGGAGAGGCCAGCCACCCTTCGGAGGAAGCTCATTTCTGCCGCTTGTATCCGCGATCTCGTTCTTTCGGTCACTACCCACAGCTCGTGGCTATAGGTGAGGGTAGGGACGTAGATCGACCGGTAAATTGAGAGCTTCGCTTTTACACTCAGCTCCCTCTTCACCACGACGGACCGGTGCAGCGTCCGCATTACTGCAGCTGTAGCCCCAATCCGTCTGTCGATCTCCGGCTCCCTTCTCCCATCACTCGCGAACAAGACCCCAAGATACTTGAACTCCTCCACTTGGGGCAGGAACTCATCCCCGACCCGGAGTGGGCACTCCACCCTTTTCCGGCTGAGAACCATGGCCTCAGATTTGGAGGTGCTGATCCTCATTCCCGCTGCTTCACACTCGGCTGCGAACCGTTCCAGTGCGAGCTGGAGGCCCTCACCCGATGAAGCCAACAGAACCACATCATCTGCAAAAATCAGAGATGAGATTCTGAGGCCACCAAAGCGAAAGCCCTCCGCCACTTGGCTGCGCCTAGAAATTCTGTCCATAAAAATTATGAACAGAACCGGAGACAAAGGGCAGCCCTGGCGGAGCCCATCACCCACCGGGAACGAGTCCGACTTATTGCCGGCAATGCGAACCAAGCTCTTGCAACGGTTGTATAGGGATCGAATGGCCCGTAGCAATGGGCCAGACACCCCATATTCCCGCAACACCTCCCACAGGACACCCCGAGGGACACGGTCGAATGCCTTCTCCAAGTCCACAAAACACATGTAGACTGGTTGGGCAAACTCCCATGCACCCTCAAGTATCCTGGAGAGGATAAAGAGCTGGTCCAGTGTTCCGCGACCAGGACGAAAACCGCATTGTTCCTCCTGTATCCAAGGTTCGACTAACGGACGAACTCTCCTTTCCAGCACCCTGGCATAGACTTTCCCAGGGAGGCTGAGGAGTGTGATCCCCCTGTAGTTGGAACACACCCTCCGGTCCCCCTTCTTAAAGATGGGGACCACCACCCCGGTCTGCCAGTCCACAGGTACTGCCCCTGATCTCCACGCAACATTGCAGAGGCGTGTCAACCAGGACAGCCCTACAACGTCCAGAGCCTTCAGGAACTCGGGGCGGACCTCATCAACACCAGGGGCTCTGCCACCAAGGAGTTGTTTAACTGCCTCAGTGACCTCAGCCCCGGAAATTGGCGGGTCATTCCCCTCATCCCCAGACTCTGCTTCCTCCTCGGAAGACGTGTCAGTGGGATTAAGGAGGTCCTCGAAGTATTCCTTCCACCGCCTGACAATTTTCTCAGTCGACGTCAGCAGCGCTCCGCCAGCACTATACACAGTGCAGGCAGAGCACCGCTTTCCCCTCCTGAGACGTCTGACGGTTTGCCAGAATCTCTTCGAGGCAGTCCGAAAGTCTTTTTCCATGGCCTCTCCGAACTCCTCCCACACCCGAGTTTTTGCTTCAGCCACTGCCCGAGCCGCATTCCGCTTGGCCTGTCGATACCTGTCGGCTGCCTCCGGAGTCCCACAGGCTAACCAAGCACGATAGGACTCCTTCTTCAGCCTGGTGGCTCCCTTCACCTCTGGTGTCCACCATTTGGTTCGGGGATTACCACCACGGCAGGCACCAACCACCTTGCGGCCGCAGCTCAATGCAGCAGCTTCGGCAATGGAGACGCTGAACATGGTCCATTCGAACTCAATGTCCCCAGTCTCCCTCGGAATGCTGTTGAAGCTCTGCCGGAGGTGTGCGTTGAAGATCTCGCGGACTGGGGCCTCTGCTAGACGTTCCCAGCACACATATAATAAAATAAATTATATTATATTGGAATAAAACAAACATTGCCTTTACTATGAACAAACATTTGGACTGCATATACAACAAATCTTACTGCAATAAAAGCTGTCCAAACATTTTCTTATATGTTCTACTTGAAGCTTTTAGTGCCTGATATGCGGTGTGGCTGTTACGGGGTGTCTTGTTGCTGCTCTTGCTGTATCTAACTTTTCATGTATGCACAAGAAAATTTAAAAAAAGCTTTGATGTTGCAGGTTTTAAAATTCTGGTCTTTCACAAACATGCATATACGCTAGAAAAATGATCAAAACTGTGATATGTTTCTTATTTGTTCATTTAGGAAACCCTGATGCTGCAGAGTTTCGCCAAAAACACAAGACTCGCCTAAAGAGGAAGTTCCAGTGTGTGTTTGAGGGGATCGCTAAAGCAGGAAACCCAACCCTTCTGAATCAGATCTACACAGAGCTCTACATCACAGAGGGAGGGACTTCAGATGTGAATGATGAACATGAGGTCAGACAGACTGAAACAGCATCCAGGAAACCAAACAGACCAGAAACTGCAATCAGACAAGAAGACATCTTTACAGTCTCACCTGGAAGAGATGAACCAATCAGAACAGTGCTGACAAAGGGAGTGGCTGGCATTGGGAAAACAGTCCTAACACAGAAGTTCACTTTGGACTGGGCTGAAGACAAAGCCAACCAGGACATCAATTTCATGTTTCCATTCACTTTCAGAGAGTTGAATGTGCTGAAAAAGGAAAAGTTCAGCTTGGTGGAACTTGTTCATCACTTCTTTACTGAAACCAAAGAAGCAGGAATCTGCAGCTTTGAAGACTTCCAGGTTGTGTTCATCTTTGATGGTCTGGATGAGTGTCGACTTCCTCTGGACTTCCACAAAACTACAATTTTGACTGATGTTACAGAGTCCACCTCAGTGGATGTGCTGCTGATAAACCTCATCAGGGGGAAACTGCTTCCTTCTGCCCGCATCTGGATAACCACACGACCTGCAGCGGCCAATCAGATCCCTCCTTCATGTGTTGACATGGTGACAGAGGTCAGAGGGTTCACTAACCCACAGAAGGAGGAGTATTTCAGGAAGAGATTCAGAGATAAGAAGCAGGTAACCAAGATCTTCTCCCACATCAAGTCATCACGAAGCCTCCACATCATGTGCCACATCCCAGTTTTCTGCTGGATCACTGCTACAGTTCTGGAGGATGTGCTGAAAACCAGTGAGGAAGGTGAGTTGCCCAAGACCCTGACTGAGATGTACATCCACTTCCTGGTGCTTCAAACCAAAGTGAAGATGGTCAAGTATGATGGAGGAGCTGAGACAGATCCACACTGGAGTCTAGAGAGCAGGAAGATTATTGAATCTCTGGGAAAACTGGCTTTTGATCAGCTGCAGAAAGGAAATCTGATCTTCTATGAATCAGACCTGACAGAGTGTGGTATTGACATCAGAGCAGCCTCATTGTACTCAGGAGTGTTCACACAGATCTTTAAAGAAGAGAGAGGACTGTACCAGGACAAGGCGTTCTGCTTCATCCATCTGAGTGTTCAGGAGTTTCTGGCTGCTCTTCATGTCCATCTGACCTTCATCAACTCTGGAGTCAACCTGCTGGAAGATCAACAGGCAACATCTTATTCGCCTGAAGTGTTTACAGAAATACATGAACTAAAATATCTCTACCAGAGTGCTGTGGATAAGGCCTTGGAGAGTCCAAATGGACACCTGGACTTGTTCCTCCGCTTCCTCCTGGGTCTTTCACTGCAGACCAATCAGACTCTCCTACGAGGCTTGCTGACACAGACGGGAAGTAACTCACAGGACACAGCCCAGTACATCAAGAAGATGATCAGTGAGAATCTTTCTGCAGAGAAAAGCATTAATCTGTTCCATTGTCTGAATGAACTGAAGGATCGTTCTCTAGTGGAGGAGATCCAACAGTCCATAAGATATGGTAGTCTTTCTACAAATGAACTGTCTCCATCTCAGTGGTCAGCTGTGGTCTTCATCTTACTGTCATCAGAAGAAGATCTGGATGGATTTGACCTGAAAAAATACTCTTCTTCAGAGGAGGCTCTTCTGAGGCTGCTGCCAGTGGTCAAAGCCTCCAACAAAGCTCTGTGAGTACAAGACATCTACAAACCCATGTATAGAAATGTTTGTGCAGTATAAAGTAGAAATAAAAGAAAACCTAAACACAGAATTATTACAATAGTCATTGAAAATGGTACTAATATTAAAATCACTGTTTGAAAGGTTTTCATTTTGTATTTAATATCAGTAACGCATCAAGGCAAAAAACAAAAGAAGAAAAAAAAGACTGGGCAATCTAAAACCTAAAACGACTAATGTTCTTTTTATGCAGGGTATTAAAAGAGCATGACAAATAAACTGAAACTTTTTAAAATAAAAACGGGGAGGACAAATACACTGAACAAAAATATAAACGCAACACTTTTGTTTTTGCTCCCATTCCCCATGGGATGGACGTAGAGACCTAAAATTCATTCCAGATACACAATATAACCATCCCTCCCAAACAGTGGTCACAAATCAGTCCAAATGTGTGGTAGTGGACACATCTGCTATATTGAGATAATCCATCCCACCTCACAGGTGTGCCACATCAGGATGCTGATCTGACATCATGAGTAGTGCACAGGTGTACCTCAGACTGCCCACAACAAAAGGCCACCCTGGAATGTGCAGTTTTTTGCGCTATTGGGGGTCTGGGGACCCAGAACCGGTCAGTATCTGGTGTGACCACCATTTGCCTCATGCAGTGCAACACATCGTTGCATGGAGTCTATCAGATTGTCAATTGTGGCCTGTGGAATGTTGGTCCACTCCACTTCAATGGCTGTGCGAGGTTGTTGGATATTCGTGGGAACTGGTACACGCTGTCGTATACGCCGGTCAAGCACATCCCGAACATGCTCAATGGGTGACATGTCCGGTGAGTATGCTGGCCATGCAAGAACTGGGACATTCTCAGCTGCCATCTGCCCTGAACAATGTGAACCATGATTCATCCGTGAAGCGCACACCTCTCCAACGTGCCAGACGCCATCGAATGTGAGCATTTGCCCACACAAGTCTGTTACGGCGACGAGCTGGAGTCAGGTCAAGACCCCAATGAGGACGACGGGCATGCAGTTGAGCGTCCCTGAGACGGTTTCTGACAGTTTGTGCAGAAATTGTTTGGTTGTGCAAACCAATTGTTCCAGCAGCTGTCTGGGTGGCTGGTCTCAGACGATCTTGGAGGTGAACCTGCTGGATGTGGAGGTCCTGGGCTGGTGTGGTTACACGAGGTCTGCGGTTGTGAGGCCGGTTGGATGTGCTGCCACATTCTCTGAAACGCCTGTGGAGACGGCTTATGGTTGAGAAATGAACATTCAATGCACGGGCGACAGATCTGGTTGACATTCCTGCTGTCAGCATGCCAATTGCACGCTCCCTCATTGCTTGTGGCATCTGTGGCATTTTGCTGTGAGACAAAACTGCACATTCCAGGGTGGCCTTTTGTTGTGGGCAGTCTGAGGTACACCTGTGCACTACTCATGATGTCAGAAGAGCATCCTGATGTGGCACACCTGTGAGGTGGGATGGATTATCTCAATATAGCAGATGTGCCCACTACCACACATTTGGACTGATTTGTGACCACTGTTTGGGAGGGATGGTTATATTGTGTATCTGGAATGAATTTTAGGTCTCTACGTCCATCCCATGGGGAATGGGAGCAAAAACAAAAGTGTTGCGTTTATATTTTTGTTCAGTGTAGTTCAATAATTTAAAAATCTTTCTCATTGCATAACTGCAGATAATTTGGAAATTTAATTGTTCACAGAATCCAGTGAAATGCAGGAAACAAGGATCATCTAAGCAAAAGAACCTTTTGTTAAAATAAATCATTGGAGGGTCTCACAGACACTTTAAAGAACATTGTCGTCTTCCATAAATGCAAATCAAAGTGTTCTATAAACATGTTCTTATGTTCAAAAATGATTTAAATTAAACTGAGATCCCCATAAATATGGTAAGATAAGATATGATGTAAAACAGATGGATAGATTGTTTACTGCTCAATTTCCCTCAGTTTAAACAGGTGACATATTGCCTTTGTATACATTTCAATAAAAAGTCGGAGTTTAATTATTTGCAAATGACCCTTTTAACTTTACCTATGTTCCATGAAGAGGTTTGAACTGCATGTGTTATTCGTCCATTGAAAAACCCCTGGCAGTCAAGGTGCCATGCAAAGTGGCCTTACAGTTCAATGTCTTGTCCAAGACAGATCGAAGAAATATTGGATCAAACCACTAATCCTGTGATCAGTGGACATTCAATTCTACTATCTGAGCAATAGCCTTTTTTTTTTTTTTTTTTTTGGCTTTCATTCTTAAATCTTTCTCAGGCTCAGCTGTTGTAATCTCTCAGAAAGAAGCTGTAAAGCTTTGTCATCAGTTCTCCGCTCCCAGTCCTGTAGGCTGACTGAGCTAGACCTGAGTAACAACAAACTGCAGGATTTAGGAGCGAAGCAGCTGTGTACTGGGCTGGAAAGTCCACATTGCAAACTGAAAATTCTCAGGTCAGATTACAGCTAATTTTGGATCAATTAAAGCCTGTTTTCTGTTTATGTCACTTAATTTTTATTAATATTTACATTTTGTGTTAATATCGTCTAAACCAGGCTCTCAGGTTGTATGATCACAGCGGAAGGTTGTGTTGCTTTGGCCTCAGCTATGAGGGGCAACCCCTACCATCTGACAGAGTTGGACCTGAGCTACAACCATCTAGGAGACTTTGGAGTGAGGCTGCTATCGGCTAGACTGAGAGACCCGCTCTCCACACTTGAAACTCTCAGGTAATGAACACACAAAGTATTTTCCCTTGAGTGACAAATGTCCCCAGTGAATGAGTAGACTCATCAACATATTTTGCATCACACCACACTAGGAAGCACAGGCTGTGGAGGAGGAGAGGCCCCAATCTTCATTTCTAGCTTATTGAATTAACCATACATCTGGACAGTTATTTGGTAATTCCCCTTGGATTCTGTTTATCTCGATAAGCTCTTTTATCTAGCGCTTGTTGAAACCTTTCATTTAATAAAAGGCTTTGTGAAGTTTTCTGATACCCTCTGTTTTCTCGAGCTATGAAAAGTTTCCCAAATATAAAAGCTGTCCATTTATCTTTTTTTTAAAAAAAAAAAATTAAAAACTCAAAGCAATACTATATAAATGACTATATTAAATTAAACATTGTACAGTTCATGTTCAACATTTAATACGCGTTGAAAGTTGGATAGACAATCATTGTTTTTGCATTTTGTTCTCCAGGGTGGACCATAGTGGTGAACAGTGGTTAAAACCTGGTCTGAGGAAGTGTAAGTTTGACTAATGATGTGAAACTTTCTAATTAAATCCAAATCATTATCATTAAACTTTCTACAAATGACAGCATATCAGTAATTACAGAATAAAGCCATTAGATGTGTAAGATAAAAACTGTGCCCTCTTGTAAACTTTTTATTTATTCTTGCCTTCAGATGTCTGTGATCTTGAACTGGACACAAACTCAATAAACATAAACCTTAAACTTTCTGAAGACAACAAGATGGTGACAGTTGTGGAGGAGGAGCAACCATATCCTGATCATCCAGACAGATTTGGTTGGTGGCAGCTGCTGTGTAGAAATGGTCTGACTGGTTGTTGTTACTGGGAGGTTGAATGGAAAGGAAGAGTTCACATATCTATTAGTTACAGAGGAATCAGAAGGAGAGGACACAGAACTGACTGCAGGTTTGGAGAGAATGATCGGTCATGGAGTCTGAGCTGCTCTGATACTGTTGGTTACTCCGTCTGGCACAATAACACAGTTACAACCATCTCCTTCTCCTCGCCCTCCTCATCCTCCATGTCTAACAGAGTAGCAGTGTACGTGGACTGTCCTGCTGGGACTCTGTCGTTCTACAGAGTCTCCTCTGACACTCTGATCCACCTCCACACAGTCAACACAACATTCACTGAACCTGTGTATCCTGGGTTTGGATTCTGGTCTTATGGTTCCACATTGTCTCTGTGTTCTTTGAAGAATGAAGAAGAAGAAAACCCTTTGGACATTTAGACACAATCTCAAAGTCTGTAATAGAAATGTCAAACGTTCAAATCATTGATTGTGATTTAATGCTGTTCTATCTTATAAGCAGAAGTAGCTGAACAAATGTTTTTACAGATTTGGTATCAGGACACCAAATATATAAAGCCGTGAAGGTTAATAGTTAAACTGAGTTTTTTAAATTTATTATTCTGCTTTTTTTTTGTGTCAAACACATTTGGTTTACCAAGAGGAGAGACATAGACTCTCTACAGGATCCTCTTGTTACTTTCTTAAATTTAGATATGTATTTATTTTATTGTATTACTCATAATATTATCTGTGTCGTTATGATAGGGCTGATGGGCTGAATCTTTTTAATGACTTGCTTCTGTAAATAAAAAAAGACAAAATGTTAAAACCCATTTAAAACACGACCGCTGACATGAACACAGTAGGAGTTTAGAGGAAGAAACAGGTTTGATGTATCGCCATCATCAACTACCCTGTTGGCAAGTCTGATGGAACTTTTTTACACCTGCTCTTAAGTTAACCACACACCTTCAGCAGGATGACCAGTGGGATACTGGAGAACCACAGCTGCCCTTCTTTAATGGCTACTTTAGGCTGGTAGTGGATACCACTACTGGGAGGCAAGGTACCTTCAGTGTTTGCTTATTTGCAGAAGGATCACAACAGCACCCTTCTTGCAGGTTTCCTGTTTATCTGGGCTTGACACTGCCTGTAAGTACACTTGAGTGACCCAGTGAGGCAGGGTTTGTGTCTCCTTCCAGAATAAAACTGAGACTCTTTTACGGTACTCTCAGAGCACAACAGAGAATTGATAAGTTGATATCAATAAGTTCTTATCAATTCCCAACTGCAAATTCAGAGAGTTATGATCTGACATAAAGATTTATACAGTTAATGTTTAATGAGTTTAAAGAGTTCAAGGGTCATCATGTGACTGTTAGTGCAGCTCTGTTATCAGATTTCCTTAAGGCAGCCCCTGAATTTGAAGAGTTAAGAGCTAACACACTTAAAAACCTTGAATGGTGTGAGTTACATGTTTATCCTCTTTGGTCAGTCTCATTGTTGGATGAATAATTTGACTTTCTCTTATTTCCACCATCCAAAAGTAAACCTAATCTTAAATCATTTTAGTGTGAGTGGGTGTTGCTGTTAAACAGCTCTTATAATAGTTGAGCTAGTAGAAAATATTGTGTTATCTTGTTGAGTTTTATTGTTATGTTCAGGTAGAATATCTGAAATTATTTTTGAACATTACAAAAACCAATTGAGGAGTTCTCATATCATTAAACCATTACAGATTTTCTATTTTCGCTCTCTTTAAATGTTTAATTTGTGAATTAATTCTTCTTTTGTCTTATTGCTCTTCTAATTATGCAGCACTTCCTCAGATGTGTCTTCGGGGGTTCAGATTTCTTGGATTTAAAAATTCTACTTTGCTTCCACTGCAGTTAGACTCCCGTTTATGTCACATTTTAGTTTTTTCAATATGTAAACCTGTGGAGGTACCTGAGACCTTTTATGATCCATCCAGCTGAGTACTTTGGTTTTGTGGCTATGGGGTTTTGTATGATTGCATTTGTGCTTTCGAGATTAAGGAGTTTAAAACAGCTCATACAATGAATCAGATTCAGTAAAAGGACTAGATATTACAATCCCTGATTGCTCATGTGACACATCGCGGACATCCTCTCAGTTCTGTACATATTATTTGTATTGCACTTCGGTTTTTTGCAAACGGGAGCTTTCTGTATAATATTGGTGACGCTGAGCACGTTTCCAAGGCTACCGTCTGTCGGGCAGTCAGGAATGTTACAGTTGCACTGAAATGTCTCCTGTACTCGTTTGTGGTGTTCCCCGGTCATAGACCTACAACATTTATCAAAGAGGGATGCCACAAAATTGCATCAGGATGAACGAAACTTAATTCATGATGTGGTGATATTTGAACTACTACTTAAATTTTACATTTATTCTCACGGTTCCCAGGCGTGATTGGCTGTATAGATGGCACTCACATTCCAATCATTGCTCCTTTAGTAAATGAAGGAGACTATGTGAACAGGAAGTCTTTCCACAGCATTAATGTACAGGTACATAGTTCCCTGTAGCATTTCAAACTAACAAATTATTTCATTATAGTAATGGATGCTAATTTGTGTTCTCTGCACTGTGAAGATCATATGTGATGCTGCCAACATTATCACAAATGTGGAAGCCAACTGCTCAGCCTCTGTGAGTGGTGGTGGTGGAGGACCCCCACCTGTTTTTCGGGCCTCCGCTTTTTTTCTGTTGGCTATAGCGGGTCACATTTGAGCATACAGAGTAAGCAAATATGTACTTGTAATGTGCTCAGATAATTTCAATAAGTGCTTACAGAAAG
Source organism: Aulonocara stuartgranti (assembly GCF_965226115.1). NCBI lineage: Eukaryota > Metazoa > Chordata > Actinopteri > Cichliformes > Cichlidae > Aulonocara > Aulonocara stuartgranti. The sequence goes on from NC_138951.1 coordinate 26,477,081, forward strand.
AAAATTCATGTAGAATCTAACTGCAATTGATTTACATAGGACAAACAGACCAAGCACTATGGCTCATAATACAATTACACCTTACCTGTTTGGACTATATTTTTATGTTTCATTTTTACTTGCTGCCAGGAACGTTTGGGGCCTGTTGGGTTGCACCTGCGCTCACATCACGTCACAAAATAAAATGTATAAAATAAAAAATAAAATAAAATAGAATAAAATAACGTGTTAAATGGGTGGAAATCCCTAGTTCAATGTTTAAATTAACACTCACGCATTGACTCTGTCAGCTATGTTTTGCCATGCATGCTCCCTTTCTTTTGCAGCTGAGGCTGTGTTACTTTTTTTCCGCGGAATTTGCATGTTATCGGCATATGCTGCCATCAGAATTTCGGCCTCAAGCGCTGTAAAATACATTGACCGCGCCTTCTTTCCCTCCGTCTCCATGGTGACTCGCTTAATCTGTGCTCCACTAATCAGGGCTTTATGTATCCTCGTGCGCGCGCTTAACTTGGGGTTAAAGCAACTCCGCGTTGACTGAACTAATTGTTATCAGCCTTTCTGAAACCAAATATTCCGAGTTGGACAGTTCGGGGTTACTCAACCCTGAGTATCGTTTTTCACTCTGAGTTTTCTAAACCGGCTTCCTGAAATAGGGCCCTGGTTATGCTGATGGAAACACCTAAAATCAGTTTGATTTTAGGTGTTTCCATTAGACTGGCAGTATGAAAAGGAAAAAAACAAAATGCTTGGACACTGCTAGCACAGGCGCCCACAGAAACGCAAAGCAGGAGATGAAGCATCGCTGAATAAGTTTCCAAACCAACTTCATTCTAAGCCAAAGACTAGAAAATATGGTGAAGCATATCTTCCCTTTGGTTTCACCTGCACAAGTGCCAAGGTAGGTCTCCCCTGCAGAATTGGTTTTCCCTTTGTCGGGAGCATGCGCTGGGCTGTTCAAATCACGGACAAACAGTATCCCACATTCTTGATTTTTAGTTCACAAACACTTGTTGTAATGACTAACTACTCCTGACATTTTGGAGATGTTAGCTCTGTATACAGTAAAGTTACAGCGGGATAAAAATAATATCAGGTTGATCCTGCCAGGATTTGTCCCCGGGTTCAAATCACGGACTAACAGTATCCCACAGCTGTTTATGTTTTTAAACCCATTTTGCACAGAGAGGCATTTTTTGAAAAATGTATTGATAGCAATGTTGAATATTATTACACAGAAGAAAAAAAACAACTACATGTAAAATAATCACACCGTGAAGCTTCTGCCTTTGTAAATGGAGGGACAGTAACTGCGTGTAAAACCTGAAGACAGTCAGAATAACAGTAACAGTATTTCATCTCTATGTCCCATTCTGCAATTCATCTCATGTAAACAATAACGTGGCGCCCAGCCTGACGTGAAAAGAGGCACATTCCTTTGACGTTGCCAGACAAACTCTGTATTCCTCATCCGCAAAAAAAAGGTGTTTTAAAAATTCTCCGTTTTCAGTGATTCGAAACGCCGTTTACGTGTGGATACGTTTTCAAAAATACCCATGTAGGTGCGGACGTAGCGTAAAAGAGTTAGTAGTTTATTTTATTACTAACTGTCATTTATTGGAGATTACTTGTACTTGCTTAATTGTTTACTAAATGTTTGAGGTGTGAAATAAACCGCAATGGAGCAAAATATGGGTGTGTGTGGTTGGAGGATGTGTTAGTGCGTGTGCGTGGCTCCACATCAGCCACGCCGCTTTGCTAGCTAAAACACTGGTGTTGGATAATTTTGCCAGAAAAAAAAACAGAGGACGGCTGAAGCGGGGCAGCCAAAGAGTAAACTCTTAAAAGTAAGTACTGAATATTATGTCACTTATTTATGTGCAAATGCTTAATAACAAAGAACATTAAAACATTACTGTTGGCCACATGTCGGCAAAGTTATGTGACATTAGCAATGTTTGTACTAACTTGGCTTTAAAGCCTTTACTTTAAAATATACTCCGTTCAATAGTTGACTTTAATCTTAGAGAGAATGCCATGATTTTATGGATAATTAAAGTCAGCAATATATCCATAAACACAACAAGCAGAAAGTCAGTGATGCTGCTCGGTTTGCAGTCCTGAATATCACGGCACAAGCAGGATCCACTGCACTGTTAATGTTCGCTATGTTATATTGCTGCCTCTGTTCGGTGGTGTCGAGCCAAAAGGATTTTAACGTGTGTTTGAAAGAGCTGACGGTTCACTCGTTAAGCTGAAAGAAAGATGCTTTAATCACAGGAGTCACACATGTGTCCACTGTACCATCTGGGAACTCTTCTTGTTTAGCACTTGTAATAACACAAACACTAAATCCTCCTTCTCTTGTGCTGTTTTGTAGCAGTGTATACACCTGAGACTGTCACCTCTCTGTCTGTCCTGCACTCTCTCTCTGTTTCTTTCTCTCTGATTGTGGAATAAAAGTCTGAACATGTATTTATAAGTTACACTTGTGTTTGAATTCTGCAGCTTATCACAGATTTGATTTCCATGTGTGACAACTGCAAGTGTCCAGAGTGAGGACAGACTGAGGGACCCACTGCTGCTCATCATCTGTGAGGCTTTGCACCCCTGATGATCCACCAGGACAAACTCAGCAGTGTGTGAGGAAGAGGAGGGGGAAGAGTCAGCACCAGCTGACAGATGGAGAGACAGACTGTTCCCTGTTTGTGAAGGACTGCTAGAAAAGTTTAATAGAACTAATTGTCTGTCCTGAATCAGTCTTATTAGGTAATGTTCAAATTTCAGAATGTAGCTGTGTAAACTTCAAATATCTGCTCGGTTTGTCAAGACATCACATATTTGCAAAAGTGCTCCAAAGTTTTCGGAGACGTCTGTTACCCACCTGCTCGATAGCTAGCAGAACAGCGAACTCCCGGCACATCATTTTCAAACCCCCTGCGATCTGTCGCTACTCAGATTAAAGGTGATATATAAGTCACTTAGATAACTTAAAAATGTTATTGTTTGACTTTTTCAGTGTTTTATTTGTTCGTGAGTAAACTGGTTTCCCTGAGATTACAGCTGAATAAACGTCAAACTGAAAATTGATTAAACAGAAGTGTGAAATGTTCGAGAATTTACGCCAGTGTCCTGTTACATTTTAGATAATTACTGAGGCCCGCAAGGGACACTGGAGAGAAAAAAATCAAGATAAACTTGCAAAAGTTCATCTGAAGGCTAGACCGTCCAATTTCACAGCCACTCACTTCTGGTCTTCCTGGCCTTTGGAGGACCCAGCCCACAAAGACCGCATCCTCAGGAGGTTGCAAGCCTATGAATTTGGACACCCCCATTGTTTACATGAGATGAATTTCTACAATGGCAGATAGAGACAAAATACTGTTGCTGTTAATCTTATTATTTGCAGTTTTTACACGCTTGCATATACACACACAGTTATGGTCCTTCCATTTAGACAGAGGCGTCAGAGTGAACTTTGGGCATGGCTTCTAAATTCAACACAGATGCTCTCACAACCCAAATCCCGACGTCGGTTTTGAATAAATTTAATTTTTAAAACATTTAATTTATGTATGCTGTATGCACTTTGCTTATTCCTAAGTTGTGAGTCTACACAACAGCCAAAATACTGTCTTTAGTTATTAACATTTGAAATGATGAGGGCACTTGAAAATGGCACTTGAAAAGCATGCTCAATCATCCAGGTAAATCTCCAAAAGTTGATTCTGTTCATCTGGACGTAGCGTTTTCAGTGGGAGAAACGTTTCGTCACTCATCCAAGTGACTTCTTCAGTCTCAGCTGACTGCAGGTTTCCCCAATCTTATAAACAGTACATTTGCATGACTGAAACCAGCCCACTGGAGGAACAATGGGCTGGGAGGTCAGTTCCTTAATCGTAAGTATGCAAATTGTCATGACCATTGATCAACAACCACTGATCAAAGCCCACTGTATGTAGGTAAACTGTCAGCAATAACACAGGTGATCAGGCATAAAAACGTTTTTCATTTTTAGGTTGTTGTGCAGTCATTTGTCATACTAGAGAGAGAGAGAGAGAGAGATGGCTTGTAACTGTCTACCATGATGAAGACTGTCAGTATAAGAGGGTTTTAAATAATTAAATTTTTTTTAATAAAAAATAATAAATATAAAGTGTAAAAAAATGATTAAGATAATCAAGCACCTCCATAATTCCACCTTTATTCTGTCTGAGGTTGGAGAGCAGCCATATTTGGCACATGTGACGTCTACTTATATATTCATAAATAATATGATCATAAAGGGTGGTGCAGTGTGTCCTTTTCTAAAGAAGGCAATAAAGGAAGCATTGACGCTCTTTTCCTTAGGATTCAGAGAACTGGGACAGCTCAGGTTGCCTGGCAGATTTTTCCAGACCACTGGAATACAAGCATCGCATCTCCGCCACAAATTAAACTCAAACCTTACAGTTCAGGTAAAACTGAATCCTGTTGCGATTATGTGATTTTACATATTTTTTCTCTAAGGCTGTTATATGCAGGCATGTCTGATGTACAGTGAATTTTTATCATCGTGATTTTACCTAAATGCGTGTGACTTTCTATGAAGTGTGATATATTTCTCTTTAAACTTGCTGTGAGGAGGGATCTATTCAAACCGTCAGGACTCACAGAAACGTTTGTATGTTTAAATGAGACGAGCGGTCTCTTTCAGCCTTTATTTGGGGCGATCGTGGCTCAAGAGTTGGGAGTTCGCCTTGTAATCGGAAGGTTGCCGGTTCGAGCCCCGGCTTGGACAGTCTCGGTTGTTGTGTCCTTGGGCAAGACACTTCACCTGTTGCCTACTGGTGGTGGTCAGAGGGCCCGGTGGCGCCAGTGTCCGGCAGCCTCGCCTCTGTCAGTGCTCCCCAGGGTGGCTGTGGCTACAATGTAGCTTGCCATCACCAGTGTGTGGATGACTGGATATGTAAAGCGCTTTGGGGTCCTTAGGGACTAGTAAAGCGCTATATAAATACAGGCCATTTACCATTTATTTTGATACATCGGTGAGGAGAATGACTCCATGTTTGATCTGTTAGGTTTCAGATTAAACCGAGTCACAGTGAATACTGTAGCAGACCGTGCTGTCTCCAGCTGTTTAAATGTGACGTTGTAGAAGGGAACCCTCCCTCTTCTCCCTCTACTTCCTGCTCGGTTTACTTTCACTTTGTCCGGCTGCTGTTCCGCGGAGCGTCTTTCCTATCTGTGTAGGTGAGTGAGGTCCGCGTGCCGGTGTTTGTCTCCGAGGTTCTGTTCGTGCTGTCAGATTACTGCTGTAACCGTGTTACCATAGAAACGTCAGAAATCGAGACCCTTTGAGTATCTGTTAAGATCAAACAGGTCGGTGTGTGTCCGCCGCGGCGTCAGTGACTGCAGTCATTTATGTGACGTCAGTGTGGACCCGAAGTCCACGCAGTGCCGAATAAATCCAGCATTTTATTTCTTAAACTAACATAACATTATTATGAACGTTTTTATGTTTAATATTTTATCGACAAATGTTTAAGTAGCTGCATCTCAGGGTCTGTTTGGTCACGTGAGATGTGCTGTGAGGCATTTTGTCCTCCAAACGTGGACAATAAAGTTGTTTTGATTGTTGAAGTAGAAGTAGGTCGAGGCCGGAGCATTTCTATGTTTTTCTTCATAATTCACAATGCTTGAAATCCAGCATTTACATTTAGATGTAAGACATATGTGCAGCTACCAGTCTGATATAGCCTATGCACTAACAACACAAAGTGTAACCCTGAAAAAATTTAGTCATATTACTGTTCATCTAATAAATCAGATTACTGCTGTACATGTGACTTTTGTTTAGCTTTTTTTGTATATGTTTAAAAATGTTTTGGATATCAGCTGTCATATCAGAGAGCTGTTCTACCTTTTAAGACACCAGGCTGCTGTAAATCAGCTCTGACAGAACACAGATAACAGATTTTATAGATGAGCTGCTTTTAGAACAACACGTTTAATAACCCCTTTGAAAATGTAATTGTGCTGATTTTCTGATTGTCAGCAAACTCAGAGTGCTTATGATCCTGCAGCCATGAATACATCTTGTATTCTATTGCAGCGGTCCCCAACCCACGGCCCTCGGACCGGTACCGGTCCGTGAGTTGTTTGGCACCGGGCCGCGAGAGTTTAGGCTTAGGTGTGAAATGTATAGTTTTCAGGGTTTTTATCGGTTTTCAGCGTTATTTTGTTATCGTTTTTATCGTTTACTCAGTTTTCCTTGGTCTTTTCACGTGTGTTATGAATAAATTTTCTTTTTTTCAGTACCGGTACTAGTTTTATTTTGTTGTATTTATCCGCGACACCTTAAAGGCCGGTCCATGCAAATATTGTCGGGCATAAACCAGCCCGTGGCGCAAAAAAGGTTGGGGACCGCTGTTCTATTGAGCAAAGGCAATATATGTGTACACACACACACACCTACCCATCTATAAATAATGAAAAAGTTTTTTAATTTAGTTTTTAAAAAAACTTCTGCTACGCTGAGATGATCCTGCTCTTTTTCCACACAGAGAGAATCCTACTGAGCATGTGCAGATCAAATTTCAGCCCTCTAGCTTGTTTATCTGAAACAGCCATTAAAAAAGTGTTTTTGAGAGTAAAGGAGAGATGTCCTCGTATCTCCTTATGTTCCCTTCTGCTCCCCCTACGGTGTTGGTGTTTAGGACATGGAAATGGTTTTCCAATTTTCTATTGTGTGCTCTTCTGCTGCTGTAGCTCATCTGCTGTAAGGTAGTGTGTGTTCAGGCATGCTCTTCTGCATACCTTGGTTGTAGTGTGTGGTTATTTTACTTACTGTTGCCTACTGTTGCCTTCCTGTCAGCTCACAGCTGTCTGCCCATTCTCTTCTGACCTCTGACAGGCTTTGTGTTAGGGAGAACTGCTGCTTGCTGTATGTACTCAGTGCATTTAGGAATGTAGACATGGTCAAGATCATGTCTAAGTCCATAATCCCCTATGTGTTTTCTCTGACACTGACTGGGTTTCTTTCCACAGGTGAGGCTGGTCGGATGTCTTTGGGGTTGTTTTTTTTTATCTGTTGTTGTGAGCTTGTGACGGAGTCCTTAGATCGATTGCTCAGACACCAGGACTGACGAAGAGACTGAGCAGCTTCTTTTCTCAAAATATTTCTTCCACACATGAAGGTGGAAAGGGTGTGAAGTGAGCTCAGCAGGTGAGTCTTTCCAGAGAAGGCTGTTTCATGATGCTGATTGGCTGTTTGCTGTTTGTTGGTATAAAACATGAAGAGAAAAAAGAATTTCTCTCTGAGTTTAGGAACAATAACTTTACAGTGATTCATTTACTTTTAAGTGTTCAAACCATCAGGTAACACTGAAGACCAGTGTTGGGAAGGTTACTTTTAAAATGTATTCCACTACAGATTACAGAGTACATGCCCCAAAATGTATTTTGTAACATATTCCGTTACGTTACTCAAAGCGAGTAACGTATTCTGGATACATTGGATTACTTAATATATTATCATGCCTTTTTACAACTACATGAATGTACTATTGCTGTGTGATTTATTACTATTACTGAAGGCTACTCACCATACCAATACCAACTAGAGTCTTAAATCTTAATATAAAATGAGTAACAGTAGGGTGGACATTAGGTAAGGTTGTATAGAAAACTATTCCGCGTGTATATAAAACAGGTCCGCGGCTCCGAAGCGTAGTAAAGGGACCTCTGGCTAATACGTCTGGTTCCATGTAGGGCTCGTAACCGAAAACTTGCTTTACTTTGTTGTCTGTGTCAACTTTGGTAGCGAGAGACAGAGAGAGGGGTTGAAAGGCTGCTCCAACTGAACTCATTGTTTCTGAGGAAAACACGAAAAAAGTGTAGAGCCGAGTCTTAATAGCTTACTTACAACTGGGCTCGTCAGGCACTCTTTTTGGCTGCAGTGGTTATTATTATATTTACATGCTTCCAGCTCCCGTTTCTGCTCGGTGACAACTCGTGCTTTTCGACTCTCCTTTTTCTCCCTCCCTCGCTCACAGACACACAGCGGGTATTGCAGTCCATTCTCCCTGCAGCACGGACTACACTGCCCATGAGGCTAGGGCAGGGGTGGGCAATCTCAGGCCACGAGGGCCGGTGTCCCTGCAGGTTTTAGATCTCACCTTGGGTCAACACACCTGAATCACATGATTAGTTCGTCACCAGGCCTCTGGAGAACTTCAGGACATGTTGAGGAGCTAATTTAGCCATTTAAATCAGCTGGGTTGGTTCGAGGACACATCTAAAACCTGCAGGGACACCGGCCCTCGTGGACTGAGATTGCCCACCCCTGGGCTAGGGCAATGCCTGTAACACTCTGTCTATTGCCTTCATATTAAATAAATAAAAATATTTCTTCACGTCATTATGAGACGCTAGATTGAGACACAGCCATTTGAGCCTCTTAATGCGTGTTTTGTTTGGGTTTCCACCGGCGTGGAATTACCATAAATAGAGAGGGCATAGCCTAACATATGAAACAGGAAAAGATCTTTTCCTGTTCCTGACCGCCGTGTAATCCCTTTATTTCAACAAAGTAACTGTATTCTGAATACCACCTTTTTAAACTGTAATGTAACGGAATACAGTTACTCATATTTTGTATTTTAAATACGTAACGGCGGTACATGAATTCCGTTACTCCCCAATACTGCTGAAGACCGACTGAAGGCACACAGGAGAAGATGTTTGGATTCTGTTTTCAGACAAAATATTATAGATGTTTAAATCCTTGTGTGTGTGTGTGTGTGTGTGTGTGTGTGTGTGTGTGTGTGTGTGTGTGTGTGTGTGTGTGTGTGAACTAATATATGTTGTGATATTAATGTTGCTGTGTCTGTGTAAAGGTGTGGCTTCTGCTATGGATCAGTGTGAGCACAGAGAGGAGGGAGTCCCTCCCTCTAAATCCACTCTGTGTGGGGAACATGACAGCAAGACCAAAGCTCAGAGGTGAGAGGACTGTCTCTAGCTGTCAGGACCCTTCTCCAGGTCCTGGTCAGAGACACAGAAATCAAACGAACCAACTGTTTAACTCTCTGACATGTGAACTCTCTGCAGTCACTACATTGTGTGGTCATCACCTTTTCTTAATGCAACAACCTCAGTTAAAAAAACAAAAATAAGTCAGAGTTTTAAAACTTGAGAGAGACAAACATCAAATTGCTGCCAGTACACAAACTTATTTCTGCTGCTGTGTTCCTGTGTTTAGTCTCACAAAACAGCACAATCTGTTTTTTACCGTGTCATCTACTTACACACCAGGTAGAAAATACACAATGGATTGGTTGCTATAAATTTTGGTTCTACAGTTTTGTTTTTTTTTTTGTGTTTTTCAGTTGGTTACTGGAAATTGTTGCAGATGCTTTGAATCCAAACTCACTGTGCTACTGTGCTCACTATGTAGTCCCTGTTTTTTTTCTATCAGTTTCTATCAGAAAACACAAGCCCCTCCTTCATCCACCGGTGTGTCCTTCAAGAGTAATCGATCTATGATTCAACCCATTATATTCAAAGATGAAGACATTCTTCACTTACAAAATTTTAATTGATTTTTGTTCTGTGATGACAATAAATAACACGTTAAAGAAAATCATTACAGTTATTCAGAGGCTCAATGAGGCTCCACGAATTTTAACAAGAGATTTAAACAGAGCGAGTGATTTAGTGAGTCTGCAAATCATTCTAGAGTTTAAACCCTGTGATAATAAGACAAGGTTGTCTTGATGTTACATGTGATTGATGCACAAACCCTTTTAGACCCTCTTCACTCTGTTAATGTTGGAAAGAAGCAGCTGTTCCATAACATATGACAGACGGTACCATCAACCAAACAGGAGACAGAAGCAGACACTTTTGCGGAATTTTGTTGTTGAGTATTGTTGGAAAGTTGTTTTTGTGCATTGCACCAGAAAAACTGCAAAAAACTGGCTGCCAGAGTTTATCCAGACTCCCAGTGCAGCTTCACACCAAAAAGATCAGCTGATATGATTTTCTCATTGTGACAACGTCAAGACAAATGCAGAGTAACAGTTTACTTATAGCATTTATTGACAGACCCTTGTCCAACCCCCTTGCCTTGGTGTCAAAGAAGGATGTGTGCATGTCCCAACATTTTTCAACATTTTTCTTTTCCTTACTTTTAAATCATGTGTTTAAAGACAGCACTGAAGGAATCTGCTTAGTTTGAAGGAAAGACCAAAGTTCTATGTTTGGCATACCATGGAAAGACAAGGTCACCAACACAGAGATACTTGCAACAACAGGACTACCAGCCATCTACACCATCCTCAAACAAAGACGAATGTGCTGAGTTGGCCATGCCATAAGAACGGATTATGGACACATCCCAAAGACCTTTTGTACGGAGAACTGAAAATTGCTCTGTGTGTAAAAGAAACATGAAGAACACTGGCATGGAAGGCCAAAGGTGAACAAGTTATTTAACAAAATGAGGAGACATGTGACAAAGACCTAAAGGGGTGATTGGGAGGAACGGACTTCCTGATATGAAAAATAATTAAATGATCATTCCTGCAGCCACATAAGTTAAATACTCAGGTGAGGAGAGAAACAGCTGTCACCTGAGCTGGATTAGGTGGTGGGGTAGGATCCTGGACAGAGCTGGTATAGCCAAACATACAGAGTGCACAGGGATGTTCAGTTCCCACCTCTGGCAGAAATTCAGTACTATTCCAATTTTCTGACTGAGTGGACCATGTTCTGCACCTCCAATACAAAGGAGCTTTTCCAGTTCAATTCAGTGCCAAACACACACAACAAGATATGAGGTAAAAATTCTACAACACAGAAAAAACACCAGTATTAAGGGAGCCCCAATGAGCAAGCACTTGGTGACAGTGGGATGGAAAAACTCCCTTTGAAAAGGAAGAAACCTCTAGCAGAATCAGGCTCAGGGAGGGATGGCCATCTGAGGAAGACGGGAGTAAAATCTATTTGAGCTTACAGTGGAAATCAGTTGGGGACCTATTCTTAGGTACTGAACCTTAAGGTTCCCCCAAATATCAAACCCCACTCCGAATCATAGTTTGTAGCTATGAACAGCTTAATCGATAAAGTTTTAAAATCATTCTATAAAACAAATAGTCTCGGAGAACCAAAGATTTTGTGCTAACGAGAGTCGAGTGAATTATTTTTAATTCTTAACAGACCTGTACACATGCAATCTTATCTGTTTCATTAGAATACCAACGTTTGCTGTGAATACCTTAAATAACACACGTGTGATATTCTTTATTTTCTCATTTCAGAATCAATAAGGAGACACCGTTGTCTACTTCACTGAGCTGTGTGTCAATGAAGAGTGACCGATCTATGATTCAACCAATAACCTTTTCAAACAGAGAGCGGTCTTTTGATACAGGGTGAGAACTGAAACTGTTGATTGTGTTTCTTCTTTAAAAACGTCATGTCCAACAGCAAGACCAGCACTTGCATTAGTGATCACTTTGTGTTCATACCAAGACTCATCATTACAGAGAGCAACACCTTTAACAAACTGCACATATGCTAACGTTGAGCGTTTTTGCAGTGTTTTGCAGAGCTCAGAGACTCTCAGTGGTCAGTCTGATCTGGACTCCATATTTATGGTGAGAAGATTCAAGAGTCAACAGTTTAATATCACATCAATGAGGAAAAAGTAATTTAGTTTCCATCTCTCCTTAAACATGAGACTCAGTGAGAGAATTACTAGATTCATTTAGTTAAAAACATTATGAAGGTTATAATGTGGAATATATGGTCCTAATTCTGTCAAAACCTTAATAGATGAAACTGAAAATGACTGAAAATAAGTTTAAAGTTCTAAATGTATCCCTTTTCCAGACGCTGGAGGACAACATGTTCAGTTTTTTAAAGAATGAGCTGAAGAAGATGAGGAAGGTCGTGCTTTCAGACTATCCAGAATGGTTAGAGTGTCAGAGGGAGGATGAGGAGGTGCTGAAGGCTGAGGATGAAGAACAGAGGAGGAGCAGTAGAGAGTCATTTTTGAAGATCACGCTGCAATTCCTTAGGAAAATGAAGCAGGAGAAGCTGGCTGAGTGTCTGCAGAGCAGTAAGAGGATTTGAACACATGCACAGCATTTCCTCAAGTTTGTCTACAACCCCAGCTGTTCTATGCCCCACAGTCTGAGAAACACTCTGTTGGATCTATAAATTTTTCTTTATCGAAACATAAATGATGTGCACCATGATTAACACAACACCCTGGTGCATGACAGAGACATAAACATTTATGCATCTTTTGTTTTTATGTTTCTATTTGTTTATCTATAACTTTTGTGGTCAGACATACTACATTATAGATGGTTGATTACATCAGGAAAGCCCATAAATCAATGGCTAAAGTACACTGAACAAAAATATAAACGCAACACTTTTGTTTTTGCTCCCATTCCCCATGGGATGGACGTAGAGACCTAAAATTCATTCCAGATACACAATATAACCATCCCTCCCAAACAGTGGTCACAAATCAGTCCAAATGTGTGGTAGTGGGCACATCTGCTATATTGAGATAATCCATCCCACCTCACAGGTGTGCCACATCAGGATGCTGATCTGACATCATGAGTAGTGCACAGGTGTACCTCAGACTGCCCACAACAAAAGGCCACCCTGGAATGTGCAGTTTTTTGCGCTATTGGGGGTCTGGGGACCCAGAACCGGTCAGTATCTGGTGTGACCACCATTTGCCTCATGCAGTGCAACACATCGTCGCATGGAGTCTATCAGATTGTCAATTGTGGCCTGTGGAATGTTGGTCCACTCCACTTCAATGGCTGTGCGAGGTTGTTGGATATTCGTGGGAACTGGTACACGCTGTCGTATACGCTGGTCAAGCACATCCCGAACATGCTCAATGAGTGACATATCCGGTGAGTATGCTGGCCATGCAAGAACTGGGACATTCTCAGCTGCCATCTGCCCTGAACAATGTGAACCATGATTCATCCGTGAAGCGCACACCTCTCCAACGTGCCAGACGCCATCGAATGTGAGCATTTGCCCACACAAGTCTGTTACGGCGACGAGCTGGAGTCAGGTCAAGACCCCGATGAGGACGACGGGCATGCAGTTGAGCGTCCCTGAGACGGTTTCTGACAGTTTGTGCAGAAATTGTTTGGTTGTGCAAACCAATTGTTCCAGCAGCTGTCTGGGTGGCTGGTCTCAGACGATCTTGGAGGTGAACCTGCTGGATGTGGAGGTCCTGGGCTGGTGTGGTTACACGAGGTCTGCGGTTGTGAGGCCGGTTGGATGTGCTGCCATATTCTCTGAAACGCCTGTGGAGACGGCTTATGGTTGAGAAATGAACATTCAATGCACGGGCGACAGATCTGGTTGACATTCCTGCTGTCAGCATGCCAATTGCACGCTCCCTCATTGCTTGTGGCATCTGTGGCATTTTGCTGTGAGACAAAACTGCACATTCCAGGGTGGCCTTTTGTTGTGGGCAGTCTGAGGTACACCTGTGCACTACTCATGATGTCAGATCAGCATCCTGATGTGGCACACCTGTGAGGTGGGATGGATTATCTCAATATAGCAGATGTGCCCACTACCACACATTTGGACTGATTTGTGACCACTGTTTGGGAGGGATGGTTATATTGTGTATCTGGAATGAATTTTAGGTCTCTACATCCATCCCATGGGGAATGGGAGCAGTAACAAAGGTGTTGCGTTTATATTTTTGTTCAGTGTAGGTGATAGGCAGAGGGTAGGTGAATTACAGAGAGCTGAGGGAATCCAAGGTAATCCTGTCAGTTCTTAAATAAAGGAAACACCACAGCAAATATTCTAATCAATTCTAATGTTTGTTTGTTTTTTAATTATTAATTTAGGAACTCGTGCTGCAAAGTTCCAAAAAAACCTGAAGTCTAATCTGAAAAAGAAGTTCAAGTGTGTGTTTGAGGGGATTGCTAAAGCTGGAAGCTCAACCCTTCTGAATCAGATCTACACAGAGCTCTACATCACAGAGGGAGGGACTGCAGGGGTCAATGATGAACATGAGATCAGACAGATTGAAACCGTATCCAGGAAATTGAACAGACCAGAAACTGCAATCAGACAAGAAGACATCTTTAAAGCCTCACCTGTTAAAGACAAGCCAATCAGAACAGTGCTGACAAAGGGAGTGGCTGGCATTGGGAAAACAGTCCTAACACAGAAGTTCACTCTGGACTGGGCTGAAGACAAAGCCAACCAGGACATCCAGTTCATGTTTCCATTCACTTTCAGAGAGCTGAATGTGCTGAAAGAGAAAAAGTTCAGCTTGGTGGAACTTGTTCATTACTTCTTTACTGAAACCAAAGAAGCAGGAATCTGGAGCTTTGAAGACTTCCAGGTTGTGTTCATCTTTGATGGTCTGGATGAGTGTCGACTTCCTCTGGACTTCCACAAAACTAAAATCATCACTGACCCTAGAAAGTCCACCTCAGTGGATGTGCTACTGACAAATCTCATCAGGGGAAAGCTGCTTCCTTCTGCTCGCCTCTGGATAACCACAAGACCTGCAGCAGCCAATCAGATTCTTTCCCAGTGTGTTCACAGGGTGACAGAGGTAAGAGGGTTCACTGACCCACAGAAGGAGGAGTACTTCAGAAAGAGATTCAAAGAAAAGGAGCAGACCAACAGGATTATCTCCCACATCAAGAAATCACGAAGCCTCCACATCATGTGCCACATCCCAGTCTTCTGCTGGATCACTGCTACAGTTCTGGAAGATGTGCTGAAAACTAGAGAGGGGGGACAGCTGCCCAAGACCCTGACTGAGATGTACATTCACTTCCTGGTGGTTCAGGCCAAAATGAAGAAGGTCAAGTATGATGAGGGAACTGAAACCGATCAGCACTGGAGTCCAGAGAGCAGGAAGATGATCGAGTGTCTGGGAAAACTGGCTTTTGATCAGCTGCAGAAAGGAAACCTGATCTTCTATGAATCAGACCTGACAGATTTTGAAGTAATTATCAAGGATGCCTCAGTGTACTCAGGAGTGTTCACACAGATCTTTAAAGAGGAGAGAGGACTGTACCAGAACAAGGTGTTCTGCTTCATCCATCTGAGTATTCAGGAGTTTATGGCTGCTCTTCATGTCCATCTGACCTTCATCAACTCTGAAGTCAACCTGCTGGAGAAACGGCAAAAAAAAGATCAGTATTCTTTAAAACATCTCCACCAGAGTGCCGTGGACAAGGCCTTAGAGAGTTCAAATGGTCATCTGGACTTGTTCCTCCGCTTCCTCCTTGGGCTTTCACTGCAGTCTAATCAGACTCTCCTAAAAGGTCTACTGACACAGACAGGAAGTAGTTCAAATACTGATGTGGAAACAGTCCAGTACATCAAGAAGAAGATCAGTGATAATCAGTCTGCAGAGAAAAGCATCAATCTGTTTCACTGTCTGAATGAACTGAATGATCGTTCTCTAGTGGAGGAGATCCAACAGTCTCTGACTTCGGGAAGTCTCTCTACAGATAAACTGTCTCCTGCTCAGTGGTCAGCTCTGGTCTTCATCTTATTGTCATCAAAGGAAGATCTTGATTCATTTGAACTGAAGAAATACTCTGCTTCTGAGGATGCTCTTCTGAGGCTTCTGCCAGTGGTCAAAGCCTCCAAGAAAGCTCTGTAAGTCGATTTATGAACCATTATAAATGTTTTTACATTCTTGATTGTTATCTTCATTAATAATTCTTTCTCTCAGGCTGAGCTGTTGTAACTTGTCGTGGAGAAGCTGCAAAGCTCTTTCATCAGTTCTCAGCTCCGAGTCTTCTAGTTTGAGAGAGCTGGACCTGAGTAACAATGACCTGCAAGATTCTGGCGTGAAGCTGCTGTCTGGTGGACTAAAAAGTGTACACTGTAAACTTGAAACTCTAAGGTAGTATTTAGTATTTATTTATTTATTGTCATTGTCAAGAACAATGAAATTGCGTTTGGGGCTTCCATACAACCCAAAAAAAGTGGGGGGTTTTAGGCTTGTAGTTTGTGATATTCCTAAAACCTTTCCACACAGAGGCCGAATCATTCTCTGAGATCTGCTGCTGCATCTTCTCAGAGTGCTGATGTTTAGCAATGTCCACTTCTTTACTGAACCTGTACTTGGCCTCTCTGTAGCAGTCCCTGTCTCCGCTTCTGAACGCCTTTCTCTTTTCCAGCCACAGCTTTTTGAGTTTAGGAGTAAACCAGGGTTTGTCATTGTTATAACTCACCCTGGTGCGTGATGGCACAATGCTGTCCTCACAGAAGTGGATATAGGAGGTGACAGTGTCCGTAAACTCGTCCAAGCTGTTAGAAGCAGCCTTCAATGTGTCCCAGTCTGTGGTCTCCAAACACGTGCGAAGCTCCTCCACAGCCTCGTTGCTCCACAGTTTTTTAGTCCTCACGACAGGTTTGGAGAGCTTCAGCCTCTGTCTGTACGCGGGGATTAGGTGGATCATGACGTGGTCAGAAAGTCCGAGTGAAGCGCGGGGCACCGCGCGATAGGCCCCGCTGATCGTGCTGTAGCAGTGGTCTAATGTCCTCTCCTCTCTGGTCGGGCATTTAATATACTGCTTATATTTCGGAAGCTCATGGCTCAGATTGGCTTTGTTAAAGTCCCCAAGAGCAAGTATTGCAGTATTATTATTTATGCATGCTCATCCTGGACTTTTTTCTTCTTTCAAAACTTTAGTCTCTCGGGTTGTCTGATCACAAAAGATGGAGGTGAATCTTTGGTCTTGGCTTTGAGGTCTAACCCCTCCCATCTGAGAAATCTTGATTTGAGCTACAATCATCCAGGAGACTCTCATGTGGAGGAGCTTTCTAAGGGAGTGAAGAATACTCAGTGGAGACTGGACAATCTAAGGTATGAACAAGAGTTCACATGGCGTTGGTTTATCTAACTTGGGTTTTTTTTTTTTAGCCTTTTTGCTTTTTCCTTTTTTCTGTTTATGGGAAAGATATAAAGTGATTCTATGTAAAGAAATGTGCAGACCCCAGAGGAGTCATGGAACAAGTCCTGACTGTTGTTTGTGCTTATATACCGAACAACAGTGTGGGTGCTAGAGGATGCCCTATCAGGGAACTCTATGGTCCTATTGGTGCACTGGTAATGTCTGAGGCCCTGGTCTGCAAAACCTTAAATTCTCACCTTTGACAGAGCTTTGAAAGCCTTCCGTAAGATAAACAGGGGATACTAAGTCCAAAAGGACGATGTCATAGAACTCCTTGGCTGAGGAGTCTGTATAAAGCTGTGGCCTCATGGTGGTTGGCATGTGTCATAATATTAATTTCAAAATCAGATGGTGGACACTAAAAGTGACCAGAGCCATCAAACTGAAAAAGTCCTTAGTTAGCCTGCTGGACTCCTGAGACAACTTACAAGTACTGCAGCCCAAGAAGACTGTATTCTTACAGTAGCTGTGCAAAAACTCACCTTTAGACTGAGATTCTTCTCAAGCATTTCTGGCAAACCTTCAGTCAACTTCTAGTTACTCAAAGTTACTAGTAACTTTGAGTAAGTAGAAGTTACCTAAAGCGGCAGTGCCCAGATTACTTACGTAGACAGCTACTTCGGTGCAACTGATATAAAGTGCGGTAAGCTGAAGGCAGCTTCAACCATCTGTTTGTTGAAAAATAGTAATGCGACCGCACTGCATTTTCTTGTTAGTAACGGTAACGGTCTTGTAACGATAAAAATAGTAATTAGTTAGATTTCTCATTACTGAAAAAAGTAACGCTGTTACTTATAATGCTGTTATTCTCATCATTGGTTGTTTCTGACTTCAGTTGAGGATATAGTCAGCCAGTGAATCCAATACCTTAGGCACCTCCTCAATTCTTCCAATATCCATCCTTAGAGAAAGCAGTGTCTAGGAATTAAAGGGGACAACTTAGGCATCACTAGGCTGAGTTCACTAATGGTCTTAAATAAGTCCTTGGTGGCAGGGAATTTTTGGTGGATGAGATTTCCCCTTAAGTTTCTTAAGGTTCTGGATGTGGTGGGGCTGTCATGGTTGACACATCTCTGTAATGTTGTTTGTCTGGGGTAGATCATCGGGGTTGGCAGGGTCAGGTGATGGTTCCTGTCTTTAAAAAGGGGAACTGAAAGCAGTGTTCCAATTATAGAGGTATCCCACTACTCAGCCTCACTAAGAAGGTCTGTCCGAGAGTACTGGAGAGGAGACTCTGTTCTGCTCTGTTTTGAAGACACAGCAGGGCATGAAAGCAAAGGTATCAATTTACCGGC
Source organism: Aulonocara stuartgranti (assembly GCF_965226115.1). Classification (NCBI taxonomy): domain Eukaryota; kingdom Metazoa; phylum Chordata; class Actinopteri; order Cichliformes; family Cichlidae; genus Aulonocara; species Aulonocara stuartgranti. The sequence goes on from NC_138951.1 coordinate 26,495,352, forward strand.
CAATCTGTGTTTGCATCCACCCCTATGGCTACCAGATCCAGGTCGCGACTGAAAGAATGAGACTGCAGATACTAACGGTGGACATGAGTTTCCTCCAAGGTGTGGCTGGGCTCTTCTTTAGCTTGTTAGCTTCTTTAGCTTTCAGTTCTGAATGGGACTGACAAACACACACAGGTTTTTAAGAATACACTTTTACCCTTTTTTAGCTTCATGAAAGCATGACCCATAGCAGTCTCATGACCCTGCAGCTTCACAAGTACTCTGTTTAATCTGCACTGGTCATTCCACTTTATTGTCATTGATATTTATATTTAAAAGTGCAATACTGTAATTTTCTGCTGCTCATTCCTGTGCAATATCCCATCTGCCCTCCCGTCATATTTCTTTTCAAGATTTTCTTATTTAATCACTAGTGTACATATATTTATATTTATAGATACATATATATTTAGTCATCTTTTCTCTTTTACCATGTGTCTCTAATATTTTGCTCCTTACTATTTTTCTATTTTCTTTATTATTTTATTTTATTTTATTTTCTCCTACTGTATCATGGTGCTGAGTGACTGCTGCTCGTCATACACATTTCATTGCAATGTTGACCCTGTGCTAACTTGCATATGACAAATAAAACTGAAACTGAAACTGCTGAGAAGAGAATATATTTAAAACTGGCTGTGTTTCAGCATGTTTCTATATCAATCAGGAATTGGTGCTTCATGTTGAATAGCAGTATGTACACATTATAGATAAAACTCATTATGTTTTTCTCCCTCCAGAGTGGACCATTGTGGAGAGCAGTGGCTAAAACCTGGACTACTGAAGTGTAAGTCTCAGAAATGATAACTAAATGTTTATGTCAAACCTTCAAAACTACAGCTTCACAGTGGCTACAGGCATCTTTTATATACAGTCCTGTATATATTCATTCAGAAAGTATCATCATTAAACTTTCTATGACTGAGCAACATATCAGCAAGTAAAGAAAGAATAAAGCATCAAATATGTCAGATTATCAACTGCAGCTCCATCTTTTTCTTACCAGATTCATGTGAACTCACAGTGGACACCAACACAGTGAACAGAAACCTCAGACTATCTGACAGCAACAGGAAGGTGACACGTGTGAAACAGGACCATCCATATCCTGATCATCCAGACAGATTTGACTGCTGGCCTCAGCTGCTGTGTAGAAATGGTCTGACTGGCCGCTGTTACTGGGAGTTGGAGTGGGAAGGAGAAGTTTATATAGCAGTGAGTTACAGAAGAATCCAAAGGAAAAAAAAGAGTGATGAGTGTTGGTTTGGAGGAAATGATCAGTCCTGGAGTCTGAGCTGCTCTGATGGTGGTTACTCTGTGTGGCACAATAACAGAGAAACATTCATCTCCTCCCACTCCTCTTCATCCTCGGTCTCTGACAGAGTAGCAGTGTATGTGGACTGTCCTGCTGGCACTCTGTCCTTCTACAGAGTCTCCTCTGACACTCTGATCCACCTCCACACCTTTAACATCACATTGACTGAATCTCTGTATGTTGGGTTTGGATTTGGGTTCTGGTCATCTGAATCTTTACTTTCTCTGTGTTCTTAGTGTACCTTTAATCTCATCACTGAGACAGGACACACACCACTTGTAGGTTTTTTACTGTCCATGTTTACAAGGGGACATCTTTTCAGAAATGTAACCAAGTGGATTTAGAGCCTAAAGCTGACCAGCGAGTGAAGTAAAAGTGGTGAAAAGTGAAACATGTTAGAAAGAGAAGATGGCCTTAACAGGGTGTGAACTTGTAAAGTAAAAACATGATGCATTTAAGGTTATCCTATTTGGTTTTTATTTAAGAAGAGAATTTGTTCCACTGTGCGATGGCCGAGTCTCTTTGTTTGCTTGGAGATAATTTCTCCTGCTTAGAGAAAATCCTCTCACACGAAACAGAAAAGGTTGCATTGCATAGAAACTGCAATGCAAGTTGGTGGGGATGCAGGTATATGATCTTCCTGGGTCCCACAAACTATCACCGAAAAAGAGTAAACAAAGTAAATTGCTGCACATTTTGTAGAATAACATTTTAAGATTATTTTAACAATGAAATTCTTTAATGATATGTATATTATGAAAAGCAGATGTTTTGTTAAGACATTTTAAGTTTTTCAAATTTCAGATAAAATAAATACACCCAAAACAAAGGCAAGCAACAAGAACAGAAAGCTGGCAAACCCACCTGATTGACCAAAATCAACTCAAATTACTCCCACATGACAGAACCTCCTCTCTTCCTCGCTGGCTCCATATCACTCATTAGAATGATCAGTGGTTTGCTATTTCTCACCATCAAAACACTCCACAAGTCCTGCGAATGACTAATCACTTTCCTATAAACCACTGACTCAGATACTGAAGCAGTTAAATGAAGCTTCAGACGTCATTGATCATGTGACTCTGGCCAAAAGAATCAAGTCTCGACACAGTGCTTCTGAAGCAGTGTGTTGGTTTCTTTTGACACACCTGCCAGAGTGTCGGCTTCAAGCGGGCCATCACTGCTGTGAACTGTAGCGCCCAGGCTGATAAACCAGAGATTAGGCAACAAAGGGACCTTTGTTTTGTTTTCTGGAGCAATTATGTGTTAATTACACCCACACAGGCTCAACTCATCTTCTGGAATGATGATTGCAGTCTTGAAGCTGATCATCGTGCACACCCACATGGATTCATCTTCTTTGATCCACTGAATCAAAGTGGAGGCTCTGCTCTTTATGATGAGTCACGGTATCTGACCTACTATAACTACTTTGGCTCTTTTCATTACCCACAAGGTCATTTAACTCAGGGTGAACATACTCAGAGCTCACAGAGCTAACTCTGATCAGAGGGGCGTACATCGATTTTGGTGATGTAGAAAATGCACTAATGTTTTTATTAGTGCTGTCAGCGTTAATCAACGCGCTAACGTGTTGACGCCGGTCAGCCCCATGAATGGGACGATCCGCGGTAACTTGTTAACAGAGATTTGCCACATTAATGCAGTTATGGCGTTAACGTCGTTAACAAGATTAATGCTGTTTTTATGCTTGATTACGCTAGTTTTTATGCTTGCCTCTAACACCACTAAGTCTGTTTTACACAGATGGATTCATTGGGAACTGAATAGATAAGAAAATTGATCATGGTCAATTTCCTGTGGGTATACAGTGACTAACCAATTTTAAATACATCAAGTTTATTATTTCAGAACTCTAATGTTGCTGTAATGTTAGAAATAAACAGCACCACCGATCTTGAGTACCGATTCCTCTGATCATGTATCTGGTCCTTTTTTTTTTCATCCTGTCTGTCAGCTTTTGCATGGGAAAGGTGGAGAAAATATAATAAAATACAAATAGAAATGCACAATGTATTGACAACTGCTGCACCTGTAAGAAAAACAAAGAAACATACTCAGATTGTGTAAAACCTGCCTTCTGGACAAGGCCCAGAAGAATTCTAAGTTCCACTGTAAGCTTGTCTTACTGTCTGTTAATGTTCCACAAGAGCAGGTTCAAAGTTCAGTGGCATGTGGTTATTGTATGACCTTAAATAATAAAAACTGTGGAGAACTGAATGTGGAGATTAGATTGAATCTGCAGACCAGCAAGCTCCTGTTTAGCCTTGCTTTTAGTTGCTTTACATTACAAGTGGTTGATTAAGATTAATTTCACACAGATTATTTCTTCCATCAAACAGTAACGCAAACTGCTTCCTGCCTCTTCACTGTCAGCAGGTATGTCCAAAAAGCTTCCAAGTCTTTGTAGGATTTTGTTGTATGTTGCTGCAGAGGTGTGTTCATGGGCATTTTTGTCTGTTCATGCATTTTCATTCATGTGACCATCTCAGGATGCTCTCTGTTAGAAAATCGTTATGCTAATGGAAGTTCAGGCTGGTCTGCAAGAACTGATATTCAGATGACTAAATTACCTTTTCACTGGTTTATGTTGGGCTATCACAACCCATCAGTCTATTTCATTTGTTTTAAAAAGCTTTCAGTTCAAACTGTCTTCTACAACACGTCCAAATGTCAACCCTTATGATTATTTTTGGAAAACGTTTTTTTCAGAGTGGGGACCTTCACATTACAACCACCTCTGTGATGGAGAGATATTTTGTTTCCAGCCATTAGTTTCATTAATTGGTCTTGAGTACTGGGGGGACTTATCAAAAGGGTTATTGGCAGTATTATGATCAACCTCATTCCAGATTTAAAAAAACATGAGACTTGTTACTTGTTTTTTTTTCTGTTTCTATCATTTACATAATCCTTAATAAGTCAAATTTGACCTTGACACAACAGGAAGCTACAGTAACCAGATGGCATGTAGAAATTTGAAACAAACAAACAACACAACTTTTTACCTATAAATAAATGTCCTTTGATGTAATGGCATTTACAGTTTTTACAACAAACAGAATGCTATCACACCAATCAGCAGCTGTAATTCATATCATACAAAATCAAAGTTCAAGGTTTTATTTTTCTGAGGTATAAAAATCACAAAAAGGTTCCTGATAACCTTATTGCTCAATGTGATTAAAACCCCACCGCCAAGATAAAACAACATGAAAGGAAATCAAATAAAACAGTTATTAGATGCACTAATTTTGATTTTACAAACACGATCAAACACGTGGTATTTTCTGTAAAGTGTTTCTTATCTTTCTTTGTTTTATGTTACGGTATCAAGATATACTGGTATTATGTTAACAAAGACCAGTTTACATTTTGAATATCAAAACGAATCCAAACTTTTTGTAATTGTTTGACAGCAGTCAGAACAAATGTGTCCTGTGATGTTGTGTGAAGGTTTGGGATCTGCTATGGATCAGTGCAGGGAACATGAGAGTCGAACCAAACTGCAGAGGTGAGATGACCAACCGCCCATGACACATCATCTTATCTCTAGTTAAGCACTCAAGTTAAATTATTATATATAATAGGAAGATCAAACACCACAAACGGGACTCGCCTGTACCCAGTTGTGTCTCCATGGAGAGCGATTGGTCCAAGGGCGAACATGTTAACTTCAAAGATGGACATCACCCTGCTGATCCAAGGTAAGAAGTCAAAGGAACTAAAACAGATTTGTTAGACAAAATGATTTCTTAACAATGTTGAAAGAAATATTGATTATTATTTATTTAATTATCTTAATATTTAGAAAAAAGTTTAGAAGAGCAAAAATTCAAAAGCGTTCAGAGTTTTCTTCATGTGATCACTGTTTCAGGTTATTAATGAGTTCTTATTCAGGATAAACGAGTCCTTGTGTTTGCAGGAGGAGCCTGCAGCAGAGACCACACTCGCCTGTATCCAGCAGCGTGTCCATGCAGAGTGAGTGGTCCAAGGGTCCACATGTCGACTTTAAACATGAACAGAGGTCTGACCTTGGGTAAGGACTACAAACTGAAGGTGCAGCTTTTTACAGTTTCAGAGGGGCAGAAAATGGATGGATGGATGGCTGTTTTAGCACTGCATTTAGCAATACCATTTTCATCCACTTTATTTAACACGGTTTAAATTCTTTATAGCACGCTCCAACCATTTCATGGCTTTATGTTTTTTTAGCAGGAGGATTTACTTACTCATTCTAACTGTCATGTACTAAGACAAGTCACATAGGATGGTGTCTAACATAAATGCGTTCCTATATTTAAAGGAAGATCCTACAGCAGAGACCACACTCTTCTGTATTCAGCAGTGTGTCCATGAAGAGCGATCGGTCCAAGGGTCCACATGTCGACTTTAAACATGAACAGAGCCCTGATGATGCAAGGTAAGAGCGCAACAGGGTCGATTCAGGACTTATCTGAAACAGACATTACACATATTTTAGAATCAGGTTTTTATCAACATATAGATCAGGATGAATGTATTGATCAGTAAGAAGACTGAATAGGTTATGTTTTATTATTGCATTTGCAAATGCCAACTTGTTCCCACCACTTATAACATGTCCAGTCCCATTCGATTCTTTATACTTGCTGCAACTATCACAGCACTTTGTGTCTTTTGCCACTGGGTTCACCCAGTGTGCTTGCTAACTGAAATCTCTCCCCCTGTGATTGTAGGAAGGTCAGACAACAGCAGCGCTCTCCTGTATGTAGCAGTGTGTCCATGCAGAGCGAGCGGTCCAAGGGTCCACATGTTGACTTTAAACATGAACAGAAGTCTGACCAAGGGTAAGGACTCAAAGGTGCATGAGTTATCTGATACAGAGTACTGCACATATTTTAACTATCAATTTTATATCCTAATAAATCTATCAGACCATAAAGCGCCCCGGATTATAAGACGCACTGTCGATGAACAGGTCTGTTTTCATACATAATGCACACTGGATTATAAGACGCAATAAGGGAAACAAAACAGTCCAGTCAGAGTTGAGTAAGCCAGACTTTACTCAACTCATTCTTCTTGCTTTCTCCACTTCTGTACCCTTGATTCATTAATGTTGAATTCTCTCGCAGCTGCTCTATTCCCATGTTGTTGCAGTATATTAATGACTAACCTTGTATTGTGGATGGATTCTCTTAGTTGTTCTCCTCACTGAAGTTTGGTCCGTTTACACCGTCCTACGATGCGTTTGCATTTGCCCCTAACCATCGGGAATGCTCGCGTTAACTTTTATTGAGTAGAAAAAAGTTAGCATTCTTCCTTCAGCTTCACTGTTTAAGTTATGCTAACATAGCTGTGTCGCTAGCAATCACGTAGCACATCATTATATACTATACCGGCTAGTCCAACTTCAGTAACCCTACAAAAGTCACTGCTGTTTAGTTTTCTGTCTTCATTTCTGTCTGAAGTGATAGGAGAGCTGTGTGTTTAATTTTTTTTCAGAAATCTCTCAGTCAGAACATGCTATATCATGTTTAGGTGGAAACTAGCAAGCTAAGTTCCTGTTAACTTCTAACTCCGTTAAATTTAATAAATTCTGTTTTCATGGATGTCTGGATGTTAAACTTTATTGTTACACCTTTTAAAGCAGCAAATTTTGTTAAAGATGAAAGAATTTAGAGAGTTAGTTTTTAACTCTCAGTGATGGCGCAGTGTGCTTTTGACTTTGGAACCTGAAGCAGAGTTTGGACACAGATTACTGCGCAAGGCTCCTGACTACAGTAGCCGTAATGCTCCGATAATCGGAGCATCGACAAGCGGTGTGGCTTCGTAGCTTACCAAAGTTTCAAGGTCAGAAAGCACAACCAGAATTCATACATAAGGGGCACCAGATTATAAGGCACACTATTGATTTTTGAGAAAATTAAAGGATTTTAAGTGCGCCTTATAGTCCAAAAAATATGGAACAATACGGTATATTAAGTTTTAGCATTGCATTTTAAACATGCTGGTCTAATCAAGGATTTTAACATGGCTTATTATTTTTATTCATTTATGATTATCTCTAGCATGGTGCTTTGTATTATTCGTATTTTATCACTGTGGTTCACACCATGTGCTGGGTAACTGAAATATCCTCCTGTGATTGTAGGAAGATCAGACAATGGCAGCAGCACTCTTCTGTATCCAGCAGTGTGTCCATGCAGAGTGAGCGGTCCAAGGGTCCACATGTTGACTTTAAACATGAACAGAGGCCTGATGATCTGGGGTAGGAGCTGAAAGTGTGCAGATGTATCTGAGAAAGTACCTTAATTTTTTTTAAGATTGGTGCAGCCATTACAGCAGGAGGATTAATATACTTGTACTAACTAGATTTTTATTCTCACAGCTCTTTAGCAAAAGTAAAACTGCTCTCAACAAAATACAGCCGGCTTTATGTGGGATACTTTTCACTATCTATCAGACAAACAGTGAGGGGGTGGAAGGTTGGAGGAGTTATTTACGTTTTTACTGGACTGCACAGTCCTGTAAAAGCTTTATTTTGAACCTGTTATCCTTAAGCAACTCACATGATAACTAAAATAAACATAAATATTTTATGTGTCTCTCTAGAGTTCAGCATGCCCAGCAGAATCAAAAAGACCTCGACTCCATCTTCACTGTGTGTAAATGTTCACCCACTGCACTTATCGTCATCAGTGATAGGTATTCTGGTTGGAACAACCTTCAGGCTACATGCATTAATATTTCTGTTCCAGAAACTCGAGAAGAGCATCATCAGTTTTGTGAAGGATGAGCTGAAAAAATTTCAGAGGATTCTGAGCCCAGATGACTCAGTCGGATTGGAGAGTGAGAGAGAGGATGGTGAAGATGTGGAGGAGAGGAGGAGCAGCAGAGAATCATTTCTGAAAATCACACTTTACTTCTTGAGAAGAATGAAAGAGAAGGAGCTGGCCGACCATCTCCAGAGCAGTACGAGTATTTCAGTAATATCGATGTGATGTCACTTACCTACTGCCTCGTACAGGGCATAGGCTTTGAACGTGTGGTGGTGACAATTCTGACATTTATCTTGGTGGTAAAGTTATCTCATGATCCTCATCTGCTGGGAAGGTCACTTGTTTCTGCTGTTATGTCAGCATCTGTTATAACATGTCCGTCAATAATGTCGCTAAGGCAAGGAAAGCGCTCATTCTCCTTGAAATGTTTAACCATCCAACCTGGAGAGCAGCACTACCCTTTTCTTCTGTGGATGCCTTAGGAAGCCTTAGTTTCCCAAAATGGTAAATGATCTTTTCTGTTGCCAGTGGAAGAGCAAGGAAGGTGATTCTTGGTGACTCCATGGGTCCTGGGAGTTAACTGGGTGCCTTACAGGTCCAATATTCTACTACTTACCTCACTATATACATATTTTTCAAGTTTCTGCCCCAAAGTGACAGAGTGACAGCGCAAAGTCGCCAATACACGATCGACACTCTGGTTTTTTAGATGCCTCTTTTTGTATTAACTTCACTTTCAAATCCAGCCACATTCTCAGCACAGTATTGGTATTTAAGATGGGTGATGGTATGTTTTGTCAGGCATTTTTGCTGTAATAAACGCCTTCTCTAACACCTCCAGCTCGACTGTGTTAGTGATTTTTAGTTACAGGCCTTAAAGTCATTATGTCAGTCTCACCCCGTTGTTGGGGGAAACAGCCAGAACAGTTCCCTGAATTAAATGATGCTCACCACTCACTCAGAAACACAGCCTCACAGTTTAACTGTGGCCGTCCCTTTGGCTAGTTATGTATCTACGAAGTGAAGGTGGAATGAACTCCCATTTTGAGATCGTGTCTCAAAATGCAGGCTTGAATGGTGTTAAACACACTAGAACAATATGTGTGCTACAAGGACAAGCTGCCTTTCAACCTGGTGCACGTACTTGTTTAAACACATTGTGTTTACGGGATTTTCAGTAGCTGCATATTTCTTAAGCTACTTGGTGTTGAGCTTTTTGTGTTCTTGAGATTTAACAGGTTTTAATTTCTCTTTGTTTTTTATTCAGGAACTCATAATACTGTGTGTCAATATAAGCTGAAGTCTAGCCTAAAGACAAAATTCGAGTGTGTGTTTGAGGGGATCGCTAAAGCAGGAAACCCAACCCTTCTGAATCAGATCTACACAGAGCTCTACGTCACAGAGGGAGGGACTGCAGAGGCCAGTGATGAACATGAGGTCAGACAGATTGAAACAGCATCCAGGAAACCAGACAGACCAGAAGCAACAATCAGACAAGAAGACATCTTTAAAGCCTCACCTGTTAAAGACAAGCCAATCAGAACAGTGCTGACAAAGGGAGTGGCTGGCATTGGGAAAACAGTCCTAACACAGAAGTTCACTCTGGACTGGGCTGAAGACAAAGCCAACCAGGACATCCAGTTCATGTTTCCATTCACTTTCAGAGAGCTGAATGTGCTGAAAGAGAAAAAGTTCACCTTGGTGGAACTTGTTCATCACTTCTTTACTGAAACCAAAGAAGCAGGAATCTGGAGCTTTGAAGACTTCCAGGTTGTGTTCATCTTTGATGGTCTGGATGAGTGTCGACTTCCTCTGGACTTCCACAAAACTAAAATCATCACTGACCCTAGGAAGTCCACCTCAGTGGATGTGCTACTGACAAATCTCATCAGGGGAAAGCTGCTTCCTTCTGCTCGCATCTGGATAACCACAAGACCTGCAGCAGCCAATCAGATTCTTTCCCAGTGTGTTCACAGGGTGACAGAGGTAAGAGGGTTCACTGACCCACAGAAGGAGGAGTACTTCAGAAAGAGATTCAAAGAAAAGGAGCAGGCCAACAGGATTATCTCCCACATCAAGAAATCACGAAGCCTCCACATCATGTGCCACATCCCAGTCTTCTGCTGGATCACTGCTACAGTTCTGGAAGATGTGCTGAAAACCAGAGAGGGAGGACAGCTGCCCAAGACCCTGACTGAGATGTACATTCACTTCCTGGTGGTTCAGGCCAAAATGAAGAAGGTCAAGTATGACGAGGGAACTGAAACAGATCAGCACTGGAGTCCAGAGAGCAGGAAGATGATCGAGTGTCTGGGAAAACTGGCTTTTGATCAGCTGCAGAAAGGAAACCTGATCTTCTATGAATCAGACCTGACAGAGTGTGGCATTGACATCAGGGCAGCCTCAGTGTACTCAGGAGTGTTCACACAGATCTTTAAAGAGGAGAGAGGACTGTACCAGAACAAGGTGTTCTGCTTTATCCATCTGAGTGTTCAGGAGTTTCTGGCTGCTCTTCATGTCCATCTTATATTTAGCAACTCTGGGGTCAACATGCTGGAAGATCAAATTGCTTCTAAGAAGCCTAAGGTCTTTAAAAACAAATGTAGTCTAAAACTCCTTCATCAGATTGCTGTGGACAAGGCCTTACAGAGTCCAAATGGACACCTGGACTTGTTCCTCCGCTTCCTCCTTGGGCTATCACTGCTGAACAGTCAGAATCTCTTAAGAGGACTCCAGAAAACAGTAGGTTCAGAGTGCAATCAGAAAACAGCCAAGTATATAAAGAAAAAGATCAGCGAAAATGAGGCTACTGAGCAAAACATCAATCTGTTCCACTGTCTGAATGAACTGAATGATTGTTCTCTAGTGGAGGAGATTCAACAGTTCCTGAGTTCAGGAAGTCTCTCTACAGATAAATTGTCTTCTGCTCAGTGGTCAGCTCTGGTCTTCATCTTACTGTCATCAGATGAAGATCTGGACATATTTGACTTGAAGAAATACTCTGCTTCAGAAGAAGCTCTTCTAAGGCTACTCCCAGTGGTCAAAGCCTCCAACAGAGCTCTGTAAGTGGATGAATCAGAATCAGAATACTTTATTGATCCCTGGGGGAAATTATTTTTTTGTTACAGTGCTCCATTATAAACCAACATAAACCAACATTAAGACAAGACAGACAATACGCTAACTAAGAACTAACTAAGAATAGCATAGTACTATATATATATATATATATATATATATATATATATATATATATATATATATATATATATATATATATATATATATATATATATACATATATATATATATACATATATATATATATATATATATATATATATATATATACTCATTAATAAATTAATACTCATTAATAAATAGCTGGAAAAGAAACGTGTAGTTGTAGCAGTAACCAGTGTGTTAAGTTAAGTGGATGCATTGACATGATATATATAATATAATAATATAACTGAACACATTAAACATTTGTAATTACTATTTCCTGCTTAGGCTAGGTGGTTGTCACCTGTCAGGGGGAACCTGGAAAGATCTTTCCTCAATTCTCCAATTTTCTAGTCTGAAAGAGCTGGACCTGAGTAACAATGACCTGCAAGATTCAGGAATGCTGCAGCTATCTGTGGGACTGAAGAGTGCACACTGTAAACTGGAGATTCTCAGGTTAGGAATCCATTGCAAAGTATTACACTTCAAATTTGGCAACAGTAATGTTTAAATTGTCAAATTAATTTCTATTAAATAGAATTGGGACATAATTTCTTAATTAATTTAGGGTGGTGGCATTTTTGTGTTTTTGTATTAACATTTGCAGTGATCTAGATTTGTCCAACCAGAAAGCTAATTCAGTAACACCGAATATGAAGTGTGTTTAAAACACATCTCCAACCTTAACTCTAAAGGATGGCTGTGTGCAAACTGTCGTGGAGAAGCAGTGAAGCCCTGTCCACAGTTCTCTGCTCTGAGTCCTGTAGCCTGAGAGAGCTGGATCTGAGTAACAATGACTTGCAGGATTCTGGCGTAAGAGGGTTGTTAGCTGGACTGGAGAGCCCACACTGTAAACTTGAAACTCTTAGGTAAGAAATCAGATGTTTACTTCTCTTTTTCTAAAGACTGTGTCCTGCAGATTCTTTTGTATATCCTGACCAATGTCTTAAACTTACCTATAACACTGTTTTAAATACAATTTCTTTTAATAATTTCAGCCTCTCAGGTTGTCTAATCAGATATGACGGCTGTGCTTCTCTGGCTGCAGCTCTGAGATCTAACCCCTCCCATCTTAGAAAGCTAGACCTAAGTTACAATCATCCAGGAGATTCAGGAGTGGGACTGCTGTCCACTGGACTGAAAAATCCACTCTGGAGACTGGGCATTCTGAAGTATGATTCATGAAGACACCGATGATTTTTGTAAAAAACTATAATAATTAAAAAAAAAAAACTTGCCATGGAGGCTCTTTGCCTTAAATACAAGCATGCATTTAAGCCATTGTGAAACTTGACAACATGTATTAAGTCTAATTTACACTATTTAGCCCTTCTCTACAATACTGTTATAGATTTAACACTGTCAGTGAAGCTGGGAAAAAAGTTAGCATTTTCAGTTTCAGTTTTGAGAGCATGTGTGGTTGATTGGTTGGTGGCTGCTAATAGTCCTACATTAGCTTATATTTTAGAGCATGTCTTCCACTTTTCATAATGAAAGACAACATATCAGTTAACTGGGTTGTTTTTTTCCCCAGGGTGGAAAACTGTGGAGAGCAAAGGTTAAAACCCGGTCTGAGAAAATGTAAGCATGTACTTTGTTAATAGGAATTTATGATATTTTGAAACCTTGTATTTGAATATTCTTTATGTCCTTTATTTTAAAGCTGTGTCTTCTTTCTTCTGGCAGACGCCTGTGAACTTACACTGGACAGAAACACAGCACACAGAAAGCTGAAACTTTCTGAAAACGACAGAAAAGTAATGCTGGTAGGAGAGAAGGAGCAGACTTATCCCAATCACCCAGACAGATTTGACCGTAGGGAGCAGCTCTTGTGCAGTAATCGTCTGACTGGTCGCTGTTACTGGGAGGTGGAGTGGAGAGGAGAAGTTGACATAGCCGTAAGTTACAGAGGAATAAAACGGAAAGGAAACAGTGAAGACTGCAAGTTTGGAATGAATGATCAGTCGTGGTGTCTGCGATGCTCTGATGGTGGCTTCTCCGTCTGCCATGATAACAAAATCAGATCAGTCCCTCCCTCTTCGGTCTCTAACAGAGTAGCAGTGTATGTGGATTATCCTGCTGGCAGTCTGTCCTTCTACAGAGTCTCCTCTGACAAAATGATCCAAATCCACACCTTCGAAACCACATTCACTGAACCTCTGTATGCTGGGTTCGGTTTTGTGTTTGGGTTGGGCGTTGAGTCTTTGATGCTGTCAATTGACTCCTCTGTGTCTCTGTGTTCAGTATAGGACAAATAATTGCATACATCAGTCTGCATCTGAGTAACATCCACAATGAAAATATGATATGGCATTTCAGAACAAGTTCTAGCAAGATTTCTGGATAAGCAAACAACACATTACATTTCCTTTCTGCTTTAATATACAGTAAGAGATGTGATCTGAAAGTTTTTATATATTGCTAGTTTGGCTCTGAGGATTACTGCTCTTTTTGGCCAACTGCCTTCTAGAATGCAGTAAAACATACTACATGGATTATCAAACTTTAATGGCAGTTTTTCAACTCCTAACTTAAAGTATAGAATATGGCAACTGATTCTAAAGAACATAATAATCTGCTTCCATACATCCATTGTTTGTCCTACTAGGATTAGAATAAGATTGCATTTTTGCCATGTTTTCAGTACTAGAAAATATTATCTTTCAAATGAAGTCTCTTAAATGCATTTATAGTTCTTCCTTTAGCAGATCTTATTAGGGTGTAGGTCAAGATTACATAAAAAAGGGTAGATGTGAACCAAACCCTTCCCCTACCCTTAAATCCTAAAACCAGTCAATGGCAACTGCATACATGTAAAGACAATGCATTTCCTTACGTTCATCAAGTTCATTTTCTTAGTAGTCCTTACCCTTGAAAATATTTCTTCTTCTGTCAAAGGTTATTATCCATTTAAACTTGGCTAAAAGTTTTAAAATGAACACAGGTTGCATTTGAAAGTGCGTACCACTTCAGGACAAAAAAGAAAAAAGAAAGCTTCCCCATATTTTCACTGTTCTGTTCTTCAGTCACCAACATCATTTTCATTTTCTGCAATATTTTTACTCTGAATTTTTTTAAAAGAAAGTTTTTATTATTTCTGCTTTAATTTGCCAAGATGTGAAACACGGCAACATGTACAATAAATGACTGTATAACCTGACTTGTGAGATGTCATGTATTAATGTTTTTCACTGATCACCGATCAGCAGTGATCAGTGAGATGCTTGACTACAAGATAAACAGCCACAAGGAGCAGTACCTTCCATGGCGAAGGAGACTAGAGGCCAAGGTCAAAGTAGCATGGAAGGAAGTTAGCCAATGATCGGAGCTGCAGGAAGGGGCAATCAAAAAGGTGCCTAAGAAGTAGAGCAAGCTCTTATATATATTATATTCCTTCAGCTTGAAGGATAGACCACCAGCAGCGATGAGAGGTTTTTTTTAAAATTACATACACTATCAATCAAAAGTTTTAGAATACCCCAATTTTTCCAGTTATTTATTGCAAGTCAAGTTGTTCACGTCCAATGAATAGTTCAAATGGTACAAAGGTAAGTGGTGAACTGCCAGAGGGTAGAAAAAGGTTACCCAAAAGTGAAAAATTATTTACATTTCAGAACTAAACAAAAAGGCCTTTTTCAGAGAACACAACATGGGTTAACAATTTAAAGCTGCTCTGCAGCAATGGAAGTTGATCAAGACTTGAAAGCTGGAGCTACTAAATCCTACAGGTGTTCCAACTTTTCTGGATTACATACCACCCCCTCTGTCTGCATAAAAGCAGTGCTGGAACACACTGTGGTGCCATACCCTTGTGAGCATCAGTTGAACAGTATTGTACTGCAGTGTGTTGCTACAAAAATGGGGAGGAAAAAGCAATTAACAATGGAAGACAGACAGGCCATCATAGCACTTAAAAATAGCTCTATAAAATAGGTGTAGGTCTCTCCTACAGAGAAATTGCAAAGAAAGTCCAGGTGTCAGTGAGTACAGTTTCCTTCACCATCAAAAGGCACTCAGAAACTGGGGCAAACTCTGACAGGAAGAGGTCTGGCATACCCAAAACCACAACTGAATCACAGGACAAGTTACTGAAAGTTAACAGCTTGCGTGATAGGCGGCTCGCAGGACAACAGCTTCAAGCACAGTTTAATAGTGGTCATAGTAAGCAACTCTCAGTTTCAACTGTTAAGAGAAGACTTCGAGCTGCAGGTTTGACAGGAAAGCCATTGCTAAAACATCAGAATAAGACAAAGAGGCCTGCCTGGGCCGTGAAACACCACCACTGGACTACTGGAGACTGGAAGAAGGTATCATGGACTGATGAATCCAAATTTGAAATCTTTGGTTCATGCAGGATCTTTGCACGCCATCGAGTAGGTTTGTTGGATCAACAGTCAAACATAGAGAAGGATGTGTGATGGTCTGGGGCTGTTTTGCTGTATCCAGGGCCTGAACCAAAATAGCTACTCCAGCATTCTGTAGTGCCATGCAATACCCTCTTGTATGCATCTAGTTGGTCAGGGTTTCAAGATTATGACCTAAAACATAAGTCCAAGCTATGCCAGGATACCCCAGGAAAAAAAGAGCAAGATGGTAACCTTGAAAACATGGAGTGGCCAGCACAGTCTCCAGACTTAAACCCCATCAAGCTGGTTTGGGATGAACTGGACAGAAGAGTGAAAGCAAAGCAACCTACAAGTGCCACTGTCTGTCGACATTACAGGAATCCAGGCCTATACAATAAAGGGTGCCAACTGCGCGGAAAGCAGACACAGTTCAGGAGCCATTGGTGGCAACGAAGCAGTTCTGAAGGCCGACTGCGGAGGCAGCGGCAGTGATGAGACAGTCCAGGGTGCTGGCCGTGAGTAAAGCAGCGGCAGGTGAAGTCCAGATGCCCACCGCTTGGGAAACGGGGGTGGCAACATAGTTAAGGAGGCTGCGAATGACAGCAAAGATGCTCAGCCAATGGCCTGGAACGTGGCCGTCAACAGTGTAGTGCTGGACGTGGACGAGCAGGCCGTGCAGGCCGTGGATGAGCAGGACCAGAAGGCACAAGACCAGATGGCGGCGTAGCAGCCATAGGCGGTTGGATGGCTGGCATCATGGCTGTTGCAGATGGTGGATCTGATGGTTGAGTAGTTGGTGGAGCTGATGGCTGGACAGACTCTCCAGAGTCCTCAGCAGAGGCAAACGACAGCTGGGCAGACTCCCCAGAGTCAGCTGGGTAGACACTGCAGAGAGTCGCCAGCAGATGGCGTCAAAACATTGGACAGCTGGATGAACTCTTCAGAGCCGCCAGCGGGCACAGATGGCTGGCGCGGCTCTCCAGAGGCCCCAGCTGGAACAGATGCAGGACCAGCAGGTGCAGACTTCTGGCTGACCAGACAGCTGAGCAGGTGTCTGAGCAGATGACTGGGCTAATAACTGACCTAGCGACTGAACTAGTGACAGAAGTAGAGGGTGTAATGGTGGATGAAGTGGTGGATTAGCAGGCGGCTTTACTTGTTCTCCTAAGAAAACAAAGGAAACGGCCGGAATGGGTGCAGGCACCTGCTGGACACCAGCTGCTCCCACCCGAGGAGCAGGTACTGGTGCAGAGGTGGGCTGTTTCCTGGTTGGCCTCACCCTGGGGACCTGTATGGGTGCCGGGGCAAACTGGGCACCAGTCACTGCCACCCGAGGGGTGGTTATGGGTGCAGGAGGTAACTGGTTAATGGCCACCCTCACCCTGGGAGCCGGAACAGGCACTGGCAATGGCTGCGCAGCTGCTGTCCCCAGCTGGTACAGGTGTAGAGACTAGCAGAGCCTCAGCTGGCCTGGAAACTGGAGCAGGAACCAACCGGGCCCTGGGCCCCCTCACTCGAGAAACTGATACAGGTGCAGGGGATGTCTGGACCGCAGTCACCCTGAGAACAGGGGGCACAGAGAGGCAGAGGAACAGTCTCTGAAAAAACAGTGTCAGCAAAAATAGATTTAAGCCCTTTGCCACCTTGACGAACAGTTTTTACAGTCTTTGTGGTTGGGTGGACAAAATATGACTTGACAGAACCTGACTTGACAGAACCTGAAGTTCTGAAGAGGAACAGTGCTGAAGAGGAACAACCCTAGGTTTCTGTTTAGCCCTGTTATATGTCTGTTATATGAAGCACTATGGTCTTGGAGGAATGTTGTCTTCACTGTGTATTGTACCACTACAGTACACAATCTATTTTTTCAACAGATTACAGATATAGGTTATCAAGTACTTCTGATTTGAGGGTGTCTTTTTCAGAGGAGCTATAGTATCTGGAGTCGTGCTGTGTGCAGATCAACAATGAATCACATATCGATTGTGGGAGAGAGTGCAGCGTGCAGCGTTTAAAGCGTGGAAGTACTGACCTTACTTTGAGTTTGATTCCATAAAAAGTGACAAAAACATTAGCGTCCATTGTGCGTGGGAAGAAAACTTCTTTTTACAGCGAAAAAAACCCCTAAACTTCCAAGCAAGCACCGAGTGCGCAACGACGTAATGGGAAACTCACAGAGAAAGTCGCAGATTCTTCAACTGACCGCGCCTACCCCACTCCTGCTTTACAGGTGAAAATAGAGCAACAGGACCGCTGAGTCTTTGACTTTATTTATTTTCTGCTGTGTTTTACTTGCATCTATTTGAAAGAGTGAGTGTAAACACAAAAAATATTTTATTTTATGTGCTGGAATGTGTAGAAAATAGGTTTAAATGTTAAACTAATTTATTCAAGTCAGAGAATGTTGCATATAATTAAATTTTTGCTTGATGCATAAAGTTAAAAGATTAAAACTAATAAAACAAGTTAAAAAAAGAGACTTTTCCATTTGATTACATTTTGTATGATAGATTATGTAGAAAAAGTAGAATTGGGCTGAAAGATCTATCGCTTTATCACCTCTTCAGGTTGTAAATCGTGTTTTTAAAAAGTAACTAAGTAACTAAGTAATTAATTACTTTTGAAAATAAGTAATCAGTAAAGTAACGGGATTACTTTTTGGGGGAAGTAATCAGTAATTAGTTACTGATTACTTTTTTCAATTAACTTGACCAACACTGTTTGAGATTGATCACCGTTGTGGAAGTTCACCACCAGTCCTTTGGTTTCCCCAGCACCGATCTGGAGGCACTTCCACAAACTCCTGGGTCAGCTCTCTTTACTTTATCAGCTCCAGTGTGATTGGAGAACTGCTGCAGTGTGTTTTGCTCATGATTTTGTAGGTAGGAATTTGTCTTTATAGGTTTCTGTTCACCTGTAGTTGTGTGTTTGTGTCGGCCAAACTGACTGCACTGGTCAAACTGTGTCTGTTTCAGGTGAGTTAACAAAGCTGTAGATATGCAGGTAAATGAGTGACAGTGTGAGCAAACAGCTGCTGTCTGGCCGAGCAAACGCTGAACTTTGTGCTGCAGGGCAGCGGCTGCGCAAGTAGGTTGGCAGACAGCGGCTGCATCAAGTTTTGTGTTCTTGTCTTAGTGGAAAGTCAAGGAAAGGTCAGTATGGCGGAGAGGAGGATGGCAAGAAAGGCGTGTGCAGAGCCCGACTTCCTGCAGTTCAACGATCTGGGCTGTGAGACGGTCGGAGGGAAGGTGAGTCACCACGAGTATGTTCACGCTGCTGCTGTGGGCAGGTTCACTCACTCCACTCATTACAACTGTTTGAAACCACAGCCTGATATGAAAACAATGTAAAGTCAGTAATATAATATACGAAAGACACAATGAAAACACATGAATTATATTGCAGTTTGTAATCTTTCATTATAGTATGTAATTTATAGTAAATTAAAAAATTGTGAATAAAATCAGGGCTCCTAACATTTGTTCAGTATAATATGACAACAGACATAGAAGAAGACACAAAAAGAGTTTTAATGGGCTTAAAACACAAAAATACATAAAATGATCACAAACAGGTCTAATGCATTTTTTAAAATAATTTTTACGTACATTGACTTTAACTCAGTTAACCGTCTAAATATTTTCTCTCCTGCTGCTCAGGAAAGAGGCCAGCTAGCTGTTCACTCAGTTTCTGTTAGCGTAATGTTTAATCACCGCTTTAACTCTGTTCAGTTCTCTGTGTTATCACATTGAAGCTGTTTGTGTTAGCAAAACAATTTTTTTCTTTCAGGTAATTTTTGCCACAGACGAATGGTTTGCCCCAGCGAAAAACCTGCTGAAGGTAAAATAACTCCACTCATCAGCATCAGTGACATTCACGTTAAAGGAGCAGTCCACTGTTTCTTCCCCTGCCTGAAGCTCTGAGCCCAGTGATTCATATTTCACATCATTAAAAACACCTCACACCCAGCTTTATTTAAAAGAGTTGAATATTTGTTTAACAGCTTATGCCTGTTCTTTCCAGTCTAAAATGTTTAGAAAACAGTTTCTAAGGCACTATTTTTAGCAGTGGAAGAATCCACATTAGGATGGAGGACAGCATATTCACACAGTGATGAACTGGACATAGCAGCAGGTGTATGGCACGATTCTTTCTAATGATAAAGTTCTTTATGCAGGTGACTCAAAATGAGCTGGATAATTATAAGACATTAACAGAGTTATCTTTAAATATTTTTTAAAGCTTTTAAAGGCATTCAGAGGTGGCAAAAGTACACACATTCTGTACTAAAGTAGAAGTACAGATACTATTGTTAAAAATACTGCAGTAAAAGTACTGATTCAGCCTCTTTACCCAAGTAAAATTAAAAAGTACTGGCTCTGAAATACACTCAAAGTAAGAAAGTAAAAGCAACTCTTTGAAGGACGTTTCTATTTTTGTGCAAAGCTAACTGAACTGTGCTATATTAATATAATAATAAAATAATATCAGTAGATGGAAAAACAGACTTTACTCTAACCTTTAATCCTAATTGAATTAAATCATGAATCAGAAGGAAAAGAAAAATATATTTCTATTTTCTGTTTCCTTCATTGTAGAGGGTGACTTTACCTCTACCTCTAAACAGGAAAATTTGTACAGTCAGGGGTTAAAGTGGAGGTGGCGTGGAAGTGGCCAGGGGAGGAGCGGTGGGGGGATCTCAGTGTGGGGAAAATCATCATATCTCTCAATAATTTCTATTGAAAGCTTCACCAGATTTTCTTAGTGTACGGGCTGTGATCAGCTGGCCTGCTGCTCTTTGTGGATGTATACATGTGGATTCAACCTGATGTGAGCAAATGTTTCCTGAGTTGTCCTGCCTGATTTAATCTCTACACTGACAGTACACTGTTTATGCTGTCTTTATATTATACACTATACAACCATCATCAGCTAAAATACACACAAAATAACATGTTAACATGTAAGCAGTTAATATAGTTGTTTGCAATAGCCTGAGATAAACAGGCACACTAAATTTCATCCCTTGTAATATTATATTTCATCTTAAGCCCAGGTTTGCTCTGTGAGGGGGATACTTCATCTGTTACCATGTAAACCTATACACACCACCTGCCCAGTGGTCTCACGGTTCCATGTTACAATAACAAGGCTTGGCAGGATGAAAGCAGACATATCTAACTTATCCAGGACCCAGTAAAACTGGGGCACGCAAACTATATAACATCTCTTGTAAGACAAACGCAAAATATAACCACGCTCAACATGTAGATACTACACAACATAGTCAAAGAAAAACGTGGTCTTACATCTCAAAAAAGAAACAGCAGCTTGCCACCAAAAACAATGTTTTTAAGTTAAATTTGAAGTCTTGCCGTGAAACCTTGTTGTTCTTCGCGGTTTTATTACAACTGTTTTTGCATTACTGCCACCTTGTGAATATACGAAGTATATTGATCCTAATTAACTTAAATGTTATGCCATCAAGTAACACGTTAGTATTCTGTACAGACAATAATAGACAAAATTACGTAGACTTGATTAAAAAAACATATTTTAACTTAACAAAAACATATATTTTAAGTAAAATGAAAATAAATAATTAATATACACTGAACAATCCACCTCATTCATTTTTTGAGTGTACAGAGAGAGCCGCCACAGTTCATCACATCTGCCTTCACCGAGTTTGGAAAGTGGATGGACGGATGGGAGACGAGGAGGAAGAGAACACCTGGTTAGTACCCTGAATTTTCACAAGCGGACCCGTTTTCTGACGCGGTGCTTTCTTTTACTCTCTTCTGGGTTTTCTGAGCCTAAGCTCCAACATTTCTTACACTTGGGTTTTGTTTTTGTTTTTTTTACTTTTAACATTTTGTTTATTTTAGTTTTCTTAGTTTGATCTGTGATTGTGTTAGAGTTTAACTGTTCCCTCTGTATTTCCCGTCTCATCTTCCTCAATCATTTCCCCCTGTTATTTGTGTCTGTGTTTCATCCATCCATTCTTTTCCTTTTTTCCTTTTTTACTGAGAAGTGAACCAATCATCATTGTGTTTGCTTGTTGCTTGGTTGAAGGTCACGACTGGTGCATTATCCAGCTGGGAGTCCCAGGTTTGATCCATGGCTTTGATGTCGACACGTCCTTCTTCACAGGAAACCACTCACCCTACATCTCCATCCAGGCCGGCTGTCTGGGTATGTCATCATCGTCATCATCATCGCATTGCCCAATAACGTACTTTAAACTTTTCCATATCTAAATAGCTTCAATGAAACACTTCCTGTTGTTCTCCCAGACCAGGAGTCTCCTTTCACCCTGGAAGGAGACCGAACTGGCATGGCTGCCTCCGATAGTCAGATGGCAGCTGTTGCCAAGGTAACAGTGACCTTCATGTGATTCAATTCAATTCAATTCAATTTTATTTATATAGCGCCAAATCACAACAAAAGTCGCCTCAAGGCGCTTCATGTGATCACCGACACTGTAGTCAGCCCCAGCTAAACAAATATTTAAAACAAGAGTGATGTGCTGAATTGACAGCTATGGTCGGTTTATCTGCAGCCATGTGAAAAGCGGAGAGCTCCTAATCGTCAATCAGTCATTAATTCATCGTCAGGATACCATAAAGACCTGAGTAGAATGTCTTTTTCACATGACTATATGTATGGCTCAGGGGCGATTCTAGGATCAGAGCTTTGGGGGTGCTGAGCACCTAGAGAGCTGCCCAGCCAGGCAAGATAGACTTTACTCGTCACGATGAGACGTCTTCCCCGTGTCTGTCAGTCCCTGCATCCTTAAATGTCTCCAGTTGTCCCAAGTTCTCTATGACTGTCTCCTTGGTGCATTTAAACCCCTGTTCCTCCCTGTCCTCATCGTCTGTTGTCTTCGTCTCCGTTATCAGTCATCATAATTTTACCATCTCTGAGTAAGTCTGCAAATTTCTTTATTAAATCATAAGATTCTTAAATTCATCAAGTCTCCCTGTGCCTGGGTCCTCGTCACAAAACATGACATCACTGTTTTGTACATTTTAACACAATTGAATCCCCATTTTTGAGAAAGAAAAGCAAAACACTATTTTAAAAGTCAGTAACAAAATCATCAAATCAGATAAAGGTTATTTAAATGCTGCAAACGAAGAATGGATTGGAATAAAAAAAAAAACATATCCTAACCTTAATTACTGGGGGAAAATGATGAATGATGATCATAGTGAGTAAGATGTAAACAGAGTGCATTTTTTGGACAGAGATTCACTTTTAATGTGTATGTATAATATAATACAGATACATAAAAATACACTCCAAAAATAGAGTCCTTGAAATGTACAAATGTACAAAATATTGATAAATAAAATTATAAAAATGGAGGCAACTTTGCCTATGGTACAATGTATTCAATGTATGAAAAGATCTTTACTGTAGGCTCTGCAGATTTTTTGTTTTATTTTAACCTATGTCGCCTCACCTTGAGGTTGGCAAATCTGTCTATCACTTTTTGTCATTAACTCTCTCAAGCAGTTTAACAGTTTCTGTTTTGCCTGTCACTGTTCCCTGTCTGTTTTCTTATCTGGTTCTTCCTGACCTTGTACTTTCTTCTCACATTCCCCTCTTTCTTCTCTCCCTCTTTGGACTGACAATCATACACAAATAGATTGTATTAATTAGATGTAAAAAATTACATTAATATTAAAAAACAAATACTATTAAGACCACTAATAAAAAAAAGTCCTCTCTCAGTGTACTTTCAACCAAAAGGCAAATAACCAAACCACATGAACATCTAATAAAAGATATAAATATTGAAACACTGATCCAAAATTATTCTTGATTGACGGATCTTTTGATCTTACACTTTTACCTGAATGTTGCTCCTGGGTTTAATCTTGGCACATGCACATATGACAAAATAACCAACTTCTCCATTTCAAACAGGACAGTGGCAACAACAGTAGACTACAGATAATTTTAAGTTTTAGATTTTAAATAGGCTATATAAATTTCAATGGGAGCAACAGGACAGTCAAATGCCGCTGATTTTACTACAGAGCAGGACGGATTGTAGGGTAGCAAACATCGTTGGAAAACACATTTCCAACACTGCAGGCTACCTGGTGTAATGTTTTTCAGCTAAAAAGAAACATGGTCTGACTCCTACCTAACTATATAAAGAGTAACTGAAGGTTAAATGCAGCTAATATGTCCTGTTTTAAGCCAGGCACTTACACCTCCGCTCCGCTGTGTCTCAGCCACCATCAGGGCACTAGAGGGGAGAGCTGGAACAAACCATTTGGGGGGTGTTATCTATACTTTTGTTGTTAAAATGTTATGTCTCAAACAAGTACTGAATGCTTTTTATATTTTTAGTAGTGTGTCACACAAACAGTAAATAATCTTTGGGGGTGCTTTGATTCATTGATTCAAAAATGGGCTAAAATCGCCCCTGGTGTGGCTGCTGATTAGGTGAACACCTGTGCCATGTGGGCATGTCTGACCTGGATGTTCACTGAATGATGTCATTTACTGTGTTTGATTGACAGCTGGGATCAGAGGTGTGGCCAGAGCTGGTTAGTGTGTCGCAGCTGCAGCCTGGATACTCGGACTGCTGCCATAACTACTTCAAAGTCAGCTTCAGCAGGAGAGTGACACACCTGCGCCTCAACATGTACCCAGGTACACACACACACACACACACACACACACACACACACACACACATGCTCTGTGCAACTTTATATGCATCTACAATATACTGTGTTTCAGATGGAGGCATAGCCAGACTGCGGGTGTACGGTGTTGGGCTGAGGGACTGGTCATCTGTCTCCACTAATCAGGATGTTGACCTAGTGGCTCTGACCAATGGAGGAGTCTGCCTCGGCTACAGTGACGCCCACTTTGGGCATCCACGCAATATGATTGGTTAACATCAGATAGTACAATAATCTGTATTTCAATATAATATATATATTGATAATATTGGGTTGAATGTCTCTGTTGTGAGTGAGCTGGGAGCTCTGGTCAAACTGGTGTGCTGTGTTTGCAGGACTTGGTCGAGCTGCCAACATGGCCGATGGATGGGAAACGGCCCGCAGACTGGACCGACCCAAAAAACTGCAGGTGTGCACGCTGACAACACTAATGTCACATCTCCGGCTCTATACGTTAAAGCAGCTGTACATGATTCACAGCCAGCTTTATTCTGATTGGCTGGCCCAAAGGATTTTTGACAGCACGTTTCTCCGACATCATAAAGATCCAAGAGCAGAAAAAACTGTGTGAAACCACTGAACTGGAGGAACATGAGAGGAAATAAGGAAAAGTCTTTAAAGTTTCTAACCTTTACACATTTATAAAGGTTAAATCCCACAGAAGTAAAAGTGGTGCACTCTCCTGACACCTTTATAAAAACTCTTCACATAGCAAAAAAGACAAAATGTCCTCCAGCAGTGTCTACACAGTGAAAAACATCAATTTCTGATTGACTTCATTTACTACCAACAGTTTCCTTGCTTGTCAGAGAGTCCTCTCTCTCTCTAAAATGTTTCATTTCATTAGAAAGGTTTCCACTTTCTTTTCAAGCTGTCCTCAGTGTCACAATTCATTGTACTATAATGATATAATATTATTAACTTCTTGTTTCTCCAACCGTGAACATAAATATTATTACATTATAGATGTGGGTTAAATGCTTCCCTGCTGCAAATCTTGCAGGCAGACCAGCGTGGGATCCTGCAGGTTCCCGGCTGGGAGTGGGCGGTGTTTCGTCTCGGTCATCCCGGACTGATCAGCAGCGTTGAGGTCGACACCAACCACTTCAAAGGTGGAGACACGTCAGTGCTGCTTTTCTTTCCTTTAAAAACAAACTTAGCTCTTCAGCCTGACACTTTCCTCTCCAGGAAACTTCCCAGACTCATGCAGGATCGAGGCATGCACTTTGACCCCTGAGGAGAAGGCTCAGTGTATCGGCAGTAGCTGGAATTCTGGGAAATGGAGGGTCCTTCTCCCTCCTCAGAAGGTAACCTTTGTCACCTGTTAAATCATTTTCACCCTCTCATCCTCTTCCTCACCGCCTCCTACCTCTCTGCAGCTCCGCCCTCATCACATTCATCACTACGGCAAGATGGAGCTGAAACTGAGCCATCCTGTCACCCACGTCCGACTTATCATCGCTCCGGACGGAGGAATCAGCCGCCTCCGTCTGTGGGGTCGACCCATACCATTCACTGCAACTCTGGCCAGTAAGAAGTGGACAGTGTACAAACTGTGACACCCAGATGACCTCAGAC
The DNA here is from genome assembly GCF_965226115.1 of Aulonocara stuartgranti. Classification (NCBI taxonomy): domain Eukaryota; kingdom Metazoa; phylum Chordata; class Actinopteri; order Cichliformes; family Cichlidae; genus Aulonocara; species Aulonocara stuartgranti. The sequence goes on from NC_138951.1 coordinate 26,521,348, forward strand.
CTTCAGGGCTTTTAAAAAATTAAGCTGCTATTGATCTGCTGGTTATTGATTTCCTTTTGTCTGGTCCTCTGTCATTAGTTCTCATCCATCCATCTTAGTTTTCTCTCCCTCAGGCTCAAGGTCAACTTTAATCATCTTCCACCTTCCAGCCAACACCCTGACCCCCACCTCCAATGATTCTCCAGGACATTTGTCCTTTGAATGAGTCTGAAATGTCCAATTATGATTGCGCCTCCTTCTTTCCCCGTCTGTTTGAGATTTAAAGACATTAACTGGAAACATCTGGGCCTGACACACAGCTCCAGCTGTGGTATGCTCCTACACACAGTGCTCACGAGCGGCAGCAGAACGGCACCGTCAGGAAGGGTCAGGGGTTGGGAGTTAGCTGCCTCATCAATAGCTGTGCTCAGTTGTTCTTACTCCCGCAGTTAATTATAGTAGCCCCTCCTCCACCTTCGTGTTGGCTCACGAAGCTGCTGTGAATGGTGGAGGTGGTGTAGCTCAGACACATGTGTTCACACTGGATTCACGTCACACGTAGAACCCTCACTCTGATATTTCTGGATTTTCAGTCTCTGGTTTCGGTTTCTTTTCCATGTTTTAGTTAGATCATCTCCGCTGGCTTCAGTGATTCCACGATCATTTAAAGCACATACATTTAAAAACACCTGACACGCTTCGGATGTGAAAGAATGAATGGGTTTGTTTACTTCTGTAAAATAAAGCTGTGACAGCCAAAGTTTGATTTCACTCTAAACATGAAAACAACATAAAGTCACTAATAAATGAACAGGTTTAAATTTATTTACAACCTGCCCTCTAATCAAAAACACCGCCTCCTCCACCTCTCTGTAAAACCTCTGACTGTTTTTCATTATTAGGGGCGTGGCCTCTGTGACTGACACGTGGATGGTGACACAGGCAGCTGTAGCTACTATCTGTCTGCTAGCTTCAGCTGAACTGGACCTCTGGACCCTGTCTGTGCTATTGGCCTTTGGAGCATTTTAATGACATCATGTGACCAATAACGGGGCTGCTGTGATGTTACTGTAGTAACAGAAGGCTGATCTCCAGTTTTCACTTCTCTACTGAGTACTTCCATGTTATACCCAGGGACCATGAACCTGACTAATGGATATACAGTACTATGCAAAAGTGTTGAGCGGGAAATAGGTGCAGTGGTTTATTGAAACATGCTAACATCATGTAAATACAGCACATGAGGCAAAAACAAAGTTTGTACAAATCTTCATTCTTCAACACAGTCTGGTGTTCAGATTTTCAGTGAGCAGGATGCTCTGAGCACTTGCAGAAGAGCATCCTGCTCTGGAGTGAACGGCTGGGAGAAGAAGAATTTAATTTTATTGATATAATGCCTAGACGGTTTAAATTGTAAGGTGAAGACCCACAACAATAAAAAGAAGAAGTTTTGAGGAGTTGTTTTTTTTTTATTTTTTATGAGCACATATATTTTTTTTTACAAAAACAAGGAACATGATTCAACAGAGGCAGTGACCCCTGACCCTAACAGACTACTGCAGTAAAAATCACATCCATCCCAAAATGTCCATTTTCCTATTTTATTTCATTCTCTGTGCACACACACACACACACACACACACACACACACACACACACACACACACACACACACACACACACACACACTCTCTGCTGGTCACTGCTTCTTCGAAGCGCACAAATAAAGAAAGTGATAAAATTATGTAACCACAGAAAAGCACATTAAGTGATAAAATGACCATTAAAATATGAAGAGAGTAGTTAAAACACACTGGCTTCGAAAGTCAACAACCTTTCAATATTTTCTCATTCTTAATAATCTAATAAATCACCTCTATAATTAAATATCTCACCAGACAGACTTCCAGGGTGCAGACTGGTAGAGTACAAAATTCTCCACTTCTGAAGAGACTCAAATGAGAGAATAAATATTTACATTGAAAAGGGGGAGGAGCAAACTGTACAGCACTTCCTTTTCAAACCAAAGCTTTTCTTTCAGAAAGATTTCATTAAGATGTCCAAACCAGATGAGGAGCATCGTGCAGTAAAACTCCTAATATTCCGATCCAGTTAAACTCTTGCACATTTACACTGAGTGTGGCTCTGAGGAGTGTTTGTATTTTCTTCACCTGCGTCGTGGTTCTGATTACTGTTGATGTGAACGTCTTTAAAACCATGCTGTTTTCTCTGAGCCAGCCACGCACAATTTCTGATTCATCTCTCAACAATTCCTGTAAATCCTGGTGCTTTTTTTCTGAGTGATACATCATCAGCTTACTGTTACTCACAACAACATGAGCACTTTTTAAAGCAACTTTCAGATCGTTTGTATAAACAGAGAACAGGAAGTGAGTCATGCAGCTTCCTCGTGGCATCTCACAGTGAGTGTCTGTCCAGCGACATGAGCAGCTGTTTCCATCAGAGAGAAAACTTCTCATTATAGAAATGGCCGAATCTGAGAAATGGTAAGACTTCAGTTTGGGAAGCAGCAGATTAGGACTGATGACATCAGAGGACGAACTGAAATCTATGAATACAACTCCAACTTTTCTTTTTTTTTTCAGTTCTGTGAGCCAATGATCAGTTATGTCACCAAGAGTTTGATGATGAGTGAAAAGTTCATTGTTATAAAAGTATCCCTGCATCTGCTGGAGGAGTACTTTCTCCAGGATCGGATCAGGACGGAATACGCAGCTCTCAAGATTCTCTGATGGGAACTTGCCGCGGTGGATGCACGAGTTCAGGATGTGACATATGGGAGCAGAGATGGATGGAGCTGCAGCTTGTAGAACATAAGCATCAACGTCGGACATCAACCTCTCAACTTCCTTATCCTCAACTTTCCTAAACTCAAGAGAACAGTGTTTGTTTTCCATGATCTTCTTTTTAATAAGAAACTCTGATGGAGACACTTCAGAAAGAACAGGAGGAGACTTTAAGGGTTCACTGAGGGGATCTGTTTCTGAGTTTCTACTTCTGGGGACTCTTCTTCGTACAGTGGCAGTGATGAGCTTATGATTACTGATTGATTTAACTTGGTGACCGTCTGGTTCTGAGCAGAGCGCTGGAATATTTGTGTAGATGTGATCAATATATTTTGATGTGGATCGTGAATTTGTCACGTGCGCCCTGGCAGGCTTTTTTACGATCTGGGTCAGTCCACACACAGAGGAGACAAAATCAATCCTTGTCTTTTTTGTAGACTCTTTCGACCAGTCAAAGTTAAAGTCTCCCAGAAGGAAAATGTCTTTGTCTTCATTTGACACCATTTCTATTTTTCTGCAGATTTTAATTAAATAATCTATTTTGCTGCCTGATGGTCTGTAACAACATCCCACTAACACTGGTCTGGTATCTGGAAGGTAAATCTCAACCCAGATCATCTCGAGATCTTTGTGATCCAAGTCATACCGCTGAATAACTGTCATGTGATCGTGAATATAGAAACAGACACCACCTCCATTACTGTTTCTATCCTTCCTGTAAAACCTGAATTTCTCTATATGTAGTTCAGAGTTTTTAACACTGTTGTCTAAATGAGTTTCAGTTAACGCCAGCACATGAATGTTAGAATCTGTTAATATTTTCTCAACGTCAGGATGCTTATTCCTAAGACCACATATGTTCAGATGAGCTAAACATAAATACTCGAGTTCAGAGTCAGCTGAGGGATCTGCAGCGGCCATAGTTTCAAAGAGAGATGAGTGTCACGGGTTCTCTGATCCTGGTTTGTCCTGATGGAAAGTGTCCTCTCTGCATCCTTCAGCTGAGAAGCTGTTGGCCTGATTCTTAGTCTCTTGGTCCAGGTTCAGTCTGCGGCACAAACACCTCACAGTTACCATGCAAAGAGTATAAATGGAACTCACATACACTAGATGGTCTCAATAAATCTGTAACAGTAAACTTTCCTGTGAAGTAAAACATTTCAGTAATATTTTATTATACTTTGTTGGAATATTTCATAAATCAGTCAAAAGAAGATTTGCAAAATCGATTCAGTTTTATTCATATAGCTCTGAATCACAACAACAGCCACCTCAAGGTGCTTTACACTGGAAGGTAAAAATGACATTTATTACATTTAAAATTACACATTACATACAGCACCACTCCGCAAATCACTACCTTATCATTTTGGAGGGGTTTGTGTGTCCCAGGGATCAGGGACAGTGGGGAGGCTGCCCGAGGGTGAGCTTTTGGTGGCCAGGGCTTAGTCCATGGGGCCTGGCCAGGCACAGCCCAGAAAAGGGACATAGGCCCATCCTCCTGCTGGCCCACCACCTGCAGGAGGCGCCGTAGGGGTTGGGTGCATTGTGTGCCGCGCAGCGGGCAGGCACTGAGGCCCTGATAGAAGGAATACGTCGTGGACCTCCTTAATCCCCTGTGGACGGCTAGAGGACAGCTCACCTATCTCTGGGTTCAATTCAATTCAATTCAATTTTATTTATATAGCACCAAATCACAACAACAGTCGCCTCAAGGTGCTTTATACTGTACAGTAGATCGTACAATAATAGATACAGAGAAAAACCCAACAATCATATGACCCCCCTATGAGCAAGCACTTTGGCGACAGTGGGAAGGAAAAACTCCCTTTTAACAGGAAGAAACCTCCGGCAGAGCCAGGCTCAGGGAGGGGCGGCCATCTGCTGTGACCGGTTGGGGTGAGAGAAGGAAGACAAGATAAAGACATGCTGTGGGTTGAGGTGACTGAGGCAGTTAAATAACTCCTTGGTGGCAGAGGCTCTGGGGTGGATGAGGTCCGCCCTGAGGGCTGTCTTGGTTGACACTTCTCTGCAGTGTTGCGGAGAGATCACGGGCAGTACCTCTGGATTGGCAGACAGGGGTGGTGATTCCCATCTTTAAGAAGGGGGACCAGAGGGTGTGTTTCAACTATACGGGGATCACACCCCTCCCTGGAAAAGTCTATGCCAGGATGCTGGAAAGGAGAGTCCATCCGTTAGTCGAACCTCGGGTAAAAGAGGAACAATGCTGTTTTTGCCCTGGTCGTGAAACACTGAACACTGGATACTTGAGGGTGCATGGGAGTTTGCCGAACTAGTCTACATGTGTTTTGTGGACTTGGAGAAGGCATTTAATACTGTCCTTCGGAGTGTGGGAGGTGCTTCGGGAATATGGGGTTTTTGGCCCATTGCTAGAGGCCATTCAATCCTATTTAACACTCACACGCATTCGTATTCTGATGAATGCATCGGAGAGCAACATGGGGTTAGTATCTTGCCCAAGGATATTTGGCATGCAGACAGGAGCAGAATGGGATTAAACTACCAACCTTCCGTTTAGTAAGTGACCTGCTCTGACACCTGAGCTGCAGCCACCCTACTAATACAATCGTTGTACGGGTAAGGTGTTCTGGGAAAGTCCCACTGGGGGGAGGCCCCGGGGCAGACCCAGGACACACTGGAGAGATTATATCTCTCAGCTGGCCTGGAAACACCTTGGTGTTCCCTTCAGACAAGCTGGAGGAGGTGGTCGGGGAGAGGGAGGTCTGGGCTTCTCTGCTTAGGCTGCTGCCACAGTGACCTGGCACAGGATAAGCGGAAGAAAATGGATAGAATAACACAGAATAAGAAAACTGTCTCGGTTGCTGGCGTTTAGTGCAGGATATTCACTTTTTGTGTTTTGATTGGTCTGTTTTGGTTTCATTGTGAAGGCTCAACCTGAGTAATGTTGGGCTAAGTTTGGACATCAGAGATAGGGATAGAGCTCTCCTGGGTCCTCACATGCAGAGCCATTAAATTATGAGTTAACTGTGCTTAACCGCAACTTTTTGAAAGCTGACTTTCACTGTCACACCCAGGCCTGACTACTTCCAGACATGTAACTTTCAGGCTGTGTAACAAAGTGGAGCAGATCTCAAACAGCAGCACATCACACAACCAACTAAAGAAAGAGCTGAGGAACAAAGTCACTGACATCTATCGGTCTGAAAGACTTACAGAGAGATTTGTAGTCTGGGTTGCAGATGAACACAGAACAACACTGTGACGGAGGTGTAGTCCGTGGCGCCGCTGCCGAGGAGGGGGGTGGAATGGACTGTAAAAACACACAATTATCAAAGAAACAAATTTCACTACCAACACTGAGAGTCTTGAGTCCTTACTGGGGTTAAAAGCATCCAAAGAACCAGCTGAGAGACAAACTCTGTAACTCTGTCAGTCTACAGGACTCACTGGAACACAATAACTGTAGTTACGGTAGCTATTGTCAAGGTCAATGTCAAGTTTATTTGTATTGCACATTTCAAACATCTCATGCTGCAAAAAGTGCATCGACGTGTGCTAAAAGCCAGTCAAAAGTATTTGTCTTCAGTAAAGACTGAAAATGTTCCAGCATTTGTGCAGACCTAATATTTAGAGGCCGACTACTCCAGAGTCTGGGACTTGCCACAGAAAGGCTCTGTCCCTACCAAATTTAGACCGTGGAACAGATAAGATTAGTTCTGAATAGTGATGTGTCATGTGCAAAAGCATCGACTCTAAGAGCCAACTTCCATCAAGTGAGAGCCGGCTCCCCAATTTTTTTAAACAAGGTTTATTGTGTTGCCACTGTCCTCCCACATACATCACACACAGCATGATTGGTTGGAATTGGTTGCACCTCTTTATTCAGCCATGGACCAAACATTTCTGCATATGGAGTTCAACACTACCCTCTCAGAAACTGCATTACTGGATCGCAGGTTTAAAAAGCCTTAATTAAGTGACAACAGAGCTGTTGATGAAGCACTTCAGAGAATAACTGCCTCAGCAGCAAAATGCACCCCCAGCAGCCACCCAGCTCCATCATTAGAGGGCCAATTGGAGGAGGAGCCACAAACTTCTGCTGTGTGGAGACTCTTTAACGAAAGAGCTACAGGAGATGCTGCAAAGAGCTGATGCTCTACTGGAGATGCAATGCTATCTTGAGAGATGAGATGTTATCTTTCCAACATGGAGAAGACCCCCTGAGCTGGTGGCAGGCCAAGGTCACAGTTTTCCACACCTGGTGAAGGTGATGGAGGGGAGACTATGCATTACAGCTGCACCTTCGGAAAGAGTCTTCTCAAAAACAGAAAAGATAATAACTCAGAGGAGAAACTGCTCTCCAGACATACTGTTTGGTTACTGAGTTTGGTTCTGTTCCTGCTCTGCGGATTTGTTTACAGAGTTTTGTTCATTTGTTTTTGTGTCAAATTAAAATTAAACATTTGATTAAAATATTAAAATTAAGTAAGAATGCCTGCTTTTGAAACAGAAGAAATACACAAAATTAGGCAGTTATAAGGCTGCTCATAAAAACACTAAATACAAAATGGTTTATCAACACACGAAGCATTCATATTTGCCAAGTAAGGCTAAAATATTATGCTGTTGAAGATAATAAATTAGAAGCCATTTGGGAGCCAAAAGAGCCAGCTCTTCCTTGGGAGTCGTGCCACAAGAGTTGTCTCTCTGAAAAGAGCCGAACTTCCCATCACTAGTTCTGATCTTGATCTCTTGGTTCACAACTACAATTGTAGTTATTGTGTGTGCACCTTGAAAGATAACTGTTCAAGGTGTACAGGTGACACATGTCTTGCATGTTTGAACATTACCTTGTGAGCGCATTACTGCTCAAAAAGGTTTTTATCGTTCAACTGACTTACATTTTTAATCTGCAAGATTTAAATTCTCAAAAAAAAACATTGAGTATAATTTAACTTTCATAACATGAATATTATTAGTTACAGAACATGATTTATTAGAAGAGAGCTGGAGGGCAAAATGCGATTAGTACTTCAAGTCAAGGCAGTATAGCAGAGACACAGCTAGGATGTGTTTCCTTTTTTTTTTTTTTTTTTTTTTTGCCTGTCCCGTTTGGCTCTTTTGCCATCAGAATTGTTGTCTAAAGGCAAAGAAAGATGCCCAACGGATTTGCTTTACCAAATTGACCATCCCAGCCTTGCCGTAATGGTCCATTTGATTCACCTTTTATTGTTTATTTTATTTTCATTTACTGAATACGGGACAGACTTGACTGGGGGAAAGAAGGGGAGAAAGAAAGAGGGAAAGAGAAACAGCTGAGAAGAGGGACGGGGGAGAAGGGCAAAAAACAAAAACCAACAGAATGAGCAGAAAAAAAAAAAGAAAAAAAATGCATATATCAATCACCTGGATCACCTGCTGAGAAAGAAAAAAGAAAACAAGCAGAAGAGAACAAGAGTAATAGAATAAACAACATCACAATGATATATGGGAATATGACAGTAAATACTAAATATTAAACATTATTGTGCAGCACATAAGATCAACAGAACACAGTGTGCTTTGAGGTAGAAGCCAAAAAGGGTGTAGTTTGTGGGTGTGATCACCTGTATGTGTTTCCTGAACTTTACTGTTACGTACTCAGTATGTCAATCATGAATTGTTAATGCCTTGCATATTTAAAGTACAGTGTAGTACCACAAATCCTAACGGATCTGTTAAGAAATATAGCTGGTATTGTGTTGTGTCATAATGTAAAATGTAGTCCAATGGATGCATGCTCTAACAGGAAGTACAACGAAGGAGTTTTCAGCACTTTGGCAGATGTGTCTGTATGTACCTGTGGACACCTTTTGTCAGCATCTTAATGCCACAAACACTTAACAGGGAATGTAGTTTAGATCAAGACAGAGTTGGTAGAAAAACATGATCTGACACTGTCACGGCCAGGCGGATCAGCTGCACGCTGATCAGCCCTCTCTGTTTCTCTTCCTCTTCTCTCTCGCCGGGGCGGAACTCACTGTGGGTTCATGCCCTTGGCCCACGCCCTCGGGAGATGAGACCCAGGTGTCTCATTAAGGGGAGCAGCATTTAAGCCAGGAGGTGACTGCTGTTCGTCGCTGGATCGTTGTCTACCACGCGTTAGTAAAGTCAAAGCTACAGCAAGTTTAGTGAAGAGTGTTTTCCTCTGTGCATCGTCCTTAACCCTGTCTCCCTGTCTACAGAACCTCTTGGATTTTTCCCCGTGTGTTTCCCGTGTGGCAGTGTTGGAGTGTGAACCTGTGATCATGTGAGTGGATATTCTGAAGAACGTATGCTTTCCCTTGGACTTCCCTGGAGACCCCTTCTTCCCCCACTCAGCTGTATATAACACCCCCCTGCACATTCTTGTATATACACCTGGTGACTTGTAAATAAACTCTTCTTGTAAGCATCAGTACCGGAGTCCTGCGCTTGAGTCCTCCTTCCAACCGTAACAATAACGATCCAGCCATCATGGACTCAGCGGACTCAAACCCCACCCAGCAACCCGTCCTCACCCCGGAGGCAATTCTGGAACGCCACGAACACATGCTTCGGCACATAAATCAACAACTGGCCGCACTCACTCAAGCCCTCGCTCAACGTCTACCGTCGGTAAGCCCACCCTCACCCCCTCCGTCTGTTTCTCCTCAGCTATCGGCTCCCAGTCCCTCTGCAGCCGCTCCGCCTGTTTCCCCCACGCCGGCCCCCACAGAACCACCGGAGCGATCGTTACCAGCGCCGGAGCCTTTCTCGGGTGAGTTCGATAAATGTGGTGGATTTTTGACTCAGATCACACTACAATTCCGTCAGTTACGAAGAACATATGAGACAGATGGGGCCAAAATCGCCTTTATGGTTCAACTATTACGCGGGCACGCATTAAACTGGGCGCAAGCTGTTTTGAGAACAGCCCCGGACATTTCTTATGAGGACTTCCTCACCAAATTTAAGAGTGTTTTTGAAAGAGGCACCGGAGCGGAGGCGGCTGCCCACAGACTGTTAAATTTGAAGCAGGGGAGGCGGAGTATGGCGGATTTTTCGGTCGAATTCTGGACCTTGGCCGAAGAGACTGGCTGGGGGCAGTTGGCATTGATAAGTACTCTCCTGAATAATGTTTGTGATGAGTTAAAGAGAGAACTGATGATGAGAGATGTTCCTAAGACCTTGTCTGATGTGATTACGCTGTGTGTGAAGTTGGATGAGCACCTACGGGCGCGTCGGGGAATCGGAAACTACATTTCCCAGAGGCCCCCGGGGCGCATGGAGACGTCAGGTGGGGGCGCGCCTAGCGGCAGTCACTCGTTGGACAGCACGGAAGAAAGTGAACAGCCCATGCAACTGGGCCGCTCCAGTCTGTCGCCCGAGGAGCGGTATCGTCGCTGGAGGGCCGGTGAGTGCTATTATTGTGGCCGCAAGGGCCATATTGCCATGGATTGCCAGGCGTGGCTAAAAGACAGCGCCCGCCGGTAGTGAGGAGTGTACGGGTGGGCGAGGTCTCATGTTCTCAGTCTCCTCCTCGTCTCATGATTGCGGCTAAGCTAACGGTTCGTCTCAGGACTCATTCTCTCGACGCTCTGATTGATTCCGGGGCAGAACAGAATTTTATTGATGCCTCGCTGGCACTGAAGTTAGGTTTTAGCACGGAGCCTCTGTCTCATTCACTCCAAGTCACAGCCCTTAGTGGCCAGCGTCTTCCAGACATTACTCATGTCACAGAACCGATTTCCCTGTCTCTTTCCGGCAATCATGTTGAAACCATACAGTTGTACGTCTTTAAGGCCCCACTCACTCCACTAGTCTTGGGCTATCCCTGGCTGTGTCAACATAACCCTGTGATTGATTGGAGGAAAAAGAGTATTTCGGGGTGGGGGGAGGAGTGTCACATGTCCTGTTTAAAAGCCGCCACCCCTGCCATGAACCTACCACTCAATAAAACTATTTCAGAACCGCCTGATCTGTCCTCCATACCGTCTGACTATCACGACCTGGCGCAAGTGTTTTGTAAAGATAAGGCACGCTCTCTTCCCCCTCACCGGCCGTACGATTGTGGGATTGACCTCCTCCCAGGCGCGCCGCTTCCGACCAGTAGGTTGTATAGCCTGTCTCGACCGGAGCGGGAAAGCATGGAAAATTACATCAATGAGTCACTTGCCGCTGGTCTCATTCGCCCCTCGTCCTCACCTGTTGCTGCTGGTTTCTTTTTTGTCACCAAAAAAGATAAAAGTTTACGGCCCTGTATTGACTATCGCGGCCTCAACGCCATCACAGTTAAAAACAAGTATCCCCTCCCTCTGCTGAGTTCCGCGTTCGAGCTGCTTCAGGGTGCCACCATCTTCACAAAGTTGGACCTGCGCAACGCCTACCATCTGGTGAGGATTAGGGAGGGAGACGAGTGGAAGACGGCTTTCAATACTCACCTGGGCCATTTCGAATATCTTGTGATGCCTTTTGGTCTCACCAATGCTCCAGCTGTGTTTCAGGCTCTCGTGAATGACGTGCTCCGAGATTTCATCGACCATTTCGTTTTCATTTACTTGGATGACATCCTCATCTTCTCCCAGTCTGTCGCCGACCACCGACGCCATGTCAGGCAAGTGCTTCAGCGTCTCCTCGAAAATCGTCTCTTTGTTAAAGGGGAGAAGTGTGAGTTTCATGTCTCAACTGTTTCCTTCCTGGGCCACGTCATAGATCGGGGTAACCTCAAGACTGATCCCGCAAAGGTTCAAGCCGTTGTTGACTGGCCGACCCCCTCTAACCGTAAACAGCTTCAAAGCTTTCTGGGGTTCGCGAACTTTTATCGGCGCTTTGTTCGCAACTATAGTAAACTGGTCCTGCCTCTGACCCGTCTTACTTCTCCCAAGGTTCCCTTCTGCTGGGATGGGCTGGCTCAATGTGCGTTTGCCCATCTGAAGGACCGCTTTTCCTCGGCGCCCATTCTCGTCCAACCCGATCTCGACCGGCAGTTCGTTGTGGAGGTGGATGCCTCGGACGCTGGAGTGGGGGCGGTGCTTTCCCAGCAGCAAGGAGGTAAGCTGCATCCCTGTGCCTACTTTTCACGCCGTCTCAGCTCTGCAGAGAGCAACTATGATGTGGGAGATCGAGAGCTACTAGCCATCAAGCTAGCCCTGGAGGAGTGGCGCCATTGGTTAGAGGGTGCTGCCCAGCCGTTTGTGGTCTGGACCGATCACAAGAACTTGGAGTACATTCGATCGGCAAAACGCCTCAACGCCAGGCAAGCCAGGTGGGCCCTGTTTTTCACTAGATTCCAGTTTATGATCACTTACAGACCCGGTTCCCGTAATGTCAAGCCAGACGCCCTCTCACGCCAATTCGCCGCCTCCGAAGACGCAACTCGGGACTCTCCCATTCTACCGCCCACCTGTGTAGTCGGGGCCCTGACCTGGGAGATCGAGTCGGCTATTCGAGAGGCTCAGCGGACAGAACCGGACCCCGGAACGGGCCCTCCAGGGTTGCTCTTCGTCCCCCCCTCAGTAAGGTCACGAGTGTTACATTGGGCTCATACTGCCAGATTCACCTGCCACCCGGGGGTCCACCGCACTATTACCTTCCTCCAACGTTTCGCCTGGTGGCCTTCCCTTGCCAAAGACGTCCGCGAGTATATTTCCGCATGCTCGACCTGCGCTCAAAACAAGAGTGTCCATCAACCACCCTCTGGCCTCCTTTACCCTCTGCCGACTCCGAGCCGCCCTTGGTCGCACATCGCTGTTGACTTCATCACTGGTTTGCCCGTCTCGTCAGGTAACTCTGTGATTCTCACCATTGTGGACCGCTTCTCCAAAGCTGCTCATTTTGTCGCCCTCCCTAAGCTCCCCACTGCTCTAGAGACCGCCCGGCTGCTAGCTGACCACGTGTTTCGCCTCCATGGCATCCCCACGGACATTGTGTCAGACAGAGGACCGCAGTTCACGTCGCGTGTATGGAAGGAGTTCTGCAGTGCCCTCGGAGCTCAGGTCAGTCTCTCCTCTGGTTTCCACCCGCAGACGAATGGCCAAACGGAGCGTGCCAACCAGGAGCTCGAAGCTGCTCTCCGGTGCCTGGTCTCCACTAACCAGTCAACTTGGAGCGAGCAACTGTCATGGATTGAGTATGCTCATAACAGCCTTACCTCCTCTGCCACCGGTGTGTCCCCTTTCGAGGCGTCCTTGGGCTATCAACCGCCACTCTTCCCAGCCGTCGAGGGTGAGCACTTTGTTCCCTCTGTCCAACAGCATCTTCGGAGGTGTCGGCGCGCCTGGAGAGCGACTCGGGCCTCCCTTCTCCGCACGGTGGAACGCAATAAGCGCCTGGCGGATCGCCACCGGACCCCTGCTCCCACCTACACACCTGGACAAAAGGTTTGGCTGTCTACCAGATTCATCCCCCTCAGGTCTGAGTCCAAGAAACTGTCTCCCACTTTCATCGGTCCCTTTGAGGTCGACTCTGTGATTAACCCTGTCTCTGTCCGCCTTCGCCTGCCCCGGAATATGAGGATCCATAACTCCTTCCACGTGTCGCAAGTGAAGCCGTGTCTCTCTAGTCCTCTGTGCCCTCCTTCCAGACCCCCTCCACCCGCCCGGGTCATTGATGGCCACCCGGCTTTCACCGTTTCGCGGATCATGGATGTCCGGCGCCGGGGGCGCGGTCTGCAGTATCTCGTGGATTGGGAGGGCTACGGAATGGAGGAGCGTTCTTGGATCCCGCGGGCGGCCCTCTTGGATCGGGGTGTGGTGCGGGCGTTCCATGCGGCTCACCCTGACAAGCCTGGGGGTCGCCGGGAGGCTCCCGTCAGGGGGGGGGGTACTGTCACGGCCAGGCGGATCAGCTGCACGCTGATCAGCCCTCTCTGTTTCTCTTCCTCTTCTCTCTCGCCGGGGCGGAACTCACTGTGGGTTCATGCCCTTGGCCCACGCCCTCGGGAGATGAGACCCAGGTGTCTCATTAAGGGGAGCAGCATTTAAGCCAGGAGGTGACTGCTGTTCGTCGCTGGATCGTTGTCTACCACGCGTTAGTAAAGTCAAAGCTACAGCAAGTTTAGTGAAGAGTGTTTTCCTCTGTGCATCGTCCTTAACCCTGTCTCCCTGTCTACAGAACCTCTTGGATTTTTCCCCGTGTGTTTCCCGTGTGGCAGTGTTGGAGTGTGAACCTGTGATCGTGTGAGTGGATATTCTGAAGAACGTATACTTTCCCTTGGACTTCCCTGGAGACCCCTTCTTCCCCCACTCAGCTGTATATAACACCCCCCTGCACATTCTTGTATATACACCTGGTGACTTGTAAATAAACTCTTCTTGTAAGCATCAGTACCGGAGTCCTGCGCTTGAGTCCTCCTTCCAACCGTAACAGACACATTAGTACAGTATATTAGTAGAGTGCCCTTGTAATAGCATAGAAATGCCTGCTCATGGATCATATGGTCAAAATAATATCTAGTTTAACTCTTGATATACACACCACATAGTTTTAATGTAACAATAATAACAACTTGTAACTGAAGTCAGTGTTTCAAACAACTCCCCCTGTTTCCCTAACAAAGTCAAAATTCTTGATCATGTACTCGCTCAGTATAATTTCCCATCACATAATTTATAATGCAAATATACAGTGGAACCCCGACTTACAAATACCCCATTAAACGGAAAATTCAAGTTATGAAGGCACTGAACGGCAATATTTCTGCCCGTGTTACGGCAAAATGCCTGTGTTCCGAAATCAGCAGGCTCTGATTGGCCGAGCCCAGAATGCCCAGAATGCCTAGAATGCCTTCCGAATTATGTGCCAACCACCTTGGCTTTCGTATTGTGTTGATGTTGCAGTTAGCAATTAGCCAATAGCCTATTGTTCATTCACAATGAGGCCTGCAAGCGATTCGAGTGAAAAGAAGAAGCGTAAAGTGCTCTCGATGACAACAAAGAGAGAAATTATTCATAAATATGAGTGAGGTGTGAAACTTAGTGCTATTGCACGTGAGAATGGCCGAAATCCTTTGACCATAGGAATAATTCTAAAACAAAAAGAAGTCATCAAAGCAGGTAAACCTTCAACGGGCACCACCATCATGTCCAAAAGGAGGAGCCACATACACGATGAGATGGAAAGGTTTCTCCTTGTTTGGATTAAAGACAAGGGAAAGGCTGGCGATACACTCACCGAGACGATCATTTGCGAGAAGGCGTCCTCAATTTATAATGATTTAGTAAGCAAGGCACCTTCCAATGAGCAGCCAACGGCATCGACGTCCTTGCAGGAGGCACCCCCATCCTCCCCAGAGTTTAGGGCGTCGCATGGGTGGTTTGATCGGTTCAAGAAGAGGACTGGCATCCACTCTGTTGTGCGTCACGGCGAGGCAGCAAGTTCCGATCACAAGGCTGCCGAAGAATTTGTTAGAAAATTTGAGGAACTCATAAACCAAGAAGGCTACACCCCCCCAGCAGGTACTAACTGTGATGAGACCGGCCTCTTCTGGAATAAAATGCCGCAGCGTATGCACATCACCGCGGAGGAACAAAAGATGCCAGGCCACAAGCCCATGACAGACCGTCTTACCCTCGCCCTGTGTGCTAATGCCAGTGGGGACTGTAAGGTCAAGCCACTCCTAGTGTACCACTCAGAAAACCCGCGTGCCTTCAAGAAACACAAAATTTTAAAGGAGAGGCTTGAGGTTATGTGGAGGTCCAACCCCAAGGCCTGGGTGACCCGACAGTTCTTTGTCGAATGGGTCAACTTGGTCTTTGGCCCTGCTGTCAAGAAATTCCTTGAGGAGAACGATCTCCCCATGAAGTGCCTGCTGAGCATCGATAACGCCCCCGCCCACCCCTCTGGCCTCGAGGACGACATCCTGGAGGAGTTCTCGTTCATTAAGGTTCTCTTCCTCCCTCCCTACACAACCCCTCTCCCCCAGCCCATGGATCAGCAAGTCATCTCTAATTTTAAGAAACTGTACACGAAACACATGTTCGAACGGTGTTCCGACATAACAGAGAGTACGCAGCTCACCCTCAGGGAGTTTTGGAAAAATAATTTCGACATCGTTGCATGACTCAAGTTGATTTCATTGGCATGGCGGGAGGTGAGTCGTTGAACGCTAAATTCTGCTTGGAGGAAGCTGTGGCCTGATGCTGTTGCCCCTTGAGATTTTGAAGGCTTTGAGGGGAAGGAGGGGGAACCTCAACCTGAAGTCAAAGTTGAGGAGATCATAAATCTTGGCACCGCCCTGGGACTTGAGGTCAAGGAGGAGAATATAAACGACCTTGTGCTTGAACATCAAGAGGAGTTGTCAACGACAGAGCTGCAAGAGTTGGAAGCGATGCAGCACTCATCAGTACAGCAACAATTCGGCGAGGAGGAGGAGGCCGTCATACCATCGGGCGATATCAAGGACATTCTCCGCGATTTTCAGAAGGTGGCCGATTTTGTCGAAAAAAATCACCCTGAAAAGAACTTTACCACTCGTGCTATAGAGCATTTTAGTGACATCTGCCTCTCCCACTTGATATCCATTTTGAAAAGTAGACAGAGACAGACGTTGTTAGATAAACTTTTCACAAAGAGGCTAGCAGCAAGTCAACCAGGTGAAAGTGTGCCTTAGAAGGTGAAAAAAGCGATGAAAGTAGCAGTAGTGATTAGTTAAAAAACATAAAAATGCACAAAAATATAAAATAAAAAAAAATTATAAAATAGAAAATTAAAAAAATTATACAATACAAGTTTTAAAAATATGAAAGTTTTAGTTTTAATGTTTTAGAATGTTTAGAATGTTTAGAATGTTATATACATGCAGCATATGTATGCATGCATGCATACAACTGACACATATGTACACTTATTCCTCTAATTTTGAGTTAGTGGTAATATTTTTACCCAGATGTGATACTTCTTAAAATACAAGCAGACATTACAAAGAAAGTTGAAGTGTTAATAATTGTGTAAAAATGTCTGAATGAATAGTACATTGTTTTTTGTTGCCATTCTTTTTCACTTGTAGTGTTTTTAGATGCCAGGGCTGTTGGTGGATTAAAAATGTTTGTTAATAAAAATAATGTTTTCTTTCGTCTTTAACATGCACTTCAGTGTCTGTTGCACTACCTCCTTATGTTTAAAGCCTGATTAATCTTTGAATGAAAAAAATCAAGAACTTTACACCGTAATGTTATGCCAGTTTTCCCCGTGGTGGTGCTGTATGCATGCATACGTATGCTTTCTTCAGCCTCCGCCACTGAGAACTTCGTCTCCAGCCAGCATCGCCTCACTCAAAAGGCGTGATGGGTGCTTCGACTTACCTCGGGAACGGATTACTTTCGTAAGTCGGGGTTCCACTGTAGTTCATTTAGTAAATGTGTTTATTAGTGTTGTTATCAATATGACTGTTCTTTTGACCAGTTGCTGTTACGCCAGCTTAATGTCACAACTCTTACTCTGGAAGAATTTCAGCTGTCACAACAGGAAATGTACAGGTAGAATTAATACCATGACAATGACTCATCTCTATGTTCCAGTAAATTATTAACATGCACGAACAATAATAGAAAATTGCTTAAATGGAATGCAGTCTTTGTCTAAGCTGTTGTTGGTCCCTCTGCTAAGCCTGAAACCACAGCTCACTGCATTCACTCAGTGATGGTGAGGCTACAGACTTCGAATCCCAGAGCTCTGTTTCATTGCTCCTGCCATAGTCTGTTCCACTGAAAAGATTAATAAAGCTTTCTGAGGCTGATCGACTCATCCACACACAAAGGAAATTAATGAAACATGAAAAAGGCTTAATGATGTAGCTTCAGCCACTGGTTGACAGATCGCATGACTGAAAGTGTTTCTTCATTTACTTTCCATAATGATGATAGCTGGATAAAAACTTGTCTGACCTCTGAACCACTCATATGTCCAGTTAAAAAGGACAAACATGTTAAGGGAGGAAAGTGAATTGTATTTGTTGAAAATCAACAGCACGTACCTGAAGTAAAAAGACACAGTTGCAGTATTCCTACTTTTAACGTGCTCTTCAGAATGAGAACACCTTACTCTGACACTAACAAGATTCTGAATTTAGCACTTTTAATTACATAAACATTTGTACCCTGCAATTTTAATTTTGTCAGAAATGAGAAAAACAAATACCCAGGAATAAAACCTGCTGAGTTTGTTCTCACTCACCTGTCACTGTTGTTTCACCTTAAAATGATGGAAAGAAAGTGTGAAAAAGAGATTGGACATCCTCGCTCAGGTGTGTCTGTGTTGTATCTGACTCAAAAACAAGGAACCTGTACATCTCACCTGACTGCAAGCTGATGATGCCAATGCTGTTACCTTGGCAGAATGCAGTTTATCAGGTTTACAGACAGATGAACAAACACCTCCCAAAACCATAAGAGTCAAGTTACAGGAGGCATTTACTGTATATAATTGTGTTTCAACAGTACTTTATATGGTATTAATGTCATACCTGAAACTAACTTTGTGGTTGTAAATGTTACAGTAGAAAAGGTGTCATCACCGGTCTAGTCCAATCACCTTCTCCCGCCCTTCTCCAGGCCAATCAACATTCATGCCTCGTACTTTAAATTTCATCTGCATTTGTCTTTCTCCTTCGCAGACTCCTTTGTGCAATCCACCTGCTCCCCATCTCCGAATCTCAGCACTCAAGCTTCATTCAAGCCACCCTCAACTCCACCAGCAGTGTCTAGTCTCCCTTTCTCAGCTGGGGTCTGCTCTGCCCAGAGTCAATTGGCGTCTAACCACTAAACACCTACAGTGGGTTTTCCATTCATCAATAAGTCAAGTTCCTTCTTTCTAATCAGAGTCAGAGTCAGAGAGACTTTATTTATCCCCAAAGTGCAATTAAGCAATTAAGATTGTTAAGGGTTCAAATATTGAGGAGGGATACAGGAGGTAATCCAAATAACAACACTGATCCAGCCGGGTGGAGTCAAACGAGGATTTTAATGAACACACGTGTGGGAGATGAACACTGTATGCAGACAGCATCGATCTCACTCGAACAATACACAATCAGTTGTTTTATATCATCAGGGAAATTTAGAACGCCCCTCATGCGTCATCACATGCATAAGTTTCAAAACCACAAATGTTCTGTTGACAACTTGTGACACAGTTAAAAAAGAACATTGTCTCCGTCTCCATGGCAGGTGCTTCCTGTCGCTGCCGGACGCCCGCTTATTGTCTGGAACATCAGGCACACATTTTGCAACAAACTGTTCTTTTGCAGGCACAATTTTGCAGTAACAAGAAAAATATAATTAAACTTTCACCTATAAATGAGCCTATCTACTGTGTGTGGGTGTGTGTGTGTATGTGTCAACCTGAAATGCACTCAGTTTCACCTCTCACCTCACCAACTAAACCTTGTAACCTTTCCACCAGACCGAAGGCCAGCACGTACACAACTGAAACTATATGTGTAATATATTGAATAAATGTTTTAATCAAATGATACTACTTAAAACTTAATAAAAGAATATAAAAGAATAAAAGATAACAATGAATAACCTGGTTATTCAAATAGCCTCATCCAGACAGCTCCTCAAAATAACCACCAAAAAATGCACACTTTACAGAGGAAACAAAGACATTTCAGAAGTACACTTCCTGACTTATTCTGAGTCATCTGTTACCAAGCAAACTCAAACGCAGCAGGTTGCTGAATACACTCAGGTCTTTATTCAGGCCTGTTTCTAGATTATATGTGATACATGTATTATAAGCGTATATGCAATCTTTCCATAGCTCTTAGCCACTTTGCTCAATAGATAGGCCGGACATCGCACCGGACGAAGCTTCTGACCATCAATTAACTGACCCCCATCACACTGAACACTGGTGCTCCACAGGGGTGTGTACTGAGCCCTCTCCTGTACTCACTCTACACCTACGACTGCATGGCCACTAGCAACTCCAACATCATTGTGAAGTTTGCGGACGACACTACAGCGGTGGGTCTTATCACCAACGGTGATGAGACGGCTTACAGGGAGGAGGTCAGCGCCCTGACCCACTGGTGTCAAGACAACCATCTCACCCTCAACGTCGCAAAGACAAAGGAGTTGATAGTGGACTTCCGGAGGTGCAGAGAAGTACACACCCCCATCACCATCAACGGCGCTGCTGTGGAGAGAGTGAGCAGCTTCCGGTTCCTTGGTGTACATCTGGCTGAGGAGCTTACGTGGTCAGTACACACAAACAAAACAGTGAAGAAGGCGCAGCAGCGCCTCTTCTTTCTCAGGAGACTGAAAAGATTTGGCATGAGCCCCCGCATCCTCAGGACCTTCTATCACTGTGCCATTGAGAGCATCCTCACTGGATGCATCACCACCTGGTACGGCAACAGCACCGCCTGCAACTGCAAAGCTCTCCAGCGAGTAGTGCGGTGCTCTGAACGGATAATTGGAGGTGAGCTTCCCTCCCTCCAAGACATCTACAGGAAGCGCTGCCTGAGGAAAGTGGGGAGGATCATCAAGGACTCCAGTCACCCCAGCCATAAACTGTTCAGACTACTTCCATTAGGAAGGAGGTTCTGCAGCATCCGGTCCCGTACCAGCAGACTGAGAGACAGCTTTTTCCATCAGGCCATCAGACTGCTGAACACGTCATAGACACCTCAGCTTCACAACTGGAACTTCAACATTATGCACTCCATACTGTACAGTAATGCCACCGTTTTGCACATGTCTCAACTCTGTATATTTTTATATATTTTATTTATTGACTCTATTTAATTTGTAAAATATGTGTATACACACACACACACGTAGAAAAACATTTAGTATACACATCCAGAAAAATTTTTTTTTTGCATATACTATTATATATTGTACATATATTTATTAGTTTCAGATTTAGCCATTCGTATATTTTGCCTGTTTATGTTATTGTATTTTGCACAACTCTGTTGCTTGTGAAGCTCGCACACAAGAATTTCACTCGCATGTGCTGTACCAATGTACCTGCACATGTGATGTGACAATAAAAGTGATTTGATTTGATTTGATTTGATTTGACACTGACAACGAAGACAGTTAAAAATGATAAGACAGAAGCACCCGATGGTGAACAGAGTATTAGTGAGGAAGAAAACATCACTTTTGACAGAGAAACTAACACTACAGAAAACATGTCTGTCACACAAACTGCAAATGAGCCCTCTACATACACTGATCCTGTCTCCTCTACAGATGTAAAGTTAAGGGCAGGACAGCTGATCACTTTTACTTGTAGAGACAACAGTGTTCAACACACAGCCAGAGTATTAGGCAGAGCGGGGAAAGCAAAAGAGCAGTACAAAAACTGGTACAATGTGCAATATCTTCAGCCTGATGGTAGTGAAGGTGAAAAGAAAGCTGTAGACATGTCACTTGTTGATGGTCTTTGCACTGAAGCTGAAAACAGAGATGCAGATGTACTCATAATGTAACGGAGCGAAGGTGATTTTATTTCCACAGTGTTTTTTAAAGGAGGGAAACCTTCCTCCAAACGGACAGAGCAGTGGAGCCGCCAAGGGAAAGCACACGAATAAAAACTGTATAGTTAAAATATAATTTATTATATTTAAATAGTTAAAAATATAAAATGAATTAAAACAACCCTGGCCAGGGTAAAAATCAATAAAACACAACATTAAAAGTCCAGTGGCGTCCGCCACGGTATAAGAGTCACTAAGAATTAAAAATCCAGTGAAGCGGTGCAGGAGGGAAACCTGGCGGCGTCCTCGCCTTCCTCTCCGCGTTCTGGGCCCCGGTGCGCTAAAGAAAGGGAGGCAGCGGCAGTCAGTACTCTTTTAGGCAGCTTTCATTCATTAAAAGGGGACAAGTCAAAAGACTTACCCCAGGTGGGCAGAGCTCTTAACTCCTCCGTTGTCACGGTTTGCCGGGGCAAGCCGTGTGAATAATAATGGATCCAAACTGCAGGCTGCGGAATACGAACGTGACATGCAGGGAGAATGACCAGAGAATCAACACAGAAGGGTGGAAGGGAAATAACACAGACGAACCAGCAACTACCATGACAGAAGACACAACTTAAATACACCCAGAGAACACAGGGAGATTACACGCAGGTGGGGAACACAGCTGGGAGTGATTATCGTGACGAGACTAGGGAGGCAAACTGAAAACACTCACATAAGACGCAGACCTTCACAATAAAACAGGAAACACATACACGCAATGACATAACACACCAACTAAACACAGACTGGGGGACACAGAACATAGGAACATGAACAGAAGAATACAAACACCCAAGGTAACCAAAACCACAGAATACTAATAGACTAAACATAAACACGGAGTCGCAGACTCTGGACCATGACAGGACCCCCCCCTCAAAGGCTGGCTCCAGACAGCCCAACAAAAAACAGCCAGAAAAAACAGAAAACAACCCGACCAGGGCGGGCGGCGGGGTCCAGGACGGAGGGCTCGGGGCAAAACAAAACAGGAGCACCAGAAGGTCAAAAGACAAAAAGAAAAACAAAAACACGAGTCCAAAACCAAAAGAAAAGCACACCAGAGCACAGGAAAACAGAGTCCAAAACAGAAGAGGTCAGGGGGCCGGCCAGCACAGGAGTCCAAAACAGAAGAGTTCAGGGGGCTGGCCAGGAGGCCGACAGCACAGGAGTCCAAGACAAAAAGAGTTCAGGGGGCCGACCGTGCGGACGGCAACGGCGGCGACGACAGCGCTGGTCCGGGGGCCGGCCGCGCGGAAGGCAACGGCGGCCACTCAGGCGATGACGGTCCGGGGGCCGGCCGTGCGGAAGGCAACGGCGGCCACTCAGGCGAAGAGGGTCCGGGGGCCGGCCGTGCGGAAGGCAACGGCGGCCACTCAGGCGATGGTGATCCTGACCAGGCGAGGCTGCAGAGGCTGGACCAGGCGAGGATGAAGACTCGGATGAAGCTGGACCAGGTGAGGATGAAGACTCGGATGAAGCTGGACCAGGCGAGGACGAAGACTCGGATGAAGCTGGACCAGGCGAGGACGAAGACTCGGATGAAGCTGGACCAGACGAGGCTGAAGGCTCTGAGGCTGGACCAGATGAGGCTGAAGGCTCCAAGGCTGGACCAGACGAGACTGATGATAATGCTGCAGCCGGTGAGGATGATGATGATGCTGCAGCAGGCGAGGATGATGATGATGCTGCTGCAGCCGGTGAGGATAATGATGATGATGCTGCAGCCGGTGAGGATGATGATGATGCTTCAGCAGGCGAGGATGATGATGAAGCTGCAGCAGGTGGCTGAACGGGCCCCTCGGGCCCTCCAGCCGACGAGGAAGGCTGCTGGACGGGCTCCTCGGGCCCTCCAGCGGACGAGGCATGAGGCTGGACGGGCTCCTCGGGCCCTCCAGCTGACGTGGCATGAGGCTGGACGGGCTCCTCGGGCCCTCCAGCTGAGACAGGTGGCTGAACGGGCTCCTCGGGCCCCCCAGCGGAGACTGGAGACAAAGGCCGGAGCGGTCCCTTGGACCCTCCAGCGGAAACAGGAAACAAAGGCCGGAGCGGTCCCTCGGACCCTCCAGCGGAGACAGGAAACAAAGGCTGGAGCGGTCCCTCGGACCCTCCAGCGGAGACAGGAAACAAAGGCCGGAGCGGTCCCTCGGACCCTCCAGCGGAGACACGAGACGAAGGCTGGACGGGCCCCTTGGACCCTCCAGCAGAAGCCATCACAAAGCCAGCAGGCATGGAGTCCTCTGGCAGACACGAAGGCAATGGGTGCTGTGCTGAGCACTGGCCCTGCTCAGACAGCACTGACACGGAGTTGTTCTCTGAGGGCTGCTTAATCTTCAGGGGTCCAGAATCAGCTGGGGACTGAGACCTAGCCTCTGGGGAAGCCCTGGAGTGCAGAACGGTGCCTGAAGCAGCTAAAGCGCGAGAAACTCCCTGACTGGACCTTAAATTTTCTCCCTGCATGGAGTGAATGAGTGGAACCGGTAATGCTGGAGCCAGAGCTACGGGTAGCGGGGGCACTGGAGCTACTGGGGCCTGCGCTACAGGCGGCACCGGAGACTGAACTGAAGGTGGCACCGGAGACTGAACTGAAGGAGGCACCGGAGACTGAACTGAAGGAGGCACCGGAGACTGAACTGAAGGAGGCACTGGAGACTGAACTGAAGGAGGCACCGGAGACTGAGCTGAAAGTGACACTGGAGACTGAGCTGAAAGTGGCTGCCGGGGAGCTAACTGAGCTGAGAATGGCTGCGGGGGAGCTAACTGAGCTGAGAATGGCTGCGGGGGAGCTAACTGAGCTGAGAGAGGCTGGACAGGCGATAAGCAGCTCATGTTGACATCCGCCACACAAAACACAGCCCCTGAATGAACAGTCACAAAGTCTGGAACAGACACAGAGTCCTCACTCACCACAGCCGGCGAATTAGAAGTCCGAACGTCCGGCTGTGGGGTGGCGCGCCCGCGGCGCGATCGGCGTTTCCTCCCCGCAGAGGGCTCCGACGGGCCTGGAAAAATCGCATCCAATAGGTGAGGCAGACGCAGCTGCTCCGGGGTGGCTGTAGTTTGTTGCTGCAGGACCCAGTTCGACAGTTCCCGAGCTTGCGCCGCCTCCCGGGCTTCATACAAGTTGGCCAATAAGTCCAAACATCCTCTGACCTGGCGGAGATAGGGATTTCTGTTGAGGATCGCCTCGATACCATTTATCCCAACGATCCTTGCTCTCGTATTCGAGGTGTGGGTTATCCAGTCGACCAGGCGTTGGACTTGCATCAGATCCCTCTCCCCGGGCAAGTCTGCTGGATCCATGTTGTGGCTGGTTCGTACTGTCACGGTTTGCCGGGGCAAGCCGTGTGAATAATAATGGATCCAAACTGCAGGCTGCGGAATACGAACGTGACATGCAGGGAGAATGACCAGAGAATCAACACAGAAGGGTGGAAGGGAAATAACACAGACGAACCAGCAACTACCATGACAGAAGACACAACTTAAATACACCCAGAGAACACAGGGAGATTACACGCAGGTGGGGAACACAGCTGGGAGTGATTATCGTGACGAGACTAGGGAGGCAAACTGAAAACACTCACATAAGACGCAGACCTTCACAATAAAACAGGAAACACATACACGCAATGACATAACACACCAACTAAACACAGACTGGGGGACACAGAACATAGGAACATGAACAGAAGAATACAAACACCCAAGGTAACCAAAACCACAGAATACTAATAGACTAAACATAAACACGGAGTCGCAGACTCCGGACCATGACATCCGTAGAAGGGGTAAAGTCTGTTTGAGGAGCAAGTCTGTTTGAGGACACTCCATGTTCGAACTGCTGCCTTCAGGTAAACGGTATAGAACAACATACACAAGGACTAACAGACTCAAACACAGTTTCTACCCAATTGCAATATCATGTCTCAATGCTACTAAAAGTAGATGACTTTCATTGCCCCTGTTGTCATTTGTGCCCTTGATGTTGGAATGCTTTCAGACATGTTTTGTTGGATGCGCTAACAAATTGATTGAGTGATTGATTGTTTGAGTGATATATCAACTAGGTCGTATGTTGAGTGTCTGTATGGGGCCTTAGGCCTGGATTGCTTGGGTGTATCTACGGTATGAGAATACTGTATTTTATATGTATTTCTATCTTTTATATCCTATCATTATAGTTTTTAAGTATTTAATTATAGTTTTTAAGTATTTATCTTTTGTGATGTTGCACTGACCAGAGACATCTTTCAATTTCATTGTACCTGTGACAATGACAATAAAGAATATTCATTCATATTCATTCATTCATATTCATATTCATTCAATGCACACTTTTAAGGCATTCCTATGTAAAGTTTGTATGTTACCCCCCTTTTCTGGTTTGACCTTATACACTAAGCCCGTATCTCCCACCTGTTCCAACACCACATACGGCTCAGGAGACCACCAGGAACACAGTTTTCCTTTGCCCTGTCTGTTTCGGTCACGTACCCAGACTCTCTCCCTGGGCAACAATGGGAGGGTACAACCTCTTTTCTCATACTGGCTTTTGTGTTGGGAGGCCGCACTATACATCCTCTGCCCAGCCAAACGGTAAGCTAGGGAGAGTTTCTGTTGATGAGAATATACCCACTCACTTACATCCTGCCTCGCCTGCTGGGGGGGCACGCCTAATGCCACATCCACAGGAAGTCTCAAGTGTCGACCAAACATCAAATAGGCAGGCGCATAACCTGTGGAACTATGGATAGTATTGTTATAAGCATGGATGAGTTCTGGCAGATTTCCTACCCACTGACTCTGTCTAACTGATTCTAGTGAGCGAAGCATGTTCAATAGGGTCTGATTGAAACGTTCTACACTACCATTCCCTGCAGGGTGGTAAGGTGTCGTGCGGCTTTTAGTTATACCATAGGTATCACAGAGTTGTTTCATTAATGCAGATTTGAAATTAGACCCACAGTCGGAGTGGAGTCGGCCTGGGCAACTGCACGGCTGTATCACATACTTCCACAAAGCCTTTACTGTAGTCTCTGCTGTTTGGTTTATATTTATTTTGGTTTACATTATTGTATTTTGCACAACTCTGTTGCTTGTGAAGCTCGCACACAAGAATTTCACTCACATGTGCTGTACCAATGTACCTGCACATGTGATGTGACAATAAAAGTGATTTGATTTGATTTGATTTGATATTGTAGGGATAGCCCAAGTGAACCGTGTAAACAGATCAGTAACCACAAGTATGTTTTGATAAGTGTCAGTTGGCCGGCCTAAGGACAGAAAATCCATGCCTACAACCTCCAAATGGTATGAGACTGAAATAGGGTGCAGTGGAGCCCTAGGTTCTACCCTCTCTTTTTGTAGACTACAGGGGACACAACCCAGATGAAACTGACGTACCTGCGCTTCCAGGTGCTCTGCTGGGACAGTGGGGAATCGAGAAAGGGCATCAGCATTAATATTACTCTTACCCGAACGATACTTCATCTCGCAGTCGAAAGAGGCCAGCTGGGCAACCCAACGTTGTTCTACTGCGCCCAAGCGAGCAGTCTGTAAATGGGCCACAGGGTTATTATCAGTATACACAACGAATCGTGCACCAGTCAGATAGTCTTTAAATTTTTCGGTAACTGCCCACTTAAGGGCTAACAGCTCCAACTTGAAGGAACTATAGTTGGCGTCATTCCGTTCCGTGTGGTGTAAGGTTCTGCTGGTGTACGCTATTACCCTTTCTTGGCCCTCTTGAACCTGGGCCAAAATGGCTCCCAGCCCGCAACCACTGCCGTCAGTATACACAATAAAGGGAAGAGAGTAATCTGCGTATGCTAAAACAGGTGCTTGCGTTAAAGCTGCTTTGAGTGCCTCAAATGCTGTTTGACATTCTGGGGACCACTGCACTTTGCGACGGTCTGTTTTCTTGTTCACAGGGACCCCTGTCAATATTGCATTTAAAGGGCGTGCGATTTTAGCAAAGCCGGACACAAAACGTCTGTAGTAGCCAGCCAGGCCCAAAAAGGATCTGACTTGTCTGATGGTATCAGGGACCGGCCAATCCATCACTGCAGAAATCTTATCAGGGTCTGGTCTTACACCACACTTATCCACTACATGCCCCAGAAATTTCACCTCCTGTTGCAGGAACTTGCACTTTTTCGGCTGTAACTTCAACCCATGACGCCACAGCCTCTGAAACACTTCATCTAAATGCTGTAAATGAGACGAAAAGTCAGGTGAATAAATGATAATGTCATCCAAGTACACCAATAAAGACTCTGCAATCTGTCCACTCAAACAGTGCTGCATCAGCCGTTGAAATGTAGCGGGTGCATTGCACAGACCAAACAGCATCCGCTCGAACTCAAACAACCCGACTGGGGTAGTAAAAGCAGTCTTGTATAAAACCCCTGCGATTTGTGCATATAGACTGTTCCACGGACCCCCTCTAACCACTGCTAAGGTGGTACATTCCTCCCATCCTTTGTTTGTGTTTGCGCTGGTTCACCGTGATAGCGCTGGTGGAGCTGGGCTGTTGTACTGAATATGTGTCGTGCGTGTGCGTGAATGATAAGTAAGTGCCTTGTATTTGTTTGTTCTATGGTTGTAACTTATCATATACTTGCCTATGTACATTGTGTCATGCTTTTAT
Organism: Aulonocara stuartgranti; assembly: GCF_965226115.1. Classification (NCBI taxonomy): domain Eukaryota; kingdom Metazoa; phylum Chordata; class Actinopteri; order Cichliformes; family Cichlidae; genus Aulonocara; species Aulonocara stuartgranti. Next base: position 26,549,246 of record NC_138951.1, read on the forward strand.
AGAGTTTTCCAGCGGTTTGTGTAGCCACGAGACACTGTATATTCACGCTGATTTGACCAAAATGGTGCTACCCTTGTGAACTGAGCTGCCCAAAGTAAAGATGGAGTCTATCCCTGTGCAGCAGCCCATTTGTGTCCACCAGGGGGTGGTGTTTAGTCATTTTCGAATTAGTCTTTCTGTTCAACCCTTTCTGTATTATTTAGACCAGTTTGGTTGACTTTAATTGTTTGCTAATTGTAATTTCTGTTATTTTACAGAACCACACACACATACATATACTCACACGAATTCACTTCTGGAGATGTTTTGGATTAAAGGAACCCTAATTATCATTGCTGTGGACCCTCTCTTTCATCATATAAGTCACCTGTGCCTTCTGACCGAGGATAGGAAAATCCTGCTGTAATTTGCCAGTTTATTAAGCACACACATGTCCAGTTCAAGTGGTCCTTCGAGCCGGAGTAATTACAGCTTTTCCTAACATGCCGACATCCCGATATGATGAAGAACAACCAGGTGCCCAGCACAGGAGACCACATAGGGCTCCAAGATATCTGGATGACTTCATCTGGACCTATCCCCCACAGCCGACTAACCCAGTTCCACCGAATACTAACGCAGCTACTCCAATACACCAAACCGCTGGCATCGACGGCTCACCAGAGATGGAGAGAATAAGGAGGATGGAGCAGTGTGTTACTCAGGTACAGGAGCAGATGAGGGAGATACAGAGCGCTATACAAGTGTCTTTGAACTTTGGCCAAAGAACCCCCCAAGTACAGTTACAAACCCAGGTCCGGAGCCATAGTATGCCTTTACTAACTGTGGATAATAATCCTACACAAGCTCCTCCTATGGGCGGACTAGAAAACATCCCTCCCATATCTCCAGTAATACCTGGCCCTCAGTTTCATACTGTACAGCAGACCTCCCCTTCCACAGCTCATCATGTTGATAACCCTCAAATATTACAGTCAACAGCTCCTACTCTCCCTGTTAACCGACCTATTCCTCAGCCCCCTCTATACGTCCACTCTTCTATGCCATCAGCTGCTCAGCCAACACCAGTGGTACCCCGGTCTGCATTTACAGCAACAGATCAGCCACGTCCTCCCTGGTATCAACAAAGAGACCTGAATTGGCAGTCATCAACCCCACAGTGGTCTGTGCCACACAGTGCTGCTCAGTTTAGTATCCCTGGCACTATGCAGTACCCTGTCACGCTGCCGCCTGGCATGCCCTCTCCAGGTTATCCACCTTGGACTTTAGGCCCACCTCTCAGTCAGCCATACGTTACACCAGTGCTGCCACCTGCTGTTAGCTCACAGTATACCTATCAGCATCCTGCTCCAGCTGCACCGCCACCTGTCAGTTCACAGCATGATGTAATTCAGAGCAGCCCACAACACTCCTCATCTCTGCTTTCCTCTCAGAGACCGAACTTGATGGAGATGGCTATTTCCTCTTCTTATGGCATCCCTAAACCCAACCTAATCCGCTTCACCACAGGAAAAGAGAGTGATTTCCTGCTACTGAAGAAAGGTCTGGATGGAGTTTTGGGACCACATCCACATCTGTCTGAGGATTACAAATTCCAAGTACTGCTGGATCATCTAAAGTTTCCTCCTGCGTTTCAGCTTGCAAAGAGGTATGTGCATGACCCTATGCCCTTCACTAAAGCAATGCAGGCTCTACAGCAGCGCTATGGACAACCACGCCAATTAGTCCAAGGTGAAATTAACAACATTTTGAGAGCTCCTACAGTGAAAGCTGGAGATGCACAGGGGTTTGAAGACTTTGCTCTATCAGTTAGTAGTTTGGTGGAACTACTAAACTCCATGGAAGGAGCTGCTAAGAGCGAACTAGAGTGTGGCTCCCATGTGGACCGGCTTTTGAGTAAACTCCCCTTCTCCTATCAAGACAGTTTTGCTGAATATTGTCTTGCAAAGGGCATCTTGCGGAGTGACTCAGCTAACACCTATACTCTCCCTGACTTTGCACAGTGGTTGGAGAGGAAGTCACAGGCCATACAGATATCACGAAGGGCTACAGAAAGCTACATATCTGATAAACCCCGCTCAGATCGTAGAGACAAGTCATCACGACCATTAAAGACATCCTCATCAGTCTACTATGGCACTGACAAGCCTACAACACCGATGGCTAATACCACTTCAGCCCCTACTGACAGTAAAGAACCTATGAAAGGGAAGAAAAGAGAGAAATTTAAGCCCTACTGCCCCTTCTGTAGCAGTACAGAACATTACTCGAGTTCCTGTTCTGACTTCAGTAAGCTGAGTACTACACAGATTATTACGTGGATTAATGACAATAAGAGATGCTGGAGATGTGGTCGGAGTCACCAGCCTGACAGTTGCAATCTGAAGAAACCTTGTGCCACCTGTGGAGAACAACACCTGCAGATCCTTCATGAAGCTGCCTCTCGCTCAAACAAGAGTATCCTGACATTGAGTACAGCCTCCAGCATGGTGTATTTGGACCAAGTCACTCATTCAGGCAGAGTCATGCTTAAAGTGGTCCCAGTTACCCTCCACAATAATGGGCGATCTCTGTCCACCTACGCCATTCTTGACGATGGATCAGAGCGGACTATTGTTCTATCTGCAGCGGTTCATTACCTGCAATTAAATATCACAGAGGAGTCCCTCAAACTACGAACCATCAGGCAGGAGGTGTCACAGTTACAAGGTGCATCTGTTTCTTTTGAACTAAGCGCACCCAGCTCTCCCCAAATCAAACATCACATCAGACGTGTTTTTACTGCTAAAGAACTTAATCTGACAAAACAATCCTGTCCAGTGGACATACTCCATCAGAGATATCCACATCTGGCCGACGTTCCCATCAAAGCATTTAAGGATGTGCAGCCTATGCTTCTTATAGGCTCAGATAATGTCCAGCTCATCACCCCTCTGTCACCTGTCAAAGTTGGTCCACTAGGCAGCCCTGTTGCTGTCAACACTAACCTCGGTTGGGCCATCCAGGGACCGGCTACCTTTCTACATCTACCTACTGAAGCTTCATGTCTGCACACATCCCTGTTACCAACTCCTTCTCAAGCGCTAAGACAGAACGTTGAGAAGCTGTGGCAGTTAGATGTGCTCCCCTTTCGATCAGAGAAAGAGGTAACTCGCTCTAAACAAGACAAAGAGGCACTGGAGTTACTGCAGAAAACCACAGAACGTGTACAGGTGGATGGAATAGCTCGCTATGCTACTCCTCTGCTTCGCCGCAGAGACTCCACTAAACTACGAACTGACCATGGCGCAGTGATGGCTCTCCTTCGGTCCGCAGAGAAGCGCCTGATTAAAGTTCCTGATCTAGCGGCTGTGTACAATGCAGAAATACACAAACTGGAACAAGCAGGTTATGTAAGAAAACTCACTCCTGAAGAGGCAAACCGCACAGATGAATCCTGGTTCATTCCCCATCATAATAATAATAATGATAATAATAATAATGGATACTTTATTGATCCCCATGGGGAAATTACTTGTTTTTTCTCTGCATTTGACCCATTCACTCAGTGAAGCAGTGGGCAGCCCACTAAGCAGGCGCCCGGGGAGCAGTGTGTAGGGACGGTACCTTGCTCAGGGGTACCTCAGGTATCATATTGGGCATCATAACAATAAGCCTAGGATAGTTTTCAACTGTTCCTTCCAATACAGGCAAGACTGCCTTAACGATCAGCTGCTACCAGGTCCAACTCTCGGTCCATCCTTAATAGGTGTCCTGTTGAGATTTAGGGAGCACCCTGTTGCTGTGAGTGGGGACATACGAGGTATGTTCCATCAGGTGCGGCTTCTTCCGCATGACCGGCCCCTGCTGAGATTCGTGTGGAGAAATATGGAAAGAGATCGGAGCCCGGACATTTATGAGTGGTGTGTCCTGCCCTTTGGAACCATATGCAGCCCCTGTTGTGCCACGTATGCCCTTCAGCGTCATGTGCAGGATCATAAAGATGGCAATGAACAAGTACTAAACTCAGTGCTGCGCTCATTTTATGTTGATAACTGTTTGCAATCTCTGCCCTTTGCTTTGCAGGCACGACCACTTGTCGATAACATCAGAGAGTTGCTATCTACTGGTGGTTTCGAAATCCGACGGTGGGCAAGTAACTACCCAGAGGCCATTGCTCATCTCCCCTCTGAAGCAAAGTCCCCTACCTGCGAGCTGTGGTTGACTGAACACCAACCAGATCCCCAAGAACCAACCTTAGGCTTGGCATGGCACTGCTCCACAGACCAGATCGCCTACAGATGTCGGCCAGTGGTTCCTCAGGAGTGAACCATGAGAAACATCTACAGCATCCTTGCCTCTCAATACGACCGACTGGGTTTCATCATCCCCTTCACGACCCGGGCAAAGGTTATTGTTCAACGTCTGTGGCAGAACGACAGGAACTGGGATGATCCCATCGAGGGCGAGTTACTCCAGCGATGGCAAGAGTGGGTGAGTGAGCTACAGTATCTACCAGAAATCTGTCTGCCTAGATGCTACACAGCCCCAGCAACCCAAGAGGGAACTTTCCAGCTGCATGTATTTTGTGATGCGTCAGAGAGTGCTTACGGAGCAGTGGCATATTTGAGATTTAAATCGGCAGAACATGAGGTCCACACTGCCTTTATCATGGCCAGATCACGTGTAGCTCCCCGCAAGAAACTGTCAATTCCCCGTTTAGAGTTGTGTGCCGTACTGGCTGGGGCACAACTGTCTAGACTCCTCCTCAGTGAGCTTACTCTGCCCATTAGTGAGACTACTTTATGGACCGATTCTACCACTGTGTTGAACTGGATCCAGTCCGAGTCCTGCCACTATAAAGTGTTTGTAAGTACTCGTATTGCCGAAATACAGGAGCTGACTGAGGCCGCCAGCTGGAGGTATGTCCCCTCGGCTTTGAACCCAGCAGATGACATCACCCTTACCATGACAAGGGTTCTCGCCACCCCCACATCAGGGGTTTCAGGCAGTGCCTCCACTAGGGCACAATAATCTGTTCCTTGTGGACCCATCTGAGCCCGGCCCCACACCATTATTTCACTCCTCGGGGGAACTTTAATTTTGCGTCGGCCAGCTAGCCGTACATACCCCACCATTCCGTCCTCCACTGTACTTGCTTCTATCCGTCTGCATGTTGCGAAGGCAGTCCTCCAGGCCTGTTGATTCGTTAATTGCTGTGGGACAGGAACAGTCTTTTCCAGCCACTTAAATACATTCCAACAATCAGTGGGTGCGTACAATGGTCATCTTTTACCACCACAACCCCGCGTCCAGGAACCTTAACACCTTCCTTTTCCATGTCCAGGACAGCATAGGTGGTATAGGGAATTTCCAGACCATTGGCGGCTCTCAGCTTAAAGGCAGTTGGAGTTTTCTCAAGCTTAGCCTGGGAAAAATGCTCATTAAACAAACTCTCCTGTATCAAAGTCATTTGTGATCCTGTATCTAACAAGCCTTGAAGCTCCACCCCCTCGATCACTATCTTCACTGTTGGACACCGCCCAATAAATGTTTCTGTGGCCCTTAATTGCTTAGGTGAACCAAAAGCCCCCGCCCCTCGGACCTCAGCAGCAGGGTCATCTAGTTTAAACTTGGCTGGGAAGAAATGGAGGTCCGGCAAAACCTAGCTATATGTCCTGCTTGTTTACACCTCCGACAGATAGGCCGACCTTGTGCATCCCAGCTAGCATTTAATTGTCGCAGTCTTCTCCTAAACTGAGGTGCAGGCGGAAGAGTAGCTACAGCTGGCTGAGTGGAGCCTCTAATTTCTCTTACTAGCTCTTGTGCCAATCCCTTCATTTGTGCCTTGACGTCCTCCAGTATCTTCTGCTTTAACACCTGTCTCCAATCTTCTTTCTGTTCAACCTTAAAAGGAGCATGAGACTTATTTACAGACAGGCAGGTTACCTCAGACTGGGGCTGTACATGTTCTGAGTCAAGCAGCAGTGCCTCCTGGCGTATGGCAGCAAAATCTTGATCTGGGTTACGCCGCACATAGACTTTCAGTGCCTGACTTACAGGGCCCTCCCGCAATCCTAGCAACAATTGATCTCGCAGGGCTGCATCAGAGGGGACATTATCTGGATCATGCTTTCGCAACCTACAGTATAATTCTCTCAACCACAAAATAAATGAAGATACGGTTTCACTTGGGTTCTGAGTGCAACTAAAAAACTGTGACCTAAGAACTGGGGTGGGGACACGATCACCATATAAAGAGTCTAAAAAAGAAAAGATTTTTTGTACTTGGTCTCTTTCACTGGTTTCAAGAACACTGACCTGACGTTTAGCCTCACCTGCTAGCGCTCCCAACACAATAGCAACTTTCCTCACTTCAGGCAAATCCTGCGATCCCAGCAGCCCCTGCATCTGCTCCTTCCAATCCTGATATTGCACATCCTGATCAGGCCCTTTAAATTTCGGCAGCCACGGGGCTCCGGGATATACAGGCATCATCATCTTTGCTATTTCCCTGACTAGCCCAACTGCTCTTAACTCCGTATTCTGTCGACAACGCCAATTATGTAACGGAGCGAAGGTGATTTTATTTCCACAGTGTTTTTTAAAGGAGGGAAACCTTCCTCCAAACGGACAGAGCAGTGGAGCCGCCAAGGGAAAGCACACGAATAAAAACTGTATAGTTAAAATATAATTTATTATATTTAAATAGTTAAAAATATAAAATGAATTAAAACAACCCTGGCCAGGGGACAACACAGTAAAAATCAATAAAACACAACATTAAAAGTCCAGTGGCGTCTGCCACGGTATAAGAGTCACTAAGAATTAAAAATCCAGACGTCAACAGTGTGTAGAATCTCTTAGGACGGTAAGTGACAGAAGTGACGAGTAAGGTAAGCGACCCATGTTGTAGGTGACGTCAGACGCCGGAGATTTGGCGGGAAAAAAAGCAAATGGTAGCATAGAGTTTAACAAAGGTTTTTCAAGCTTCAGTATTACCAAATATACTAATCAATTGTCATATAACTAACAACATCTGTCCTATCATCTCTAACACCCTGGAGGACAATGGGGAGAGTTTAGACGCTCTCCAAGATTACATCGACCGCTGTTTTCAAGATTTAGTAATGAAGAAGGCCCAGAGTGCATCTTCCCCGGCCAAAATTGAGACGCCGTCATCGAAGAGATGTCGCCCGGCAGACTCCCCCGGTACAACATCGCCTGCCGGCAAAGACATCGCAGACATCCTGGAGTCAATCGACAAGCGATTGTCCAGTTTCGATGCGAGGCTGTCCCTGGTGGAGATTTTACACCGGGAATTTAAATCTCTGAGAGAATCCCTGGAATTCAGCCAGCAGCAGGTGGAAACGCTTGCCGCTGAAAATGCCACGCTACGGGAGTCGGTCAAATCTCTCACCGATAACGTGACCCAGCTAAACATTGAAAATAAAAAAATAAAAGAGTCCGTTATCGATCTACAAGCATGAGAGATAATCTTGTGTTTTCTGGTATTCCAGAATCTGCCGGAGAGGACGCGGAGGCAACGGTGAAAAGCTTCATTAAAATCCACCTGAAGCTGCCGGAGGACACCGTAAAGAACATCGACTTCGATAGAGTGCATCGCTTGGGGGGCGTGAGGTCACGGACCGGGAGACCACGGCCTATTGTGGCCAAATTCGGTCAATTCAAACAGAAGGAACAGGTGAAGAGTCGCGGCAGAGAGCTGAAAGGAACGGACTTCAGCGTGAACGACCAGTTCCCCAAAGAGATCCTGGAACGACGCAAGGTCCTGTTCCCAGTTCGACGTAGCTTCATCCAGAAAGGCTCCCGTGCTGTCATCGCCGTGGACCGGCTCTACGTGGACGGACAGCTCTACCGCGACCCCGGCACCACACTGTGGTTATATTGACTGCACTCCAGATAAGAACCCACTACACTCTTTTCTTATTCATTCACACTTTCTCCTTTAACATGGGTTTAACCTAGTAATATCAATATGATGTCATAGCAGATATAACACCGTCACCCTCCGTCATTACTTTAATTGGAATGTTTCCATTTCGTTTCTTTTTTTTTTGTTGTTGCTCACAGTTCATGTGGTTTCTTTCTTTCTCTTGTCTTTCACTGCTGTGATCACCTACTTCCCCACTCACCTACAAACAACACCCTCTATTTCTCCATATTTTCACACCACGATCACGCAAACACATCCGCTCAACGGCAACACATTCAAAACAGCCGCACAGCACGCACAGACTTGCAGGACACATAACACAAGCCACGCTTGTTCATATTAGTGAATATTCACACACATAGTCAGACTTATGGAGCCTCTCACCACACTTTTTTTTCTCTCTCTCTTTCTATTTACAAACAAGGGATGTTTCCACATTCTCTCCACCTGTCTAAACAAAACACCCAGCATACATCATTAGACATACACACACAATTATGGGCATGCTGAGGTTTGTCACATGGAATGTAAATGGAGCTGGCACCAGAGGAAAGAGGTTAAAGATATTTAACCAGCTTAAAAAACTACAGGCAGATGTTGTTTTATTACAAGAAACTCACAGACCTGTCACAGGTTTAAACGAACTTAAAACACCTGAGTTTCCTAACGTGTTTGCAGCCTGTTATAATTCTAGACAACGGGGAGTAGCAATTTTAATACATAAAAATGTTATTTTACAGTACTCGATACAGTTATAGATCCAGAGGGTAGATTTCTAATTATTAAACTATCAATATTGAACAAAAAACTATGTATTGTAAGTATATATGGTCCAAATGTTGATGAACCCTCATTCTTCCACGGATTTTTTAGTACACTCTCTGAACACCTCGATTGCATACTCAACCTTGGATTAAATGAAGAAATGGATAGGCTCAACACAACAGGAACTCAGCGCAATTGGCAATCCACAAATATAATCAAACAGTATATGAGCGACTTTGGCCTTCGCGATGCATGGCGCTCCCTTCACCCCAACAGTAAGGAATATACTTTTTTCTCGCATGTTCATCACTCCTACTCTCGTCTGGATTATTTTTTGGTCAGCAGCTCACTGCTGAGTGACATTTCAGACACTGAGATTCATCCTATAGCTGTCAGCGATCATGCTCCTGTATCTTTAACACTAATGCACAAGAATAATACTACGCCAAGTAAAAGCTGGAGATTTAATACATCATTGCTTAAAGATGAAGACTTTATTAAATATTTTAAAAAGGAATGGACGTCATATTTAGACTTTAATGACACTCCCGGAATATCTGCTTCTGTTCTATGGGAAGCAGGGAAAGCTGTGATGAGAGGTAAAATAATTTCTTTCTCATCACACAAAAAGAAAGAAGAAAACAAAAATATTCAGGAATTAGAAAAAACCATCAAATCACTAGAAGAAGCCTACGCGTGCGACCAAGATCAGGAAACATTGAACAAAATACGCAAGACAAAACTAGAATTAAATGAAACTATTAATAAAAAAACACAATTCCTTATACAAAGACTTCGCTTGCAGAATTTTGAACACAGTAACAAATCAGGTCGATTTCTAGCTAACCAGCTAAAAACAAAGAAAGAAAAAACAACTATATGTGCTGCTAAAGATTTATCGGGGAACACAATATATGACCCTGGAAGAATAAACAACATTTTTAGGGATTTCTATGAAACTTTATACTCACCACAAATAAACCCATCTAAAAATGAAATTGATCTGTTTCTTGACAACGTAACTCTTCCAAAATTACTAGACAGTCAAGCAATGGAACTGGATTCGCCACTGACGCCAAGTGAACTCCAGGAAGCCCTGATAAGTATGCCCAATAATAAGGCTCCAGGACCAGACGGCTTCCCTGCAGAATTCTACAAAGAATTCTGGACAATTCTGGCACCAGTATTCCACGGAATGTTGCAGGAAATCGAGGAAAATGGCAGACTACCACCAAATATGAATTCTGCCAACATTAGTCTCCTGCTAAAACCAGGCAAAGACCCTTTATTTCCCTCAAGCTATCGTCCAATTTCTCTTTTAAATGTAGACCTTAAAATAATCTGCAAAGCTCTCTCAAAGAGATTAGAGAAAATGACCCCCCTCTTAATTCATCCTGACCAAACTGGTTTCATAAAAGGTCGGCACTCCTCAACAAACACTCGTAGATTACTTAATTTAATAGACTACTCATACAATAAAAACATCGAAACCATAATATTATCTCTAGATGCAGAAAAAGCATTTGACAGAGTTAACTGGAAATTTTTATTCGCAACTTTACACAAATTTGGTTTTGGAAACTCTTTCATAAACTGGATAAGAATATTATACAATTCCCCAACAGCTCGTATCAGAACAAATGACCAGACATCCTCCAGCTTCTGTCTCCTGAGGGGCACCAGACAGGGATGCCCACTCTCCCCTTCACTTTTTGCAATTTTTATCGAACCTCTAGCAGCAGCATTTAGACAGGCTACAACAATTAAGGGCATAAAATGTAAGAACATAGAACATAAAATCAGTCTCTATGGGGATGATGTGTTGCTTTTTCTGCAAAACACACAAACCAACCTCTCTGAGGTAATTACTCTAATAAACTGGTTTTCAAGAGTTTCAGATTATTCAATTAACTGGCCAAAATCTCCAGTTCTCCCCATTAACTGCTCCTTCCATAATTCTTCCTCTGCCCCACTGCAATCCGGAAATATTAAATATTTAGGTATTAATGTTTCTCCTAAGCTTTCAGACTTAACTAAATTAAACCACATCCCACTTCTAAAGAAAGTAGAAGGCGATCTGACTAGATGGAAATCTTTACCCATATCACTCATGGGAAGGGTCGCCACTATAAAAATGATGATCTTGCTAAAAATAAATTACTTATTTTTGATGATCCCTAACAAACCATCACAAGATTGGTTCAGATCTCTGGATTCATATATTTCCAAATTCCTTTGGAAAGATAAACCCCCGCGTATAAGCTTAAAAACGCTGCAAAGAACCAAGGATAGAGGAGGATTAGATCTGCCTAATTTTCACCAATACTTCTTAGCCAACAGGCTTCAGTTCATCTCAGAATGGTTAAAACATACCTTCTTAGATAAGCCCTGGCTAGATGTCGAACAGGCACTATGCAAGGATCTAGAGATTTCAGACCTACCATTTATTTATCCACCAGTGTGTGAATGTGAGAGTGAATGAATAGTGGTATTGTAAAGCGCTTTGGGTGCCTTGAAAATCGCTATATAAATCCAATCCATTATTATTATTATTATTATTATTAGCTCAAACATCAAAAGACACGAATGCTTTAAAAGTATCAACATCAGCTTTTCTCTGACAGCATGGTGGGAGTTTCTAAAAATAACAGAGTCTTCATTAATCCCATGCAAACGTACACCTATCTGGAATAACCCTGACATATTACAAAACAATAATATGATTAATTTCCCAGAATGGAGTTGTAAAGGAATTAAATACTTAGAACATATATTAGAGGGAACAGAATTTATTCCATTTGACAGACTAGTTGCACAATATGGGATCAACAAGAAAAGATTTTTAGAATATCAACAAATTAAATCAATAGTAAAAAAGAAATTTAACCTCAGTCAAGGTGAACTACAAACACCACCAAGTGTGGCACATTTCCTTACTCTTAAATCCCCCAAATTATTATCTAAAATATACAGAACACTTTCTAAATTAGATGAATCAATATCCCTTCCTATTGCAAAGTGGGAAGCAGATTTATCAGTCAGCTTTGACCAAAACTTCTGGTCTCAGGTATGCTTAAAAACCTTTAAATTGATTAAAAATCCCAGTCTGCAATTAATACAATACAAAATACTACATGGAGTGCACTATACAGGTCATCGGATGTTCAAGATGGGCTTTACATCTTCCAACAACTGCTCACACTGTCAAGGCAATACACCAGACAATTACATTCACGCTCTTTGGTTCTGTCCACCAGTGCAGAAGTTTTGGCGCAAGATATGTGAAGACTTATCGAAGTGTCTGAAATGTAACATTCCAACTTCCCCCTTAGTGTGTTTGTTGGGCAGCTTAGATAATGTCACTTCAGAAAAGAATATAGCCCATATGGTTTTCACTGCCCTATGCATAGCCAAGAAAACGGTCCTCATGAACTGGAAAAATAAAAATAATCTTAATTCTAACCAATATAGAAATTATCTATTAGATTACATTAGTCTTGATACAGCCTCTGCCACCACATCAGATCAATTGCTCTGGGCTCCTTTGATCAGCTCCATCACCTAGTGGGGGTGGGGGGTCATAGTTTGGTCCCGCCTTCACTGTTGTGATTGGTGTGGGGGTAGGGACAGGCTTAGGGCGTCGGGGGGTTCCCCGGAGCCATCTTCCTTGGGGGGCTCAACCCGGGGTAGCGGTCATGTCCGGTTGGGGGCTCTTTTGGCTCTCGGGTGACTGTTTCCTTGTGGCTGCGTGCAGCGGGGCTAGGGGAGGGTCTGTGCTGACGGACGTGGATTACTAACCTGGTAGCCTGGCTGCCCCTGGGTGGGTCCGGGATGGGCGTGAGATTCTGGGGGCGCTCCGTCTCTGGGCTGGGGCCCTGGCCGGGCCTCGGGGCCTTGGGTCCTGGTTTGTGTGTTGCCGGGGTTGTGGGCGAGTGGGTGCATGGGGGCCCATCCCTGGCGCAGGGTGCCGCCGGTGCGTCGAGCCACCTGGGGGGCTCTTCAACTGGTGGGGGAGATTGTCACACCTTGCAGGAGCTTTCCTCTCCTCAGGAACTCTCTGCAGGAGGGGGAGATACAGGAGAGGTGGAGGAAGATCTCAGCCTGGGCGTCTATTGTCTCATGTAGTCTGGAAGATGAGTGGATGGTTCGGTGGGTGCAGTTTTCTCTGTGGTGGGGTTGGGTGGACAGTCCCGGGCTCTGTGGGGCCCGGGGGTGCTGCTGCACTGGGCCCCGGTCTGGATGGGCCTGGGCCCCCTTTCCCTGGCGGGTCGCGGAGTATGGGAGTGCCTACTGGGGTCAGCGGGGGAGCTGGCCCCAGGGAGGGGTCACCTGCCCCTCCCTTCCTTCCCTCCCCATCTCCAGCTGCCTCCCTCTTCCCGCTCCACCACAACCACCCACACATGCAGGGTCTTGGAGTAGGGGTATGTCACCAGGGTGCAGAGGAGGCTACCCCCCCCCCTCTGTCCCCTTCTGGCTGCCTCTGCCTCAATTTTATCCCACAACTTAGACATTCACATTACTCACACTCTCATTACACATACATATAGGATCTTGGGGGTGGGCACGATACACGGAGTCCAAATTACCATCAGGGTGTATACCTCACCCCTGGCGTCGTTGCCCACCTCTCAATTTTAAATACATGTAGACATTGAAGGCTAGCAGGAGGGACTATGCGCTTACCTGCTGCTCTCTGGCAGGTAGCTCCATGCCCTCCTGGGTTTTAATTGCACCTTAGAACACACATGCATCAACACTACAATGAGCGGGTGGAGGGAGGTTTGGAGTCTTCTCCTGGTGTAAATTGGAGTTATCATCATGTAAGGGCTCTTCTTTACCGGCTTTGCTCTATTCCTCTTTACCCGTAAGACCCTCTCTGTACACTGATAATCAGGTGGTTCTTAACACACTCAAAATCTGGTTTCAGTTTAGACGTCACTTTAATTTTGTAATGCCGTCTTCCTCGGGTCCTCTAAGCAACAACCATTTGTTTCCCCCTTCACTTTTGGACTCGACATTGGACATCGACATTTTGGACTCTCAGTGTGGAGTGACAAGGGTATAAAACAGTTCAAACATTTATATGTGGATGGTGTTTTCGATAGTTTTCCCAACTTGTCTTCTCGTTATAATCTCCCTATTACCCATTTGTTTCGCTATTTTCAAATTCGAAATTTTGTTGCCAAGTGTTTCCCAAATTTCCCCTCTTTAGCTCCAGAACTGCAGTGGGAAACTACGTTATCATTTGTTCCTCATCACAGAGGAACCATTTCGAAACTCTATGATGCTATTCTGTCTTTTAGTAACCACTCTAATGTTAAGCTTAAGTGTACATGGGAAGGAGAACTGGGAATTCGAATACATGAGGAGTCTTGGGAACAGGCTATAACAAGGGTACGATCTTCCACCTCCTGTGCTCGTCTTGGACTTATTCAATTTAAGGTCATACACAGGGTGCATTTCTCTAAGTCTAGACTTTCTGAATTGTATCCAGAAGTGGAAAATAAATGTGATAAATGCCACGGTTCTCCTTGTCACCTTAGCCACATGTTTTTTCTGTGTCCTGAGCTACAAGGTTTCTGGACAGGGTATTTTGCTATTATGTCAACTGTTCTTGGGGTAACTCTTCATCCTTGTCCTCTGATTGCTGTATTTGGGATTCCTGTTCGCTCACTTACACTTGATTCCACACAAAAGGATATTATAGCCTTCACATCCCTATTAGCGAGACATCTAACATTGTTGCATTGGAAGCCTGTTAAGTATCCTACTGTTTCCCGGTGGCTTAAAGATGTCATGTTTTTTTTAAAACTTGAAAAAATTAAATATACGTTGAGAGGTTGCACAGCCAAATTTTTTCACAAGTGGCAACCCTTTATCTCTTATTTTGCTAGTCTAGAGGTATTGCCTGTTTAAATCTACTTTTGTTACTGTTATATTCCTCTATGTTTGATGGTTGTGTTGATCTGTGTGGGACTGGGGGGGGGGGGGGGGGGGGGGGGGCGTTGTGTTTTTTTTTTTCCATATATATATATATATATATATATATATATATATTTTTTTTTTTTTTTTTTTTTGTTTACTTAGGAAAATGAAGAAAGGTTGATTGTATTTCGGTTACTGCACTCTAAGAAATGACATACTGATGTTGGTAGCATTATGTAAATGTTTTATGTTAAAACTAATGCCACCAATTGGTTTTTAACTTTAAACACAAGTATGTTGTTTTGAATTTAATTAACAACACAATATTTCAATACAACAAATTGCAGTAAATTAAATCCAACGTAAAAAGTTCATTTAAAATGAAGAGCACTTTAATTTAAAGAGGATTGTCCTAAGAGGCTCTCTGTACTTCTGAGTTTGCACATGTGCAGTGTAGAAGTTTGATCATCCGCCATTTTCAACTGAGACTTGCATGTGCTTAGTATCCTGGATAGGATCTATTGCCATCTGAGGATTATTTGGTAAGTACAACAATTTAAGTATGACAAATTTGATTAATGTATGCTAACTGATAAACTTCTGACACTTTCGGGAATACTTTTGCATTTTTTTTAAACAAATGATGCCTGGTAAATTTTTTAACACTTTAGCTTAAGAAGTGTTAGAAGTATGAAGACATTTAACAAATATTGTTGAACCTGCTTCGGTGTAATTTTCCAAAATCTTTTGCGATTCCTGTTAAGGTTAGACTTTCCTACTGAGACCGACAGTTTTAAAATTACTCCCAACATCTACTGCACCTGCTCCCTGACATCAGTAATGACCACTGGGAGCGCCAGCGATCCTGTAGTTTGAAGAATGAAATGCATGTGTAGTGTATTTTAGAAACATGCATCAATTAAGTTGCTACGTTGTTTGAAAAAATTCGACTCCATGTTGATTTCTGGTTTAGTGTCAAACTCAGGGATTTAAGCGATTAACACTTTGATTTGTAAAGTATAAGACATGCGTTCATCTGTTGTCATTGAAGTGCAGAATAATGTGTAACACTGTTATATATATATATGTGTGTATATATATATATATATATATATATATATATATATATATATATATATATATAATGCATTTAACTCCTTGTATCAGTTTCCATTGGTTATCAAAGTAACAATTTGTGTGTTCCCTTTTCATTTTAGGTTGGTTAGCTAGTTCTGTCTCTCAATAGATGCAACAAAAGTGGCTCAGATGTGGTTGTAAGTATTTGAGGTATTAATGGAACGTGTACAACATAGATAAACAAATCTATGCTCTTTAAAAAAAAACAGTTATTGATGATGATTAACAAACTTCTTTCATTTTTTTCCCTAGGTTTTAAATGTGGAAGTGCAGACAGTGTACTGAAAGTGTTTTGACAAGGTACCAATTACTAAAGCATTACAGATTAAAGCATGGCCATTATGGTCAAAGACACTCATATCCATGCACATACTATGAATGCCCTTGTTCATTTAAAACATGGAATGCTCTCAAAACACATTTGAGTCGATGTCATATTGATTCTTCAAGTAGATCAGGAGAACCAGTTATCTTTACATGTTCCTTGTGTCCTGGAAGCGAACTGATATCAGTTAAAGAGTATTTCTCCCATGTTAACAACCATCTCAAGTGTTTTGAGACAGTCACTTGTATCTTTCAAAACTGTTCATTTCAAACAAATATATATGGTACTTTCAAATCGCATAAGAATAGAAAACATGGAAATTGCACAGAAAAAGACTTTAAACCTGAAGTTTTGAAAGGGTTTGTAAATGAAGATCAGCTATCTGAGGAACACTTAACAGATGATAGAGAAAATCACTCTAACTCCAGTGGTCCTAGTTTTGTTGAAGCTGAAAATGAGAACTTGCAGGAAACCATAATTAGGAAATTTGCTGCTGTCTTGCTCAAATTAGAGATTTTTTCACATGTACCCAGCTCTGCCATTGATGAATTGTTGGAAGAATTACACTTCATTTTTACTTCTGCTGTAGTGCCCGTTTCAAACACAACCGCTGTTGAGGTATTCAGGAGGCACAAAGTTCAGGCTGACTTTCAAATAATTAATGAAGTTAACCTTGCCATTAATGCAAATAATCCTGTGGTGAAAGCTATAGCGAAGGGTGGTCCACTTTCCACCTCATTTAAACGTAAACAATATTATAAAGAATATTTTGAAGTGCTGGAACCTGTTGAGTATAAACTTGAAGCATATTCCAATAAGACTTTTCAGTATGTTCCCCTGCTGAAGTCTTTACATCAGTTACTTTGCCGTAAAGATATAATTGATAAGCTTGTTGACAACTACACAACCTGCCTTGAAAGTAATAACCAATACACTTGTTTTCAAGATGGTGAATATTACAAAATAAATCCTTTTTTTTCTAGTGAAGTTTTGCGGATCTCTCTGTGTTTATATGTAGATGATTTTGAAGTTTGCAATCCATTGGGAACATCACGCAAGAAACACAAGCTTTGTGCTGTGTACTGGACTTTTGGTAACTTGCCCCCTGGTAGCAGCTCAGCCCTTTCATCAATCTATTTAGCACTGCTGTGCAAAGTGGATTTTGTCAAAGAATACGGCTATCAAAAACTTTTTGAGCCACTGTTGCATGACCTAGTAACTTTAGAGCAGGAAGGGGTTTTCATTCCACAGCTTGGATCATTCATTAAAGGGACCGTTCAGTGCGTTATAGCTGATAATCTTGGGGCTCATGGCCTAGCTGGATTTATTGAGAGTTTCTCAGGAAAATATTTTTGCCGCTTTTGTACAGCTCAGCTTTCAGACATCCAGCAGCTCGAGGTGAAATCAGGAGCCTTTGACCGTAGGACCAAGGAGGTTCATCAGTTGCACATTAAAACCTGTGAGGAAAAAGGGGTAAGCTGCTTTGGTGTAAGGACAGGATGTGTTTTAACTAAGAGCTTATCTCACTTTAATGTGATAAGTGGATACCCACCTGACATTGTCCATGATCTATTCGAAGGCATAGTTCCCGTTGAACTGGCAAAGTGCATTGCAGTGCTAATATCTAAAAAGTTATTTACTCTTCAACATCTGAATAATCTCATACTGTCTTTTCCCTACAAATGTGGGGATAAAACTAACCGTCCTCACGTGTTACCCAAAAACCTGCAGCAGAAGCACACAATTGGTGGGAATGCACATGAAAATTGGTGCCTTCTTCGGTTACTTCCACTAATTGTTGGAAAACTTGTTCCTATTGATGAACCTGCATGGCAGGTGATATTGTATTTGAAAGATATTGCAGATTTGGTTGTGGCAAATGTTCATACTTTAGAATCTATTGCATATCTGGAATGCACAATCTCAGATCATCGTAAATGCTACCAAGCACTCTTTCCTGATCAAAGGTTGTTGCCAAAACATCATTTTCTGGAGCACTATCCTGAAATGATTAAATGTTTTGGTCCTCTTGTATCATTATGGACTATGCGGTTCGAGGCCAAACATAGCTTTTTTAAGCAGGTTGTTAGGCACATACATAATTTCAGAAATGTAACATTTACACTGGCAAACAAGCATCAGCTAATGGTTGCTTATAATTTGCTTCGCCCTGACAACGAGAAGTCTTCATTGGAAGTTTTGCAAACC
This sequence comes from Aulonocara stuartgranti, assembly GCF_965226115.1. NCBI lineage: Eukaryota > Metazoa > Chordata > Actinopteri > Cichliformes > Cichlidae > Aulonocara > Aulonocara stuartgranti. The sequence continues at coordinate 26,567,542 of NC_138951.1, forward strand.
TCAAGAGTCTCAATTGATATCCTTCATGATGATGTTGTGAACTCGCTTGTACAGAAGCACCCAGAAATCTCTGAAATAAACCTGGCCCAAAGTGTCACTGTCAATGGCATCAGATATAAAAAGGGCATGATAGTTGTGCATGGATCCTGTGGTGGTCTTCCGGGATTTTCAGAAATAATGCAGTTGTGCATTATTAAAGACGAGTTGACTCTTATTGTTAAAAAACTCAACTCCTATCACTGCAAATTCCTTGTAGCTTGACAAGATTTATTGTCTTAATTTTAGCCAGATTATCTTGTCCATCTTGTTTTGAACATTACAAGCTAGTTTCCAGTCTCATGTGTTAGATGATTAGACTTGTTTCAAGTATATATTACTTTTTTTCCTTATTTAGTCTGTATATCTAAAAATGAACCATTTTACATTTATTTCAAGCAAAAATAGCTTTTAGATTGAGTGTAAAACAAAAATTATCTCAAAATAAGAAACATTCACCTTTTTCCTTGAAATAAGAAAGTCACTCATTGGAAGGTATTTATTTCAGGTTTTTAAAGAAAGGACATCTTCAAGGTTATATTTTGTCATAACATAGACACTGTTTCTGAAATTGACTGGGTAATATGACGTAAAATCAAGTAGGTCTTCAACATCAGTCAGTTCAGTTGCTTGGGCAAGGTTGGGAATTGCAATTTCATAGGCAAGAAAGTCTTTGTTGAAACCCAAGGTTTCATACACCTGGTATTCAAAACAATAAAGTACACTATTAACAATAAAAATGTTTTTTACAAGTCCAAAGATAGGGTTTAAACCATTTGCTGAAATGAGTATAAGAGACCTGTCACAGATGTATTTGTTTCCATGTAAAATAAGCCACTTTACTCTAACGGCATGATGTATAGCATCTTCAATCCCCAAAAACTCTACAACCTTTGATTGTAAATGGTCCATATTAGCAACCTCTGATACAGGACCTAGTTCTTTCTCATTTACAAATATCGGATGCTCAGTTCCTGCTTCACTTTGGCAACACTCCAGCAGCTGATTGTGGTTTACAAGAGACTTGCACACATTCTTAAAGTTTAATTTGGATGACCATTGTTTAAAAAAACTGTGTTTAGACTCGAATCTCATGCACATATGACGTATTACAGGTCCCAGGGCAATAATTTGAGAGGGAAGATGCAGCATGTAATGTTGCTTTGGTATTACATTTTTTTCTGGGAATAGTTGCCTGAATTGTTTAAGATGATCTTCTATCATTTTTTTTAGTTTGGACACAGTTTGTAAAGACACAACTGGGGCAAAAAGTATTTTAACAATTTCAATTAAATCCAAAATAAACTGGATAAAGGGATTTTTCTCTACAACACTGTACAATAAGAATGGCAAAATCTTGATCAATATAAGCATTTGTCCAGAGGATTGTTTGAGTCTGTTGTCACTTGAAGCTAAAGTAGCAATACTAATTGGTGAAGGCTTGTCACGTATGTCCACTGATGAAAAAGGAAAGTTCTGCATGGCAGAATTAAACAAGTCCAAATCCAAATTTCCAGATAAAACAAGGTATTTCAACACACACTTAATTTCCATTGGTGCCACTCCTTCAAGAATTACATGCATAATATCCTGTGGCATCTGCTCTATGAGATTAAAACCTGGGAAATCAACTAATTTGCTTTGTCTATTTATGCCAAAAGTCGTTTTGAGCGAGGATTTCAAAAATTCGGTAGTTGCCCTTTCTATTTCAATGCACTGCCTAATGTGTCCGTCCAATGTCCGTCTGGTGAAACTATGTTCATTGAAATTTTCTTGCATTTCATCAAAAGTACACTCACAATGACGACATTTGCTATATGCAAAACCAACTCCTTCCTTAAATCCTGCAAGCTCATGCTGGGCAAGAGTGTCTCCACACACAGCAACAACTGCTCCGTTTAAATAAAATTCCCCATTGACAGTGTTAATCATAACACCATCGTACAGTAACTTCAAGTCCTCATTGATTCTCCGCAGTATTATATCTACCCCCCACTCATCTATGTCCCTAGACTTTGCGATTGCGAGAAGTCTGATGGAAGCCAACTTTGATCTAAACTTAGGGTCTATGTTGCCTAAGGTGTAATAAAACATTAGTAGTTTATTTACACTCGCACGTGACCCTAGGGGGTTACACATTTCTATCTCATCAGAATAGAGTATCAGTTGTAAAGCAGAGTTCTTCTTTGAAAACAGTGGGTGGGTTTTGAAAATAATTCCATCATTAATGTCATACAAAAAACTGGCGTTGGGGCAACTCTGAGGTCCAGCACTGAGCATGTCAAATAGTCTTGAATTGGATAATAGCTGTTTCAAACTTTCAATCAAAGGAATGTAGTAGAAAGACTTGTTTTTGATTGCAAGAACTCTCGATTCTCCCTTTTTAACTCTACAGGCATAATTGGAAATGATGATCTCCTCAGGTGTGACAGGGTTGAAATGCATCTGTGTTACACGGTCCTGTAGGTTTGAAGCTGCACATATGGGAAAGGGATCCTGAAAGTTATCCAGTGTTGAAAGAACTTCTTGTTGTAAAGGTCCATTGCTGTCAGGTTGCCTTTCAAGGATGGTCTTTATTTTTCCCCTCAAGGACGTCAGAAGAGCTGTTTGATACTGTTGGACACCAAGGACAATGTTGTTGACACTCCTCTGATGGGGAAAAAAAAAACACATCAGAGACATGAAAGCGTAAATAGAAAATATAACAGAAGCAAAATGCAACTCTATTTCTTTAGCTCAAATTAATGAGCCACTGAATGTTGTAATTTACCAGTGGAGCAGTAGAAGAAGAAATCAGCCAATAATTGGCATTGTTTTGCATGACATGCCACATGCATGACTCACGTGGCACAAACACATTGCACCGAGCAAGATGGAGGAGCATGAAAGGTTACAACAGAAAAAGTGAACAAATGATTACCTCATTTATTTTTTTTATGTAATTCTACTTCATTTGTCTTTTATGCCTAAAAGTGAACACATTTTACACTGTTAAGCCTATTTTAAACTGTTGAGTGTGCCCAGAGTTACATACATTGCAGTGAACTGCACAACTCTTGTGCTTAACTTCTTCGTAATGTACATTTGTTCTTAATAACTTATATAGGTGAAAGTAATAGCTGAATAAAACCAGCGATGAAAAACAATCAATTAATTGCAAAGATAGTGGACAGATTATGAAAAAAAAAATCATTAGTTGCAGCCTTACATTGAACCAGACTTATTAACAAGTTAACAATGACACCCCCATAATATCAGATGAAGCAGTACCTGTGATAGGTGGCATTGCTCCCGCACACCAATAGCAAATGCAGCTGCACATCTGGCAAGATCAACAGTTTCTCTTTTACCCTACAGGACAAAAAGAAAAACAATTGTGTAAGAAAAATGACTCACTCAGAATGTGTTTCAAATTCCACCAGATGCAAAACAAAACAAAGAAATATTCCAAACTGTTGTACATTTTTGCTATTAAAAGATTCATACTACAATGGATAGCTAATGAAGCTGCAAATGTTATGAACAATTTAAGAGTTATTTAATGAAACTTAACCAATCTTTATGGAATCTACTCTGAAGTTAACTGAAAGAAAAATTTGAAAGCTGCTTGGTTCATGGAGCATCTAACAACAACCATGGCAGGTACACAACACTGGTAAATAAGTTTATTTATTATGTTTAAGTATGGTAACTAAGCCTACATTGTTGTGCAAGCCTGAATTTCAGCGGATTCATGCATTTGAAATTCAGCACTGGCCTTCATACCTATTAAAATATTCTAATCAAGTAGTTTATCTTAGAAAACACATAACTTTAAAACTATAATTTTCACTTGAACTGAGTACATTTTCTCTAGTTAGGCTTTACTACGGTTTTACTAAAGCTGAATTGGGGTAACTGTGCTTGGTTAAGGTTAAACAACACACATACATTTAAAAATTCGCGCGCGTACACACAGAAACACATAAAGTACATTACCTGATTCTGACGAGGTGTTTGAAGCTCAGCCGCGTCTTGCTCCATCACGTTCTGACTTTCCTGTCGCTCCTCCTCCAACACCTCCGATGTTACTGGGGGGTCTAGTGGTGGTGGCTCTACTTCAGTGCCATTGCCATTGCTAACAGTTTGTCTGGGTTCGGCAGTATAGTCGGCAAAAATGGCTGTACCAAAATTTTCGCCTCCTAATACATTTGCATCGGATGAAGCTGTCAGCCATCCTGTAGGCGGGTTCCCAGTGGAGATGTATTGTGGATGTGTGCGTCTGAGATGGTGGTAAAACGAGTTGAAAACACGGTAATCCTCGGCGCATCCATCGACTCCACAAATGACACGGAAATCTGGACTGCGACTGTGTGCAGTATTAATGTGACTTAAGAGAGACTTCAATGTTAACGCCACAAAGACGAAGCAAATCACACACCTCCAACAGGCCATTGTATTAGACTAAAGTCAAGCAAAAAATATGTTGCAGTGTGGAGCTGTTGCCGCGCTAGTTTGGGAAATACCAAGTTCATGGGGGGAGGGGGGTATTACAAACTGGAGCTGTAAAAACAAAAAATGGTCACAAATAAGGTAAAATGAAATAACACCTATAAGAGTTTATTTTAAATCAATGAAGAAGAAATTTACCTATCATACTGACTGTGTTTTATGAACGTACAAACCACTAAATTGTATATAGAAGCAAAAATTGAGATGTGCACCCCCCTTCGTGTTCCATGTTAGTTGTTACCCAACACCGTTTGAATTTGGAGTCACAGGAATCTTCTGCACCTGAGCATTGAAAGAAAAACTGTGAGAGAAAACTTCGTCAAGAAAGAGAGGTAAGCAATTTTAATTTTTCGAATGTAAGTAGTGTGTAGTCTAATCACTATTTTAAAGTCAAGCGGACAGAATAATAAATTTAATTTGAGCGCGGGAAGGAGTAATGTAGCATGCTAACGGATGCTAGCGTTAGCTTAGCAGCCCTCGCATGTGGTTCAGAGAACATTATTTAGTGAAGTATCTACTGTAATGTTGTGAGAATTCCTAGCTATGCTATTTATAAGGGGCAGTATTAGCCGTTTGTATTAACTTAAGTTAATAGGCACACTGAGAATTTCTTTCAATTAGCAAGAGAGCTAATTAACCACATTCAGGGTTTTCCAATTGTCTTTGACTGATTTACTAGCTGCTTGAATTCCCTCACAAGGTGTGGGTTTAAATTAATATCCATCCATCCATCCATTCGCTTCCGCTTATCCTTTTCAGGGTCGCGGGGGGCGCTGGAGCCCATCCCAGCTGTCATAGGGCGAAAGGCGGGGTACACCCTGGACAGGTCGCCAGTCTGTCACAGGGCTAACACACAGGGACAGACAACCATTCGCACTCACATTCACACCTAGTGACAATTTGGATTATCCAATTAACCTATCCCCACAAGCTGCATGTCTTTGGACGGTGGGAGGAAGCCGGAGTACCCGGAGAGAACCCACGCAAACACGGGGAGAACATGCAAACTCCACACAGAAAGACCCCGGCCTGATGGTGGAATTGAACTCAGGACCTTCTTGCTGTGCGGCAACAGTGCTAACCACCGTGCCACCGTGCTGCCCACGACTTGATATTAATTGGATTTATTAAAGTGGGCTCAAAACAGTGTTATTCAGGAATCAGGCTGGTTGGTAAAACAAGTAGCGCTGTGTATCGATTCAAAATTGAAACAGAAGATTGCAGCACTGTATGTGCAAGGATGCCAGCTGCCGTTAAACCCCGAAGAAGAAGAAGAAGCTGTATCCCAGAATTCATAGCGCGGCCTAGCTCAGTTTCCAAAAATGAGCTAGTTAGTTTTAAAATTTCACAGAGCCCGGGACTGTCCACCCAACCCCACCACAGAGAAAACTGCACCCACCCCATCATCCACTCATCTTCCAGACTACATAAGACAGTAAACGCCCAGGCTGAGATCTTCCTCCACCTCTCCTGTATCTCCCCCTCCTGCAGAGAGAGTTCCTGAAGAGAGGAAAGCTCCTGCAAGATGTGACCATCTCCCCCACCAGTTGAAGAGCCCCCCAGGCGGCTCGACGCACCGGCGGCACCCTGCTCCAGGGCTGGGCCCCCATGCACCCACCCGCCCACAACCCCGGCAACACACCAACCAGGACCCAAGCCCCCTGGGCCCCAGCCCAGAGACGGAGCACCCCCAGAACCCCACGCCCATCCCGGACCCACCCAGGGCCAGCCAGGCTACCAGGTCAGTAACCCACGTCCGTCAGCACAGACCCTCCCCTAGCCCCGCTGCACGCAGCCGCGAGGAAACAGTCACCTGAGAGCCAACAGAGCCCCCAACCGGACATGACCGCTACCCCGGGTTGAGCCCCCCAAGGAAGATGCCTCCGGTGAACCCCCCGACGCCCTAAGCCTGTCCCTACCCCCACACCAATCACAACAGTGAAGGCGGGACCAAACTATGACCCCCCACCCCCACTAGGTGATGGAGCTGATAAAAGGAGCCCAGAGCAATTGATCTGATGTGGTGGCAGAGGCTGTATCAAGACTAATGTAATCTAATAGATAATTTCTATATTGGTTAGAATTAAGATTATTTTTATTTTTCCAGTTCATGAGGACCGTTTTCTTGGCTATGCATAGGGCAGTGAAAACCATATGGGCTATATTCTTTTCTGAAGTGACATTATCTAAGCTGCCCAACAAACACACTAAGGGGGAAGTTGGAATGTTACATTTCAGACACTTTGATAAGTCTTCACATATCTCGCGCCAAAACTTTTGCACTGGTGGACAGAACCAAAGAGCGTGGATGTAATTGTCTGGTGTATTGCCTTGACAGTGTGAGCAGTTGTTGGAAGATGTAAAGCCCATCTTGAACATTCGATGACCTGTATAGTGCACTCTATGTAGTATTTTGTATTGTATTAATTGCAGACTGGGTTTTTTAATTAATTTAAAGGTTTTTAAGCAAATCTGAGACCAGAAGTTTTGGTCTAAGCTGACTGATAAATCTGCTTCCCACTTTGCAATAGGAAGGGATATTGATTCATCTAATTTAGAAAGTGTTCTGTATATTTTAGATAATAATTTGGGGGATTTAAGAGTAAGAAAATGTGCCACACTTGGTGGTGTTTGTAATTCAACTTGACTGAGGTTAAATTTTTTTTTTTACTATGGATTTAATTTGTTGATATTCTAAAAATCTTGTCTTGTTGATCCCATATTGTGCAACTAGTCTGTCAAATGGAATAAATTCTGTTCCCTCTAATATATGTTCTAAGTATTTAATTCCTTTACAACTCCATTCTGGGAAATTAATCATATTATTGTTTTGTAATATGTCAGGGTTATTCCAGATAGGTGTACGTTTGCATGGGATTAATGAAGACTCTGTTATTTTTAGAAACTCCCACCATGCTGTCAGAGAAAAGCTGATGTTGATACTTTTAAAGCATTCGTGTCTTTTGATGTTTGAGCTAATAATAATAATAATAATAATAATGGATTGGATTTATATAGCGCTTTTCAAGGCACCCAAAGCGCTTTACAATACCACTATTCATTCACTCTCACATTCACACACTGGTGGATAAATAAATGGTAGGTCTGAAATCTCTAGATCCTTGCATAGTGCCTGTTCGACATCTAGCCAGGGCTTATCTAAGAAGGTATGTTTTAACCATTCTGAGATGAACTGAAGCCTGTTGGCTAAGAAGTATTGGTGAAAATTAGGCAGATCTAATCCTCCTCTATCCTTGGTTCTTTGTAGCGTTTTTAAGCTGATACGCGGGGGTTTATCTTTCCAAAGGAATTTGGAAATATATGAATCCAGAGATCTGAACCAATCTTGTGATGGTTTGTTAGGGATCATCGAAAATAAGTAATTTATTTTTGGCAAGATCATCATTTTTATAGTGGCGACCCTTCCCATGAGTGATATGGGTAAAGATTTCCATCTAGTCAGATCGCCTTCTACTTTCTTTAGAAGTGGGATGTGGTTTAATTTAGTTAAGTCTGAAAGCTTAGGAGAGACATTAATACCTAAATATTTAATATTTCCAGATTGCAGTGGGGCAGAGGAAGAATTATGGAAGGAGCAGTTAATGGGGAGAACTGGAGATTTTGGCCAGTTAATTGAATAATCTGAAACTCTTGAAAACCAGTGCCCCTCAGGAGACAGAAGCTGGAGGATGTCTGGTCATTTGTTCTGATACGAGCTGTTGGGGAATTGTATAATATTCTTATCCAGTTTATGAAAGAGTTTCCAAAACCAAATTTGTGTAAAGTTGCGAATAAAAATTTCCAGTTAACTCTGTCAAATGCTTTTTCTGCATCTAGAGATAATATTATGGTTTCGATGTTTTTATCGTATGAGTAGTCTATTAAATTAAGTAATCTACGAGTGTTTGTTGAGGAGTGCCGACCTTTTATGAAACCAGTTTGGTCAGGATGAATTAAGAGGGGGGTCATTTTCTCTAATCTCTTTGAAAGAGCTTTGCAGATTATTTTAAGGTCTACATTTAAAAGAGAAATTGGACGATAGCTTGAGGGAAATAAAGGGTCTTTGCCTGGTTTTAGCAGGAGACTAATGTTGGCAGAATTCATATTTGGTGGTAGTCTGCCATTTTCCTCGATTTCCTGCAACATGCCGTGGAATACTGGTGCCAAAATTGTCCAGAATTCTTTGTAGAATTCTGCAGGGAAGCCGTCTAGACCTGGAGCCTTATTATTGGGCATACTTATCAGGGCTTCCTGGAGTTCACTTGGCGTCAGTGGCGAATCCAGTTCCATTGCTTGACTGTCTAGTAATTTTAGAAGAGTTACGTTGTCAAGAAACAGATCAATTTCATTTTTAGATGGGTTTATTTGTGGTGAGTATAAAGTTTCATAGAAATCCCTAAAAATGTTGTTTATTATTCCAGGATCATATGTTGTGTTCCCCGATAAATCTTTAGCAGCACATATAGTTGTTTTTTCTTTATTTATTTTTAGCTGGTTAGCTAGAAATCGACCTGATTTGTTACTGTGTTCAAAATTCTGCAAGCGTAGTCTTTGTATAAGGAATTGTGTTTTTTTATTAATAATTTCATTTAATTCTAGTTTTGTTTTGCATATTTTGTTCAATGTTTCCTGATCTTGGTTGCACGCGTAGGCTTCTTCTAGTGATTTGATGTTTTTTTCTAATTCCTGAATATTTTTGTTTTCTTCTTTCTTTTTGTGTGATGAGAAAGAAATTATTTTACCTCTCATCACAGCTTTCCCTGCTTCCCATAGAACAGAAGCAGATATTCCGGGAGTGTCATTAAAGTCTAAATATGACGTCCATTCCTTTTTAAAATATTTAATAAAGTCTTCCTCTTTAAGCAATGATGTATTAAATCTCCAGCTTTTACTTGGCGTAGTGTTATTCTTGTGCATTAGTGTTAAAGATACAGGAGCATGATCGCTGACAGCTATAGGATGAATCTCAGTGTCTGAAATGTCACACAGCAGTGAGCTGCTGACCAAAAAATAATCAAGACGAGAGTAGGAGTGATGAACATGCGAGAAAAAAGTATATTCCTTACTGGTGGGGTGAAGAGAGCGCCATGCATCGCAAAGACCAAAGTCGCTCATATACTGTTTGATTATATTTGTGGATTGCCAATTGCGCTGAGTTCCTGTTGTGTTGAGCCTATCCATGTCTTCATTTAGTCCAAGGTTGAGGTCACCGCCAAGAATGAGTGTGCAATCAAGGTGTTCAGAGAGTGCACTAAAAAATCCGTGGAAGAATGAGGGTTCATCAACATTTGGACCGTATATACTTACAATACATAGTTTTTTGTTCAATATTGATAGTTTAATAATTAGAAATCTACCTTCTGGATCTATAACTGTATCGAGTACTGTAAAATTAACATTTTTATGTATTAAAATTGCTACTCCCCGTTGTCTAGAATTATAACAGGCTGCAAACACGTTAGGAGACTCAGGTGTTTTAAGTTCGTTTAAACCTGTGACAGGTTTATGAGTTTCTTGTAATAAAACAACATCTGCCTGTAGTTTTTTAAGCTGGTTAAATATCTTTAACCTCTTTCCTCTGGTGCCAGCTCCATTTACATTCCATGTGACAAACCTCAGCATGCCCATAATTGTGTGTGTATGTCTAATGATGTACGCTGGGTGTTTCGTTTAGACAGGTGGAGAGAATGTGGAAACATCCCTTGTTTGTAAATAGAAAGAGAAAAAGAAGTGTGGTGAGAGGCTCCATAAGTCTGACTATGTGTGTGAATATTCACTAATATGAACAAGCGTGGCTTGCTTATGTGTCCTGCAAGTCTGTGCGTGCTGTTAGGCTGTTGTAAATGTGCTGCCGTTGAGCTGATGTGTTTGCGTGATCGTGGTGTGAAAATATGGAGAAATAGAGGGTGTTGTTTGTAGGTGAGTGGGGAAGTAGGTGACCACAGCAGTGAAAGACAAGAGAAAGAAAGAAACCACATGAACTGTGAGCAACAACAACAAAAAAGAAACGAAACGGAAACATTCCAATTAAAGCAATGACGGAGGGTGACGGTGTTATATCTGCTATGACATCATATTGATATTACTAGGTTAAACCCATGTTAAAGGGGAAAGTGTGAATGAATAAGAAAAGAGTGTAGCGGGTTCTTATCTGGAGTGCAGTCAATATAACCACGGTGTGGTGCCGGGGTCGCGGTAGAGCTGTCCGTCCACGTAGAGCCGGTCCACGGACCACCGCCGTCTTTCACTACTCAGGTGAACATGATATATAAGTCACTTAAATAACTTAAAAATGTTATTGTTTGGCTTTTTTCAGTATTTTATTTGTTCCTGAGTAAATCGGTTTGGCTGAGATTAAAGTTATAGTTTTTACACAGCTGAATAAACGTCAAGCAGACAACTGATTATCAGAAGTGTGAGATGCTGGAGAATATACTCCGGTGTCCTTTTATATTTTAGATAGCAATGAGCAATCTGCAAATTTCTTTAAAATGTAATAAACTATCATCTTGCCTTTATTTTTAGTTAGCACATACCTTAAACACTTAAAGCTATAAGCTAATGATCGTTATGTAAGAGCAGATACTGCTGGTGCAATAAGCTGTACATTTTACGTCCAATGGATGCATGATCTGGCAGCCCTAGTCAGCATAATCTTATTGATGAAATTCAATGACACAAATCTGGGTGAGTAAAAGTTCACCGGGCAATATTGTATAACCCTTTCAGACCTCAGCCGGGCTGTCTGGACATTTCTTTTCTATAATAGCTTTAAAAAGGGTAAAAATGTTGAACAATCAAAACGATTCTTTGACGTGAATCAATTTGATTCTCATGGGACTCAATTAAGATTCAACTTTTCAAATGTTTTTAACATAACACTAATTGTAAACATTTGTCTTGCAGGTGACTGAGCAATGGAGAAGCTGGATGATGTAACAGTATCTGTCCTTAAAGGTTATATTTGATAATATATTTGTGTGTGTGTGTGTGTATATATATATTAAAAAAACAGTTATGTTTGTGCAGTTATGTGCTTGCACAGTTTAACTGGTGTTTGTCTTTTTGTTAGCTGCAAGCATTGACGAGCGCATGCTTTTAACATTGACCCGTGATGATCTGAGGGACCTTTTTTCTGGGCCTGAGCACTTTCTCAGAAGAAAACATGTGTGGTCAATAATTCATCCTGAGGTATTATGTAAAAAATATTTAGTTCAACTAATCTCCAGAAAGTATGCTTTTATTTTAGCAGTACTTGACATTTTTATTTTCTCACCCTAAACCAGGAAGACCATCCGCTACCACAGAAACCTGAAACAACTTCTTCACCCAGGGTAGTTGCAACAGGCCCTCCAACTGCTGATGCTAATGTAAGCCAGCTGAAAACCTTGCAGCTCCCCAGTCCTCCGGAATATGTTCTGTACACCGACAGTGAGTTGGAGCAATGCCGAAAGAGTTACCTGGAGTTGGCCTGCTCCGGCAGGGAACAGGCATGCGTCATGTCAAAAGAACTGAGATGCAGATTGGTGAGAAATACAATCAGAAGTATGGTGTCCCTTTTGAGAGCAAGCCAAGGCCAAATGGAGCGATACCCCTCTAAGACCGAAATCACTGCAATGGCTAAAAAAGTTGTGGAATATTATCCTATGCTGCAGGATAATGATGCAAGCGTAAAACACGTAAGTTCTTGTATTTGTGTCTCATATATAAATCATTTTGTTTTGTTCAGGGGGCATGATATATATGTATTTTCACCAGGAGAGCATTAATGCCAAGTTACAAAAAAGGCTGCAAAATATGAAAACCCCAGTAAAAAGGCAAGGACCAACACCGGAGAGGGGACGGCCCAAGAGAAGGCTCACTGACCTCTACCCAAGGGATGAAGAAGCTGATGATGAAGATGCTGATCGCAGTTCTTCCAGTGGTGCATCTACTCTGTTATCACCTGTCAGAAATTCTGACAATGCCTCCACTTCATGTGAGTACTAGTAATTTTGTAAAATGGTTATCAACACACAGCCAGTAGTAGCTTCCAAAAAATGATGGCGGCGCGTACACACGCAGCGGCTTCTCTCTCTCCCAAACAAACTACTTTTTCGTGTTTTTCGTCCTGTAAGTTGCAGTGTTTTTGTAAGACTTTGTCGCGTCTATCTGTGTGCAAGCGAGGATATGCCCGAACACTTCTTCTCGACATCGGCAGAAACAAACTTTTTAAGTTAAACTCTGTGGACACCGAGAAGCTGAAAGATCTGGGTCTGCTCCGAAGGCCTACTAAATCACCGACTATGGCGTTATTTTTGTGCCACTATTCTGAGCGCACGTAAAAAAAAATTGCAGGTGCAAGTGTTGCATTTTGAGGAGAAATTTATTTTGAGCTTACAAAAGCTGAATTTGAGTGAACAAAATTCATTGCTGCGTGCAAAAAATGTATTTCAGTGTTTGCGCTTATCCATATACACACACAATAGCACCCCCTCTCGCTCAGTTTTTTCATTTGCGCTTGCTCGCAATGTGTTGCTTGCGCTCACAACATTCTCTGCTTCGTACGCTCAACTCTCTGTACACCGTTATAAGTGTGCCACAAAACCAACCAATCACAGACTTGGTTTCAAAAATTCTGATTGGCTCTTACGGTCTCCAATCAGCTCGCTAGCTACTGCTTTCCGGAAACACTGTCCGAAATGTAGCTAAATCCAGCTAAAATCTCTTAAACCCCAATTTGCGGATAATATCTTTAATCATTTTATTTTAAAATATATTATTTTTTAAGACTATTGTTGGTGTAGTAGAATGTAGTTGCATCATACAACCATGCCAACTGACTAATTTTTCCAAATTATACTTGAGTAGCTCTTTTTTATGTCGTCGAATACTGAATAGCAGCACGAAAAGAGCATGTCCCGGCCACATGTAAGTAATATAAAATCATTTTGTTAATTATTATTCGCTTGATAACTGACGTTAGCTAATTTGCAAACTATGCAAACTTGAAAAATGATGTACCTCATGTAGTTTGTTTTATGGGTTGTTTATTTTTGTCTGAGATACATCATTTCATTGTACTTGTCCATGTTCCTTGCTGCTTTTAACAGGACATACTGAGACAGCAAATGATGCATAGACTCCTCTCTAAACTGGAAGCTGCTTTAAACCAACAACCACTAAATCTGGATTATTTGGAGTTCTTGACTCGTCATGAGCTTGTTCTGTTTGAATCTTTCTCTCAGCAAATAGGCGGTCTGTCAGAGATTACAGAGGCTCTACAAAACGTTCATCATCTGGTTCAGTGTGAAATTAACATCAGCTCTGTGGCCATTATTGAACTGGAAACAGAAGTTGGTCTGGGACCTGGCCACCCCAAAATCGTACTAGAGAGAGAAAGACTCAAGAATTTGTTGGACATTCAGCTGCCAGTCAGCTGCATTGCTAAATGTCTTGGTGTTTCAAGAAGAACAATCTACAGGAGGATGCAAGAATTTGACTTGTCTGTGAGAGGAACATACAGCACAATGAATGACCAAGAGCTGGACAACATCATATCGGCTATCAAAAATCAGATGCCAAATGCTGGCTATCGAATGGTTCAAGGACATTTGGTTTCTATGGGTCTCCGTGTTCAGTGGTGGAGAATGATGGCCTCCATGCATCGAGTTGATGCTGTAGGGATCTTCAAACGGATCACAGAACTAGGCTGTGTTGTGCGAAGAAGCTACTCGGTGCGAGGCCCTCTCTCCCTGGTCCACATAGACACAAATCACAAGCTAATAAGGTAAAATACCCACTTATATAGCTTTAACACAAGTTGGGCAAAAAGATGCACGTTATACTTTAAATCTGCTTTAATCAACCTTATCTGATAGGTCTTTCAGTGTATTTATAATATTTTAAAAAGCACTTGATAGAGTAATATTAAGTAAAAGGAATACAGGATGTGTAACAAAACCAGCAATATTGGTAATTGTAAATTTTCTTGAGCAGTTATTTACACTTTGTATATCGATATTTTCCATGATAACAAGCCTATCAACACATAATATGTTAAGTGCTCCAGAAAACTTAAAAAAAATCATGACAAGAGAACTAAAATATTTAGTCTCATTGAACTTATAAACATATAAAAATGTTGGTATTATTTTCAGCACACCTGACAAGTGTCCAGTTTAAGTCAGTGGCAAGTGTGCATACTGAAAAATGTATTTTCAATGTCTTACATGTTCTGCAAATCAAGCCTTAGTGAGATTGTTTTCCCTCTGAAACAGGTACAATGTTGTGATCTTTGGTGGAGTGGATGGCTACTCAAGGAAGGTAAAAGTGTAACTGTTATGTAGAATATTTGGTAGTTTTGAAATGAGAGCTTTATTAGGTTGTTTTTTTATGAACATGAATTATTCAGCAAGCCAACATAGTGGACGATTTGCAATTATTATTTTTTTAATTTCTAATCAGTTCTTTACCAAAAAAGGTTAAACTAAAAGGCCATTTTCATTTTTTGATAAGTACTACCAATATTGATGTATAGACTACTCAAGCTTTGAATTATGGTTATGAACATAGAACCGTACAATATTCCTTGAACACTTATTATGAAACTGCATTATTAACTGAAAAACTATACATGATCTGAAACCAGATCTTTAATTTTCCATTTGTTTTCACTGCAGGTCCTGTACTTGGATGCAGCAACTAACAACAGGGCAAAAACTGCATTCTCATTTTTCCTGAGATCAGCCCAGCTTCACGGCTTGCCATCAAGGTTTTATGCCCTGATTTAATTTATATGCTAGCAACAAGTATCATTAAAGAAAACTTTAAAAATTCCTTAAAAATGTATTTTTATCATAGGGTTAGGGCAGATCAAGGAGTAGAAAACCTGGACATTGCACATTTCATGTTTGCCACAAGAGGAACAGGGAGAGCGAGTTTCATATCTGGAAAGAGTGTCCACAATCAGAGGTTAGTCTTTTGATGTTTTTTATATTATTATTGACTGCATGGGTAGATTGTTGTAGCAGTTCTGATATTGATTTGAAGCATGAAATACCTGAAATCCAAATTCAAATGTATTTACAGAGTAGAACGACTTTGGTGTGATGTCTGGATTGCAGTCACTAGCAAGTACCATGATATTCTTCACTCACTCGAGGAGGATGGCCTGCTTGACATTTCAGATGTCATTCATCTTTTTGGTGTCCACTACATCTTTGTCCCTCGACTCCGAGCAGATCTTGTCACCTTTGTTGGAGGATGGAATAATCATCCCCTCAGGACAGAAGGTGGTCTCACTCCTGAACAGCTCTGGTGTATGGGACATCTATAAGAGCTGGACGAGGGCGAGAGACTTGAGGTACCAGCTCATAATCTGTTTTTTTTTTTTTTTTTTTTTTAATTTAAATGTTGAATTTCAAAATTTTAGTTAGCAGTTAACTCTTCTCTTCTGAAATTAACAAATTAAAACACTTGCAGCACATCTGGGAGATGCTTCTGGTGATTTTATACATTCTTGCTTATCAATTACCACTAATCTAAATTACAGTAAGAAGAACATGAAAACAAAGGCATTCTTTTTAAATTGTTGTATTTTAATGGAAAAAACGCTTACACAAAATAACATTCCTCCCAAAAGTACCTATTCTGGAATAATGACCATTATATATGTTTGTGGATTTGAAGGAGCTTCGGGATCCAGGCATTGACTGGGAGAGTGCTGTACTGCAAGAAGAATCTAACAGCACAGTTGTGGTTCCTGAAGTTGAATGCCCACTGGATGAGGAAACCCTGGAGGGGCTTCAGAGAACTATTAATCCCTTGGAACATTCTGAGTCACACGGTCGTGACCTGTACATACAATTCTTGCTACAGGTGTCAAACCAACAGTGACACTTAACATGGACGTGAAAGTCAACGTTCTTTTAAGTTCTCAAATACTGGATTTCTTTGCTAAAACATTCAGATTACAAGTAGACAAGCAAACAAAGCACTTGCTTATTATCTATCAACGTAGGACCCTACACAAAGTTTTGAAGTCTTGTCATTTTCATGAAACGGCTACGAACATCTTAACAGCTAATGTTTACAAACATTTTTACTCATTTAGTTTCCAAATTACAAGACAACAATGTGTTAAACTCTGTGGAATCCACCACCATATTTAACTGCTGCACTCATTATGGTTTTAAACACTGTGTAAGTGTCCAGATGCTGCACTGGAAAAGTCACAGTACAAGTGCATGCACTCACAACTGGGTAACAAATGGAGTGATCTCCCAGCCGCTCCTTACATTCATGGTCAAACTTGCATGTTATTTTGAAATGTCTCTTTTCATCAGGAAGGATGGGAACATGGGACTGGCCGGTCATCCACTGGAGCACATGGTGGACAGCAAGAGACTCTGATTTTTCACCACCTGCACCGCCTGTGTTTCCATCTGTGATGTTTGAAAATGTTTCTGAAGTCTTTTCTAAATAAAAAGCAATCTGGATTACAATGTTTTAAATTAACAACTAAGAATACTTTCTAGTGCCCTGCATGTTAAAGCAAAAATATTTAACAGATGCATACGGTATATATACAATACTATAGGTATATACAGCTAATACTATATAGTACCTGATACTTCAATCTCCTGCAAGAAATCTTGCAAAAAATTTATGATCTTCCTCTCAGTTCTCTCCCTAGATGTCCCTTTTTCACTGAAATGTGGTTGGCAGCTCATCATAATGAAATCAGCGTCTGGCTGTAAATAAGGAAATAAAGTAGATTATATTATAGATATATTGTTCATTCAAAACTAATAAATAAATACAGGATAACTACAGTACAGATAAGTGGACTGTCTTTGGATCAGACTGAAGCTGCTATGTTAATACTTACTTTGAGGATTTTCCCAGGAACAAACAAACTGTGGCAAGCTTCAGGATTTACAGCCATCAGGTTCACAAGACCATACAGTTCCATGCCCTTTCGGAGCTGCTGTAGCATTGGAATCAGTCTTGTTGTAGAGTGTAAGACAATAGCACTTAAAAAAAACAAACAAAAAACAAACAAAATGAAAAACTAGTTGGGGATGGGGGGGGGGGGTTAATGATCTCTCTGATTTTTTCTCCCTTACCGGATCATGCTTTCCTTACTATCCATCTTTATCTGGTTTGTGTATCCTCAGCTGACAATTTCATCAGCCCACATCATCAGAGACTGTATGTCTGCTGCATCTTCAACCTGGAAATGTATAATGTGAAAGAGGAAATACAGAAGGTTAAAAGTGTTTAAAAACACCATACTCATAATATATCATGTGCCAGAGCTAAACCAGGTGCTCACTTTGCGGATGAGCAGGGAAGATTCCACATCTGCAACATCCTCCTTAGACAGACAGCTGAAATCAACCTCTCCTGAGCAGAGGAAATTGTAGCACCATTCTTTGAAAAAGGCAGGAGATGGGCCTCCTTGGGCGAGGCTGACTGCAATTATTTCACCAACAGTTCTGTGTAGACAAATGATTATAATTCATTTTCAGGTAACATTTACAAAAATATCGGATGCGTATTAAATGTAATACACAAAGCTCGTATGTAACCAATCTGAAGTTTTCATTATCAAGATCGGTCAGAGAATACTTCGGGGTTTTGCCCTTGTTCTCAAGTCCTTCAAAGAATCTGCTTTCAATACCTGAAATCATGTCTTTCATACAAAAAATATCCGCATTTTTAAGTTATCCATTATTTATTGACACTAGGACAAAACAGGTAATAGGCAACTCACCACTCAAAAACTCTTTCCTAAGTGCTCCTGTATCCACGCCTGCCTCTCCAATGAAAGCCACCCTAAGAACACTGGTGGGAGATGCAGCTTTTTTTCTCTGCCACTGGAGAATGCCTCTGTCTGGAAGGTCTTCTCTGTCCACACACAACTTAAATTCTGTTGTGGTGTCGACTTGTTGTTCAAGGCAACGCAATACATCTTCCACGCTTAACAAAAACAGGGTAGAAAACATCCTAAGCTCTCAAAGAAAAATAATCATCTTTAGATTAAAAGAGGCTACCACATTAAACGTGATTAGAAATTATTGCAGCATGTTCTGTGCAACAACCTTTAACAATAATTTAAAGTAGTGTGATCATAAAATGTTTTATATGAAATTAAACCCCAGGTATTGTGTAAAAGATCTTACACACATAATTTTAACAAATGGTTCTGCATAATAGTGTGTATATGAACTATAATAGAGCAAAAAGTACCTGTCTGTTGTGCATACTGAAGTTTGAGCTGATGTCCCTGTAGTTTGGTCATTTTCTTCAGGCACCATGCATTGAAAGCTGATGACAAAACAAAGTTTAAAAAAATAAAAATAAAAAATACATATGTTTGTGTGGACTGTTACTGATTAACATTTTTTCATAAACGGCTGAAAAAAGATTACCTATCCCCACACAGACTCGCATGGACTGTGATCTCATCTTCAGGAAAATCCTTAGTGCATATTGGACAAATAACCTACAATTCCAAAAATGGGTACATGTTAGGCATAGTGGGAAAAAGATCATTACCGATACAAAATTCATTGTAGTTACTATGGTTTTTAGTAATGTGCTAGGTTTACCTTGCATTTGCTTTTCACAATGCATAACTCCGATTCCTGCTGAATCAAAAAACAGTAATTGTGATACTATATTATTCAATCAAAATTGCTCATTTTGATTTCATCAAAATTGTCTCACCTCATCATCAGTCTCATCAGGAGAGAATTTTCCTTTGCACGTATTGATGTGTACTGCAAGCATCTGCAGAGGCATAACTTCATTACACTGGTAACATATCTTCTTTGGCATCTTTGAAAAGTGCTGTGAGTCGGGAGGTAGAGGAGATGTGTCTAATGTTTCCTGAGGAGGTACTATGTAAAAAGTGGATTTGCCACCTCCTGACACAGCTTTCAGTGTTTTGACAGAATATCCTTCTGTTTCAGGTGGAATTACAGTGAGCTTTCGTCGACCACTGCCACCTTTATTGACAGAAAAATAGCATAAACAATCAAGCAGCAAAAGTATCAACTACATAATCATAATGCAGTATGAGCACGCAAGAATGCCAAAAAAATACATAAAAACTGAATTAACAACAAACCTGTTGCCTTATGTAAGAGCCATCCTCCACAAAGATATTCCATTTTTGGAAAGGTTTCTTCCAGAAGTCTAGAAATCTTAGTTAAAAACACAGTTAAGCAGAATGGAACACTAAATGGACTGTGGCATATGATTCAGGCTAAATGCGTCTGCCAATGACTGATTTTAATACTGACTACACAAACTTACCTCTGCATGGTCACCATTAGGGCTGCTCGATTATGGCAAAAATGATAATCACGATTATTTTCACTGAAATTGAGATCACGATTATTTGACGATATTTATTTAACCCTTTAAGACCTACTATAGAACCAAGTCCACCAGAGCTTATATTATTTTTTTTACATGCTGTAGTGCCATTTGTGGGAGCATTTCAAGTTGCTATACATCAATACAACTGTTATAGCCCATATTTTAATAATATGTATGCATTAAGTCCATAGTAATTACATAAATTGCAAAAAAGTGCAATAAACTACAAAAAAAATTGAAAATCGCTTTTGTTTTGTTTACATATATTTCTACTTGGAGAAATTTAAGAGGTTTATCCCTCAAAACTTTAAATACAATAAAGTTGCAAAAAATAGTTTACAACAACAGGAAATTTATTTTGAGTGTCTTCATAGTTTTATTTTGGAGATACAGCAATTTTTATATACTGCAGGAAAAACAAAAAACAATCCTATGATGCAAATTTGCAAAGAAAACAGCATGTGCATCATTTCACTGTGGGAAGTGTTACGAACAGCTGATAGGAACGGCAAAGCGTGTTTCTGGAATATTATGTTTTTGTTCCTGCAAGCGCTTTTTATGCAATTTTTGCAAAGCTATATGTGGAACGAAACCGTGACCGAGGACAAGCTGATGGCATCAGATGTAAGTACAACTCCTCCGGTTTCATATGCAAAACAAATTATTGCGCTAGCTTACACGGTTCAGGTTCTACAGGGATTTAAAAATAGTTACGCAAAACGGAGCGTGCTGCTCTGACCGGCTTTAAAGGGTTAACAATGACTTTAAAAAAATAATATAAAATAGTGTGCAACACCACTGAAGTTTTTTTTTTTTAAACTCTCTTTTCAACCAACGGCAGTCACACTTTCCGAGCTTCCCTCGGGTCCTCTTAATCAGCGGTCTCCAACCTTTTTTGCGCCACGGACCAGTTTATGCCCGACAATATTTTCACGGACCGGCCTTTAAGGTGTCGCGGATAAATTAGGGAGGGGCTAATAATCGGCTCAGTCATTTTTAATGATCGTTGAAAGCCCAGATCGTAATCGTGATTAAAATTCGATTAATTGAGCAGCCCTAGTCACCATCTTCTGGAAGAGACACTGTTTGTCTCCCCATGCCAGCTTGTAGGAGTTCAAGCTCCTCAGCTGGCAAAGGTGTGTAGGATGTGTTTTTTGACAGCAAATAAAAACTGAGGCCTGTGGTCTTACTGCCTGCCTTAACAAGCTGCTTAGTAGATGTTAAACATCTCTTTTTACCACGGCTCAAGTGTGATTTGAAATATCCTGGAAATGACCTGTGGGATGAAAATGCATGAGTTTAAAAAATGCAGTGTTGCATAACATAAGGGTTATTGTTTAATAAAGTTATTAAATATGACATCAGTCCTTAATAGCACATTTTAATTTAAAAATCAATGTTGATAAATCCACAAACCAAATAACTTTAACAGAAAAGATTGCAAAAAGTTAAAATAAAAAAAACACACAAAAAAAGCAAAAACCTTGTCATCTCTTGCTGGATAGTCAGATTTCTAGGCTCCGGCTGCCCACTCTCTGTTGGCCTCCCTGAAGGATTTGTGGATATGTTGTTAAGCAGCAAAGACACCAGATTTCTTACTGCTGACTCAACTGCACCATTACCCTAAAAAACATGATTACGATACACTGCCTCAGTAAGACAACTACGCTGGTAATTACCCATAAGGATAGCTTAAACTCTACAGCTGCATCTGTAACTACAATTTCACAGCATATTAAACAGAAAGGACAGCAAATTACTAAATTCACACAAAAAAAATTAAACTCACCTGATACTGTGGTGTAGTATTATTGGAGCCATTGTTTGATTCTGCCATCTCTTCTTTAGCTGCAGAGTAAATCAAAAATCCCTCTATCTGCAAGAAGCGAGGCTGAGTGGACAGTGTTTCCGGTGTCCGGAAAGCAGTAGCTAGTGAGCTGATTGGAGACCGTAAGAGCCAATCAGAATTTTTGAAACCAAGTCTGTGATTGGTTGGTTTTGTGGCACACTTATAACGATGTACAGAGAGTTGAGCGTACGAAGCAGAGAATGTTGTGAGCGCAAGCAACACATTGCGAGCAAGCGCAAATGAAAAAACTGAGCGAGAGGGGGTGCTATTGTGTGTGTATATGGATAAGCGCAAACACTGAAATACATTTTTTGCACGCAGCAATGAATTTTGTTCACTCAAATTCAGCTTTTGTAAGCTCAAAATAAATTTCTCCTCAAAATGCAACACTTGCACCTGCAATTTTTTTTTACGTGCGCTCAATTTTTTTTTACGTCCGCTCAGAATAGTGGCACAAAAATAACGCCATAACCGACCCCCACTCCCGCACTTCGCCCACAATGGATGCGCCTCAAGCGGTGTGAGAGGAAGCAGAAGAGGGGTAAGCGCGGTGGCATCCGAGCTAGGCTAGCGGCTAGCCCACACAAACCCGCCAATCCTCTCTATCGTTCTGGCCAACGTACGCTCGCTAGAAAATAAACTGGACGACATCCGACTGCTACGTTCATCTCAAAGGAATGTAAAGGACTGCTGTGCTTTTGTGTTCACGGAAACATGGCTCAGCGACAGTGTCCCGGACCGCGCCATTCAGCTCGACCAGCTAACATGCTACCGTGCTGACAGAGTCATCGTCGCGGGAGGTAAGACCCGCGGGGGAGGACTTTGTGTTTACATCAATGATGCCTGGTGTCGCGATGCTGTTGCGGTCTGCAAACACTGCTCACCAGTGCTGGAGTTAATGGTCATTAAGTGCCGGCCATTCTATCTACCGAGGGAATATACAGCCATACTACTGTGCGCTGTGTACATCCCTCCCTCCTCCAATGTCAACAACAGGAATGAGGCACTGAATGAACTGTACCAGCACATCAGTGAGCAGCAGACAGCCCATCCTGATGCTTTTCTCATCCTGGCTGGGGATTTCAATCATGCAGACTTAAAGTGCGTGTTTCCAAAAATACAACAACACATTGACTTTCCAACAAGGGGAAATAACACACTGGACTTTGTTTACACCACCCAGAGAGGAGCTTACAAAGCTTTTCCCCTCCCCCACCTCGGCGCCTCAGACCATATCACTGTCATGCTAATGCCTGCCTACAGACCGCTCGTTAAAGTCACCAAACCGGTTCATAAGCAGATAAAAGTGTGGCCAGAAGGGTCTTCAGAGGCTTTACAGGACTGCTTCAACACCACAGACTGGAACATGTTTAAGCAGGCTGCCACCTATAACAACACCACTGACCTCCAGGAGTACGCAGAGACTGTTACTGCCTACATCAACAAGTGTATTGAGGATGTAACAGTCACGAAAACCATAACTGTCCGGGCCAATCAAAAACCATGGATGACAGGAGAGGTCTACAGGCTGCTGAAAGCTCGGAATGTTGCCTTCAGAGATGGAGACGAGGCAAGCCTGAGGACAGCTAGGGCCAACCTTTCCCGTGGCATCAGAGAGGCTAAGAGACAGTACTCCAGGAAAATATCTCATCACTTCAAAGACAGCAGAGACTCACGGAGCCTGTGGCGGGGCATTCAGACCATCACAGATTACAAGCCCCCACCACAGACCTGTGATAGCACTATCCCCCTGCTGAACAAGCTGAACACTTTCTTTGCTCGCTTTGAAGTCCAAAACAGCACCACTGCACAGAAGACCCCACCCCCTCCTGGTGACCAGGTGATGACTCTGTCCCCGGACAGCGTGAGGAGATCCCTCAGCAGGATCAATGCACGTAAAGCTCCGGGTCCTGACAACATTCCTGGTCGTGTACTGAGAGACTGTGCAGTGGAACTCACTGATGTCTTCACAGACATCTTCAACATATCACTCATCCAGGCTGTCGTCCCCACATGTTTTAAAGCCACCACAATCATTCCGGTTCCAAAAAAGTCATCTCCCTCCTGCTTTAATGACTACCGTCCTGTTGCACTTACTCCCATCCTGATGAAGTGCTTCGAACGACTAGTCATGCAACACATCAAGACTGTCCTGCCCCCCTCCCTGGATCCCTTCCAGTTTGCGTATCGGCCCAACCGCTCAACCGATGATGCCATCTCCACTGCACTCCACTCAGCACTCACACACCTGGACAAAAAAGACTCATATGTTCGAATGCTGTTCATAGATTTCAGTTCAGCATTCAACACTATAATCCCCCAACAGCTCACTCAAAAACTGGTCCAGCTGGGGCTCAACACCTCACTGTGCAACTGGCTGTTGGATTTCCTCACCGGAAGACCTCAAGCAGTACGGGTCGGCAGTAACACATCCAGCACCATCATTTTAAACACGGGGGCCCCGCAGGGATGTGTGCTGAGCCCCCTCCTCTTCACTCTGCTGACCCATGACTGCACTCCATCATACAGCTCCAACCTCTTCATCAAGTTTGCGGACGACACAACGGTGGTGGGTCTCATTAGCAACAGGGATGAGACCGACTACAGAAGCGAGGTGAGACGCCTGGCCACGTGGTGTGCTGACAACAATCTCTCTCTGAATGTGGAGAAGACAAAGGAGATTGTTGTGAACTTCAGGAGAATGCACACCCAACATGCTCCTCTGACCATTGACGGAGCGTCTGTGGAGAGAGTGAGCAGCACCAAGTTCTTGGGTGTGCACATCACAGAGGATCTCTCCTGGACGTACAACACCACAGCACTGGCCAAGAAATCACAGCAGCGTCTCTTCTTTCTCCGCAAACTAAGAAGAGCAGGAGCACCAGCCCCCATCATGCACACTTTCTACAGAGGCACCATCGAGAGCATCCTGTCGAGCTGCATCACTGTGTGGTTTGGAGCCTGCAATGCGTCCTGTCATAGAACCCTCCAACGCATAGTGAGAGCTGCAGAGAGGATCATTGGTGTCTCTCTCCTCTCCCTCCAGGACATTTACAGCACCCGTCTCACTAAAAAAGCCCTTTGCATAGCGGCTGATCCCACGCACCCAATGCAAAGCTTCTTCAAGCTGCTGCCGTCGGGGAGGAGACTGCGGAGTCTCCAGGCCAGGACCAGCAGGCTGAAGGACAGCTTCATCCATCAGGCTGTCAGGAAGCTTAACTCCCTCCCGATTCTGCCCCCTCTCCCCTCTCTCCTCCACGGTCTCACTGAACTCTGTCACACACACTCACACACACACACTCTGTGACTCACTCACTGGCCTGCACCAGTTACCAGTCACTTTGTGGAGCATCGGACTGCCATTACCTCATAAGACTTTGTGTTACACTATCTCATACCGTACATTACCAAATCTCCATTTGCACTATTTGCCTATTTGCACTACTCTGCCTGGTTTGCACTCAATGTCATTTACCCTTATATTGTATATTGTATAGCTTTCTTGTTATATGTAAAATTGTATTATATTATTTAATTGTTTTTTACTTTAAAATATTTCACTTGCATTTTTAATCACTCTTATATTTAAATGTTCATTTTCTATTTTATCTAGGGATTGAGAGTAACGAAGTTTCTATTCTCTGTATGTCCTGTACATGTGGCAGAATTGACAATAAAGTTGACTTTGACTTGACTTTGACTTTGACTAATGTTTTGTGGAAGTCTACTTCAGTAACAATGAAAAACCAAAATGCTCTTGTACTTCTCTCTATCTTAGCTGACAAGGATAGTCGGCAAATACAAGCAAGACATTACAAAACATTACAAGAAATGTGTAAGAAGGCAAAACCAAACCAAGAATATGTGTCCCAGCTATTAGACCTCGAGTTTGAAGCCAGAAGATCCTTCATTGACTCAGACACCATGAAAGAGGAGAACAGAGCTTGCCTCATCTTGGATGCATATCCATGCTTTAAAGAATTGCATCATGTAAGTTTTTGGAAGAGTTAATAAATAATCACTTTAATTTCAAATATATTTGGTGTGGTAGTAAAGTTATTTTGATTTTATTTGTCTACTTATTTTTTTAAACCTATTGTAGGCGTTGGGTGAGCTTCGCAGAATTTTGGATCCCCACAACAACAAGTTCATCAGTCAAGTAAAACTGAGATGGGAAGAATTCTGCTCCAGGGTAGAGTTCTACGGTGTGTCAAAGAAGGCAATGAATCCACCAATGACCATGGACAAAAGTAAGTTTTACCATTTGAATACAAAGTTCTCATCCTTTAAAATTTATGTTTATGAAGGTTTGTTTCTGCTTTGTCCAGCTGAAGCCCACCTTGCACTGATGAAGGCTCTTCCAACCCTCTTTCCCACACCTGCCCATCCACCAAAAAAGATGGGGAATGCTTCTGAAGCATTTCTACATGTCCTGAAGGTAAGTTTTATAAAATTTGCTTATAAAGATCTACAGAAAATTTGGCAAACAAAATATTTCGGTCAAACATGACTCAAAAATGCTTTTTCAGTTTCAGCCGAAAGACTTAAATCTATAATTTATTGTTTTCATTAATTTATAACGTATTTAATGTACACGAGTGTGGTCACATAAGAAGTCGCTTGATAAACCATAAGTCAAAACTACTATAAAATGTGTGTAACCAACAAAGAACAAGATAATGACATCTCCAACGTTATGATCAATTCCCAGCAAAAAAACATACAATTAACATAAGATGTTGACTGTCATGTCTTTTGTGTCTTGCAGCCTACAGAAGATCCAGATGCTGTCCTCCAGAAACGAAGCTTGTCATGTCCAGTAGTGATGTTCGATGGCTGCAAGTGTGTCATTGCTGTTGGTAATTTACCAGTTACAACATTTGACAAAGAAAAAATTGGTGAGGCTATGATATATGTGATGGCATACTTTTATGCACTCCATCTGACTTACCCCAAATGCGTGGCAACCCTGCTGTCTGTCATTCAGACAGAAGTTCTCCAGGATGCCATTCATGAGCATGACACTACATCATCTTACAGAAAAGCCCTGGCAGAATGGCATGCATTTATTGGAAAGTAGTGTGTAAATTTCAGATAAGATTAGGAGAGGGCACTTCTGTTTTGTTTTTGTTTGTTTTTTCAATCTGGGTCTTATTTCTAAAATGGAAAATGTTCATTTACTCACCCAGACAAGTTTTGTGGTATTTGGTGTCATTCGGAAGAAATTTGAATCTTTGTGGTCTTCCTATGTCACTCGTCAATTTTAATGGGGCAATGGCGAAACCTCTAAGGCTGTTGAAATGTTGAAACCACTTAAACAAACTCATAATGTTGGACCTGTACTGTTCAATTGTATCTTTATTATCTGCAGGTTATTGTTAAAGTGGACAAATAAAGATGGACACTTTTACTCTGTTTCAGTTTTGTTTTGTCCTTAATCAGCAATATAATCTTAAAGTAGTGTTTAGCTAAATTTAAAAAGAAGAAATTTCTTAAAAAAGATTTAATGTACTAGTTTTTAGATTATTTGCCTTGATTTGTTTGTTAGAATAAGTGTTTTATGCCTATTTTCAGATTTAATTTCTTCAACATTTTACTTAGAACAAGTGGTTAAAGCTTATTTTAGGTTTCAAGCCATGATTGGTTGCCTGGAATAAGTGTAAAAGACTTATTTTTAGCTTTATTATCTTTATTTGTGGCCTACAATCAGTGGTTAAAGCTTATTTTAAGTTTCAATTGTTCTAATTTGTTGCCTGTAATAAGTGTAAAAGACTTATTTTTAGCTTTATTATCTTATTTGTGGCCTACAATAAGTGGTTAAAGCTTATTTTAAGTTTCAATGTTCTGATTTGTTCCCTGGAATGAGTGTAAAATACTTATTTTTTAGCTTTATTTAAATCTAGATATTGTTCTTATTTCAAGAAATCTTATTAAGAAAAAAACACTTACCCCATGGGCAGATAATTTCACTTGTTTTATTTTATTTTTTTTTCATCATTGTTTTTATTGCAGATTTTCCTTTAACACGACAGTGTCTCGACAGTAGACACAGAACAACAAAACAGTACAAACACAAAACGTACACAACAGCTCTTAAATAAGGCATAATACAAGATACAAAATACAAAATATAACATACAAGAGGTGGTGAGTCAGTCTTACAGCGCCCGGGTGGTGATCACGTGTGTAGTAGTCCTTTGAATAAGATAGCGGAAAGGTCCGGTCCAATATAGTCCAAAAAGGGGTGCCACATCCCATAGAACTGACCCACACTGTGGTGTATAACGTGTGTGAGGTATTCCAGAGGAATCAGTTCAAAAACTATTTTGCGCCAGCCACAGACAGTGGGAGTCCTATCGTTGATCCATTGTAAGAGGATATTTTTCCTGGCTGCAAATGTTAGAGTGTTATACAATCTTTTGTTGGCCGCCGCTTTTAGGCGGTCACTTGGAAGACCTAGAATCAGGGACAAAGGGTCCATCTCTATATCAACGTGGAAGACTTTCCCCAGTTCACCTGTAATGTCAGCCCAGTATTCTTGAAGCTTATAACAGGACCAAAAACAGTGAGTTAAAGTCCCTACATCAGTTTTGCACTTAAGACACACAGGGGAAAGAGAGCGGCTGAAGAGGTGTCTGCGGTGAGGGGATACGTGTAATCTGTGTAAAATCTTAAATTGGATTGCTCTTGTCCGAGTACAAATTGAAATCCTTTTTGCGAGAGACCAAACGGTATCCCACTTATCTTCATCTATGGTTACCGACAGTTCCCTCTCCCACACACCTCTAATCCCCTGCGCATCAGTGGTAGTCAAAGCATTAAGCACATGGTAAAATGAACTCAGAGACACCGTCAGCTGTTGCCCAAACAAAACCCTCTCAACATCAGATACTTCAGGGTGCTCAGCAAGGGTTGTATTGTGAGTGATATAGTGTCGTATTTGCAAAAAACGAAAGAAATCCTGTCTAGGCAAGCCGTAACTGTTGGTAAGCTGTTCAAACGACATGAGTTCACCACCCGAGAAAAGGTCACCAAGAGACTTAATATTCTTATCAGACCATCGTTGAAAGCCGGGGTCCAAAGAACCCGGAGGGAAAGCAGGGTTATTCATTATAGGGGTAAAGGTTGATGTTATTCTCGATCTTCCCTCAAGACGGCGGACAATTCGCCACGCTTTTAGGGTGTTGATTGTTACAGGATTTGCACAAAGGGCCTTAATTCCGTTAAAATCATTACAAAATAATAGATCGCTCAGTTTGCATTGTGACAGAGCTGTCTCAATATCCGACCAGATTGAGGTTTTACCCCTAACCCAGTCGTTCACAAATCTTAAATGGGCAGAAAGCTGATACAATCTAATATTAGGTAGATCCAAGCCGCCCCTGGAGCTTGGCAGATGCAACACTGCCATCTTGAGTCTGGGTCTGCGCTTGTTCCAGATGAAAGAGGTGAGCCAACCATTTATGTCCTTCAGTACTCTCTTAGAGAACAAGACGGGGATCATTTGGATAGGATACAATAGCCTGGGCAGCACATTCATTTTGATCAGGGCAATGCGTCCTAGCCAGGAGACAGGAAGTGACGCCCACCGCTCTAGGTCCTGTTTGAGTTTGCCAAATAAGGGTGTGAAGTTGGCTTTGTACAATTGGTCGAGAGACGGGGTAATAAAGATCCCCAAATACACAAATCCATTAGGAGACCATTTAAAAGGAAAGGAAGGAACAGTAGCCGGCATTGTGAAAAGAGTACCGAGAGGCATGGCCTCTGACTTAGCCAAATTGATTCTATAGCCAGAGAAATGGCTAAACCTGTCAATCACCTCAATGAGACTGGGTACGGATGTTACAGGGTTAGTCAAAAGAATCAAGATGTCGTCCGCGTATAAGGTTATTTTATGACACAGCTGTCCAATCTCTAAACTACGTATTGTGGGCGTCGCCCTTATGGCCTCAGCAAGAGGCTCTATGGCCAGAGCGAATAGAAGGGGCGATAAGGGGCAGCCCTGCATAACTCCCCTATGAGTGTTGAAGTAATCAGACCTAAGTCCATTAGTCAGGACTGCTGCCTGTGGATTATTGTAGATAACTTTGACCCATTTTATAAAATTCTCCCCTAAGCCGAATTTGCCCAGAGTATACAACAAATAAGACCACTCAATTCTGTCAAATGCTTTCTCCGCATCGAGAGAAAGCACCAGGCCGTCAATAGATTTTTGCTTGAAAGCTACAATAGCGTTCAGTAAGCGTCTAACATTGGTGGCTGAGTTTCGACCCTTTATAAAGCCTGTCTGGTCCTCCCTTATCAGCACAGGTAAAAAATTTTCTAAGCGGGTGGCCAGAATTTTAGAAAGCAGTTTCCTATCTACATTCAAGAGGGCTATAGGTCTATAGGATCCGCACAAATCAGGACACTTCCCTTTCTTTAGAATTAGGGAAATGTTGGCTTCCTTCAGTGTCTGCGGGAATTCACCCATAATGAAGGAGTGGTTGAACATATCAAGAAGCGGTTCCACAATAATATCCCGAAACTGTTTATAAAATTCACAACAGAAGCCATCAGGCCCTGGCGACTTTCCACTTCGCAGTGATTTAATAGACTTAAACACTTCAGTCTTAGTTATAGGGCTGTTAAGGGCAGTCTTCTGTTCCTCTGACAAATTTGGTAAGTCGAATTGGGTGAAGAAATTATGCATCAGCTGCACCCCCTCCGGGACTTGTTGAGAAGAGTACAAGGCTTCGTAGAACTTCTTAACACAGTCATTTATCAGTTTGTTTTCATATATCTTGTCTTCATCAGATATCGCTGCAATGGTATTCGATTCTGCGCGCTTCTTAACATAGTACGCCAGACATTTACCGGCCTTATCTCCATGCTCGTAGAACCTCTGTCTGGTGTATTTAAGTTTCTTCTCTGCATCTCTGGTAAGAAGGCAATTCAGCGCTGACCTGAGTGCGGTTATTTCTTGCCATAATGGTGGTGATGGGGAGGCAATATATGTTTTCTCCTTATCCATCAATTCGCTCTCTAAAGATTTTTGTTCCTCCATCCGTTGTCACTTCTTTGTCGCAGAATACGAAATAATTAGGCCCCTCGCATAAGCTTTGCATGTTTCCCACAAAACAGAGGCAGTAGTAGCTGAGGGGGTGTTGATATCCAAAAACGCTTTAAATTCTGCAGAGAAGTGAGAGGTAAATTCCTCATCCTTAAGAATAATGGTATTAAGCCTCCAGTGGCGGGACCTATGAAGCGCAGCTTTAAGATCGAGATCCATGATTACCCTAGCGTGATCTGAGATGATTATACTTGTTATGTCGCACGATACTACTGAACCTAAGTCAGTTTTCGGGAGAAAAAAGTAATCAATTCTAGTTTGGGACCTATGCGGAGCCGAAAAAAATGTGTATTGCTTATCGGAGGGGTGAGTATATCTCCAAGCATCCACAAGTCCAAACTCGTCGCATAGAGCATGAAGCGCTTTGGCCTGAGGAGAAGGAGTTGCAATGCTGTGTGGAAATCTGTCCATAAGCGGATTTAACATTAAGTTGAAATCACCACCAATAATAACGGTAGAGTTAGGAAGAAATGGGGCTAATTCCAGAAACATTTTGGTAAGAAAGGTAGTTGGGTGGGCAGGTGGAAAATAAACATTCAGTAATAAGATATTTTGGCCTTGCAAAATCCCTTTGACTATCACGTAGCGGCCCTTCAGATCCTTAACGCAATCAGTTACTACAAAAGGTACATTTTTCCTAATCAACACTGCCACTCCTCTACTTCTTGTAGTGAAGGATGAAAAAAACACTTGTCCATATAATCCTTGTTGCAACTTCAAGTGTTCATTATTATCAAGATATGTCTCTTGTAACATAGCAACATCTACACCGTCCTTTCTTAGACAAGTAAATATCTTCCTCCTCTTAATAGGGCTGTGAACCCCTCGTACATTCCAGGTGCATATTCGCAGCCTACTCATTATTAGACTTATTCATGTATCACACAAAGCATATTGAGCCAAAGGGTTCACCACACCCTGGTTGAAAAAATAAATAAATAAAATAAAAATAAAAAAGGCATGAAAGAGCTGTGTGACGGAACATTCAAAGAACAGTGATTTGGCAACAGCCCTACTAAACATGTAGGGAAAAACCAATCTCCTCCTGCCCGTCGGGAAAGCCGAAGGGCATTGCACGCGCGTAACTCACGCCTACCCATAGACGAAAACACAGTCCGTCCGGTGCCCGATGGGGTGGAAGATTTCACCTGGTCGCTTATAAGCAGCGAGGACGAAAAAAAGAGTCATATACGCCTAGATTCGGCAAGTACTCACACCGGTTAATTAAGGCATAGTGTGAAGAAAAGGAGTACTCCGGTGGTTACGGGGATTCAGGGCAGCGAGTCCGCGTAGGACGCAGCTGCCTCCGGTGTGTTAAATCTCTTCTCCTTGCCGTTGGCAAACAGCCTCAGTGTGGCGGGGTAGAGAAGCACATAATCCACATTCTTCTTCCTCAGGCAGCTTTTCACCTCGTCGAAAGCCTTGCGTTTCTTGGCTACCGCCGCTGAATAATCATTAAAGAAGGAGACTTTGATCCGACTTGTTGGTTGGTTCGGCTGCGTAGCCAGGCGCCGAGCTGCGGCCATCACACGTTGTTTATCAGCAAAGTTGTGAAGCTTCATAATGATGGGTCTGGCGCGCTGGCTGGGGCCCGGCCTCGGTGCTAGAGAGCGGTGAGCGCGGTCTAGTTTGATCTTCCCATTTTTAGTTGTGAGCTCGAGATAGGAGGGGAGCCATGACTCCATGAAGGCGACAACATCATTTCCCTCCGTGCCCTCGGGAAGCCCGACCAGGCGAAGGTTACATCTGCGGCTGCGGTTCTCTAAATCGTCCATGTGGTCTGCCATGTCAGTTACTTGTTTTTCGAGTCGAGCCACTTTCGCCTGCAATACACCTGCCGTGTCTTCCACGCCTGAAATCCGTATCTCGGCGTCTCCCACCCGTGTCGCCAGAGCCTGGATCCGAGACGTCTGTTCACGGATTGCGGCCAGCACAGTATCAACTTTAACATCCAATAAAGTTGTAATGCTGTCAGTTATCTTACTCAGAGCCGCAAGGATATTCGGGTCGATATCACTCCCAGTTTCCTCAGCGTCAGCGGAGATTTCTGTGTCGCTGGCGTTAGCTTCTTCAGGCTCAGCCGCCATAGGACCCACAATGTCGCAAGCTTGCACAACCGGAGCTGTCTTTTTCTTAGACCTGACGTTAGGCATTTTAGAAAAATAGTCGTCCAGACTCATTATAGAGTTACTCCCACGCACATTTGTAACGTTTCACCAGGTGAACACGTATTTTAGACGGATAATCGGGGGACCTCACCGGAGCACAGCGAGACGGGTGTTTGCGCTACGACGCCATCTTGCCAACCAACATTTCACTTGTTTTAAGCAAATCTTCACCAAAAATAAGTGTATTTTTCTAGTATTAAGGAGGTGGGTTTTTGCAGTGATTATAGAGAACATTATCGAGCCTTTGAGTTGCATCCAACAAGAGAGTTCGCAGCAGTTGATCAGAAGGAACTTGCTGACCACTATCCATTGGCTGAATACAAAGTTGGATCCCTACGAATGGTAACCTTAAAAAGATTTGTACATGTTGCTGGTAAGTTTTATTTGATATTTTTTCTTAGTGGTGACTTCAGATCTTTGACACATTTACAGTAACACAAAGCCTAGTTTATACTTCTCCACCAGGAGACCAGTACATACACTCAGGCACACTGACGGAGCTTTGATCCTTTCAAACTTCTCTGCTGCTTTGTGACTGTTTCAAAGCAATTTGCCAGGGCAGCAAGGTGGTGCATTGCTTCTTGAGACTGGCACAACTCATGTGACTCGCTATCTTTTAATCTTTCCGGGACCGATTGTTTAAAGCTTGTATTGTCAGACTTCATCAGCTAGATGTTCTTCAATCGGCTCCATGGTAGAACTCTGCTTTCTACTCTCTCTTTACCTCTTAAATCGCTGTTTTTGTGAGATGAGAAAACCGGAAGAGTGACTTTCCTGAATTGAAGTAGTTAGCTGACCAATCACAGGCTTGCGCTGTCCATGGAATTTGATATTTATCTAAAAACTTGGGCATGTCTCTGTCCGTCCTTGCTACAGGGTGCTTGCCTTGCGCAAAATGACACGGCACGTCTCTGTGCCCACACTGACGAAGAAGTATAAACTAGGCTTAAAAATTAAATTTTAGATTGGTTTTCATTAAGAAACATTAACGGGTAATTTAGTTGCAAATAAATTCCACCAAAATGAA
Source organism: Aulonocara stuartgranti (assembly GCF_965226115.1). Taxonomy (NCBI): domain Eukaryota; kingdom Metazoa; phylum Chordata; class Actinopteri; order Cichliformes; family Cichlidae; genus Aulonocara; species Aulonocara stuartgranti. The sequence continues at coordinate 26,601,597 of NC_138951.1, forward strand.
AAGAAAAGTTGTTTGGTTTTTTTTGTTTTCCAGAATGAAAACAAGATGGCTGCAACTTTAAGAATCATTCTTGGAGAGGACAACGCATCAAAATTATCTCTTCCCAATGGGATACCCAGTTCACTAGAGTACCTTAAGGAAGAAATTAGAAGGCAATTTGGTTTGACTGGAAACTTCAGGCTTCAGTACAGAGACATTGAATTTGACAACGAGTTTGTGAACTTGACACTGCCTTCAGAAATCAAAGACAAGTCCACAGTTAAAGTTGTTTACTTGCCAGTTGAGTCGGATGTAGTCTCCCTCAATGCCACACCCCAGGAAAGAGATGACTGTTCCACCCCATGTTCTCTAGCTGATACAGACATTCTTTCTTCTGCTGAATCTACCTCATCAGATTCTTCACTGAGATCACAACCATGGCCCTTGAAATTCCAAATACCTGAGTTTAGTTATGAGGTGCAGTTTCAGTTAGAACAAGGAAACCAAGCCTTCCTTAACAATGGTACTCTTCTGCATCCAAGTACCAAACTCAAATCTGATATATTGCAAAGTCTGGCATCAGAAATGGTCAAATACAAAATCTATCCTTCCAGCGCAGAATTTGATAATGTAGCGGAGGCCTTGATAACAAAATATCCATGCTTAAAGGAGCAAGGTTCAGTCACTGGCTATTATGGATGGAAAATCAGCCTGAAATACAAAATGGCAAACTATCGAACTAGACTAAGGAACATCGGCTGCCAAGAGCTGACCATTAATTCAGTGAAAGAAAAGCGAAGTGGCATGGGTCCAGGTCCCAACCAGGTGAAGAAGCCACGGAAGGCAGAAGTCAACTTCTGTCCGGATTATCCACCAGGTGAAACTAAAGAGAGCCTTGAGGAAGAAAGGAAAGCTCTTCTACTAGAGGTCAAAAAGAAGAATAATGATCAACTAATAAAAAGAAAAATGGAAAAAACCTTTGCCAGGAAATCATCAAAGACATGCCATTCATTGCAGAGGTCAAAAACAGATGGCCTGCCCTGTTTTCAGAGACTGAGGTAATTCTTACTAACTTTGTTATTGCAAGTCATTCTTATAAGAACTTGTATTTGAATTCTATTCAATTTTATTTATATAGCACCAAATCACAACAAAAGTTGCCTCAAGGCGAAGAAGAACAAAGTACTGTAAACTGTTAATTTTAAAAGATACAAAATGTTTGACTGAAAGTTGTAACATTCTTGCATGTGGCCTCTAATCAAATTACCGTATTTCCCGGACTACAAAGCGCACCTGAATATTAGCCGCACAAGCTAAAATCAGGGGAAAATCCTGTTTTGTACATACATTAGCCGCACCTGACTAAAAGCCGCAGGTGTTTCAATGTTGACTTATCATATGTAAGAGAATATGCACAAAGGGAATTGTCAGGAAAGAGATGGCTGTTTGGAGACACGCCCCTTTTATTAATATTTTGAAAAACAAGTTATGGGTACATATTTGCATAACTTTTTAGGTATATGTACAAGTAGCGGTAATTACAAGTACGAAACATGTACTGTGCTTCATAAATGAGTAACAAATGTAGTACATAACAATAACCTACAGTACACCAGAAAAATAGATTCTCACTACCTTTTAGGCTCAGGTGCAGTGACACGGCTTTAACAAAAAGAAAAGTCAGTCACTCACCACCATCTTTCTCTTTTTCCTGCGCACTAAAACCACCAAAGTCCTCTTCTCCAGTGTCGGAAACGAACAGGCTCAGGATGGCTACTCATCCACTCTCCGCTTCTTTCCTTCGTTGTCACTTTCAAACCCAAACAAATCCTCGTTGTCAGTGTCAGAGTCGAACACCCTCTGAAGGGCCTTGGCGGTGTCCTCCTCTCCATCATGCAGTAGTCCAGCCCTTCGAAATCTGTTGGTGATCATGGATGTTTTCACACTTTTCCACGCTGTCAGATTCCACTGGTGGAGTTGAGCATAACTTGCTTTTCGCAAGTTTATCACCGCTCGTCATCCACGCCTCCTGCTGAACGCGTAGCGCTACTTTGAAGTTTGTTTTTCGCGCTACTTGTACGGCACTATGTTTCCTAGCGGATGGACATGTGACCAACATACCACTCTTGAACCCCGATACTGTGTGTCTGATCACATGCCCTTCCGCCAGGCAACGTAGTGCCGTACAACAGCGGAACAAATAAAACAAATCGTCTTACGATATCACAAAAATCATGGACAATCCATAGAAAAGCCGCACCTGACTAAAAGCCGCAGGGTTCAAAGCTTGTGCAAAAAGTAGCGGCTTATAGCCCGACAATTACGGTAATAGAGAATACTCTCTAGTTGTAATTTTTAATATGTTTCAGGTTGTTGCGGAGTTCACCCGCATCACCATGGTCCCTTTGTTGTCGACTTTCATGGCCAAGCTGGACCACTACGCTGACCACCTTCTTAGAGTGTTCAAAAAGAAAGGGGGGACAGCTAAACGCAATATCAACTTAATCATGGCAGCCATGGATGGGGTATGTATTTTAGTTTACCTTGATTGAGCTCTGAAATTATTTGAATGCTTCAACTTCTGTGTCTGTCATTACTCAGAAATTTTTTTCAACTGAAATTTTGTGTATTTGAATATTTTGTGGATACATGTGAATCAGTGACATGCAGTCAAGTGAGGCACCTTAATTAGAAGTAAAATACTAACAAAAGAGAAATTCAATTTGTACACTAGATTTTAAATTTGCTTTCTGTGTGATTTCAATATTTTTATGGTCAAAATTGCCGTCATTACAGATTTTCTGTTCAAATACAAGGTAAAACGCTGAGAGGGGGCAATGATGATGCTGTGTCTCACCACGGACACACACATGCGCAATCCCTCTGCTGTTTCTCTAAATCGCCAACATACATGTTTGGTTACACATGTAATACAAATGATGACTTTCTGTAGACTACCTAATTTATTTGATGAATGTGTGTTACATGTTTAATGTTGTTGGTCATAAATGTGCTGCAAAAATGCATGGAGTGAGGCTGATGGAGGGCAGTGCTGAACCCTAAAGGCAACATGTATAAGAGGTACACGTATATGGATTCACAGTGTAATCACATTACACTGAGAGCGCCATTGACACAGTGGATAAAGCAGCGCACTTAGGGAACATAAGTAAATTTCACAAAGGACAAATTGACACCAAATCAGTCCTAAGCAATGAGACGCACCAATTTTATTTGAATGCATCTCTTATTTATAAATTAATAAATTGATGTAAAATTAATGATTTTCCTATAATTGCTTCCAAGTCATTTGACCAATTTATTTACTACACACAAAAAATGAGACACACCAAACCTAAATAAATTTTAATGCATCTTCTGTAGGGCTGGGCACTTATTGCATCGCTTATCAATATTGTGATAACACACGTCCTATGTGATTAAAATGATAGACTGCTTTCAAACCTCTAAAAAAAAAATATATGATAATTTAGTTGAGACTATTACTTCCATTAATGTCAAACTTATCATCAATTCAACAAGCACATTTGCGAAGTTTAATTTGCAGTATTTGTGAGGCTGCATTGATAGATTTATAGGCAAAAATACTATTATGATGTTTTATTGTAACTCTTATTGTTATCTAAGGAGCTTGGAAAGAAAAGCGTCTGGACTTCTTCAAGTTGCTTGAAGACGTTTCACCTCTCATCCGAGAAGCTTCGGATGCAAAAATGAAAGCTTTCACGTAATATCAAAATTGAAAAGCTTCGATTTTTGGGTTCATATATTTGTTAATCTGACACAGAGGAGTCAGTGCCTTACCAATCATGAACCTCACTGCACGTCACTGATGTGCGTTATGAAACGTTGCTTAATCACTTACCTGGATTATGTGTTAATATTTTTGACTTTGTTTTGTAAAGAGGTTGAAAGGAACCAAAATAGGAAACTTCTCTCATATTGAGTTCTTATCTCCACCAGAATCCCAGCGTTGATGTTCGACGGGAATGCATTCTGAAAGCTGTCTGTGTCTACTTAAATGAAAAGCCAGATGACCTGTTCAAGGAATTCTTGGTAAGTTAAAAAAGGAAAACGATCAGTTATTTTCCTTTTTTTAATTTAGGATTGGAAATGGAAGGTGGACTTACTTGTTCATATGTATATGTATGCAATTAACTTATCTTTTTCTTTTATTTTTATTTAAAGGATGTGGATCTTGGAGCAAGCAGAGAAACGGAGCAGCTGACTTTGGGAGTCTATGTTGTCAGACATGAAGAAGCAGACTCTGCAGATACACCTGAGGACATTGGTGTCATCATAGAAGGATGCACTGTGCTGCAAGCTCTTAGTGATGTGCCAAAGGGTTGTGCCCTCCTGCTTGGACTAATCTACAGTCTAAATCTGAGCTACCCAAAGCACCTGAAATACACATTTGAATTTCTTCAGAAGGTGCTGATGGAGTTGGATGGGAACAACCTATCCATGAAGGTGCAGGTTCTGAAAAACAAACTGCTTGAGTGAAACAGCCTGCACTGAACTATAGAGGACACTGAACTTTAAGGTTCTCGAACCTTTCTCTTTGCACTTTATAAACTGTTGTGTTTGAATTGCCACAAGAACTTCTGCAAGGCCTTTCACTTTTCTGCGTTCTTTGTTCTTGAACTTTTACCAACATCCAACTATACTGAAAAAGACTGCTCCTAACTTTGGACTTCAGTTGAAGTTTTGAAGCAAAGGTTATTTTTCTAAATATGGACAAAAATGACACTAAAGTAATTTCTACCTGCTGTTTGCAGGGCTGTATTGTGGGCTTTTCATTGTAGCCAAATCAAGTTTAAATTAAGTCATGTTGATGTTAAAAATGTTGGAATCACAACAATTTCCAGTTTTAATCATTTCAGTTTAACGTGACATTCTGTATCTTGTCTTCCTGCACTTAAAATGCAGTTGAATATATGTAAAGATTGTTTATGAAAAAAGATCTAGAAGCATTTGAATTGCTCAAAGTGTGCTTCAAGAAGTTTTACACAAAGTCTTATTAAAGTTAGGTTAACTGAATAAACTTGTGTTCGATTTATTTAATTTACAACCTAAATAGAGTAAGTTGCAATTCTGTTAAAGTGATTTAATCCTATAGTTTCAGTAGAGCGTGTTTTGGGTGAGTAGATTTATCAGATTTACTTAAAATTTCTTGTTCAAATTAAATGTATCATACATTTTATATTTCACTAACCCAGTTGTGTGGAACCGGTTGACATAACTGGGTGGAGTAAATACAACATGTTATTTCTTAAAGTAAGTAGAGCTTGTTTTGGTTGAGTAGGTTTTATTTAGTCTTCTCAATTTAAGTCAACAAGGTTAGTTAGATCAACATTATGATATTCAGCTAATACAACATGATTCTTTTGATTTGCATTTAATTATCCAAATGTTATCAGATATAAGTACAGTACTAACAACAGTACTTGCATGCAAGTACTGTTTTCTTTTTTCAATAAAAATATTTTTTAAAAAACCCAAAAAAGATAAGTGACATAATTCCTACAGAGGCTATATAAAGTGCTAGTGGTTGTGAGTGGTGGTTCAGTCCATGTTATGTTACCCCCATATGAAAGATGGGGGTAGCAACCATAATGTCAGCTTTTGTCCACATTCTGAAAGTTTAATGTTTTGGCCACTGGCAGAGGGTGGAGAGATGTTCAGCATGTTTCACTTCATACCTTAGTTACAAGGAGTGGTTCACTCTAAAAACTAAAACTGACATTTACTTAAAATTTTCGAGGCAACACTTTTACACTTAAAAATATTGAGTAGATTTGAAACCAGTCAAATCTGTTCAATATACTTGATCAATTGAATAACTAAAGCTTAAACATATTAATTTGAAATGAATAATTGTAGTCATTACACAAACATGAAAAAATTGAGTAAATAACACTGGTCAATGTAACTGAAATATAGATGGTCAGTTAATCCAAAATTTTGTTCCATTTACTTAATATTGTAAACTGAACGTAATCAAAATTTTACTTAGTATTAAATATGGTAAATGGCCTGTATTTGTATAGCACTTTACTTAGTACCTAAGGACCCCAAAGTGCTTTACACATCCAGTCATTCACCCATTCACACACTGGTGATGGCAGCTACATTGTAGCCACAGCCACCCTGGGGCGCACTGACAGAGGCGAGGCTGCCGGACACTGGCGCCACCGGGCCCTCTGACCACCACCAGTAGGCAACGGGTGAAGTGTCTTGCCCAAGGACACAATGATCAAGGCTGTCAGAGCCGGGGCTCGAACCAGCAACCTTCTGATTACAAAACGAACTGCCAACTCTTGAGCCACGATCACCCCCTGTAACAGGGCAGCCCTTAGCGGCTGGAAACACAGTGAGACAGACCAAGGAAAGTGTAGTGGAACAAAGTATTTATTTGCTATATGGCTCTCCTTAAAACAATTAACTTGTCGAGCTTCTTCACAACACAAAAATCCATCCTCTAATGACAACTGGCAGCCTTAAATATGTTCAGCTGTCACAGACTTAACCATTATTCCACTCTCAGGTAAATTCTTAAATCCCAACCTTCCACCACAGTATACAATATATCAATAAGAATAAATAAATACATAAATACATTTTCACATTTACATATTAATAAATACTTCACACTTTAATGTTACACCAAACCCAATATTATAAAAACCCAGAAACCCAAGCACAAAAAGATTCACCACACTCTCTTTACCAATGGTCTCTCCCGGAACCTTTAAATGGTGTCTGGACCCCCGGGGAAACATTTGCCCAAACACCTTGAAGAGGACACAGGCAAGAAAGGTGAGTAATCATTAACTTACAAACACTTATTTGCACCACTTTTATCCCTAGATTTCACACACACACATTTGCATTAGTTTTCCTTATTGGTAAACCTTAATCACAATCTCAATCACCATTCTTCTCTCCTGACAGACAACCACCACATTCCTTGACGAGGAGCAGCTGTGCAGGATCTGAAATAAGGCCACCAACTGATTTTAAAATTCCCAATAAATAGTCAATAAATATTTAAACTTCTTGTGTGCAAATCCATGCTTAAAGTGCAATGCTCATAAATTGCTTGATAAGGTGCTTTTAATAAAGTGAAAGGTGTGCTCTAAAGTGCTATACAGACAATACAATATAAATAAATGCAGTAAGGGAGTCCTCTTCCTTACATTTCCTCCTCCCTCTCTTAAGCGCGAAGTGCTTCAGTCCTCTGTCATCCTAGATAAACAATCAGCAACCACATTTGACTTCCCCGGCCTATACTGGACCGTAAAGTCATAAGGCTGCAGAGACAGGTACCATCCTGCAATGCGGGCATTCGCATCCCTCATGCGGTTCAACCACTGGAGGGCACGATGATCAGTCTCCAGAGTGAAGTGACGTCCCAGAAGATAATACCTCAAGGCCTCAATAGCCCATTTCATGGCCAAGCACTCTTTCTCCACCGTCGAGTACCTCGTCTCCCTGTCGAGTAGTTTCCGACTCAGAAACACCACAGGCCTTCTTTCACCATCCACCTCTTGCTGAAGGACAGCACCAAGGCCAACTCCCGAAGCATCAGTTTGCAAGATGAATGGCTTGTTGAAGTCTGGACTGTGTAGAACTGGATGTGTGGAAACTGCTTCCTTGAGGTCTCTGAATGCTCGCTCACAGTCTTCCGTCCAACGCACTTTGTTAGGGGCTGAGCCTTTTGTGAGGTTATTAAGTACAGTGGATCGCTCTGCAAAAGAAGGTATGAATTTCCGGTACCAGCCTACTAGACCCAGAAAACCTCTCACCTTCCTTTTAGTTGTCGGAACTGGGAAGGACTGAATTGCTTCAATCTTTCCAACCTGCGGCTTTATCTTCCCAGAGCCAACTACACAGCCCAAGTACTCCACTTCTCTCTTGGCTATGGAGCACTTCTTGGGATTGATAGTCAGTCCAGCCATTCTGATGGAGTGTAGCACCTTCTGTAGGTGAATGACATGCGCTTCCCAGGACTGGCTGTACACCACCACGTCATCCAGATATGCTGCAGAGAATGCTGACACATCTCTCAGTACATGGTCCATTAATCGTTGGAATGTCGCTGGTGCACCTTGAAGACCAAATGGCATGACTTTAAATTGGTACATACCAAACGGAGTTTTGAAGGCTGTCAGCTCTCTTGCTTCTGGTGCCAAAGCCACTTGCCAGTATCCTTTACACAAATCAAGTGTTGTAATGTACGTTGCTGATCCAACTCTCTCCAGCAGGTCATCCACCCTGGGCATTGGGTAGGGATCAAACTTGGATACTGCATTCAAATATCTGAAATCAATACAGAATCTCAGGGTGTCATCTTTCTTTGGTACCAAAACAATCGGGCTGCACCACTCACTACTTGACACCTCAATGATTCCCAGGTCCAACATCAGTTTTATTTCTTTCTGCAGCACTGGCACCAACCGTTCTGGAATTCTGTAGCTCTTTTGTCAAACGGGTGCATCCTCCTTCACCCGTATCTTATGCTGAACCAGTGATGTGAAACCTGGTGTTTCTCGAAAGAGCTGTGGGTCCACGAGTGGTTTTATATCAGCCTGCTCAGTAGGAGACAAATGAGAAAGGTCAACTGAAGCACAAACTTGAATGTTAGTTGGAAAGAACTTCTCAGTCACCTCCTCATCCTTAACTGAACGCACCAGTAACTGATAGACCGGCTCTTGTCGGCTGTGGAATTCCTTCAACAAGTTCACGTGAAATGTCTGATATTTTTTAACTCTTTCTGGCATATTCAGCTCATAAGTGACTTTACTCACTTGTCTGACGATCTCGTATGGTCCATGCCATTTTGTCAGCAACTTGTTATCGCTGGTGGGAAGCAATAACAGTACTTTCTGACCTGGAAGGAAGACCCTATCCCTGGCCTTCTGATCATACCAAGTCTTTTGATGTTTTTGTGCAGCTTTCATGTTGTCTTGCATCAATGATGCCATTTTCTCCAACCTCTCTCTCATGGTGATGACGTAAGCTGCGATGTTTTCGCCTTCTGCTTTGGATTCCTCCCAGCAGTCCTTAAGCAGATCCAGGGGGCCTCTCACTTGGCGACCGTATAAAAGTTCAAAAGGCGAGAAGCCAGTGGAAACCTGCGGGACCTCCCGGTAGGCGAACAGAAGGTATGGCAGCCATTGATCCCAGTCAGCACCTGTGTCAGAGACAAACTTGCGCAGCATACTTTTGAGAGTCTGGTTGTATCTCTCCACTAGCCCGTCCGTTTGGGGGTGATACGGGGTGGTCTTAAGTCCCTTTATCCCTAACAGCTTATAAACCTGCTGCAAAAACTTTGATAGAAAGTTCGTTCCACAATCCGTCAGAATTTCTCTTGGTATGCCTACCCTAGAGAAAAGCTGCAGAAGACGATTAGCAATGTGACGAGCTTTAATTGATCTGAGTGGGAAGGCCTCAGGAAACCGTGTTGCATAGTCACATATGACTAATATGTAGCGATGACCTGTGGAGCTCCTCTCTAAAGGGCCCACGATATCCATGCCTAGCCTCTCAAACGGTGTTTCAATAATTGGCAGCGGTTGCAACTGGGCTCGTGCTACTCCTTTACCTGAGGTCAACTGACATTTTTCACAGGAACGGCAAAACTCAGAAACCTGGACATACATCCCTGGCCAAACAAAACGGCTGCTGATCCTATTCAGTGTTTTGTGAAAAGCCATATGACCTGCCCATGGAATTGAATGACCCAAATCCATAACTTTGTCTCTGAACTGTTGTGGGAGTGTCACAGCTTCGCACTTCCCCTTTCTCTGGTACAAGATGCCTCCTTTAATCAAGTAAACAGTGTCTGCAAGACAGCTTACCTGACCTTGACTAGCCCCCTCTACCTCGGTTACCTTCTCAAACCAGGGTTTTAGAGTAGGGTCGCTTCTTTGGAGTGCACCTAAATCTGAGGGAACATCAAACTCAAGTTGGTTATTTGGCTTAGGGAACAATGCTGTACCTTTTCCCCCTGAGCCTTTGAACTTTTCTCGTCTTTTCTGAGCCCTAGACTTCCTAATCTTCCCTGGCTCCGTTTCGAGAGACTCCTCAAAAAAGGGTAGTTCTTGCATCATTTCCTTTGCACTTTGTGCTCTTGTGACTACATGACAGGATTTAAATGGCTCAACTGTCATATCTAGAGGAAGCTTCCAGATTCATCACCTAAGCCTTGAATGTCTTTCTCAGCACTCACTTGAGGGTCATAATCCGACTGATCTATTAGATCAAAAAGAGTGGGGATGTCATTACCAAGTATCACTGAATATGGCAAACTGGGAACAACAGCTACCACTAACAAGTAGGTTTGACCTCCTACTGTCAGGTAAACCTCAGCAGTGGGGTACCTGTGTTCGTCTCCATGCACACAACTTATTGTAGCCCCCAACCCCACTTAGCTTTTCTCCTGAAATTATGCTAGAGTGTACAAGAGTTTGGAAGCACCTAGAGTCAAGCAAAGCTTCCTCTTTACGCCCATTAATTAAAACAGGGACAGTACAAGCTTTCTTTCCTACTGGCTCTGTGGCTGGTCTTGGAACTGCACATAAAAGAGATGGTTTTGACTTAAGTGCAGGGCAAAATTGTTGTGTATGGCCAAAGTTATGACAGTGATAACATTTAATATCCTGAACTGAAGACTTAAAGGATTTCTTCACATTGTGAGGTCTATGGGAAGGGAGCTGCCTAGAACTAGAAAGATTTCTAGCCTGAACTTGACCAGAACCCTGTTCACCCCCAATGGACTTACTTGGTTGGGCGTAGTGGGTCTCCCGGCTGAAGTAGGTGCTCTTGCTTCCTTTTCTGGCTGAAGTGAAAACCTCTGCGAGGCTAGCTGCTTCCTTTGCAGTCTTCGGGTCATGCTCACGTATCCAAATCTCCAGCTCTGGATTAACCATTCTCAAAAACTGCTCCAGAATTATCTGCTCAGATATTTCTTCTACAGTTGATTTTTCAGGTTTAATCCATCTTGAAAACAGGTCTTTCAATCTTACATAAAGTTCACGTGGCGTCTCACCTGGCTCCACTTTCAGAGATCTGAAGCGGCGTCTGTAGGTGTCAGCAGTGATCTCATATTTTGCCAGAATTGCCTCTTTCACCTTATCATAATTCTCAGAGTCTGTTAAATCCATAAGAATGTAGGCTGTGCGGGCTCTACCTGTCAACAGGGGAACCAGACGAATAGCCCACTCATCTCTGGGCCATCGACACACGTTTGCCATTCTTTCAAACGTAGTCAGAAAATGTTCAATGTCATCTTCTGGTGACAGAGGAAAAAGTTTTGGTTCAATTAAAGACCTGGACCCACTGGCCACTGGAATGTCTTCACCATTGAATCCAAGTTCTTGTTCTTCAGATGTTGTAGGGGGCGCTGGCGCCTCTGGTGGGTCAGGCTTATCAGTTACAGCGTTAACTTGTAGCTGGATTTGCTGAAATTGATGCTGCATGCCTTTCCACCTTTGCTCCTGACGTGACAAATCCTTCTCCCACTTTTGGTCTCTGGCTGCTTGAGACCGCATAAGAGATTTCACCAACCCTGTCAACTCCTCCAATTTGTTCTCAGGGCTTGTTGCTGCCATGGCCTCTAGCTCAGATGAAGCTCCAACTCCTTCATCAGGCTGCTCCTCTTGGCCTGGCTTTCTTCCACCTCTTGTCATCATCTTCTCACGGTGGCATGAGTGACACACTCCTGACACCACTTGTAACAGGGCAGCCCTTAGCGGCTGTGAGACAGACCAAGGAAAGTGTAGTGGAACAAAGTATTTATTTGCTATATGGCTCTCCTTAAAACAATTAACTTGTCGCGCTTCTTCACAGCACAAAAATCCATCCTCTAATGACAACTGGCAGCCTTAAATATGTTCAGCTGTCACAGACTTAACCATTATTCCACTCTCAGGTAAATTCTTAAATCCCAACCTTCCACCACAGTATACAATATATCAATAAGAATAAATAAATACATAAATACATTTTCACATTTACATATTAATAAATACTTCACACTTTAATGTTACACCAAACCCAATATTATAAAAACCCAGAAACCCAAGCACAAAAAGATTCACCACACTCTCTTTACCAATGGTCTCTCCCGGAACCTTTAAATGGTGTCTGGACCCCCGGGGAAACATTTGCCCAAACACCTTGAAGAGGACACAGGCAAGAAAGGTGAGTAATCATTAACTTACAAACACTTATTTGCACTAGTGATGGGCAGATGAAGCCCCATGAAGCACTGAAGCTTTTCATCCAATTGGTTCACCCCAACGCGAAGCTTCATGAAGCTTCATTTGCTCTAGCAGGACACCTACTGGACGTAAAAATAATAGCTGGCATGAATTTGAAGAGTGTGGCATTTTGCACACAGCCTGTAAATGTCAACAACAAAAGGAGTGTGTAAAACATCTATATTGTAGTGATGGCAGTATACTGTGTATATTTATAGTGGCAGTATGGGAAATGATTATTTGGAAATGCTTGAATTGGAAATGATCATTTACTGTGAGGTGAGGTGTGGTTGGGGTGTGGACAGTGGTTGTGCTTTTGTAACGTTGAGGTATGGACAGCTACACACTGAGGCTTTGAGCCTCAGTCCTGCCTGTTCACATTTTATTCTGTAAAAACTAAATTTTCACTGCTTTTATGACCTTTTTAGTGGGGAGAACATAGCTGGGATTTAATGATTTAACAAATCTTTTGAATCCTTTGTTCTCCACAATGCTAAATGGCTGGGAGTCCTCAATCACCATGCTGACCAGGTCTTCATCTATTTGAGATTGTTCTCCTGAGGAAAGACAATAAAGACAAAGCACAAATATAAATATCACACACGTAACTTATAACAGTTGTATAATATTGTTATATCATTTAGTAACATTACTGCATCCTATATTATCATTGCATTTGATGGCTCACCTGGTCTTGCTCCACGATCGGTGTCCCCCTTATTCTCATGCAAAGCTCTGTAGTGCCTAAGCATGGATGAGGTGTTGTTGTTATATCCCAGCTCCCTGGCACATAGCAAACACTTCACCTTGTACAAAAGTCAAGACAGCTCAACATAAATTGTATTGCACCATCAGTATCATCAAAATACATCTTCTGTAGAAATTTACATACCTTGTTGGGAGGAATAAGATCAAAATGTTCCCACACAGGGGAGGACATCCTCCTCTTCTTAGCTGGCTCCATTCTCTCCTGACTCTCCTCACTCTCATAAACCTCCATACGGTCTCCAAACTCTCACTAACCGCAACTCTCCATCAAACACCCACATTTTTGAATGAAGTCTGAGGGGTTTATATCGCTGTCATATCTCGCGGCAAAGTTCGAACCACTTCATGAACCAGTCACGTGGTACAGCCGGGCAGCGAGGCTTCGGACGTCATCATTTTCAGCTCCTCCCATAAATGAAGCAAGCCTCGATACGCGCTTCGCGGAAACGCCCCCTCCATTACTCGACACACGCTCCGAAGCCTCGATACAGAACGTCCCATCACTAATTTGCACCACTTTTATCCCTAGATTTCACACACACATTTGCATTAGTTTTCCTTATTGGTAAACCTTAATCACAATCTCAATCACCATTCTTCTCTCCTGACAGACAACCACCACATTCCTTGACGAGGAGCAGCTGTGCAGGATCTGAAATAAGGCCACCAACTGATTTTAAAATTCCCAATAAATAGTCAATAAATATTTAAACTTCTTGTGTGCAAATCCATGCTTAAAGTGCAATGCTCATAAATTGCTTGATAAGGTGCTTTTAATAAAGTGAAAGGTGTGCTCTAAAGTGCTATACAGACAATACAATATAAATAAATGCAGTAAGGGAGTCCTCTTCCTTACACCCCCTAACATTCAAACATGAATGTTATTGTATTTCACTGGTAGTCTAAGTCTAAAAAAACCAAACAAACTAATATGTAGTTGTGTGTTTCATAATACATGTATGAAAAATGACCACATGTTAACATTTTTCCAAATGAAAAATTTATTTTCATAAACATGACAATAACTCGAAATAAACAGGCACTACAAAGAATTAAAAATCCAGTGAAGCGGTGCAGGAGGGAAACCTGGCGGCGTCCTCGCCTTCCTCTCCGCGTTCTGCGCCCCGGTGCGCTAAAGAAAGGGAGGCAGTGGCAGTCAGTACTCTTTTAGGCAGCTTTCATTCATTAAAAGGGGACAAGTCAAAAGACTTACCCCGGGTGGGCAGAGCTCTTAACTCTGCCCGCCGCTTCTTTGTAACCGCCAATCGGCACCAGCCCGCCTCGCCGCCTCTAATTTCCCGCAGACGCGTAATCTGGCCTCCTGTTGCTGCAGCAGTCGGACTGCTCGCGCCGCGTCCCTGGTTGCTGGTGCTGTATCCTCCTCTCTCCCTGAACGCCAAGCTTCACCAGTCCCATGTGTCACTGAGCACTCTCTGTAAATTACCACTCGCTCCTTTCCTCTCAGGTGTGTTCAATTAGTAAAACAGGAAAAGGGCGGAGTCTCTCCAGGACAAATTGACAGATGCAACCAAAACATGCAGGATAAATAAAACACTCCACAAGATATAACCAAAACATGCAATATAAAAAATAAATAAGCACACTTCACATTAAAACACAGCAAAGTAAAACAACATCCATCCTTCCCTGGATGACAATAACAAAAGATATTTCCTTTGATTCTGCTAAGTAGCAGGAGATTGAGAGCTGGCAAAGTAATGGTGTGTTTGATGAAGTGAATGTCAGATGGAATAGACAGTGCTGTCTTCCTGGCAACACTTTTTTCTGAGCTTACAACTGGTAACACTGGTCTGAATGCTCTTCCGTTGATCTGTGTGACTGACAATCATTCCTTGTTTGATGCACTCAAGTCCACTAAGCAGGTTACAGAGAAGAGACTGAGGCTAGAAATAAGCAGCATTAAAGAGCTTATACAAGCCAAGAAAATCAGACAGGTTTGTTGGTCAGATTCCAAAATCCCAACTTGCTGATTGTCTAACAAAAAAGGGAGTTTCACCTTTAACCCTTCTAAAAGCACTACATGAAGGACTCTGGATACTGTGATCCCTTGTTTACTAAGTTTTCTTTGCATTAAAATGCACTATTGTTTATTGTGTGCAATGATAGTATGCTTTAAGTAAAGCAAGCACATTGAAATGTTGTTTTTGTTTTGTTTATATATCTATATGTATACAAATGTTTGCAGGGGGTGTTTATACTTTTATTTTTTATTTTTCTAAAAGAAAGAGGGAGATTGTTAACTTGTTATTTTCTGTTATATCGCGAGATACTGCGGAGAGTTTTAGTTGTGAGTGAGCGGTAAAACATGGCATAAGGAATAAAGCGCTTGGATGAGACTACGACATTGTGTCTTTTGATTTAACAACATGATGACTCCAGTTGTGATGGCGGCCTCATGAATGCCAGCAGTCTCTCCCCTGGCATTGCTCAGCGTCCCGGGGATACAGGCGTCCCCTTGCTGGCTCTGTGGAGATTATTGCTTCGTCTAACAGGGTAAGGATATTACACCACCCTGTGAGCTTATTTCCCCCAAGACTCCTGAATCACATTTCCAACTACCTCACTGGAATATTTTGTAAACCGCGTCGTTGGGAATTCTCCCCAAGAGAGCAGCGGCGTCGTTAGCATAACACGGTGGAAATCCAAACCACAGCGGTGAGGAAGAGGATGAGCACGTCTAACCTCACCCCCTAAACCTCCAACCACAACACTGATGTAGCTCCACCCGCTACTAACAGCTTACTGTATTTTTCCACACTATAAGGCGCACTTAAAGTCCTTCAATTTTCTCAAAAATCAACAGTGTGCCTTATGATCTGGTGAGCCTGAAGTATGAATTCTGGTTGTTCTTACTAACCTCGAACCAATTGTACTGTAGTTTTCTCTGGTCCCCTCCCCAATCAGACCAGGAGTGACATGTTTAGCCGCTTGTTCTCCTTAAATTGCTGGCTGTCTGAGTGGTGTCCCAGAAAGGATGTGGGCTTCATAGATAATTGGCAAACCTTCTGGAGGAAACCTGGTCTTGTTAGGAGAGACATCATCCATCCCACTTTGGATGGAGCAGCTCTCATTTCTAGAAATATGGACAAATTTATTAAACCCCCCAAAATATGACTATCCAGAGTTGGGACCAGGAAGCAGAGTTGCAGTCTGACACGCCTCTCTGCAGCTTCTCTCCTCCTGCTACCCCCCCAAAAACCCATCTCCACAGAGACTGTGTCAGCTCCCAAAAACACAAACTAAAAACCAGCAACAAACAACTTAAACATAAACAATTACAAAGAAAGAACAATACAGTATCCACATCTGAACCTAAGAGTAAAACAGTGAAATGTGGATTATTAAATATTAGGTCTCTCTCCTCCAAGTCTCTGTTAGTACATGACTTAATAATTGATCAACAAATTGATTTACTCTGCCTTACAGAAACCTGGTTGCAGCAGGATGATTATGTTAGTTTAAATGAATCAACACCCCCGAGTCATTCTAACTACCAGAAATCTCGAAGCACAGGCCGAGGGGGCGGTGTGGCAGCAATTTTTCACACCAGCCTATTAATTAATGAAAGACCAAGACAGACTTTTAATTCATCTGAAAGCCTGATGCTTAGCCTCGTCCACCCCAGCTGTAAAACTCAGAAACCAGTCTTACTTGTTATCATCTATCGTCCACCTGGGCCTTACACAGAGTTTCTGTCTGATTTCTCAGACTTTTTATCTAATTTAGTTCTGAGTTCAGATAAAATAATTATTGTGGGTGATTTTAACATCCATGTAGATGCTAAAAGTGACAGCCTCAACATGGCATTTAATCTGTTATTAGACTCAATTGGTTTCTCTCAAAATGTAAAAGAACCCACCCACCACTTTAATCACACTCTAGATCTTGTTTTAACATATGGCATAGAAACTGAACATTTAACAGTGTTTCCTGAAAACCCTCTCCTGTCTGATCATTTCCTGATAACATTTACTTTTACAATAATTGATTACACAGCAGTGGGGAGCAGACTTTATTACAGTAGATGTCTTTCTGAAAGTGCTGTAACTAAGTTTAAGAATATAATCAACCCACTGTTATCATCTTCAATGCTCATAGAGCAGAGCAGCTATCTGAACGCAACAGAGATCGATTATCTTGTTAATAATTTTACCTCCTCACTACGTACGACTCTGGATACTGTAGCTCCTGTGAAAACTAAGGTCTCTAATCAGAAGTGCCTGACTCCGTGGTATAATTCTCAAACACGTAGCCTAAAGCAGATGACTCATAAGCTGGAGAGGAAATGGTGTGTCACAAATTTAGAGGATCATTATTTAGCCTGGAGAAATAGTTTGCTGCTTTATAAGAAAGCCCTCTGCAGCCCCCTCTAGCTTCTGCTCGGTGGCTACTGGGTGACGCCTCGTCTGGGGATCCTCAGCCCTTCCCATGAGGGTGGCACGGATGCCCCTCTGGTGGTCCTCCTTGGGCTCTCGCACTCTGGGGCCTCTAGATGTCTGGGGCCTGGATCTCCTCCATGCCTGCTTCATGCCCTGGGGGACGGGGCTATGGCTCTCTACATCCTCTTGCAGACCATTACATGTGGAAACCATTTGAATACAAGCGTATGGGCTCAAAATGTGGTCATAAATATTTTGTACTTGTAAATCGGTTTTGTACTTGTAAAAAAGATTTGTATGTGTAAAAAAGATTTGTGTGTGTGTAAAAAAGATTTGTGTGTGGACTTAGCCAAAAAAAACCTGCAAGTTACAACTACGAATTTTGACCCTATTTTTCTTCCTTTCATCTGATTGGTCAATGTCATGTCAATCACAAATGTAACAATCCAATCAGAGAACAGATGGGTTTGGCTGTCGGAGGGGCGCTTTTGTTGAACTGCAGGTCTTTGAAGGGAATAAATGCCCTTTTACATGCCAACCCAGCGTTTTCCTTCATCACCACGAAGGAAAACAGTCTGTGGTCGTCCGAGTTTGGTGATTTTTGTGTCACAGGACTACGTGTTTAATACAGCCTTTTCAACAGCGCTGTGGACGCGGGGGGGGGCAGTGTTTTGGAAATGACAGTCTTCATTACAAAGCTTTCTTCGTTATGAATTAGCATAGATGTTTTTATTGAACATTTGAAGAACTAGTAAAAAAACCCCACAAACTCTTGTAGTTCACATAAAGTCAGAGATAGAAAAGACAAGGAGCAGGTGCATCTAGTACAGGTAGAGCTGCTGCAAAAACCCACAGAGCCCAGCAGCCAGCAACAAATTCTGGATCCTTTGCTTTTAGTTAGCAATTAGCATTAGCAGCACATCCTGCGTCCGATGTGAAAGGACTTTTATGCTGCGCACTGTGACTCACAGCAATGGTCCCGGGTCAGCCCTGACGTTGTGTTAAACTAATCCTAAAGTAATAATGGTATTTCTAACCACTGATATACCACAACTTTATCCTTTCAACAGCTGCTGAAAGTAAGGGGACCTAGCTGCTATCAGATATTTATATAGAGATTACCCTTCAAGGACCTGCAGTTCAAAAAAGCGCCCCTCCGACAGCCAAACCCATCTGTTCTCTGATTGGATTGTTTAATTTGTGATTGACATGACATTGACCAATCAGCTTAAAGGAAGAAAAATAGGGTCAAAATTCGTACTTGTAACTTGCAGGGTTTTTTTTGGGCTAAGTCCACACACAAATCTTTTTTACACATACAAATCTTTTTTACGCACACACAAATCTTTTTTACACATACAAATCTTTTTTACGCACACACAAATCTTTTTTACACATACAAATCTTTTTTACGCACACACAAATCTTTTTTACACATACAAATCTTTTTTACACATACAAATCTTTTTTACGCACGCACAAATTTTTTTTACACATACAAATCTTTTTTACAAGTACAAAATCGATTTACAAGTACAAAATATTTATGACCACATTTTGAGCCCATACAAGCGCGCTGATCCACACAGGTGTGCACATGGGTGTTCACTGTTCGTAGACCTAAATTACACCTTTTTGCTTGTTTTCTATTCTTTCTCTCAACAGGTGATCCAGGAGATCCCCCCCCCCTTTCTCACTGTCCCTCTCCGCTTCTGTTTTTCTTTTCCTTCCTCTTTCTTTCTCCCTTTCCTATCCCTCACTCATGTCTGTCCCGTCTGTAACAACTGAAAATAAAATAAAATAATCAATAAAAACAAAGGTCGATCAAATGGACCAATACGGCAATGCCACGATGATCCATTTGGCAAAATAAATCCATTGGGTACCCTTGTTGGTCTTCAGACAACAATTCTGGCTAAAGAACCAAATGGGACAGGCAAAAAGAAAAAAGAAAAAAAAGAAAGCCCTCCGCAGGAGGAACATCTTACTATTCGTCAATGATTGAAGAAAATAAGAACAACCCCAGGTTTCTCTTCAGCACTGTAGCCAGGCTGACAAAAAGTCAGAGCTCTTTTGAGCCAACAATCCCTTTAACGTTAACTAGTAATGACTTCATGAACTTCTTCACAAGTAAAATTTTTATCATTAGAGAAAAAATTACCATTAATCATCTCACAGATGTAATATTATCTACAGCTACTTTCAGTACCATTGATATTCATTTAGGCTCTTTTTGTCCAACTGATCTTTCTGAGTTAACTTCAATAATTACTTCCTCCAAACCATCAACGTGTCTTTTAGATCCCATTCCTACAAAACTGCTCAAAGAAGTCCTGCCATTAATAAATTCTTTGATCTTAAATATGATCAACCTATCTCCAATAATCCGCTATGTACCACAGGCCTTCAAGCTGGCTGTAGTTAAACCTTTACTCAAAAAGCCATCTCTAGACCCAGCAGTCTTAGCTAATTATAGGCGAATCGCTAACCTTCCTTTCATATCAAAAATCCTTGAAAGAGTAGTTGTCAAACAGCTAACAGATCATCTATGAAGGCAGATAACACACACCAATTAGTTAAACTGTAGGAATGTCTTAAAGACATAAAGACCTGGATGGCCGCTAACTTTCTGCTTCTTAATTCAGATAAAACTGAGGTTATTTTACTCGGCCCTGAAAATCTTAGAAATATGGTATCTAACCAGACTCTTACTCTGGATGGCATTACCTTGGCCTCCAGTAACGCTGTGAGGAACCTTGGAGTCATTTTTGACCAGGATATGTCCTTCAATGCACATATTAAACAAATATGTAAGACTGCGTTCTTCCATTTGCGCAACATCTCTAAAATTAGAATTATCCTGTCTCAGAGTGACGCTGAAAAACTAGTTCATGCATTTATTACTTCCAGGCTGGACTACTGTAATTCATTATTATCAGGATGTCCAAAAAACTCACTAAAAAGCCTTCAGTTAATCCAAAATGCTGCAGCAAGAGTACTGACAGGGACTAGAAAGAGAGAGCATATTTCTCCTGTTTTGGCTTCCCTTCATTGGCTTCCTGTTAAATCCAGAATTGAATTCAAAATCCTGCTCCTCACATACAAGGTCTTAAATAATCAGGCCCCATCTTATCTTAATGACCTTGTAGTACCATATCACCCTATTAGAGCACTTCGCTCTCGCTCTGCAGGCTTACTTGTTGTTCCTAGAGTATTTAAAAGTAGAATGGGAGGCAGAGCCTTCAGTTTTCAGGCCCCTCTTCTGTGGAACCAGCTTCCAGTTTGGATTCGGGAGACAGACACTATCTCTACTTTTAAGATTAGGCTTAAAACTTTCCTTTTTGCTAAACATATAGTTAGGGCTGGACCAGGTGACCCTGAATCCTCCCTTAGTTATGCTGCAATACACGTAGGCTGCCAAGGATTCTCATGATCTTTGTTTCGCATAATGCGCCTTATAATCCAGTGCACCTTATAGTCCGAAAAATACGGTACACTAGTTTTAGAAGGATTTTCGTGGAACATGTTTATTTTGACTGAGTGTTTCATAATAAACAACTAACAATGTTTATGGGACCTGAGAAACACAGCCAAACATGCTGAGACACCATGGAGGTTTGGACATGGTTTTAAAAAGCTTCACTTTATTTTCATATTGAATACAGCAAATACTCAAAGCTGAAGGAAGCCGTTCGTGTAAACGAATGCCTCTTTCCTCAGACTCTTTCTGACAGGTGGACGTGTCCTAACCCTAGCCCTGACCATCTCAGTGTCTCTCAGTAGACCCATTACATCTGAGCACACTGCTGGACTTCTTCAGCTCAAGTGTGGCTGTCAGTGAAGATCCACAGGTTACAGACGCTGCATACATCCTGAGATTCATCATTCCTTTGCTTACAGTCAGCTCTGATACAAATCGTTTTGTTTGTTACTAAACATGAAATGATTCACATTTAAATTAGAGCTGGACAGATAATAAATACAGGGAGTGCAGAATTATTAGGCAAATGAGTATTTTGTCCACATCATCCTCTTCATGCATGTTGTCTTACTCCAAGCTGTATAGGCTCGAAAGCCTACTACCAATTAAGCATATTAGGTGATGTGCATCTCTGTAATGAGAAGGGGTGTGGTCTAATGACATCAACACCCTATATCAGGTGTGCATAATTATTAGGCAACGTCCTTTCCTTTGGCAAAATGGGTCAAAAGAAGGACTTGACAGGCTCAGAAAAGTCAAAAATAGTGAGATATCTTGCAGAGGGATGCAGCAGTCTCAAAATTGCAAAGCTTCTGAAGCGTGATCATCGAACAATCAAGAGTTTCATTCAAAATAGTCACCAGGGTCGCAAGAAGCGTGTGGAAAAACCAAGGCGCAAAATAACTGCCCATGAACTGAGAAAAGTCAAGCGTGCAGCTGCCAAGATGCCACTTGCCACCAGTTTGGCCATATTTCAGAGCTGCAACATCACTGGAGTGCCCAAAAGCACAAGGTGTGCAATACTCAGAGACATGGCCAAGGTAAGAAAGGCTGAAAGACGACCACCACTGAACAAGACACACAAGCTGAAACGTCAAGACTGGGCCAAGAAATATCTCAAGACTGGTTTTTCTAAGGTTTTATGGACTGATGAAAGGAGAGTGAGTCTTGATGGGCCAGATGGATGGGCCCGTGACTGGATTGGTAAAGGGCAGAGAGCTCCAGTCCGACTCAGACGCCAGCAAGGTGGAGGGGGAGTACTGGTTTGGGCTGGTATCATCAAAGATGAGCTTGTGGGGCCTTTTCGGGTTGAGGATGGAGTCAAGCTCAACTCCCAGTCCTACTGCCAGTTTCTGGAAGACACCTTCTTCAAGCAGTGGTACAGGAAGAAGTCTGCATCCTTCAAGAAAAACATGATTTTCATGCAGGACAATGCTCCATCACACGCGTCCAAGTACTCCACAGCGTGGCTGGCAAGAAAGGGTATAAAAGAAGTAAAACTAATGACATGGCCACCTTGTTCACCTGATCTGAACCCCATTGAGAACCTGTGGTCCATCATCAAATGTGAGATTTACAAGGAGGGAAAACAGTACACCTCTCTGAACAGTGTCTGGGAGGCTGTGGTTGCTGCTGCACGCAATGTTGATGGTGAACAGATCAAAACACTGACAGAATCCATGGATGGCAGGCTTTTGAGTGTCCTTGCAAGGAAAGGTGGCTATATTGGTCGCTGATTTGTTTTTGTTTTGTTTTTGAATGTCAGAAATGTATATTTGTGAATGTGGAGATGTTATATTGGTGTCACTGGTAAAAATAAATAATTGAAATGGGTATATATTTGTTTTTTGTTAAGTTTCCTAATAATTATGCACAGTAATAGTCACCTGCACACACAGATATCCCCCTAAAATAGCTAAAACTAAAAACAAACTAAAAACTACTTCCAAAAACATTCAGCTTTGATATTAATGAGTTTTTTGGGTTCATTGAGAACATGGTTGTTGTTCAATAACAAAATTATTCCTCAAAAATACAACTTGCCTAATAATTCTGCACTGCCTGTATAGAGGTGATCAGGACGGATGCTGGGACTCCATCGACTCTCATTCAGGACTGACAGCTCGCTGAAGAGAAAAGGAGCAGCCGATTGACTTATCCTGTTCAATAAAGCTGATCATAGATATTAAAATCCAGCAGGACTGAATCCTGCACAAATCCAATCTTTAATCTAATTCATGAAATGAGATCGTCTTAAAGGAAGGGTCTAATGTTTGCTCTGGTACTCTCTATTTTCTACTTTTACTGGATCAAAGTTATTAATAGAGACAGTAAGGTCATGCATTCAGTCAGTAGTTGTAGCTTTATCTGTCAGTATTTGAATCTTATAAAGTTGTGAACATATTAAAACCATGTGCTGCGATAGCAGCTCTGGAAACTCAATGAGTGGGGTCCTGGTGGTTACTGGGCCGTGAATCTTATCGTTTTCAGTACGTACTGCAGACACACGATCAGCTTGGAGGTTTGATGAATGCTTCTGTCCTGTCCTTTTGTGACACAGTTGAAAATGAGACTTTTGATGATTCTTTAAAATCAAGATGTTTAATCATCTGACTGATATCAAAATGTGTAACAGTCTTTAAGATCTTAGATTCATGTTTGTGCTTTTCTACCTGAGCACTCAGAGTGCTTCATACAGCGTGCATCATTCACACATTTATATTCGGGTCATTTGGCACACAGTTCGGAGCAGCCAGGGATCAAACCAACAACTTTACACAGTTTTTACAGCAGGTTTTTATTCTGGGGTGTTTCTCATAAACTCAGAGTTATTCTTTTAATGTATGACTTTAACCTTGGAAGTCCAAAGTTTTCCCAGCTTTGTTTCTTCCTTTAAATCTGAGCCCGGGCTGAGGTCATCTGTGACTTTGGTATTTCACGTCATGTTTATGGGAAAATCACTGATATAGAAAAAGGTTAAAAGAAAAAATATTAAAAGGTGAACGTGGAAACTTTTCCTGTAAAACTGCTCTGGGATTTCATCGGTTACACCATTGAGTAGCCCACACTCTGCATTAGTGCATGGAGGAGGCGCCGCTGTGACATCTGTCAAACAAAAGAAAAGAACAACAGAGTAGAACCAGCTGATAAACCTGAGCAGGCGCGGTCCTGGTGGTTAGAGTCGCTCCACCTTTGTCACGCTGGTGGGGGTCTTTGGGTTTTCATTGCTTTGTGTTTCTCTGATGTGGGGGGTCCTCTGGTCACAGTGCAGTCAGCGCTTGTTTAAAAACGTCTGCACTGTGACGTCTTTAAAAGTCTTTGTATTTCCTGTGAATAATAACGCGTCAGACTGTGGACAGCAGAGAACCAATCATAACCTCATCTGCTTCAATCGACTTCTTCCTCGTGAGTGCTTTCTGATGGACGGCGGCCCGTGTTCTGCTGATTCACTGTTTGTCAGGTTCAACTGCTCAGAGGGGAGCTGACGACTCCATGGCAAAGAGGATGATCAATGGCGGCATGCAGAGCGCATATGATAACTTGTTCACTGACCGTTGGCTCATAATGAGATGCTCCTTCAGGAGGAAACGGATTAGCGCCTGTCTAGTAAGCCCAGGAGTCCGGAGACCCGCCCTCCTCTTCTGCAGCTGAACTCAGAGACCCTTCAGCAACTGTTGGACTGATGCTGGATGTTATGTGATATTTATGTTTGATCTCCGTTGGCGCTCCTCTTATTTTCTCTGCTTTTACCACCAACAGTATTCACATCATTGCTGCAGTCATTTTAAATTTACCCTTAACACACATTATTATTATTATTATTATTATTATGCAGCACAGTGCTGACAGGGTCTAGACAGAGAACAGACAGAGAACTATATTTGCTTCTCTTCACTGGCTTCCTGTTAAATCCACGTTAAAAATCCTGCTCCTCACATACTTGGTAGTAATGGTGGCTTTGGGGCTCCTGCAGTGTTCAACCTAATTATTACTGAAGTCATCACTGATCTTGGCTCTGGCTCGTCCCTCCTCACAGAAACATGCAGAAGAACAACAGATGTGTAGCCTTCATTGCTAATATTACAAACCTGAATGTTTGGTCTCGGCTGGTTTATCGCAGACTTTGGTTCATGAACGTGTTTCTGTCAGAGAACATCTGCGACTGCACTGAGCAGCACATCAACAGCAGCTCAAACAGCCCAGTCATTGCCTGCTGCTGCTCCTTCAGCAAGACACTTTATTAGGTACAATTGTTCAGCAGCTCGTTAAATATGTAATCAGCCAATCACATCAGCAGCTCATTTAGGCATACAGACATGATGAAAACAAATCGCTGAAGTCCAAACATTCATGAAGAAAGGTGATTTAGGTGAGTTTGAATCTGTCACGGCTGTTGGTGTGTGTGTTTCAGAAAACACCGATCTGCTGGGATTGAGGGTGAGAGAGGGCGGGTCATCTACTAATCGCAAGGTGGGCGGTTCAATTCCTGGCTGCTCTGTCTGCATGCCAAAAATCCTTGGGCACGACACTAACTCCACGCTGCTTTGAAATTTATCCATCAGAGCATGAACATGTGTGGATGTTAGATAGAAACAGTGCTGATATGAATGGGGCCAATGACTCATGCTGTACAAGTTTGGAAAGAAGGTCTGAAAATGGGGAAATTATCCAGCAGTTCTCTGGGAGAAAATACCTTGTTGAGGTCAGAGGTCAGAAGAGAACCTAACCCTAAGTGCTTCCAGCTGCTAAGAACCAGGACCTCAAATAATCATTTATAAGGGCAATGCTGGACGATACCTCCCACCCACCCCGGGTGGGAGGTATCGTCCAGCATTGCCCTTATCTTGGACAACAGCCACCTCTCAGACACAATCCTAAGGGAGTCCATCTCAATCCCCACAACATTACTGTCCTTGTAATCTGTTTATTTAGTCTGTTGGCATCTGTGACCCTCAACCTGCTGCCCCAGCATGAAACAACACAGAGGATGGCACTGGCCACAACAGACTCATAGAAAATCCTGAGCATTGTCTGGCAGATGTTAACAGACCTCAGAGACTCTGACCCCTCCTGCAGAGGGTAGCGATGTTTTTGACCCAGTCCAGGTTATCGTCTATATTAATAACTAACAGTAACATGTGTCCTCACAGTGTAGTCGGAATCATATCAGAGACGTGAAGCATCCTTAGAGGTCAGCTGTTTTCTATCAGCTGGCAGTGCTCAGTGAAACAGAGAGCACCCAAACATTTAGATCTCAGAGGCAGAAGGTAAACGGTGAGAAACCCACAGATGCCACCGAGGAGCCAGCCAATCAGCAGCCAGAATCTCCTCCCTCTTTTTCATTACAGCTAATCTTTATGCAGAACACACACTCAGCCCACAGACACACACACACTCACCCCACCTTGACGCTGCGACAGACTTCATTTTCCCACCACGCTAGGCTGCTCTGTCTGCTCTCCCGGCTCAGAGGGGGAGAGAGAGAAGGAGGAGCGAATTCACAGGAAACACACACACACACACACACACACACACACACACTGACAGTTGTAGTTATACAGGGAGTGCAGAATTATTAGGCAAGTTGTATTTTTGAGGAATAATTTTATTATTGAACAACAACCATGTTCTCAATGAACCCAAAAAACTCATTAATATCAAAGCTGAATGTTTTTGGAAGTAGTTTTTAGTTTTAGCTATTTTAGGGGGATATCTGTGTGTGCAGGTGACTATTACTGTGCATAATTATTAGGCAACTTAACAAAAAACAAATATATACCCATTTCAATTATTTATTTTTACCAGTGACACCAATATAACATCTCCACATTCACAAATATACATTTCTGACATTCAAAAACAAAACAAAAACAAATCAGCGACCAATATAGCCACCTTTCTTTGCAAGGACACTCAAAAGCCTGCCATCCATGGATTCTGTCAGTGTTTTGATCTGGTCACCATCAACATTGCGTGCAGCAGCAACCACAGCCTCCCAGACACTGTTCAGAGAGGTGTACTGTTTTCCCTCCTTGTAAATCTCACATTTGATGATGGACCACAGGTTCTCAATGGGGTTCAGATCAGGTGAACAAGGTGGCCATGTCATTAGTTTTTCTTCTTTTATACCCTTTCTTGCCAGCCACGCTGTGGAGTACTTGGACGTGTGTGATGGAGCATTGTCCTGCATGAAAATCATGTTTTTCTTGAAGGATGCAGACTTCTTCCTGTACCACTGCTTGAAGAAGGTGTCTTCCAGAAACTGGCAGTAGGACTGGGAGTTGAGCTTGACTCCATCCTCAACCCGAAAAGGCCCCACAAGCTCATCTTTGATGATACCAGCCCAAACCAGTACTCCACCTCCACCTTGCTGGCGTCTGAGTCGGACTGGAGCTCTCTGCCCTTTACCAATCCAGTCACGGGCCCATCCATCTGGCCCATCAAGACTCACTCTCATTTCATCAGTCCATAAAACCTTAGAAAAACCAGTCTTGAGATATTTCTTGGCCCAGTCTTGACGTTTCAGCTTGTGTGTCTTGTTCAGTGGTGGTCGTCTTTCAGCCTTTCTTACCTTGGCCATGTCTCTGAGTATTGCACACCTTGTGCTTTTGGGCACTCCAGTGATGTTGCAGCTCTGAAATATGGCCAAACTGGTGGCAAGTGGCATCTTGGCAGCTGCACGCTTGACTTTTCTCAGTTCATGGGCAGTTATTTTGCACCTTGGTTTTTCCACACGCTTCTTGCGACCCTGTTGACTATTTTGAATGAAACTCTTGATTGTTCGATGATCACGCTTCAGAAGCTTTGCAATTTTTATCGTTTTTAACTTTTAATATTTTTTTAACTTGTTATTGTGTTTTTAACTTGTATTGCTTTTATTTATTTATCTCTTTATTTTCAAATAGCTGTACAGCACTTTGTCTAAAAGCGCTTTATAAATAAAGTTATTATTATTATTATTATTATTTAAGAGAAGAAGTCTGCTCACTGACACTCATTAATGCAGGTATATTTTCCAGGTGACTCTAAAAGTTCCCTGTTCACTGTGTAGAGTGGCACAGAAGAGTCAGACAGGTGGACCCATGCGTCCTCGCCTGCTCTGAATCTTGATGATTGGTGATTGGTGGAGCCAAGCAAGCCGAGGGGAGACGGATGTCTTACATTTGCCAAAGCCAAACATCTGCCTCCATCCCAGCATCCTCCTGTGTCACTCCAGCCCTCTGTGTGTCCTCCTTCATCCATGAACCTCCTCTGAGCTCTTCCTCTTCTCCTGCCCGCGGCTCCATATTCATCCTCCACCCTCCCTCCTCTGCACATGCTCAGACCACCTAAGCCTCGAACATCTCCAGTTCTACCATCTCCATCACAGCAAGGCTCACCTCCATCTTTGAACTTTCCTTTTCACTGTTGTTCTCCGTCTGTCACACTTGCCTCCACCCACTCCATCCTGTGTGTCTTCTTCATCTCTCTGTGGATGGCTTTCCTTCATACTCATGTATTCTGTTTTGCTTCTGTTGAATTTCATTCCACTTCTCTCCATAGCATACCTCCACCTCTGCAGGCTCCACCTACTGTCACCACAGATCACAGCTGCTGTCTGGCCTTCCAGCAGCACTTGGTGCAGTTAAATTACAGCTCCCTCTGGTGGCTGCAGAAATTATGACAGCGGGAAAAAATGAAATAATGTTCTGTGACATTTTGATGCATGCTCAATCATCCAGGTAAGTAAATCTCCAAAAGTTGATTCTGTTCATCTGGACGTAGCATTTTCAGTGGGAGAAACGTTTCGTCACTCATCCAAGTGACTTCTTCCAGTGACGATGCGTGACGATGCGTGACGAAACGTTTCTCCCACGCTATGTCCAGATGAACAGAATCAGAGATTGTGTGACTTTCTTTTCCTGTAACATAAGCCAATCTTTGGCCCTGAAGCTGAAGTCAGGTGTGAGGCTGATACATGTGTCGGTCATGACATGAGCAGGAAAATGTGAAGCCGCAGCTCTGCTGAGGTTTCCATCAGCATGCAGAGCAGGCGTCGCCGTGCTGATAATTATTGATTGTGTCTCTTCATGCATGAGGTAATTTGGGATGCTCCTCATTTGCATGCAGACCGGGAGGATTCAGCTGCTGCGCTCAGCTCAGAAAATCTCAAACCGTCTGTGACACACTAACGCCGGCACGGCGCCTTCGTCTCCTGAATCACGAGCTGTGTTTTTGTGATGAAGTGAATGTGTTCATGTCAGATATCAGTTGGTTTTTCGTGTGGTTCTCAGCAACAAAAGGAGCTTCAGGTGTGCTAGGTGAGCCACACACACCAAGACACGGAGGGGCTTTCTCCAACTTCCTTTTGTGTCTTTGAACACATCACCTTCTTTTTAATGAGGCCAGTAACACTTTATTATACAGCCTGATAATAAGTAATTTATTAGAAACTACAGTGTAGTTATGTTTACCTACAAATACTTAAGTCATACTGTAAGTACATTTATGTACCGCTTTATTTCTCCATAATTTTATGGAGAAACTGTATTTCAGCATTATAGTCTCTAGTTTTCAGGGAGCAGGGTGTGTTATGGAGGTGATTCATCTCACTTTTTATGTGCATGAAGGATGCTCTATTATTCAACTGTCCTCTCATTTTACCAAGATTAATGTGATGAGGAATGAGTTTATAATGATGGAGCGACGTCTACCTTCACTTTTCTTCCAGAAGATGTAGATTTCAGATCGATATGTCGGGGAGATCGAAGATTCTAGGTGTTCACGTTGTGTACGTGTTTTCTTTGTTTTTGTCTTTGGAAGAAGAAATGAAAGCAGAAATGCTCTCATGGGGGCGTCCTGCTGTCACAGGTTTATTCATGGAAACTCTCACAGCTTTGACCACAACACAGTGATAGAAGGTATTTCAGAGCTTTCTCTGTGCTTAATCTTAAAACAAACACAGGACGTGGTTTTATGGAAATAATGAGCAGGAGCAGTAAACTGAGCGGTTGTTGTAGAGCCGAGCTCTCAGGACACGTTCAGCAGCAGATCGACGCCTCGTCTCCAAACACAGAGACAAAATCTTCCACTGAGTACACACAACACAACACAAACAGGATGTGACGACCAGTAGCTCAATCCACTGATGTGAATCAGCTCCAGCAAAAATCTCCTCCACCCCCCGTCTGAGCTCCACACTGAGAACTATTGGTCCACTGAGCATTTATGTTTTAACTGACAGTGAATACCTGAGTGTAGAAGATCAGTAACCGTCCAAGAACTGTCACAACCGTGGATCATCCACAGATCGTCCTAGAAAACACCTGCTCCAGAGTGGACTCACCTGAGGCTGCTGTCTTACCTTTTACCTCCACAGGTGAACAACACCCTGCATGTTACTTAAGTGTGAAATCTGCAGGACAGCCTGGAGGGGTCTGGATATGTCCTGAAGTATCCAAAGTACAGGTTCATGGATCCCGCCGCGGGCACTTTAATTTCCAACAGCCATCACATGACAGCGCTGCTCTGAAACAGAACAAAACATACATTATTCATGGCCCCGCCCCCAGGCACTCATTAAACACAGCTGAGCCTCATTTTTATTTTATTAAAATAATTCAAATTATTTTATTTGTATTTTATTATTAATTTAATATAATTTTATTTTTGTATTAATTTTGTGTATTTTTAGTTCAATAATTTGTTCAAAAATATGATTTTGGTGATTATAGGTAAGTATTATGATGAATTTAGCTTTCATTGGTAGCACAGTGCAAAAGAATTTTTTTAATTATTTCTGTTTTGGATTTTCATATTTTATTGATGCATTTTTATATCGTTGCATTAATCATTTTTTTTGTCACGTTTTTTCCTTCGTACCTCCCTGTAACTGCACTGATTTCCCGCCATGTTGTCTCCCTGACAGTCGACTCAGGAAGTTGAAAACATCAAACGGAGACCTGCCGGTGAACTTCGGTGAACTCCGGCGCCCCAGCAGGGGTGTCGCTCCTGTCTAATTAAAAATAGATGTAGGAGCAGGGAGCCCAGGGCTGCTGGGTGTTTGAAGTGCTGCTGCTGATGGTGAGTGTCACAGGATGATGGAAACGGTGCTTTCAGAGGCGTTCAGTAAAACGCAATGAGAGGAAACGTCTCTTGGCTCTGTGTTCTGTCAGTGCTGCAGGAACAGCTCAGTAACCTGAAGTCCTCCAAATATCCTCGTGTTTCCTTCACACGTTCTCATCCAAGGGACCAAATCCTGGCCTTCTGTCCCCTGGCTTTGGTCCCGGATTCACTGATTGTGGTAAAATTGGACATCAGGAGACAAAGAGTGACTAACACCACATAAAGAGTTTAGACAGATGGAGGTGGAGAAACCCTGATATTCCCCTATGTTTAAGTGTCACAGAGGTGTTTGTCCACTAAGCTGAAGCTCTGTATTTGTTTGTATGGTAGTCATTTGGTGCTGAACAGCTGAGGAGGACAGGAAATCAGACAGGAGCAGCAGGTTTTAGAAATCTCATTCAGTCTGAACTGCTCAAGGTGTGATCTATTCAATTCAATTTTATTTATACAGCGCCAAATCACAACAACAGTTGCCTCAAGGCGCTTTATATTGTAAGGTAGACTCTACAATAATACATATAGAGAAAACCCCAAATATCATATGATACCCTTCACCTGCAGAGGAGCTCACACACCTGCACCTGCTCACCTGTGATCAGCTGATCCTGGATCCAAGCATGCAAAGGCCATCCCACCTGTCTGCTGTCAGTGGTGATGTTCATAATGAAACCAGGTGCAGGAACATAAACATGAATACAACTGAGTGCAGATGCTATGATGCTGGTGTTTGTGGCCTGATTACAACATCCTGGAAACTCCTCCAGCTGGCGTAGTCACACATGTGGAAAAGATATATATAAATCTTATAAAGTTTGTATCTGTCTTGTGTGAAACTTGTATGAAAAGCATACAAGAGTGAAAGAGGGGTGCCCTCTGGAAGCAGACCATCAATACACACACACACACACACACACACACACACACACACACACACAAAACAGACTGGAGTCAGTCCCGCACTGGAAACACCTGTAACACCTGAAAACAGAAAACAGAAACTCTGGGAGATGTCACACCCTCAGTGATGTCACTGAAGAAGAACAGGAGGAACTGACATCCTGGTGACATCACATTTTGTTGCGTTCGATTGGTTGAAATCCAGCTCAGGCTCGCTCACCCGCCACAGCCTCAGCGATCAATAAATGAGGCGTACGTCAGGTCAGCTCCATGTTTCAAACAAGTGTTATCAGCAGGTTGTTGATCAGGTTTATCTGTGATTAATAATCCAACGTTTGGACTTCAGAGCAGCTAAAAGATCCAGAGATTTGCTATGACCTTCTGTGACTGTGTGCCAACACTAGTTTAGTGTTTATGGAACAATAAACCTTTTCATTGATTTAAAAAAGAAAAAAAATGCTGCTACCAAGGAAAACACACCCACACCGCCAAGGTTTGCTCACCTGTGGCCAACGCTGGGTTCAAACCACCAAATCAAGCATGTCTGCTGCGCAAACGAGTTGACAGGTCAGCGGCACAAATCCCAGAGGTCAGAGCACACCGTCCTCAGCTGTCTGTAACCACCAATAAGAAGCCTCATTACAGTCTCTGACCTCACTCAGAGAGGTCACTGACACCTTTAGTCAGAGCAGCTTGGGTCAGAGGTCAAAGCCCGAGGGTCACAAGATAGTCTGGACTCTAACAAGGCTGAGCTCCACCTCACAAACCAAGGACAGGAAGTGATGTGTGTATTCCTGAGAGTGTGTATATCAGTGTGTGTGTGTCTGTGTTGTGATATTACCTGTCTATGCGGTGGTTTTAAGGTAGCCTCTGGGGGGGGGCACTAACATCACCTTGTCCTGCCTCATCTACTTCCTGAGATTCCTGAGATTTTTAGTGATTCATCAGGTGACATCACGCCTAACCTGATGACTCAGACAGATCTGTGGGGACTGAGGCAGGTGAGTCAGTCAGCTGTCTGTCACGCTTCGATGGAGAGACGCTGACTCACTGCACGCCCTCGGAGCGTCACCTGCTCACCCGGAGCCTCGACACTCAGATGCTCACCTGTGCAAACACTCGCTCAGTATTTCAGACTTTACCTGAAATACTGAGCGAGTGTTTACATTTCTGTGTCAGTGCTGCTGCTGAGCTGCAGAGACATGAACATACATGTAAAGGATTCTGAATGGCTGGCAGGTCAGCGTGTGAAATTATTCATGTGCAGACCAACAGAGTCATGAAAGTTTTATTTTAATGATAATAAGAAAAAAATGTAAAAACAGATTAGAATCGCCCAGCTGTAAATTTATCCACCGCCCTGCAGTTTCATTCCCAACAGAGGTTTCTGCACATGGAGACAAGTAAGAGAACTGTGAGCGACTGAAGGCCCTTTAGACTAAAAGCCTCAGCCTCTGATCTGCTGCTCTCCATGTTTGTGTGGCTCTTCAGCTCAGACGAGTTTTGATTTTATCAAATGAGCTGAGCTGGACAAGACTCCAGAGCTTCGAAACATTAATGTAATCAGATAACTTTCAGAGATAGACAAGCCTGAGATCAGACATATAACCAGAGTGATGTTCCAGAAAAAGTAATCACCCGGCTAATCATTAATAATGATCTGAAAATGTTCATTCGGCTGTTTTCTGCTGCTAATGGAGCCGTTCGTGAGATTTGAAAAAGGTGTGTGTTTTCCTGTCAGCCTCAAACATCTCACCTGTCTCTGCACCAAACAGCAGCTTTCTCTTTGTTCCTGATGTTTGGATGGAGATGTTTAGGTGAAAATATGAGAAGGACACCAGAGAGAAAAATGTGGCCATGAAGCCGTGGCAGCACTCGGAGGATGGGTAGATCGTCACGTCCGTGTTTAATGATGTAGGTTTTCTCTGCGACTCCGCTGAGGAGGCAATGCATCAAAGCGACAGGCCAATCAGCATCCGGCCGCTCTTCATCAGCACAATTAACTGTAATTAATCTGTTTACTGTGTGAGGTGTGAGGCATGCTGGGCGGCCTCGCTTATCTTCCTTATGTAACTGCAGGAAAACGAGGATCCGCTGTTCTGCTGCTCACTCAGCCCTGAACTCTGATTGGTCTTTGTTTTCACAAAAAAAGGAAGCTGCTGAGAGCAGACAGATCCTCAATAAACAGAAAGACAAGCCTGCAAATAACTGCAGCAAGATCAGTAACTCACAGCTGCATCACAGGTCTGAAGATGAAACTCATTTAGATAAATAAATAAACTCCCTCAAATAAACTCTCATCAAACCTTCAAATCCATCAAACTATGACCTGCTGGCCTTTCTGAGCTCCTGTCTAAGGCCTACAAACTCTATAGCAGGTGAGCAGCATCTGAAAGACCCAACACAGGAGCTGAGAGACAATCTGGATCTTCAGCTAATCATCTGCTGTTCGCAAAAGCCTCACAGACATGTCTGAAGGACAGCTAACAGGAAGACGTTCATAATGAAGGGAAACAAGGCAAAGGCAAAGGCAAAGGCGAATTTATTTGTATAGCACAATTCAACAACAAGGTGATTCAAAGTGCTTTACAGAGACATTAGAAACAAAAACAAATAAAAAGCATGATTTAAAATTGATTAAAACAAGCAAACAAACTAACTAACTAAACACACACATTTCACACCTGTTCGCGCGATCTGAACCCTTATCGTAAGGGGAGCTACCAGTCCTTCTGTGGAAGAGCTACTTTCTATTTTAAATTCCCTGAATTTAAAATACTCTCTAGACCCAGTCTAGACCCAGCTGGGGAGCTACCCAGAGCTCTAAACCCACTTAACAAACAAACAAACAAACAAACAAAACAGTATATAAAATCAGACCAGATAAAATCAGTAGTTAATGTAAGTTTTGAAATTTAAGCTTAACAAACAAACAAAACAGTATATAAAATCAAAACAGATAAAATCAGAAATAGATAAGATCAGTAGTTAGTGTAAGTTTTGAAATTTAAGCTTAAAAGTGTGGATTTGGTGCTTTATTCGAATGCAGCTGAGAATAGGTGAGTCTTCAACCTGGATTTAAATAAACTGAGTGTTTCAGCTGATCTGAGGCTTTCTGGGAGTTTGTTCCAGATATAAGGAGCATAAAAGCTGAATGCAGCTTCTCCGTGTCTGGTTCTGACTCTGGGAACTGATAAAAGACCGGATCCAGATGACCTGAGGGATCTGGAAGGTTCATACTGGGTCAGGAGGTCACTGATGTATTTTGGTCCTAAACCATTCAGAGCTTTATAGGCCAGCATCAGAACTTTAAAGTCTATCCTCTGACGGACAGGTAGCCAGTGTAAGGACCTCAGAGCTGGACTGATGTGGTCCACTTTTTTCGTCTTAGTGAGGACTCGAGCAGCAGAGTTCTGAATGAGCTGTAGTTGTCTGACTGATTTTTTAGGTAGACCTGTAAAGATGCTGTTACAGTAGTCAAGCCTACTAAAAATGAATGCATGGACTAGTTTTTCCAGGTCCTGTTGAGACATCAGATCTTTTATCCTTGAAATATTCTTGAGGTGATAGTAAGCTGACTTTGTTATTGTCTTAATGTGTTTTTCTAAGTTTAGGTCTGCATCCATCACTACACCCAAATTTCTCGCCTGGTTTGTGGTTTTTAGATGTATAGATTGAAGTTCTCTGGTGACCTGTAATCGTTTTTCTTTGGCGCCAAAGACTATTACTTCAGTTTTGTTTTTGTTTAGCTGGAGAAAATTGTGGCACAACCAGTCATTAATTTCCTCAATGCATTTACCAAGAGCCTGTACAGTGCCTCGGTCTCCTGGTGACATTGTGATATATATTTGTGTGTCATCTGCATAGCTGTGGTAGTTTATTTTGTTGTTCTTTATAATCTGTGCCAGTGGGAGCATGTAAATGTTAAACAGAGGGGGTCCCAAGATGGAACCTTGGGGAACTCCACATGTGATACTTGTCTGCTCGGATGTGAAGTTACCTATTGATACAAAGTATGTTTTGAACCAGTTTAGTACAGTTCCTGAAAGACCTGCCCAGTTCTCCAGTCGTTTGAGTAATATGTTGTGGTCAACCGTATCAAATGCTGCACTGAGATCCAGTAAAACTAGGACTGACATTTTTCCACTGTCTGTGTTCAGACATATGTCATTAAACACTTTTGTCAGAGCGGTTTCAGTGCTGTGGTTCTGTCTAAAACCTGACTGGAAGGCATCGTAGCAATTATTCTGTTTTAAGAAGTAATTGAGCTGTTGAGAAACTGCTTTTTCAATGATCTTACTTAAAAATGGGAGATTTGAGATCGGCCTGTAGTTGTTCATTTGTGTCTTGTCAAGATTGTCCTTTTTCAGTATAGGTTTGATTACAGCAGTTTTTAGTGATTCTGGAAACACACCTGATAATAAAGAAAAGTTGACGATCTGTAACAGGTCTGACTCTAAAGTCTTTGAGACCTTTTTGAAAAAACTTGTTGGCAGGACATCTAAACAGCAAGAGGAGGAGTTCAGTTGACCTAAGATGTCCTCCAGGTCTTTGCTGTTAATCGGGTGAAACTGTTTGATGGTGTTTAAACAGTTTTTCGGTGGACACAGTACATATCCTGGATCTGCTGTTGATGTACCAACTGCTTGTCTAATCTTTTGGATTTTGTCTGTGAAGAATTTGGCAAAGTTATTGCAGGCCATGGTTGGATGAAGTTCAGCTGCCACTGGCACAGGAGGGTTTGTTAGCCTGTAACTGTAGAAAATAAGACCCGAGCATTATGGCTGTTTTTAGTGATGATGTCAGAGAAGTAGGACCTTCTTGCACTCCTCAGTTGTAAATTATAATTGTGAAGTTTCTCTTTATAGATGTCATAGTGAACCTGGAGGTTTGTTTTTCTCCATCTGCGCTCAGCTTTCCTACACTCTCTTTTTTCATTTTTCACTAGTGTGGAGTTTCTCCATGGAGACTTTTTCCTTCCAGAGATAACCTTCACCTTAATGGGGGAAATAGTATCCATTACATTTAACATTTTTGCATTAAAGCTATTGACAAGCTCATTGACTGAACCTTTGGACAGGTCAGGTGTTAATGGGAAGACCTGGTTAAAGATCTCACTACTGTCTTCAGTTATACACCGTTTTGTGATCACTGCTGTTGATATATTTGTGTGGGCTGAGATTTTACTTTCAAAGAAAACACAGTAATGATCAGATAAGCCCACATCAGACACAGTAATGTTTGAAATGCTCAGGCTCTTGGAGATCAGTAGGTCGAGAGTGTGTCCTCTATTATGTGTGGCCTCTGTTACATGCTGAGTCAGCCCAAAGTTGCAAGAGGAAAAGTTGAGGTCTGAAGACCAGAGGAACAGGTCTGATGGATCAACTTAATGGTCAGTAAGAAGATGTCAGGAGGAGGTCCAACACTGAGAGTCTGCAGCCATCTGTGAAACAGGGTGGAGACTCTGTCATAGTTTCAGCTGCAGGTCAGTCAGTGGTGTTGGAGATCTTTGATGAACTGATGAATTACAGAGTCCACCATATAGGAACATCTGGAAACATCTTATTATCTGCTTTCATTTTCAGCTCAACCATGATCCAAACACACTGCTGTGCATTAAAACCTGGATAGAAACACACAGGGGAACTCTATCAGAGCTGGACTTCAGCATGACTGAAGCAGTGTGAGATCATCCTGACAGAGAACAAAAGGCAGAAACATCCAAAGAAGAACCCCGAGAACTCTTCTTGAAGGTCCTCACAGAGCTGTAGGAGGAAGCTGCTCACAGCACAGATTCACTTTCATTTTCCTCTTTTAACTTCTTGAGCTGCTGATTATTCTGAGTATGACTGGATAAAAGCCTGACTCTAGAAAAGTCCTTAAGTTTTAATCCGTATGTGAGACATCGTCTCAACATGAGGGCCATGGGCCATGACGCAAACGCCACCACGTCACAACCATCTGCCTCTTTTTAAAACTTTAAGCAGACTTGTTCTAAAATTAACACTGAAATGTTTTCGTGACACAGGATTGAATCAGAGTAGAAATAGGACAGAGGATCATGAGGAAGCAGAGATCGTGGGCAATCGTGGCTCAAAGAGTTGGCAGTTCGTCTTGTAACCGGAAGGTTGCTGGTTCGAGCCCCGACTCGGACAGTCGTTGTGTCCTTGGGCAAGACACTTCACCTACCGCCTACTGGTGATGGCTGGAGGGGCCGATGGCGTGATATGGCAGCCTCGCTTCTGTCAGTCTGCCCCAGGGCAGCTGTGGCTACAACTGTAGCTTGCCTCCACCAGTGTATGAATGAATAGTGGAATTGTAAAGTGCTTTGAGGGTTTACAAAAAAGCGCTATATAAATGCAATCTATTATTATTATTAAAGAGAGTTTTGGGGTTTTATGGCCTTGTTTTGTTCTTTTCTCATGTTTTTGTCTCTTTTTGTTTTTCTTTTTCATCTTCTCATCTTTCTCACTCATGAAACCTGGAGCTGTTCAGCTCAGCTACTCCACGCTGACAGAGCACCTCTCAATCGTCAGTGTTCACTTTTTATCTTCCAACGTTAAAAACTGTCATGGTCTTGAGCCAGTGGACTCAATTGTTTTGGTTTTGATTATTATCTTATGTTTCAGGTTAATTCTTGTTAGGATTTCCTTGTCATTAGGTTTGGTTTCTGTTTTGTATTTTGAGCTCCTTTTGTTCGGTGTCTAGGTGCCTGCCCTGGTCCCACATCTCTGTGTCCCCACGCTGTTGCCATGTCTTATGTCTTGTGTTAAGCTCGTGTCTGTGCATACCTGTTGTATTTCCTGTTCTACTTTGATAGTCCCTGTCCCATGTGTAGTGTGCCTGGTTTTGCTTCCCCTTGTCTCGACAGCTCTGATTTTTCCCAGCTGTGTTTCCCTCCTGTCTCCCATTCCCTGATTGCTCCTGTGTGTGTGTAAGCCCTGTGTTTTTTACTGCTTGTTACTGGTGCATCTGTGTTACCTCCACGCGTCATCCTGTGTTCCACCCTTTATGTTTTCCTTTGAGTTATGGTTTCAGATTTGGTGGTTAGATTGTCCCAGTTTAGGTTTGTTCTTAGTTCCTATCTGTCCCATCTCTGCTCTGTCTGTATTATCACCTCATGTAAATTAAGCTCACTCATTGCATCGTCAGTGCCTGCGATTGGGTCCTTATCCCTTCAACCCCACACGACTGCCGCCGCAGCTGTGACAAAACAACACTTAAGCCGTGCCGTGCAGATGTGGATCGTCCCCGATGTAATGATGAAGTCAGAAACCAGGCTTAGACAGTTCAGTCATGTCAAATTTTAGACCCATCTCTAAACTTGCCTTTCTTAGTAAGATTCTGGAAAGAATTGTTTATACTCAGTGGATGGACTATTTGAATGACTCTCAATTGTCGGAAATCTTTCAGTCCGGCCTTAAGCCATTTCACAGTACGGAGACAGCCCTCGTAAAAGTTATGAATGACATTCTGATAACGACAGACCGTGGTAAATATGCAGTGCTGGTCTTGTTGGACATGACTCCTCTGCTTTGGAGTGTACCACAGGGATCTATTCTTGGGCCATTATTGCTTTTACTGTACGTTTTGCCCTTTTGGTGCGATATTCCGAAAACATAAAGTTTCATTCCATCTATATACAGATGACTGCCAGCTTTATTTACCTTTTAGTCATTCTGATAGTCTCCCAAGTCAATCTCTGCTTGACTGCCTTAGTGATATTAAAGCATGGCTTGCAAAAAACTTTTTAAATTTTAATTATCGTAAGACGGAAGCGATCTTATTTGGCCCAAATGGTTTTTCTGAGGCTCCAGATGCTGATCTTGCCGCTTTGACTCCCCATTTAAAGAGTTCGGTCACAAATCTCAGAGTAAAAATTGATTCTGCACTTACCTTTGATGGTCACGTAAACAGGGTGGTGAAATCAGCATTCTATCACCTCAGACGTTTATCGAAGGTTAAGCCCTTTCTTTCCAAGCGTAACTTGGAAAGTGTTATTAACGTCTTTATTACTTCACGTTTCGATTATTGCAATTCTCTTTTAATAGGAGTTGGGCAAGGCACTTTGTCACGCTTGCAACTAGTACAAATTGCCGCGGCACGATTTTTAACTGACAGAAGGAAATTCGACCACATCACTCCGGTTTTGGCCTCTCTACATTGGCTTCCAATTGAATTTAGGATCCGTTTTAAAGTTCTTTTATTGTTTTTTAAATCTCTAAACGGTCTGGTACCTGTTTATTTGTCTGATTTGTTGAAGCCCCATGTCCCCATTTGTTCGCTTCGGTCAGCTGACCAACTGTTGCTTTCAGGACCAAAGTCACGGCTAAAACTTAGAGGAGACCGAGCGTTCTCTGTTGTGGCTCCAATGCTTTGGAATAACCTTCCTCTCCATATTAGACAAGCTACATCAGTGCCAGTTTTTAAATCCGGATTAAAAACCTATGTTTATTCCCTGGCTTTTAACTCTGTGGGTGACTGACTTTTTTTTAAAATTAATTTTATTGCTATGTGTGGTTTTTGCTATTTTATTACTATATTTATATTTGTATTGTACAGCACTTTGGTCTACCAAGTGTGTTTTTAAAGTGCTATATAAATAAATGATTATCCAAGCTCATCTTCAAAAAAGTACTTCCAGTGGGGGGGTTGGGTCTCCCTGTGTTTAGACACTATTACTGGTCTGCAAACTCAAGAGCTCTATTACACTGGCAGTGGGGTCGGCCTATCGACCACCATTATGATAATCTCCCGCTCTGGCTTCAGGTAGAGTCAGCAATAGTATTTGAAACCTCATTACCGGCTGTATTGTTTTCTAACACCAGTTCCTCTAATAAATGGATCAGTTGTAATTTTGTTGTTAAACACTCTCTAAAGATATTAAGTCAAATCAGGAAATCTCTTAAATTACCTGACCTCTCAGTAAGAATGCCAATAACACAACCATTTGTTTAAACCAGGAAAAATGGACAGGGTGTTTTTAGAGTGGGAGGAAAAGGGGTTGAAACATATTGAGGACTTATATATAGATGACAAATTTGCTTCTTTCTTTCAACTCCAACAAAAGTTTCAGTTACCTCAATCACAATTTTTCCGCTATCTTCAAATAAGGAATTTTGTTCAACGAAACTTTGCAGACTTTCCACTGAAACCACTAAATCATACTTACCTTGAAACAATTCTGAAAGCAAACTCTAAACATATATAAATGGTAAATGGCCTGCATTTGTATAGCGCTTTTTCTAGTCCCTAAGGACCCCAAAGCGCTTCACACTACATTCAGTCATTCACCCATTCACACACACATTCACACACTGGCGATGGCAAGCTACATTGTAGCCACAGCTGCCCTGGGGCGCACTGACAGAGGCGAGGCTGCCGGACACTGGCGCCACCGGGCCCTCTGACCACCACCAGTGGTCAGAGGGCCACTGGTGGTGGGACATCTGATATCCCAGTTTGTTAAGTGCTTTACAATTCCAGCAGATTCTGATCGAATCAGGAATACAGGAGCTGAAGACCTCGGTGTCCCTCTGTCTGAGGACCAATGGTTAAACTGCTTGTCCAGCATTCAGAAAGGCTCAATAACACCAGATACAAACTAATCCAGTTTAAA
The DNA here is from genome assembly GCF_965226115.1 of Aulonocara stuartgranti. NCBI lineage: Eukaryota > Metazoa > Chordata > Actinopteri > Cichliformes > Cichlidae > Aulonocara > Aulonocara stuartgranti. Next base: position 26,643,129 of record NC_138951.1, read on the forward strand.
GTCATTCACATTTTTTAAACTCAAACTTAACTGGATTTATAACTCTGTATCCCCCCTATGTGATAGATGTAACACTGATGAAGGTTTCCTTGCACAACTATTTTGGCACTGCCCAGTCTTGAATGCTTTTTGATACCGGATTTTTACATGGTTTTCAAACCAATTTAGGAAAAAAGTACCACTTGATGGTACACTGGCTATACTTGGATCTTCTGCCTCAATTGAATCCTTGTCCTGTTCACAAAAACAGATAATCACAATGGGTATTGTCATTGTCCCCGTGTCTCTCTGGTTGGCTCACGCTGGCTACAGGTCTTGTTGTTGTTCTTTTTTGTTTTTGTTTTCTTTGTCTGTCCCTCGTCCTCTCTGCCTGGGTGGAGCTCATTACAAGCTCTCACTCTTGGCCCACGCACCTGTGTGATTGTGTCCACCTGCTGTTGATCTGGCTGATTTCCCCAGCTGCTATTTAAGGCAGTGGCACAGAGCAGCTCACCGCTGGAACGTTGAACCTCCTGAGTTCGTGCTCTCGGCATTATCAAAAGATTCCACTGTATGTATTTTGCTGTGGAACTAACGTTAACTTTTGTGTGTAGATATCCCTCTTCTGGACCAAATCACGGGACCTGCCCGGGTGTGGCAGCATGTGTGGAGTTTTGGAACAAGTGCGGCTGAAGAGGGGTGCGTGTGTGCGGAGGAGCTGTGGCGGTGACTGTGTGGAAGAGGAAGCGTGTGCGTGGATTTCCCCCCCCCTTCTCTCCCTGGAGCCCTGGACCCCCCTCCCAACTCACTGTACATATATATAGCACTTAGGTGATCCCTGTTGTAAATAAATTTCCTTTTGTTCTCTAAGAAAGGAACTGTCTGCACGTGAGTCCGTCCAGTAGCCATGACAGGTATGCTTGCTGCAAAGAAACTCATTCTTTTGCAGTGGCGGTCCCCTTCGGCCCCGTGTTTTAAGAGGTGGCTTAATGAGATGGTGACTGTTGCCAGGGTGAAACAGATAAGATTTGACAGGAAAGGAAAAATGGCACGTTTTTGCATGATTTGGCAGCCATTTCTAAAATTCCTAGAAATTAATCATCCTTAATCTTATACCTCCCCCTCCGTGTGCACCTTCCCATTTTATTTATTTATTTATTTATTCATTATTATTTTTTTTTCTATTTTCTATATGCTAACTGTAGTAATTGTTTACAGTTGAATCTGTATAAGGATGTTGTGTTCAGTTGTAAAAGCAAAAATAAAATACTAAAAATAAATAATTAAATAAATGATGATCATCATCATCATCATCAGTAATTCAGCAGCTTCAGAGGTGGGGCAGGTGGAGCTGGTGTTAGACCAGACCACCACAAGTTTGTTCATAACCAGGAAAGAGTCTTTACGAGCTGAAGTCTGAACGCAGGACAGAAGCTGTGGGTGTTCATCACATGAAGACTCAACAGTTCAGCCACATGAAAACAAAGCGCTAACGGGGGTTTCACACCACATCCAGAAACACAATCCGAGTGCTACCTCCCACCCTGAGATCACACCCACCTCAGACTTCATCAGCTTCTGGTTCACCGAGTTTAACCCTAACCCTAACTCAGTGACTAGTTTATCTCTGCAGGGTTAGGGCTGAAGCACATGGAGTTGAGGAGAGAGCTGGTGTTTTTTAGATATTTGCAGGCTTGTACGCCCTGAGGAGAAACTCTGTGAACTGCCAGCTTGTTCAGAGCTCATTAAAAACAGGATTTGATTTATTTTCTGAAAGTCAATCTTTGGATCGGTGACATGGATCGCTGCTTCAACACGCTGGAGGAGATCCATAACAGGAATGAGGGAACATAACAGATCTAACATTAGCTGCCATGCTGAAAACCTCCAGACCGTTTTAGGCTTTTATTTCCCTTTTACGTTTTTGGTCTCACTTCACACTGTTATTTTTAAATGCTACGCTCTTAAAAGCTCTGTCACACAAACAGGTGTTTGTCTGACATTCGGTGCTCTTTTGGCCCTTAGCTGTGGTTTTAAATCAGTCAGCAGCATTTGGAGTCTTTGTTGGCTTTGACTCAAACTGAGTCATTGATGGTTTACATCACCCTGAGATTCCACCCTAAGATTCCACCCTGAAATTCTCCGGAGTGAACATTAAAGAGGAGAAGGCGGTGCTTCAGATGAGGCGCGAAGGCTGATTTATGGAAATGGAAATCCCTCAGCCTGTGTTGGAGCGTGTCAGAAAATGGACGCTGATGCAATTACAGTGATGCGGAGCAGCACTGCGGCACACGCTCAGCACTATCTGCTTGATTACATCAGACAGCTCAGGTTTCCACACACTGCTTTAGATTGATTTCCTTTCTTCCACTAAAAAAAAAACAAAAAAAAACATTAGTTTCACTTCATTTCTATGAAAAACAACCACAGAAGCCCGATCCATCACGTCACACCAGCAGAGCCTGATCCCAGCAAGATAGCAACGTGGAGCCCAAAATACGATAAAGAGCACTCGTCCCTCAGTCCACTCAGAATCTCAAATTACAAAATGAAATATTTGTTATTTCTTACTCTTTATCGTGAAAAATACCAACTTACTCAATTATTCCCGCTCCTGCTGCTGACATTAAATAAGATCTGTGCTTTCCTGTTAATGCAGCCTGCTGGGAATCTCTGCAGGTTCGTGTCTAGTTTCAGTTACACGCTCTCACACAGTCCCTGCATGCTTCAGCCTCACTTTACGTTGAGCTTGTGCTGGAAACGCGTTGCACCTGGGATGGATTTCAAGAAACAAGTCAATCAACTATGTTTGCATTATTAGGGGCATGGCCTCTTTGACTGATAGGTATCTGCATTCATATTATCTGATGATAAACAAGCTGTCATGGTCGCTGTGTGGCAGGCAGGATGAGGACCCAATCGCAAAACTCACAGACTCAGGGGATGAACTCAAAAAACAGCTTTATTGCTGAAGAGGCAGAACGTAGGAAAATACAAAACTAAACTGGGAAAAGTAAACTAACACTCGGAGAGAGAGACACAGGGAAATCCACGCAGCATGAGGGAGAACGCGACACAGAACTGAGGGAGACGCAGACATAAATACACAGAGGGTTAACGAGGGAAGTGGGAGCACACGGGGAACACAGGTGACACTGATAATCATAACAAGACACGGCAGGAGTGAACACAACACTAACGGGAGACGGGCAAAGTAAAACAGGAAGTACAGAGGTTCAGACAGGAGGAGAGAGAGCACGGGGAGAACACAGACATAACGGGCTGGGGAAAACATAGAATAAAACACAAAGAGAGACGAGGGCTCATAAATACACAGAGGGGCACACAGGGGGTAAGAGTCACGAAGGGAAAACACTTAGGGAACAACACAACAGGGCAACTCAGGAAACATGGCCTAAGGAACGAAATGCAAAAATACAAGGAACTAAGAATAAGATAAGATAAGATAAGATAACCTTTATTAGTCCCACACGTGAGAAATTTGTTTTGTCACAGCAGGAAGTGGACAGTGCAAAAGTTATGAGGCAAAAATTAGAATACAATAAGAATAAATACAGTACACAACTGTACAGAATAGAATAAAATAAAATACTATATACAGTAGAATAAAATAAAATAAATATACAATAAGATAAAAATAGAATACAAATACAAATACTATATACAACTGAGTAAAAATACAACGATGACAGAAAGGATTATTGCACTTAGTATTATTGCATATGTATGGATGTGTGTGCTTGATCAGTTAAAGTCTTTATTATGGAGTCTGACAGCAGTGGGGAGGAAAGACCTGGGAAATCTCTCCGTCCCACACCGTGGGTGCCGCAGTCTCCCACTGAAGGAGCTGCTCAGTGCTGTCACAGTCTGCTGCATGGGGTGGGAGATGTTGTCCATCAGGGATGACAGCTTAGCCGCCGTTCTCCTGTCACTCACCACCTCCACTGGGTCCAGAGGGCATCCTAGAACAGAGCTGGCCCTTCGGATCACCCTGTTCAGTCTCTTCCTGTCCCCAGCAGAGATGCTGCCGCCCCAGCAGACCACGCCATAAAAGATAGCAGAAGCCACAACAGAGTCATAGAATTTCTTCAGGAGTGGGCCCTCCACTCCAAACGACCTGAGTCTCCGCAGCAGGTACAGCCTGCTCTGCCCTTTCCTGTAGAGGGCGTCTGAGTTATGAGTCCAGTCCAGTCTATTGTTCAGATGAACACCAAGGTACCTGTAGCTGTCCACAGCCTCAATGTCCATACCTTGGATGTTCAGTGGTTGCAGTGGAGAATGCTTGTGCCTGCGGAAGTCTACCACCAGTTCCTTGGTTTTACTGGCGTTGATCTGGAGGTAGTTCAGCTGGCACCAGTCCACAAAGTCTTGGGTCAGACCTCTGTACTCCTTGTCGTCCCCATCAGTGATGAGGCCGACTATTGCAGAGTCATCAGAGAACTTCTGCAGGAAGCACTGGGTGGAATTGTGGGAGAAGTCTGCAGTGTAGATGGTGAAGAGGAAAGGAGCCAGAACCGTTCCCTGTGGGGCCCCCGTACTGCAGACGACCCTGTCCGACACACAGCCCTGAGTCCTCACATACTGTGGTCGGTCGGTGAGGTAGTCCAGGATCCAGGTAGTGAGGTGATGGTCCACTCCAGAGTTCACCAGCTTGTCCTTTAGAACCGAGGGAAGAATGGTGTTGAAGGCACTGGAGAAATCAAAGAACATGATTCTCACAGTGCTTCCAGCGGTCTCCAGGTGAGCGAGGGAACGATGTAGGAGGTGAATGACGGCATCATCCGCTCCAATGCCAGGCTGGTAGGCAAACTGAAGTGGGTCCAGTGATGAGCTTATTAGGCGCCGAAGCTGAGCCAGGACCCACATGGCCCAGGACCGCTGATAACGTAGCGCTCCACAATCCTGGAAACGTAAAGCGGACCCACCACAGAGGGATAATCCTGGTGACACCACAAAGCCATTATTGTTCAGTATATGGATCAGAGTTATTAAATATGACGCGGCGCTGTGCTGATGTAGTTTCAGCATCTTGGGGCTGTTTCACAGATCTAACAGTGATCCAGCACCCACTCAGTCTTTATCCTACAGAGTTCCTCAGTAAGTCACCATGGTGGTTATTTCAGAGCTCAGAATTAACAATACAAACCTTTCACATGTGCCTTACTTCACTGACTGCAGGGTGGAGGTGATCAGAATCAGAATACTTTATTGATCCCTGGGGGAAATTATTTTTTGTTACAGTGCTCCATTATAAACCAACATAAACCAACATTAAGACAAGACAGACAATACGCTAACTAAGAATAGTACAATATATACATATATATATACATAAGTCATCATAAGTGATGGAGATGAGTGCAGCAGGTAGTAAAGTGTTGCCTTTATTCTCCCTGCATTAATCAGCCGCAGTGAAGACGACTCCTGCAGTAAATCTATGTGATGCATCGCCTGCTGGAAATTCAAATAGCCACATTATCATCAGCTGATAACGCTGCCGCCTTCAGCTGCCCTCCGCCCGCCTCCATCCGTTTCCTGCACGCTTCATAAATAATCATTACCACCATGATAAAACCAATAATTTTTATGTTTATGGGGGAGGCGTGTCATGCTTTATACCTGCTGGGAGGAATGGATGGAGGCGAGACAGGCATGCTTCTTTAATAAGTAGCTTTATGGTGTGTAAATATTGCATTATTAATATTATAAATAAGTAAGGCGGTTGTTTTACTTCTGGTAAGTACTCAAGTACATTTCCTCATTATACTCACACATTCCTCATTTTCTTTTGCCTCCACTGTAGAGGGGGACTTTACCTCTAAATAGGAAAATGTGTACAGTGAGGTGTTAAAGTGGATTCAGCAGGTAGGAGGAAGGGGTGACTTGTAATGTCTCAGTGTGGGGAAAATAATCATAACTCATAACAATTTCTATTTAGAACTTTAGTAGATTTTCTTAGTGTACAGGCTGTGATCAGCTGACCTGCTGCTCTTTGTGGATGTACACACCTGAATTCAACCAAATGTGAGCAGATGTTCCCTGAGTTGTCCTGGCTGATTTCATTCTCTACACTGACAGTACACTGTTTATGCTGTCTTTATATTAGACACTATGCAACCAAGGCATATGAATCTCTGCTACACTTGATGTAAGCTAACCGTGACCATGAAATCACAGCCACTGTGCACCAGTCACACACTGTTCTTTACTGTAAATCCACCACAGTGCAGCAAACTAACCTGTTTATCCTGCAATAACCTGCAGAGGATTTTCGTGCAGCCCTTAAATAACACAGCTAATCTGCCTCAGTTTGTTTAGCAGCAGGTTTTGCAATATGAAAAAACAATGTCACATGTACAGATGTAAAAACATGAGGACTTACATGTGTGCTGTAAATGAGCAGTCCTTCCCTTTAAATCTAAGCGCTCTTCTTCCTCTCCTGTTCTGTCTTTCTTATCTTTCTCTGAGTGAAATTAGCTCTCCTTCTTTTCTCTCCCTGTGAAATACAGCAGCTAGACCTTTAGCTGCAAAACACTGTGAGACAAACTGCAAACAAACAGTTTGTGTATTTGTTAATGTCTGTTGAGCTGAATGAAATGGTGCATTTCAAATTCCCTAACACTTAAAAAACGTTGCTCCCTTTATGCCCACTCCTCTTCTGTAGGGCTAGCTAGATGCTACGTTCCATGAATACAACATGTGGACACCTGCAGTTGTTCCAGCCAGTTGAACTCCAGACTATCACTAATGATGCAGCTGAACCCAAAGTAACGAGCCTGTTTTGAAATGTAGGGAGTGAAACTAAAAAGTACTCAAAAAATAAATGCTCAAGTAAAGTACAAAGAGCTGAAAATTGTACTGAAATACAGTAACAAACTTTTTGTACTTTCTATCTGTACTGTCAACAGTTCAGTAACAGTTCAGTATCAGTGTTATAGTTTTCAGTACAAGGGTCTAAATGCTATTTTTCCATCATAAACTGTAGATCTTCATCACTGAGAGCACACTGGTGCCGATCTGTGGACCCCAGAGCGAGATGAGCACATTTAACCTTTTAAATTTGGAGCTGGTATCCATGGTTACATCTCACTGGACTGAGTTCATATTTATTATAATATTAAGTGTAAATATATAAAATAATATAATATAATATAATATAATATAATATAATATAATATAATATAATATAATATAATATAATATAATATAATATAATATAATATAATATAATATAATAATATTTATCATTCTCCTTTTCTGTTTCTGACTCATTTTTTAACCCTTTAAATCTTGTGTGAGGAGCAGAGTGTGTGTGACCTGCACCTCCTGCACAGGAGGAGAAGAGCTCGGAGTTTCTGGGGGTTTGTCTTCTGGACATGTTCAAACAAGTTTCATTCATCACTGACTAAAACCCACAGAGGAAGGAAACTTCGCATCAGACCTGGCAGTCTGTTGGCTCAGATCCTGGTTCAGCTGCAGGATCTGCAGAGTCAGAGCAGATTACATCATCTTCAGATATCAACTAGCTGCTAACACCCAGATCTGTGGAACAAATGCAGGTAAACACACCTTTCACCTTCTCTCACTTGTTCTGAGAGACACCGGTTCAGTCCTCAGGCTTCAGGCTTTAGAGTTTAGACTTGTGAAGCTAAACTCTAAAGTATGAAATCTGGAGCCCCATCAGTTTACCGTGAGGGCCACGAACACCTCTGCAAGCTAGATGTGCAAAATTTGTAAAAATGTCTTATTCCACATCAACGATTTTTTTTTCATATCATGCTTGATTGTTCTGATTTTTTGAGTGTGAATAAACATTCAGTGATACTGAAACAGAAAATGAATCCTATTGGAACTCAGACAGTGACCCTGTGCTTCTTGCCGTCGTCTTCAGGAGACACTGTGTGTATTTCAGCCGGCATCACGCCTCTAACAAGACCATGGGAGCCACACCAGAGCTTTACTGTTGGTGGTGGGGTTTCTTCAGAGTTTCAGGTTTGTCACTGAGTTTGGATCAAGGAGTCTAAACTCCTCAGACGTTACTCAGCCAACAGCAGCAGGTTGGCAGAATGAAAGCTGATGTTGCTGACGAGAAGATCTCAGTGAAGACCAGGATACATTTAAACAACAAGCCAGCCAAGTCATCCAGCGGTAGATGAATCATCTCAGACTTTCTCTGGGCTGAAGCTTGGATCATTTTCATGATCTTCTTCCTGTCACATGACAGTGTTTGTCTCTTCCCATCGATGACCCTCAACAAGACTCTGACTCTGACCTGTTTTGTTTAGCTCAAGCAGAGTTGGTGTGAAACCAACTCACAAACCTGTTCCTCCTCTGCTAAACCTCCTAAAGCCTCTTTTTTCCACACCCAGACATCAAGCTTCGAGAGAACAGCCACACTCATTGCTTTACTGGACCTGAAGAGTCTGGATCTCAATTTGATTTCAAGATCTGAGGGTGAAATGGTTCCCAGCCCTCAAACTAAAGAGCTGAATGTCAGAGGTTTTTCAGCTCACTGCTGACTTTCCGAGTTCAGATTTAAGCAGCTGACATAATGAAAGTCTGTAGAAATGTGTGAATTAAACCAGAATGAAACAGCGTGACGCGCCCTTCGCTCCCTTCGCTTAATAAGCTGCTAAGCTTGGCCTGTTTCTTACACACTGATTGTATTCACATTTTCCCAAATCTGCAGGGATCTAACATCCTCAGACTTATTTCCATTTCCAAACACACACACGAAAATACACATCATTACTACCAGCGCTGGATGCTGCACAGCCATCACCGTGCACGCACAACAAAGACAAGAGAATAGAGAACAAGTGAGCAGACAGAACTGCAGAGTGATTGTGTGGGAGAAAATACTCAGGAGTCTCCATCCTCGGAGAAAACAGTGAGGAGGAGAATCTAAATATTCATCGCTTTCTTGTTAGATTTAATGTGTCATTTGAATCCCAGCAGGAGGACGAGGTAAAGACGCCACTGCTGTTTACTCGCCTTCATTACAGTGCAGAAGAAGAGATTAAAAATCTGCAGCCTGCGGGCCAACTGTCGCCCCCAGGGTGACTCATCAACCTATCAGCTGAGAGAATTAGACTATGACATCATCCTGCTCCAGTCCTGCTGGTTTGAACTGGGAGATCAGGGATCTGCTGAAGGTTTTTAACTCAAGCAGAAGAGCCGTTTATCCACCAGGAACAGAAACAGCTTGTAATGTACTGATGCTTTATTAGTGGATCCACAGCTTAGTGCTGTACACATTCACATGTGATCAAGTGAATGATCCTAGTTTTATCCCAAGAGGAAGAGGAGGAAGCTCATGATGTCTTAAAAAACTGGAGCTGCCTGCTGTGGCCATTCTAAACTTTGATTAGAAAACAGGCAAAAGCTTGTTTATAATTAAAGTGCAGGTAAAACTGTTTCCATATCTAGCAGCAGGACCTGCAGTCCCACTAATGTCCAGCAGAGGCAGCAGTCAATCAGTCAACAATAAACACTAACAGCCTGATACAACAACTATTTTGGTTGTTGTTTTGGTTCTAGATAATTTTTCCCTTTATAACAACTATACTCAGCTTTTGTTACAGAGTAAAGAGGAAGTAACAGAGAGGAATGAGCAGAAGAAGAGTGTCACTATATGCAGATGACACAGTTTTATATACTGAAGATGAGTGAGACCAATGGTTTATCTTGGTTTCATATCAGAAGTCAGAGACACCTATAACACCTGTACAGGGGAGGAGGTTTTTATAACTCAACTGGTTAAACTGTATTAAGGCTTAATGTTTGTAATATTAAGGGCGTGGCTTGTTTGACTGACAGGTGGATGGTGAAACAGATGGCTGTAGCTGCTAGCTGTCTGCTAGCTTCACCTTAGTTAACCGGAGTCCCTGAACTGGATATCTGGACTGTGTTTGTGCCGTTGGTGCCTTTTGGAGCATTTTAATGACATCATGTGACCAATAAGATGGCTGCTGTGAGGTTAGTGTACAAACAGTCCCAGATACCTGTAACTGGAAACTGTTCCTACCATGTGTACAAATTCCTTTGTGTCACTCTTAGACTTGACTGACAGCCATAGTTCTACTTTTAGGGGCCAAATATCAGGGGTTTTTTTTTTTAATAAAATGAGACTAGAAATACTCATGGAAACGATGGATAATAAGATGAGGTAGATATTTGTCAGTCAGACAGATGAACTGTAGTTCAGTGGGTGAGAACATGTGATGTGACAGATCTCCTGTATGTGTCCCCTGTAGAGAAGGAGCTGATCCACTAAGTGGCGCGGTGGGTAGTCACGATGATCCATGATCTGTAACAGTTTGTTTATTGACCTCCTCTCGACCACAGCCAATCACAGAGCCAGCGTTCCTGTCCTGTGTCTGATGTCATCACCAGCTTCCAGCAGACCACAGCAGTACTTTGGACTCACCACAATTGACCGATAGGAAATCATTTTTATGCACACGTCAGCTTTGGTAGGAAACAGAGCCTCTGGGTTGGTCTTCCTGCTCATTCTGGATATGGACATCCTTGTGTCCCAGGATGCGCCATCCTCTACCTGCTGATGTCAGTCACCATCTCCTAGGAGCAGGTGATTCCTCCAAGACCACAAACTCATTTGCTGGCTGTTCCAGCCCGGCACTAAGACATCCACCCACTGTAGAACAATCAGTGTGCTTCTATTTTATTTTATTTGTGTGTGAAAATATTATTTTTCAGAGGGTTTTAAAGTTGTGTGTGTGTGTGTGTGTGTGTGTGTGTGTGTGTGTGTGTGTGTGTGTGTGTGTGTGTGTGTGTGTGTGTGACCTCTTTCTCATGTTAATGTCTCTGGAGTGTGCAGCTGCCTCCTCTGTGAGTCTGTTTGCCTACAGCTGTAATCAGGTTGAAGAGTCTGGGGGCCTCTGGGGGCACCTCAGTCTGAGCCTGCTGCAAAAAACAGGAGACGGAGGCCCAGAATAACATTTAACGTGTTGAAACGTCTTTCTTCTTGCTTTGAAGCATGTTTGAATTGGGAGTTTTAAAGACTTTAAAGTCTTGCTCAAATTCTCTTCCTTGTGTGTTTCCATCTCAGTTAAATGTAGTTACATGTGAAACTTTCAAAATCCTCCAGGGCTACAAACACATTTAAGCTCTGCTAGAAACTCCGACCTGATTGGTTTTACTCTCAGATCACGTGACCAGCATCAGTGTGATGATTGCTGCAGGAAAAGTCACAAAGTGTGTTCTGGGTAAACTTCTGTACTTATATCAGCCTGTGGGACAGGTGAGAGCAGGTGAAAGGGCTTCTGAACGTGACTCCCTCTGAGTCACATCTAGAAGCCAATTTTATATCATATTCAACTGTAAACTTTCAGATTCGATTACTCTGAGAATTAAAACCATGATGAAGATGAGTGAGTGAGCATTAGAGCCATCTATCTTCTTTATTACCAGTGAACACCATCTCAGCTAAAGCTGTCCACTATCTGTCAGCCAATCAGGCTCTAAGATAACCACCAGGGTAGGGCTTCCATCTTCAGTATGAGAATAAAGTATGTACATGTTAAATGGGACCAAAGATTTGAATAATGATGTAAACATATGTAAAAGTAACAACAGTCAGCTGTACTCTTCACCCACAGATCAAAGCTGCCAACATGTTGGTTTTGGCGCCTGGCGTGACCCAGAGGAGTGCTAAATCATTCGTGAGGAATCTTTTGACCAGGATATGTCCTTCAATTAGGGCTGCCACAAACGATTATTTTGATAGTCAACTACTCACCGATTATTTTTGCGATTAGTTGACTAATCAGATCATCATCCATTGGATGTAAAAGGATAGCGTATTGGCCCAGCATGCATCTGCTTTTATATCATTAGCTTACAGCTTGAAGTGTTTAAGGCATGTGCTAACCAAAAATAAAGACAAGATGATAGTTTATTAAACTTTTAATGAAATTTGCAGATTGTCTCGGTGGAGTTTAATAAACTCAGCCGTCTGCTCTTTGGTGTTTAAAATATAACAAGACAATGATCAGTTTTCTGCTTGCCGTTTATTCAGCTGTAGGAAACCTTAACTTTAATCTCAGCCAAACCGATTTACTCAGGAACAAATAAAACACTGAAAAAAGCCAAACAATAACATTTTTAAGTCATCTAAGTGACTTAAATATCATGTTTAACCTGAGTAGCGAAAGACCGCTCAGGATCTGAAAACAATGTGCCGGGGAGTTCCCTGTTCTTGCCGGCTCTGGTGAGCCTTGAACCCCAGGAATCTTATGAAGCTTCAAACGATGCATCGACTATTAAATTAGTCATCGACAATTTTGATAGTTAGCGTAATCGTGACTAGTCAACTGATTGTGGCAGCCCTACCTTCAATGTACATATTAAACAAATATGTAGGACTGCTTTCTTCCATTTGAGCAACATCTCTAAAATTAGAAATATCCTGTCTCGGAGTGACGCCCCTTCATTTTTTTTAAAAGCAGGAAATTTGCAGCATCATTCAGCCCAACACAGCCATGCAGAGAACACAACAACATCTAACACAGGACAGGATAAAGTGGATTAAAACAATGGAAGGGTGAAAATAATATCACATGCACTAACATGAGATCAATATCTGCTGGTCTCAGGCCCACTCTGCATGATGCAGTACATAACTGTGAGTTTAATCCACAGGGAAAAACTTGAGACACCTGTAGTCTTTCCAATCTGTCAGGTGATCAAACAGGCTGTTGTTAAGGTGACAGGGTCAGCGGTCATGGTACACATCACTGGCCAGTAGGCTTAGTCTTTACTACCTGTTGTAGGGCCCTTTGCCATGGTTAATGCACCTGTTACCAAGATGTATTTGTGCTAGCTCGCCATCCACCTGTGACCAGGTGTCCTTCCTTAATAATACTTGTTAACAATATCTTTACCTTTATCTGGTGACAGGTGATAAACTCATAAGCAACTCAAACGTAACTAACTAAATAACTAACTAGTTTTTAATTACTAATAACCAGCAGTTGATACCTCAGATTCCTTATCAGTGGTCAGAGCTGAAGAGCTTCTCTGATCAGCTCCAGCAGCTCCATGAGGTCCTGCACAGGTATCACCTGACACTGTTCATGTTAGCGGTTAGCTTGACTTAACCCCATTAGCTGTTCTGGAGGTTGAAGTGCTTGTACTCACTGTAAAACCATCGTCTGTGGTCCCAGTGTCTTGTCCAGACATTATCTCCAGGATTCAATTCAATTCAATTCAATTTTATTTATATAGCGCCAAATCACAACATAAGTCGCCTCAAGGCACTTCAGGATACAAACAAAAAAGCTCATGAACTTTATCAAACAGTTGTTGTGTTGAAGGATGAGCCGCAGTATTCCTCATCGTCACCCTACGAAATCCCCTCATGCTTATAAATAACTGTATGAACGAGTAATCAGAGCAGCCCAGGAGGCTATTATTCCACAATTACTCGGTTCACTTTTACTGGTCTGAGGTGTAATAATGATGTTGCTGAGGAGGCGGAGTAAAACAAAGATCAGGAGCACAGTGACTGAACTGAATGGACTCAATGAGAATCATTAACATGTTTAGGGTGCACATGTGTGTCTGAGATAAACTTCAGATCGACTCATGGCAATCACCAAGCAGTGCAGGTTCAGGTGGAGGCAGAGCGGAGCACTGACGGAGTCAAACACACAACAGTTCAGCATGTCTGCAGAGCAGAAAAAAATTACATCTTCACAAGTTCAACACCAAAACCAGACGGACACACGGGTGACCATGATCTAAACTTTAACATGCTCTCAAGCGTCTGAACACGTGTGATGGCAAAACCAAACCACCAAATTGCCACTTCCACAGAGAGCACGGGTCCAACCACACCTGCTCCTACAGAAATATGTAAATACATGGCCCAGCCTCCACCCAACACCCATCCATTTACCCATCCAAAGATTCAAAGATTTAGTACCAGTGCTCTCATCTTAGTATAACAGAGGGTGGTGCGGTCGTTGACATGGATAAGCGGAGAATGGATGGATAGAGCAGCTTGTAAGATATATCCTTCCATGCATCCATTCTAGGCCCTGCACCTCTCCAGCCTCCTCTTGCAGTTCTTCTGAGTCGGACCAAACCAGCCGAGGGACATCATGTCCCCAGCGTGTTCTCGGTCTGCTCCGGGATCCCCTCCCCGGTAGTTTTTAATTATAATTGTCATTTATTCTGATCCGAAATGGGAAATCTTCTTTTACCTGATTACATTTCTTCTTTTTAAACATAAAGTGTGTTCGAGTTTTGTTTCATGAAATGAAATCACACTGGAGGCACTGAAGCTGGATTAAAACACCCAAACTGAAAACTGTTCAAATATACCTGAGGTGCATATCAGGGGGCGCTGTGACGTGTCTGTTACTTGCTTTGCGCCAGCACCCCACTCTCACCCAAAAACTGCCACATCCCCCCCAAAAAAAAGACTAAAGGGATAAATGTAAAATATGTAAATGAGGAAATCTGTGGAAACGTGAGCGATGTCACCAAAACACCAACCAATGAAAAATTTATATAACTGTAAAATGAAATTAAACGTGGTCATAATGTTGTTTCCTGTGAGCCGCTGCTGAATCGCAGCCTGATGGTCTGAGCTTTGCACTGGAGAGGAACCCCCCTCTCTCTCTCTCCCTGGAACTTTACCATCTGCCACAGCTGTCACTCGCCCCAACCGCCTCTCTAATTGACAATGAACCCACAGGCGTGGCGATAATTACAGCCGGCCGCTTGGCAACTTCTCCGGGTTTCAATTCCTTCTTTTCAGGATTCATCAGGCTCCATCTGCTGGGTCCCAAGTCTGGCATCTGCCACCTCCTCCTCCACCCTCCTCCACTCTCATCCACCCTCCCCCTCAGCCTGCTGGGGGTTTTGTGTTGGAGCTTATTAGCGAGCTGGCCTGTAACCCTGAGAGGTGCAGTGGCCCGGAGCAGCAAGCCTCACTGTGCCTCGGAAAAAGAAAAGAATCCTTGTGATTTCCTTGTTGGCTCTCTCCCCCCTCCTTTCATGTTTCTGTCACTTTAAAATTAAATGAGAAGAGCTTTATCAGCACACAAAGAGCTCTCAGAAATGAGAGCCATTTAAAGCTGTTAAAAAAAACATCTGTCACATCATTTTCACCTCTGTACAGAAACATCTGGGCACTTTAAAGTCTTCAAGAGGTCATCTGATCACCTGATTACATTTCAGGAGCCACCTCAGTCCTGATTCACTTGGCGAGGCCTGCTGACCTGGAATGATCGCAGACAGGTTGTGAAGGTGTCGTCCAATCACAGAGCTTCTCCTGCTCCATGTGTTAGCAGGGAGAGGGTCCCGAGGTTGTTGTTGAAAACAACAGGAAACAGTTATCAGAGTACAAATAGCCTCCCCTTCTTCATACCACACTTGGTACATTCCCACAGGAAGTGTCCAGAAAGTTCTGGCCCAGTTTGACAGTTTCTCTGTCCAAATCAGAGGAAGGTCAGGTGTAGCCTGAAGGTCACACGTCCCGTCTCTCTTGTTTGTTTATCGCCCACTTTGCGCCAGAAAGAGGAAACCAGCGGATAAACAACAGCTGCACGTTTAAGCTTGATAAGCTGTTGTTAGAATTTATTTAATATTACTTTCTACACCAGGATCCTTTTCTACGCAGCTGACGGCTGGTAACTGTGCAGAGGCGGATCTAGCAAAGTTTTGCCAGGGAGGCAAAAGGCATTAGTGTGCATCACTGCAACTTCTGCTCAGCATGTGTGTGTGTATATAGGCATGTACATGTTTAGACATCTTTGTGGGGACAGAAAATTGGCATGTCACTATACTTCTCCTCCATTCTGCTGATTTCAGTAGGCCATGTTGTGCACCCCTTTCACTCATGTTGTACCCCCTTAAACTTCATCCGCTTTGTGTTTCAGAACATCTGAAGCTTAGTAGTAATCTGCAGATGTTCCCTCGTGGCCCTCATTTTTTTTTACCGTTTCACTTTTCAATGCAAGAGTCCATCAGAAGGCAGACTGACATAAAGATGGCCTGTCTTCCACCTGAGCGCAGCTCGGACTGCAGAGCGTCCTTTATCCTCGGTTTGTGTGCTGATTGCTGTCACAGAGGCGTCCTTCCTCGGCACTCGCCACTTAATCACAGCAGAATAATGGCACCCTGTACTGCTGCAGGAATGTGTTCAGACAGTTAAATCCATCACCGGCTCATCTGGAGGTATAGACGCCGCCATGACAATGACAGCTTCTGTTTGGAGCCTGTCAGAGCTCATCGTCCCACCTCAATCAGAACAACCGCCACCATCCTCGCTCTGATCACTCACACAGACAAGAAGTGAAGGAAAGCCTGGAGTCCTCCACTCTCCTCCAGATGTTCCTGATGGGTGGCTGATCTAACATTTGACACGCAAGTGAGCCGACACGAGCAGGAGGAAAATGTCACATCCACAGATCCTGAGCTCTGAGAACCATGAACACCTTAAAACGTAAACGATCCCCATCAGTGAGACACATCCAGGCTGTAAAGAACCTGCTCTCACCTGTCCCACAGGCTGCTGGAGCCTGAAAGGTTACCCAGAATGCACTTTGTGCAGTTTCACAGCACTGGTTTCACAGACATGAAGCTGCTAATGAAGGCCTGAGGGTCGTTTTCGTGGTCCTTCGGCTGAGATTGTGTGCATATCATCTTTGATGCTTCTGTGCTCTGGATTGGTGATCTTTAGCGTTCTGGTATCTCCTGGTGTTCATGGCTCTTTATTTCTTTGTAGCTCATCCTTTGTCTTTAGTTCTGTGCTTGTTATGTTGACCCCCATGGCTGTGTGTTTTTGTATTGTATGACGGTTAGCGCTGCAACACATACAGCTTGATCTGTAAGCCTCTGACTTTTAAAGAATTAAACCCGCTTCTTTAGCCTGAACATAAATCATATCTGATCCCCGAGGAACATCTTCTTGTCCAGCAAGATGTTAGAGAACAAACTGTTTGAATTCTGCTCTTTATCAATTTTACAGCACTAGTGATGAGTTCGTTTTCTATAGGGGGGGCACTCACTGCTGCCTCTGATGAACATCAGAGGAACTGCAGGTGTTGGTGGTAGAACCAGTTTGTGCATGTTTCAGTTACAGCCAGAATAAACTCATAGAGATGCTGTCGCTTTATGTTTCGTGTGTTTGGATGTGTTGGAGGAGCTCACAAAAAAATCAGGAAGAGAACACAGGGAAAAAAACAGCTTCCAAAGTAAACAAAGAAGAAAAAACAGCATGCCCCGATTCAGCTGGAACACCTGAACAGGTGTGCTGTTTACTTGACAGCTGCATACTTACTCCTAATGAGGCCTGTGGTAATGTGAGATCTGAAGGCATGTCTGGACATGACACTCACCACAGACAGCTGAGGGGTGGACAGAGTTACAGGAACACTGAGCTGTGGGCAGTGGAAGGTACAAGTTTGATTTCCACCTGATTTTTGGCACATTTATGAAGGTGACACATGTCCTCGTGAGCTTTATGAGCAAATGCCAAAACTGAACCGCAGACGGGATAAAACAGGCGATACCTGCAGTTGCAGAGGCACTTCCTGCTGTGTTTTGGGAGAAACGATTCATCCAGGTGACGTTTACAGCCATCCGCAGCCCTCTGGGAATGCTGCTGATGACCACTCATCAACAGTCATTATAATTTGCATTTTAATGACCATGAGACTGAGCATGTGGCCCATTCTTCATCAACAGTGCTGGTTACTGTCATTATGGAAATGTTTCTAAGGGTCAGCTGACACTCAAAGCTGCGTTTCACACTGAGAACACAACATCCAGACAAAGGATCAACTTCCTGGGATTTCCACAGAGAATTTTGCTGATGAGTTTCCATCTCGATCGCTGGTTTCAGTGAACAGTGAACAACTGGGATCCTGTATGAGTCAGAGAGGTTAATCCAGGATGTCCTCAGCATCATGTCAAAAATATATTTCATGATAAAATGTATCTATTTTAAGTAACAAAGGTTGGTTAAAAGAATGTATGTGGATTTTCACAAACTTGAGGTTGTTGTACCAATCTTAGAAATATGGTATCTAACCAAGAGCCTTGGCCTCCAGTAACACTGTGAGGAACCTTGAGGTCAGTTTTGATCAGGATATGTCCTTCAATGCACATATAAAATAAATATGTAGGACTGCTTTCTTAATGAAAACCAGCTTCCAATTTTGATCTAGGAGACAGACACTATCTCTACTTTTAAGATTAGGCTTCAAACTTTCCTTTTTGACAAATCTTATAGTTAGGGCTGGATCAGGTGACCCTGAATCCTCCCTTAGTTATGCTGCAACAGATATAGGCTGCTGGGGGATTCCCATGATGCACTGGGTGTTTCTTCTTCACTCACTATGTGTTTATACACCTCTCTGCATTTAATCATTACTTATTATTAATCTCTGGCTCTCTTCCACAGCATGTCTATGCCCCTCACCCCCTCACCTCTGCCAGAGGTTTCTTCCTGTTAAAAGTGAGCTTTTCTTTCCCACTGTCGCCAAAGCACTTGTTCACAGGGGGCTGTCTGACTACAGCAGGGGTCTCAAACTTAAATGAGATGTGGGCCACTGCTGGCACTGTCCTCTCATTGTAGGGCCACTTTAGTGTTCAAGTAGTACAAAACAAACAAACAAGAAAACAACCACAAATATTTCTGAAAATGTAGTGTTTTGTTTGTTTGTTTTTAAATTTCAAATACTTTATAACAAGACATTTTTTTCTCACTCTTAACTAATTGGAGCATTTCATTGAACACTCTTGAAGTCCAGATCAATAAATCTGGAGTCAAAACTCAAAACTAAAACATGAAACACTAAATGATCAACAAAATTATCTGTAAGTCTCCACCTCCTCCATCTCCTCCACCACCTCCCAGCATCTCACTGGGAGTTCTGGGTTGGAGGTGGGTGGTCTGATGGATGTCATTCCTCCATCAGGAGAGTTTAGAGCAGCCCGGTTTCCATGACTACCAATTACATGTTGAGATTGGAGGGTGGGGGTGTAACCTTGGATTTATGTTGCCATGGAAACAGGGCCCATGGTGCATGATGGCTGGAGTGTCAATGTACATATATTTGTACATTTGTACATGTACAGGTGTTTGTGTGTGTGCATATGTGTGAATATTGATCAGTCAGTGTTGCATCCAAGCTGATCAATTCGTGTAATCAGTACAGACATGAAACATGCTCACACCTGAAGTGTGCCGCTAAAGCTGCTGTGGACCAGGTGGAATCAAATGTGTATTTCTGGTCATTCTCCAAAGCATCTGCTGTACAGGCTCATGTATTTAAACCTATTTCTTGCATGGGTGGATTATCAGTGCTACCAGAACATTTGAAGGTTGCTCTATTCCATGTTGCTACCCTCTTTGAGGTCCAGACCGCCAAACAGGAAATGGGAAATTCCAAACTTCTATATATTAGGGGGGAAGTGGGATCTTACCAAGTAGTTAGAAACAGAGGGGAGTTTTTCAGTCTTTAGTCTAAATCAGGGGTGTCGAACTCCAGGCCTCAGGGGCCTGCAGGTTTTAGATATCACCCTGAGGGTGGAGCTGCTAATCCGAAGGTTAATAGGTTAAGGTTAATAGTGCAGTGCATGATGATGGGATAATAATAATAATTATTATTATTATAACCACCAGTTTAACCACTACAACCAGTTTATCTCATTATATCATTCATTATTGTTTGATTCATGGTGACTAGAAAGATTTTAAAAGCAGAACCTGCAACATTAGAAAAAACAGAAATTCATCATTGTAAGTATGTGTTTTTAAAACACGATTAAACTTGCAGATATTCTTGTTAAACCCTGAGGGCAGTAAACGTCAGGAACAGCAGCAGGAATAAGGAGCATCATATTGAATCTATAAAACAGGACCAGGTTAGTGATGAAGTGTCACTGAAAGTCTGTGTCTGTCTTTGGGACTTTGTATAAGTGCGTTTGATCTTTAATATGTCACGTGGCTTTTATTTGGCATATTTTCTGTCTTGTCTTTATGCTCACAGTCCTCTGTACGTTTGGATTTCTTGATTAATTTAATATGCCATTAACATTCAGGACTGCAGAGGAAAACAAGCCTGTGCGGTTAAACCTGGCTCATGTTCAAGGAACACAAACGTGAATGACAATTGTGGATGTTTTCTCAGCAACTCATCGTCTTTGTTTTTTATCCACATGAATAAAAGAAACACGTAGAATCCTTTCTTGCTCCCATCCTGTGTACATATACATCTTTACTGCAGCTAAAAGCCCTCTCATATAACTCAATTCAACTTTATTTATATAGCACTAAATCACAACAACAGTCACCTCAAGGTGTTATACACTGTAAGGTAAAGGCCCTGCAGTAATACAGAGAACCCCAACAATCAGACAACCCCAGATGAGCAAGCACTTTGGAGACAGTGGGAAGGAAAACTTCTTTTTACCAGGAAGAAACCTGCAGCGGAACCAGGCTCAAGGAGGGGTGGCCATCTGAGAGACCAGGGGTTAGGGAGATTACTTGGTGTTATGCCCATCACAGCATGTGACCAGCAGAGCACCAGCTCCTCATTTTAAGACACCAGCAGTGGAGAATATTAGAGCTGCCAGACTGAAAGCATTATCACCCACCATTAACACTGATCAGATCACTGATCATCTTTCTTTTCAAAATGATTAAGATTAAAAATGATTTCATCTGTCTGTTAGATTAGCAGTGCATAATCTCACTGATTACTTTATTTTGTGGTGAGGGGTCATGTGACAGCAGGTCATCAATCATAACAGGCCTGATAGCTCTGAAGCAAAAAGCAGCATCGTCCCTGAAAAAAACACAATTAGATCAGATAAAGTTTAAATCGCAGCCTCAGACTCAAAAAGCGTCAACAGCTCGTAGGGTTTCATCCAACAACTCGAAACTTCCTGTTAGACTGACCGATCACACCAGAACCAGAACCGCCTTCAGCAGCTGCACACAGCCTTCAGATGAGGAAACATGGAGCTGCAAGACAAGACCTCCCAGCATACACTGGGCCTGCTGGACAACAGGACCAGCAGACTGAGAGTCGGTCCATCAAAGCACGTTTGTTTCCTCCTGCAGCTGCTCCAGGCTCAGGCAGGTGTTCATTCATTGTGAACACCTGCTCGGATCCATCATTCAAATAAAGATACTGAGCTCAGAGTCACCTGACAGGTCCTCACCTGTCAGGTGACTCTGTCTGTACTGATCACATGAATTGATCAGCTTGGATGCAACACTGACTGATCAATATTCACACATGTGCACACACGCAAACACCTGTACATGTACAAATGTACAAATACATGTACATTGACACTCCAGCCATCATGCACCATGGACCCTGTTTCCATGGCAACATAAATCCAAGGTTACACCCCCACCTGCTGACAGGTTAGAACAGGGCTGCTCAACCTGTAACTCCGGCTGCGATTCCATCCATCCATGTTTAGGGTTATGTTGACATCCACAGGTTTCCAGTTTTAAACCTCAGTTTTATTTTCACAGATCCCACCAATCCACATGATGATGATGATGATGATGATGATGATGATGATGATGATCACCACCATTATCATCATCACCACAGAGAGCTCAGTCCTGATGCATGACCTCACTGCGGGTTGTTGCCTTTGTTTCTCTGTGGTTTAAGAAATCATTGTTGCTGTTGGGTTTCGTGCTGCAGACGATACTGACCATTTAAAATTGGAGTTATTAAAGTCATTGCTAATTCAGTTTTATCAAATAAAAGCAGAATTTACTCCACACCAGAGAAATATATGTAAATTTAACAAAGTCTTTGAGTCTGTTTGGTTCAACATTTTCTGTTTCTGCAGCCTCGGTGTGAGGCGTGAACACTCAGGTAGCAAGACCAGACGCAGGAGGATGGTTTATTAAATGTTTCAGATCAAACTGGACAAACTGAACCTAGCTGATTTCAGGCCCCCAAAGATATGGACATAGCTGGACTGGCCATCGGGCATACCGGGCATTTGCCCGGTGGGCCGCTGGCGATTTTTTGTTTTTATGGGCCGATGGATTTTTTTTTTTTTTTAGGAAGGGTATATATAATGAAAGGTGTTGGATTGGCCAATTGGTCATGATCGACTCTGGGCTGGACCAATTACAGCCGAGGAGGCCGGATGCACCCTCCCCCTTGTTTAGCAATCACGTGATTTTCGCGCATTGCATGCCGGGAACTCGTGGCAAAACAATCCAAACACCGCAGCAAATGCAAGCATTTGCAGCACCGCAAAACGTTCATTCTCCGGTTCCAATACCTTCTTGTTTTTTTCTTTGCCGCACAAAAAAGGAATGTACAAAACAAAAGGAGAACAATGCCGGTCCGTACAAAGACAGACTCGACAAAAAGACAAAGAAAAGATACGAGGAAAAAATAAAAGGAGTGAAAGGGTCAGACCCTTAGGAGCACACAGAGTGGACAAAAGACGTTAGCGTGCTGCCCAACTTTCATCATGCTCAGATTTATAATTATACGGTTCTTGGAGTGAGTGCATACACTCATGAAGTTTAGTAACTTCAGGTCACTGCAACAAGCCCAGGTACAGTTTACCGACGGATGGGACAGGACCTTGAAATGCACCGTGTAGAACGAAAGACCATCGTACGAACAAAGGTAAGTTTACCAGTCTCACAAATCATCGTCATAAATACACATTCGTTAATCAAAGGAGCTTGTAAAGAAAGGCGTCTGGACTTCTTTAAGTTACTTGAAGACGTTTCACCTCTCATCCGAGAAGCTTCTTCAGTTCTAAGGTCAAATGGCGGAGAGTCCCAGATATAAACCTAGGTGGAGTAACCCCCCACAGAGGGACAAAAGGACCCCCTGATGATCCTCTAATCGCCTGAGCCAAGGTGTGAAACTGGGTGTGGGTCCCAATCAGCCAGAGTTTCGGGTGTGTTCATTGTGAAACCTGGCCCCACCTTATCATGCGAATTCCTGAGATCAGATGGCCCAGGATGTGAGTGGGCGTTAAGGCGTCTGGGAAGGGATCTCAAAACTGGATTATAGATGGCAGAGAGTTGGTGTCGTAAACCACCGCCTCTGTTCAAAGATGGTCGCTCACAGTGGACATAGATGGCTTCTTTCACTCCTCTTTCAAACCATCTGTCCTCTCTGTCCAAAATGTGAACATTGGCATCCTCGAAAGAGTGTCCTTTATCCTTAAGAAAGATGCAGATGGACAGCTGAGTCTTGTCCTGTGGAGGTGGCTCTTCTGTGTTGTGCCATGCGCTTGTGAAGTGGCTGTTTGGTCTCTTCAATGTAGAGGTCTGGGCATTCCTCGCTGCACTGTACAGCATACACCACATTGTTAAGTCTGTGTTTTGGCGTTTTGTCTTTCGGGTGAACCAGTTTTTGTCTGAGCGTGTTGCTGGGTCATGCTTGGAGAAAACTCTCCTGAGTTTTTCTGATACACCGGCTACATAGGGGATGACAATGTTGTTGCGTCTGTCTTTCTTATCCTCCCTCGCTGGTGTCTGGACTTCTTTTCTGTGCCTCTTTGCTGACTTTAAGAACGCCCATTTAGGATAGCCGCACGTTTTGAGTGCTTCCTTTACATGTGTGTGTTCCTTCTTTTTTCCTTCAGGCTTAGAGGGAACATGTTCTGCCCGGTGGTGTAGGGTCCTAATTACTCCAAGTTTGTGTTCCAGAGGGTGATGGGAGTCAAAGAGGAGGTACTGGTCCGTGTGTGTGGGCTTCCGGTAAACTTCGATGTTGAGGTTGCCGTTCTCTTCAATGTGCACAGCGCAGTCCAGGAAAGGCAAACAGTTGTCCTTTGTGTCTTCCCTGGTGAACTTGATGTTTTTATCCACCACGTTAATGTGCGCAGTGAAGGATTCCACTTCTTATGTCTTGATTTTGACCCAGGTGTCGTCCACATATCTGTACCAGTGGCTGGGTACTCTTCCTTTGAACTTTCCACTTTCCTTTCCACTTCCTCCATGTAAAGGTTGGCTACAATAGGTGACACGGGGGAGCCCATGGCACAGCCATGTTTTTGTCTGTAAAAGCCTTCGTTGTACTTGAAATATGTAGTGGTGAGGCAGAGGTCTAACAGTGTGCAGATCTGATCGGGTGTGAAGTTGGTCCTGTCCTCCAAGGAGCTGTCTTCTTGTAGTTGTTTTCTGACAGTCTCCACGGCCTCCGTGGTGGGTATGCAAGTTAAGAGAGAGACTACATCAAAGGACACCATGGTTTCATCTGGATCCAGGGTAAGTTTCTGGACCTTGTCGGTGAAGTCGGTGGAGTTCTTGATGTGGTGTGGGGTGTTCCCCACAAGAGGAGCAAGGATGGTAGCAATTTTTGCCATTTCTCCACAACAATTGCCCATAGTGGACCTCATCACAGCCACAGAATCTGTCATACGGATTAATAAATTATCACAGACAGAAGCAGAGCAAATCAGGATGAAAGTCTCAGCCACGCTCCCTCCATCCAACCTCACAATACAGGAAAAGAAGGCCGTCGCTTCCCTGAGCAAAGACCACAACATCACTGTTTTACCAGCTGATAAGGGAAGATGCACCGTGGTCCTAAACACTACAGATTACCATACAAAGATCACTACTCTCCTCAGTGACAACAATACCTACGAAGCCTTAAAGCGAGACCCCACAAGCAGCTACAAAAAGAAAGTTATAGCTTGCCTTCAAGACTTTGAAAAGGACAAAATTATTGACCGCCTTACATATCACCGCCTTTACCCAGGGGATGCGATACCCTGCATTTACGGACTTCCTAAAATCCACAAGGAAGCTGTCCCACTCAGACCCATAGTCAGTAGCATAAACTCAGCCACTTATAACATTGCTAAACACCTAAAACACTGTCCAGACGCCTTTCTTTGCAAGCTCCTTTGACTACGATGACCTGGATGACTGAAAACCTTCACAGACATACACATTTGTTAACCGTTTATTAATATAACCTTTGAGCTCAACGGTAATTAGGGGGGCGATCGTGGCTCAAGAGTTGGGAGGTCGCCTTGTAATCGGAAGGTTGCCGGTTCGAGCCCCGGCTTGGACAGTCTCGGTCGTTGTGTCCTTGGGCAAGACACTTCACCCGTTGCCTACTGGTGGTGGTCAGAGGGCCCGGTGGCGCCAGTGTCCGGCAGCCTCGCCTCTGTCAGTGCGCCCCAGGGTGGCTGTGGCTACAATGTAGCTTGCCATCACCAGTGTGTGAATGGGTGGATGACTGGATATGTAAAGCGCTTTGGGGTCCTTAGGGACTAGTAAAGCGCTATATAAATACAGGCCATTTACCATTTAATTAATTAGTAGTGGAAATAATTTCTGGTAGCATTACAGAAATGTAGCAGTGACAATAATATTGTATGTTGTAATCGCAATGGACAATTAGTGATACAAAACAACTGTTTTATCCTGTGAATAAAAGTATATGTTTTTGTCAATGTACCATAATAACAGAAGCGAAACGCAATATTGTGTCAGGACAATTCACTATTTATGCACAATAAATAAAGGAGCATAGCGCGACAATTTCTGTTCAGCGCCAGACTTGCTTGTAACCTATATCACCAATTATGTTAAGAAAAATGACGTATTTACTACTACAAAACTCTGACCTTTGTGGGAATGCTTGGAGCAGACTAACATGTGAGCTGGAGTGTTCTGAGACGTTATATTTGGTATATCCAGGCCATCCGTCGCCTCTTTGTTACTTCGGAAACATGGCTCGAACAATTTCTCTTCAACGACGTAATCCGATAACAACCGATCCCTTTACCCGTCGGCTTCCCGTGGCTGTCATGCGACCGGCTATTGCAGTTAATAATACAACAGCTTCTTGCCATCTTTTGGGTTTCTTTTAAGCGCTGTGTAACTGAGTTCAATTGAAAGCCTGCGTGCGCTAGTACCTCTTGCCACAAGTTCCCAGAATCCTTTGCGGTTTTACCCCTGAATGACATCACATTTTCAATCTTTATCCTGGTGGGCCGGTCTCTAGTCAAAATGCCCGGGCCGATTTTTTGTCCCAGTCCAGCCTTGGATATGGAGGTCCCCCTCTGGCTTCTGCTCCGTGGCTGCTGGGTGACCCCTTGTCTGGGGCTCTCCTCAGCTCTTCCCAGGAGGGTGGCACGGATGCCCCTCCGATGGTCCTCCTTGGGCTCTCAGACTCTGGGGCCTCTGGATGTCTGGGGCCTGGATCACCTGCTTCATGCCCTGGGGGACGGGGCTAGGTCAGTGCTGACAGGAGCCTGAAGGTGCACCCTGGGGGTGTAAAACTTGAACGTCCATGCAGATTTCTGCTGCACCGATGAACTGCTGACCAAAGATGATCTAAAACACAGGACCCGACCCCTGTGACCTCTCAAAGTGTTCACAGTATGAAGGTTAAACAAATATGCTGAAGTAATTGAATTAAACTAAAAGACATGAAATAAAAGTCAAAATCGTGACTCATTTCTAACAATTATAACAGTTGTCTTCAAAACCTTAAAAAGGTTAAAAACTTAAAAAGTTCAGATCTTTTCAGTAGAAACTCTGAGCTGCAGACACATACAAACACACAGACAAACACACAGAAACACTCACACACACACGTGGACCGTGTGCTGGTGCAGGATCGGCAGCTACCAGCTGGATTCGGGAATCATTAAATCAGACAGCGCACTAACTGTTTTATCCAGAAGTTCACTTTATAAACATCCACAATCTACCTGTCAACTGTTACAGCAGCTGGCAGGTAGAAGCCCTGACTGTACCTGCATTTCAACAAACACCAGGTTAATTATTTCATTCGGAGGGATAAAAGGTCCTAACGGCTCTCTAAAAGCTTTAATTTACATTTTAAAGGGCCTGAATCCCCCAGCAGCAGCCGAGCTGTGCTTACAAAAGCTTCATATGCACTGCTCCTGGTTTCTTGTCACGTTGTGTGTAAATTCTTTTTTTATTTTATTTTCTGGTTTAGGAACTTTATCCACAGAAGGAGGTTTTTTTATGTGATTTTTTTTTATTGAAATGTGACCTTAAACACATGTTCCCAAGGACTCGGACCTGTGTCAGCTGATGTCTGGATGTTTATTTGCTGTACAAGTGGGAATCTCTGCAGGGCGGCCGGGGGGGCGTTGTCTACCTGACTGTCCTCACACGCTGCTTACAGATGGAAATTTCCTGTAGGGCAGTTAGAAAGGCTTGGTGCTGGGCGAGGGGGGGCTGAGGGCACTGGGTGAGGACGGTTGTTCAGCTGAGGGGGAGCAGTTTTGGTTTCAGACTTCTTTTACCTGAGAGCATTAAAGCAGTGCAGCAACAACAGTGACCTGTGACCCCCTGAGAGGCAGTGTCTCTGTGGGGCTCCTGTGTGTGTTTGTTTGTGGTCGTGCACAGGAAGTCCTTCATAACTGTAACGTAAGCAAACACGGTTTGCTCAGTTTCTGATGCTGACTGTCTCTCCTGATGAGCTCAATGTTCTCCTGGGGTCCAACTGTGGTTCTGGAAGAAGCCAAACCAGCTCCACATCAGGAACTGAGATTATCTAAGCAGAATAACTGGAACTCCTTGAAGACTCCAGGAACCTCCCAGCCTTCCTAAAGGATTCCTGGGATGTCCTTAAGGACTCTTCAAGGAGCCTTAGAGGGCTTGTTACCTGAGCGCTGAGCTTTTCACTCATTTAATATCAGAAACACATGAGATCCAGCTGTGATTGTTATTAAACAGTGAAATAAACCAGGCTTTATTCAATATGTAAGTGACCACCAGTTTGTTCACACTGAACCATCTCTCATACACACACACACACACACACACACACACACAATGGGAATATTTCTCTTTTGTCGATAGAGAGCCGCAACCATTGATTACTTTCACTGATTGATCTATTGAGAATGATTTGGAGTAACGGCCTGAGGCGGGTGAGCTAACACGCGGGGGAGGAGCTCTACACTGTGACTCGCTGAGGGCGAAGCGGAGGCGGGAAGGTGTTCTTGCAAAACAACGCTGATTGGTTGAGGGCGGGAACGACTTCTACTTCGGTTAAAAAGACGCCGGTTTGAGAGCTCGCGCACGAAATGCATTAAGCGTGACTGAGGGGCGCGAGTACAGACAAACTGAGAAACTGAAGGAAACCGCGGGAACATCAGCGGGATCAGCCGGTCCGGCCCGGTGGCTTTCAGGGATTATTTCAGACGATGGGTCTGCACAAGGAGCCCACTGAGGCGAGGCTCACCGCCGGCTACCGTGAAGCAGCTGCCCCGGAGCGGAGCCGGACGGTGGGGGCCTGTGCCGGCAGCCCCTCGCCGCAGAAACCGGAGCGGCGTAAGACCGCCTCGGGCCACATCAAACGGCCCATGAATGCCTTCATGGTGTGGTCTAAAATCGAGCGGAGGAAGATCATGGAGCAGTCTCCGGACATGCACAACGCCGAGATCTCCAAGTGGCTCGGGAAGCGTTGGAAAATGTTAACCGACAACGAGAAGGTTCCGTTCATCCGGGAAGCGGAGCGCCTCCGGCTGCAGCACATGGCCGACTACCCTAACTACAAGTACCGGCCCAAGAAGAAGCCCCGGACCGAGGGGAGGTCGGCCGGTCAGTACCAGGAGAGAAACGACACACCGTCTCACAAGACCCCTGCTGCGGCGAAGAAGTTCCCCCGAGCCGGCAAGTCGGTGGGCGGGGCCGTCAAAGCGGGCAGTCTCCCCCCGCAAGACCAGCAGACGGACTCCCGCCACCAGCGGAAACCACAGGACCGAGATAAACCACACCAGCAACTAGACCCCCGGTGCCGGCAACTAAACTCCCGGTACCAGCTGAAACACCAGCAGCCGGACCCCGAGTACCAGCTACTGAACCCCCGCTATCAGCTCAGCGCCCGGCAGACGGATCACCGGTTACGGTACGTGCCGAGCGCTATTACACTCAGCAAACGTGACTATACGGACAGCGAGGAGGAGGACAATGACGACTCATCCTCATCATCCTCAGAGGAGGAGGAGGAAGAAGAGCTGCCCTGCTACAGTATCACCAAGCTGCCCCCCCGGGATTCCGCTGTGGGACCCAGCACGTTCCCGTCCTCTGGCCGTCTCTACTTCAGCTTCACACGGCATAGCACGCCGGTCCACCCCGCCTCCCTCTCCCCAGCTTCCCCCTCCCGCTCCGTCTGCACCTCCGCCTCCTCCTGCTGCGGGGAAGACCTGGATGACCTCCCCGTGGAGCCGCTGGATTTCACCTCCAACTTCCTGGGCGGCCTGCAGTCCTGCTCTGACCCGTGGAACTCGTCGTCTAGCTCGGCCTCGGGGAGCTTGAGCCTGTCGCTTGTGGATAAGGACCTGGACGCCTGCGGATGCACGGAGGGGGGCAGCCTCGGGTCCCACTTCGAGTTCCCGGACTACTGCACGCCGGAGCTGAGCGAGATGATTGCCGCTGACTGGCTGAAGGCCGACTTCACGGACCTGGTGTTTACCTGCTAGTCTGACCCTTCACCCCCGTTCGAGCTCCGGTCAGGGAGCGGGGTGTCGCGGCTGCTGCTGCACGGGCTCCAAGCGCTGTGGCTGGCTGCGTTCTGGCGTGGACTTGGTGCTCGTGAGCAGATGAACCGATAGGCTTTTATGGACTCGTTTCTGCCGCTCGGGTCGGACCCGGACGACACCGACTGACTTTTTTTTTTTTTTTTCCCGTTCAGGTGTGGATATTTGTGATATTACCGAACCGAGCATACCTCATCTTTTTAAGGAAACTAGATTAAATATTTTCAAGCCTATTTTTGTACAGTCAAAGGGAATGTCAGACTCTTCCACTGGTCTCCTATGTGAGGGTTCAAACCCGTGTGGCCTGCCTTGCTTTACTCCCTTGTTTTACTGGTTACACACATTCAGGCCTGTCTGTACCTACTGGTGTTTAAAAATGTTTGAGGGAAACAAGAAGTTTGTTGCTTTTTCATGCTGTTGTTTGCTCATTATTTTTGGTGCAATATGAAGGAAAAAAGGGAAATCCAAAAACCAGTGATTCTGTGCGTTATGATGGAGTGTGTATGTGAAGCTGAATAAATCAGCTGCAAACTGATCAGCGCCTCTGTCTCATTATTGATCCTCCTGGGATCTGATTGGCTCCTTTAAGAGCCCTGCTGCTTTATTAAACCTTCCATCAGTTTGTAATGTTCATGTTTTTGACTGTTGGTTAGGTCAAAC
This sequence comes from Aulonocara stuartgranti, assembly GCF_965226115.1. Taxonomy (NCBI): domain Eukaryota; kingdom Metazoa; phylum Chordata; class Actinopteri; order Cichliformes; family Cichlidae; genus Aulonocara; species Aulonocara stuartgranti. Next base: position 26,673,318 of record NC_138951.1, read on the forward strand.
TCCGTTTTCAGTCCACGTCGGGCAGATTTGTGCAAAATGAGCTGCTGCTGTGGACAGACGCGAAGTCATCGATGGTTACAGCCTCGTACGGTGAACACAATTTGTGTCACAGACACAATGAGAGGCCATAGCAACATTTGGACTTTTTTTCTCTAAATGATCAGTAACTTAATTTTTAATTCATGCTGTGATCATTTAGAATTTCTTGAGATTTAAATTTTTAATCACACGATAGAGAGAGAGAGAGAGATATCTATATATAGATTCTTCCATATGTTTCAGCTGGACAGCATAATTGCACCTGAGACATCTGAAGCCTGTCTGTGTAAGTGAAACTTTATTTTTTTCACGTCTGGTGTTTCTGAGGCTGTTTGCAGGCATGCATCACATTAAATGAGATTAAGCTTCCACACTTTGATGACCCCAGTGATGTCTGACCTCTTCTGGCGTTTCCAGAGTGTGAACTAGTCCTCCCAGTTTATCAGAGCAAGGCAGAGCAGGGCATGATGTTTTCAGTGGTCACATGACTCATGTTAACAATCAGTGGACTTCAAAACTGATCATGAAAGAGTCAAGAAGTTAAGATTTTTAAGGAGTCAGAAAAGAGAAAGTGACATCATCGGAGGCACTGTGAGGGTTTTTCCTCACGCAGCTTTAAAAACAGGACCTTCTCTGACCTACAGTATTCCCAGGACCCTTAAACAGTCCCAAAGATGTTATACAAACATGGCCGCTACAGCACAACTCACTGGCCTGTGGACAGTCTTATCATTTTTTTTTTATTTTTAAAAAATTATTTAAAAAATAAAAAGGACAGTCTGTTATCAGCCAACTCTTGATTATTGTACTACAGCCAGAGACTGTTTGGTACCATCAGATGCAAAACTGGAGTACTGTCTTCTTGGACCATCTGTTAGTACAATGACCTCACAGCAATCATATTATTGGTCACATGATGTCATTAAAATGTTCAAAAAGGCTCCAACAGCACAAACATGGGCCAGAGGTCTAGTCCAGGTGAAATTAGCAGACAGCTAGCAGCTACAGCCACCTGTATCACCATTCACCTGTCCGTGACAGAGACCACACCCCTAATAACGGAATTTTTAAATTAGCTATAGATACCAAAAGAGTTTTTGTATCAGGTGGAAACATATTTATTTCTACTGACTGACTCACTGCTACCTCTGCTAGACGCTAGAGGAACTGCAGCTTTTGTTCTTTTTCCAACTCCTATTGATGTTTGGTCTGAACTTCTAAAAAGCTCTGTCTCAAAATGATGACCTTACATGGACCTTTATCTAACCTCTATTTAAGCAGGAAGTCCCAATGATCTATATTCAAACCTGTTTTAGAGGACTGGCCTGACCTAAGCAGCAACATGTTCATGCTTTTATTACGCACTGTGAAAATGTGTTATCAGTAAATATACAGAGGAGGAGGGATGAAGATGGAGTTTGCTTAGATGGCAAATGGAGAGCTCAATACCTGCTAACCAGGTGTGTGTGTGTCTTGTCACACATTATGGTAATGCCTCTGGACAGTTATTTTAGCTAGTACCACCCTATAACTTTAAAGCCAACGCTCGAAAGATCATAAAAACTGCACGCACTGGTCGGTTTGGCCCAGTTTTAAGGTTCTCTGCAGATTACTCTTCCACTCACATCCACAAACACTCAAATGTTAACAGCTTGGTACTTTATTTGTTATATTGTAGAAATTAATAAAGAAAACACTTTTGAGTTTCATACAAACCAAGCCATCGTTTTCTTTTTTTCTCCACATTTTCTCCACTGGTCAGCAGTGTTGATCCTGAACCAACATAATGATGATAATGGTGACGACACAAGTGTATCAGATACATTATTGTGTTATGTGCAGTAATGTCTAAGGTCAAGAGTACCACAGATTTCAGACACATTACTGGTGTCTTTTCTGAGAAGGTTGGTTTTGATTGGCTGTTGTTTGCAGAGCATAGTTTGTCTTTGTTCAGTTGTTTGCTGGTTGTTAACTCTGACATCAAGGCCTGATAAACAGTCAATCAGAGAGCAGTATACTTTCCTTCACCTCTAGGTTGTTAGAGAAGATCCTCCTTGGTTTTCACCTGTGCATACATCACAGAGGTCGGGAAACGTCTGGGATTTGGAGTGAGCTGACTTCAGCGCATGTCGCTGCTCATGGTCAAATCAGAGGAAACAGTCAGACTGCTCACCTCTCTATCCCCACTACTCTCTGATCAGATGTTTGGCAGCAGATTAAAGGCAGCCGGATCCCCACCGGCCTGATAAATCTGAAGGTTCTGCTCTGGATAATTGAGGCCAACACAGCGGCATTCTGGGTAATGAGAGGACGAGGTCATTGGGGAAGTAAAAATATATTTAAAAATGTGCTTTTAGCAGCAGAAAGAAGCAAAAGTCCGAGAGGCTGAGCAGTGAATCATATCAATAATAGATCAGTGAAGCAGGTCGGCACCAGAAACACTGTCTCTTCCCAACAAACATGTGAGTAATTAACCACAAAATAAATATTGTATAAGGAGCTTGAAAGAAAACCAACTAGACTTCTTTAGGTTTCTTGAAGACGTGTCGCCTCTCCTGCAAAAATCAGAGCTTTGTGAAATCAAAGGTAAAGCTCGTCTTCCTTGGGCCGACTCCACCTCCTCAAAAAGTTTAATGAAATTCAGCCTGGAGGTTTTTTTTATCACTGACGTCTGAAGCAAGAACAGCAGAGACAAACGAAAAGTAACCAGTAAAACATGAAGAGAAACAAACACATAGGAGCCGACGCCGGTACCATCACAGACCACAGTGACTGCAGCGCCCCTGTCAGGCTGGCAGGTGTGGCCTTGTGTCTGGTGAGTTGTGGAGGCGAACATCTGGGATCTGATCTCAGCTCTGATTGGCTTCCTCTGCTGTGTTTGCATATTTTCACCAGAGCGTGAAATCGCACTCTTATCAACCACTCGCTTTTATCTGAAACATCAGAGCAGCAGCCGCGATGCATTCACTGACACCCCACAGGGACTGCCATCAAGTTCATCTGCATAGCAATGCATTCACTGACGTGCATTTTTGAGCTTCATGTTTTAAAAGCATCTGGACTTCTTTAAGTTGCTTGAAGACATTTCACCTCTCATCCGAGAAGCTTTTTCAAATAAGAGGTGAAACGTCTTCAAGCAACTTAAAGAAGTCCAGACACTTTTCTTTCCTCCATCACTGACTACAATGACCTGGATGACTGAGAACCTTCACAGACAAAGTCACCCAGACTTCTTCCTACATTTCCCATCATGCTTCTAACCTTCTTTGAAGCTGATTGAGGACATCTAAGCGTCAACTGACTGATCAGCTGTGTTTACATTTGTGATGTTTGATAAATTAACAACAATAACTCAAAAAATAAAAGAATACAAAATAAAACTTAATTAAATAAAACAAATATCTTCAAACAGCTCATCTGTGGCACCTGCTGGACAACAACTCCCATCTTCCACTCTGCTCCTGCAGTTTCAGAAAAGAGCAGCTGAAGAAGAAACTTCACAAGTCAAAAAAATTGTAAATGAAGAAAAAATACATTATTGAACAAAGTCAGCATTTAGAAATAAAAAGTGAAATGTGTATATATATATATATATATATATATATATATATATATATATATATATATATATATCCAATCCAATTAAATCCAAATATAAATCTGAATTTAAGAAGTCCAAAGAAGTCAAATTAAATATGTGAAGAAAATAAAGTCTTTAAAGTCCAACTTTTTAAAATTATCCTAATGGTTTAGATTTGTTTGCCACAAATGTTTGTTTGCTTATTTGTTTGTGAAGTGGAGACATCAACAGATTTATTTCCTCACAGGAAGTAATTGATGAACATCAGCAGGCTCATTTGGTTCAGTTCATTCCTACATTTCACATCATACCCTCACTTTTACCTGGTTGGCTCAAATTAGAGTCAATGAAGGGGAGAGTTGTGTCATTCCAGTCACTCCTGTGGACCATTTTTTGCAATAATGGCAGATCATGGAGCGTCGCCATAGTTACAATAGTTAGCAGTCTATGCTAGTCATGCCCCAGAGATGTATCAGTACAGACTCCAGGGCCGTGCAGAGATGTTTGAAAGGGCGGGTGCTCAAATCTCCTTCACATCCCCCCTCCCCTGCATGTGTCTGACAGACTCTGAGGCATTTATAAAAGGTCAAAACAGGTCTGTGTCACAATCCAATGGGCCGCTCAGCACTGTGGGAATTATGTGATGGCAGCAAATTCTGCCCCCTGCTGACACGTCTCTGATTTAACATTTAATCAGCTTCAGACTGTCTGATGAACTGCAGTTTTAAATAAAGCACTGTTAAAAACTTTAATTATCCTTCAGCTCCACAGACAAAGGACGAACAGCCTTCATCATCATCACATCTTCACCATCAACATGTTTACCATGTTTCATTGTTGCTGTTTCCTGCTATAGTCCAGGCGGATCAGAGTCATGTGATTGCAGGAGAGGCAGATGTTTGGCATCTTATCACCCATGGTAACAGCATTCCGATCCAGCTGGAACATCCAAACCAGGACACACACACACACACACACACACTTGTTTTTATATCTTTGTGGGGACATCTAATTGAGATAATACTTCCCCTATGCACTAACCCTAACAGTCAACATGAATGCCCAATTCTAACCCTGAGCTTAAACCTAACCTTAACCTAACTGTAACCCTGACACTAAAACCATATTTTGAGTCTCAGACATGTCTTCAAACTCGTGGGGACAGACATTTTGTCCAGTAACGGCTGAAACTTTTAAAATATTGAAATGTAAATAGTTTATGAAAATATTTTTAAACATTAATTCTAATAAAAATATTTTTCCACTCAAATGAAAAAAGTATAGGGTCTGTAAAATGAAAATAAGAAACCTAGCATAAGTTTTTGGATTTTTCCCTTTAAACTAAGGAAGGCCAAAAGTTAAAAAATCCAAATGAAATACTGAAATAAAAAAATAAACACACAAAAATAAAAAATGTCTTTTAGAAACTGTAAATATTTGTTTTTGCTTCTTTATGTCCAATTTCCTGTAAAAGTTCCTAAAAAGTGTTCAGAACAAAATAAAATATTTATTTATTTAAAATGCTCACTACTGTGTTCATTGTTCAATAAATGTACTCTGATACTTTCAACATGCAGGTTTTTTATTTTTAGTTCACAGAAACATTTTTTCCATTAACTTCGTCCTGAGACAGGTCACATGATCACTGAGAGCGCGAGACACAAACGACAGCGTTACAGAAACATGCTTTTAGAATCTAACACTGAAAACAGCTATATTATTCATTATTTATTTTGAAGGAAACATTTATTTTTGTTATTTTATTCTGAAATCTTAAGATATCTGGATAATTTTGGTATCTTCATTTTCATTTCCTGTCGTTCATAAATGTCCGACAAAGCTCACGTTCACTGCTGATTGGTCAGAATTTTTTTCCTGATGATTGGAGGACGTTAAACTCATCCATGATTTCAAAGATTTTCAGACCAAACGACATGATCACAGATTCACTTCACTGTAAGAGCACCACGTCAGTGTGACACCAAACACAAAAAGCCGATTAAATACTCGTTCACGAAGATCATTGCAAAATAGTTAACAAGGTTTTTTTCTGATTATAACTGACTGCAGTACACCTCAGCAATGGGTGAATAACCCATTTGTAATGCTGAATATCACCAGGGGGCGAAGTGGAAGTCTGCGCTCACCTGTCCAGGTAATTTCTCAGGGTGCTAGTTCACTGTTTGATCAGTTAGAGCAGGTGTTGTTCCAACTCTTTCTCCTGATTGGTCCTTGAAGGATATTCTACTAAACAATCAGGAAGCTCTGCTGATGTTTCTGGACTCACAGGAAGCTGGTGATTTGTATCACCATGGAAACCTTGCTCTAACTGATGAAACACCAGATCATTCCCATTGGCTGGTTTGACCCTAAATAGGTTAGGTGTCTGTCTCTAATTGGCCAATTAGTTTGTGGTGTTCTGACAGCAGGAAGTCACCTCTCTCGCTGTTAAACAATTGGATGCGATGTCAGTGGCGATCGCTTTCAGGGGCGTGAACGATAAGCATCAATAATGAACTCTGTCACGATGTAAACAGGCCGGAAGCGCCCAATCACATCAGAGCAGGACAATAACGACATGCAGCAGCTTCACGTTACGTCTCTACGAAGCTTCATGTTACCTACGGACTACAAGTGAGCATGCACAAACATCTACCATTAACACTGAAATTGAGGTCCTCCAGCAGCCACTCTTCTTCTTCTGCTCAGATTTAAAGTCCAAAACTTCTAAACATATTTTTTCTTCCTAATTTCAGATTTTTGATAATTTTTCAGTCAAATTTAGCTTTTTTTCTTTTTCACTGATCAAATGTTTTTTTTCTTCGTCAAACTCGTCAAACCATTCTAGAGTCCTGATTGGTTGCAGAAGTTGAAAGGCGACTCTCAGTGGACCCTTGGCGCTCTTCCCCTCCTCGCTGTGAGGTCACAGGATGCTCTCACGCTCCTCGCCGAAGGTGACAGTGTCGGAGGACACAGTGCAGATCTCCGGCGGGTCTCCGGGCTTCAGGCCACGCTTCAAGTGAACCACTCTGACGTTCTCGTTGTTTGGCCCCGGCCGAGTAGAAGTTGTGGTGGTTGTGGTGGTCCCGGAGCTCGGGGGGATGATGACCTCGCTGGTGGAGGAGGTGGAGGAGGAGGGGTTGGAGGAGGTGGAGCCCTCTGGGGGCTGGCGGGCGCGGTTGGCCTGCTGGGCATTGGTGTTGTTGTTGAGGGTGACATTGCTTGGCGTGCGGTTCAGGTTGTAGCTCCTGGACGACGGCCAACTCTCCTCCGGGCTGCTCGCCAGCAGGCTGCACTGATCCTCGGAGCAGATGGACATGCGCGCCACCGCCGGGTCCTGCAGGCCGCTGAGGCTGCTGGGAAGGCCACGCTTCCGGGCTAGGCTCTCTTCATTCAGCTCAATCAGGTTGGCCCTGTCCAGCTGCGACAGGTCCGCCTCCTCGTCCTGCAGCGAGTGGTTGGGCGAGCTCTCATTGGACCTCACGCCAGAGTCAGACGAGTCTTTCTTGTCCAGCATGGCATCAGAGAGGTAGTCCTTCCCTTTCAGCGCCAGTGAACCGCCGGGCAGTTTGGGGTCCACCACCTTCTTGCCATCTTTCAGCAGGGGGGCGTGATCCGACTCTTCAGACTCCTCGTCATCGCTGGTCAGCTTCTGGTAGCGCAACCCACCACTGGCCTTCAGCTTGAGATCAGCAGCGCCCTGGAACAGCCCGCCTCTTTCAGCTGAGGACTTGCGGGTGAGCACTGACTTGGAAGACCCGTGGTCACCCTTCTCGTCTTCTTCTCTGATGGGATCTAGCGCCTCACCATTGGAAGCAAAGTCAGTGTTGTCCGCTGCCGGTTTGCTGCTGCTCCTCTTGTTGAAGGATTTGCGTCCATCCTGCTCGGTGCCATCCTTGCTCTTATCCTCAGATGATGATGTCATGAACTGTCCCGGTTGTGGTTGGATGGGCTTCTCCCCAGTGATGACGCCCAACTCCAGCTGGGCCATCTGGGCGATGTATTCCTGGTAGGCATCGCGGTACTCTGCCTGCTGCTTGTCCGTCAGCTTGGAGATGTCATTGGAGGACTCCTGCGAGTTCAGACTGGTCATGCTGGCGGTTCTGTGAGCGCCACCCTGAAGACAGACAGAAAACAACATTCTTCAGCATCAGACCCCTCACATCTGACATCACAGATCACATGTTCTATAGTTACCATCCACGGCATGTTTCCGTGTCGCTGCGGGTCATCCAGTCCCACCGTGCTCAGCTCCTCGAAGCTCAGGTTGAAGCTGTACATTGGTGATGCATCCGTGTTCGGGGCGCCAGCGTGGGGTGGAGCCATCACTCGCCTTACTGGCTCGATGTGACCGCCAATGACGCTACCTTGCTCGCTGGCAGTTTCCTCATGTAGCACCTGGCTCTCAATGTGACGCATGTCCAAAACCTTCAGCAGGAAGGAGGAGGTGGATCTTATTTTAAGTCATTACATAGCAGTAAACCAAGATGTGTTTTATGTGGAAATGAACCCAAAAGCTGCTGCAGGTCACTGAAAACTGTTTTAATAAACCCCAATTTTTTGGTTTTCCACTGCTACAGGGTTTCTGTTTTAGAAAATTCACCTATATGGAGATAATTTTACGCTATTAGTCAGTAATGCTAATGATATTCTTAGCATTAGTGACGCTCTATGGTCCTAGTTTTACTGGACCTCTCTTCGGCCTTTGATACGGTGGACCATAACATTTTATTACTAAGACTTGAGCACACTGGGTATTAGAGGCACTGCCCTCGACTGGTTTAAATCATACCTCGCTGATAGATCCTTATCAGTTCACTTAGGCACCTTCTCCTCTTCCTCCGCTCCGGTCTGTTGTGGTGTGCCTCAAGGATCAGTTTTAGGCCCTATTCTCTTCTCATTGTATTTGCTCCCTCTAGACGCAATCTTTGAAAAATACAATATCGCCTTCCACTGTTATGCCGATGACATACAGATCTATTTTGAACTTACTGATGACCTTGCTGTGTCCCTGCACTACTTTCAAGAATGCATGCGGGAGGTCAAAGAATGGTTCCTGAGTAATTCCCTCGTTTTAAACGATAAGAAGACTGAGATTGTGGTGTTCAACAGTAATATCCCTCGTGCCCAACTCTGTGCTGCCCTGGGTTCCTTTGCTAGCTTTTCTTGTGACTATGTCAGTAACTTGGGTGTACTGCTGGATAGCTCGCTCAAACTCGATAAGCAAGTGTCTGCTGTAGTGAGATCTAGCTTCCACCAACTGCGCCTTATCTCTAAGGCTAGGCATTATGAGGACCTGGAGAAGCTTATTCACGCTTTTGTGACCTCCAGGTTGGATTATTGTAACTCTTGGTACTACGGTCTTCCCTCTTCTCTTCTTCTTAGACTGCAAACAGTCCAAAATGCAGCAGCCCGCCTTTTGACTGGTACCAGGAAATTTTGCCATATTACTCCTGTCCTAGCTAGCCTGCATTGGCTGCCCATAAAGTACCGTATTCAATTTAAAATATTACTCCTTACTTTCAAAACTATTAATAAATTAGCGCCAAGTTATCTTAGTGAACTTCTCAAACCACATACTCCTGCTAGAACACTCAGATCTGCCACTCAACTACTTCTGACCCAACCCAGATCTCGACTGAAGTCCCGGGGTGACCGTGCGCTTGCTCTGGCTGCCCCGGTACTGTGGAACACCCTTCCTCTCGACCTCCGCGCATCTGATTCCATTGCACTGTTCAAATCACGATTAAAAACCCACTTATTCAATCTTACCTTTCCCTCTAGTTAATATTTCTTTTATATCATGCACTTTTATGCTCATTTAAATTCTTGTTTGCTCTGTACCTGTTGCTTTCCTATGTATCAGTGAGTTATCTGCTTGCATACTTACTTTGATCCTATTTCTATTATCCTCCACCTATTCTCTATCTTACTTGTTAAGCACCTTGGCATAACCTTGGTTTTTAAGTGTGCTTTATAAATAAAGTTTATTATTATTATTATTATTATTATTATTATTATTATTATTATTATTATTATTATTATTATTAATGCATTCACTGCCTGGACTGACCGTTGCCCTGAAGAGCTGCCAGTCTCCAAAGTTCATGTTCATTTCCTTCTTCAGCTCGTCGATGTTACACTGAGACAGAACTCTGCCGTTAACGTTTGCCTGAAAATGAAAAACATTTGTATTTCAGTCTCAGGTCCCTGGCTTTCTGCTTTCCTGTGAAGTTGTGTCACTGACCTTCCTGATGGTGGCGGTGTACTGTCCTATCATGCTCTGGTCGATGCCTTCCATATGCCGCACGCGCTCACAGACAGCCTCTGTGGTCATGGAGCTTAGGAGGACGGGCGGAGTGGCAGACGCAACGGAGGCGGAGCCCTGAACACAGATATATTTCCCAGGGAAAAATATCCAACATTTTTTAGATTTTAATAACAAATGTCATTATTTTCAGATGTGACATCCAGCTGTGAGATGAATAGAAACTTCATCCAAATCCTGGCAGGTTAAAGTCTCAACCTGAGCTTAATGCTTTTAGCTCAACATTTCTCTTCAGTGACTCCACCAGACTAAAAACATAAACGCTAACTCAGGTAAAAGTACACCTGACAGACATGTAAAAGACGGATGTAGCCACTGTGAGATCGCCCACTGATCAGCTTCACCACTGTTAACTTGCTCTTTAGAAATCAGATGTGAGGAAGAGCAGCAGCTCTGAAAATCATCATGCATAATTGGAAAATTTTCTCTCATGCTCAGAATGACCAAAATTTATTGAATAACCTTGTTTTGACCCGATATGAGAGACTAAGCAACATAAGGAAGGTATTTATAAATGTCAGAGGTCATCCCACAGACTTCTATAGAACCAGAAGAAATTTTACAGTGTCACCTCCTGGCGGCCATAAAATCCAAAACAGTTTAAGGCACACGTGACTGCTTTATTTTTTGGACCCAGAAGCTACGTCCATGTTTTGTACTACCTCTGATGTACAGTTTATCTGGATCTGGATAACCATGTCACGTGACTTAGCACAGCTAGCACAGGACTCATCTGTTTCTTTTAGGCCAATTTTTAATTTTAAGATAACTTTTTGCTGAAACGTGGCCTGAAACACAGAAATGTCCCCAATGACGTACAGAAAATTACTGTCCAACAGATGTTTTAAAGCTTTGTGAGCACCTTTAACTCACAGTCAGGACATTTTTTCACCATGCAGAGGTGGGGCTGGGGGAGTTTGGGGTGGTGAGCAGCTGTGTGGGTTAGCAGTGAGGGGTCAAAAGTCAAGTTAAAGTTTCTGAATAGATCAAACAACAAATTTTTGATCTATGCCACTACTACTTTTTGAAGCCACATGCTAGTAGAGGCAAGGTGCATGCTGGGGGGTTGTAGTGGTTGGAACACTTCCTCCTTTGGTCCACAGCATCCGGCTCAAGTCCGGCTGAAGTTCAGATCGGTCACGGCTCAATCACTGGCTCATGTTCATGCTTGGATCTGTTTTTCATTTCACTGTAACTACAAATCAGAAATTTTGCTCCTTAAATAAAAACAGAGCATGCTCAGTTGTGAAGCGAAGTATTTCATAAAAAGTCACTTGTTATGTTTCAAGTGTTCCTGTGGGAACCTGTTGTGTCTGAAACATCCTTGAGAACCTCATAGAAAACTTCTGAGGCCGATTTGTCAGCTGGCTGAACGAGAGCGATCAACACCAAAACACGCGGACGCTTGCTGTGGACACTTCAGGAAGGAAGGAGGGAAAGAGACAAGGAGGGTCATGTTAGGTAAGGTTAAATACCTGCTTCCTTTTCAAAGAAGAACTCTTAGACTGCAGACAGACAGACAGTTTGGGGATGAAAACATGAGGAAACACAGATGAACGACAGGACAGCACAATGATTTCTACTGAAGGCACAGTTTTAAGAAACCGCCACTGGTTCAGTGTTTCCAGAAACCAAAGAGGAGAATAACAGCAGCAGTAAAAGAGGGGAAAACAGAGGAGCCTTCACAGACCACAAGCAAAGAAAACTAAAACTCTGACTTAGACTCTTTCTAGATTTCTAGAGGAAAACCTCTGAGCAAACAAACATCTGGTGGGCGGAGTTTCGAAAAGATTTTATTCTAAAATATTTTATGTTTCTTCTTCACCAGGTAATAAAACTAAACATTTTAAGTTTCAGATTCAAAAACTGAAAACAGACAAGTTTCATTATTTTTTCACATTTTAAGACGAAATATCAGAAAAATAGAAACTTGTTAAAAACGTTCATGTTGAGTCATAGCTTCCAGCTACAGCCGTACTTACAGGAGCGGCGGGAGCAGCGGCATCCCTGCTGAAGGAGCTTTTAGGAGGTGGTCGTGGATGGAGGTGTGGTGGGAAGGAAGCCACGAGTGGGCGTGGCAGCTGGTAAAGGTGGTGGGGAAAATATGGCTGAGGGGGAGGAGGTGAAAAATTTAAATAATGTCGGTGGATGTGATGAAACATAAAAAAACCTGTCAAATCAAAGAGCGAATCCCTGCCGCCTGACACCCGGTCAGCGTCAGCAGACAATTGACAAGAATAAAACAGGAATGTGAAACTTTGAATTTTTATTTCAATGTGTTTCATGAACATTTGTGTTTTTTGTCGTTTCTGTTTGTATTTCTGTGCTTTTTTTGTTATGATGTCAAAACTTTTGACGCATTCAAAATAAAAAAATCATCATTAGCTGAAGCTAGCTGAAAGTTGAACTTTATTCAACTCTCTGTGAAGCTTTCTGTCGACTCCTTTTACTCTACGGAGCTGGACGGCAGCCTGTCAGCTGATCAGTGGGCTGTGTGAGACAGCAGGGATTCAGTGAAACAGGAAATGAAATCAAATCAAGCAAAACAACACAAACGATGAAAGGGACTGAGGCGGGACAGTCGTCACGTGAACCGATGACATCGCTACGCTACCTGCTGCTCAGCCACCTACAGGTTTCAATGACATCATGAGGTGTGGGCAGGGGCGGGACCTTTACTCACTCTGTTGTAGAAGGGATGCTGTGTGTTGGCCATGCCGCTGTAGTAGCTGCTGTGAGGTGGCGGGGAGACCACGCCCCCCGCCGGTGGGTTGAAAGGCCCGGTGAAGGACGCGGAGGGCGAGCACGTCGACGACACCTGACTGTAGACTGATGTGGGGCGGGGCTGAGCTTCCTGCAGGGGCAGGGGTGGGTACGTGCCCATGTTCATCTGCTCACGGGCAGCGCGAACATCTGTGGAGGAATCTCAAACTGATGATGTCATCAAATCACGCCACGCTCATGAGAGCAACAGGAAGTACAGTCAGCAATACACTGAGCAGTATTTTCAGCAGTACTGAGCAGTACTCGTACCTGCAATGATTTCACGGAGTTTGGGGTCCAGGTTGACGGTGCAAGGCAGGAAGGTGCGAATGTCCCTCGCTGTAAGGACAGGTGTCCGTGATGACAGGAAGACCTCGAAGCTGCGCACGTCTCCGTCGATCTCCAGCAGCGGCTCCACGTCCTTTGTGGTTGGGATGTTCTTAGACACTCTTAGGGAGAGAGGACACACTGATCAGCTGACCCAGTGTCGTTTTACACCTGTGGAGGGAGGGTGACCTCTGACCTCTCATAGATGGTCTTGAGCGTGGCATGGTCAGGGACTCCGTCGGTCTCCTCCAGGTACAGGATGAGCCAGGACGTCCTGTAGGGCCACTGCTCCGTCAGGTTGATCCACGACGCCAGGCGGTCCCAGTTAAAGCTGATCTGATTGGCTCGTAGCAGACGGCCTGGACAGGAGCAGGCGGGGTTAAAAACTGCATTATTATTATGATAATAATAATAAAAATGTTTTTTTAATGAAAAATACTGGAATGAACCAACAAGATCAGCAGGAAGTGGCAGACGGGCTGACGGCAGTCAGACCGTGTCCTGCTAATAATGAAGGTGATGGAGGTCACCTGTGACGGAGACAATGTTCAGCAGCCTCCTCATCGTCTGTGGGCTGATGTCGCTGAACCAATCCTCCGTCACCATCAGCTTCGTCAGGTCGAACGACATCTGACGCGTCACCGAGCGCTGCACCTGGCGGCGCCGGTACGTTTCCTGCAAAGTGCACCACACAGGTCACATGACCACACGCACAAGGGATAGAGTATATTTACACAAGCTGTCAATCAAGAAACAGCAGCTCATTGACACAGTCAATAAACGGACCTGATCACATCTAATCACATCACACCCTTTTCAAATTAAAACCTGAAAAGCAGCTGGATTTAATTCAATCAGAGGAAACATGAGACCACCTACAAGTCATTAGATTAACACACACACACACACACACACACACACACACACACACACACACACACACACACACACACACACACACTCACCCGACGGTTGAGCGTCGTCTTGCTGCCAAACTTGGTTAATTCTCCCAGACTGTGCTGAGACAGCTTCCTGTCTAGCTCCTCATGCCACCCTGCTGACACACAAACAGATGTAAACATTATGTCGTTCTGTAACCACAGACAGAGGTGAGTATGATGTGTGCAGATATTCTGGGATTACAGAATAGCCTCTGCACTCCTGCTCCTCTAATTCATACTTTTATCTTAGTAAGAAAAATAAAACCGAAGGTTTATTTTCAGGTCCAGACTGAATCTGAGTGAATCTCTGTGAGACTTCATCGAACATGATTTCAGAGCAGACGCGGTCACGTGACAGCAGAAGGATGTGACAACAGGCTGCTGATGTCACCTGCACGCTTCATTAATCGGCTACGATAAAAAGCGATGTAACTGCAAGTCTCGTATAACGTAGTCATTGTGTGTGTGGATACCATCGGCGGTGGTGACGTCTCCGTTGGTGGGCGTGGCAGTGCACATCTTCCTGGCGCTGGAGAGGCCCCTGCTGTTGAGAAAGACAGGCAGGTGCACGATGTTCCTCATGTAGTCGTGCCCGTTGATGTTGGAGTCGCGTAGGACGCTGTTCAGGTTCTGGTTGATGGCCTTGATGATGATGTGCGGGTCACTGGCAAAGATGGAGATGAAGGGCCCTTTGGAGAACAGCACACGCACCTGCAGGAGGGACATGCCTACACTGACCATCTGAGGCAACTTTCTGCCCTTTCAAAGTAAATCTGACCCACGTGATGAGAGCTGAGCTGTTCCGACTGATCACATTCATCTAATGAAAACACGATTCAGCTTGACTAAGGCTGTGATGTCACAGCTAACGTTTGCGTTAAAGATGACGATGAGGTCAGACTGTGTCCATGCTTCTGCTCCGTTATCTTTAAAAACACTGACTGAATGAAGCCGTGCGAGCGTCTCACCGTGTCGAGCATCTGCAGAACTTTGTCCTGTTCGCAGGAGTCCAGCCCATCAATGACCACCGCCAGCCTCGTCTGGTGCTGCGTGAACCCGTCGATCGTCTTCGCCATCCTTGCCATCAGCTCCACCTCGTGCTTCAGGACCTGCAGGAGAAAGTGTGCAGAAGCATCAGAATTCAGCTCAGACAGACTCTTCAGTCTCTGAGCTCACACTAACAAACTCAAATGACCACCCCCATGCTCTTATTCTGAAAGTTCACCACAGCACACAAGCTACATGAAGCTTTTTCCTGTGTGCAGAACCAGCCAATTACGTTCAAGGGCTCATTCAGAACCAGGAAGACTCCTGAGCTACACCCTTGCCCCCGCCTCTTGTTTCCCTCCACCAGAGACATCAGAGGATTAAAAACACTGAAACTAAAGACCCTCAGGCTCAAGGAGACCCCCTCGCCGCTCCATAGACTGTGTCCTCTCCTCACCTTCATGAAGCCCTCGCTCTTCAGCTTGTGCATCCTGTTGGCGGCACTGTGGAGCCTCTTCCTCTGCGAGTTCAGCACCGAGTCGGTCACCTGCCACCACGTCCTGCAGTTGAGCAGCAGAGCAAGGCCAACCACGCTGCCGATGGCGATCAGCACCGCGTTCACTGTCCGGTTCTCGCCATCCACCTTGAAGATGGCCAGCAGCGCCATGCCGGTGACGAGACAGGCCAGCACGACGGTGAAGAGGATGAAGGACGGCACGCAGCACGTCTTCTTCCACTTCCTCTTACCTGAGAGCACCGAAGAAGAAGAGATTGAGCCAAACTGGACTTGGGTCAGGTGACCTCAAGAAGCGCAGGCTGCCAGACAGGACGTGATGCAATACCTTGCGTCTCCTCGGTCTTAAACACTCTAAAGAGTCGTGTGGCGAGGAAGCCGAACTCTCGCTCGCAGGCGTCCGACAGCGTGGCGATCATCTCGGCCATCGATGTTTCTCCTCCAACGCTGGACAGCCGGTTATAGTCTGTGAACAGGAACCTGCAGGAGACAAGTGACATCATCATGACATCAGCGTGACATTACTGTGACATCATGACCTCCCTATGTGGTGGCGTTACCTGACGGGCAGCGCTCGTGTGCTCTGCTCCGGAAGCTCCGGCGGGTTCACGAACATCAGCTTCAACAGCAGCTCCAGGTACCCGATGTGCCGCGCCAGGCGGGTGCTCAGCAGCCACGCCCACGTCCAGTTATCTCCCTCCCTCCGGCCGCCAAAGTACACCACCACTACAGAATGTAAAAGGTTATGTGAACACCGGTGGCAGTACAGGAGGTCATGTGTTAACGTGCGGCATAACATCGAAGCGTTTCTCACCAAAGAAGAGGTAAAGCAGGGCAAGCAGGCTGAGGGAGACCGCCATGGCGAGCTTGGGGTCCACACTGAAGCCGAGGATGATGGCGATGGAGCCACAGAGCAGCAAGGACAAGAAGACAACGAGCCAGGAGAACTGAAACAGCGGCTCAATCTGCTGCCCAGCAAAAGTCTTCATCTCATCTGAGGAGAAAGAGGAGTGTCAGTACGTGTTGGCCAGGTGTACCCTTAGTGTAACGAGCGTGGTGAGCCTGGCGAGCGTGGCGAACACGAACTCACCCTCCAGCTTCTTGAGCAGGAAGGACTTGCCGCTGCCCCACTGAGCGTACAGACCCACACAGATGGGCGGCTGCATGGTGGGCTCGCTCAGGATGTCGGCGAGCGCCGAGCTGTACAGATCGTAGCCCAGCATGTCACCGTCCGTCTCCGAGGGCGACAGGTGACCTGGAGGGGGTGGAGACACAGAGAGTCTTTTATTCTTTTGATTTGAGGATCCCTGAGGACAGAACAGATAAAAGTAATCTGCTGTGGCATTGTAATCAGATTTCTGGAGTCAGAATGATTTTGGTAAGATGAGCTGATCGATTAACACGAGCCTGCGGAGCAGTCCCAGCGTGGCTGATTTCACTCTTTGTATCAATTTACAGCAAACACCAAGTCTGAATGAGCAGAGAGTGCAGAGGGAACTCAAGCCTGCAGCTTCTGAACTTCATTTTCTACTCATGACATTATTTCCTGTGAGTGGGTGTAAATATGTCAATATGCTGATGATACTTTACTGTTCATTCACTCACTCTGCATTCAGTAACCATAAATCAGCTCTTATTGCAGATAAACTACAAGTTTTTCCTTCATCTTTGTTTTTTTTGTTTTTGACTGTCCTATTTGGTTCTTTAGCCATCAAAATTGTCTGAAGGCCAACAAGGATACCCAATAGATTTACTTTACCAAGTGGATCATCACAGCCTTGCTGTATTGGTCCATTTGATCGACCTTTGGTGTTATTATTTATTTATTTTATTTTCCGGAAGAGGTCCAACCAAGCCACGGGCACCAGGCCCCGCCACGCAGCCACCGGGAGTGAGCTGGTACATACTTGAGCACCCAGCCCCGGACACCAAGAACCACCAACGCACTGAAACACATCAGGCAGTGTGGTGAGGATAGATAGGCCTCCATACCTTGGAGGGCCTGAGATGTTCCCAGAGAGGTGCAGTCTAAGACCCGACCTGACATATAAACACAGACGAACAGGCACACAGAGACACAAACCTGCATTCCCACCCTCATGCACACATATACGAATACTCAGCACTCACCCAACGGGAAGACAGACACAAATGGACACTGTACACACAATCACACTCCCCAAACATACTCTATACCCCGGGTCCAGGTACCTTCGCCCGTAGAAAGCAACTAGACCCAGGAGATGTTACCCTTTCCCCCGGGATGGAGACAAGCAGACCGCCCCCGGCTCCGTAGCAGCAGGGAGGCCCCGCATCCGGGACCCCAATCGGACGGTCAACACCTCCTCCCAGCCCCTCCGCCCTGATGGCTAGCAGAGAACAGGGGTGTGTGAAGACCCCATACATCCCTTCACCTGCTGATGTGTAGTGTTGCTGCGTGTTGTTCTAAAGTGCATTTAGAACACGGGAGGGCATGGTGCTTCCTGCCAGAGAACAGCAGGTGTCAGCACAGCCCCGAGGTGACATTGAATACACAGACCATCCTCTGGACGCTGTATAACGTGCCCGTTCCCAAGGCCCTATATGTATGTGTTATGAGAGGGTGATAATGTGGATGTGTGGAATAAAATTGAGGCACAAGTGGCCATAAGGGGACAGAGGGGGAATGCCTCCCCTGCACCGTGGTGGTAACCCAAGCCTCCAAGGTCCAGCCAGGGCCCCAGCCCGGAGGCAGAGCACCCCCAGAACCCCAAGCCCCCACGCCTGCCCCAGACCCACCCAGGGCAGCCAGGCTACCAGGCCAGTAACCTACGTCTGCCAGCACAGACCCTCCCCCAGCCCTGCAGCACGCAGTCACGAGGGAAACACCATCTAAGAGCCACCACACCCCCTAACCATTTCATGACCACAACCCCCGGGTTAAGCCCTCCAGGGAAAATGTCCCTAAGTAAGAGAGGAATGCCAAGACCTCTACGTTGGAGAGACCAAACAGCCACTTCACAAGCGCATGGCACAACACAGAAGAGCCACCTCCACAGGACAAGACTCAGCAGTCCATCTGCACCTTAAGGATAAAGGACACTCTTTCGAGGATGCCAATGTTCACATTTTGGACAGAGAGGACAGATGGTTTGAAAGAGGAGTGAAAGAAGCCATCTATGTCCACTGTGAGCGACCATCTTTGAACAGAGGCGGGGGTTTACGACACCAACTCTCTGCCATCTATAATCCAGTTTTGAGATCCCTTCCCAGACGCCTTAACGCCCACTCACATCCCAGGCCATGTGACCTCAGGAAATCACTTAATGGGGTGGGGCTAGGTTTCACAATGAGCTCACCCGAAACTCTGGCTGATTGTGACCTACATCCGTTTTCACACATTGGCTCATGTGATTAGGTAGAGGATCATTAGGGGGTCCATTGTCCCCCTTGGGGGGGTCACTCCCACAGGGCTTAAATCTGGGACTCTCCACCTTTTGACCCTAGAACTGAAGAAGCTTCTCCGATGAGAGGTGAAACGTTTTCAACCAACTTAAAGAAGTCCAGACGCTTTTCTTTCCAAGCTCCTTAAACTACGATGACCTGGATGACTGAGAACCTTCACAGACATGTCCCTAAGGACTCTCCAGATGCCTAAGCCAATCCCTACCTCCACATCAACCACAATAGCGAAGGCAGGACCAAACTACCAGCTGCTGCTAGTGGTTTGATAAAAATTGCAAACAGTGAAGGGGAGAGTGGGCATCCCTGCCAGGTACCCCTCAGGAGACAGAAGCTGGAGGATGTTTGGTCATTTGTTCTGACGCAAGCTGTTGGGGAATTATATAATAATTTTAGCCAGTTTATGAAAGAGTTTCCAAAACCAAATTTGTGCAAAGTTGAAAATAAAAATTTCCAGTTAACTGGAAACGCTTTTTCAGCATCTAGAGACATTATTGTGGTTTCAATGTTTTTACTGCATGAGTAGTCTATTAAATTAAGTAGTCTACGCGTGTTTGTTGATGAGTGCCTACCTTTTACGAAGCTGGTTTTGGTCAGGATGAATTAAAAGGGGGGTTATCTTCTTATCTTTTTGAGAAAGTTTTGCAGATTATTTTGAGGTCTACATTTATAAGGGATACTGTTTAGAATGATCCACATAGTGAAACAGTCTCACAACTTTTAAATATGAGAAAAACTAAGAAGTTTGGTTTCAGCCGAGGATGTTATCACTGTGAGCTGTGCACTGAGGCCAGGCTTTGATTTCTTCATAACACTCTGATCTCTGACTGCAGACTGATCCAGTTATGTGTAACAAGCTGAGGATATCCAGTCTGGCTCCCTGAGCAGCCGCAGCCTACAAAAACACAAAGCACCATGTAAAGCTGCCTCATTACTTCATACTTTCCAATTACAGCTTCTTTCACCTGATTCACTCTTAAGTTTCAGCAGTGAGATCGGCCCAGGTTCATTTAAAGGTTGAAGGAGTGACGAAGAGACTCAAAGCTGAGCAAACATCAACCATAACACTGCGTTTGCGTGCAGTTCAGGCCCACTATGAGGTGAGACAGAAAAAGACGTACGTGCTCCAAAAATCTGCGTCAGGATGCTTTTCTGGTGGCTGCAGTCAACGTTGTACGGCGTCTCTCCAGCCTTGTTGGGGCGGTACAGCAGGCGACCATCTTTGGGGTTCCTGAGGAGGAGCTCGGCCAGGCGCCGGCTCCGCCCCCGGATGGCAATGTGGAGAGGAGTGTCCCCTTTCTGTGAAAACAGGTGTCAGCATCAGGTCCTCTGTAACCTGTTCATTCATTTCACTCTGTGACAAATCTACAGACTAAAAAACAAGCTAAATATTTAAACCTGCTTTTACTTTGAAGGGCAGGTAGATACACGTGATGCTTGTGTCTATGGACTGATTGGTAAATGGTAAATGGACTGATTCTTATATAGCGCTTTTCTACTCTCCCAGAGTACTCAAAGCGCTGTATACAACATGCCTCATTCATTCACCCATTCATAAAAGCACTTCTAAACTCAAGTGCAAACTAACCAACATACACACTCCGATGAACGCATCGGAGGGCAACTTGGGGTTAGTATCTTGCCCAAGGATATTTGGCATGTAGAAAGCCAAGGATCGAACCACCAACCTTCCAATAAGTAGGTCATCTGCTCTATCACCTGAGCCACAGCCACCCCTAGTCTATCTGGCTCTCACCTTGTCCACAGCAGACACCTTTGCTCCTTTGTCAAGTAGTAGCTCCACGATCTCGATGTTCCTCATCTTTGTGGCTTTGATCAGCGGAGTCTCTCCATCCTGAAAGCAAAACTCAGGTTAACCACAGAACCCCACCCCCTACTCTGAGACAGGTGTTCTCAGGTGTGCTGGGCTCTCACCTTGGTGCAGGTCTCTGTGTCGGGGTTACACTGCAGGATGTCTCTCACCATGGTGGCGTTTCCTTTCTCCACGGCCCAGTAAAGAGCCGTCTTATTCTCCTGGAGGTGGAGCAGAGAGATAACATTAGCAACATCACTTTACGCTGCATCTGATTGGCTCCGATCCTCAAGTTCTTCTTTACTGAATGCTCGCAGAGTAACAGCAGTCGTCCTTCTCATCAGAATGTTGAAGACACCAGCAAATCAAAACAGAGACAAAACTGCGGAGGACACCAAGTGCCAAAACAATCAAACCTAAACCTGCAACTGAATTAAGTAATGATGACACATTTATAAAATATCATCTGTGTTAGTCTGACTGCAGCGTGCGTGAAATTGGGAAATGGGAAAGATTTTTCATGTTCATAAACATCTAATGAGCTAAGAAATGAACTCACTGTTTCCAATGTGATGAAGGAAATGTGTCTCCAAAACCTCACCTGCCCTCTGATGTCGATGTCAGCGTATTTGTGCAGCAGAGCTCTGACGATCTCCACGTGCCCGCCCCTCACGGCTCCGATCAGTACCGTATCGCCGCTCTGGAACACACAGGACGCCGTTTAGTTTCCCTGTTATTGAAACCGCGTGTGTCATGTGACGATGCCTGTTGGCGCCTCACCCGGTCAGGGATGTTTACATAGGTGCCGGCATCCAGCAGATCCTGGACGATCTCGGTGTAGCCCTCCTTGGCGGCGATCATCAGTGCCGTATTCCCGTCCTTGTCGGTCATGTTGACGTTGGGGTTCCTCTTCAGCAGCTCCTTCACCACCTCCGTGTACCCGCCCCTCACCGCCACGATCAGTGCTGTCATCGAGTTCTGGGGACAGACAGGAAGTAGTTAACAGAGGTGGGCGCGTATTATTCTGGCATGCCAGCAGTGATGGTGATGATGAAGGTGGTGACGGTGATTAAGGTCGTACCGCCCCCTCCTGGTCAACGTCAGCACCGTTCTCCAGCAGGTGCATCACGCAGTCAAAGTGTCCTTTCCTCGCCGCCCAGATCAGAGGGGTGGTCCCGTACTGTAACACACACACGAAACACACACACCTCTCTGAGCTGCTTTATTGTGAAATATGGCATAGTGTTTGGTGTGTGCTCCTGTGTTGTGTCACTTCCTGTTGTTGTCCATCATGCTACTTATTGTTGTATTGGTGTTATTTTGCAGGACGTTTCCTGTGCAGGTGTTTTTACTTTCTTACTCTCGATTCACTCGAGCCCACAGAGATTAATTTATTTGATGTCAGTCGGATGTTGTGTTGCACTGTTTCCTGTGGTTTCTTGCTGTTTCAGGTCAGGTCATGCAGGTGTGTGTGCTCTCTGTTGGGCTCTCGCCCCCTCACCTTGTCTGAACAGTTGACTTTGGCTCCATTTTGCAGGAGCAGCTTCACGATGTCAGCATGTCCTCGACCTGCGGCCCAGATGATCGGATACACACTGTACTGCTGCGAGGGGCACAGGAGGACATGTCAGCACCATCACTGAAACACTGTGGACTGAAACCGTCCAAAACACAACAAAATCTTCCTGCCAAAATCAATTCTCTCGTCCGTGTGTGTTACCTGTGTTGTCTGTGTGTTACCTGTCCTGTAGTGTTGGGGTTGGCCCCGTGTTCCAGCAGCAGTTTTGCAACCTCCACGCGACCTTTATAAGCAGCCCATGTGAGAGCTGTCCAGCCACCCTGGGACACACACACACACACACGTTAACCCTCGGTTTAGCTACTCCATTCTCTGCACGACATTTCCCATGAGGCTTTGCTCCCACCATATCCCTGTGCTCGATGTAGGCGCTGTTCTCCAGCAGCTCCTTCACCACCTCCACGTGACCCTCCTTGGCTGCGGAGATCAGAGCCGACCAGCAGTCCTAAAATACACACAGACAAGGTTACCATGGAAACAGGAGCCGGCCAACTTGCCCACCTGTCTCCTAGCAACCATAGCACCGGAGGATGGGGGAGGTTTTTTTTTCCTCATTGGTGACAGAGCACTCGTTTCGCTCACCACATCATCCAGGTTGACATTGGCTCCTCTCCTGATGAGCTCCTGGACGATCTCCAGACTGCCCTGCTCGGCCGCCAGCATCAGAGGAGTCTGACCATTCTGCACACATAGGCAAGTACACAAACAAACAGGTAAACAAACCAGAAAAATAAAACAAGCACTAAGGTAAAAATCACTAAAGAATAAAAGTCAAATAAAAAGTGACCAGAAATGAAAATAATATAATACAACAGCATTAATGAACTGAATTCAAAGAAAAACTACAGTACAAACAATGACACTGAACATGAATGTCATTAAATACAGTTAAAGGAGGGATATCTGTGCTCAAATGCTCTAAAATGTCTTCTGACTGTGAAGCGAGCGCTGCCACCATCACAGCGCAATTACATACGTCACTGCGTCCATCCACTTCCTTGAAGCGATCCAGGTGAGCCTTCAGGGCGGACAGGTTCTCCTCCTCCACGTAGCTGAATAGGTTCTGGATGGCCAGCGTGGTCATCTTGATGGACGTGGTAGTGTCCATGTCTGCGGTCTCTCACGGCGCCCCCTGCTGACACAACAAACACGGCAGTGAAATGCTTGGCCTGCTGGGTAAAACTGAGCTGAACTTCTGAGATGAAACTCTTAGATTCACTCAGCTGTTGCTCCTCTAACTGCAGCCAAACAGTGACCTTTGAACCTGCTGCAGAAACATGCCGTCCTGTGGTATAAATCAAGCTGCCCCCGTAGCTCCCCCACTCCACCACCACCACCGCCTCATTCCCTCATCATTAGTTTTTATTTGAATTCTGTTTAAAGGACAAAGACGTGTTTCTGCATGTTGTTGTTTGAGTTTATGAGACAAAGAAGATTTTAATTACTGATAAAAGCAATTAGCTGTACTTGAGTACTTCCTGTTTGTCAATAATCACACTGAAGTGTCAGTTTTTCTCCTGGTTTTCGGGAGCTGAGCAGCCTGCAGGAGGCGCTGGCAGGTTTAGTGAGAGGCAGCTGCAGCCTGTTTAAATCTCTGTGACATTTCTGTGGTGCAGACATCAGCCAGTGTCTGAAGACAGTTTCCTTTGAAACAAGCTGACCTGAGATCTGCTGGCGGCTCTGCTCTATGCCTGATAAAACAGGAAGTCATCATCTAACGGACAAACCGCCATGAACAGACAGCCTGAGGTCTGTCCACATGAGCGAGCGTTTCCCTCTAATCAGCCACAAACACGCCCACAGCTTTCTGCCAGGAGCCGAGGGATAAAAACAACCCAGGTGAATATGTTCCAGGATTTCTCCAGTCGTGGATCCTCACTTTTACACCTCAACTCATCCTCTTTTACACTAAAACCCATTTCTCCTCATTCGCTGGCTTCTGGAAGCCTACTGAGGGGCACGGCACAGATCTGCTAATCTGTAACATCCAAATAAAATTTTAAAACTGGAGCTTGTTGGACAGTTTGTCTAGAGGCCAGAGGTCACACAGAAGAGTCAGAAAAAGGTCAGAGCTGCTTCAAAGTCCCAGAACAAAGATTGAGATGCCGGCATGAGCAGAGTCACAGATACTGAAATCTTTATGGATTCATACTGAAGAGCAGACAATAACTGTGTCTGAGGAGCAGCTCCAATATGTCACAGAATTCATTAATGTGCTAACAGTGACGTCTTCGATAATCCCACTGCTCAGGACCAGCAACAAATAAATAATAGATAAATAAATACATGTAGATAAATCAGACAATTTTAATCCAGTCACAATAATAATGATCGATTAACTGCGGAGTTTTTTTTTGTCTGTAGTTATATTGATTGATCAGGTTTTATTGTAAGCTGAATAAGTAGGTACCTGATGACGTCATTTAATGATTTATGTTATTATGTTGACTCTCTCGGGTCCAGTGTTAATAATAACAACCACACTGTAAATGAAGAAACCGCCATGTTTCCGTGCAGTGGTGTATCTGACCGGCCCGGCTGGTCCCGGTGAGGGCAGCGGACTCTCGGACTCATTACCGGTGAAACACCGCCGCCATGTCACCTTAACAGCGCCGTTATCTCCCGCGGTAACCGGGATAACCTTCACCCATTCACCGCCCGGAGCCCCCACCCCTCCCACCACCCCCGAACCAACCAGCAAAAAGCCCCATATTACACCGGTAGCACTCAGATTTTATGTTTTACCGTCGGGGCGGAAATCAAACCGAATCACCCTAATCTGATTTTTCTGACCGATCCGGCGACGTGTCAATCAAACAGCGATCGATGGCAGGGAGGATGCTGCGGAGAGAGCGACGGGAGCAGAGCCCCTCTACCTTCAACGGAGAATCAGAGTGAGTTCGGGCGGTCCGGGTCCGGGGTTTGGCTCCCGTAGATCAGCGGGTCGGTGCGCGTGTCCTCGGCCTGTGTTCGGATGTCAGCCTGAGCTCACTCTCCATCCCCGACAACAGCAGCCATCTTGATCTGATCAGAACAACAGCAGGAGGCACGGAGACAAGGCAGCCAATCGCAGTCCACCGCCCGTCAAGCGTGCCAAAGCCAGCTCGCCGCTTCCGCTCTCGGCTGCTACGATAAAAGCACACATGACAGCAGTTTCCTGTTAGTTTAAAATGACTTAAAATAAAACACCCGCACTCTAAGCCCAGTGTGTTTTTCACTTCCAACGCGTCTTCATCACACATCACCCCCGACCCCCATCTCCACCCAGCCTGCACTCTCTTCTTCACCTCTGCTTAACCTAACTTACACACCTGGTTCCCGTGTTTTCATCACGCTGTACTTCCTTCAGCTCTGCACATCACCATGTTCTCGAAACTCAGAACTGGTACACGTCTTCTTCATTTCCATCATCCGCTCAATTTCCAGCATTGTGCTGTACTTTTTAAACAGACTATTAAAAAGTCCACCACCCTCTCTCCCAGACCTCCCCATACCTGCATAAGTGTCGTCTGGACCAACCTCCTTCAAGTCAAATCAAGTGGCTTTATTGTCATTCCAACCATGTACAGTGGTACAGTACACAGTGAAGCGAGACAGTGTTCCTCCAAGACTTTGGTGCTAAATATAACAGACAATAAAGACAGCACTACATACAGTGCAAGTGTGCAAAAATTGCAGAACAATTGCAAAAGAATAAAAGAATAAAACAAAAACAGTGCAACACCAGACAAAGCACGCCAATACAGACACAAGACAGCACAGTAGAAAAGCAAAACAATGACAGTGGGTTGTGCAAAATGACTGAGCATTCCAGAAAGTAACTTGATGTATGAAGGTATACCTGTGTGTGTCAGTCCAGTCACTGAGTGTTCAGGAGTATAACAAACGAAAGTACCCGAATGAAAGGAAAGTACACCTAACGTACCCAAAGGACGGGATCAAAGTACCCAAGGTACAGTTTAGGTACCCAAGGAATCTATAAAATATATACCTAATGTAACAAACGGATATCCATAACCTAATTCAAAGGAAAGACCAGATTTCATATTTTAGGTACACCAGCGTACAGTATAAAATATCATAAAATACCCAACAACCCAAAGTACCCAACAACATCAAAGTACACCAGATTATAATAATTTTATGTACAAAAAAAAAAAAAAAAATTTAGGTAACGAAAGTAGGTTTGGCCCAAGTTCAAAGTATACTAAAAGCTAACCTAACAAAAAAAAAAAAAAAAAACTTACACCAGGTGAGGCAAGAGTTCAGCATTCACCACCACAAACATAAATATCCATAAAGTTAACCTCTCCGTCTCTCTCACGCCCAAGATCATCTTTGTTACACGTACAACAAACCTCACCAACCTACAGCCCGCATTTGTGTAGCACTTTTCAAAACACAGAGTTGCAGAGTGCTTCACAGTTTCAGTAAATGCCACACATTAAAGATAAATATACATATTTCAACATACACACACATGCATTTATGCAGGGTTGCAAACTATGGGTGAAAATTAAGTGGAAAAGATTAAGGCACAGCTAACCTATAAAAATGAGTTTTTAGCAGGCGTATGAAAGAAAATGAAAAACAGTGATCCTGATTGCAAAAACCACAAAAGCACAATCTTCTCTGGTTTTAAAATCAGTTAAGACCCCTGGTTAGAGGGTCAGAGGCCAGCTGCCGTGACAAGGTTTCAGAGACTGCTGGATAAGCAGGGGCGAGTCCGTGTTGACATTTATATGTTGGTAACAGAATTTTAAAGTAGATTTTAAATTAATATGAATTGTGCAACATGAATTCTGAAATATCTGTAGAAGCTGGTGAAGGCATGCCTTCGCCAGCTTCTACAGATATTTCGATCAAAAATGATCAAGGTGAGAGTGAACTACAGCTTCCAGATGATTGAATGGGTGCAATTTTTTCAATATTTCTGAAGGAAAAACTGGATGAGCTCTGAGGTGTGAGAGTAAAAGTTAGTCAAAGATGATTCCAAAGTTTTTAGCATATGATTTCATGTTATTGGCAAGGGGGCAAAGCAATGGCTAACCTCCTTAGAGAAGCTGTCTGGGCCGAGCACTAGAACCTCAGTTTTACTGGAACTGAGATGGAGGAAATTTGAATATATACACTCAGTAATGGCAAAGAAGCATTTGTTGAGTCAGGAGACGCTGTCGAGGTTGCTGGGCTTTACAGAAAAGTATAGCTGTGTGTCATCTGTATAGCTGTGGTAGGAGATTCCATTAAAACCATTAGATAGGTGACCCAGGGGTAATGTATGTAAAGAAAACAGAACTGGTCCAGGGACTGAGCCCTGTGGGACTCTACATACGAGTGATGAGAACTTACACTGCAGCAGAGCTTGGGGAGAGTCTGTGCTGGCGGACATGGGTTACTGGACTGGTAGTCAGGTTTGGGGGCTTGGGGCTCTGGCTGGGCCTCAGGGGCTTGGGTCCTGATGGTGGTGTGTCACCGAGGTTGTGGATGGGTGTGTGCATGGGGGCCCAGCCCTGGCATGGGGGGCCTCTGGTGCATTTGCAGAACTGAGGGTCCCTTCAAATGGCGGGGAGGTTGTTACATCCTTGCAGGTCTCTGTTCTTCAGGAGTTCACTCTGCAGGTGAGGGAGAGATTAGGAGAGGTGGAGAATGAACTCAACCTAGGTGTCTATTGTCTTACAGTGGGGCAAAAAAGTATTTAGTCAGCCACCGATTGTGCAAGTTCCCCCACCTAAAATGATGACAGAGGTCAGTAATTTGCACCAGAGGTACACTTCAACTGTGAGAGACAGAATGTGAAAAAAAAAAATCCATGAATCCACATGGTAGGATTTGTAAAGAATTTATTTGTAAATCAGGGTGGAAAATAAGTATTTGGTCAATAACAAAAATACAACTCAATACTTTGTAACATAACCTTTGTTGGCAATAACAGAGGTCAAACGTTTACTATAGGTCTTTACCAGGTTTGCACACACAGTAGCTGGTATTTTGGCCCATTCCTCCATGCAGATCTTCTCGGAGCAGTGATGTTTTGGGGCTGTCGCCGAGCAACACGGACTTTCAACTCCCGCCACAGATTTTCTATGGGGTTGAGGTCTGGAGACTGGCTGGGCCACTCCAGGACTTTCAAATGCTTCTTACGGAGCCACTCCTTTGTTGCCCGGGCGGTGTGTTTTGGATCATTGTCATGTTGGAAGACCCAGCCTCGTTTCATCTTCAAAGTTCCCACTGATGGAAGGAGGTTTTGGCTCAAAATCTCACGATACATGGCCCCATTCATTCTGTCCTTAACACGGATCAGTCGTCCTGTCCCCTTGGCAGAAAAACAGCCCCATAGCATGATGTTTCCACCCCCATGCTTCACAGTAGGTATGGTGTTCTTGGGATGCAACTCAGTATTCTTCTTCCTCCAAACACGACGAGTTGAGTTTATACCAAGAAGTTCTACTTTGGTTTCATCTGACCACATGACATTCTCCCAATCCTCTGCTGTATCATCCATGTGCTCTCTGGCAAACTTCAGACGGGCCTGGACATGCACTGGCTTCAGCAGCGGAACACGTCTGGCACTGCAGGATTTGATTCCCTGCCGTTGTAGTGTGTTACTGATGGTGACCTTTGTTACTTTGGTCCCAGCTCTCTGCAGGTCATTCACCAGGTCCCCCCGTGTGGTTCTGGGATCTTTGCTCACCGTTCTCATGATCATTTTGACCCCACGGGATGAGATCTTGCGTGGAGCCCCAGATCGAGGGAGATTATCAGTGGTCTTGTATGTCTTCCATTTTCTGATGATTGCTCCCACAGTTGATTTTTTCACACCAAGCTGCTTGCCTATTGTAGATTCACTCTTCCCAGTCTGGTGCAGGTCTACAATACTTTTCCTGGTGTCCTTCGAAAGCTCTTTGGTCTTGGCCATGGCGGAGTTTGGAGTCTGACTGTTTGAGGCTGTGGACAGACAGGTGTCTTTTATACAGATGATGAGTTCAAACAGGTGCCATTCATACAGGTAACGAGTGGGGGACAGAAAAGCTTCTTACAGAAGACGTTACAGGTCTGTGAGAGCCAAAGATTTTCCTTGTTTGAGGTGACCAAATACTTATTTTCCACCCTGATTTACGAATAAATTCTTTACAAATCCTACCATGTGGATTCATGGATTTTTTTTCACATTCTGTCTCTCACAGTTGAAGTGTACCTCTGGTGCAAATTACTGACCTCTGTCATCATTTAAAGTGGGGGAACTTGCACAATCGGTGGCTGACTAAATACTTTTTTGCCCCACTGTATGTAGTCCGGAAGATAATTGGATGATGGGGTGGGAGTAGAGCCCCGGGCTCTGTGGGGCTTGGTGGTGCTACTGCTGTGGGTCCCGGTCTGGATGGGCCTGGACCCCCTGCCCTTGGTGGGGGTCCAGGCCCAGGGAATGGGGGCGCCTACTGAGATCAGCAGGGGATCAGATAAGTCGAGCGGGACTAAAATAGAAAGCTCAGCTTTATCTGATTGTATTAGAATACCCTTAGTCAATAAAGCTGGTTCAGTGCTGTGGGTTTATCTCTAACCGGACTGGAATTTAAACGATAAACGACCTGACAGACTTTCTCAAGGATTTCAGAAATAAATGTGAGTTTGGAAATTGTCCTGTGAGTATCTGAAACAGTGGGATCTAAGTAGGGTTTTACAGCAGAGCAAAGATGCTAGCTGTAATCTGGAAGGCAGCCAGATAAAAAGGATTGATTCATAATAGAAAGAATCTGAGGGAGATGAGGCATAACGCCTTTGATGAATTTAGGAGGGATAATGACCGCTGGGCAGGATGACAGCGTCCATGTGTGAGACTATATTGAGAAGATCTGTCGAGGAAACTGGTTTAAAGTCAAAGAACAGGACGTGAACAGCAGACTGACGAGTCTGCTGATGGCGTGAAACAATAACCTTGGATTGTGTTTGTCGTTAATCAAATCAGCAAAATAAGATGTTCTCACATCTTTTATAAGTTGGTCGAGGATAGTTAGTAACTCCTTCACATGGGAGGGAGTCACTCTCACCTGCTGCACATCCTTTTCAGCTCGGTCTCTCTGCCTCTACAAGTCCTTCTCTCCTTCCTCAGAGTCCAGCCTCACTATAAACCTTACCTTTGCCTCATAATCACATTTATCTCAGTGTTTAACATTTTGAGCATGTCAGGCTGTGCAATTCATTATTATGACTGTTTGTCCTTCAGTCATGACTGTACTATGTAAAGCACCCAGATACTTACTGAGGTTATACATACTGTAACA
The DNA here is from genome assembly GCF_965226115.1 of Aulonocara stuartgranti. Taxonomy (NCBI): domain Eukaryota; kingdom Metazoa; phylum Chordata; class Actinopteri; order Cichliformes; family Cichlidae; genus Aulonocara; species Aulonocara stuartgranti. The sequence continues at coordinate 26,703,909 of NC_138951.1, forward strand.
GACTGCACCCCTGTACAAAAGCCAAAGTTAGTGCAGTGGAACATTTGGTTAACTCAGAATTAAGGAAGAAGCAGGAAAATGCAAGCTCAGGCTGAAAGGCCGGAGTGTGTGAGGATAGCAGAACATCTGGTGTATTTGATAGAAATCCACTGAGTGATAGCTTTAAATAAAGTGTTTGTGCGTGCATGTTTGTGGGTTTAATGCTGTGCTGGTGAAATCTCTGAACCACAAACATCACCCAGCGACTTTATGACCTGATATTTGAGGAATTATTAACAGAGTTGTTCTCTAGTTTGATTCCTATCAGCCTGCCAAAGTTTAAAGTGCAGACTCAAACTTCCACCCATCCCAGCAACAATCACACATGTTCACTTGGTCAGGTGTCAAAAATCAGCTTTAATTCACATTTACAAAACCATGAAGCCCACAGAGAGGTGTCTGTGTCCCAGAACATCTCCACCAGGAACAACACTGACGATACAAATATGGCAACAGGAAACAGAAATGTGTTTTCCTCAGTTTACAAAAACACACAGCAGTAAACGCATAGCACTTCCTGTCGGAACGTCCTCCTAGATCCGAAGACCAGACTACAGAACCACGATGAACCCAACCCGAAGCACTTTCTTTATTTTCTTATATAATATTAGCATGTGTTCATACGAAACATGGCCCAAGGTCAAAGTAATAACACTAGCATGTGAACGTAATCCAGAGTAATCTAAAGTAACCCAAAGTAAAGTAATCTAGTCTCAAACCTGCTCTTAGCACTCAGCTTCAACGCTGTTCTATATTTTTGTCATTACATTAGATTTCTTTATGTGGTCATCTCCTGTGGGCAGCACAGCTCACAGGTACAGAGTGCTGCCCCTCAGTGGGTTTTCAGAAGCTGGCCATTCAGAAGGAAGTGGGATTTTAAAGAAGGATGACTTTAAAGAGAGAGGAGCTAAAAGAGTTTATTGAGCTGAGAAGCCAGAGTTAAATAAAGTAAAGTTGTTGTTTTTTTTTATTTTATTATTTTTGAATCATTGGAGGGTAATACAGCTGAGTAGAGCTGCAGGTTAGCTCAATGGTTCTCCTTTAACGTGAAAGATGATCATATGACCCTTACTGATCTTTCAGTTCATTTAATCTTCGAGCTAAATCTGCAAACACCTGACTGCTTGGAATGAAATGACATAAATCACCTGATTCAGACATCTGCTAATGTAAACGTGATGCCACCCTCTCCAGGTAACACCTGCAAAAACCCAAACGGGTAAGACTGCTGAGTGGACCTTTATCGGCCCCTGTGAACACTGTCATGCTGTGGTTTAACCTGCCTGACTTCCATTTGTGCATGCTTCACTCATCCAGCCACTCTTCCCGTCCTTCCTTTGTTCTTCTTCCTTGCAGATGAACAGTCAGCAGGTGTTTAACCACAAAGAAACACTACACAGGTGATCATGAGAGTTTGGGGCAGCTCAGCTTCCCACACAGCAGCTCCATGTCAACTTACACTGTATGTATTTATACACATGAATCCTCCATCACCACACATCTGTCTGAATCTGAGCAGTCACGAATCCTTTTGAAGACAACACGGGGCCTGTTTCCATACCCCTCCCTATGACTCCAAGTAATCGTCATCATGTTTCTGTACCCAGCCAGCAGGAAGCTCCATCTGCCCACTTTCTGTACACGTCCATGTAATGCATGATGTCACATCATCGCTCTCTGTCCTCTGTCTCATGTGGTTTTCGCCTTCTGGCTGCAGGTCCTGTCTGTAGCCTCTAGGTGGCGCTGAAGCGATTCCTGCACTGGGCTCTTCTGCTGGTCTTTGAGAGGGAGATTCCTCCGTTTGACGGGCAGCACGAATGCGACCAGAATGCAGCCGATGTGGAGGCTAAAGTACCAGGAACTGCAGAGAAGATGAAAATTCAGAAATGCTGCTATGAGCAGTCAAAGTTACACATGAATTAAACCTGGGTTAAACAAGGTTTAAACCTGGGCTGCACCAGCAGTAAACCTGAAATATATCTGGGTTAAACCTGGAATAACTTATATTAAACCTTGGTAAAACCTGATTTAAACCTGGGTTAAAGCTGTGTTAAACATGCATTAAACCTGGATTGAATCTTGATTAAACTTTGGTCAACCCTTTCTGACTTACTGACCTGTAGAACTTCATGGATGGACCCACAGACAGCAAGACAAAAGGTATCACCGTGTAGCAGATGGCAATCTGAGTGGCTGCCCACGTGATGACATCATAGACCAGTTTGTGTACAGAGGAGTGCAGGAAGTATGGTCGAACGTTGTGTCTGACCTGAGGATGAGAAGTTAACATGGATGACTGCTAAAATGGACACAGGTCTCATTTCAAAGGCTTAGCAGCAACATCAGTTAACAGATAACAGCTAACTGCTAAATGATAATGGCTAACAGCTAGCGGCTAATAGCTAACAGCGGCTCACCGCTCTGGCTGCCAGCGTGATGACGATCCCTGTGAGGAAGGTGAGGTAATATCCTGGATAGGCTCCGTGCCACATGGCTGACAGGATGAAGGTGGCTGCTGTCGGATGGTAGGGACATCGCTCATAACACACCCTGTCAATCAGAGATAAGGGGTCAGAGGTCACAAACAGTCATTTTTACACATGCCAGGTACAGATTCCAGATCAGGTAACTGAGTGTGACCTTTTGAGCCAGTGTGCTGTCTGAATGTTCCAGTTGTCCAGGAAAACTTTGAAGCTGGTGGCAAACTGGAAGCAGACAGAGATCCATTAGACTGATGTTATCAAACCATTTTAGTGACTCGTAAATAGGGATGGGTACCGGTATCCGGTGCCATTATGGCACCGGTTCTGACATAAACGGTAGTAACCAGACCGAAAAGCAGTGCACATTTCGGTGCTTTATTTCGGTGCTTTTTTTTCCTGAGCTGTGATACACTTTAGATTCTAGCCAATCATTTTACGTTTCCGAGGATAGTAGGCGGGTCCAGGTACGTACGTTCTTTTAGAGCAGAGCTACAGATTAAAAATGACCAAGGCAAAGCGGTCAAAAGTCTGGCTGTACTTCACAGCAAAAGATGCAAACTCAGCAGCCTGCAACAAGTGCTTTAAGCTGATACTGTGATACTGTGCAAAGGAGGTAACACCTCGAATTCGATGAAACACCTGGCGACGCATAGCGTTTTTTTTTTAAAAGCCGAGAAATGCGCCGTATTTGATAGCTTGCTGTGAGACCTCACACCGTGCACATCTACTGCGGGTGTGGTGCCTGTTATCGGACCCTGAGTTAGCAACATCCCCCAAGAACCCGAAGAATAGAGTCCTGGCCCCTAGCCCTGCCAGTGTAGCAGAAATGATGACGGATGATGATGGCAGCAGCAGCCGTTCTTCTCTGCGTGAGTAGCTTAATGTTGTCCGTGTGTAATTTACGCTGAGTAGGCTAACAGCGTTATCAAATTAATGCATGTAAGGTGAACTAGCAAACATCATCATAGCTACATGCGGCTGTCTTCTTGTTTGATGGCAGATACTCCCTTCACCCTGGCCAAAAAGGCTAAAATGACCAAAGAAAAAGTGGAAAACAGTTAAACATGAGAGGTTTTTGGACAAAGTTTGTGTTTTTTCCATTGATTAAGCACTGCTTCCAGCCAAGAGTGATGCCATAAAAAAAGGCTAACATTGTTATCTTTTTACAAAAAAACAGCTGAAAATGAGAGGTTTTTGGACCAATTTTGTGTTCTCCATTCTTTCAAATTCAAATTCAAATTCAAATTCAAATTCAAATTCAAATTTAAGCACCGGTTTGAGCACCGTTTAAGCACCGGCACCATTTCAAAAGTACCGGTTTGGCATCGATATCGGATAAAACCTAAACGATACCCATCCCTACTCGTAAACTTGTCCAGGTCTGTGATGGTCCTGACCTCAATCTTCAGGATCCTCAGATTGGAGATGAGGTCCCAGCGAGCAGAGCCGTCACTGTCGTAACCATTGAAGCCAAAACCGGCGGCGTTGTTGATGGCGTCAGCTGTAGCACAGATGTGACTGGTCAGAAATTTAGGTATGAACAGTGTGTTTGTGCTAACAGTGAACCCAGCATTTTCATTTCAGCACAAATGATCGGTTAGATTTTGATTTTAATCCAATTTCTCTAAAGCAGCACATGAAAGTTTATTTGCACAAAGCAGATTTCAGCCACCCACCAAGCGTCCAGACGAAGTAGTACTTGGGTCTGGTAGTCAGCATGGACAGGTACAGGTAAACCACTTGAGCATAGAAAGGTGTGTTGGCAATGAAGTTGTCGTCGATGTTTCGCTCCACTGGGAAAACCTTACACACTGACAGAAACACCAGCAGGCAGAAGAAGGAGGTGGTGACCTTACGTACGACCTCCATCTGTGGAGAAACATAGTATTCATTCAGGTTCAGTATGTCTTAAATTCAGTCAGCAATCATGAACAAAAGAAGAAATGGATTACGCTCCTCAGTTTAAACGTCTCAACGGTAAATGTCTTAAACCTGCTTTCTGTTTAATGTCAAGCGGGGGCGACTGCTCATACTGTAAATACAGGTATACCTTAGTCATGCGACCTACGTTTGGGGAGGGCTCACTGTGCCTCAGCTTGCTGCTGGACTTCCTTTCATCCTTGTAGTCTCTGCAGCGTCGAGGGGCTCCCTCGATGAAGCCGATGTAGTCGTTGTAGGAGCAGGTGGGGCCAGCCAGGATCCCCATGAAGTTACAGTTGTAGCTGAAGTACTCCAGCAGACTGGGCATTCTCCTAAATAAATAGAGGGTTAAGACCATTTCACCACAATGCTTTCTATTGGCAACTCCTGTGAATGTTGTATGCTATGGAAACAGCCGTGCTCCGAAAGAAGGCATGGAGAACTATTCAATTTTCAATTCAGTTTTTTTTTTTTTTGAAAATATTTTTATTGAAAAAAGAAAACAGTACTTGCAGTTACCGAAATACAATCAACCTTTCTTAATTTTCCTAAGTAAATTAACATATATATATATATATATATATGAAAAAAACAACAAAAAAAACAAAACACAACGCCCCCCCCCCCCCCCCCCCCCCCCCCCAGTCCCACACAGATCAACACAACCATCAAACATATTAGAGGAATATAACAGTAACAAAAGTAGATTTAAACAGGCAATACCTCTAGACTGGCAAAATAAGAGATAAAGGGTTGCCACTTGTGAAAAAATTTGGCTGTGCAACCTCTCAACGTATATTTAATTTTTTCAAGTTTTAAAAAAAACATGACATCTTTAAGCCACCGGGAAATAGTAGGATACTTAGCAGACTTCCAATGCAACAATATTAGACGTCTCGCTAATAGGGATGTGAAGGCTATAATATCCCTTTGTGTGGAATCAAGTGTAAGTGAGCGAGCAGGAATCCCAAACACAGCAATCAGAGGACAAGGATGAAGAGTTACCCCAAGAACAGTTGACATAATAGCAAAATACCTTGTCCAGAAACCTTGTAGCTCAGGGCACAGAAAAAACATGTGGCTAAGGTGACAAGGAGAACCATGGCATTTATCACATTTATTTTCCACTTCTGGATACAATTCAGAAAGTCTAGACTTAGAGAAATGCACCCTGTGTATGACCTTAAATTGAATAAGTCCAAGACGAGCACAGGAGGTGGAAGATCGTATCCTCGTTATAGCCCGTTCCCAAGACTCCTCATGTATTCGAAATCCCAGTTCTTCTTCCCATGTACGCTTAAGCTTAACATTAGAGTGGTTACTAAAAGACAGAATAGCATCATAGAGTTTCGAAATGGTTCCTCTGTGATGAGGAACAAATGATAACGTAGTTTCCCACTGCTGTTCTGGAGGTAAAGAGGGGAAATTTGGGAAACACTTAGCAACAAAATTTCGAATTTGAAAATAGCGAAACAAATGGGTAACAGGGAGATTGTAACGAGAAGACAAGTTGGGAAAACTATCGAAAACACCATCCACATATAAATGTTTGAACTGTTTTATACCCTTGTCACACCACACTGAAAATGTCGAGTCCAAAAGTGAAGGGGGAAACAAATGGTTTTCGCTTAGAGGACCCGAGGAAGACGGCATTACAAAATTAAAGTGACGTCTAAACTGAAACCAGATTTTGAGTGTGTTAAGAACCACCTGATTATCAGTGTACAGAGAGGGTCTCACGGGTAAAGAGGAATAGAGCAAAGCCGGTAAAGAAGAGCCCTTACATGATGATAGCTCCAATTTACACCACGAGGAACCAGAAGATTTTAGCCAGTAGCAAAGTTTATGGATGTGAGCGGCCCAGTAATAGACTAAAAAATTAGGTAATGCAAGTCCTCCACTAAATCTGCATCGCTGCAGCAAAGTTTTAGAGACCCTAGGTGGCTTCCCTCCCCAAATGAAAGAACCAATAATCTTGTCCAGTGAAACAAAAAAATGTTTCGGCAAAAATAAGGGAATTGACTGAAATAAAAATAAAAATTTTGGTAAGATGTTCATTTTAACAACGTTAATCTTACCGATTAAAGAAAGGGGGAGATTACCCCATCTTTGAATATCAGATGTGACCCTAGATATAAGAGGAGACAAATTTGCTGATTTAAGGCCAGCTAGAGAGCGAGTCACGTTAATCCCTAAGTACTTAAACCCAGACGGACTGAGACGAAAGGGTAGATCGGACTGTTGAAGTTGACGTGCTGCCGTATTAACAGGAAAACACTCACTTTTCCCCAAATTCAATTTATAACCTGAAAACGAACTGAAGTTCTCCAGAATACTTAAAACAGCAGGGATGGAGCATGCGGGGTCAGTCATATATAATAACAAGTCATCCGCATACAATGATACTTTATGTGTAATTCCATTACGGATGATTCCCCTGAATACAGAAGAAGATCGCAATGTAATAGACAGAGGCTCGATGGCAATGGCAAAGAGTAAGGGAGACAAAGGGCAACCTTGACGACAACCACGACCCAGCGCAAAATAATCAGAGTAAACATCATTAGTATGAACACTGGCTTTAGGGGACGAATAAAGAAGCCGAATCCAGGAAATAAATTTATCACCAAAACCAAATTTCTCTAAAACTGCAAACAAGTACTCCCACTCCACCCTATCGAAAGCCTTTTCAGCATCTAAAGAAATCACAAGTTCAGGAAGTTCAGATAGACGCTTTGAGTAAATAACATTAAAGAGTGTACGGGTATTAAAAAACAATTGCCGTCCCTTTATAAAGCCATTCTGCTCTTCAGATATAATTCGAGGAAGCACATCCTCAAGGCGAGATGAAATTACTTTAGCCAATACCTTTGCATCGGCATTAAGCAGAGATAATGGCCTGTAGGAACCACAGGAGGTTGGGTCCTTGTCATTTTTGAGAAGGAGCGCTATGGTTGCTTGTGTGAAAGTAGGTGGTAATGAACCGGTTTCCAAGGATTCGTTAAACACAGACAAAAGCAATGGTGCCAATTTACCAATAAATGTTTTATAGAATTCAATTGGAAACCCATCCGGGCCCGGGGCTTTATTAGACTGCATAGCTGTAATAGCTTTTAATACTTCTTCAACAGATAATGGGGAGTCCAATTGCCCCGCATCATTAGCACCAATAACAGGGTTTGAAAGATTATGAAGAAATGCATTCATTTTAGCTTTATCCGTGGGAAATTCGGACCTGTACAACAAAGAGTAAAATGTTTTAAAGGTAGAATTAATTTCCAAGGGATCTGTAGTAATATTGTCATCAGAGTGTTTAATAATGGGGATCACACGCGAGGAGGCCTGACGTCGTAACTGATGTGCCAACAAGCGACTAGCCTTGTCACCATATTCGTAATATGAGCCACGACTGCGTAGTAATAAGTGCTCAGCCTCTTTGGTTGACATAAGATCAAATTCTGCTTGCAAATCAAGGCGCTGCTTCAGTAATTCTGGAGAAGGGTTCAGTGTATAACTTTGATCAAGGTTACTAATTGCAGCTATAAGTTCTTTAAGCCTGGCATTAATCTTTTTATTAGCACGGACAGAGTAAGAAATAACTTGACCTCTCAGGTAGCATTTAAGAGTCTCCCATAGCAGAGAATATGAGACAGAATCATCCTGATTGAAGGACAAGAACTCCTCAATAGAGCCTGAAATAAATTCACAAAATTCTTTATCCGCCAGAAGGAGAGAGTTAAATCTCCAAAGTGGAGGGCTACGTTTATGGGTAGAAAGATGAACATCCAATAGCAGAGGAGAATGATCAGATATTACAATACCAGAATAGTCGGAAGAATTAACACATGAATTAAGAGTTCTGTCGATGAAAAAATAATCAATCCTGGAATAAGACTGGTGGACCTGAGAGAAGAATGAAAATTTTTTGATTGAAGGGTTGCGAAATCTCCATGGATCAACAAGATCATTCTGTTTCATAAAATCTGAGAATGTTTTAGACATAGATGATTGAGTCAAATTACGAGGACTAGATCGATCCAAAATTGGATCAAAAACACAATTCAGATCACCACCAAGGATAAGCAAATGTGTATTCAGAAAGGGGATGTTACTCAGCAATCTATTAGCGAATTCAGCATCATCAAAATTCGGGGCATATACATTTACCAACAAAACCTTTTTCTGCATTAGGGTACCAGCAACAATGATGTATCTACCGTTCCTATCAGCGACAACATTGGTCAAAGTGAATTGAACTTTCTTATTAATGAGAATGGCCACTCCTCTAGCCTTCGAATTAAAATTTGAGTGAAAGACCTGACCTACCCAAGGGCAATATAACCTATAATGATCCTTAATGCGAAGATGAGTCTCCTGTAAAAATGCTATGTCAGAATTTAGACGTTTCAAGTGAGTAAAAACCTTAGATCTCTTAACAGGGTTACCCATACCTCTGATATTCCAACTAATGAATCTAAGAGGCATACCTGACCCAGCAATGCTGGGGTCTATATTTCCATTAACCATTTACAAAAAGGAAGAGGAAAAAGACCAAACCAAAATGCCAGTGGCCATGAAGAGCCGAAATGGGACAGCCCCCCCCCCAACCCAACCCTGAACACAAATACACCCCCAAGTCTCCACAGAACAGAACAAAGGAGACAGCAGTGTACCCCCAAAGTAGCAAAAATGATTCACCGAAGTGACTGGACTAATTGTTGTCTAAATAAAAATAAAAGCGAGAGAGGGAAAAATAACCTCTCACCAACTTCTCTACAGCATAACAGTGTGCGCGTAACAGTAAACATGTTTTTTTTAAAAAGGGAAAAAATAAAAAGGAAACCAACCAACCAAAAAAAGATCTCACAGTACAAAATATGACTTCCTCAGAAGGAGAACTTTCCAACAAATCACCGAAAGTGCATAAAATTTAAAAAAACAAAGAACAAAAACAACATACATAAATAGATAAACAATTAAAACAAAAACAACCAAACAAAAAAATAAATAAATAAAAATTTAACAGAAACGAAAAACAACTCAGTCCTATGCAAATCAATGCAGCAAGCTTGGAGAAGATTGTGCCGGACTGGTCCGAAGTTCAAGAGTATATTATATGATCCAGTTTCAATAAATAACAATGAAAATAAAAGGAACCAGCACACCAACAGTACAATAACCAGCACAATGGCCTAAGAAAACAATGCACAGGTGGCGTTAAACCTAAGGAGACCGTGAACCCTTAGCAGCATTACAGTATCAAACTGAGGAGCTAACGAGGCTCACCCAGAAATCAAAGTTTTGACATAATCACTGGCCTCCTCTGCCGAAACAAAGTCCTTCTCGACACCCTTATATGTGATGCGGAGTTGCGCTGGATGAAGCAGGCCATACCGAACACCGTCAATGCCACGGAGTTGCTGCCTGACCGTGTTGAATGCAGCACGAGCCCGTGCCACCCTGGCGGTGTAGTCGGGGAAGACTGAGATGGTCCGATCTCCAACTTTAATCTGTCGGCGTTCTCTAGCACGTCGTAAAATGTCGACACAGTCAGTGTGGTAATGAAACCTGCATACAATGGCTCGTGGACGGTCGCCAGGCTTAGGTGCGGGTTGGAGGGTCCTGTGCGAACGATCCAAAAGCGGCTCCTTCCCCAGATCAAATGCTTCTTTTAGCAAAGAAGCTACGGCGGCAGTGGTGCACGTGTCAGGGCCCTCCGGTACTCCCACTATCCTAACATTGTTGCGCCGCGATCTGGACTCCAAATCTTCACACTTACTTTCCAGCTTGGCTACATGAGCTGTGAGACCCTTGATAGTGTTTTTCATCTCAGCTATATCATCAGAGCAGACAGTAAGTGCGTGCTCCATCTCCTTCACCGTACCTTTTAGCTCAGACATGGTAGCGTCATTTGCAGCTTTATCGATCGCCAGCTGCGTCTTCACCGCCTGCAGGTCGAACTTAATGGTAGACAAAGCATCACCCAGAGTATCCTGAAGTTCCTTTTTAAAGATGTCGGCGATATCTTTCCTCAGCGAAGCCAGCAACTCGACCTTGAGAGCCTCAATATCAGGATTAGCTTGACATGTGGGGGGCTTTGCAGGAGACGACGGCTCACTCGAGGGTGTGGTCGCGGTTTGCAAACTAGGCCTCAGTTGTGTCTGAATAGTACTGCGGGTTTTAACATTTTTTGCTGCCATTTTACGCCGGCCCGAGTAAAACTTCTCAACAAGACAATCCACAAACCAAAACAGGACTGAAAATACGGCCAAAACACGCGAATAAATAACAATTTAATCGAAATCGGCGGGAGCTCCCAGACTCGCGTCCTACTCCATCAAAGCTCAACCGGAAGTCCCAACAATTTTCAATTCAGTTTTATCTATACAACGCCAAATTACAACTACAGTTGCCTCAAGGTGCTTTTTACAGTAACTTAGACCCTACAAGAATACAAAGAAAACAGAGAAAACCCCAACAATCACATGAGCCCCGATGAGAAAGCACTCTGGTGACAGTGGGAAGGAAAAACTACATTTTAACAGGAAGAAACCTCCAGCAGAACCAGGCTCAGGGAGGGGCGGCCATCTGCTGTGACTGGTTTGGGTGAGGGGAGGAACACAGGACAAAAGACACACTGTGGAAGAGAGCCAGAGATTAATAATAAATGAACAAGTTGTATATGAAAGATCTGTTTTCACACGCCCTAATTTCTATCACTGCTGGGATTCTGTTCTGCTGTGGTGGGCCATCAGAGTACATGCAAAATGGTTTCATTAAATTCTGTATGTCAATAAATAATGTTCAGTTTCTTGTACTAATCTCTTTTTATTGAACCAATGATTTAATGCGAGAGGTGTACGAACACATGAGTGACGTGAGTTAAGAAGAAACACCCAGTGCATCATGGGAATTCCCCAGCTACCTTCACCTATTGCAGCATAACTAAGGGAGGATTCAGGGTCACCTGATCCAGCCCGAACTATATGCTTTAGCAAAAAGGAAAGTTTGAAGGCTAATCCTAAAAGTAGAGATATTGTCTGTCTCCTGAATCCAAACTGGAAGCTGGTTCCACAGAAGAGGGGCCTGAAAACTGAAGGCTCTGCCTCCCATTCTACTTTTAAATACTCTAGGAACAACAAGTAAGCCTGCAGTGTGAAAGTGAAGTGCTCTAACGATATGATACTATAAGGTCGTTAAGATAAGATGGGGCCTGATTATTCAAGACCTTGAATGTGAGGAGCAGGATTTAAATTCTGGATTTTTAATGGAGCCAATGAAGGGGAGACAGTAAAGGAGAACCAGAACACAGAACAAAGAGCTAATGTGATTGGCATAGTGAGACTTGTAGTAAAAACCTCAGTTAGAAAAGCTCTCTAAAGTACATATCCATTTATCATGTCTGATATTTAGCTAACATCTGCACAGACAGCATGCTAATGCTAAGCTAGCCAAGAACCTAAGAGTGATGAAAGAGTGGAGTATATGCAGACCCCAGTCTAGCAGCCAGACCCTGAACTTCAATAGGTTAACAAAGGCAGTTCTACCTGTTCATGTTTCTAAAGCAGAATCACCATGACGACTGCTCTGAAGTCTGTTTGGCTCGTTTTAACTTTGCTTTTATTCAAACTTCAAGAGTGTGTGTGTCCTCATTAGCACAGAGATCTGTGTCAGTGTGCGACTGTAGCTTCAGGTGTACACTGTTCATTGATAATTATCAGACTGTGCTTCAGGTTGGAGTGACATGGAGGTAATGTAACAGGTTGTGTAAGAAATTACTTTCTTCAGTGAGTAATTAAGTAACATACAACACTACTTTTAATATAAGTAACAAGTAATGTGCAATAGATTAGTTTTTTGAGTGACAACTCTAACACTGTCTTGATGCATGCTAAATCACCCAGGGAGGTAAATCCCAAAAGGTGATTCTGTTCATCTGGATGTAACGTTTTTAGTGGGGGAAACATTTCGTCATTTATCCAAGCGACTTCTTCAATCTCAGTTGACTGCAGGTTTCCCTAATCTTATAAACAGTAGATTTGCGCAATAATTGAAACCAGCCCACTGATTGAACAATTTGCTGTGAGGTTGGTTTATGATCATTAATATGCAAATTGTCGTCAAAGGAGCTTGCAAAGAAAAGCGTCTGGACTTCTTTAAGTTACTTGAAGACGTTTCACCTCTCATCCGAGAAGCTTCTTCAGTTCTAAGGTCAAATGGTGGAGAGTCCCAGATATAAACCTAGTGGGAGTGACCCCCCACAGAGGGACAAAAGGACCCCCTGATGATCCTCTAATCCTCTAATCAATCATCCAGGTCATCGTAGTCAAAGGAGCTTGCAAAGAAAAGCGTCTGGACTTCTTTAAGTCCAGACTTGATCTTAAAAGTTTATTTTGTGACCCAGAAGGAGCAATAAGAGTGATATTAAAACTAAGTAGCTGCCACCATTGTTGGAAACTGGAAATTGGCTGGGCCACACTGTGAATTCTGAGATAGGTTGGGCTACGAAGGATACACCTGACCCATCCTTCAAATCTGGGGAAAAGCAGGACGCATTTGTCAACCGCATTTGGAGGAGTCTTTGAATTGGGACAGCCTTTGTCGCGTCACCTTTACGTACTCGGCCTACAAAAGTGCAGCTGTCTATTGTAATTTTTGAGTGTATGCTAAAATAAAAATAAAAGTGTTCTATATCACCTGTTTGTTTTTATTCAAGCATACGTGTATACTATTTTTATTGATAGAGAGATTAAGCTTGTGTTTCAGTCATGTAGTGACTGTGCTTATTATGAGGCTTATTAGACATTATAAAACAGATGAACGTAATTTTGCCAAAGTGCTTAAGGTCGCATTTGGAGGAGTCTTCAAATTGTGACAGCCTTCGTTGCATCGCTGTCACATAATCTGCCTACAAATGTGGCTTCCGAAGATATGCAGTCCCTGAATCTGGACACAGCTATGATACCGGAGACTGCTTCTTCTTCTTCTTTGGCGTTTAACGGCAGCTGGCATCCTTGTAGATGCATTGCTGCCATCTTCTGTTTCAGTCCGTTATTACACTCTTAAATCCTACTACTTATTCCTGTGTCTTGCAGGATCTTAAAAAGCTTAAATTGATGCATCGACTATTAAATTACTTGGCAACGATTTTGATAGTCGACGTAATCGTGACTAGTCGACTAATCATGGCAGCTCTTCCTCCCTTGTGAATTTGATGTGTTGGTCCATCGAGTTAATGTGATCCATGAATTGTGGTACGTCCCGTGCTGAGATTTGATTTTCACCCAGGTTTCATCCACATACCTGAACCAATGACTTGGTGATGTTCCATAGTAGGATAAAAGAGCCCTCATTCCCACTTCTTCCATGTACACGTTGGCCACAGTGGGTGAAACTGGGGAAATCATGGCACACCCATGTTTCTGACTGTAGTACTGACCCTTGTATGCGAAATAGGTGGAATTAAGACACAGTTCCAAAAGTAAACACACTTGGTCAATGCTGAGAGTGGTCCTGTTGCTAAGGTTGGGGTCATCCTGTAATGTCTTACGAACTACCTCCAACGCTTCAGTGACTGGAACACAAGTGAAGAGAAATGTAACATTGTATGAGACCATTGTTTCATCTGCCTCCATAATGACATCTCTCACCTTCTCAATAAAATCCAAGGTGTTCTGGATATGCTGTTCAGAGCTGCCTACCATTGATTGATTAATGATCAAGGAACTGACCTCACAGCTGATTGTTCATTTAGTGGCTAATTTCAGTTATTGTGTAAATGTACTGTTTGTAAGGTTGAGGAAACATGCAGTCAACTGAGACTGAAGAAGTCACCTGGATGAGTGACGAAACGTCCAGACGAGCAGAATCAACAATTTTGAACTCCAACACTGCCGATAACGTGATGAAAAATGAAGGCCACAGAATGAGGATTGTTCATGCAAAGATCTACTAAGAGCAGGAAGAAGACCATTCAAAGGGTTCCGCTATGTCATGAGTTTTGAAGGACTGATCCAGTAAAAGTGACTCAGCCGAGTATTTTTTGTTTTTAGTTTAGGTGAAGCTATTTTTTCATACTAAACCTGTTTTGCATGAACAGAAGTACAGCAGGAAGTTGCATTACTTTTAGGGAGAAGTATTAGGGCGGAGATACCTTTGATTGACAAGTGTCTACCATGGAGGCATGGATTTTGTCTTAAGCTCCACCCTCCTGCCTAAACACAGTGATTTCTGTTCCAGTAAATAATGTTTCTACCATGAACAAACCTTATTGCCAGAATCTTCTGTCCCGCCGTCAGATGTTCCTCCTTCCGAGCCATTCCTGTCAGAAACACAGAGTGGACAGTAAAACCTGCAGGATTTACGGAAAACAGCCTGTCTGAGAGTGCAGCTCACCGTCATGGATCTCAAACGCCAGACTGGTGATCTTCTGAGTGATGACCATCATGGGGCTGCAGAGAGGGCAGAGGCAGAGATTAGAGCCTGGACACGGAGAGGCGTTTAGGAGTGAATGGGCCACAGAGCGGAGGCGTTACCCTGTGAAATCGGCGGTGTACATGCCGTAGTCAAAGACGTACACTCGAGTGATCTGACACAGACTCAGGTATGTGAGCGCCACCACTAGGCAGTACCTGGAAAAACACAGAGAACAGGCTGTTATTCAACTTGGGGTCGGCGGTCCTGACGGCCTCACTGAGGTCTGAGGACCTCTGTGATGATCTGGCTCACTCAGGTTTCTGGCTGTAGCTCATGTGAAGCTCCACGGGTTTAAGACCTTCACCAGTCTGAAGTTTGCATCCTTTTGAGGACAGAACACCTGGTGCAGTCATGTTTGTTTGGCTGAAAGGAGCACATTGTTACTTTTACAACATCAGAATCTGTGGAAGTCCTTTTGTGCCAGTATGCATGACCTAATGTTCACAGAGCTGGAAATAACAGAGGTCCGACTGTGAGCTGCTCTCCTGACATCAAAGGTGATAAAAGGTTTCCTCATTAACCCTGAGCTTGTTAATGGCTTGTTAGCAGCGTTTTAATGCATGTCGTGTGTGACGCTCACTTGTGCATGTGTTCGACTCCGGTGAGGATCATGATGCCGTAGGTGAGTCCGCTCTGAACCAGGAAGTGGAGAGCATACCTGTAAAACAAGGAGAACACAGAGCGTCATCTCCAGACACCAGCTGACCAGAACACGTGATGTGTCTAATAATAATAATAATAATAATAATGGATACTTTATTGATCCCCATGGGGAAATTACTTGTTTTTCTCTGCATTTGACCCATTCACTCAGTGAAGCAGTGGGCAGCCCACTAAGCAGGCGCCCGGGGAGCAGTGTGTAGGGACGGTACCTTGCTCAAGGGTACCTCAGGGTAGCCGTTAAGTGGATTCGAACCGCCGACCTTCCGATCATGGGGCGACCACTTTACCTACCTACTACCTACTGAGCTATCCCTGCCCCTGCTGCTCCTGTGACGGATGCTCACATTAAACATAATCAGCTTGGTGTACAAACAGTAATCTCTGTGAGCCAACGCTCAGGCTGCCCTCAACACTCAGTCAGTCACAGCATTTTTCCCTCTGGGATCTGGATGATGTCATAGAGAGTTTGTTTTAGGGTCATCTGACACACAGACCGAATCAGAAGAAAGCTTTCTTAAAGGGGGAGAGGAGCTAAAAGTTGTTTCAGACGGCGAGAAAATGAAAGAAGGATTATTATGACTGCGAGTCATGCAAAGCTGCTCTAACAGCGGATTCTTATTTAGTCCAGCCACATCTGATGTTTTCTGCTCCTGACAATCATTATTGTGTAATTTTTCCATTACAGGTGAGATGAGCGATGCACGTGTGACCTCTATCAGAGTTCAATTTTAGGATAAGTCAGACTTTGGAGAGCTCAGTTTTACTGATCCTGAGTCGTAGTTGGTCTTACCAGCCGAAGCAGAACATGGCAAAATAGAGTCCCAGCAGCGTGGCCACCACGTGCCGGATGATGGGACTGGTCTTACTGGGATGGAGGAAGAGACGAAACCAGAAGGCGGAGATCAGAGCGCAGAGCTGGCACGCTACGAAGTTCACCTGCAGGTGAAGCAAACAGACAGCACCTCATTGGTGCTTCAGTACATCCAGGTGAGAGAGGGCAGACCCGCCCACCGTTAGACTGCTCCGCCTCCCTCAGGCTGACCCCTCACCTTCTCTAACACCTTCACAGAGGGGTGCTGCATGCTCATTGGCTAATCCTGCCTTCCTCCTGCTGAGGGGACCAAACCTGAGCGCCACCGCCCCCTCCTGGGTGTGAGAGAGGTGTCACATGACTCTTTCAGAACCAACACAAGCACAAAATGGCTGCCCTTTTCTCCAAGCAGCTCCTCCTGCAAGAAGGCGAGGAGGAGGATCTTCATCATCATTAGCACAGTAACACCCATGTTATTGTCCAGTCACCGTCTACTACAGACTAATACCAGAATACTAAGAAAATAACATCAGAGTGCTATCTGACTAATATCTGTAGTAATGTCAGAGTATCAATAGCGCTGTCAGTTTTTTGTAGTATTGTGTGTGGTATTGTGAGTGTTTGTAAACAGAGCAATGATATCACCACCTGCAGTACTTTGTGTCTCTTTGTACTTCAAAACTCAGAATTTGACTTTCAAAGTTCTCTTGTGTTTTTTTGCAACACTGTGAAGTCGAAGTACTCATCACTGAGTCACTGTCACGAGGTATTTTCTTACAGTGTGAAGTTTTTATCAGAGTGTCCTGAAATATAAGACGTTACAAGACGCCTTGAAACTACCTAAATGATACTCAGGCAGGTTTTACTGTGCCTGTCCCAAAGTACACATCTGAGTCAGGACGATGGGAATAAGGAGCAGCGAGATCTCTGGCTTTGATCTTTTACAGGTTTGAGATTTTCATGTTTGAATGTGTGAAAAAGGCCTGAAAGTTTGCTGATGCAGCAGTTTTCAAACAGTTCTCTGTAATACTCTCTGTTGTACTGTTAGAGTATCTACAAACTGTTTAAAGGTTACAGCGGCCATGTGTTCACACTATGGACGATAAATATTTATGAAAATCAGAGACGGTCGAGCAGAAGATGAAATGTGCTGTTTGAGAAGGAGCGACCTTGGTGAGGGTCGCACCCCCCGGCCTCCTTCTCGGAGCACCTCTGGCAGTGCCCACTTCCTGCCTTGGAGGGAAGTGACACCAGAGCCTCCACTCAGAGGCGTGAAACTTGCTGTGTGGTGTAGAAACAGGATTTTTCTCTGAAGACTCACACACAATGACATCAGCCCACAGGAGATACTGGTATCATCAGTACTTCCCTGTAAAACTAGTAAACTGAGGCAGCTGGTCACCTGAACCGGCTCCAGAGGCCTGGCTGTCAGCCAGTCAGAGGGTAGGTGTGTGCAGCAGCTCACCAGGATCACCTGGTGAAGGTCCACACAACCACACTCTGATCTACCATCTGCTGAATGAGTAGCTGCTCCACCCCCTCTGAGCTCTGGACTGAGGAATGACCAATCAGGAGCTGACGTGGAGGTCATGGCTGTGCCTGGTTATCACCTGAGCCACACCTGCGTCAGAGAAGCTCCACACCTGACCCCAGCGCAGACGAAACCTAAGAGGAAAGGTGGAGCCTCAGGAGCATCACGGGTGAGAGATCACCCCCCCTCCCCTTCCCCCACCACCACCGACATGCCTTTCCCCTTCATCATCATCACAATAGGAACAGTCCGCACAGCTACATCCCCTTCCTCCTCCTCCTTACGTGAATGAGCAGCATGAAGCCTCTCATCCATCACAGCTGCAGGAGTCTGCACGAGGCCTCCGCCCTTTACTTTTACGGACAAAGCCCTCCTCCCTTCCCCGTCCTCGCCTCTCTTTGTACCCCCGTGTCGGACCTCCGGAGCGGCGGCCGCCGAGGTCCGGCGGCTCTTACCTGGTCCAGCGGCAGGTCGGTGAGCTCGCTGAGCGGCTGCAGAAGGCTGGAGCCTGTGCAGGCCGTGGATGGAGCTCCGTCGTCGGCCATAGTTCCGATGTTAGGCCGACCGTACTGCTTCTGATACCGGCTGCAGCTGCGCAGAGGCGGCGGAGGCTCCGTGATCCACCGGAGGTCCGTGCCCGTGCGTCTGCGCGTGCTTCTCTGCTTTCTGCTCCTCCTCCTCTCCCCCTCCGTCTGCCTCCTCCTCCTGCTGCTTTCTCTTCAGATCAGTCTCAGAAACATCTGTTGGCATCTGGCTAAAGAACACACACACAGCTCACCGCATCTGAAGGCAAAGTCTTTTTTAATCGTTTAAGTCTTCAAGGATAAAACTGGCAAAACAGGAATCAATAACTAATAAATTAATAAATTCATTCATTAAAAAAAAGTCTGTCGGTCGCACTCAAAATTGAGGGACTGAAGGTGTTTTACTGTATATGAGAGCCATTCCTGATTTGATCAGAATCAGAATACTTTATTAATCCCTAGGGAAATTATATGGGTTACAGTTGTGTCAGTACAGTAGCATTAACAAAAACAAACTAGACTATTTATCAATACAGTATGTTAAGATATGAGAAATAGCATAATGTATACAATACAAGTCACCAAGTAATAAATATTCAGGGTTGACATATGTGATTATAAATAAATATTAACAAATTGACAGAAAATTACAGAGTAAGAAAGAGTGTGTGCCAAAAGGATGTAACTATTGTAGTGTTTACATTGTATTAGAAGGAGGAGAGATGG
Organism: Aulonocara stuartgranti; assembly: GCF_965226115.1. Taxonomy (NCBI): domain Eukaryota; kingdom Metazoa; phylum Chordata; class Actinopteri; order Cichliformes; family Cichlidae; genus Aulonocara; species Aulonocara stuartgranti. The sequence continues at coordinate 26,723,082 of NC_138951.1, forward strand.
CCACAGGTAGGAATGATTTACTGTGGCGTTCATTGGTGCTTTTTGGTCATTTCTGGTAACCCTTTTGCATGCAGTATTCTGTGCAGTACAGCAGGCACGTGCAGAGGGGGGGGGGGGGGCTAGAGGGGCTTGAGCACTCGCCCCTTTCCTGGTGGGTGCCCAAAGTGCCCTTTTGTTGAGGCAACTTTAAAAAAAAAAAATTTATGTGTGCGTGCGTGCGGAGTCCTGTCTGTACCCCTCAACAATGATATTTAACTATTAATCACAGTTTTGCTAAATAAAAGGATCTGGCTTGCATCAGTCACATGATCACATTTAACCAATGATCGCCCTTGACGGCAGAACGCGCTGGTTACGAGCCGGGAACGAGCTCACAAAGAGCACGCGTATTTTTAGCGGTCCGGAGCTGTAGGAGAAACACAAGTTAACTCAGAGACACAGACTGATGCGACAAAACCAGTAAGTAGGTGTACAGCGTACACTGTAGTGTGTAGCACACAGGAGTATTAGCTTATTACGTACACGTTGGTAAGTTGTCTTGTGGCAACTGACGAACTGAAACAAATGAGCGTGCTGTGTGTGCAACAGCGCGACAAACATTACCTGTCCTTTTATTAACTGCACAAGTAGTGCTGGTCATAGCTGCTGGCTACCTGTGTAAGGCTGTCATGGGTCTGTAGCTCTGTCACCGTTTTAGGGAACATATTTAGTTTTAAAGTATTAAGAAACATATTTAGTTTTAAAGTAAGTTACAGGGCTTTTCCTGCCTTTCTGGAGGGATTATATTTCACTAAAAAACGATCTAGTATGCATGTCCACATAATTATGCATTATTATAATTATAATATATTAACCCCTTAGCAGTCCTACAAATTTTGCCTAAAATTTGTAGGACTGCTAACAGGTTAAAAAACACGCTGTATTTTAAAGAACATACATTAAGAAGCAGATTATATTAGATTTATATTTTAAATAAGACAAAATTTGGATTTTACAGCAGTAAAATGATTGTATCTCTACAGTTTAAAAATGTAATAAGCTTTGCCCCTGCACAGAGTGGATAGTGAAACAAATGGAATCATCATAAATACATTATTTCATATTTATTACTTCCCCCTCCTCATTGCTTTATTATTGTAGCTCTAGTAATAAATAATAATGTAAGGATTCTGGATCAGCACCATGATGCCCATAGTATATACAGTATTCTGAAGAAGGTCTAAAATGTCACTGTGTGTGCGTGCATGTGTGTGTTTTATTTAGATGGATTTACTCATGATATAACATTGTCCAGACATGCCTGGTAAGGACATGAGGAGGAAACAGCAGGAGCTGTGTGAGGCTACTAAAGGCAGTGCTATAACATTTTTCTGTCATCATTTTATTAAAGATTAAGTGCAAGAGTTGTTAGGTGTGGATAATTAGATTATAGTTTATTGCAATAGCAAGTTGTGCCTTGTTCTCAGGTAGACAGCAAGTGGAGAGTGATATATGAAATGATGGGATGGAAGGAAGAAGAGAAGCAAAGAGTGATTCACAGGCAGAGCCTAAATTATTTCTCACAGTTTTTTGTTGCCTTATGGTTCCAAGCGCTGTCACCAATCTTTGCATTTTGTTATTATCTCATGACACTTGTTTAATCAGCTACCATCTCTCCTATGGACTTTTTAATGTCTACAGTCTCAGATCAACACAGCCCTGCCCTTCCTATATTAGATTCTTGATGAATGTGTGTTGTTGTTATTCAGCCTGGTTCAATGTGCCCCCTTTTAACTTCGAGCACCCGCCCCTTTAAACCTCTCTGCACGGCCCTGCAGTACAGTGCAGTATTTCTACTCACCGGGGATCTTATGAGTCTTCTGTTTTATTTTTCGGCCCCTCTGAAGCTTTTTGTAGCAGACGTGCAACGATTGCAGTTATTAATTTAATGTGAAGACAGACTCCGTCTGGAGAGATAATAAATACAAGGTCACAAACTAGCTCAGAAACTTAGAAATCATAAGATAAAATAACCTTTATTAGTCCCACACGTGTGAAATTTGTTTTGTCACAGCAGGAAGTGGACAGTGCAAAAGTTATGTAGCAAAAATTAGAATATAATAAGAATAAATACAGTACACAACTGTACAGAATAGAATAGAATACTATATACAGTAGAATAAAATAGAATAAAATATACAATAGGATAAAAATAGAATACAAATTCTATATACAACTGAGTAAAAATACAACGATGCAAGAAAAGAGAATTGCACTTAGTGTTATTGCACATGTGTGGATGTGTGTGTTTGATCAGTTGGAGTCTTTGTTGTACAGTCTGACAGCAGTGGGGAGGAAAGACCTGCGAAATCTGTCCGTCCCACACTGAAGGCTTAAATGTAAAAAATAATAAAAGTAGAAATAACATGAAAAACGTGAGGCTGAATCCCTCTCACGGACCGTGAACGCCGTTTGTTAAACTGGTAAATTATCCAGCTGTAGTTCCGACTGCAAGCCAGAAGATGGCATTCAGGCTGAACTGCGTACAGATCGGCTAAAGAGCAACAGAAGAATAAAGGGCGGAAGTTGCGTCAGGTTGTTTTGGCGTGTTGTCCTGGCAGCAGCAGTTAGCTACGTTAGCACCTTAAGCTTCAGACAGAAAAATGTCAGCAGCCGAGGACGACACGGAACTGCGGGACCTGCTGATCCAGAATCTTGAGAACAGCGGAGCTCTGAACAAGCTGAAGGTGAAAGGTCACGTTTAACGTGAGACGCCCTGACGGCGGGATAGGCTACAGCTACTCGCAGCTAACGACTGCTAACCGGCTGCTCAGAGACTGTTTCAGGTTTATTTTATTTAACCTGAGAGGAGAGATGAAGTTCTGACTGAGTGTAGAGGTTCAGCAGCTGTGTGAGCTCTGTTGCTGCTGTTGTCGATCAAGCAGGATCTAACCTTTGAAACCGGTTTAAACATCCGTGAGAGTAGATGAGACATTTTATTACTAATAACGTGTAACTGCGGCTCAGCATAGAACCTCAAAGCTCACAGCCAGGAAGAAGAAACCTCACAGAACAAATAGAAATAGTTTTCCTTTTTTATTTCCTTTCACGCCCTGTTTTTGTCATGTGACTCGACAGCGTCAGGTGCTGAGAAAGACTTACCTCCAAACCTGAAACCACTCTTATTGATATCTGATCAGTTTGTGACTGATATCTGATCAGTTTGTGACTGATATCTGATCAGTTTGTGACTTATATCTAAACTAAGCGCTGTGTGGATTGTGCAGGTCTAGTTTCGTGCGTGCTAACTTCAGCACAGTTGGAACCCGTCAGCCTAAAATCTGATCCAGGAACCAGGAAGATTTGCGCCGAGAGCTCATATAAAAATAATGTGAAATACAGCAAATGAATGAAACGCTGTTAGTCCTGCAACACGCTGGTTGGTCCAGGTGTGTCCCACCTCTGGGAGAGGCTCCACCCCCCACGACCCTGAATACGATGACTGGAAGAAAACTGATGAATGGAAATGAAATAATATTTAGGAAACCCTTTTAGTTTGAAATATCTGTCATGAATGACATGTATGAATTTACTGATAGGTTTCAATAACTACCTGTATTGATGACATGTTCCTGCAGGCGGAGATGAGAGCGGCGGTGTTCCTGGCAATGGAGGAGCAGGACAAACTGGAGGTGAGTGATTCACACAGAAGTTCCAAGCACAGTGTTGATCAGTCAGTGCTGTCCGTCATAGTCCAAGATCAGGACAATGCCGGACAATACCTCCCACTCACTCTGTGACATGCTGGCCAGTCACAACGAGAGCATGAGATTATACGTAATGTAGCACTGAACAACTCCTCCATCTAATACACAGCACACACTAAAATATCTGCACATAACAAGGGCAATCTTAACCAAATATATTTAATTTGTGTAGCATACTGGAATATTTATAATAAGAGCTATTTTGCTATATTTTAACTTTAGTTTAGTCAGTTCCAGTTTTTAGTGTCTTGGAGCGACTATTACTACGTCATTAATAAAGTATTCAAATTCAGGAATACGTGAGACAGCAGGTTCATGGTGTGTTTAGATTAAAATCTAAGTTTGTAGTCTGGAAAAGTGAACAATGAGGTGGGAGGAGTCAGGAAGTTGGGAGGGGTCAATGATGGTCTTGATGTGTGACTGACAGCTTTGACCTGTTCTGAGCTCTCGCTGATGTTTCTCCTCAGAATAAAAGTCCGCTGGTCAACGAGAGCCTGAAAAAATGTCTCAACACCAAAGACGGTGAGTTCCTCAACTTCCTCTTCCTGCCTGCAGCCGGTTTCGCTGAGCAGCAACATTTCACGAGCAGGTTAGCAGTGATGAAGGTCATACTGCTTCATGGCTGTTATTTTACAGTTTTACTAAAATTAGTCCAACAGAAAGACTCATCAGCGAGAGAGTTCATAAAGGTTTAAATAATTTCAAACATGCTCTAAAGAATCCCTCACTGATCCAGCAGCTTGCACTAAGAGTGAAACCGCCCGTGAGCACCATGGCGGAGCATCCGCAGGTCACCATGCGTTTCTTTCTTATCCTGATGTCATTGATCATCAGACTGCAGTATTTGTTACAATGGCAACAAGTAATAATAATAATATTAATAATACATTTTATTTGAGGGCGCCTTTCTAAAACCCAAGGTCACCTTACAAAGAGAAGAAGACATCAATAAAACAGTAGATTAAAATAGATTATAATAAATTAAAATACAAAAAACACAAAATACAACCACAAACAACAAATTTTTTTTTCTAAGCTTTATTTTCATTTTTAAATTGGAAACGAACAAAAAAACAAACATACACACAAAGCAAGAAAGAAAACAAAAACAAAAAAACAAACAAACAGAAAACTCACAACTGACCACAGAAGCACTCCCAGGTGCACACTCTTGTATCTATGCCTTTCATGGATAACCTCAAACATCTGAAAACCAAACACAGAAAATACAGGCATAATAATAATAATAATAATAATAATAATGACAATATTGGTAATTACGGAAATTTAAAACAAACACACAAACAAACAAAGAACAAAGAATTCAAAAAAAATAAAATAAAAAATTGAGCAAAACAGAAAACATCATGTGAACCCCTCCCACCATCCCCCCACCCCTTTACCCCTGTATGGCTCTCAACCTCATCACATTCGTGTATCCAGACAGCCCATATTTACACCTATCTATAGAAACTCTCATACACAGGAATCAACATCCCACAAGATAAAACTACAGCATTCAGGAAATCAAGTCAGAAGGGCCTAACCGGGGATCAACTCAAGGCAGACCCAGGGGGATTTGCGTCATCTCTATGATCTGTTAGGTCCAAAGACGGTAGTACTGACAGGAAGGGGCCCCAAATTTTTTCGAAGGTTCCATATTTCCCTTTTACACTATGCAATATCTTCTCAGGTGTGCAGTAGGACGCTAGCTCATTAATCTAGTGTCTCAGTGTTGGAGAGTTTTCAGATTTCCAATGTAGCAGAATACATTTTTTCACTGCAGCACTCGCAAGTAAAATAAAAAATTTCTTGTGATAATTCACATTTATAGAACCTGTGTCACCTAAAATCCATAGTTTTGGGTCCAGTTCGATTTGGATCCCCATTACCCTTGAGATTATTTCAATGGCCCGTCTCCAGAACTCTTCTATCACTGGGCAATTCCACAGCATGTGGAGGAGATCACCATCTGTCACCTTACATCTCAAACATTTGGGGGAGTAATTAATATCAATTTTATGTAACCTATAAGGGGTATAATATATCCTATGAAATATATTAAATTGCATTTGCCTGTGATTTGTAGAAATTAACATGGTCTGTGCCTGTTCCAATAAATGGTGCCATTCTACCTCTTCATAGACATAGCCCAGGTCTGTCTCCCATTTTCTTTTTAAAGACGCTTTATTATAGTCAGGTAACTTTTCATTGATAATAGTGTATATAGAAGATGCTATTCCTTTTATTGACTTCCATGGTTTGGTGCAAAGATGCGTTTCAAGAGGAGTTTCTTTAGGAATCTCGGGGAATAATCCTTTGGATTTCTCTTTGACCCAATCTCTTATTTGTAGGAATTTGAAGAAATTTTGTCCTGGGAGTTTGAATTTTTCCTTTAGTTGTTGAAAGTCAATAAATGTATCATTATTGTATAAGTTGGCAACAGTTCGAATATTTCTGTCTTTCCATCCCCGCAATATTGGGTCAGCAATATGATAAGAGAGATCAGGGTTGCCCCATAGGGGTGTCCTTCTAAGAAAAGAGATATTTATTTTCAGAAGTGAGTGGGATTCCTGCCAGGCACAGAAGGTGTTTAATATTATCAAATTGTTTGTGAGCTTGGATAGACATTTTTTTTGTACCTAAAAATGGAACATCTTTTAATGGTATGGGGTTCACCTCATGTTGTTCTATTGGAACCCATCGAACCTCACTCCTCTCTGCATGTAGCCAGATCCAAATTGATCGGTACTGGGAGGCAAGATAATAGTTCCTAAAGTTTGGTAAATTAAGTCCTCCCCTTGAATATGGGGCCTGTAGTGAGGAGAGTTTGACTCTTGGATTTTTCTTTTGCCATATGAAAGACGTTATGAGTTTGTTAAGCTCTTTGAAGAAACTTTTAGGAACATTTGTAGGGAGACATTGAAATAAGTAGATAAACTTAGGCAAAATGTTCATTTTAACAACATTAATTCTCCCTATAAGAGATAATGGAAAATCCATCCATCTCTGAATATTAAGTTTGGTTTGCTCCAACAGTTTGATATGATTTAATTTGAATATTTGATCCTCGGATTTACCAATTTGTATACCCAAATACGTAAATCCATTATTACACCACTGTAATGGGTCAGTAAGAGCTCTAATACGGCTATCTTGTATATTTAATAACATAATCTCACTTTTGGTATAGTTTAACTTGTATCCTGAGGCTGCACTGTATTCTTTAAGACACTTCATTAAAGAGGGAATTGATTTAAGAGGGTCCGTTATATACAGTAGGAGGTCATCTGCGTATAGAGAAAGTTTATGTTCACTTGTGCCGAATTTGATTCCAGATATGGAGGCATTAGTATGGATGGCAACTGCTAGTGGTTCGATCGCAATCGCAAAGAGCAAGGGGGAATTTGGACAACCTTGTCTGCAACCTCTAGTTAAAGAGAAAGTGCCAGAAAGCACATTATTTGTTATGATATTGGCTCTGGGGGCATTAAAAAGTGTCCTAACATAGCGGGTGAACTTTTCTCCGAAGCCCATGGCTTCCATTGCCTGAAATAGAAAGTTTGGCTCAATCCTGTCAAATGCTTTATTAGCGTCCATGGAGATTATTAGCAGTGGGTCTTGGTTTTTTTAAGCAGTATTCAGTATATGGAGCAAACGCCGCACATTATCTGCTTCATGTCTGTTTTTAATGAAGCCTGTTTAGTTGGCATTTATTATCTTAGGCATAATGTCCTCCAATCTAAGTGCAATTATTTTAGATAATATTTTATAATCTGCATTTAAAAGGCTGAGGGTAAGAGTCACATCTCTGTTTGTCCTTGCCCGGTTTTGGCAATAATGTGATTGTTGCAATTTCCAATGATTCTGGTAATTTATTATTTTCTAAAGCTTCTTTAATCATATTTGTAAGTGGTGTCAATAATTTATTAGAAAAAGCCTTATAATAATCAACTGGAAATCCATCTGGTCCAGGGGTCTTATTATTTTGTAAACACTTGAGGGCTTGAAGAACCTCCATCTCAGATATATCTGCATCAAGCAGTTCTTTGTCCTCATTATGTAATTTAGGAAGAGTTATTCCATCTATAAATCTTTTTGCAGCAGTACTGTCGACCTAGAGCTGGGCGATATGAGATTTTTTCATATCACGATATGTTTTTTTCATTTCAGGTGATAACGATATCTATCACGATATAAGCCAAATAACTATATTTGTAAGATTTAAATGTGCCGTTGCTCACAAGTAAAATGTGAAATAATCAGCAGCTTGTTTTTATTTAAATATTTATTTCCCATAATAAGTTCAACAGGGTAGATGTACTTAAGGAACATGAGACTTTTTCAGATAAATAAAGGCAAATATTGCAAACTACACAAAAGGCAGCCGCTAAAGCGTTTAAGTTTCAAAATAGAACAAACGAAACAGACTAAATTGTCAATTCCACTTAGAAACAAAATATTAATTCTAAAAATAAATCTTAGTTTGTTTTACAGAAGAACAGACAAAACTGACTAACCTTTGTCAATATCAAATAAACTGAGAACTAAAAGGAAATTCTCAATCTCTCCTTGTTGTATAGCTTAGCTTTTCAAACAGTTTTAACAGTTACTTTAGTCTGACAAAAGCCGAATGACGAATTAGCGCTTCCAGTCAGAGACTGAGGCTACGTCCACACGTACACGGGTATTTTTGAAAACGGAGATTTTCCGTTTTCGTTTTAAAAAATAATCCCGTCCACACATAAAGGCAGAAATGAAGGAAAACGCTGCTATGAACATGCCAAAGCAGCAGGTGGCGCTAGATTCCTAACCGTGCAGAAATGTTGGCCAATCAGAAGTCTAGAAGCCTCGGCGGGAAAAAGTAAACAAAGCTGGGGCATAGAAGCAGAACCGAGTCATATGTGTGGACGGACAGTAACTGTGTGTATATGTAAGCATTTAAACACTGCAGAGAGTAGAATTAACAGTAACAGTATTGTAGAAATTCATTTCACCGAAACAATAACGTGGCGCACAGTGTGACGCATGCACCAGTTTATTGTATTTCCAGACTTGCTTTCGGCACATTTACAGTGCACGCTACTCTGTTTTTGTCAGACTTGAAATAGCCGAAATACCTTCACACTACGGAACTTCTATGGCTCTTCCGTTCGACAATCTCTCCGGCATTGGAACCATCATCTGTTTTCTCTTCGGTCACGCTCGGTTGATTTTTCTAGTCGGCACACTCATTTCCTCCATTACGCGCTGGCTCCATTACCCGCTGGCTGTTTCCCAAACAAACACACGTGCGGCTTGGCACTTGTGCTGTACGTAACAAGTCACGCGACGTGACGCTGCGGCTGTGATTGGTTCGGCTCTGCGCTGCTTAATTTGGATTGGCTGACCTTTTTTTTTTTTTTTTTTAAGAGGACAAGAGCGGCGAGGTCTATCGCGATAGCTTAATTTCTCTATCGAGTAAAAGTTATATCGCGATACATATCGTTATCGTTCTATCGCCCAGCTCTATGTCGACCCCTTGCTCAGATTTATACAGATCTTCATAGAACCGTTTAAACTCTGCATTTATGAGTGCTGATTCATCAAGAAGTTTATCATCTTCCGTTAATATTGTCCGTATAAATTTATCAGATGTTTCTTTCTTAATTTGCCAGGCCAGTAGTTTACTTGTTTTGTTTCCAAATTCGTAGTAGTGATATCTAGTTCTGGCCATGGCTGCTTCTGCTCTGCTGGTGCATAAATTATCATATTGCAACCTTATTTTTGTTAATATATTGAGGTATTCTTCCTTTTTGGTAGCAATATATTCCTGTTCCAAGTTTTTAATGTCAATCTCCAATTTAGTTATCTTCTCTCTGACCTTTTTAACCTTATTGGCACCGTATGACATAACCATACCTCTCATATAGGCTTTGAGGGCTTCCCAAATATTGGTATGTGAAGAGGAGTTTGAATTGGCATCTAGGAATATTTAAATATTAGTGTTCATATATGAAATAAAATCAGAGTCTCCTAGCATATAATTTTTAAACCTCCACCTGTAGGTTACACTTTGCGACATATTGGTAGCCCAGGAAAGTTTAATGGGATTATGGTCTGAAAAAGTAGCTGCTAAGTAGGAGCAATCTATCACTGTTGCCATCATATTTTGTGGTACAAGAAACATATCAATTCTAGAGTGTGTATTATGTACTGGTGAAAAAAAGGAGAAGTCCCTCTGGCCTGGATGGAGGTTTCGCCACACATCAATTATGCCTATATCCTTCATACCTTGGTTCAGTGCTGTTGCTGCCTTGGATAGTGAAGCTGACAAACATGAAGGTCACACTGCTTCATGGCTGTTATTTTACAGTTTTACTAAAATTAGTCCAACAGAAAGACTCATCAGCGAGAGAGTTCATAAAGGTTTAAATAATTTCAAACATGCTCTAAAGAATCCCTCACTGATCCAGCAGCTTGCACTAAGAGTGAAACCGCCTGTGAGCACCATGGCGGAGCATCCGCAGGTTCACCATGCGTTTCTTTCTTATCCTGATGTCATTGATCATCAGACTGCAGTATTTGTTACAATGGCAACAAGTAATAATAATATTAATAATACATTTTATTTCTAAAACCCAAGGTCACCTTACAAAGAGAAGAAGACATCAATAAAACAGTAGATTAAAATAGATTATAATAAATTAAAATACAAAAAACACAAAATACAACCACAAACAACAAATAAAATAAAAAAAACACGATTTGACAGCAAGTAAAATCTGTATTAAAGCGAGTAAGCCAGTTTAAACAAGTAGGTTTTGAGTTGTGACTTAAATAAGGGAAGGGAATCTATATTTCTTACGGCTGAAGGAAGTGAGTTCCAGAGCCGAGGAGCAGAGCGACTGAAAGCTCTGTGCCCCATAGTGATAAGGCGAGTAGAAGGAACAACAAGATGAGTGGCAGATGAAGATCTGAGTGAGCGGGTAAGAGTGGGGATATGAAGCAGATCACAGAGATAAGGAGGGTAAGATGAGGTTATGAATACACTTAAATGTGAGAACTAAGATTTTAAAGTTTATCCTGGCTTCTATGGGCAACCAGTGAAACTGTTGAAGAATTGGGGTAATATGGTCTCTTAAGGGAGTAACGGTGTGTTCACACCGAACGCGATGGACGCGAATAAAACGCCCCAAACGCCCCTAATTTGACGCGTGTACATTCGCGTCTCAACGCGTGTCCAAGAAAAATCCATCGCGCGTCAAAATATTTTGACGCGCGTGAACCGGAAATGTGGGAGGAATGTGGGAGGGAGTTGTGCCAGACCGGTATCTTTGCAAGATGGCAGCTATCGAGCTAGCGCTTGAAGAGAGAGTCTCCCTTCTCTATGTACTGTGGAGAGCAGAGCAGCAGCGTAAAAGACGTCCTCGCCGTACCTGGGTCCATCAGGTCCTCCAGAGGCATGAGCAGTTTGGTGAGTTTCATGACTTGCTCCAGGAGCTGCGCCTGGATGACGGCCGATTCCAGCGCTATCACCGTCGGCCAGTTTGAGGACCTGCTTTCCCTCGTCGGTCCCAGCATCGCCCGCCTAGACACCAACTACAGACGCTCAATCCCACCTGCAGAGCGCCTGTCCGTCTGCCTGAGGTTAGTAAAACTATTTAATACGGTAGTCCTTTATTGATATCTGTGCTAATATGCTAATCCATCCAGTTATACACTGCTAACATGGATGTGCTATGCTAACAGTGAATGCTGTCGGTGTTTACTGAAAGCAAACTGTGGTACAGAGACGACTCTTTATAATATTTCTAGTGATACTCAGAAGGTCTCATCAAGTCCCGATTTAATTCGATTTATGCTGTTATCAGTGTTTGCATGATAGCATGGCTGTGGTGTCACATCAATGTATGCGCTCGGTGTTTGCTGATATCAAACTGTAGCATTAGGACCACTGAGTTAACCTTTGTAGTGATACTCACTCCTTTTTATTTAGACCTGGTTTAATTCTGGGATAGTTGAATATTTGTATATAATCCCTGCAGCTGTCAGACTCTATAGCAGGGGTCACAGCCTTTATTAAAACAGAGTTAGATAAAACTGTGAACAGTTTGGTTCATCTCTAGTTACGTGGTTCTATCTTGATAAGCTGTCTTATCACAGATTAATTTTTCAAAAATATTAATGATTTAAGCAAGGAAAGGGCTACATGTCAACACACAACTCTTTATTTCTATTAATGTCTCACTTCATTCCTACCTGATTGACATGTTTAGGAATTATGAGTGATTGGCTCACTGTAGTTGTGAAAGTTGCTACCAATCAAATTATGATATGTTAAAGTTAAAACAAAACACAACTGTTTTAGATATTATCTAATATACATTTTGTAATTATCCTTATAATTACAAAATGTTTTATGTAAGATTTAAGTTTTGTGATTTATATCTGACATCACAAAAGTATTTTGGAATTTGAATAATGTATTTTGTAACTGCAGTACACATAATACTGATTTTGAACAATTTTGTCCAGGTTCCTTGTCACCGGGGACTCCTTCAGGACCATCGCGTTCAGTTTCAGAGTCGGTGTGTCCACGGTGAGCCAGATCACCCCCCAGGCAGCGACGTCCATCTGGGACTGTCTAGTGGACGACTTCATGGCTGTGCCTTCACCTGGAGACTGGCGGTCCATCACAGAGGGATTCCAGGAGCGCTGGAACTTTCCTCTGTGCTGTGCAGCTCTGGATGGGAAGCACATCCAGACAAAGGCACCCCATATATCATATAGGAGACACACACATTGATATACACTAAATATTCATTTCATTTCTTTTTTGTGGTGCCCAAATTGATGCACCTGCTTGATTTTGTTTAAACAATTATTGCACACTTTCTGTAAATCCAGTAAACTTCTTTTCACTTCTCAAATATCACTGTGTGTGTCTCCTGTATATTTAACTGACATTTTTTATTGTAACAACCAACGATTTATACAGGAAAATAATGTATATTAACAAGGTTGCCCAAACTTCTGCATCCCACTGTATCAGTATATTTTGTCATTAGTATAATATGAAATAAATTCTACATGTGTCAAGTTGTGTGCCAACATTTGCTGTGTAGTAGAACTGAGACATTAGTCATTATAAACATTTATTTGAAATAATATTAAAAGTCTCAAACAGAAAAACATTAAACATAAATATATAAAATATAAGAATTTACAGAGAGACAGGAATAAAAAGGACCAGCTGCTCTCCAGAGCAGGAACAAGGCTGAGGAGGAAATGCTCCATTGGAGACTGGTGTGGCCTCTTCAGGGACTCCAGGATGGCCAGCTCCACCGCCGATGGACCGTCCTGGGACCCGTCCCTCATCTGCCTCGGAGCCGTCCTCCTCTGTGGGCCTGTAAAACAGCACAAAACACAAAGAAATGAGAAGGCTGCTACTAGATTTTAATTTCAACATTGAAAAAAAAAAAAAAAAAAAACAATAACAGGATATAATCAGATTGGTTGTAGATATTTAGTAAAGGTGATCACAAGGGAATCCCACCGACTAAAAAGGTATCAGTGCTTGCTGTACATATCTGTGGGTGCAGCAGCAGGAGCTCAGGGACTGGGGATGCTCTGCTGCAGAATCAGTTGGTTCTATCAATACAGTATTAAATGTTAACAGGTTGGATATAATAATCGTAGAGTAGACAGTGGTCCCTCATTTATTGCAGGGGTTCTCAGAATAACTAGCCCCTGGTCACAGTTCAAACAATTGATTCTCAAAGTGCAAACCTTTGTAGATTGCAAAACGTAAAAGTATTATTATGCCGCGGTTTGTCTTCATCTGCCCGCCACTTTCGTGCGCCTTTTTCCCTCACGGTGCAGGTGTCTATTTCCGAATGAGGCTCATAGTTATGGGTGTTTTTGTGCTGTTTTTTCTATTGGACGCGATGGTTATCAAAACCAAACGTGATAAATTTGGCAAGCGCAGGAGATTTGTCAATCAGGCTGCAGAATGCAATGCTGTACTGTGCAATAAAAAATCAGCGAAAAAGCAAAGCAGTGACGGATGAACAGCGGGACCACTGTGTGCTGTTTATTAATAAACAATAAAATATATTCCTAAATGACAACATGCATAAAAGCAGAACGGTATTTGTACGTCAGTGGGAAAATAGCGGTGGCTTGCTAGCTTTTGTGCGGCTTCCCCGGGTCAGTGAAAACTTTCAAAAGAGAAATGAATGAACTTACCAGGTTGCCCGATCTCTTCACATATCTTCCTCCAAGCTCGGTCCTTTTTATTCCTGTCTCGGTACTGAAAGCAGCTGGTGTCGTACAGCTCCGAGTTGTTTGCTACCGCATTGATCTAGCCTTCCCCTCCATTGAATCGTCACCAGGCTCCTGATTGGTTGTCGCGGCGCGATTTGACGCTGGAGTTCAGATTTTTCCAACTCGAGCGGTAGACGCGAAACGCGCGTATGCACAAAATGCAACACAAAAACTCACGCGCGTGGTTTTATTCGCGAGTCAAACGCGCCAGACGCACTACACTGACGCGCTACACTGACGCGCGTTTCACGCGTTTTGGCGTTTTCGCGACGCAAATCTGCTTCCGAATTTTCGCGGGACCCGCAATCGCGCGTCATCGCGCCTTTCCATTGACTTTACATGTAAACCTGACGCTCTATTCGCGTCCATCGCGTTCGGTGTGAACACACCGTAAGAGTTATGACCCGAGCTGCAGAATTCTGAAGAAGTTGAAGTTTATGGAGGGACTTATTAGGGAGACCAAATAAGAGAGAGTTGCAATAATCGATCCAGGAAGTAATAAGACTATGGACAAGGATGGCAGCAGTAGGACTGGGCGATATATCGAGGTTTTTTTATTTTTTTTAAATATCGATATATTTTTATACGAGATATAAGATGTGACAGCATCGTTTATATCGATATGGTATATGTTGCGTTATAATTATACTTGTGGAGCCGCAAGTTTGCCTCTCTTTTGTCTCTACTCGGCCTCGCCTCTCCTTCACTGAACACAAGTCCCCCTCCCCCATCCCCAGGCAACAACAAGACGGACACAGCAAATCTCCGTTACCGCGGATCGCCCTGTGCGTGGGGCTGGACGCATCAACGTGTTAACGAGCTAACCGCGCTAACAGCTTTCTCAAAAGTTGACAGTGCACGTTATGTATGAATTCTGGTTGTTCTTAATGACCGTGAACCGATTTTATGTGGTACACGGCGCTCAGCAATCTGTCAAAAAATGTTTTAGTACGACTTTGGTAAGCTACGAACTACGAAGCCGCATCGCTTGATGGATGATGTTGGAGCATTACGGCTACCGTAGTCTGGAGCCCCTCGGAGCAGTAGCGGTTTTAGATACGGGCGACACGGGCGGTTGCCCGGGGCGGCATCGTGGTGGGGGCGGCATCACGGGCATCGGCAAAAAAAAAAAAAAAAAAATGCTCGTACTTATGCTGCCCCGACGTCATGCCAGCGCATATTGGGAATGGCATAGGCACCGATCGGTTTTCTATCGCCCATTTGCTGGGAGTAAGGTCGCCCTCGTCTGCGATGTGCGCCTGCGGCACAGGGAGTTGAGGGCGGGGCGGCGGGGGATTCTCTGACTGGCTGGAGCAGCATCTAATAACCAACTCGCAAAATAAAACAAAATAAAAACAAACCAACAAACACGAAAATACCAGACATTATAATACAGACTTATAATTTGCACCCATGTTTTTTCGAAATTCTATACACGAAAAGTGGTGCGCCTGCTCGCTGCTGAAGTCAAAGTAAACTTTATTGTCATCTCCTCTAAATACAGTCCAGTATACAGAGAGACGAGACGACGAGGCTCCAGTTACAGCAGTGCAAGTAAACAAACAATAAATATAAGAATAGTAAGAAAATAAATATACACTTTAGGACCAGGGGTAAAGGGATCAATAACAATTTAAAATTTACAGTTTGATGATTTAAAGTCTTACACACAACCCATCGAAAGGGGAGGGGGCCCTGCTGCTTCCAAATAGAGCACATTTAATTTATAATGTTGTAAATCCAAGCCCATTATCTATTCACGATTTGAATCCTGGGTTGTGTGAAATCTCAGAAATGCACCCTAGACAAAGTGAATCTGTGAACTAAGGCAGCGGTCCCCAACCCCCGGGCCGAGTCGTTTGGTACCGGGCCGCGAGAGTTGAGGCTCGGGTGTGAAATGCATGGTTTTCAGGGTTTTTATCAGTTTTTGGCGTTATTTTGTTATCATTTTTATTGTTAACTTGGTTTTCCTGGGTCTTTTCACGTGTGTTATGAATAAATCTTCTTTTTTTTCGGTGCCGGTGCTAGTTTTATGTTGTTGTATTTATCCGCGACACCTTAAAGGCCGGTCCGTGAAAATATTGTCGGGCATAAACCGGTCCGTGGTGCAAAAAAGGTTGGGGAACGCTGAACTAAGGTGTAGGTGTGTTAGATTATGTTGTGGTGATCCTCGAGTTGAGGGATGGGTGTTCATACTGGAGTGCAAAATTAAAACCAATGGAAGATGGACAAGAAAAGTGGGGAGTGTTCGCCCAGAGCGCCAAACAGGCTAGGACCGCCACTGTTGCGGAGTAATACGTACTGTGCTTCAACGTAATGTTACCGTATTGTGTGCGTATTGGGACCTCAAATGGCTCCTGTTAAAAGACACGGTTACACAGAGGATTTCAAACTCCAGGCTTTCAGTCACGCTGTAGAACTTGGGAACAGAGCAGCTGTGAAATCTGTCTCTTTGTTATTATACTCAGCGTCTGTTAGTTTACATTTTGATTGCACAATTGTGAGATTTTTGTTATCACAAAAACAACATTGTTTTCTTTTATTTATGGAGCACTATTAATAAATGCTGATAATTTATTTTTGAGTAATTTTTTAATGTACATCTACGCTGTATGTTAATAAAAGTGCCTGTGTTACATCTGGGACACAGCTTTGACTAAGGATGGGATGAAGCTGGTTAATGTTACGTAAGTGAAAAGTATGCAGATCGGGTTATGAAATGAGAGAGGACTGTCAAGTATGACACCCAAACTCTTTACCTGCGGGGAAGGAAGGATGGGGGAATTTTTAATGGAGAAACTGTTAGATTTGGTTAAGATAGAGGCTGTGCCAGTGAGTAAAACTGTTTTATTACTGCTAAGTTTGAGAAAATTGGAGGAGAACCATGATCTGATCTCCATAAGAGGGAGGTAGGTGGAAGGGATGAATTAGGTTTGGAGGAAATGCAGAGCTGGGTGTCATCAGCATAACAATGAAAATTGATATTATATTTTTGGAATATTTGGCCAAGAGGGAGCATGTAGATAATGAAAAAGGGCCCTAATACTGAATCCTGGGGCACACCAGCAGAAACGGGAAAGAAACTTGAAGAGTGTGATTTAAGTTGGATAAACTGAGTGCGGTCTGAGAGCTATGAGGTGAACCAGGCAAGGGGGGTGTGACTAATGCCAATGGATGCTAATCTGCTCAGGAGGATACCATGAGAAATTGTGTCAAATGCCGCACTAAGATCGAGAAGGATGAGGATGGTTAAAAGACCAGAATCAGCTGCCATCAGAAGGTCATTAGTAATCCTTAACAAAGCCGTTTCTGTACTATGATTGGGGCGGAAACCAGACTGAAATTTCAAAATAAAGGGGAGGTTTGATATAGGGCGGAGATTATCAAAATTATTGGGATCTGCACCAGACTTTTTGAGAATTATAGTGACAGAAGCAGTTTTCAGGGATGGAGGAATGATTCCAGTGTTAAGGGAAGAGTGGATAATACTAGTTATAGGAGGAGCCAATGAAGGGAGACAAGCTTTAACTAACACAGTGGGAAGAGGGTCGAGCTGACAAGTGGTTGATTTTGATTTTTGAGTAAGATTTGGTACATCAGCTATGGAGGGAAGAGGAAAACAGAAAGTCTACTTCACAGCTAGAAGCTCCTACAGATTTAAGTTGTTGGTGGATATCAGCGATTTTATGAGTGAAAAAAGATATGAGAGTTGCAAAAATCAGCAGTCCGGAGGTTTTGTAATTTTACTAAACAATGAAACGAGAGACCTGGAGTTACCTTCACTAGAACTGATTAAACCATAGTTTAATAGAATACATAGAATAGTATGTAGATTTGGCTGAAGCAGTGCAGTCCTTATACAACAAGATATGATTGTTATACATTTCTTTGTGTATGGTAAGTCCGGTTTTCTTGAACAGACCAGTTGGCGTTCTTTGGAGCTGTGACAGCAAAGGTTAAGGCTGCAATGACCTCGGTCAGCAGGCGTTGCAGCTCCTATGTGCCCCACAGGGGGGCACTGTGGCTACAGCTGTCAGCTGGTCTTATCTCAGACCACTGCAGGGAGCAGACAGAGTTGACGAGCAGGAGTTCACCTGGATTTTAGGTGTTCATTGTGACGTTTACATGGTGTCAGTATTTTTATAAGGTGTGCTCCATTAACAGGAATCCACCAATCAGAGCTAACTCCAACTCACACCCTGAGATTCTGGGTCACTCCTGCATTATGTGACTTCCTGTTGGTATGTGATTTTCTGTCCTTTATTTAGCAGCAGTCACATTGATGATGATGAAGATCAGAGCTTTGATCTCTTTGGCCCTTGAGGGTGTCACACAAACACACAGCAGCAGGACGCCACAGACATGCTCACACATACACATACATGCACACAGACATACGCTCGTTTAAACCACTGGGGTCAAACTGGAGGCCTGCAGCTGAGTCCTGGTTGGTCTGTGGCATGAGTAGTGACCACGTTCAGTGGTGTGAAAGCCGAGCAGAGAGTTGGAGGTCAGGACGTGTTCGTCTGACCAAAAATGGTTTTCTGGTTTCCTAGTGACATCACAGTGCTCATCACAGTGTTCCCTGCTTCAGAGGCATGTGAAGAGTTTGGACATCTCCAGCAGGATGTTTTTCACCTTTTGGGATTAAATTGTGTGAATAAGTGATGAGATGCTGATGCTTCCTGTGGCCTTCAGGAATTAAATGATGTTAAACAATGAGAAGAAAAAAGCTTCATTAAAATTAGTGTCAGGACAATGCGAGCAAAGTCACATCAATCAGATTTTAGTGTTTGATCAGTCTTACAGATCATGAGTAGTGACACGCCAGGTAATCAATCAATACGTGAAGTGATTGATGAGTGATAAGGATTGGTAGATTGTCTCTGAACACAGCATCAGATGATCTCAGCTGCTGAGAGAGAAGTTTTCCCTGTGATGCATCTTGATTATGGTGATAGTGATGATATCATGCCCTTGCAGGTCGTCTGGTGGCGAGTCTGATCGTGGACTTCCTGCAGGTCTTTAACCTGGACTTCAGCCTCGCCGTCTTCGAGCCAGAGATCAACTCTGTGAGTACCAGAAGCTTCTCCTCCACCTCTTCCTCCTCGTCATTGCCGCTGACTCCTCATGCTGCTTTCAGGTGTCATGAAGCTGTGAAGAAAGTGCAGCTGTATTTGCTGTTTGAGTGTTTGAGCTATGAGAGCTGTGGTATCAGTAGAGGATCCATAATAATACATATTCCAGTGTATCGATAAATCAGAGGCGTGATGATGGCGGCTTGTGACTGGAAAGAAAATGTGAGCGATGATGTGTAAATAACAAAGGACCGAAGCAGCTCCTGAACGCCGTGTTCAACACTTGAAGCTCAACGCCACACAGCGAGCGGTTTCCTCCTCCTGTAGCCGAGGACTCGCTGAGGCGCGCTCGCGACCACAAACTGACTCAATTTTCCTTCTCGTGGTTTGTGGGTTTGAAGCTTAGATCACTGGTTGGCTTCCCCTCGACTGTGTGACGGTTTCTGTTCTCTGTTTAGTTACAAACTCTGGAAAGCTCACAAACCCTCGAGGACGATGCGATTCTCCCACGTTAGAACAAACTGCTCGGCCCAAGCAGAGAAGCATCCAGCTGCACCTCCACCTCTGCATCCCCTCATACAACCTTACAGCAGAGGTGTTTCAAGGACCAGCACAGATGGAGCTAGACGTGCAGAGAGCCATCGGTAACAGTAATGACTGTCAGATCGGCTGATGATGATGATTTTACTGGTATGCTGAGATTAAACTCTGTTAGGCCTGACTTTACTCAGCAGGAGCTTCCTGCTGTCGTTTTCAGAACACTTGATCTCTGACCTCTGAGGACACTAAGATTTGAACTCCTCTGAGATTTTTAGTAGATACACTGATGGAGTCAATTTCAGGCTCCTGTGTCGCCTTGTTTTCAAGTTCTCACAGTTGCAAACTAGCGTGTTCACGCCGCCCACCCTGCATGGTGACAACAGTAAGAACTTTGTTTCTGTTTTAGATGAAGGGTTCAATGAGAAGCTGCAGGGCAAGGGAGGCCTGCTGACAGGTGTGCAGACAGCGCCGGTGTCGTTGGGAGGCTCAGGGGTGATACATTCAGCCTACTCGCGAGTTCAGACTTCAACCTGTACGCTGTCAGCGAGTAAGGGTGCCGATGGCTCACTGATGAGGGTGAACGGACTGCAATAATGCAAACATTATTGCTGACAAATGCAACACGACCTTTAAGTGTCCGCTCCATGTCTGCTCAGCGTTTAAATAAAGTTTTGTCTGTGTGGTTTTTTTTTTTTTTTTTTTTTTTTTAAACAAAGAAGCCAGTATCAGCCAATAAAGGATGTTTATGCTGTTGCTGAGCGTGAGGCCTGTGCCGGCTGGACGAGTTCTGGTTTAGTTTTATTGATAAAGCTTTATTTGCTTCCTGCTGCTGTGTTTGTCCAGGCGAGCTGTCTGGATGGGCGGGATCAGGTCTCCAGGGAGCTCGGCCTCTCCGACTTGGACCTGAACAGGAAGTCTCCACTGCTGCTGGAGCTTGTCAGGAGGGGGCGCCACCGGGACAAAACGGCCTCCTTGGCTGAGGTGAGACAAACCTCCTGAGGATGATGATGTCAGTGAAGTGATGAAGAGTTATTGATGGAATGTGTGCGTGTGAGAGCAGGGAGACCAAGGAGGGAGCATTCCCAAGATGAGCGGACTTCTCCTTCACTGTGTGTGTGTGTGTGTGTTGGTGTGTTTGTGTGTCGGTGCGTGTGTCTGTGTGGGTTATTCTGGGTCATGATGTCAGTAGATGGAGGGTTTTGGTTTCCTGTTGATCTCAGGGTGTCCTAGTTTCTGCTCCGAACTCTGCAGCACACGCAACCAGCCCACAGTACTGGTATTACAGTACTGCTACTGACACTAGTACTGATAGTAACGTGCATGAAGTCTTCTGTTCAGCTCTGGACTCTGACACGGCAGCTTTGTATGATCCACATCAAGTTTGTTTAATTTTTGTGTAGTTTGAAGACATTTGGACTTTTATTCGTTTAAATGCTAAAAAAGTCTGTGGATGACAGAAGCTAACCAATCACATTGGTGGTTACATGCAAGTAAACAATGAGGTGATCAGTAAGGATTATTTGAAGCAGCAGGTGGGCAGGGCTTCACCCCTGACAGTCAGGTGGAGCTAACATGAAGAACAATACAGAAGATCAGAGCGACTATGAGAACTGAAATGGACCAAAATGTAAAATTAGGCTGCACACGTTTGATCCTTCTGAAAGAAACGGCTTAGCTGACACAAACATGAGAATCTGACTTAAAATGATTCATTTAACTCACTTCCAACTGAACACTGACGCCACAGATGGATGAGTCAGGAGGAGCGTGGAGAGGAGGGGGGGGGCTCCGTGCTATTTCTGGAGCTCGATTGGTCAGTTCGTCAACCCGTCCTGCTGTTAGGGGCATTTATGGGTTGGTGTGGGCGTGGTCTCTGAACATTTTTCCATCCGTGGCATCACTCAGAGGCCAATTTGAGTGTGAGATTAAATAATCCAGAGTTATCCCTTAACCCCCCAAGGTTTCTGTTCAATGTGTGTCTGTGTGTATATATAAGGCGTGTGTTTTGTGTGTGTGTGTTTGCTTGCACCGGTTTGGTTTAATCTGTGGTTTGTTTTCTGTGAGCTGCAATCTAATCTCAGCCAATATCTTGCTTCAGCTCTTTGATCACTGAGCGTGCTCAGAGAGGTTTAGCGTGAGGTCACAGGTTCACACGTGTCACATCTGATCCTTATCAGCAAATAAACTACTTCCTTCCTTCCCCTCGTTGTAGGAGCTGACTCAGAAACAGATCACAAATGCCAATAAGAAGTTTGACTTTTACGACAAGGTGAGCCCCACACTGTACCTGTGTGTGATGTCATCAGCTATTGTCCAACCACAGGCTGCAAGTATTGATCTTTTGTCTTTGACCCCCGGCAGGACCACAGCGGCTCAGTGCTGAGAGAAAATCTGAAAAACATCTTTACTGATTTGTTCCCCGCTGTGAACAAGTAGGTTTTACTTCCTGTTTCAGACAGTGAAGAGGGACACGGAAAGAGTCTGAGGATGATGACGATGATGATGAAGGTTAATCTGTTTGTGTGATCTACAGGAACTTGTTGGAGAGGTTCGTCACTGATGAGCTCAGAGCCTCAGACAAAGACTTCTCTACAAGTAAGAAAACGATTTTAAACCAATCACACTGATGAGAAACTCTGATGGCGCTCTGACTGATCTGTGTCTGATTGATCTGGTTGATTTGATCAATACGTTTACAGCTATAGACTTCCAGCAGTTCCTCGGGATGTACCGGCGGCTCTTCTCTCAGTGCAGGAGTGTGGTGAGACTCAATTTTTGGTTTCTGATCACATTTTATGAGTTAATGTGAAACATTTAGAGTATAAATCCGAGAAAATGCTCTTCAGAAACTCCGAGTCTCACAAGGTCTCATCTTTGTTCAGGTGCTTCAGGACTCTGATATGGGTGTGACTCATAGCCAGTTACCTGAGCAGAAAGTCAGTAAGGTACGTTTGCTCTGTCATCTGACCGGTCAAAGGTCATTCCGCTTTACTTCATCTCCCTGTATTTAAAGCTGGTGACATCACAGCGATTCTGGGTTTGTATTTTTGTTTTTTTCCCAAACGCGACCGCCTTGAGGTGACAGTTGCTGTAATTTGGTGCTAGCTAAATAAAATAAAATTGAGTTGGATAAGGAAAGAATATTTAAAAGAATATTTAAAACACATACAGAAACAAACCTAAAAGTAAACAGTTCACTAAAGGTCAGGTTGCAGCAGACTTTAGCACATGTGTACACGATAGAAGGAAAACTGTGGGATAAATAGTTCACAAAATAGAATTAGAACAGTTTAATTTGTGTTCTAACACAGTTACAGCTGCTGGCACCAAGATGAAGATGCTGATGTTAGCCTGTTAGTTCTGCTGGTAGCTGCATTGAGTTAATGCTAGCACTGATTTCAGCTTGTTAACTGCCATGTAGTGAAGATGATGGCCTGTTAGCTCTGCTGATAACCATTTAGCTGTAATGTTAAGAGCTGATATTAGCACTGATGTTAGCCTTTTAGCTGATAGCTGTGTAGTGCTGATATTAGCCTGATAGCTCTGCTGATAACCATTTAGCTGTAATACTATCCTGATAGCCATGTAGAGCTGATATAACCTGTTAGCTGATAGCCGTGTAGCACTGATGTTAGCCTGTTAGCTGATAGCTGCTATCCTGTCCTGCACAGATCCCCAGGTATAAAGGCCTCAGAGGACAAAGTCAGACAGCAGCCCAGGTAACACAATGAGGAGCAGATGAGAGACTCACTTTGTGCTATTGCTAACCATCACCATAAACAGCAGCACTTCTGACTAACGCTCCTCTCTGGCCTCCTCTGTCACAGCTCAGAAACAGGAAGCTATTCATGTTATGACTTATGTTCATCTCATAAGACATCAGCTATAATGATCACAGCTCTTCTGGTTAGGAAATAAAATGAAAGGCTCTAACTTTAAATCTTTTAATATTCAAACATCCCCAACTTTCCAGAGTACTTTTGCATCAGTCGTAGTTCAGAATAATCAGTTATCCGATTATGGGAAAATACGTTTTACCTCCTTCCCCTCACTGCTGTATTTCTCTTGATTGGCGGACTTCAGGAAGCCTGCTGAGGGGCAGTACACTAAGCCTGTGAGCGACAGCATCTGAATTCACCAGACACTATCACTGCCACCATAAACCTAGTTTATTCTGTGTTTATGTGATAAAATGGCTTCTTCCTGTTCGCATCTTTAAGAATAAAAGCTGCAAAAGAGTACACATCTTTAGTTTTACTGATTAAATAGATTTGTTTATTTCTGAATGAAGACGTGAACATTTTTCTAACTTGTGTTGCTGCCTCTTTAAAAGCTTGTATTGTGAAACATACAGGAAGTTCCCGGCTGCTGAACATCAGCTTTTGTTTGAGACCTGCAGCTGATTATGATCAAATCTAACTTTTTTGCTCTGAAACACTGTGACCTCGTTACTACAGCTTTAATCGGCCTCCACATCTTCCTCTTTACCGCGTCTTCATCACCTGCTCACCTCCAGTCTGGGGTGCACGGTGTGATCTGAACTTGTCATGTCGCTGCTTAGGACTCAGAACGCTCTCTGAGTAAAGGAGATTTCCAGCAGAAGGAGGAGATCTCTGCCGACAAGAGGGAGCACCTGGACCTGGAGGAGGAGGAAGACCTCGATGAAGGAGATTCTTTCTTTGACGACCCCTTGCCCAAACCGCAGAAGACCTATGGCTGGTGAGCTTGGCTGACCTTTGACCTCTGAGTCAGTGTGAATTTGTGGGTCAAACGTATTTCCTTTCAGCTTCAAACCACAGTAGTTATCCTTCCCCCTCACATTTACCCTCCCCTCCAAAATAAAAGGAAAATTTCCAGAAAATATTTGCTGAATCCAAAAAAGGAAAATAATTTTAAGATTTTCTTTCCTACAAATTGTTTCAATAAAATAAATGTTGCAAACAATCTGAACATTTTGATACATGCAAACATGTTGTAATAGAAAACTGAATTTTCTGCATTTAAAAGAAATTGTTCCAGCTTTCTCTCTTTCATCTCACACCTGAATTTTATGGGGTTATATTTGTGCCACTATTTTGAAATAGTGGCAAATAGTTGCACAAAAATAACACCATAGAACTTTACCTGTCTGTGCTGTTCACACCTGTGCTGTGTCTGAACGTGCTCCCTGTCCTTCCTCTCCTCCTTCTCCTCCTACTCCTCCTACTCCTCCTGCGGTAGTGCCGTCCCTGTGTTGGAGGAGAGTCTCTCTGGCTCCAACGTGTCCTCCATGAGACGAGGCAAAAGTCTGAGCGAGTGAGTGTGCACGTCCCATCATGCCCAATCAGAGGAGCTGTACATTCTTTATTTAAAGAACTTTAGTGAAACAGATGCGCAGAGACCAACACAGACACACTTCACTACAGACTGCGTAAAGAATCGTTGTTGTTGTTGTTGTTGTTGTTATTATTATTATTATTATTATTATTATTATTATTATTATTATTATTATTATTATTTATAATTTATTTGTATTTGTTCTTAATGAGCAGATTTTCACTGAAGTGTCTCTGTGCTCTGGGCTGTTTCACTGACGAATGCAAACATTCAGATTTATCCAGGATGATGATGATTGGCTGGAGAGTTTCCTCCATGGTGGGAGCGATTCTGTGTTTCTAACAGCTTGTCAGGAGGCGTTCAGAGCTGTGAGCTGGGGTTTGAATGTGGAGCAGGATCACGGTGTTGGTGTTCCCTAGATGGACTGGGTGTGGATTGAGCCCTCTGTGGCTGTGACTGAGCCCTCTGTGGGTGTGACCGAGCTGTCTTTGTGTGTGTGACTGTTTTATGTGGGTGTGGCCAAGCTCTATGTGGGTGACCTCCTGTAGAGCGTGACGCAGGTCTCAGCTTAGCGTTTGTGATGAAAGTGGAGCAGCCGGAGTCTGGGCAGCACCTGAAACCATGTCAGTCTGATCAAACAGTTTTTAGATCAGTGATCGATCAGCAATGAGCAGATGTTATTGATCTCCCTGCTCCCTGTCTACGTGACGGGCTCTGCACGCTGCTGCCCATTAATAGCAGGGGGCGTCACACCCACAGATGGACACAGAGATACAGGAATAACACTCGTGTAAGCACCGCCTGACGGAGCGACCACAGAAACACTTGCCGAAGATCTCCCTGCTCTTACCTGTGCCCGCCCTGCTGTGCCTCGTGTCACGTGTTGGGGAAGGTAAACTCGGAGCTGCTCGCCTGTCTGCCTCATTACGCGTGAGTTAAATTAGCATCCCTGTTGACGCCAGTCCCGTGGACTAAGCTGTACTCAGCTCAGATTACAGTTTGATGGTGGCGATGTAAAACTTTATTGACGTTTGTGGAGAAAGTGGGTCACGGGGGAGCTCCAAGCTTCTCTTCCTCCTCTGCTCATGACTCTGAGGGCGTTTAACAGTTTTCATGGCTGATTACGTCCTCCTCAATAGAAGCTCAGACTTTGATGTTCACTGACTCCTTTCTTTCCTTCTTTTCTCCTCTTCCTCTTTCTCCTGGCTTTAGCCTGTCTGTGCTGGCTGCTGACTCAGAGGGCGAGCGAGACGAGCCTCTCTCTGATCCCTCTGAGCTCAGGTGAGCTGCAGGTGCACCTCTCTTCATGTGATTGGCCACTGATGAATCCTTCCAGGTGAAGCAGGTCAGCATCAAACCTCTAGGCTTTCCTCTCTGCTCTGACATTTTGGTTCCTCTCGTGAGCACGAAAGTGTTTTGATAAACCGTTTTTATATTCCTGGAACTGTCTGATGTCAGAGAAAGGGGATCTCCTTACATAGTCAAATGATTTATAGGCTTCATTAATAGGTCAGCTTTGAGTTTCAGGGATGACTTTAGAAATCATAAAGACAGGATAAACTGATTAAACACCATGTTTTCTATATTTATTTTTGCCTTGAAGCTGTTGCTGGCTTCTCTTTGTCATAAATCAAGTGCACCCCTTTCGGTTTTCAGTCAGACTCTTGCTGACTTAACAGGAGTGTTTGATCTGTGCAGAAAATGTAAAATCTACGAAAAGTTTCTGAGTGTTCATATTACGACCCCTAAGGTTTATCTCCTGACCTGGTGAAGGGCCATGCCCCACAGCATGGGAACCAGCAGTCTGAACTGTGCAGCTGTAGGCGGAGCTGATAGACCAGCCGCTTTACAACCCTCCTCTTCTCTCGCTGTTTCTGGTCCATGTTCAATCTGCTGTTTGATGCTGTCTGCTCTGGTTAGGTGGAAGAGAGGATGTCTAATCTGGGGTGGAGTGGGGGGTGTCTGATTAATTTGACTTGCTGGACTGTCTGTCAGGGTCTTCAGTCTTTGCGGTCTCCTCTTCACAGGAAGGGGGAGGTGTCCGGATCCAGGGGGAGTCAAGGAGGGTCGCTGGAGGGTCAAGGAGGAGGAGGAAAAGGACAAAGCAGCATGTCGGAGCCAAACCTCAGCAGGAACGGTCAGTTTGATTTCTCTCGGAGCGAGTTTGGGTCGAGTGTGTTTCTGTGAGGTCACCTGATCTTTAACAAACTGATTGTGATCCTGAACATGGCCGTTCTCTGGACTCCAACTGGTATGGTTGTGTGTTTGGATGTTCGTGTGGTTGGATGGTTGTGTGGTCTGGTGATGTGGACCTTCCTGTTTGATCTGGAGCAGTCTCAGTCACGCTGTTGGTGCTGACAGATAAAATGGAACTCGTGATTTCTCTGCAGGAGCATCTCAGGACAAAGACAGAGGCTTCAAGGCTCCAAGTGACAGAAGTGGATCTCTGCACTTAGGTAGGATTCAGGGCTGACACGCATCAGGTTCAGATCACATAACACAGAGTACATGAAACATATATAAAACACGTTAACAATATATGACTGGACAAACACCCGAACAAGGTCAAAACTCCTTTTTATAAAATGTTTTTCTAACCCGATTGGTTCTCTTCTAATATTGTCCCAATCATTATGTTTGGTAATGTAGTCTGTTAACTACAAATATCTCTAATGGTCCCCTGGGGATAAAGCATATTTAGCCCTTAGTTGGGCAAAACTTTTAAGAGTATTCTTTTCAAACAGCTGATTGACTGTAATCAGTTCTTTCTCCGCCCACCTCTCAAAACTCCGATCTGACAATGATGGAAGGAACTCAACATTTCCATTTATGGGAACAGCTCAAGACATGGTCAAATTCCCTTTTAGCATTTTTAACACTTGGTTCCAAATCTTTACAGTATGCTTGACCCATGGATTAGTTATTAAAAATTTTTTTCCCGTGATTGTGGGTTGAGAAATGGGAGACTCCGAAGGGAGATACCTGGTAATGAATACTCTTCCATAGATACCAACTGCATTTCTGAATTATGAATAATCCAGGCAGCCATTGATTTTAATTGAGCTGCCCAGTAGTACATTCTGAAGTTAGGCAATTTGAGGCCCCCTTTTTCTTTTCCATTAACATTTTGAGTCTGACCCTTGGTCCTTTATTCTGCAAAATAAATTTAGATGTAATGCTTTGTAATAATTTGAATGCAGACTGTGGGATCAAAATGGGTTGGTTCTGAAATAGGAATAATAGGTGTGGAAGCGCCTTGAGGTGACTGTAAGCGCCTTGAAGCGACTGTTGTTGTGATTTGGCGCTGTATAAATAAAATTGAATTGAATTGAATTATTTTTATTCTCAATAATATTAAAATTTCTATAAACAAGGTCTTAAGAAATCTGTGAAAGAGTGGTGATTTATAATTAATAAGAATATTCATCCTTATACATTCAATCCTCCCCATAAGAGTGAGTGAGTTTGTTTACTTCTGAAAAACATTCAGAAGTAAACAAATAAAGAACATTAAGAACAGTAGCTTCCACGTACCCGACTGAATTCAGAACAACCTGAGTAATCCAGACCCCGGTGTATCCAGGGCGGAGGGTGGTGACGAGTCCTCCGAGGGGGGAAAACACAATGTGTTACGTCGTCACTGTTGCCCGCTCGCAGATCGGTTCATTGCGGCTATATAAGTGGGGATTTGGTATCTACTTGTGTGTGCACATTCCATCCACTGAACAAGCAAAATTTGGTTACCTTTTCCTAACATTTATGTCCAAGAAAAACTAAAATGAACTCGGCAAGAGTAATATCTCAGTGCTCCATAAAGACATTTTTCATTTTCTGCAATGGAGAGGGTCATACCTGCCCTAGTTCCCTCAGCTGACCATCGGCACCGGGATAGCTCCGCTTCCATGCACTCCGTCTGGTCGACTCGCACTTGTATCCCCAGCTCTTGAAGCGTCAGCAGGGCATCCATCAAACTTGAGAACGTCTTCTCACCACCATCCTTGAACAGTCTCTGTTTTGCTGGAAACACACACTTGGCTCTTATGTTTTTCAGATTTAATTGCTTTACTGCATCTCGTACCAGTGCTCTCCTCTTTTGCAGTTCCGGGGAAAAATCATGGTCAAAATATATCTGTGTGCCCATATATAAGACTCGCTTCTGATCCCAGGCTTGTTGTAGGATGGTCTCTTTCACAGAGAAGTCCCAGAATCTGACCACCAGCGAGCGCGGTGCTGACAGGGTTCTTGGGCTTAGCGGCGAGGGCTCTGTGTGCTCGCTCTATTCCAATCTTAGTCTATATTGCATGTCCTCGCATCGTGCAGTGAGATCCATTTCTCTATGCAAGAAGTACCGGAGGGCTCGTTTATGGCACCTGGTGGAGTCTTCGCTGTCACCAATACGCTCCTCCATCTCCGTTGTTCTGTTTTCCAGCTTTGTCATATCTTCTCTCAGATTCTTGACAGATGCCTCCAGTCTTGTCAGAGCTTGCTGTGTTTCCATATGCCCATCTTTGTTATCTTTTCTTATCTTCTCTAGTTCTGCTAGTATCCTCGTATCTGCATCCCAAGTGCTAGCAGTAGCATTAGCATCTGCATTCAAGGACAGAGTTAATTGCGTCAAATGCTCGCCTTTATCTTTATTTTGATCCTGTTTGCTGGATCCCTTGCCTCTCAGGGACGATGCCATGTTGGTTAGAATGGAAATTGCATTTTTAAAAACTGCAGTTTTAAAAACTGTAGTTAGGAGTATTGTATTAATCTGGACGGAGCTCGTTCCTTATGCTGCTTGACTAGATCATGGCGTCAACGGAAGTCCCATGGTGTACTCCTTTAATCAATCAGATGCTGCTTTCTTTGTCTGATACTCTGTCTGAAACTAACTGCTTTAGCTCCTTCCCCTTCACAAAATGTTTTCCTGATAACTGCCCCCCCCCCCCCCCCCCTTCTGTGACATCATACAGGTGCAAGATTAAAAAAACAATTTACTGATGAAGTTCAGATGAGCCTGAGCTTGCACACCTTTAGCTGGTACTGACAACTTCCTGTTTACACAAGTGTCCACCGCAGGAACAGGAAGTGAGCAGCAGCAGCGCATACAGCTAGCTGTATGTTCTTCTTGCTCAATGACAGAAACATAAATAAAACGCAAACAAACAAATAGGTCCTCAACCACCCTGACTCTGAACTGGATGAAGTCAGACGATTAACGAGGTTTTCACTTTTTTCCCTCAGATGACGAGGTCGAGTACGACGACGACTTCAACAGGTACGTACCAGTGTGTGAGTTTCTCTCTCTCACACTCACACACACACACACACACACACACACACACACACACACACACTTGTTTTTTATTCACGTCCTTTTTATTCACGAGGATTCAGAGGGTCTGATGTTCCTGTGATATCTGTGAGTCGAGCACTCACACTTCGAAGGTGCTGCTGGATCTGCTCCACGCATCATCATCATCATCATCATCATCATCATTATTATTAGTAGTATTATTATTATTATTGTTATTATTATTATTATTATTATTACATCAGAGCGTTTTTTCTACGGCATCGTGTTTGTACTTACTTTAGTACTTTATTTGATCTTTCACTGAGAAATCCAGCCTGCTCCAGATGTCTGATGAAAGTCCAACCCCGAACACAGCTAACGGCAGTCATAGCACCATCTAGTGGCAAAATGAAGTTATGTTTCATAAAAGCGTGTTAGACCAGAGTTTAGACATTGACAGGAAAAGTAGTTTGTGTTTTTTCTTGCATGGTAACCACTGATGTGCATGATGGATTAAATCAGTGTTTGACGTCACAGCTGTGATTTTTGCAACGTTTTTGCTGCTCCCAGATTTCAGGGATTTTTAAATGTTTCTGCACAAAGTAAGCTCGCATCCAAACAGGTTTTAACTGACTTTTATTCAAGTTTTGAACTTCTGTGGTTTGAAGTGGGGCATCCTCGACCGACACTTGTCACAGCAGTCTACAGACCTCCAAAATACCATAAAGATTTTATCAAAGGCTTTTCAAATTTTTTAGTAGGAAATGTCCCAAATATTAATTGTTGGTGATTTTAATATTCATGTGTGCTGTTCTTCAAATCCACTGGCCAGAGACTTTTTTACCCAGTTTGTGTCGGGACCAACCCATAAA
Source organism: Aulonocara stuartgranti (assembly GCF_965226115.1). Taxonomy (NCBI): domain Eukaryota; kingdom Metazoa; phylum Chordata; class Actinopteri; order Cichliformes; family Cichlidae; genus Aulonocara; species Aulonocara stuartgranti. The sequence continues at coordinate 26,754,223 of NC_138951.1, forward strand.
CAGGGTCACTCTCTGGATCTTGTGCTGTCTCTAGGTCTACCAGTCTCAAACATGGAAATATGTGACGTGTTTTTTTTTCTGACCACTGTCCCGTTGTGTTTGACATACTTTTATCCTATTGCCATACTACATTTTTTATTCCAACACCCTGTATTTAAACCATCTGCAACAGGACAATTTTCTATTGCTTTTAAAAAAGTGTCAAGAGCAGATTGTATCAGCTTTTAATTATAAATGCAAAATTGTTCTTGATTAGATTGCCCCGTTTAAAACTTTTTTCATTCAGCCAAATGAGAGTGCAGGTAGGCTGAACGTAAGTGGAAAAAAGATGGGTTGCAGGTGTCTTTCCTGATGCTGAGAGACAGCCTGTCTAATGTCCTGTCTAATACCAGGACATTGTAAAAGCAGAAAAATCAAAGTTTTTTGCCAGTATTATTGAGAATACCTTCAACAACCCCAGGCTTATTTTCTCAACCATTGACTCTGCCCTGAATATTTCTCCTGCTTCCCACATAAATAGTTCCACACAAACTTGTGAAAGATTTTTGCATTTTTTTTTTATAAATAAGATAAAACATCTTCGATTTATGACCGCCCTGCCTTCACATGACATTTTTGCAATATTCATCTGATTTTGATCAGTTTGAGCCTGTGTGTTTTGATCAGGTGGAAGAACTTTGTAATGGCATAAAGACATCTTGTCCAAATGATGTTGTTCCAACACATTTCTTAAAAAAAGGTTGTCAGTTCTGACATTTTTAATAGCCTTAATAGTCTTAAATCAGGTGTTGTGCCAGCTTGTGCTTAAAAAAACCTAATCTTGATTCCTCTGTTCTTGCAAACTTTGGGCCTATTTCAAAGCTCCCATTTCTGTGAAAAATTTTAGAAAAGGTTGTATTTGTTCAGCTGCAATCTTTTCTATATGGTCACAATGTTCTCAAGAGGTTTCAGTCTGGTTTTAAAGCTTTTCATAGCACTGAAACAGCACTTGTAAAAGATCGTTAAGAACTTTTAATAGCCACTGTCTCAGCTGTGCTTTTGCTTTTGGATTTGACCGCTGCATTTGATACTGTTGACCACAACGGTTGGAGCACTGCGGCATCAAAGGTACTCCATTAGAGTGGTTCAGATCTCATACCTCTGTGATAGGACTTTCTCAGTGAAGGTTGGAGATTTTATTTCTTCCACAGCCCCCTTTACTTGTGGTGTTCCCCAGGTTTGTGTACTGGGGCCAATTCTATTCTCTATCTATATGTTGCCTCTGGGTCTTATTTTCAGGAAATGTAATTGTAACTACAGGGGTCCAACAAAGAATGGCCACGCATCATACTGATGTCTTCGGAAATTTATTTCTCTCTCTCTCTCACTCTTATTGTCTTCAGACACCGTGAAAACTGAAGAAACACAAAGTTTACAACATAAATGTTTTGAGCTTTTCAGTCTCTCATATCAGTGTCCATAAACAGTCTTGTGCAAGCAGAACAGAAAAATGCACAATAATGGATATCACAAAAAATGTCCTCTCATTACCAGTGTAGAACACGTATGCAACATTATACAAACAATATACATGAAACCATACCGTGTGCGCCTCTTGGACCACATGCAGAATAACATTAACGCTGAGGCTGTAGATGCATCTGTAGCCATGTATCCATGCTAGCTCCACAATGCCATGGTTGTGCTCTCAACCAAACTCTGGTCATGTGACAATTACAAACTTTACCTCATACAAACTTTACAGCACTTTACATATTTAACAAACCCATATTTTGTAATCACATATTTCAGACATGTTTTTTAATTAATGTTACACTTTTATCATCTTATCTTGTAAATAAAAGAACTAAATTAAGCATGAATCTATCACAGAAACATGAAATAACCAACTTTATTTTAACTGTCTCAGGGACAGTTACACTCCCACCAAATTACTATGATTTATGAAATCTGTAAATAATTTGAATAAATCTAGGAATTTACAGAACCAAACAGTACTTAATTGTGACAAACTTGCAAGTCAATCCTAATACTTTAACCATCCCATACACACTTACAGAAGTTCCACTGGAACATTCTAGTTACTTTCTATTAGGACCACTAATTTATGTATAGGGCGTTCAAGAGTGGATGGTTTATTGAGCCTTTCACCCTCTTTCGATAGTTTTCTATTTCCTAGTTGTATTCTGGCTTTCCGAACCAGACCATCTTCATCTTTGCAAACATCCAGTACTCTCCCAAGCTTCCATTCACTGCGAGGGATTCCTTCGTCTTTCACAATGACAATGTTGCCTATTCTAACATTTCGTCTTGGAGAGTGCCAGCGTTGTCTTAGTGTGATGTTTGAGAGGTACTCATTCCTCCATCTACTCCAGAATTGCTCTGCCAAATATTGAACTCTGCGCCACCTTTTCCTGGCATACAGATCTTCTGGCACAAATTTTCCAGGTGGAGGCAGTGGTACAGAGGTTTTCATGGTGAGTAAATGGTTTGGGGTGAGTGGCTCTAAGGCTTCGGTCGGTGGTGAGAGGACGGCTATTAACAATTGCCATGGCTTCATAGAAGAATGTTCTCAAAGAAGCATCATCTAATCTTCCAGCACTCTGTGAAAGGACCTTGGTTAAGACACCCCTGACTGTCCTTATCTGCCGTTCCCAAACACCTCCCATGTGACTGGCGTCAGGCACATTCATGACAAAGTCACACTGTTTCCTGGCCAGGTAAGCAGACAGTCTGTCCTTATCTACTTCCTTTAAGGCCTCTGTCAGTTCATTTTTTGCCCCCACAAAGTTTGTTCCTTGATCAGATCTGATTTGTCTGATGGCTCCACGAATAGCTATAAAACACCGCAAAGCATTTATGAAGGCATCTGTCGTGAGATCTTCCAACATTTCTATGTGGACTGATCTAGAGGACAAACAAGAGAATATAAGACCGTACCTCTTATAGTCCTTGCGGTTTTGCTTTGTATGGAAAGGTCCAAAGCAATCCATCCCGCAATAGGAAAATGGTGGTGAGGGGTCAACACGAGTGGCCGGTAAATCAGCCATCCTTTGTGTTTCTGTTGGCCTGCGAGCTCTCCTGCATGTAACACATTGCTTAATGTGATTAGCCACAACTTTGCTCCCACCAACAACCCAGAAACCATTTGCTCTCAGCTCATTAAGTGTCTGTCCTCTGCCTTGATGTTGGGTTTTCTCATGGCACTGATCTAAAATCAGGTGTGTAATTATGCCATGTTTGGGTAGGATTATTGGATGCCTCATGTCAAGCTGTAAGGAAGCCTTCCTTAACCGCCCTCCTACCCTGAGAACACCGTCTTGCAATATTGGGTCAAGTTGGAACAAAGGATGGCTCTGTGGTAATTTACCATGGTTCAGTGCTTGGATTTCCTCCTTGAAAGCATCTTCTTGTGCTAATTTTATAAGCACATGACTTGCTTTTCTCCTGTCTTCCACATTTATACCCTTTGTTGCATTGGCTCTTTTGGCTAGTTGCTGAATCCTAGCAACTAGATTTACTGCTGTATGCCATTTTGAGAACCTTTTGAGTCTCTCCAAGAAGTTCCTGTCCTCTACTACCTTTGTTTGTAGTATTTGTGTCGTTTTGACCTCTGGATCACCTACCAGAAGGTCTGGAGTTGAGTCTGGTGTGACAAGCTCTCTTTCCCACAGGAAATGAGGTCCAATGAGCCAATTTGAACTGATGAGTTCCGCTACTGTGAGGCCTCTGGAAGCGTGATCCGCTGGATTTTGATTGGTGTCAACATAGTGCCACTGTGCAGGATCAATTGCTTCTCTGATTCTTTGCACTCTATTAGCAACAAAAACGTGAAATCTGCGAGCTTCGTTGTTAATGTAGCCCAAAACCACCTGTGAATCAGTCCAGAAATACTCTTGGTCAATTTTGAGCTCCAGTTCCTCTTTTAGCATTCTGCTGACTGCTGAGGACACCACTGCTGCTGTTAATTCCAGCCTTGGTATGGTTACAACTTTTGTGGGTGCAACTCTTGCTTTGCCCATGACTAGGGAGCAATGCACTTGGTCTTCACTCATCACCCGAACATATGAGCACTGACCATACCCACGATTGCTCGCATCTGAAAAGTGGTGGAGTTCTATTCTCTGGACTTTCCCAAGGCTTTCAGGTACAAAGCATCTTGGGATTTGGAGTCTCTGCAGGTTCTTCAGATCAGTGACCCAACTCTCCCATTGTGGCTTCAATTCACCAGGCAGTGGCTCATCCCATCCAATGCTCTTTAGACACATTTCCTGTAGAATTTTCTTTCCTATTAGAAGTAGAGCTGGGCGATATGAGATTTTTTCATATCACGATATGTTTTTTTCATTTCAGGCGATAACGATATCTATCACGATATAAGCCAAATAACTATATTTGTAAGATTTAAATGTGCCGTTGCTCACAAGTAAAATGTGAAATAATCAGCAGCTTGTTTTTATTTAAATATTTATTTCCCATAATAAGTTCAACAGGGTAGATGTACTTAAGGAACATGAGACTTTTTCAGATAAATAAAGGCAAATATTGCAAACTACACAAAAGGCAGCCGCTAAAGCGTTTAAGTTTCAAAATAGAACAAACGAAACAGACTAAATTGTCAATTCCACTTAGAAACAAAATATTAATTCTAAAAATAAATCTTAGTTTGTTTTACAGAAGAACAGACAAAACTAACTTTTGTCAGTATCAAATAAACTGAGAACTAAAAGGAAATTCTCAATCTCTCCTTGTTGTATAGCTGAGCTTTTCAAACAGTTTTAACAGTTACTTTAGTCTGACAAAAGCCGAATGACGAATTAGCGCTTCCAGTCAGAGACTGAGGCTACGTCCACACGTACACGGGTATTTTTGAAAACGGAGATTTTCCGTTTTCGTTTTAAAAAATAATCCCGTCCACACATAAAGGCAGAAATGAAGGAAAACGCTGCTATGAACATGCCAAAGCAGCAGGTGGCGCTAGATTCCTAACCGTGCAGAAATGTTGGCCAATCAGAAGTCTAGAAGCCTCGGTGGGAAAAAGTAAACAAAGCTGCGGCATAGAAGCAGAACCGAGTCGTCTGTGTGGAGGGACAGTAACTGTGTGTATATGTAAGCATTTAAACACTGCAGAGTAGAATTAACAGTATTGTAGAAATTCATTTCACCGAAACAATAACGTGGCGCACAGTGTGACGCATGCACCAGTTTATTGTATTTCCAGACTTGCTTTCGGCACATTTACAGTGCACGCTACTCTGTTTTTGTCAGACTTGAAATAGCCGAAATACCTTCACACTACGGAACTTCTTTGGCTCTTCTGTTCGACAATCTCTCCGGCATTGGAACCATCATCTGTTTTCTCTTCGGTCACGCTCGGTTGATTTTTCTAGTCGGCACACTCATTTCCTCCATTACGCGCTGGCTCCATTACGCGCTGGCTGCTTCCCAAACAAACACACGTGCGGCTTGGCACTTGTGCTGTACGTAACAAGTCACGCGACGTGACGCTGCGGCTGTGATTGGTTCGGCTCTGCGCTACCTAATTTGGATTGGCTGACCTTTTTTTTTTTTTTAAGAGGACAAGAGCGGCGAGGTCTATCGCGATAGCTTAATTTCTCTATCGAGTAAAAGTTATATCGCGATACATATCGTTATCGTTCTATCGCCCAGCTCTAATTAGAAGGAAAGGAGCCAAGAAGCCTAATGGGTCAAACACAGAGGCTATAATGGACAGAATTCCCCGTCGTGTTACTGGTTTCTCCTCCAGGGCAACTTTAAAGGTGAAGGTGTCACTGCTTACACTCCACCTTACTCCCAACACAGTCTGAACTGGGAGTTCATGATGGCTGATGTCCACATCCTGGGCTCCACTAGCTCGTTCACTATGTGGAATTGACTCCAGGACTTCTCTATTGTTGGATATGAACTTGTGGAGCCTTAGTCTTGCCTTTGCACACACCTTCCGCACATCTCTCACTAGTTCAATGGCTGCATTCACAGTTTTTACACTGATTAGCCCATCATCAACATAGAAACTACTTCTGATGAAGTTGGCTGCTGTGGGATGTTCCCTTTCATTTTGGCTCGCAAGATACTTCATTGCATAATTTGCGCAGCCTGGTGAGGATGCGGCCCCGAAAAGATGGACTTTCATGCGATATTATTTTGGCTCTGTGTTTGTTTCACCGTTTTCCCACCACAGGAATCGCAAGTAATTTCTGTCCTCTCTGTTTACATGAAATCTGTGAAACATCTTTTCTACATCACAGATGATTGCAATTGGGTGTTGGCGAAATCGGCAGAGTACTCCAGTCAAACTGTTGATGAGATCAGGTCCAGTCAAGAGGTGATCATTCAGAGCTGTGCCACTGTACTTTGCAGAGCAGTCAAACACAACCCTGATTTTTTCCGGTTTTCTCGGGTGATAGACGCCTTGATGTGGAATATACCACATATTTCCTTCTCTGGGATCATCTTCAGCTCTTTCAGCATCACCTTCCTTGAAGACATTGTCCATGAACCTTACATAATCGTCCTTAAATTTGGGATTTTTCTCAAACTTCCCTTTCAGGTGCTTAAGTCGCACCAGAGCCAGACGCTTATTTTCTGGCAGCTGAGGGCGTGCCTTAAAGGGAAGTGGCATCTCTAGGTGCCCATCAGCATTCTGGTGTATTTTCTCATTTAGCAGTTGCATGAACTGTATGTCATCTTGTGATATGCTCTTTTCTCCAGGAGCTGTGTCTTTGAAGTCTGACTCAAGCACTCTGATGATGGTGGCTGGTGTCAAGGGTGGAAGTTCCTTAACAGATAAGCGATGGCACAGGCCTGTCACTTCTGCTGATGTTGCCATTTTTTGTGAACTGCCAACAATGCTCCAGCCCAGGTCTGTCTTGATTGCATATGGCTCTTCGTCACCTCCCGCGATTACTTGCCGTGGTGCCAGTGCTCTAGGACAGTCGTAGCCTATTAACAGCCCGACCTTGCAATCCATTAACTCAGGCATCTCCTGTGCTATTCTGATTAGATGTTCCCATCTTTTGGCAGTTTCAGAGGTGGGAATGTGTGAACGTTCAAGTGGGATGAAGTCTCTGGTATAGGCAAGTGGCAAGTTGATAAAGCTTTTGGAGGAAAACCCTCTAACTCTGAGCCCACTAACTCTTTCGCTCTGAACAATGGAATCTCTTCCTATCATAGTGGTTAGCTTTAACTTCACTGGCTCTAAACTCATCCCCATCTCCTCACATACCCCTTGATCTACAAAAGTGTTGCTACTCTGTGTATCTAATAGAGCATACACTAAGGTCTCTCTCTCTGGAGTGGTGGTTGAAGAAACCCACACAGGCACGATCATGGATGTGCTCCCACCATCTCCTCTGTCCATGCAACAAGAAAGTGCAGATATGTTTTCTTCTGCCTGCATTCTATGTGATGATGTGTTCACTGGAGTCTTTGGACGGTCTTCGTGAAGAGCTGTTGGATGATGTTTTTTTACAAACTCCGCAAGTCGCCTTGCGCTTACAGTCTTTTGAATTGTGTCCTCTTCTGAGACAACCAAAGCACAGGTTATTGTCAAGTATGAACTTTCTTTTGTTCTCCACGGACATTTTAGCAAAGATCTGGCATTTGTGAATAGAATGGCTTTCTCTACAGCAAATACATGTGCTGTATCCTGTGGTTGTTCTCTCTGATGCTTTCACATTTGTGATGTATGCATTAGCTTTTGGACGCTTTATGTCTCTAGCTGACCTTTCTTCAGTGTGTTTCAAGGCATGAAATGATGTTACAGGATTGCATGCAACTTCCGCTTCTTGTGCAACAAAATCAGCAAATTGTTTGAAGCTTGGATATTCTTCTTTTTGCTGTAACTGCACTGTGACGCGACGATTCCAACGAGAAGTCACCCAGTCAGGAAGTTTTTGGAGCAATTTTTGATTCTCTTCACAGTCATTTAACACCTGCAGTTCTTTGATGTATGGCATAGCATTGCTGCAGGCTGTCAGAAAATCACTAAATTGTCTCAGTTTAAGTGACTCTCTTGAACCAATCTTTGGCCAGTTGTTCAGTTTTTCCCTAAATGCACGCTGAATTATAAAGGGGTGGCCATACCGAGCATTCAAAGCTTCCCAAGCTTGGTCATATGCTTCGTCATCCTTTCTGTAAAAGCTTCCCTCCAATACAGACCGTGCTTCTCCACTGATGTATTTGCGTAGGTAGAACAACCTGTCAGCTGGATTTGTGCATCGCCGCTCTATCAAAGCTTTGAAACTAGTGCTCCACTCTAAGAACTTAAGTGGGTCCCCTGAGAAGACTGGGGGCTCAGGTGCAGGAAGTCTGGTGAGGACCATTGTGTCATGCAAGGCTTGCATTAACAATGACTCATTGTTATTATTGTTTGGTTGTTCATTGTTATTATTCTTGTAGGTTTGCTCTGGTATGATTTCTTCAGGAGCTAATGGAGGACAACTGACTACCGCACTGTGTGCGCTTTTGTCTTCTCCACAGGCTTCACTTGAATCTGCTTGAGAATAAGCCTTTAGCTTTGCAGTTATTACCTGAAGATCTCGCTGATTTTCTAGTCTTTTAAGCTCTTGCCTTTGTGTAGCAATAGCCTCCTCCATCTCTATCTCGGCCTGCTTCGCGGCAAGCTGTGCAGCACACTCTGCCTTTTTTACATTGATGCTTTGCTGCTCCGATAAACAGCTTGAGCGGCAGCTACGTACAGAAGGTCGGGAGATTGTAGTCCCAAATATTGACTGAGCATATTCTCTGTCTAGCACCATGTGAAGTCTTGCATTTTCTGCCTTAGCATCAAACTCTTCTTGCCCCACTTCACTCATACGTACTTTAAGTATTCTCATCAAGTCCGCTGTTACTGCTGTGCAGGAATCAATTTTTCTTCTAGTCTCAGTAGAAGGGGCTGACTGCGATCTCATATCTTCGTATGTATTTTTCACTTGTGACTCTAGCCCTTCGACAGTATCCATCATGTCAGCTAATTCCTGGTCAGAGCACTCATCTTTAAGTTTGGAACGTGTAGCTTTAACTTGTTCTTTCCAGCTTTCATATAGTTTGATATAGTTTGATATAGTCATATAGTTAAATTTACTCTCCTTCTGAGAAAACTCTTGTTGCTTAAGTTCTAGCATTTTGGGCGTTAATTTTCGCTCCCTTGAGGATTTCCTGGGCTCTAGTCTTGAAGTATTAGAGGCAGGCTTCTTCAACATTATCTGCTTGATTTCTATTTTAGCATGAATATCACCTATGAGTAACTCCAATTTCTCTCTTTCGACATCATCAGTGTGTAATTTCAATTGTTCATTCAATCTACTTAGCTCTTCCTTAAGGGAATCAATTTGTTCTCTGCATTCTTCAATATGTGATTTTTCTGTGTTTACTGACATTGTACATGTTTCAGCAAACCTGCTGCATAAACAAGTTGTTGCTATATGTACATGCGATCCTGGCAAATATACAATTCTCAGTACAATCTGATTCTTGCAACAATTTGCTTAACTACACCCCTTGTTATTCTTCTTTTAAGTTGAACTCTTAAACATTTTTAGAACACTTTAAACAACACCACTTGTAAAATAAAAGGGAACACTTTGGCTATAATGACAGGTTGGTTACCTTTAACTCAGTACCTTTCTTAAACAAAATAAATTATTATTTTAATAGACCTCTCCAAACTCCAAACCTCTCCATGAAGTTGTGGATATATCACAGCCCAACCTGGCGCTGACTGAAGAGCCGTTATCTTTTCCTTGAAGACCGCCAGGGATTTTACAGTTCTTGCTGTGTGCAGCGGCAGAGATTTGCAGAGCTGTAGTTTATGATGGTCAATGTCGCCCTCTATTGGTGAAGTCGTGGTCGTTGCCGTCCAAAGCGCCAATAATGGTGTTTCCTCTTTTTAAGTTTGCAAGCCTCTTTTCCGCTGTGTTCTCGAACCACACACACTGCGCTGTCAAGAACGTTTCTTCTTTTCTTATTCTGGAACATGCATTGCTTCTTACGTCGAACTTCCAGCCACGTTGGCGGTACGTTTTCACTGTAACTACAGGGGTCCAACAAAGAATGGCCACGCATCATACTGATGTCTTCGGAAATTTATTTCTCTCTCTCTCTCACTCTTATTGTCTTCAGACACCGTGAAAACTGAAGAAACACAAAGTTTACAACATAAATGTTTTGAGCTTTTCAGTCTCTCATATCAGTGTCCATAAACAGTCTTGTGCAAGCAGAACAGAAAAATGCACAATAATGGATATCACAAAAAATGTCCTCTCATTACCAGTGTAGAACACGTATGCAACATTATACAAACAATATACATGAAACCATACCGTGTGCGCCTCTTGGACCACATGCAGAATAACATTAACGCTGAGGCTGTAGATGCATCTGTAGCCATGTATCCATGCTAGCTCCACAATGCCATGGTTGTGCTCTCAACCAAACTCTGGTCATGTGACAATTACAAACTTTACCTCATACAAACTTTACAGCACTTTACATATTTAACAAACCCATATTTTGTAATCACATATTTTAGACATGTTTTTTAATTAATGTTACACTTTTATCATCTTATCTTGTAAATAAAAGAACTAAATTAAGCATGAATCTATCACAGAAACATGAAATAACCAACTTTATTTTAACTGTCTCAGGGACAGTTACAGTAACATTAGTCTTCACTCCTATGCTGACGACACTCAGATCTATCTTTAGCTAAAGAGAAACAGTTCTGCCTCGCTAGAACCTTTATTTCAGTGTCTCGTCGAAGTTGAGGCCTGGATGGCCTCTAATTTCCTTAATTTCAACGAAAATAAAACTGAAGTGATCGTTTTTGGACCAAGTTGCAATTCTAGAACCTCACATTTAAATTTTCGCAGTTTAAAACCTTTTATCAAATCGCATGCTAAAAATTTGGGGGTTATATTTGACAATAAGTTCACCTTTGAGAAATAGATTAGCTTAGTTGTACAGCGGTCTTTCTTTAAACTGAGGCTTTTATCCAAGGTGAGATCTTTTTTTTGTCCTTTAAAAACCTAGAACGGGCAATTCATGTTTTCATCCTATCCCAACTGGACTACTGTAATTCTTTATATTCTGGCATTAGTCAGACTTGTCTTTCAAGGCTCCAGCTGGTCCAGAATGCCGCTGCTTGTCTTTTGACACGAACGAAGAGAAATGAACATATCTCCCCGGTAGTTGCCTCGCTTCACTGGCTCCATGTACGTTTTAGAATCAATAAACAAAAACCTTGGTAACTTATGAAGCACTGAATGGACAGGCCCCAGGGTATCTGTCAGACCTACTGCAGCCTTATACGCCCCCTAGAACTCTTAGATCGGATAATATTTTGCTCTTGGGCACACCAAGGTCGAGGTTGGTTTTTGGAGGTGATTGTACATTTGCAGTCGTGGCATCTAAATTGAGGATTGATTTGCCTCTCCACATTAGACTGGTTCCTACCCTCAACCTTTTTAAATCCTATCTTAAAACACATTTCTACTCACTGGCTTTTAATTCTGCATGAGAGTTATTTACTTATTTATTTGTTATTAGCTGTTTGGTATTGATGTTAATTGATATTGCTATTTTATTGTGTAATTTGTATGTTTGTACAGCACTTTGGTCAACACCACTGTTGTAATTAAAAGTGCTATATAAATAAATAAATAAATAAATAGAAATAGAAAGTAGTTGAAACCTTCCACACCTTTACAGCAGCTGTTCAGATTCAGCTCGAAGGAACAGAGGACAGATGTGTTGCTGACCGCAGTGCCACAGAGCCACTGTCATGTTTTGCATTAAAGTGATATCTGTCCTGCGGTCAGGCTGAGCAGGTGGAGGATTGTCTCACTTTTTTTTCTTCTATTTGTTTAGTCACCGCTCTGAGTTCTCCAAGAGCGAGCTGAGCATCGGCGAGGAGATCGAGGAGGTTTCCATTGAGGGCCCCGACCACAGCGACAAGGTGAGACCATGCCCCTGCAGCTCCACCTGTAGCTCCACTTGCAGCCTCAGGCTCATTTCTGTCTCTGTCCACAGGTGGATGAATCCACTCAGGACGTCAGCATCTCCCAGCTCAGTCAGAGTCATGGAGCCGACTACATGGAGGACGTGAGCTGAGCCTCCTATCATGCACCTCTTCTTTATATCCTGATATTTAAGCTTGTACAGTCTCAGTGAAGAATAAAGCTCTGTGTTCATAAATCAATACATCCTCCCTGGGTTTTAGTGTGTGTGTGTGTGTGTGTGTGTGTGTGTGTGTGTGTGTGTGTGTGTGTGTGTGTGTGTGTGCGTGCGTGCGTGCGTGCGTGCTATCATGACCGTTGCTCAGCGGGTTGGGAAGCGCATCTGTAACCGGAAGGTCGCTGGTTCGATCCCCGGGCTCTCCGTCCTGGTCATTGTGTCCTTGGGCAAGACACTTTACCCTGCTGCCTACTGGTGTTGGCCAGAGGGGCCGATGGCGCGATATGGCAGCCTCGCTTCTGTCAATCTGCCCCAGGGCAGCTGTGGCTACAACTCTCACATTCATGTGAATGTGAGAGTGAATGAATAGTGGCATTGGGTGCCTTGAAAAGCGCTATATAAATCCAATCCATTGTTATTATTATTCAATGAGTGTTTAACATCGCTGTGGACAAATTTTGGCCCACTAGTCTTTACCCAGTAAGCTTTAGGGCAGGAAATGATGATGGCCATCAGAACCATGAATTCCGCTCTGTACCAGAAAATGGTCGAAGGCAGAATTCATGGTTTGTCCTGAAGCTGCAGTGTTAGCAGACCATCACACTACCACCACCATGTTTGACTGTTGCTGTGATGTCTTTATGAAATGCTGTTAGTTTGACGCAGGACTCAAATGCTTCACAAAGTTCAGCTTTTGTCTCGTCAGTCCACAGAATATTTCGATTCCGTTTTATTTATACAGCACCAAATCACAGCAACAGTCGCCTCACAGCACTTGATATTGTAAGGTAGACCCTACAGTAACATATACAGAGAAAAACCCAACAATCATATGACCCCCTGTACACTTTGGCAACACTGGGAAAGAAAAACTTTCTTTTAACAGGAAGAAACCTCGGGCAGCACCAGGCTCAGGTAGGGGCGGCCATCTGCCACGAACGATTGGGGTGAGAACAGGATAAAAGACATCCTGTGGAAGAGAGCCAGAGATTAATAAGTATGATTCAGTGCAGAGAGGTCTATTAACACATAGTGAGAGAAGAAGAAACACCCAGTGCATCATGGGAATCCCACACCTATTGCAACATAACTTATGGTCACCTGATCCAGCTCTAACTATATACTTTAGCAAAAAGGAAAGTAGGAAGCCTGATCTTAAAAGTAGAGATAGTGTCTGTATCCTAAACCCAAACTGGAAGCTGGTTCCACAGAAGAGAGGCCTGAAAAGGCTCTGCCTCCCATTCTACTTTTAAATACTCTAGGAACAACAAGTATCCTAAAAGTAATAAATGCATGAACTAGTTTTTCAGCGTCACTCTGAGACAGGATATTTCTAATTTTAGAGGTATTACACAAATGGAAGAACGCAGTCTTACATATTTGTTTAATATGTTCATTGAAGGACATGTCCTGGTCAAAAATGACTCCAAGGTTCCTCACAGTGTTACTGGAGGCCAAGGTAATGCCATCAAGAGTAAGAATCTGGTTAGATACCATATTTCCAAGATATTCAGGGCCGAGTACAATAACCTCAGTTTTATCTGAATTAAGAAGCAGAAAGTTAGCGGCCATCAGGGTCTTTATGTCTTTAAGACATACTCATCACTGCAGTTTAACTTATTGGTGTGTGTTATCTGGCTTCATGGATAGATAAAGTTGGGTGTCATATTCATAGCGAAAATGTATGCTATGCATTCTGTTGATACTGCCTCTAAATGAAAGACTCTAAATGAATATCAATGGTACTGAAAGTAGTTGTAGGTAATGTTACATCTGAGATGATTATGAGTCATTTTTTTTTTTCACTTTTTGTCAGCCTGGCTACAGTGCTGAAGAGAAACCTCGGGTTGTTCTTATTTTCTTCAATCAGTGATGAATAGTAAGATGTTCTGGCTTTGAGGAGGGCTTTCTTATAAAGCAACAAACTATTTCTCCAGGCTCTGCAGGTCTGTCCTCAGGGTGTGTGCCGCATTACGGAGGGAATCTTCCTTTTTACATCTCTATTGAATATTCACTCTGCTGCTGTGCGTGAGGGAGGTCAGCTTTTCTTTTACAGATATGAACGTGGTAATGACTGTTCTCCCTCCCAATAAAGAATAAACCTGCAGGCCTATGCAAGCTTATAATGATGTTCTTAGTTTATACACGGGCAAAGCTTACTTACAGCATGTGTTTGTATGTAAATATAATTACACTGTAATTTTACAGAAAATCTAAACATGTAATGATGCCATAGACTGTGTTACTACATGTTTCTGACACGTCTGTAATGCTGAGCGGTCCATGCAGAACTATATTAAAGCTGAGAGTCTGAACGTCACTGATGGTCTGAGAGTCATCTGAGGCGAAGCAAAACTACAAACAATAAATCATGTGTAATGCTGCTATGGCACTTTTAACCCCCCACAGCACGAGAGGAACCACAACAGGAAACCGACACAACAGATAATACAAAAATGATTTTTATCAGCAAACACACACACACACACAGCCTTTAATCTTACAGCAGCGACCCCCAAATGTTATAATGCTCTGTCTCCACAGGAGATATAAATAAAGTTCAGTGTGAGTAAAGACGAAGTGACAAGACCTTGGGCAGAAAAATGGAACAATTCTGACTTTTATTTTATTTCTTTTATCAAACTGTGAGAGGAAGCTGAGACGAAGAGCTGACATCACAGTAATGTGTGCTGAGCCGGGCACACACACACACACACACACACACACACACACACACACACACACACACAGAGGGCAGGGTAAAGAGGAAGGCTCGCACTGGGGTTTCTCACTGCTTTGTAGTTCTCTTTAATTGCAGCGCTTAGTGTTTGTTGGATGCTGTGCAGCTGCATCATCGCCCTCCTCATCCTTGTCTTCACCTGTGTGGCCTCAGCAGCCAGCTTCATCATCCACCGCCACACCTGTGAGTTTTCTCTGACTGGAGTTTTTGCTGTAGCGCTGACTTGAACGGTCAGACCCCAGCTTCTCCACATTGCTCTGCAGGCTGTGTCAACATTTCAGGCTGGAAACAGAGGCTGAAGCTCAGAGGTGGCACTTTGAACCTTCAGGTGTGTTTTTCCTGCTTTTCAATACAGCATGAGAGAAAGTTTGAGGTTAAACTCTGTTAAATGATGTAATGTGTGATATTTTTTAGATAAGATCAGGTGTGGTGCAGTGAGGCGTTTTCTGTTGATCGAATCGATAAGACAACGTTTCCCTCTGAATGGCACGTTCTGTCAGCTGCTCGCATGAGCACAGAAACCACACAGTAAATTCCTCTTTACTGCATCAAGAACAAAGTTTAATCAAAGAGAAACTGAGTCCATCAGCTTTGCAGCATCTCTGCAGCTCAGAAACATTGTCGTTAAATCACTGCAGGATAAAGTTTGTGCTTGCTGGAAGAAGAGGTTGCCGTCAGATGCAGGTTAATGATTGTCAACAGAAACATCAAAGCAGAAAATATCATGTTTATACTTTATCTGATTTTTAAACTTTGAAAAACAAAGAAATAAAAACCGTTAGAATCAATTTAACACGTTTTCTGGAGCCTGAACTTTTCCACTTGTCAGAAACGCTCAATAACCTCTGGCCTACCCAAATGTGGGTGAGTGGCTACTCTCAGAAGGACTCTAAGTATAAACGTGCGAGCCCAGGCAAGCTCCAAGCTGTCATGAACTGCCAGCTCACATTTCTCCACAAGCAGAATAGAAATCTTCCCATGAGCCTTGGTGGAACGGCGATGCGGCATCTGTGTCGTGCAGGTTAAACTGATCTTAAAGGAGAAATAAATAGTTCCTCAAACACCTCGGGTTCCTGCTCTGCACTTCTGCTCCCAGGGCCCTCGGCTCTAATTTGTCCCCTCAGACTTCCTGTATTTCAAATGTCACCTGCGGGGAAGCGAAAGGTCCAGAAGACCTCAGACGATTTCATCCACCACGCTGCCCCAAACATCGGACGTGCGAGTGGTGGGAAACGGCCACTTCTCGTTTGTGTCTTTCTGTCACCTGCTCAGGTGTTTGTGAATTAACTTCCTGAAAACCAGCAGCTGATCTCAGGCCAGCATTGAGCACACCTGCCCGCATACTCCAAATAATCTATTACATTTCCCGTCCTGTGATTAATGGACTGACTGAACTTTATTTAAGGCACAAACACACCTGTCAAATCAAAAATCAATTAAAAACACAATAAAAATATAAAAGCAAGACTTTCAAATAAATATAGTTGCATTAATTTAACATAAGAAAATAATAAAGATAAAAATAAAAACTGTAGACTACATGAGACTATATTCAGTTTAGTTTTATTTATACTTTTTATTTATACCAAATCAGAACAAAAGCTTAAAAACACAATAAATAAATACAGTTATATTAATTTAACCTATGCAAATGATAAAGAATTATAATAAAGAAAAGAAGACAATACAAAATAAACCAGACTATTAAACAAAATGAAGTTTAAAAGAAAACTAAAGGTATAAAAATCAAATATGAAGAATACAATAAAATACAGCAAACTGCAGAATAAATAAATTACACAAAGGTAAAAATATAAAGATATAAAAATGAAAATACATCAAATAAAAATGAAAAATGAAATTACATTAAAAAGATGATAAATAAAAGTTACTTTTCATTACTTTTGCTCACACTGGGTGATTACAGCTGGTAACATGAAATGAACTTGACTCGTGCCTTGCATTCATAGAGCATTTAGTGACATTTGGACATTTATTGATGACTAACTGCAGCTAAAGGTTAGGAGGAAGTTCTCTTATTTACAGGAAGCACATCGATAAAAAAACACACCTGAGCCTGTCAGTTAGACACACCTGGCTCTTTCGGCTCGACTTTAATCTTTGCCGCTCTCCGATGCATCCATCCATATGAATGTGTGCAAATGTAGTTAGACAGCACTCAGTTTAGTGTCAGTGCTTGTGAGAATGGGTGTGATTGGGTGAATGTGGCATGTTGTATAGAGCGCTTTGAGTACTCCGGGAGAGTAGAAAAGCGCTATATAAGAATCAGAATCAGTCCATTTGATATGAAGGTAAAAATGTGAATATGTGAAGAAGAACATAAGAGGGGTAGGTGTTTGTTGGCTGCGGATTGTGGGGGAAGTAACCAGGGGGGAAACCATGCATGCACGAAGTGGGTCACTCGCTGTTTCTGACCTCTTTTCTGCAAACTTCCTGCAAAAGCTCAAACACCTGAAATGGCGTGACGCGCACACCATTGGCACTGCAACAAGCATGTCCTCATCTGAGTTTACGAGCAGCAGCAGCTCAATGTAACCGGTCTCTGCACCACTTTCACACGTTTAACATGTCAAAGTCCCGTTTAGGTTTCAGGACTCGTAGCTCAGCGGGGATGAGTCAGATCAAGAGCAAGCGCTGAAATCTGGAGGCTGTAAAGTGTGTCACTCATTAACATCTCAAAGCTTTCTGTGACTGACACTGTCTGTTTTCTCTTTACAAATCAATCCAGACTTTCCTCAGAAGCTGTTTCCAAAAACATCTCACTGACAGACACCTCAGTCTGTGCTGTAACCAACACTTACCATCAGCCTCACATTGAGCTCAGAACCCAAACGAGGGCCAGGAGCCTCGCAGAGTTCTGCCTAGTTTACAATGACACAACAATGATCACATCACAGTGCAGGAACATGAACATAACACATGCAGAGAACAGCAACGGCAACATGAAAATGAGATAAAACTCATTCTTCAGATTCTTAAGAGGGAGATTATGGGAAAATGGGAACATTTAGAGCATTCAAGTGGACAATGGGACGTTTCAAAGAAATAAGCTTACACCCACTGTGAAGCTTTGTCACTGTGTTTGCATCAAAGTCACCAAAAACAGTGTTTAAATTAATGAATAAGAAGAGTCACTGTGGTATTTTGAAATGCTGTTTCATCAGCCGGAAACATGCCTGCTTCAGGTTAAAGTTATGGTAATAGTGTGGCACTTAGTTCTTGGAGTTGGTAATTTAGGATGACGTGTCTGGGATCCACAGGCAGTTCTGTGGATTTCCAGCTCAGGCTGCTTTCCACTGTCTCACAGCCTTGGACAGTGAACTCATCTTAGTGCTCCTAGAGTTTCACTGCAATAAAACGCTGGTGTTAAAAAGAAACACTGCGCTGGTTTGAGTCGTTTCTCTCTGATAGACTCCAAAAAACAGAGTTGTCATCACACACAGCGTTAGTCATGGAGACCCACAGGTTTCAATGCTGCGACCAATACTTATTCACATCATACATGCATGAGAAAGAGAGAAGGAAGAGCAGGCTAGAATTAAAGGGTGGGTTTGAAAACAGTAGTGAGACTTGCTGTGATGGATAGTTTGAACATGTGCAGAGGGAGACTGGATATATTGGAAAAAAGATGATGAAGATGGAGCTCCCAGGCAGGAGGAGAAGAGGAAGACCTCAGAGGAGGTCCATGGATTTAGTGAAGGAGGAGATGCAGAGGGTTGGTGTGACAAAGGAGGATGCTTGGATAGGAGAAGATGAATGCACATGATCACATGGCTAGAGAAAGGAGCTGAAAAACAAGAAGAAGAATTAAATTCTCTTGTGCATTACCATTAGAAATATCCTGTCTCAGAGTGATGCTGAAAAACTAGTTCATGCATTTATTACTTGTATAATACTTGTTCTTCCTTAGGCTTCAAATTTTCCTTTTTGCTAAAGCATATACAGGGAGTGCAGAATTATTAGGCAAATGAGTATTTTGTCCACATCATCCTCTTCATGCATGTTGTCTTACTCCAAGCTGTATAGGCTCGAAAGCCTACTACCAATTAAGCATATTAGGTGATGTGCATCTCTGTAATGAGAAGGGGTGTGGTCTAATGACATCAACACCCTATATCAGGTGTGCATAATTATTAGGCAACGTCCTTTCCTTTGGCAAAATGGGTCAAAAGAAGGACTTGACAGGCTCAGAAAAGTCAAAAATAGTGAGATATCTTGCAGAGGGATGCATCACTCTCAAAATTGCAAAGCTTCTGAAGCGTGATCATCGAACAATCAAGCATTTCATTCAAAATAGTCAACAGGGTCGCAAGAAGCGTGTGGAAAAACCAAGGTGCAAAATAACTGCCCATGAACTGAGAAAAGTCAAGCGTGCAGCTGCCAAGATGCCACTTGCCACCAGTTTGGCCATATTTCAGAGCTGCAACATCACTGGAGTGCCCAAAAGCACAAGGTGTGCAATACTCAGAGACATGGCCAAGGTAAGAAAGGCTGAAAGACGACCACCACTGAACAAGACACACAAGCTGAAACGTCAAGACTGGGCCAAGAAATATCTCAAGACTGGTTTTTCTAAGGTTTTATGGACTGATGAAATGAGAGTGAGTCTTGATGGGCCAGATGGATGGGCCCGTGGCTGGATTGGTAAAGGGCAGAGAGCTCCAGTCCGACTCAGACGCCAGCAAGGTGGAGGTGGAGTACTGGTTTGGGCTGGTATCATCAAAGATGAGCTTGTGGGGCCTTTTCGGGTTGAGGATGGAGTCAAGCTCAACTCCCAGTCCTACTGCCAGTTTCTGGAAGACACCTTCTTCAAGCAGTGGTACAGGAAGAAGTCTGCATCCTTCAAGAAAAACATGATTTCCATGCAGGACAATGCTCCATCACACGCGTCCAAGTACTCCACAGCGTGGCTGGCAAGAAAGGGTATAAAAGAAGAAAAACTAATGACATGGCCACCTTGTTCACCTGATCTGAACCCCATTGAGAACCTGTGGTCCATCATCAAATGTGAGATTTACAAGGAGGGAAAACAGTAGAGATGGACCGATCCGATATTACGTATCGGTATCGGTCCGATACTGACCTAAATTACTGGATCGGATATCGGAGAAAAATAAAAAATGTAATCCGATCCATTAAATATCACGAAAGCACCTCACAAAACTTGCAACACGCTGTAACTCACCTCAGAACGTTAGCACGTCGGAGCAGTATGCATCACGTGATAGAGCGGCTGTGGCATGCGGGACCTGTCGGTGGTCTGGATAGCATTTGGAGCTTCGCTAGCAACCCGGCATTTCATCTCCGACAAAGTTATCCCGAGAGAAGTAAAGCAAGTGTGTAAGTCCATCTCTGAATGTTTGTAAAGCATTCCTGCGTTAAGCTTAAGAAGCGATATATGGAGCGACTGCCTCTCCTGCTGCTACTTCAATCATGAAACTGCTTAACGATCAGCTGATCGGCTTTTCTGTCGCGAGTCCGTGTCTCTAGTTTGCTTTTGGCCCACTTTGCACCAGAAAGAGGAAACCAGCGGCTGAACAACAGCAGCACGTTTAAGCTTGATCAGCTATTGTTAGAATGTATTTATTATTACTTTCTACTCCAGGATCTTTTTCTACAGCTGACGGCTGTAACTGTGCAGGGGCGGATCTAGCAAAGTTTAGCCAGGGGGGCCGATAGGGCATGAACAGGGAAAAGGGGCACAAAGACATACTTTTCTTTCTTATTCTCATTTAAAATGTCGAGCTTTTAATAAATAATTATCTGACACCCAAAGTTTTAATTTGATGTAAAATGAATAGAAGTCAATTACTGTATATAGTGACTATTAAGTCTAATATATATACCCTAGTAAGCTATAGTACTTTTTCCTTTGGGAAGGTACCATCTGTGCAGTCTGCAATTTTGTTGAAGAAAGATGTTGAATCTATTTAATATTTCTTGAAAAATAATTGATTTCTGTGCTTTTTTTTTTTCACACTGCATCAAATTAAGGTTGATTACGTTGATTAAGCATCATGAGGTGGAGCGTGAGGGGTGGTTCCCTATTTTTTATTTATTTATTTTTGTTGTTGCTGGGAGTTGGAACCCTATTAGTTAGGTTGCTTAATATTTATGCTAAGTACTCTTTAAAATACCAGAATAGGGAGGATGGTGTAGGTTTAAGTTTATTAGATTGATCAGTATTGCTGAACTATGAAATATTTTTTTTTGCATACAGGTATAACAGAATAGCTTTAGTGTAGTTGTTGTTTTAAACTTGAGTATGAACTTATACAAAATGCAGCAAGATATTTAAAAAACAGTTTTGTTGATTAAAAAACACTATATCGGATTCATATCGGTATCGGCAGATATCCAAATTTATGATATCGGTATCGGTATCGGACATAAAAAAGTGGTATCGTGCCATCTCTAGAAAACAGTACACCTCTCTGAACAGTGTCTGGGAGGCTGTGGTTGCTGCTGCACGCAATGTTGATGGTGAACAGATCAAAACACTGACAGAATCCATGGATGGCAGGCTTTTGAGTGTCCTTGCAAAGAAAGGTGGCTATATTGGTCGCTGATTTGTTTTTGTTTTGTTTTTGAATGTCAGAAATGTATATTTGTGAATGTGGAGATGTTATATTGGTTTCACTGGTAAAAATAAATAATTGAAATGGGTATATATTTGTTTTTGTTAAGTTGCCTAATAATTATGCACAGTAATAGTCACCTGCACACACAGATATCCCCCTAAAATAGCTAAAACTAAAAAAAAACTAAAAACTACTTCCAGAAACATTCAGCTTTGATATTAATGAGTTTTTTGGGTTCATTGAGAACATGGTTGTTGTTCAATAATAAAATTATTCCTCACAAATACAACTTGCCTAATAATTCTGCACTCCCTGTAGTTAGGGCTGGTTCAGGTGACCCTGCACCTGAACCAGCCCTTAGCTGTTAAGTGTTTGCAGAGATGTAGTTGAATAACATGTGGATTTCATTTAATTTTTTATGAAAATACAGAGCTGATTAATGTGCGAACTGAAGATGCTATAGCATTCACACAGCTTCTTCATCATGTGTTCTCTGGTCTTCCTCTTGCCATTGTCTTTGTTTCACTGTGAGTCCATCAGACACATGTGCTGTAGTTTGATGTTTTCTCTCTGCTTGCTTTACAGTGATCTACTCTGCAGAGGATTTGGTGTCCAACCGATCATACCCCACGGAGATGTCCAACCAATCATACACCACGAA
The DNA here is from genome assembly GCF_965226115.1 of Aulonocara stuartgranti. Taxonomy (NCBI): domain Eukaryota; kingdom Metazoa; phylum Chordata; class Actinopteri; order Cichliformes; family Cichlidae; genus Aulonocara; species Aulonocara stuartgranti. The sequence goes on from NC_138951.1 coordinate 26,776,424, forward strand.
TATGTCCAACCAATCATACACCACGAATATGTCCAACCAGTCATACACCACAAATATGTCAAACCAAGCATACCCTATGTCGACGTCCAATGATGACAATAATGTCATTGATTACCTAGATTACGGTGGATTTTGTTCATTTCCCAACAACCAGAGTGCGGCGAAGGTGATTGGCCCGTACATCCACTCTATCATCTGCATCCTGGGCTTTGTGGGAAACAGCCTGGTCATTGTTACCTACGCCTTCTATAAGAGGACCAAGTCCATGACTGACATCTACCTGTTCAACGTGGCCATCGCTGACCTGCTGTTCGTGCTGGCGCTGCCATTCATCGTCTACAACGAGCAGTGGTCGTGGCCGATGGGGCAGGTGGCCTGCAAGCTGCTGCGTGGCTCCTATAGTGTGAACTTGTACAGTGGCATGCTGCTGCTTGCCTGCATCAGCACTGACCGCTACATCGCCATTGTCCAGGCTCGGCGTAGTTTCAGACTGCGCTCACTGTCATACAGCCGCGTCATCTGTACCATCGTCTGGATCTTCGCTATACTTGTGTCCGTCCCCAGCTTCTACTTCTACAACTGGTACGAGCCATCACACTTGAGTGATCCTAATAACCAAACGCATGTTTGTGAGTTCAAGTTTAAAGACTCAGAAACAGCCGCTGCGGTGAAGGTGGGCATCCCCAGCACCCAGATCAGCGTGGGTTTCTTTCTGCCACTCTTCATCATGATCTTCTGCTACAGTGCCATCATCATCACCCTGCTGAAGGCCAAAAACTTCCAGCGGCACAGAGCAGTACGGGTGGTGCTGGTGGTTGTGGCCGTTTTTATCATCTGCCACCTGCCTTACAACATAGTGCTGCTGTATGACACGGTCAGCCTGTTTCAGGAGGTCTCGTGTGGTGAGGCGGACATGTTGGAGATGGCCAAGACGGTGTTCCAGACCATTGCTTACATGCACTGCTGCCTGAACCCAGTGCTGTACGCCTTCGTAGGGGTGAACTTCAGGAACCACTTCAGGAGGATCTTCAGGGACCTGTGGTGTCTTGGAAAGAAGTACATGGCCCCACGCCGCTTCTCCAGAGTCACCTCTGACTTCTACATGTCCTCCACTCGTCGATCGATGGATGGGTCCAGCAACAGTGGCGCTTCTTTCACCATGTGAAGACATCCATGTGTTGATCTCTGAAGCTCCAAGTCTCTAACTCACCTCTCCTGACTCACTTCTGTTTTACCGACGAGATTCTTAATCCAGAGTGAAATATTTTGAAGATAAAAAGATCTAACACCATGCTGCACATCTTGTTGTACTTCATCATTTTAATTGAGAAATATTCCAACTCCTGCATTTGACTGAAGACGAGTCTCCTGCAGAGCCTCCTGCTGTCTGTATTACACAATTGAAGCCCAGAGCTCAACATCTCCTGCAGCTGCAGATGATGAGCTCTAAGCGAGGATAAAAATAACCTTGAAGAGTTTCTCTGACTGATGTGTTCTTGAAAAGACTGATAGCGACTGGAAACTTCCCAACAGGCTGAGTGTTTCCTGTCTTCTGAAGGTCCAGAAAGGATGCAACAGGCTCTGATGTGTAGTCCTGCACACCTGAAATATTCCTGTGCTCAGGTAAAATAGATATGTGACCTGCATAGGCAGCAATAATCAGCTGCCTCTCCAGTGAGTCCCTCCTCCCACAGCTGAACTACGCCCCCTGGTCCTGGTTCTGCTCATGAACCAGTTCTCCACCTGCTGCACTTTCTGGTTAGAGAGACCCTCAAGAGCAGAACCAGAACTAAACCCACTCTAATCGGACCATCTGTACCAGGAACCCCGACAGCGAGCACATGAATTTTCAAATTAAGAGTGAGGGGGATTGTCCAATCCCCAACACACCTGATCAGCTCATTGTAGTAAACTCGTCATCAGACCAACACCTTCTAGCTCCTTGTCTGGTGACAATGTCTGTGATTGCTTTGTGAAAACTTTTAATGAGCTGTTTTTACTCATATCGCTGCCAGCCACCACCCATCAATGCAGATTAATAAAAGATGGCTGGCATTGCGTGGAGTACTGGTCATCAGGGTCAGGGGTCAGGCTTAGAGTTTGGTTGTGTTCCAGCCAGATGATCAATGTTACAGTGATTCTGTCATGTAAGTGTGTCACACAGTAAAATATATCCATATAAGGGATGAGCCTAAACCTGACCCCTGACCTGTTAGAAGGTTCCTCAGCAGACTAACTGGACATTGACCATTAAAACCTACCAACAAATAACAGCCGATAGGCTCCATCACCCACATTACAGGCATGTTTTCAATCCCTTTTTAAAATTTTGTACCTAAGAATTTTTTTTAATGTTAATTTGCTGTTTGTCATTTCATTTATATCAGAACTGTGCAAGTAGTCTGCATTGACGTGAATGTGTAATCCTAATCTGCTCACAGGTGATTTCCAGGATTAAGAATTGAAACTTTTCAGAGGTTTTCACATCCTCATTTAAGCCCTGATGAAATACAGGTTTTCAGTTTTAATTTTGTCTCAAGGCTCAAACATTTCAAAAACTCTGCTTTTCTTCATATCCAACTCTTATTTGTTGCAATTCCTCTCATTCTTTTTTTTTAACTGTTCGTGCCTGGGTTTATTTTTATGACACCCAATGTATCCTTTGAATGTAACATTACAGCTCAGTTGTCAGATTTGTGCCTTTCAGAATAAATGCAGTTTATTTCGTCTATTTCTACGAGTCTGAGTTTTTATTTTAACGTCTCTGTGGCTTTAATGGGATTTAAAGCTCTGGTGTTTAAAGGACGTTTACTGATTTCCTTTTAAAGGAGTGCAACAAAATACTTTTAAAGGAGTACTTTGTTGCACTCAGCTGAGTTACGGCATGACCTCAATGTTCAGACTCTTTGCAGAATTAGACTCCACAAAAACAGGACTATGGCTGTATAGGAATTTCTTTTACTTATGTATTAATCACATTATTTTATTGTATAATGCAGTGTTGCAGTGACGTGCCTGTGAGCTCCGCCGGCAGCCAGCTGTGCCAGAGTGACCGAGCCCCAGGCCCAGAGGCCGAGGGCACCCCACCCCCCAAAGGGCCCCGAGTGAGCCCCAGGCTCCAGGCCCCAACTAGCAGCCACCAGGAGTGAGCCGGTGTGTACCTGGACGCCCATCCCCAGACACCAAGAACCACCAATGCACCGATGTCTGAGGGCGTCTGCCACTGGCAGGGGGAGTGGTGGGGGGAGATAGCCTTATGGAGGCCTATCTCCCCCCACCACTCCCCGAGGTATAGAGGCCACTGTGTGTGTCGCTTAGACAGGTGGAGAGAATACATCACTTGTTCGTAAATAGAGAGAAGGAGAGAAAAAAAAATGAGTCTGATTATGTGTGTGCATATTTACTAATATGAGTACGCTTGACTTAAGTGTGTGTATCCTATACATCTGTGTGCACTGTGTGATTGATGTAAATGTGCTGCCGTTGAGCGCATGACTGTCCGTGATCATGCTTTACGTATATGTCGAAATAAAGGATGTTGTTTGTGGATGAGTCTGGAAGTAGGTGATGGAAGCAGTGAAAGAAAATAAGAAGAAAGAAACCAAGGACAAGGGTGAGCGGCATAAAAAAGACATGGGAAAAAAGAAAAAAAAAAACGAGAAGAAAAAAAATGGAAATATTCCAATTAGACCATTGACGGAGAGTGACAGTGTTAATTCTGCTACGATATCACACTTAAATTGCTGCTGACAGCTCTGCTGACAGTGTAACACTGGGCAGTGAATTCACTGTGTGCAATGCATGTTTTAGCCTCTATCTGACAGTGGAAATTGGAGCGTGTCTCTTCACTAACTGGACCTCTGGACTCCACATACCGAAGTCTCAGTGTCAGTGTTCTGTCATCTGTCCTGCCTTTTGGTAAATAATAAAACCATGTCTGTGACTTGAGTTCACACGCATGAATCAGAAGGACGCACATGAATGATATGACCACACTGAGGACAAACTGTGGATATGTGAGTGTATTAAATCAGACCGATGCATGAGTGAAAAACACAGACTGTCCAACACAGGAGTGTTAAAGTCACAACCTTCATGTACTGATTTGTTTCTGGGCATGAATTTTCATCAGTCCACTGTCACAGTATAATGATACAAACGGGTATGGTATATTTGAAGTGATGTTTTCTACTCTTCATGGTACAATGTGTAACATTTTCACTGCTAGGTGTCAGCAAACTTCAGATTGCAGTTAAGTTGTGTGTTTTTTTTTTAAATGAAGATTTAATAAACACAAATGGTGATAATAACTATTTATTATCACTTTTCCTTTTAACAACCAAATATAACTTCATTTACAAACATTTTGAATCCTGAGATAGGCTGCTTCTACTAAAACCTGACTGCTTCAATAAAACCAGAACAAGTTCCTGTATTTGAATACTTTCCTCCATCCTGCACATAGCAGCTAGCATCACACTGGTAGCGTTAGCACATTTTAAAGACCTATACCACACTAGAAGTAACAACAAGAAAAGTAAAATCAATACACAACATTCTCATAGCTCCCAACTGGATTTTACAAAAATATCTGAGCTTTACTGGCACAGTTCTTGTTGGGTCTGCGCTTCAGCAGCCCTGCTGGTTCAGAAACGTATTCCCGTTAACAAAGCAAGACAAACAGCGACTGATCGGTTTTAACTTGCGCAAGGGAAACCCCGGTCGGTGAAGTATGTCTGTGAAGGTTCTCAGTCATCCAGGTCATCGTAGTCAAAGGAGCTTGTAAAGAAAAGCGTTTGGACTTCTTTAAGTTCGGGGCGATCGTGGCTCAAGAGTTGGGAGTTCGCCTTGTAATCGGAAGGTTGTCGGTTCGAGCCCCGGCTTGGACAGTCTCGGTCGTTGTGTCCTTGGGCAAGACACTTCACCCGTTGCCTACTGGTGGTGGTCAGAGGGCCCGGTGGCGCCAGTGTCTGGCAGCCTCGCCTCTGTCAGTGCGCCCCAGGGTGGCTGTGGTTACAATGTAGCTTGCCATCACCAGTGTGTGAATGACTGGATATGTAAAGCGCTTTGGGGTCCTTAGGGACTAGTAAAGCGCTATATAAATACAGGCCATTTACCATTTAAGTTGCTTGAAGACGTTTCACCTCTCATCCGAGAAGCTTCTTCAGTTCTAAGGTCAAATGGTGGGGAGTCCCAGATTTAAACCTAGTGGGAGTATCCCCCCAAAGAGGGACAAAAGGACCCCCTGATGATCCTCTAATCGCCTGAGCCAAGGTGTGAAAATGGGTGTGGGTCCCAATCAGCCAGAGTTTAGGGTGAGATTGCCATGTACCCAATCACTTCATTTACAATGTGTGGGCCATTATCACTATAAATAGTCTATTCCAAGTACGTTTTCCTCCTGGGTGTGTGGCTAAAACAAGCAAACAAACTGTCTCGCTCTCAGTGATACTATACGGCTATAGCCCAGAAGAATGTGTAGACAGTGGCATGTGTGCACAAACATAACAATTAGTCTTGTTGTTTATGTAAGCGGTTGTGTTCATAAACTCCCACCAGTAATTGTTGAAAACCCATGTGGGTACTGGGTGTGGTTTCCTTTGTCCCAGTGTGCTCCTGTCAGCCCACACAGGGTCAACAGGCCCAAGAAGGTGAACAGCACATACCCAGCCATGCTAAGTTGGGTTCAGGATCCGTTGGTTTCTTCACCAGTTTGACACCAAAACGACACTAAAAGTCGCGCACCCTTTGTACCTGGACTTTTCACCATTACCCAGAGTCGGCCAGGAAGTGTGTTACCCTCTTGCAGTAATAATAATAATAATAATAATAATAATGGATTGGATTTATATGGCACTTTTCAAGGCACCCAAAGCGCTTTACAATGCCACTATTCATTCACTCTCACATTCATACACTGGTGGAGGCAAGCTACAGTTGTAGCCACAGCTGCCCTGGGGCAGACTGACAGAAGCGAGGCTGCCATATCGCGCCATCGGCCCCTCTGGCCAACACCAGTAGGCAAGTAGGGTAAAGTGTCTTGCCCAAGGACACAACGACCAGGACAGAGAGCCCAGGGATCGAACCGGTGACCTTCCGGTTACAGATGCGATTCCCAACCCCCTGAGCCACGGTCTCCTCAGATTACATTAAGCAGTGCGCTTAATGTATCCAGGTGGGCCTCTCAGCTATCTTCACTGCTGTGGGCGTCATCAGCAGCACCTGATAGCGACCTTGCCACCGCGGACTGGACCAGTACTTCCTCTTTAGGCCTTTATCAGCACCCAATCTCCAGGCCCTGCTCCTGTGGGGAAACAGAATCATCAGGCAGATCTTTTGTTCTCATGACTTCCTTACTCTTTAACATTTTAAGCATCCAATCTGCTAATGTGTTCTTCTCTTCTGCTTTTCTATCATCACTACAGAATACTGGAACTCTGAATGGTCTACCATATATAATCTCAAAGGGTGTCACACCATTCTCTGTCGGAGTAATTCTCATATACATTTTAACTAATTCTATACAGTCTACCCATGTCCTGCCTGTCTCTTCCATTGTGTAATAGGGATTGTCTGCTGGTGTTGTACTACTAAAATGTGAACACCATGTGCTCCTAAAGCTGCCTCTTTTGCAATCTTATCTGCAAAAGCATTCCCTAATGTGACTGGATCATTCCCTCGGGCATGTGCTGCACATTTACAAACAACAATTCTGCTGGGCAATAATACTGCCTCCAGCAAATTTTGCAGGAGCTTGGCATGTTCTACAGGTTTCCCTGTCAAGGTTGTCATACCTCGTCTTGCCCACTGCACTGCAAAGAAATGTAATGTAGCAAATGCATATTGGCTATCAGTGTATATTGTCACATTTTGTTTCTTGGCAGCTTTACACGCTTCCGTTAAAGCTACTATTTCTGCTGCTTGAGCAGACATGGAACATGCTAACTGTCTTACACGGATAACTTTCTCACTATCTACTACAGCAAAACCTGTTTTAGTCTGTCCCTCTGCTGTTGCAAAACTTGAACCGTCAACAAACCAAACCTTTCCCCCAACAAGTGGCATGTCTGTTAAGTCATTTCTTGGTTTACACTCCTTCTCCACGTGCTCTCTACACTCATGAGGAGTGCCCTCATCCTCCGTCGGCAGAAGGGTTGACGGATTCAAAGTTGTGCACCGCTTTATGGTTATGTGTGGTTGTGAGAGTAGCAGTGACATTAAAGACAAGTGTCTTGCAGGTGACAGAAACGTCATTTTAGTGTGCAGCAGTAAAACATCTACCTTGTATGGAACTAGCAGTGTCAAAGGATGAAATAGAACTATTTCCCCACAACATTGTACAGCTTGAGCCGCTGCACATACTGACCTCACACACGCAAAGCGCAAGCAACTGGATCTAATCTTTTAGAATAGTAGGCTACTGGCTTCATTCTTCCCCCGCTGTCTTGTGCTAACATTGAAGTCATGAAACGTCCTTTACAGTCAACTGTTTGGACAAACGGCTTATTATAATCAGGCAATCCTAACACAGTCGAACTTGTCGACAGTTGTTTCAACATGCAAAATGCCTGCTCTCCCTCTGGCTTCCAGCTCAGACTATCTGACATTGCTAAAGACTGGCTATACACCATATCTAACAGTGGTTGAGTCACTTCGGCAAAGTTAGTCACCCAGGAACGACAATAATTAGACAATCCTAGAAACTGCATCGTGTTTCTTTGTCACTGGCCTAGGAGCTGCTAATAGCTGCTTTCCTCTCTGGGTGTATGCTTTTCCCTGCTGAACTGAGCTGGTGACCTAAGAATTTCACCTCCTTTTGTATCCACTGTGACTTTTAAAGTGACGCTTTATTCCCTGTTTTTGTTAGATGTGTCAGCAGCGCCATAGATGTGGTTTTACAATTTTGTTCTTAGTCAGACGCTATCAAAATATCATCCACGTAAACTAGTATCTGTGAATGGGATAGTATTTTGAAATCAGACAAACAATTAGTAATTGCCTGCATAAAAAGGGTAGGGCTGTCACAGAAACCTTGTGGTAATCTAGTGTAGGTGTATTTTTTACCTTGGTGTGTAAATCCAAACCAATCTTGTGAATTCTCATGCACTGGTATGGAAAAGAAAGCATTACTCAGATCTACCACTGTGAAATATGTCATGCCTGGTTTTATCTGATTTAGCAAGGTATGGGGGTCTGGGACACATGGTGCAATACTCTCTACAGCTTGATTTACAGCCCTTAAGTCTTGAACCAGGCACCACGACTGGGAATCTGCTTTTTAAACTGGAAAAATGAGCATGTTACATGCTGCATTTGGGGCTTCTACCAGTATTCCTGCTTTAATCATGTCTTCTACTACAGGCTTGATCCCTACTTCTGCATCTGGTTTGAGGGGATATTGTTTCACTCTGGGTCTATATGAGGTTTTAGGCTGTAATTACTACTGGGTTTGCTGTTATCATTAACCCTACATCAGTCTTCCCTTTTGACCACAAAATGTCTGGGATCTGTTTGAGCTCAGGGTGATCATTTAAATCTACCATATATCATTCTGCTGTTTCATTCTCACTTCCCTGTAAGTGTATCTGTGGTGTTGCATGTGTCACCCATCCCAGTTTCTTACGGAAGATACTGTTGTGCATATCTGCCTCCCATTCCCCTGCAGCTTGCTGCCACTCAGTGTGCTCTCCCTGCTCCACTAAGAATGCCAAATCTCTTCACTCAGCTGTGCTACACTTAACAAAACATGTGGCACCTTTCCCTTAAAACGTTGTTGAGCTGCTTCAGAAATTATCGCACTGCATCCTGCCATTTGTTTTTCATCAGTGTATATTGCATTTACAGTAATTCTTTGAGGACCTAATTTCATTACTTTTTCAGTGTAGGCCTCATCAGGTCCTGGTGTAGTTTTAAAACTAAGTGTGATATGCATTTCATCTGGCACCTGTCTATGATAGCCCTCAGCTAATCTCTCCTCAGCTGTGGTCAACATTTTATGGCTTATCTGGTCTGGTTTAGAGGTTAACAGGTCAAGCGTCCAGTAGTAATGTACATCCCCACTGCCCTGGTGAACCATTGTTTCAGCAGTTTCTGTATATGTATATATGTATGTATATATATGTATGTATATATATATATATATATATATATATATATATATATATATGTATATATCGTTGCACCCCTAGTATATATATGTATATATATATATATATATATATATATATATATATATATATATATATATATATGTATGTATATATATATATATATATACATACATACATATATATATATATATATATATATATATACATATATATATATATATATATATATGTATATATATATATATATATGTATATATATATATATATATATATATATATATATATATATATATGTATGTATATATATATATATATATATATATATTAGGGGTGCAACGATACACAAAATTCACGGTTCGGTTCGGTTCGATACTTTGGTGTCACGGTTCGATATTTTTTCGATACAAAAAAATGTTCATGCATTTTTAATTTGTCATTTATTAAAATTATAAATATATATTTTAACTCAAAAGTACAGTTTTTAAATTTAACCCTAACCCTTGTGCGTGTTTTTTATTGTGACAGCGAATGCGCACCTGCGGACCACTTATGTGCAGCCCTGGTTATTTAGCTCATCATATCGCAGCCACAGAAATTCTTTTGTCCATGAAACCATAAAGCTGCACTTTCTTTTTGCCTTATAGTCTGATTTGTCATAACTTCTCCGTTTTGTGGTAAGCTTTTCTTTGGCTGTCACTTCTTCACCCTGACCTGTCTTATTTGGCTCAGCAGAACTGAAATGCTTTTACACGCTCACTCACATAAGCTCAGCGATTCTCTGCGCGATCAACCTCTCACATGTTTAAGCTTGCTGCGGGAGATTTCACTTGTCATGTTTGCATAGTAAGCTAACGATTAATAAGACGATGTCAGAGGAATTGGTGCACAAATTATCATCACTCACAGATCAGTGCTGTCGCTCTCTATACACAGTTCGCACGATTGCAAAGTGAAAGCAAAAAAACAAGCGCAAATTCAAACGCGACTTCAATATGTCACATATTGACAGTGGCTCACCGATGCCAATGACATAATTACCCAGCTACATTTCTGAAAGAATGCAAAAGCATTAACATATATTTTTCCTACAATAGCCCGACGGGCAGGGAAGAGAAAGATTTTGGTAGCCCGACTGAAAAAATCGCTAGCCCCAGGACGTCGGGCTAGCGATATTGCGAGCCCTGTATCTGATTGAGGAATCACTCATCTTTGGAAAAGAGAGTTTATTACAGAGAAATGGCTCTTTCCAAAATAAAAGCTATACTATCCGCTTCTTCTGGGGTATATTCTCAGCAGCATAAGGAGAATCATGTGCTAACAGCTGTCTAAATGACTCGGCTAAAGTTAGTAGCATGCTTGCTTTTTTTTGTCTGCTTCCACTTGTCTTTGCACTAGGATGATGTCGGCGTAAATGTGCAGTCATATTCGTTGTGTTCCCACTAGTGCTTTCAGGTTAATCTCGTTGAAATGACCTTAACGCCACAACACGGCAAATCTCCGTTAACGAGCTACCGCCGATCGCTCCGTGCATGGGGCTAGACGGCCAACACGTTAACGAGCTAACTGCGCTAACACACTAGTTCACACCAATGTAACTGAGCATTGCATGGCACATCCAACATACTGTTTTACTTTAGTCCATGACTCGCTTACCTTCAGGGTCATACGTCACATGAAAACCAAAATAATTCCAAACGCCAGATCTGAATGAGGTTCAATTTGCCTGTTGCAAGTAGAGCTTAACTTCTGTCTCGCTAGCTTGCCCTGCGCTCTTCCTTCTGACTATGCTGTCTGTGTTGAGCGCTCAGTGGATCTGCGCTCGACAGTGCAGCCTAGGCGGAGTAGTCGAACACAGATTCACTGAGCGCTCAACACAGACAGCATCGTCAGAAGGAAAATTGATAAAATAAATTACAAATGTTGTATTGTTCGATACATATGCGCACCGAACCGAAAGCACTGTATCGAACGGTTCAATATCGATACGAATATCGTTGCACCCCTAATATATATATGTGTGTATATATATATATATATATGTATGTATATATATATATATATAAAAAGGGGTTAAAATACTAAAAGAATCAATATCTGTGGTGCCTACTGATACAGAAAAGATTAAAACAAAAAACCAAAACCATCGACAGCCGCAGCAGTCAGTCTGTCGACTTACACCAGGTTAAAACAAATTAAAACACACTGATGTGTCGGGTCCTTTGCCCGCAGCCAGAAATCCACCTGGCAAAGCAGCAGCTCGGTACTCTGTCCACAAGTTCGTGTCACACCCTAATAAATGTGGGTCAGTGGCGATGAAGTCCAATATACCGTTCTCCCGGGAGCAATGTTTCCCACCGTTCTAACAGAAGTTTAGGGGAGGACCCGTATCAGACTTTCATAGACAGGCGTTAAAAAACACCAACTTGCCCAACTCGGACCAAGCACTCGCAGCTTCAGGTTTACAGAGGAATACCCAACTGCCCACACCTGCGCTTATGAAAGGAGCAAAGACCCGCTCCGCCCACCAGGGGCGGTCCCAAGTCTCCAGGTCTCACCTGTCACATTCTGAAACATTTATATTAAGCAATTATCTTTTTGACCTTGTGAAACGAATTTTGTGGTTAAAATGGAGGAACAAGAAAGAGAGCTTTTTAATTTGATTAAAAAATGCAGAGCGAAACTTGGCGTTCTGACAAAAAAACGAAATGACATTAATGCTCTCATTGATGCTGGAGAATCAAAAGCTTCCATAGATGAACACATGAAAACATTTAATGATTACTTGGGAGAGTTTATGGACTTACAGACTTCAGTTCAAAAATTGCTGAACGATGATGAAAAGGAAACAGATCACAGCGATTGGTATGAACCTAAGCTGATCGGTTTTAAAGAATTTCTGCATGAAATCGACACTTGGATAAATGCAGACCGTGATCCACAAAAGGATGAAGTTGCAGCCTCTAATGTTGAATCAAAGGTAGCATCTCATGACAGTGACATTGCGCAGCCTGACAGTGTCTCACAAGTAAGAAATGAGCGACATGATTTCTGAACGAGTTGCTAAACCTGTCAGCAAGGGCTCTAGTAAAGCGCCCAGTAATGTTACTGCAGCCTTAAGTTTAAGGAGTAAAAGCTCGCGTGCAGCTTCAATGGCGCTGATGGAAGCTGAGTTGGAAAGAGCCGCTTTGAAAGTGGAGGTGGACGCACTGGAAGAAAAACATGCGCTCGAACTGGAAGAAGTTCAATTAAAAGCAAGAAAAGAAGCATTGGCTCTAAGAACTAAGTTGGTTTTGGCAAGATGCAAAAATGCAAATTTTCACCTGAGGTTGAATCAGAAGGCAGGATTACAGCTCCTTCTGGAACATCTACTGAGTTCATACCTGCTGCTACAGTTCAAAAAGGCTTCAAGAACAAAGAAAGCCCCTTTAGTTCATTCACCTTTGCCAATGCCCCTAGAGACACATGCACCTGCTAAGGTTAAACCAGAAGGGGAAAGCCCAAGGCCAATCTCTTCTCAGGTTGATGTCCACAGCAGTGCCCTAACAGAGATCATGAGAAAGAAAAATGAGATTACTGAGATGCTTGTAAAACAACAGAGGTTGTCACTGCTTCCAGCAGAAGAAATTCCTGTTTTTGGTGGTGATCCTTTGCATTTTAGATCCTTTCTTAAGGCGTTTGAGCAAGGAATAGAAACTAAGACTGATAACATGCAGGATAGGCTTTATTATTTAGAACAGTTTACTACAGGACAGCCCAGAATTTTAGTGAGAAGTTGCATGCACATGAGTCCACAGAAAGCTTATGTTGAGGCAAAAAAGCAGCTTGAGTGGAATTTTGGTAACAGAGCAAAGATAACATCTGCATTTATAGACAAGGCTCTCAACGGGTCAGTTTTAAAGTCTGATGATGCTTCAGCATTACGTGCTTACACATTCTTTCTAAGAAGCTGCTTCAACACAATGGATGAAGCCGGGTTTCTTGATGAGCTGGAAAATTCAACCAATATGAGGATTCTTGTTTCAAAGTTGCCTTTTAGACTTCGTGATAAATGGCGAATAATAGTCATTGATATAACAGAAAAGTGCAATCGCAGAGCAAGATTTAAAGATCTTCTTGATTTTCTTGAAAAGCAAACAAGAGCTGCATTAGATCCTGTTTTTGGAGAGAGTCAAAACACAAAAGAAAAGATGGCTTCAAAGGCACCGTTTAAAACTAAAAGCAGTAGCTTTGCTACTTCTGTTGCTGTAGTTTCAGAACAGAACAATGACAAACACAAACTGGAACGTATTCAAATAAGCCATGAAGATAAAGGGTTGGATCAAACTCGGTGCTTGTTTTGTAACCAAAATCATTTTTTGGACGTATGTGACTCATTCAAACTAAAAGCCATCAAAGAAACGGTGACATTCCTTAAGAGTAAAGGTTTATGCTTTGGTTGCTTACAGAGAGGCCATATAAGTAAATCTTGTCCACATCGTTTGACGTGCCACACCTGTAATAAAAATCACCCTACTGTTCTCCACATAGACTCAAAACAACGGCAGTGGCAAGCAACTAAAGCTGTCTGTAAAGAATCATTAGTCTCAAATGCTCTTGTTTCTTTGAACTTTGGTAGCCATACTGGGGCCGGGGCTAATGAATGTGCCTTGTCAGTTATTCCAGTAAAAGTGAAGTTGGAAAATGGGATGAAGGTTGTTGAGACATATGCCTTTCTTGATCCTGGCAGCTCTGCAACTTTTTGCACTGAGGCGTTGATGATGCAGTTAAATGCATCTGGAAAGAAAGTGGAAATCATGTTAAAGACTATGGGTCAGGAAAGGCCAGTAAGTAGCTATAAACTTTTTGGTATGGAAGTAGCTGCTTTAAAACAGAATGAGTATTTGAGGTTGCCTGATGTGTACACTCAAAAGGCTATTCCAGTCACTAAAGAAGAAGACTTAAGAAAATGGCCTTACTTAAAAGATGTTGAGTTGACACTGATAAATGCTGGCATTGGGCTGCTTATTGGTGTAAATTCTCCAAAGCACTAGAACCTTGGAGAATCATTAACAGTGAGGGTAATGGACCCTATGCTGTGCTAAATCAGCTTGGTTGGGTTGTCAATGGGCCACTCAATCAGGGTAGTGAAAAGGATGAGCATGATGCTAGTTTTGTCCAGGTAAACCGCATTTCTATAAGTAGTTTAGAAGAAATGCTGGTTAAACAGTATAATCAAGATTTTGTGGAGAACCAGTGTAATGAGCGTGCAGAAATGTCTGTAGAAGATAAACAGTTCATGAACATAATGTCAGAGTCAGCTGTACTTAAAGATGGTTGTTAGGTTTTGTATTGTTGATTGTCATTTATGCTTAGAAATATTTAACCATATATGCTTAGAGGTGTATAATCAATTGTGTAGTGATAGGATGTGTGATCTTTAGCAGGCTGCAAAGGCTTGGTGTGCATTCCAGGAATGCACACCCAGGACACCATGGAATGTTCAATGGCAGGAAGAGTGTAGGAAATGACTAAAATCTAGTAAAACAGATTGCACTCTGATCCGGGTTACACTGATCTTTTCTGTGGAAGTTGGCAGGTAGCTCATCATTTAGTCCTAACAAGCAAGTCCTTGGACCCAGATGCAGTCAGCAATTAAATATGATGTATAACTTGTCTATGAGTGATCTCCAAAACTGTAGAATAACAGGACAGGTCCACAGACAATGGGGGAAAAAAAGAACCAACAGCAGACTGACATTTGTTTCAGAGATTTCACAAAGCTGGAAACATTGTGTGCCTCTTCTCGGGTGTAATATAAAGCCTATGTAAGAGTTTAAACTTCTTCTCCCAAATAGAATTGGATGCCGAGTCCAAAACCAGCCCAAAGACCAGGTAAGAAGTCAGAATTTTCATGAATGGGAGTAAGAAGGGAGAAACAATTATCATATCCTTCCAGGCACCTGACTTTGTGCCAAATAATGACCATGCTTTTTAACACCATATTATCTTGTGTAAGAACTGTGGCTTTACCTATGGAAATATCAGAGGTGGGTCGAGTATCCAAAAATTGTACTCAAGTAAGAGTAGCATTACTTTAAAATATTATTACTCAAGTAAAAGTGAAAAGTTACTCAAGTAAGATTAAAAAAGTACTTGGTGAAAAGACTACTCAAGTAGCGAGTAACTGATTTATTTTTTAAATAAATGCTATCAGACAAACAAAAATAAATAAATATAAAAAAAATTTGTATTTTCAACAGGAATATATGTAAAAAGATCAACAAAACAAGGTACAACAATTCTAACTTCCAGATTTCAGTTTTTCACAACATAATTTTTTTTTAACCAATACCTACAGTAAATAATATAAACACATAAACAATGCAAAGAATTTCCAGTGACAAGATATGCTGTAAACTTTGTATTCATTTTTGCTCCAAATGGCACAGCAGCCTCAGAGAAAACATTAGAATGAGGCATCTTCAACATATGTACATACAAGGGAGCTCAGTTTACCATAAATTGTATGGGTGTGCATTTATTTCTGCATATTTAGCAAAAATGTGCCATTTCTTCACTCAGTGAGGTGATGGTTAAGCTTCAGCAGCAGTTTGCTCTCGAGGTTCTTTCTGTGAAGCTGTAACTGTTTAGCAGTGAACAGGAGTCCTGCATGACTGAGAAGTCCTTCACAAGCTCCAGATGCATGAAGAGCTGTCGATTTTGATTGACAGCTTCTTGATGTGAGGAACGCCATGCAATAGATCCACACCTCCAGTGAATGGACATGAAAGGTACCTCTCCAGCCCTGCTTCTGGCTTTCCTGACCCCATGGATCCATCATCTTAGTCGGTTAGGCCGCTGTTTGTGCTGGCCTCATCCAGCTCTTAGTCTAGGTGATGTCTGATGAAGTTGAGACCTGTGGAAAGATGTATGGTTTTCAAAAGAATTAGGTCTGGTTATTATAGTGCTGTATACACTGTCAAGCTGCAGATGTTTGGCAAGAAGATGTGATCACACTGGAGATGTTTTTTACTAACTCTTGTAGAAAAACAAAATCCTGTCATTCATAACCCGCACAAACAGTTTGCAATGAATTCCAGATTAAATTTAAAATAAGAATGCGTGCAAGGCTAAGCAGTGCTAGCCAATGGATCCTCCTGTTTGGCTGTTACTCTGGGAAAAGACGAGAAAGACGGTGATGGAAGCGTGACTGGAACTGCGATGTAGCCTATATAATATTTATATTGTACGAACGTGATAATTATGTATATTGTAATAACGTGATATTATATTGTTCAAACGTGAAAGGTATATTGTACTAACATGATAGTATATTGTACAAACTTGAAAAGTATATTGTTAGAACAATATACTTTTCTATTTTTCTTTTGCCTCGGTTGCAGCTCTACACTTCCGTACCACGCTTCCGTATCCGAGGCTTTTCAATGTGGCCTCACAAAATTGTCACGACTACAACAACCATGAAAAGAGTTGGATGGACACTGCTGCTCAATTGCAGCTGTCTGCTCAATGTTTTTCATTAGTAATTTAGCAAAGGGTGTGTGTGTGTGTAAGACATAGAGAGGGAGAGCGAGAGACAGATTTTGTATGATAAGCTTCATGTTATGGACACACAGTTTGAGCACTCAAGTTGCATCAGAGCATCAGGCCGTATAGTGTGAGACCCTGCATCGTGACCTATGAACTTTTAACCCCTGCGATTCAATTGTACAGTTTGAGCAGGAGCTGAATAACGTGACTGAAAAAAATCGCAGTGTTTGCCCAGCTTAATGCAGACTGTTTAAACTAAACAAGCTGCTGTTTCACATAATAAACCCTGTCAGCCACAGTATTGCCTTCTGTTTTAACAGTTAAAGCAGTAGAGACAAGCTGTTTGCATGCGCGTTGAACTCTAGCGTCATTAACCAGGCTAGCTGTTAGCTTATAGCTTACGCTAGCTAACCAGTGAGCAGTTAAAAGGACAGCCAAAGCTCCACAAAACACCCACAAACTTATCTCACTACAACGTAGCGCCGAAAATATGACTCGCAGATCAAGCTCGACACAGCTGCTGTAACATAAGACTGACATCCAGCTAACCACAGCTAAAAAGATATTTAGAGAAAACTTTCCTCAAGTTACACAAGCGGAGTTTTTTTCACACAGAAAAGTTGGTTTGTTTTAGCTCTCACTGAAGACATAGCTGTTCTTTTGTAGGCTACTGCTTTTATGCGAAACATTCTTTGTATATGAGGCCAAGGGTGTTCATCCTCTTCAGCTCTAGCGTAGACAATTGGCTATGCCATGTTTTCATGTGTTTCTTCTTTCTGTGTGTCCGCTACTTTGAAACGCTTGGGCGGCTCTGCCTGCCACAGTTTCAAACTGGTCATGTGACTGCATGGCCACATCTGATTGGTAAAAAAGTTACCAGAAACTCCACTGGCGGCATGTTATCTAATGTGTTAAACTAATTATTTTTTAAAAACTAACGAGTCGAATTTATGCAGCGGAGTAAAAGTACCGTTTCTTTTTCACAAATGTACTCAAGTAAAAGTAACGGAGTAAATGTAACTCGTTACTACCCACCTCTGGGAAATGTATAGCAGGTTCCGCAACATGAAGGTATCCTTTGAATATAAGTCTTTTAATTTACAAATTCCCCATCTGCAGGCCTTTGGGGAGTAAGGCTGTATCATCCAGCAAGAGAGAAATTATTCTTAAATTTGTTGCCTAGTAATAATGTATAAAATTAGGTAGAGCAAGTCCTCCAAGAGATCTGTGTTTAGAGAGATGTTCTTTTTTTTATTCTATGTGTTTTGTAATTCCAAATAAACGGCATAATAATGAAACACTGGGATATTTTGTACCAAGTGCAGATATTGCAGGAGAAAGACCATCCTTATTGAACTCACAGATATGGTCAAAGGAGCTTGCAAAGAAAAGCGTCTGGACTTTAAGTTGCTTGAAGACGTTTCACCTCTCATCCGAGAAGCTTCTTCAGTTCTAAGGTCAAATGGTGGAGAGTCCCAGATATAAACCTAGTGGGAGTGACCCCCCACAGAGGGACAAAAGGACCCCCTGATGATCCTCTAATCGCCTGAGCCAAGGTGTGAAATTGGGTGTGGGACCCAATCAGCCAGAGTTTCGGGTGTGTTCATTGTGAAACCTGGCCCCACCTTGTCATGCGAATTCCTGGGCCAGTTGATCCTGTAAACGTCAAAAAAGCCAAATTTTGACGTTTACAAGCCAAATTTGTCAAAAACAGAGAGAATTGCTGGGACAGAAGTTTGGGGTTTTGTTATGTATAGTAAAATGTCATCACCATAGAGCGATATAGTATTAGAGGTATATGTTGTGTCGTAACCATGTATATCAGGATAAGTACGAATTGTCTGTGCCAGGGGTTCCATTACCATTTTTTTAATAAACCAATAGATTTAGATTTCTTCAGTTGAAATCTTGGCATTAGGGATCTTGCAATCCACCTGATCCAACACAGGGAGGTCACATTTGTCTAGAAAGTCCTGCATGTCTTTAGGCCTGGCAGTGGAATGAGTAGTATAAAGAGATTCATAAAACTGTCTAAAGCTATCATTGATGTCTTTGTGTGAAGTGACAAGGTTTCCATTGAACGATCTAATTTTGTGAATCATGCTGTCATTTTCTAACTTCTTTAGCTGTCTAGCTAGTAGCTTATGTAGCTTGTCCCCAAATTCAAAATACTTCTGTCTTACAAAGGTGAACGCTCTATTAATGTTACTGGATAGTATCTGATTTAGTTTGTATTTTAATGCACAAATAGTGTTGTATTCATCTAAAGAGGGAACCCTTGCATTGTCAGTGTCCAAATCATGAATAATTTTTTTCTAATTTTACCTGTTCTGGTTTATTATTTTTATTCTGTGAGGCCTGATACGATGTTATACTTTAAATATAGGCTTTAAATGGTTCCCATAATAAATCAGGTGTAGTTTATGTTTATGTCAAAAAATAGAGGTCTGAGAATTTCTATATTATTGAAATTTTGAATCATTCAGCAATTGTGGGTCACATCTCCAGCTCCTATGTGTTTTAGTGAAGTTACCAAGTGTAACAGACCAGGTGACAGGACAATGATCAGAAATAATGATGTTGTGATAGGTTGCATTATGGACACTGGGGAGCATTTTTCCATCTATCAGAAAATAATCAATCCTAGAGTAAACATTATGTGCAGAAGAGTGGAAAGAGTACTCTCCTCCTGAAGGATTTAAAGTTCTCCAGACATCACAAATGCTCATTTTATCCATGTACATTCTAATAAGCTGCTACCTTTACACATTGTGGTCTTTTTGGAGAGGGATTTATCTAAGTATGGGTCTAATACTGAATTAAATTCACCTCCAATTATTAAATTACTGTTAGGTTGAAATGGTTAAATGTTGCCATTATTGTCAGGGCTGCACATAAGTGGTCCGCAGGTGTTTGGTGTTCCCCCACCTCCGAAGAAACATCAGAAGGAGTCCGAACCACAAAAGAAGCGCATATTCTCAGAATTTCTGCGCTTCTTTTGCGGTGGAGGAACACCAAAGTAATTGCTTACGGAGCTTGCTTCTTCGACATCTTTAAGAGTTCTGAACAAATGTCCGTCCTCATCCAGAAAATCTTATGTACACAAACTTCTTATCTGGTGCGCGTCTTTTATTTTGACAGCTTATGCGCACCTGTGGACCACTTATGTGCAGCCCTGATTATTGTACTTAAATTTGTAAGCCTTGCCTTAAACTGTATGATCAAAAACATTTTTGTGATTCTATTGTCCTCCCCAGTGTGTTGAATGGTGGGGGAGGTTATACTGTTTAACTACAGGGACATCCTATGTGAGGGTTCTTTTTTTTCTTATTTAGTGAGGATGTTTTACTTCCTGCCCTTTATGTGCTCACCTGTGTTTGTGTATGGTGAGACCATTAAAGGGGTTAAGCCATATACAGGGTGGGGGAGATGACCCTTTTGGGAGCAGGAAGTCACACAAATGCAACCCCATTTACACGCACAGACACACACGTGCACATACATACACATACACACTCAATGCCTTAGGGTTTATGATGCACCATAGGGGGATTTTACAATGGGTGTTTGCATTAGCGTTTTTTGATACGGGTGACACGGGCATTGTGGTGGGGAGCCGGCATCACGGGAATCGGCAAGAAAAAAAAAAGCTCATACTCATGCTTCCCTGACATCATGCCAGCGCATATTGGGAATGGCATAGGCACTTATCAGTTTTCTATCGCCCATTTGCTGGGACTAAGGG
Source organism: Aulonocara stuartgranti (assembly GCF_965226115.1). NCBI lineage: Eukaryota > Metazoa > Chordata > Actinopteri > Cichliformes > Cichlidae > Aulonocara > Aulonocara stuartgranti. The sequence continues at coordinate 26,796,809 of NC_138951.1, forward strand.
CGCCCTCCATTTGCGAGGTGCGCCTGCTGCTTGTGGCCCAGAGACGAGAGGGCGGGGCGGCGGGGGATTCTCTGGCTGGCTGGAGCAGCATCTAATAACCAACCCGCAAAATAAAACAAAATAAAAACAAACACGAAAACACCAGACATTATGATACAGACTTATAATTTGCACCAATGTTTTTTTTTCAAAATTCTATACGTGAAAAGTGAGCGCGAGAGCCCTCGGTGCACCTGCTTGCTGCTGAAGTCAAAGTAAACTTTATTGTCATCTCCGCTACATACAGTATAGAGAGATATAGAGAGACGAGACAGCGAGGCTCCAGTTACAGCAGTGCAAGTAAACAAAAAATATATATAAGAATATATATAAAAATAAATATACACTCAGGGCTCTAGAGTGCGACCAATTTGGTCGCAAAAAAAAAAATAAAATAAATAAATTCGGGTAACAAAAAAAACCCAAACTGGTCAACAGCAGACACACATTATGCCCCTATAGTGGACTAAATCAATCAGAGATAGTCAGGGGCGGGACCTCTCTGATTGGCCGTGGTCCAGTTGAAAGTGCAGGTGGAAGAGAGAGGTGAGTAGCTTGAATAAAGCGATATCAATTCATTAACAGATTCCACACAAAGACGTAAACACAGAGCTTTGTCTTTCTCGGCTTTCTCACCCGACGGCCTGTACACGGACACACTGTCGGAGCTTAGCGATTCCGATGCGTCGGTTCCGGGTGTTTACGTCTTTTTTGCGCTAGATTCTGAGCTGCAGGTTTTGACTCTCTCCAACCAAAATTCGCCGAGCCAGCAGCAAAAGAAGCAGCAAACTACGCTTCACATTTGATCAATGTCGTCATGAATTCCCTCTGACTTTTATAAAAAAATCACACTTCATCTCTCTCTCTCCCTCTCCTCCCCCTCCCCCCCCGCCCCCCCACACGCAGGAACAGTTTCCCGTCTCAAATCTGTTTTGTGCATTATTCATTTGCTTATTACCCACCAGTCTACCGTTGTTTACAGCGCTGTGTTTTTTTTGTTTTGTTTTTGTTTGTTTTTTTGTGTCCCTTTTGGATCTTTAGCCATCAGAATTGTTGTCTTAAGGCCAAGAAAGATGCCAAGCGGATTTATTTTACCAAGTGGATCATCATGGCCTTGCCATATTGGTCCATTTGATTGACCTTTATTATAATTATGAATTTATTTTATTTTCAGTTGCTACAAACGGGACAGACATGACTGGGGGATAGGACAGGGAGAAAGAATGAAAGAAACCCACATGGAAAAGATATATATAAATCTTATAAAGTTTTTATCTGTCTTGTATGAAACTTGTACGAAAAGCATACAAGAGTGAAAACACATATAAGATCCCTTGAAAAATTATACAATGAAACTTGTATGTTTTGTATACTTACTAAAAAAATATATGAAAGTAATGAGAAATTGGCCACTTTCATGAGTAAATCATATATGTTTTTACTATTTCTTTTCCATATGGGAAGAGAGGGAGAGAAAGAAAACCAAAGGGGAGAAGAGACGGTGAGAAGGGGGGGAAGAAAGAAAAAAACAAACAAACAAAAAAACAAAACACCTGGGTCACCTGTATGGAGAAAAAAAACAGAAGAGAAAGCAAACAACAAAGAGCAACATAATAAAAAAAACAGCACCATCACAATAAACTAGCTAGCAGTAGATATCAGTAGATACTAAATAATAAACGATATTGTGCAGCACGCAAGATAGACAGCGCACAATGTGCTTTGAGGCAGCAGCCAAGAAAGCTGTAGTCCGCGTCTGTGAATACCCATGTGTACACCTGTGTGCATACCTGTGTGGATCAGCATGCTTGCATTCCAAAGGTTTCTCCATGTAACGATCTGCTAGGGAGTGTGGGGGGGCCACAGCCCCGTCCTCCAGGGTGTGAAGCAGGTATGGAGGAGATCAAAACTCCAGACATCCAGAGGCCCCCAGAACACAAGAAACCATGGAAGACCAACAGAGGGGCAGCCGCGCCACTGTTCCAGTAAGAGCTGAGGAGAGTCCCAGATGAGGGTTCACTCAGCAGCCGCGGAGCAGAAGCCAGGGGGAGTTGCAGTGACGCGCCCGTGAGCTCCGCCGGCCGCCAGCTGTGCCTGAGTGACCGAGCCCCAGGCCGAGAGGCCGGGCACCACCCGCAGGAGGCGCCATAGGGGTCGGGTGCATTGTGTGCCGGGTGGCGGCCAGGAGCGGAGGCCCTGGCGGACTGACCCCCGGCTGCCAAGACTGGCAATAGGGACATGGAATGTCACCTCTCTGGTGGGGAAGGAGCCTGAGTTAGTGCGTGAGGTTGAGAGGTACCGGCTAGATATAGTCAGGCTCACCTCTACACATGGCTTGGGCTCTGGAACCAGTCTCCTGGAGAGGGGCTGGACTCTGTCTCAGTCTGGAGTTGTCCCTGGTGAGAGGCGGCGGGCTGGGGTGGGTATCCTAATATCCCCTCGGCTTGCTGCCGGTACGTTGGGGTTTTTCCCGGTGGACGAGAGGGTTTGTTCCCTGCGCCTTAGGGTCAGGGAACGGGTCCTGACTGTCATCTGTGCTTATGCGCCGAGTGGCAGTTCAGAGTACCCAGCCTTCTTAGAGTCCCTGGGGGGGGTGCTGGAGGGTGCTCCACCTGGAGACTCTGTTGTCCTGCTGGGAGACTTCAATGCTCACATGGGTAACGACAGCGAGACCTGGAGGGGCGTGATTGGGAGGAACGGCCTCCCTGATCTGAACCCGAGCGGTGCTCTGTTATTGGACTTCTGTGCTAACCACAGTTTGGCCATAACGAACACCCTGTTCGAACATAAGAGTGTCCATAAGTGCACGTGGCACCAGGACGCTCTAGGCCGTAGGTCGATGATCGATTTTGTAATCGTATCAGCAGACCTGCGACCATATGTTCTGGACACTCGGGTAAAGAGAGGGGCTGAGCTGTCAACTGATCACCACCTGGTGGTGAGTTGGATCAGGTGGCGGGGGAGGACGCTGGACAGACCTGGTGCACCTAAACGCGTAGTGAGGGTGTGCTGGGAACGTCTAGCAGAGGCCCCAGTCCGCGAGATCTTCAACGCACACCTCCGGCAGAGCTTCGACAGCATTCCGAGGGAGACTGGGGACATTGAGTCCGAATGGACCATGTTCAGAGCTGCGGCCGCAAGGTGGTGGGTGCCTGCCGTGGTGGTAATCCCCGAACCAAATGGTGGACACCAGAGGTGAAGGGAGCCACCAGGCTGAAGAAGGAGTCCTATCGGGCTTGGTTAGCCTGTGGGACTCCGGAGGCAGCCGACAGGTATCGACAGGCCAAGCGGAATGCGGCTCGGGCAGTGGCTGAAGCAAAAACTCGGGTGTGGGTGAGTTCGGAGAGGCCATGGAAAAAGACTTTCGGACTGCCTCGAAGAGATTCTGGCAAACCGTCAGACGTCTCAGGAGGGGAAAGCGGTGCTCTACCTGCACTGTGTATAGTGCTGGCGGAGCGCTGCTGACGTCGACTGAGAAAATTGTCAGGCGGTGGAAGGAATACTTCGAGGACCTCCTTAATCCCACTGACACGTCTTCCGAGGAGGAAGCAGAGTCTGGGGATGAGGGGAATGACCCGCCAATTTCCGGGGGCGAGGTCACTGAGGCAGTTAAACAACTCCTTGGTGGCAGAGCCCCTGGTGTTGATGAGGTCCGCCTCGAGTTCCTGAAGGCTCTGGACGTTGTAGGGCTGTCCTGGTTGACACGCCTCTGCAATGTTGCGTGGAGATCAGGGGCAGTACCTGTGGACTGGCAGACCGGGGTGGTGGTCCCCATCTTTAAGAAAGGGGACCGGAGGGTGTGTTCCAACTACAGGGGGATCACACTCCTCAGCCTCCCTGGGAAAGTCTATGCCAGGGTGCTGGAAAGGAGAGTTCGTCCGTTAGTCGAACCTCGGATACAGGAGGAACACTGGACCAGCTCTTTATCCTCTCCAGGATACTTGAGGGTGCATGGGAGTTTGCCCAACCAGTCTACATGTGTTTTGTGGACTTGGAGAAGGCATTCGACCGTGTCCCTCGGGGTGTCCTGTGGGAGGTGTTGCGGGAATATGGGGTGTCTGGCCCATTGCTACGGGCCATTCGATCCCTATACAACCGTTGCAAGAGCTTGGTTCGCATTGCCGGCAATAAGTCAGACTCGTTCCCGGTGGGTGATGGGCTTCGCCAGGGCTGCCCTTTGTCTCCGGTTCTGTTCATAATTTTTATGGACAGGATTTCTAGGCGCAGCCAAGTGGCGGAGGGCTTTCGCTTTGGTGGCCTCAGAATCTCATCTCTGATTTTTGCAGAAGATGTGGTTCTGTTGGCTTCATCGGGTGAAGGCCTCCAGCTCGCACTGGAACGGTTCGCAGCCGAGTGTGAAGCAGTGGGAATGAGGATCAGCACCTCCAAATCTGAGGCCATGGTTCTCAGCCGGAAAAGGGTGGAGTGCCCACTCCGGGTCAGGGATGAGTTCCTGCCACAAGTGGAGGAGTTCAAGTATCTCGGGGTCTTGTTCGCGAGTGATGGGAGAAGGGGGCCGGCCACGCGGAAGGCAGTGGCGGCGTTCAGGGGGGTGCTCAGGAGGGCGTCCACGGTGGCGGAGATGCCCAACAAGCGGCCCGGCAGATGACCGACGATGAGGAGGCGGTAGTAGGGGACCTGAAGGCTGCGTGGCCCCTGCAGCCCCAGGCGAAGCGGAGGCTGGACCAGACGAGGCGGAAGCGGAGGCTGGACCAGACGAAGCTGATGAGGATGATGAGGATGCGGAGGCTGGACCAGGCGAGGCTGATGAGGATGATGAGGATGCGGAGGCTGGACCAGGCGAGGCTGATGAGGATGATGAGGATGCGGAGGCTGGACCAGGCGAGACTGAAGCAGAAGCGGAGGCTGGACCAGGCGAGGCTGAAGCAGAAGCAGAAGCAGGACCAGGCGAGGCTGAAGCAGAAGCAGAAGCAGGACCAGGCGAGGCTGAAGCAGAAGCAGAAGCTGGACCAGGCGAGGCTGAAGCAGAAGCAGAAGCTGGACCAGGCTAGGCAGCAGCTGATGAGGAGGCTGAAGCTGGACCAGGCGAAGCTGATGAGGGTGCTGGAGCCGGACCAGGCGATGCTGAAGACACGGAGGCTGGACCAGACGAGGATGAAGCGGAGGCTGGACCAGACGAGGATGAAGCGGAGGCTGGACCAGACGAGGATGAAGCAGTGGCTGGACCAGACGAGGATGAAGCAGTGGCTGGACCAGGCGAAGCGGATGAAGCCAAAGCAGACGCTGGACCAGGCGAGGAAGATGCTGAAGCAGATGCCGGACCAGGCGAAGCTGATGACACTGATGAGGAGGCCGGACCAGGCGGAGCTGATGAAGCTGAAGCTGGACCAGGCGACGGCGAAGCTGATGAAGCTGAAGCTGGACCAGGCGACGGTGTGGGTGAAGACAGGGAGGCTGGACCAGGCGATGGTGTGGGTGAAGACAGAGAGGCTGGACCAGGCGACGGTGTGGGTGAAGACAGGGAGGCTGCAGCTGGCGAGGATGATGAGGCTGCAGCAGGCGACGGCGTGGAAGCCGGAGACTGTAGCGCTGCAGGCGTGGAAGAAGCTGCTGCTGCCCGCGGCGTGGATGAAGCTGCAGCTGGCGAGGATGATGAGGCTGCAGCTGGCGGCTGGACGGGCTCCTCGGGCCCTCCAGCTGACGAGGCAGGACGCTGGACGGGCCCCTTGGGCCCTCCAGCTGACGAGTCTTGGGGCTGGACGGGCTCCTCGGGCCCCCCAGCTGACGAGGCAGGACGCTGGACGGGCTCCTCCGGCCCCCCAGAAAAAACAGTCTCAGAACCAGTGGGCACTGGAGCCCCTGGCACACACAGAACAGAACCAGCAGGTGCGGAGACCTCTGGCAGAGACGGAACAGAACCAGCAGGCCCACGGGCCTCTGGCAGGAACGCAACAGAACCAGCAGGCACACGGGCCTCTGGCAGGGACGCAACAGAACCAGCAGGCACACGGGCCTCTGGCAGGGACGCAACAGAACCAGCAGGCACACGGGCCTCTGGCAAACATAAAGCAGACTGCAGCTGCACTGAGCAGTGACTCAGCTCAGGCAGCGACAGTCCGGTGCAGTCCTCAGCTGGCTTCTTAACCTCCAGGGGTCCAGAGTCAGCTGGGGGCCGAAACCAAGCCTCTGGGGAGGCCCTGGAGTGTGTCTCAGTCTCAGAACTGGCCAGCTCTTGAGGAATGTTTCCATTGTTATTGGGTTTGTCTCTCTGCTTAGAGTAAGAAGTTGTTGAACTGTCCGTTATGGGTTGGCTTGCATGTACAGGAGGAGTAGGTGAAGGTGATGGCTGAACAGGTGGTGGAACTAATAGCTGACCTGCAACCTGAGCTGGTAGCTGAGCTAAGGGCAAGTGAGCAGCTGATGCTGGAGACTGAGCTAACGGCTGTGCTAACAGTGGGAAAGGCGACTGCTCCTGAACGACCTGCCCTGGCTCCTTAACCTCCAGGGGTCCAGAATCAGCTGAGGAAGGTGGCTCAGCTTCTGGGGAGGCCCCGGAGGGGGTCGCAGTCCCTTGAAAAACAGGGCTAGCATCTCCAATCCTGGAGTCAGTATTAACCGTACCCTTTAAAGCATCCCTGGATTCAGAGGGTGCATGAAGAGAGCCCCTTAAATCCCTGGGACTGGAAAAAATGGTCTCTGAAACCACAGTCTTTAATTTTGCCGCTTCAGCATTAACTGAGACAGTGATATCTGATCCTGAGCCCATAGAAACTTTGGATTCAGTCTCTGGGGTAACACTTTGCAGTTCGGAGAAAGCAGAAAGACAGTCTTTACCACTCACCACAGCTGGCTGTGTCATAATCTCAGAGTCCAGCTGAGGAGAGGAGCGCTGGCGGCGCATACGCCGTTTCTTGCGGGAGGAGGAGGCGGAGAAGACGACAGAGGAGGCTAGTGGTGATGGGGAAAAGGAATCTGGCTCCTCATCGTCTGACCACATAGCCGCGAGGAAAGAGGCAGGTGTGTAGTGATCAGAGCGGGACGCGGAGGCTGAAGAATTCCTTGGCACCGGCACGGAAACAGCTCTCCGTGGTAAAGTCTGCTGCTGCGTTGCAGAGATCTCCATCGGCTGCGACTGCAGCGAGGCCTTCCGGGAATCGACGCGCTCTGACCGCTCCCGAGCCCGCCACGCCTCCTGGCCTCGGCTTAATTCTCCCATGAAATCTCCATAGCAGGAAAGCTCACGAAGGAAAGGATTTCCTTCGACGATCGCCTTAATAGCGTTTAGTCCAACAGAAATTGTCCGTGGGTCCGTGGCGCGGGTTATTCGGCTCATCAGACACTGTACGCGGAGAATATCTTCCTCACGGGCGGAGCCTGCGGGGTCCATAGTATGGTCGGATCGTGCTGTCACGGCTGCCGGCGTGAGCCGTGTGGTGTAGGAGGAAAAGAACCCAAAATGCAGGCAGTTGACTGGTGATGAGAATGAAGTTTTATTTGCAGAAGTGGAGCGACTGAACAGGTAGTGAGACAAGACGAATAACTGAAAAAACCTAGACTGGGAAAACTAAATAACAAACCTAAGCATGAAACGAGGAGCGGACAATGCAGAGAGACGTAGTTACACCGAGAAACACAGACGATCCGACGATGAACAGAAGCCAACACACACTATAAATACACACTAGGTAATGAGGAGATGACGTGCAGGGGTGGACACAGCTGATACTAATGGACATGATGAGAGGCAGACCTACAAAGTAAAACCGGAAACACCCAGACTGTTTTGCAACAAAAACACAGGGACCTGAACGGAGCACAGAGGGGAGACACAGGTAGGGATAATAAACACGACAACCAACCCAAAGAATTAATACAGAATCAGAATAAACACCAAACACAAGATGAACCCAAAAAGAAACACAAAACGCTGGGTCAACGACCCAGGATCATGACAGATCTCTCTCCAAACAATATTGACCGAACCAGCAGCAAAAGAAGATCCAAACGATTCACATAAAATCGTCATGAATTCACTCTGACTTTTACTGTTTTGCTTCCACCGCGATGCACAGCTCTCTCTCTCTCGCTCTCTCTCTCTCTCCCTCCCTCCCCCCTCTCTCTCTCTGTACTTCAAGAACAGTTTCCCTTTCTTCATTATTCGCTTGCTTGTTACGCACCAGTCTACCGTAGTTTACAGCGCTGTCAGCCACTGTTTTTTTCCCTTTTACATTCTTCCGAAAAGAAAACCTCATTTCTGCTGTTCAATACTGAACAAATGTAAACTTTTTAAAATTATTCAAAATGCAAAACGCTTAACCGTGTCTCTAATAAAACCGCTGTAACTTCAGAGGTAATGTTCATATGCTGATTAACCCTTTAGAGCCGATCGGAGCGGAACGCTCTGTTATGCGTAACTATTTTTAAATCCCGGTAGCACTGCAACCACGTAAGCTAGCGCAAAAATTTTTTTACTTACATATTGTGCCATCAGCTTGTCCTAGGTCACGGTTTCCTTCCACATAAAGCTCTGCAAAAACTGCATAAAAAGCGCTTGCAGGAACAAAAACATAATATTCCAGAAACACGCTTTGCCGGTCCGATCAGCTGATCAAAACACTTCCTACGTTGGAATAGACGTCAGCGCGAACTTTTGCATTTCCGCCATTACCTGGCCGAAACCGGAAGTGACGTCATTTTCGCGGAAATGTAGTCTTTTTTGCGATCAGGGCCTCAGGGCCTATACTGCTCTTTTTAAAAGTTATCTTTGACTTTATGACTTTCTGTGTCGTTTCTGGGATGCTTAGGACTCATATTGCACTGCTGGAAATAGTTTATTTTGATGCATATGCTGCTTTTTTGCAAATTTGCAGTATAATATTTATTTTTGTTTTTCCTGCAGTGTATAAAAATTGGTGTATTTCAAAAATAAAACTATGAAGACACTCAAAATAAATTTCCTGTGGTGGGAAACTATTTTGTGCAACTTTTTTGTATTTACAGTTTTGAGGGATAAGCCTCTTAAATTTCTCTAACTACAAATATATGTTAAAAAATCAAAAACGATTTTCAATTTTTTTGTAGTTTATTGCACTTTTTTGCAATTTATGTAATTACTATGCACTTAATGAATACATATTATTAACATCTGGGCTATAATGGTTGTATTGATGTATAGCAACTTGAAATGCTCCCAAAAATGGCTCCACAGCATGTAAAAATATAATATAAGCTCTGGCGGACTTGGTTCTATGGTAGGTCTTAAAGGGTTAATGGTTTTCTTTCATTTTTGATGTACTGCAGAATATTTTTATAAAATCCCAGGCCAGGAAAATCACCTTCATGTTTTTCTGTGTTTTATCTTCAGCTACTTTGACACAAAGGCATCTGCTGTGATGCTCACACCTTTGATAAAGTCTTGCGTGTGTCAGCTTCCTTTTTATTGATACAAAAATATGTAAATGTACTGATTTGAATTATAATATTTCTGACTGTCAAAATTTCCCAGATTTAAATCGAATCGAATCGAATTAAATTGAATTAAATCGAATTAAATCGAATCGTGGATCGAATCGATTCGGGACCTTGTGAATCGGAATTGAATCGATTCTAGAAATCAGTGACGATACCCAGCCCTACTTATCATACAATATTTGAGGTAAACATTGATATGACCTTTCCATCGCGGACTGGATCAGCACTTCCTCTCCATGGCCTTATCAACATCCAATCTCCAGACTTCAGACTCTGCTCCTGCGGAGAAACAGAATCATCTGGCAGATCATTTGTTCTCAAGACTTCTTTATTTTTAAACATTTCAAGCATCTAATCTGCTAATATGCTCTCTTCTGCTTTTCTATCATCACTATAGAAGACTAGAACTCTAAATGCTCTAACATATGTAATCTCAAAGAGTCAGACCGTTCTCTGTTGGAGTAGTCCTCATGTATATCCTAACTAATTCTATACAGTCTAACCATGTCCTGCCTGTAGGGATGGGTATCGAAACCCGGTTCTTGTTGAGAACCGGTTCCCACTGTTTCAATTCCTTGGAATCGTTTGCCATTTTTGCAAACGATTCCCTTATCGATTCCAGTCGCCCCGAATGACGTCACCACGTTGCGGAGCGTCATTTACCTGGCAGGAAACACGGCGCCAGCGGCTCAAATGCTCAAAAGCTTGGTTATACTTTACGAGAACGGATGACAACAGGGCAACTTGCAATACTTGCAAAGTAGATATTTCATTTAAGGGAGGAAACACTACGAATATGCAAAAGCATTTGCTCACAAAACACGTGATAACCTTAAATGAATGTCGTGTTTTTAATTCCGCTCCGGACTCGTGAATCTCAACCCAGCAGCAGCGGTAACGTTTACACGTCCTCTCCCGTTAATGCGGCAGGTAAATAATCAACTAACAGTGCATATTATGTTAGCGCGATCTGCCTTATTACAAAACCTGCCATTACTGTGCATTTAGGTGACCATGACGAGAGAGACAGAGTCTGGCTCAGATGCTGGCAGTTCTCACTGCAGTCTACCGGTAGCGTCTCCTTTCAGGCCAGGATAGACGAATGTCACCGAGCAGTGACTGAGTTTGTGGTCAAAGGCTTGCACCCATTTGCCACAGCAGATGCCCCGATTTCACTTTGGTAAGTGAATGTGTTTAATTGTAGGCAGGACATTACTGGATATTCTTGTGTAATTGCTACAGAATAATTTATGTTACACTTTGTTATTGCTACAGGAGAATATTTATTTTATTATTTTACATTTACATTTTTTTTCCTGGGGACCCTGTGACACCCCATTGAAGAGCCGTAGGCTGGATCTCTTAAGATCTCAGTGTTGGGTTTGTAAGGCCATGTTACTCCTAAATTTCTATCTTGTTCAAAGAGAAGATAAAAAACAAAGTTCTAAGCTAATCGACCTTAGTGTTCTCCTTTTTTAAAAATAAGAATCGATAAGAGAATCGATAAAGAATCGAATCGTTAAACAGAATCGAAAATGGAATCGGAATCGTTAAAATCTTATCAATACCCATCCCTACCTGCCTGTCTTCCTAAGTCTTAACTTTACTGTTCTACTAGTTCTCACACTGGCTATCAGGGTATATTGTCTCTACAAATTAAAAAATGACACTCCTCTTGCCACACGGCTTTCGCCATGTGTCAACTCCCCAATGAGACATGTACAAGAATGTTGCACAGTCTCCCTAAAACAATCTCCAGGGTTTGTCCCTTGGAGCAGCTTCACTCCAAGCTGTAACCCTGTGTAAAAACATTAGTCAGCAATTAAATGTTTTGCTTGTTTAGCTCCCAGCTCCACCCAGAGCCTGTATCCTAGAAGAAAAAGTCTTTAAGTTAAAACAACTTCACATTTGCAACCAACTATAGATCATAAGAGTAATAAAGTATTCAGCGTCACAGAGACAAGTATCATTGCAGGTTTATTCTAAACTCATTAAACTCCTACTTTTTCCCATAATTTGTTCCAAACTTTTAAGCTTAAATTTCAAAACTTACATTAACTACTGATCTTATCTATTTCTGATTTTATCTGTTTTGATTTTATATACTGTTTTGTTTGTTTGTTAATTAGTTAAGCTTAAATTTCAAAACTTACATTAACTACTGATTTTATCTACTGTTCAGATTTTATCTGTTTTGATTTTACATACTGTTTTGTTTGTTTGTTTGTTTGTTAAGTGGGTTAGAGCTCTTGGTAGCTCCCCAGCTGGGTCTAGACTGGGTCTAGAGAGTATTTTAAATTCAGGGAATTTAAAATAGAAAGTAGCTCGTCCACAGAAGGACTGGTAGCTCCCCTTACGATAAGGGTTCAGATCGCGCGAACAGGTGTGGGATTAGAGCTCTGGGTAGCTCCCCAACTGGGTCTAGACTGGGTCTAGAGAGTATTTTAAATTCAGGGAATTTAAAATAGAAAGTAGCTCGTCCACAGAAGGACTGGTAGCTCCCCTTACGATAAGGTTTCAGATCGCGCGAACAGGTGTGAAATGTGTGTGTTTAGTTAGTTTGTTTGTTTGCTTGTTTTAATCAATTGTAAATCATACTTTTTATTTGTTTTTGTTTCTAATGTCTCTGTAAAGCACTTTGTAAAGCACTTTGAATCACCTTGTTGTGCTATACAAATAAATTTGCCTTGCCTTGCCTTGCCAAATCATTTAACATCTCAACGTCATTCCACATTGTAATCAGTGACTTCCCTTAAGTTTGTTACTCACCATGAGCCCAATAGTGGTCAGATAATGAGCCCCATGTAACTATTTTGTAACCACTGCACATCTGTTCAATTGTCACTTGTCTGTCTGTGCTGAATCCTTTACAAGCACTCTTAAAGAAAAACAAACATTAGCCAAACACACGGTTCATCCTGGTTGTCAGGTGTCGGCCATCCAGATTCCAGAGGAGCTGTGAAAAGTCATAAAGTTAACACTCGCTGTGGAAAAAGTAACAATGGTCTCATCACACTGTATTAATTTCTCCCCTGTAACAGTCACATTTTCTCCAACATTCTCTCAACAACACAGTGTAATTTCATCATCAACATATAGCCTGTAACTACAGTTTTCTTCACACAAAATCTCAGTAATCCTGTGGTAGAAAAACATCATTAAGTTGTGTCCTGCTGTAAATCACATGATCAAATCACATGATTAACCATCTGCTGTAAAAAGAAATGTAAATGTTAGCGCTGCGCAGGTGTATACACTCTTTCTCACAGTAATCGTCAGCGATCCACACACCACGTGCTGCCCACTAAAGACTTTGCAGTGTATTTCATCCTCTTTCAAGGCAGGCTTACACAGTTTATTCCCCATTACAAGACAACAATCAGCCACACTCATGCAGACCACGTCTGGCCCGCACACACACAACATAGGCCTACCGCTTGCGTCTACACGCACAGCTAGCGCTCTCTGTTAAACTCTCAAACGCCCCAAATGGCGGAGATTCCAGACTCTCTTCACGGCGGAGTCACCAAACCTAGGTTGTCTCTACGCCCCACACGGCGGAGAACCCTGCGTCTCTCTCACGCGGCTAGTGCGCTCCCGTACCTGTGTTCAACGCAGGGTCACGTAGCCGCTCTCTAAGGCCTCCTGTACTTACTGTTCGTGTTGTCTTCATTCATGGGAAGAGTCTCTGGATCCCGTCAATCGTCATCCATCCCGAGGGGAGTTCAGGCGCAAACTTCCCGGCCTGGTAACAAAGCAAAGTGAAACACCAGGGCTTTACGTCAATCATCCCAGACGTTGCGGTGGCGTCCTCTCCCGCTCCTCGGTGGATGCGATGTTTTAGGATCCAGCTCGAAGGACCAAATAAATGTTGGGTCTGTGTTTCCACAAGCCCCTCCACACTGACACGGAAAAAATTTAAAAAAGAACTGGGAAGAAGGGAGTTGGCGGATACCTCACGTATGGGATTGGAGTGCAGCTCAACAGTCTGCTGGGGCCACTGTGGGTGAGTCTGACTTTTGATTTGCTGTTGCTCTGTTAAAACATGCGCAGACACAAACATCAGTTAGTCTGTAAGTGGTTGTTTTTGGGATAGCACAGAATGCACGGGGGGTCTCAGCCTCTGATTGGATTCTTTAGAGGACGTGATTGATTGATCGATACTGTAGGACTGTGGAGTCTGCAGCTTTCCTCACACTGAAATGAGCACACTAAAATCCAGTCATTTGTGGAGACCGGCCTGCAGGGTGGCTTGCCTGTATCGCCCAGCAGATAAAATATGAAGGAGTGTGTTCTCCGAGCAGACGAGGGAACGCTGTAGCTGTGGGAATATTAACAGCACTGAGCTCGATGTCACCAGTTCAGAAACCGAGAGCTGCATTCGTGCTGCCTCTCCCTTATGTCTCCATTTGAAATCCACTGCTGGAGCAGATGAAAGAGTCAGTTATGATTGTGAGGACTTGAGGCGCCTCACACAGAGCAGGATGTCATAAAGTGACACCGAGTCCACATAATATCTGCATTTCCAGTGAAACCAGCAGCTCCTTCACACGTCTGGATCCTCCTGTCCCTTTATCGCAGTGTAGATGCTCCCCCTGGTGCACACAGTGACTTTACAGCAATGGGTTAAACAGATGTGTGCTGATAAAGCTGTGTGAATGACTGAAGTGTGAAACTATAAAACAGGCTCATCAGCAGCTTTGTGGCATTGCGGTTTCTCAGCATGATTTGGCTGTGAGCGCCTGAGCTCTGCTTCCTGTTTCCTGAGTGCCAAATTTAATCTAGAGTTGCATCATTGTCGTTGTCTCCAAACGCATTACAGTGAGGAAGAGAGACAGACAGACCTCATGTTACAACTCTTTGTTTCACTAATGGCAGCCGTTACTGCCCTGGCTGTGTCCAAACCTGTGACTGTTCCTGTGGAGGCTTCTTCTGTGCTTAGTGAGAATGAATAAAATCTGTGCTTTAACAGGCTGTGCTGGGCCTGTTCTTACCTCCTAAACACTGCTGTTTGAGCCTGGGACATTTCTTTGTTTTAAAGGAAGTAATCTCTTATTTAAGAGCTTCTAATTCCATTCCAGATATCCTCCCCTGTCGTCTTCTTAATGAATCGCTCCACGTTATTGGGTCAGGGATATAGTACAGTATATTTTATTATAATTTACTTTTATTAAATGCTTTATTAAATGTACCAGCTGAAGCCTATTATCAAAAATGTCCTTGCATGTGTTTTTTAGATTGCTTTGGACTCTTGTGGTGATCATACATTCATTCATCTAAACTGGAGCATGCTGTTGGTCCTGAAGGCTCATGTCTGTCAGAAAGGCTGTTTTCTGTAGCCATCGCGAAATCCTCCTCTTCCTCAGCCTGTGTTTCCTGTGGTGTACAACGGGTCTCTGCTTTGGGTCCTACTCTGTTTTCATCGCACTTGCTGATGATTTTCAGGAAGTTTGCTGATGACATCCAAATTTTATTTCCCGGTTATTTTGATGTCTCTGTTTAAGTGTGTACACGATATCAAAGACGGGTCCTGAAAAAAAAATGATTGTGGTGCCCCTCTGGATGATTTCACTGATGCCCTTGTGCGTCATGTTTCTTATTGTTCTCTGATTGTTAGAAGTCTCAGAGTGTTTTCAGAGTGTCCTCTTTGTACAGGGAGTGCAGAATTATTAGGCAAGTTGAATTTTTGAGGAATAATTTTATTATTGAACAACAACCATGTTCTCAATGAACCCAAAAAACTCATTAATATCAAAGCTGAATGTTTTTGGAAGTAGTTCTTAGTTTGTTTTTAGTTTTAGCTATTTTAGGGGGATATCTGTGTGTGCAGGTAACTATTACTGTGCATAATTATTAGGCAACTTAACAAAAAACAAATATATACCCATTTCAATTATTTATTTTTACCAGTGAAACCAATATAACATCTCCACATTCACAAATATACATTTCTGACATTCAAAAACAAAACAAAAACAAATCAGCGACCAATATAGCCACCTTTCTTTGCAAGGACACTCAAAAGCCTGCCATCCATGGATTCTGTCAGTGTTTTGATCTGTTCAAATTCAAATCAAATTCAAATTCAAATTTTATTTGTCACGTACACAGTCATACACAGTACGATATGTAGTGAAATGCTTGGACAACTGCTCGTGACCTAAAGAAAACAAAAAAGGAAAGGCTATGAATAAGATAGGAAATAAATATGAAAAATTAAAAAGGGTAAATTTAACTAGGAAGGAATAAAATATAAATTAAGGTTAAAAATGAAATAACTGTACAACACAAATTAGAATGAAGGGTAAATTTAACTGGGAAAGAATAAGATAAAATATATAAATTAAAGTTGAAAATAAAATAACTGTACAACAAAATACACAATATAGAACTATATAAGAATGTATGAAAAAATATAAATATAAATGTAAATAAATATATACACAATAACAGCAGCTGTACAAGTATTAACCGGAAATGAAGAATATAATGTCCAGTGTTGTGCAATCCACATTATGTCTTGTGCAGTGCAAATATGCTTAAAGTGATTTAAGTGATGAAGTGAAAACAATGTCCAGAATGTCCAGTGTGTGTGTAAGAACTGTATGTGTGGGTCAATACTGTGTGGTGGTGTGATTGAGAGACCGTATCGCCTGCGGGAAGAAGCTCCTCCTCAGTCTCTCTGTGTTGGTCTTCAGGGAGCGGAATCGCTTTCCTGACCTCAACAGAGAGAACAGTCTGTTGTTGGGATGGCTGAGGTCCTTCACGATCTTCCTGGCCTTGGTCCAGCACTGCCTGCTGTAGATTGAGTGCAGGTCAGGGAGCTCGGAGCGGATGGTGCACTCAGCTGACCGCACAACCCTCTGTAGAGCTCGTCTGTCCTGCATGGTGCTGTTCCCGAACCAGGTTAAGATGTTTCCCGCCAGGATGCTCTCTATGGTGCACGAGTAAAAGTTCCTGAGCACCTTGGAGGGCAGTTGGAAGTCTCTCAAGCGTCTGAGGTGGTAGAGACGCTGACGGGCCTTTTTCACGACGGTGTTGATGTGACAGGACCATGACAGGTCCTGCGTGATGTGAACTCCGAGGTTCACCATCAACATTGCGTGCAGCAGCAACCACAGCCTCCCAGACACTGTTCAGAGAGGTGTACTGTTTTCCCTCCTTGTAAATCTCACATTTGATGATGGACCACAGGTTCTCAATGGGGTTCAGATCAGGTGAACAAGGTGGCCATGTCATTAGTTTTTCTTCTTTTATACCCTTTCTTTCCAGCCACGCTGTGGAGTACTTGGACGCGTGTGATGGAGCATTGTCCTGCATGAAAATCATGTTTTTCTTGAAGGATGCAGACTTCTTCCTGTACCACTGCTTGAAGAAGGTGTCTTCCAGAAACTGGCAGTAGGACTGGGAGTTGAGCTTGACTCCATCCTCAACCCGAAAAGGCCCCACAAGCTCATCTCTGATGATACCAGCCCAAACCAGTACTCCACCTCCACCTTGCTGGCGTCTGAGTCGGACTGGAGCTCTCTGCCCTTTACCAATCCAGCCACGGGCCCATCCATCTGGCCCATCAAGACTCCCTCTCATTTCATCAGTCCATAAAACCTTAGAAAAACCAGTCTTGAGATATTTCTTGGCCCAGTCTTGACGTTTCAGCTTGTGTGTCTTGTTCAGTGGTGGTCGTCTTTCAGCCTTTCTTACCTTGGCCATGTCTCTGAGTATTGCACACCTTGTGCTTTTGGGCACTCCAGTGATGTTGCAGCTCTGAAATATGGCCAAACTGGTGGCAAGTGGCATCTTGGCAGCTGCACGCTTGACTTTTCTCAGTTCATGGGCAGTTATTTTGCGCCTTGGTTTTTCCACACGCTTCTTGCGACCCTGTTGACTATTTTGAATGAAATGCTTGATTGTTCGATGATCACGCTTCAGAAGCTTTGCAATTTTGAGAGTGATGCATCCCTCTGCAAGATATCTCACTATTTTTGACTTTTCTGAGCCTGTCAAGTCCTTCTTTTGACCCATTTTGCCAAAGGAAAGGACGTTGCCTAATAATTATGCACACCTGATATAGGGTGTTGATGTCATTAGACCACACCCCTTCTCATTACAGAGATGCACATCACCTAATATGCTTAATTGGTAGTAGGCTTTCGAGCCTATACAGCTTGGAGTAAGACAACATGCATGAAGAGGATGATGTGGACAAAATACTCATTTGCCTAATAATTCTGCACTCCCTGTATTTTAGTCATGAACGCCTCTCTCCATTAGAGGACACGACAGCAGGTTTACTCTGGATAAAGATTTTTTTTTTTTGATTTAACTTGTGACTTAGACAAAGAGCACTGAGATTGCGCAGCCAGATGATGCGAAAGCGGCAGAGGACTCAATTGAAGGGTGGAGGGGATCAGGCCCTCGCAGACTCTGAAATGATGGCTGCTGCCCTTCCTGCTCTCTCTACATCGGCCCGACCTCTGCACACTTGTGAATCAGCAGCAAGTTCATCCTCAGCCTTCATCAGCTCAGAGTCTGTGCAGCTGCTTTTTGGAATCAGTCTCAGATCAGTTCTGTGAGCAGTCTCCTCTCACTGCTGCTTCAAAATCTGCAGCGTCAGCAGAAAGAGCTGCAGCAGTCTGAGACACACACATACATAGCTGTATAAGTGTGATGAATAACAAACTGCACCCTTCATTAAACAGCCTGTCATGGAACGCCCTCGCTGAGGATACGCTCAGCATGAATGCAGACATTGCTCTGATGATCAATAATCTGTCTTTACCTCCATCTTCAGCTGCTCTCCAACCAGCGTTTCCTGTTTCTCTGTCAGCGTGAGCCCGACTCAGGGTGCTGTTTTAATGACACAGTCTTACTGTACTCTGTCTGTGAGGCTCTAATAATTAAAATTAATATTGTTGTTTGTGCTCAGACTGCTTGTATAAACCCAGATTTAATATATATATTTGGATGTAAAGACTGAACCTGCTGCAGCAGCTTTCCTCTGACTTCAGTTAAAATGATTCAGAATTAAATTCCTTAAACATAATGGTTTTAAATCACATTTAACAAGATTTTGCTGCTGAGAGCAAATATTTATTACTGTCATTATTATTATTATTAATTTCCCTGTTCCGCATTTAGTGGGTGTGGAGCTCTCTCAGGATGTTTGTTAACGTCAAGCATCAAAAACATTTTAAACAGCTCAAAAGTGTGTCACAGTTAACTTTACATTAACTTCCATATTGGAATAATATGTGAAGTTATTGAGTCTATCAGCAGAGTGAAAATGAACTTCAGTACTACTTAGTAAGATGAAATAGGTTTTTGCACATCAATGTTTACTAATGTGTCCTTCCTCCTGACAGGTGATGATGTCACATGAAACACACACACTCGCGTTCACTCAGATTTCTGCTTTATTGATCGACATGCAGCATCAGGAGCCATGATCAAAGTCCGACATCAATAACTCTAAACACACGCTTCAGCTCCTCACGAGCAGCAGCATCCTCTCTGACGGTCACAAACCAAACAGGAAGTGTCCGAATAAAAACAGTCCCAGCTCGGCCCACCGCCACCCATGCACACGCAGGAAACATTCTCATCGTCAAAGTTAGGAACAAGAAGGCACAGCGACGACAAGAAGAGGCCAAGCAGCCCGACTGCAGATCTTAAATGCCAGGGTCAGAGGTCATGGTCTGTGATCCATGATCAGAGGCAAGAGTGTTCTGGGGCAGGCTGAGGACAAAGGGCACCAGGTTGCCCCGGGCCCCGGTGGGGGCTGGCAGGGCCTCGGGCAGGAAGCCGGCCTCCTCCTCGCCGATGTGGAACTGCAGCGTGCGGCTGCGGTTGACGCAGTAGATCCGGTCACCGAGCACAGCGCATCGGAATGGCAGTGTGTTTTCCAGCGGAAAAGTGGCGGCCTCGAGCCACACCTTCACCACTGTGCTGTACCTGTGCACGCTGACCTCGGCACGTTCGCGGTCCACGTCGAAGCGGTAAACGAGGCCGCGGTGCGCGACCATGTCGGCGGAGCGGCGGCGGCTCTCGTTGAACGGGCACTCCTCCCACTCATCGCGGCGGGGGTCGTAGCGCAGGAGGCGGTAGAAGAGCGACCCCCCCGAAACAAACAGCTGGCCGTCGCACGCCGTGGCCTCATGCGCCACCGCGAACGAGCCTTTGGGCAGTGGCGCCACATGGCTCCACCTGTCGGCGCGTGGGTCGTAGCGCTCCACACTCAGCAGGCAGCCCCCGCCCACCGCGTACAGCAGCCCGTCCACACCCACCAGTCGCAGCTGGCAGCGCGGCTCGCTCAGCGGCCGCACGCCACTCCAGCGCCCGCTCAGCGGGTCGAAACACAGCACACTGTCCTGGGCCTGTCCCCCCCGCAGACCGCCCGCCACGAACAGGTAATTGAAGAGAGTGCACATTCCAGAGCCGGTGGGTGGGGCCTCTTCCGGGAGGCGGGTCAGCTCCTCCCAGCGCCGCGCACTCGGGTGCAGGAACAGCACGCGCCGCGGGCCGCGCGCCTCCTCCCCACTCTCCGCCACCGCCAGAGCCCCCTCCCCCGCCTCTAGCCCCGCCCACTCCGTCCTCCTGCTCAAGATCAGTGCGCGCTCCGCAGCGCTCAGACGGCCGTACAGCGCGGGAGCACGGAGCACCTCCAGGTAGTGCGCGCTCATGTAGCTGTACACACGCTCCTGCTCGTCCTCTGCGCGGTCCCGCTTGGCTCTGCTCAGCAGCTCGTGGCAGTCCTGCGCGCTGATCCGCGTTCCCTCGGAGGCTGAGCCGGGCTCGCAGCGCGTGCCCGCGGCCGTGTTCCGGTCTAGGTCCTGGTTCCGGTCCATGGCGGCTCTGACGGTGACGTGTCTGCAGATCACACCCTCGGCTGCTGCCTGTGTACAAAGACCTTCGTGCCCGCACGCACCTCCTCCTCTCTGGACTCCGTTCACGCGACAATGTCTCTGCACACCGTGGGGAGGACCGGGGGGCACGCCCTGCAGCACTCCCGTTATCAGCGCCGTGAGAACGCGCGGGGTTCACCTGTGTGAGAACGCCCTCAGATACACTGCTGCACGAGCCCGTCTCTGTGACGTCATCAGCGCTGTTTGAGATTAAGAAGGGAAAAAAATGAGACCGAGCGAAAAACACCGAGCTGGTTCTTTTCTGTCCCCCATGTCTGAGCTTCAGTCTGATGCACCAAACACAAACATTCCCACCTGTGTTTGAGGTGATTCTTATAATAATAATTCGACACTTTAATCTCAGCTGAGGAAACAAAATTGGCAAAATAAATAAACAATAAAGAATAAATTCAGTTCATTTGAGGCTGTACATAGCTACAGATACCTTGGTGTTCATCTGAACAATAAATGCTCTCTACGGAAAAGGGCAGAGCAGGTTGTATCTGTTGTAACTGCGGAGGCTCAGGTCTTTTGGAGTGAAGGGCCGACTTCTGAAGACCTTCTATGACTCTGTGGTAGCCTCAGTCATCTTTTACGGTCTGGTCTGCTCTCTGGTCTGTTCTAGGATACCCCCTGGACCTAGTGGAGGTAGTGAGTGAAAGAAGAATGGTAGCTAAGCTGTCATCCCTGTTGGACATCATCTCCCACTGCATGCAGGAGACTCTGACAGTACTGAGCAGTTCCTTCAGTGGCAGGTTGTGGCACCCACAATGTGGGACGGAGAGACTCTGCTGGTCTTTCCTTCCATATGCTGTCAGACTCCACAATAAAGACTTTACAGATGACCACACAAATGCAGACACACACACACACACACACACACACACACACACACACACACACACACACACACACACACACACACACACACATCTAATACACCTTATAGCCTTCGCCCAGTCTCCCTGATTTACAATATTACAAAGTGCAATTTATCTGATGCAACATGAGCAATTCTCAGGTGAAACTATTACTGCTGGGCACAATGTGCAATTTTTCTGGAGCATTTCTGATGCTGTTGTTTACGTACATATATGTATATTTTTACAGATGTCCTTATTAAATTTTTAGATTTTATTCTGTACATTCTTTGGACCGTACATCCGAACATTTTAGTTTACACTGCCTGGAACATAGTATTTTATTCTTTTTTATTTTATACAATTCTATTGTTTTTCTTAATTTTTGCTGCTCTTAACTCTGTAGTGTCCACTTTCTGCCTTGACCACATGTGGGACTAATAAAGGTTATCTTATCTTAAACAAAAGCTGAGCAGGTGGTGAAGCATCAGTTATGAAGCTTTAGAGGTATGATGTCACCTGATAATGTCACACTTTCAGACCTGCTGCAGGTCAAGGGTCAGGTGAGTTCAAACAGGCAGCATGAGTGATGAAGACATAAATCCTAATGATGGGGAATATCTGCGTGATAACAGTCACACCTTGAGCAGCTGCTTGGGGCCTCCCCTCGCCTCCTGGTGTGGGCAGCTGAGTTCACTCGATGACCTTCCTGTTCTCCATCCATCAGATCCAGTGACAGGTGTGCCTGTGGACACCTTCGGGAGCTCACAGGTGGCTGTGTCGTATCTGACGTGAGCTCACCTCTGAAGTTTCTTTTCACACACAGACCTCAGATAAGCCGATCACGCTGTGTAACAGGATCTCTAACAGGAATCCCAGTGCAGACCGCCCCTCCCAGGTACCCCGGCCCCTCCCCCCAGGTAACCCAGCCCCTCCCACAGTGTAGAAACCTGCTGGGAGTTACCTGGCTCCAGGTGTGAGTCTTGAGTCTGTGAGCAGATACAGACATGAGCTCATTATCTGAGCGGTTAGCGAGCCATTGGCTCCTCCTGCTGTTCAACACTCAGAGACACAGCTGTGTGCAGATGTGCTGAACCTCGCTCAGAGAGACACAGGAAGCAGCAGCAGCAGGTAAGTCGTCAACACACACAGGTGAGCCAGGTGTGTCAGTTTTGACTGCAGAGCTTCGTCTGATCAAACCAAACAAAACGGGAGGAAACACCTGAATTAGCTGGAAGCTAAAAAACAGTCTTAAGTGGACTGTGAAGGTTCTCAGTCATCCAAGTCATCATAGTCTAAGGAGCTTGGAAAGAAAAGCGTGGTGGAGAGTTCTAGATCTGGGACTCTCCACCAGATCTGGGACTCTCCACCATTTGACCTTAGAAGTGAGGAAGCCTCTCGGATGAGATTTGAAACGTCTTCAAACAACTTAAAGAAGTCCAGATGCTTTTCTTTCCAAGCTCCTTAGAGTCTTTAATGGAGGAAGTGACCAAAACGATGAAACTGCAGCAGAAATGTTTCCTCAGAGGAGAGTCAGCTGATCGCAGCGTGAAGCTGAAAGAACCAATCCTCACAATTACGACTGTGGGATTAAACAAATTATTTCACTGTTACTTATTATCTGTATTATCATTGCATTAATTAACCTTGCATTAAGTCATTATCATTGCATTAATTAACCTTGCATTAAGTCATTATCATTGCATGGACGACAAACTGAAACAGGAAGTTTCATGTGTCTGATGATGAAGGTCAGACTGCCTCATCCTCACTGCTGAGCCTCCAGACCTCAGAGCAGCAGAGGTCACCACAACACCAAACTGGAGATTTCAAAATAAACCCCGCAGGTGTGATGGGATGGATTTACCCTGACAGAAGGACAAATCATTGATCCATCGAGCGACTGATAAGAGCTGCTGGTTCTGATATTCAGAGGAAGCAGGAAGTAAGGATCACAGTGAGCTTTTATTCATTAGAATCTGCTGAGGGTTTGGTTCCCACAGCTGGGGAAGAGACAAGATCAGCCAGCAGCCAAAAATAATAATAATAATAATAATAATAATGGATTGGATTTATATAGCGCTTTTCAAGGCACCCAAAGCGCTTTACAATACCACTATTCATTCACTCTCACATTCACACACTGGTGGAGGCAGCTACAGTTGTAGCCACAGCTCAACTGATGTCAGCAACTTCATCGTCAGGCCGACGCTCATGGGACACACACATACAAACAAACAAACAAATACAAACAAATAGACACAAACAAAAACTAACAAACACACATACAAACAGACAGGCAGCTACCCTTTGGCTGTGATGTCACAGTTTATGTAAACAGTACGTGTTTCATGACAAACAGCTGGTTCCTCCTTCAAACTCATTAGCTCAGATTGTTTCTGACCTGCAGGTTCCTCAAATCAGCTGATGGGTGGCGCTCACAGGTCTCCTGAATGTTAAAGACCATCAGAGCTTCATCAGAGCAGAGTAATACAACTCAACAAGGAGGAGGAGTTAAACAGAAGAAGTAAATCAAACTAGGAAACAGTGTGAACATGTTTAAAGATGATTCCCAATAAAAAATCAATTATTCTCACAGTTCTGAAGAAGATGTTTTATTGATCAGGTCAGCAGAAGAAACTCAAAGTCAAACATTTTTCCATCTGAATGAATCTAAACGACAGAAAATGTTAAAAACAAAAGAAACAAAATGTGAATAACTTCCACTTTAATCCCAGTTTCATCGTATTTCACTGTTGAAATGCAGTCAGTTACTGTGAACCATTTACAACAATAATCATCACAATTAATCATTCATCACTGTGCTCTGTGTTCAAACTGTAAACTTATCCAATCTTATTTAAAACTTTTGTGGTGCCTAAAAAAACAACAAAAATAAATAAAAAATGATTAAAGACACTACCTCTGTATGAGTGTGAGCAGTTTTAACATAAACTAAATATAAACATTTCCTTATTTGAGATCCAATTTTTTGCTTCACTTGTAGATTTTTAAAATCATCTCAATAAAAATAATAATTTTATCTGAGCTGAAAGCGTTTGTGGGACCTTGGTGGCCGAGCACTTTAATAACAGCGAGGATAGCAAATCAGGCGCAGGAGGAGTAGCAGGGAGAGGTGACCTGTAGGTTGCCGTCAGACAGATCAATTCTTTAAACCTGCAAGAACCGAACCATGGTGCCGGTCTCTGCACACATCTGAGCACACCTTTGCTCAGACCTTTATGCTGTGAGCCTCGCCTCCAAATGCATCATATGACACTGTCGCTGAACTCTGACCGAACCCGGAGTGAGCTATCCTCGAGGTCCCGACAACCTCAGGGTCAGAGTAACCCCTTGAGGTCGGACTCCAACTCCAGGAGAACACTGTTTTTGTCTCGCTGATGAGGAACAAAGAAAGGAATTAGTGACGTGAACATGTAAATTCAGGGCTGACCTCACCTACAACCCGTCTCATTTGTGCCAGTTTGAGCACATTGTCAGGCCATAACACTACCTGTGCATACACACAGAGCAGCTACACATCTGTATAACACCTGTCTCATAAGGGAATGGGCTTGATTACTGCATGAATTCAGAGGAAGGATGTTGTGCTGGGTGCATGTACTCGTAGACGTGTAATGAGCCTCTTAATGAACAGGCCACATTATGCTGATCATGGGTTCAGACTCTGAAAACACGTATGAAAAAAAAAGTCTTTAGATGGGTAAAGACCCACAGTAACACAGAGAGATCCCAACAATCAGACAACCCCTTTGAACAAGCACTTTGGTGACAGTGGAGAAGAAAAAATATCTTTTAACAGGAAGAAACCTCTGGCAGAACCAGAGATTAATAACAACTACTGATTAAATGCAGAGAGGTGTAGGACCATCACATGGTCTCGGCTCTGAGCTGTGCCCTTATTGGACGGACATGTTTGGCTTCTGTGGGCGCCATCTCTGCTGCGTACTTTTTCAGTTTTACTTGAGTAAAGAAGTTGTATCACTACTTCAACTTTAATTACAGTATTTGAAACACTAGTATCTGTACTTCTACTTCAGTCCTGAATGTCAGTACTCTCGTCACTTCTGTTTATCACAGCACTAAAGTTGTTGTTGTCCTCCTCCTCCTCCTCGCTTGTCTTCATCAGATTAAATATAGATTAAATCTCTCTGCATCAGCCTTCGCTGTAGCTGACTTCCTGTTTGATCAGACGTGCCTTTAAAGCGGCGACAGCTCAGTTCAGCCAGAGTTCAGCTGATGCATTAGAATGAACAAATTTTAATGGCAGAACTCGGAGACGGAGAGGAAGACGAGCTGCTCGCTGTCCTCATAGTGACATCACCACGATGCTCAAACACAACCTTTCATCGCTGAGCTGTCAGGAACCTGAAGTCTGCAGCTCAGACTGAGACGTCAAACTGCTGCTCCTCTTCTTCAAAGACTGCTGACGTCAGCACACAGAACACTCTGCAGACTCTGAATGACTCCGATAAATGGTGATGGCGTCCAGCATCAATGCTGAGCCGATCCAAATCACTCCACATCAGAGGCTGGAAGCAGGCCGACTGCCTCACTGTTACGTTTTTATTGTTGCTGGACGTCAAAGGTGAAAGTAGGGCTGGGCGATATGACCGAAAATTCATATCTCGATATTTTTTAGCTGGATGGCGATATAAGATATATATCTCGATATTTTTTTAAAGCCATGAAGTAACAACAAAAAGAGAGCTCTTAGTCAAAGCTGTGTCCCAGATGTCACACAGGAACTTTTATTAACATAAAGCATAGATGTACATGAAAAAAACTACTCAAAAATAAATTATGAGCATTTATTAAAAATAATGCTCCGTAAATAAAAGAAAAGTATGTTGTTTTTGTCCATAACAAAAAGCTCACAATTGTGCAGTCAAAATGTAAACTAAAAGACGCTGAGCATAATAACAAAGACAGATTTCACAGCTGCTCTGTTCCCAAGTTCTACTGTGTGACTGACAGCCTGGAGTTTGAAATCCGCTTCAGGTGCCATTTATGGTCCTTATACACACACAATACGGTAATATTACGTTGAAGCACAGTGCGTATTACTACGCGAGGCTCCTTGGTAGCCGTAATGCTCCGACAATCTATCAAGCGGTGCAGCTCCGTAGCTTACCAAAGTCGTACTAAAACATTTTTTGACAGATTGCTGAGCGCTGTGTTCCACATAAAATCGGTTCACGGTCATCAAGCACAACTAGAATTCATACATAAGGCGGGCTGTCAACTTTTGAGAAAATGAAAGGATTTTAGGCTGTGCAGCCCCTGTGGGCTGCATGTCGTTAGCATGGTTAGCTCATTAGCGTGGTTAGCTCATTAGCACGTTGACGCCATCCAGCCCCACGCACAGAGCGATGCGCAGTAACTCGTTAACGGAGATTTGCCGTGTTCATCTTGTTGCTGCCTGCAGGTGAATCTATGGGGGAGGAGGGAGAGTTGTGTTCAGTGAAGGAGAGGCAAGGCGGAGTAACGTTGCGTAAAGACAAAAGTGGACAAAAGAGAGGCAAACTTGTGGCTCCACAACTATAATTATAACGTATATATCGATATAAAGGATATGGTCACATCTTATATCTCGTATAAAAATATATCGATATTTTTAAAAAACTTGATATATCGCCCAGCCCTAGGTGAAAGTGCTGGTCCAGCCTCAACGATTAAAGACGATCCACACAGAACCAAGAGGAGACACACCTCCACTGTCAGGACTCACCTATACCGTCACTAAAAGGACAGAGGTCAGACTGTATGGAAAGGCAAGAGAGCCGGAGCTGCAGACACATCTGATTAAAATGACACAAAATATTATATAGTATATAGTACTATAATAATATTATAGTAACGGGTTCGTGTTACCTGTGCAAACCTGTGAATATTCAGTCATAAGCTCCTCCCACATTTCTGACTGACAGGTGTCAGACTAACTGACTAACTCCTGAGATTTGCCTGTTTGTCTGTAACTGCACCACCCGAAGTCTGAACGCACCATCACTCCACCCACCTGTGCTGGACCTTCACCCTGCAGCAGCATCACTGGCTCGTACACTTCCTGGTTCAGATCTGGTTGGTTGTTTGAGGTCAGGGCTGACCTTGGTAACCACTGGTTGTCAAGGCAACATGTAACGACTTGTCAGTGAGACTAAAAGTGTGACACAGACCGGAAACAGAGGATGTTCCCCTTCAAAGTAAAAGCATCAGGATGAGCGATTTCGGAGTGTTCGCTCCCGACTGCCTGTGAAGTTCCACTGTGTGAACGTTCGGGGTGAGCTAACCAATGTAACCTGCAACCGCCACACACAATCAGACTGACGGTTCAGCAGTAGCACCGAGACCATGGCGTGCTTTTACAGCGACTGTAAGTTACTGAAACATCATGTGGTTGTCATCTGTGACACTTCACAGATCTGGATCCCTTTGACATCAGAATCAGAATCTTTTATTAATTTATGAAACAAATGAAAACTTTCACAGATCTTAAATGCAAAGATAAAATGTTACATAATCAAATCTGTAATCTCTGGAGCGGTTCTGCTTATATTAATGATTATTGTGAAATGTTTCCATGTATTTGTACTATTAATTATTAATAATGCTGTTTCCTTGTGTCTTTAAAGCCTAACCAGGGTCCAGGTCTCATATACATATGCACTGATTAAAGCAACGTTAACATATCGCTCCTGTTGTATAAATCAATACAAAAAGGCATCCACCATTTCCAGTTCTTCTTTGTGTAGTGTTAGTAGCGTGTTCCTGCAGATCATGGCAGCAGTCAACGGGTGACCACGGGCTTCGTCTAGCAACCACTTGCCAAACGGTCGGGGCCTGTGTGACTGAGACGTGGACACAGCATGTCTGTCCTCACATTGGACGGACATGTTTGGCTTCTGTGGGCGCCATCTCTGCTGCGTACTTTTTCAGTTTTACTTGAGTAAAGAAGTTGTATCACTACTTCAACTTTAATTACAGTATTTGAAACACTAGTATCTGTACTTCTACTTCAGTCCTGAATGTCAGTACTCTCGTCACTTCTGTTTATCACAGCACTAAAGTTGTTGTTGTCCTCCTCCTCCTCCTCGCTTGTCTTCATCAGATTAAATATAGATTAAATCTCTCTGCATCAGCCTTCGCTGTAGCTGACTTCCTGTTTGATCAGACGTGCCTTTAAAGCGGCGACAGCTCAGTTCAGCCAGAGTTCAGCTGATGCATTAGAATGAACAAATTTTAATGGCAGAACTCGGAGACGGAGAGGAAGACGAGCTGCTCGCTGTCCTCATAGTGACATCACCACGATGCTCAAACACAACCTTTCATCGCTGAGCTGTCAGGAACCTGAAGTCTGCAGCTCAGACTGAGACGTCAAACTGCTGCTCCTCTTCTTCAAAGACTGCTGACGTCAGCACACAGAACACTCTGCAGACTCTGAATGACTCCGATAAATGGTGATGGCGTCCAGCATCAATGCTGAGCCGATCCAAATCACTCCACATCAGAGGCTGGAAGCAGGCCGACTGCCTCACTGTTACGTTTTTATTGTTGCTGGACGTCAAAGGTGAAAGTAGGGCTGGGCGATATGACCGAAAATTCATATCTCGATATTTTTTAGCTGGATGGCGATATAAGATATATATCTCGATATTTTTTTAAAGCCATGAAGTAACAACAAAAAGAGAGCTCTTAGTCAAAGCTGTGTCCCAGATGTCACACAGGAACTTTTATTAACATAAAGCATAGATGTACATGAAAAAAACACTTCCTGGTTCAGATCTGGTTGGTTGTTTGAGGTCAGGGCTGACCTTGGTAACCACTGGTTGTCAAGGCAACATGTAACGACTTGTCAGTGAGACTAAAAGTGTGACACAGACCGGAAACAGAGGATGTTCCCCTTCAAAGTAAAAGCATCAGGATGAGCGATTTCGGAGTGTTCGCTCCCGACTGCCTGTGAAGTTCCACTGTGTGAACGTTCGGGGTGAGCTAACCAATGTAACCTGCAACCGCCACACACAATCAGACTGACGGTTCAGCAGTAGCACCGAGACCATGGCGTGCTTTTACAGCGACTGTAAGTTACTGAAACATCATGTGGTTGTCATCTGTGACACTTCACAGATCTGGATCCCTTTGACATCAGAATCAGAATCTTTTATTAATTTATGAAACAAATGAAAACTTTCACAGATCTTAAATGCAAAGATAAAATGTTACATAATCAAATCTGTAATCTCTGGAGCGGTTCTGCTTATATTAATGATTATTGTGAAATGTTTCCATGTATTTGTACTATTAATTATTAATAATGCTGTTTCCTTGTGTCTTTAAAGCCTAACCAGGGTCCAGGTCTCATATACATATGCACTGATTAAAGCAACGTTAACATATCGCTCCTGTTGTATAAATCAATACAAAAAGGCATCCACCATTTCCAGTTCTTCTTTGTGTAGTGTTAGTAGCGTGTTCCTGCAGATCATGGCAGCAGTCAACGGGTGACCACGGGCTTCGTCTAGCAACCACTTGCCAAACGGTCGGGGCCTGTGTGACTGAGACGTGGACACAGCATGTCTGTCCTCACATGTCCATCTTTAAACCCAGGCCGTGCTCACATCACGGGTCAACTGTGTTCACAAATATTCATCTCTATGATGGCGGCATCAGACATGCCACACAAATCTCTGCAGTGACACAAAAACCATCAGTGATGCTGAGTGAAATCGTCTCTTTAAACCCAGGTCACAGTTTATAATCAACTGACAGCGAGCGTTTCCACAGCAATCAGGTCAGGTGACAAATGCTAATTAAGAGCCATCAGTGAGGAAGAGTGGAGGAGGTGAGGTTGTTTCCACCTCCTGAACGATGGCTAATTTAGCAGAAACGAACTGATGAAAAGCTTTTTCATCTGTGTTGCCATGGCTGCGTGAAGCCTGGTCAAATGAATTAACAGGAGCCTTTGATTTAGAGCAGGAAGGTTATTACTGAAAGGTAAAGAGAAAAAGTCAAGGAAACAGGGAAACTCCACTGAGCAGGAGACAAACGGACGCTTGGCCTCCGAGATGTGATCGGACAGAGGCCAATGGCTCACATGCCTTCAGAGGGAGCTGTGATCTAATCCTTTCAGGCCCTGCCCACAAACACTGAGCTGAGGCGGAGACTGAAGGTGAGTCTGGTCCAGATCTGTGGCAGTGCAGGTGGAGCTGGTTGGATGTGAACTTAACATAAACAAACACGTTTGCTCAGTCCGGCCTCACGTCCTCTAGTCTGACATTTGTAGACGTTTTACCTCCTCATACTTGACCACTGCCACCGAGGTGTGAAGTCACATGACAGAAAGTGAAATGTCAGGTGTGTGAGAGACCTGGAGATGAGAGGAGCAGAAACTGTCGAGGAGTAGGAGGGGAGGAGGAGGAGGGGAGGAGGGGAGGAGGGCGAGAGGAGGAGGAGGGGAGGACAAGAGGAGGATGGGAAGGATAGGAGGAGGAGAAGGGGTGGAGTAGGAGGAGGCAGGCAGGAGGAGGAGGAGGAGGAGTGTTTCCTGAATGATGATGTCTCTTGTATGGAGGACTTTAAACAGGCGACCTGATGAAGCTGAGCTCTGTTGGGTCAGGTTTGATTTACAGACTGGCCGTATGCTGACGTGTGATTGGTAAGTGCTGCAGTGCAACGAGTCCACCAGCTCAGCCTGGAGCACAAAAAGAGTTCACCAAATAACAAAAACATGAATTGAAATCTTTGAATCTTTATTCATGTTCCTGATGCTGCCTCTGCGCCGACCCACGCACTCCTCTTTTTTTTTTTTTTTTTACAAATAGTTAGAAAACTGTACAATACAAAAACAAAGAAAAGGAAACAGACGGTTAACACGCCACATCAGCAGAGCGATTTAATCAATTTAAAGAAAAACACGAAACCTGACGAACAAAAACAAGAACATAATGCAGAACGATGCTTCATGCAGCCACTTCAGAAAGAGCCTGAGACGGGAAACGTCTGAATCTGAGTGTGTCAGTTCCTGCTGCACATCACACGTGTGATGGAAATCTGCAATGTGAAATTTTACATCCTCACAGCTGACTCTGAACTTTTATTTTGTATTCTTCAGAGAGTATACTGTGTTTGGAGGTGGGGTCATGTGTGGAGCTCAGAGTTTGATCTTTGCTCTGTCTGAGAAAGCATCTGGGGACAGTTTGGAGTTTCAGAGACATCCTCATGTGGCTGTAGAAGTCGTGGACGAGAAAAGATTCCGATGCGTCATGACAAGCTAACGTTTCAGGGTCCAACAGGAAGTGAGTGTGCATAAACGTGGCCACAGACCATCGATCAGGCAACCACAAGTGACTGACAGTTTATAAGTGGGTGGGGCTTCAGTCAGAGATCTCCAGGTTTTACACATCAGTGCTCTTCTGGACCAGGGGTCTCAAACTTTAATGAGCTGTGGGCCACTCCTGGCACCGTCATCTCATTGGAGGGCCACTTTAGCGTTCAGGTATTAAAAAAGAAACAAAGAAACAAACAAGAAAACACCCACAAATATTTCTGAAAATGTAATATTTTGTTTGTTTTTTTTAAATTTCAGATAGTGTATAACAAGACAAAACTGCAAACGTGAACACAGATTCTTTTCCTCACTCTTAACTAACTAAAGCCTTTCATTGAACTACCAAATAAACACAATGGTCCTGTCTTTCTGGCCAGACACGTGGCAGCACTTCTGCTATCATTTTGTTCGTATTTAACAAAATAAAAATGCAGACATAAGTGTACACATTAGTTTTTGACTGTCTCACTGAACTAACATAGTCAATCTCTTAGTATGTTTGCACTCTCTGCTCATATTGCCATCATATTAAATCATTTTTGGCTTTTTAAAGAACTTATTTTAACATTACACTTAACAACAAACAAATCCTCCCTAACAGAAAAAAACTGCATTATATTTCTTCACGTCAATATACGGACACCCCTGTTCTGGACGCTTCGAATTAAAATGGGCAACTTGCGATCGTCGGTCACGTGATTCGTGATGTCACCTGACCGAGATTCTAGCTTTTATTCAGTGATTTTAAAATTGGATACTGTCAGAACATTGTTCTCTTTCAGAAACACATCCGAGTTGTTATTTACTGAGAGGAGACCATAGTGTTTCAGTGTTTCACGTCCCCTTTAATGTGTGTTTGTATGTCTGTACATCTGTCAGTTAGATACCATTCCTGCTCTGTGGTTCTGGCTGCAGTGCAGATGATGTCATCATGTATGTTGCCACAGATGTTTTACCTGCTGAAACATCTGTTTGAGTCACTGAGAACATGAGCAGGCTGAACTCAGGGTGGACGAGGCGGTTTCCTAAAACCAACTTCAGAGTTGGTTCACTTCAACTCGAGTGCTTAAGTCGTTGAGCGGGATCAAACCCATGGTCCTGCTCTGGGTTCTTCAGGTTTGAGGCTCGGGGTGGAGCTTACAGGTGAACAGAGTCCATGCTGGAGCTGAATCATTTTTCCTAAACTCTGCTGCACAACGGATGAATTCAGCACCATAAAAAACACCACGACAAACAAGCTCACAGAGTCGTTGAGCTTGTGAATAGAAGGCACTTGCAAAGCTGCGTCCTCTGAGGTCTGATCTCCGATCAGCCATTTGCTGCTCTGCTCTGACAGGACGTCTGCTTCAATCTTCCGTCGGTGAGTCAGCGAACCTTTCACACCTCCACCTCCTGACGGCCCCCTTGCGCAGCGTCACCTGCCGTCATCACGGTGATGTCGAAGCAGGTCTCCATCATGAGACGGGACTTGCACAGGTTGACGCAGTACTCCAGCTCCCCCGTGGCCTGAGCCAGAGCCTCTAGGTACTCCTGGGACTCGCAGTCCAGGTCCTGGTCCACGTCAACTGCAAACACGGAGAAAGCGGTTAGCTATTTAGATGCATGCGGGCCGACGTTTGTACCATGACATCACCACGCTGCCTCAGCTGCTCGTGCACAGCATCTCTGAACGCTTGGCCCGGTCAGTTAAGTTCAGTTAATGACAAACACATGAAGCTGAACTCTGAGGTTTCTGTGGTTCATCATCACAGAAATATCGCAGCCGGTCACTGATGGCTTTCTAAACGGTGAGTAATCTATTATATGAGTACCAGCTCCCTCCCGCTGCAGCTCATACTCACACTCTCCACTCCACCTGCTCGGGTGGAGCATCAGCCAGCTCTTGGCCTCCTCCAGCTCCGCCTTCAGCCTGTCGTGTTTGCTCTTTAGCTCTTGGATCTGCTGCTGCCGCTTCTCCAGCATCCTCAACCGGGCATTGAAGTAGAGCAGACCCTGAGGAGCGAGCACATAGTCAGAGCCTCGAACTGCACACACCGGCTGGTAGGGGTGTGGACGATGACAAGGAAGAGGAGGGGGGATTAGCACGAGGCTTCGAGACTCCAGCCTGTGTCTGGCTTTAATTAGGAGTCAGTGCAGTGCTAATCTGTGATCAGAGGAGGATTAAGGACAACTGAGGACAAGCAGGTGACAGAGAGGTGGTTCAGACCTGCGCTTCATTACAGCTGCCCCTCAGAGAGCTTTATTCTGAAAATCCTGGGATGTTTCTATTGTGAAAGTCTGTAAATGTGGGCAGCTGAGCAGTAATAAAAGAGTTGATCATCCAGATGATAAGTGACCTGAACATTAACTGTGTGTTTATGTTTCACTTGCAGCAGCTTCTCTGTGACACGCAGCCAAAAAGGCCAGATTGTCAGGTGAAGTCAGACTGACTGACTCCAGTTAGACCATCACAAATTGTTCATGTGGGGCCATGACACAGGCGTGACCAACCTCAGTGAGGCCCATGGGAGGGGAAACCAGTGAAACCAGCGAGTTGCTGATGTAAAGCCAACTCAGGTCTCTGTGTCAGCAGCAAGAAAGCCTTGTTTCATTTGGAGCTACAGGACAAGTTGGGATTTGGGGAAAGCATGCAGGTGTAAAATACACATGAACAGATGCAGCAGGACAGGAAGCACCTCCGACAGGTGAAGCGAGCAGAATGAATCCAGTGTGAACAGGTAAACACAAAAAGCATGACAGGCACAGTGTGTGAGACAAAAGTTTGAGCACAGACAAGCGACACCACACGGCCTCCATGTTGGCGTCTCTACACCGGCCGCCAGTCAGACCGGCACCCTCTCTGACCTTTAACCCTGCACTCTCCGGTGGGATCACAGAGGTCCTCCACACCAGGGCCGGTTCGAGTTTCATGTCATGGATGGTTTGTTTGGAGGAATGTAGGAATGAACGTGTAAAGGACAACTCACCTTCTCAACATCGTGGAACGTCTGCTGGGACACAAATAGAATAGAATAGAATAGAATAAACCTTTATTATCCCACGGATGAGAAATTTTGGTGTTACACAGCTCTTACAGCAAGGAAAAATAAAATATAAAAGGAAGACACAAGGTGGTCCTATAAACATAAGCAACCGAAGTCCATATATACAGGTAACAATGTACAGAATATGTATAGAAAAATTGAAAAATTGTACAGTGATATGTATAAAAAAAAACAGAGAGAAGCCAATTATTCACCGAGCAGTGCTCCGGATATGAAGAGCACGTCACCTTCCTCTAATTGAAAATAAATCAGAGCCCGACAGGCCGCTCTGCCGAGGGTTAATGACCCGTTAACACTGAGAGAGGCGGCTGTCACAGAGACCAGACAAGCATCCCCCCCACGGTCTGCTTTATATATGTGATTTGGATAAAAATATAAAAAGCTCCTCTGAGTGCGCTCAGACTGAGGCTGAGGGTCCAGATGAAACTCCACCTGCTTCAGGAGGCTGTGTTTGAGTCATTCTTGTCAGTGCATCGCAGAGAAGCGGAGGGTTCTAACACGACCTCCACGTGAGGGGACTAAACCAGCATGCTGTGATGCTGAATGGCATGTGAGCAGCACGTCATTATTTAACCACCACCTACTGGTCAGGTGGAGGACTCACCTCAGATCCCATCAGCGCCTCCTTCCTCTTCTGCACACACTCAACGTTGTCGATCTCATACACCTTTATCTCAAACTGCTCCTTCAGGGTGCCGCCCAGCGGCGGCAGGTCCACCCACTGACCACCCAGCTTCCTGCCCAGGGAGGAGGTGTCCGGCAGGGGGGCAGGGATTAGCCGCCGCCGCAGGAACCCTGCAGGTGGAAAAGGAAAGAGATGAAATAACTCATGATCAGTAAATGCAGCAGACTGTGTGTCAGGTAAAGTTCACAGGGCTAGGGGTGCAGGTGTTTCCAGCTGTGGAAGCTAACATCAGGGCCCTGCATTCGGAGACTGGTGTTTGAATGCTCACTGAACAGCTTCAACACAGCCAGCTGACTCGCTCAGTTAAAGCTGCAGTCAGCGAGGAAGTTAGTCACACCTGTGCTCTGAGCAGGTACCTGAGTCAGTGTCAAGGAGCCGGTGATGTCATTAAAAAGACAGCCAATAGCACTCAATAACAGGCAGGACTATCAAGGCTGTAACGCAGCTGCACCACATGGCCTTAAACCAGACCTGGGCATTTCACGGGCCGTGGCCCATGTCAGCCCAGGTTGGCCCACATCAGCCCATGTGAACCTTCCTGTCCAGCCAGTGTGACTTTCACTGATGTACAGATGCATGTGCAGGTAAATGTTTACTGACCAATCTGCGATGCTGCGTTTTTAACAAGGCCCGGACTAAAAACTCTTTATTCACTGAAGTCAAAGGAAAAGCTGTAAGCTCAGTCTGTGGTGTCGTGTTCAAGAACCATATTTTAAATCAGCACTGTAGCTGGGCATGCACAAACTACAAGAACGTGTGTAATGAAGGGCACAGACTGGTGACTGTACAGGGAGTGCAGAATTATTAGGCAAATGAGTATTTTGTCCACATCATCCTCTTCATGCATGTTGTCTTACTCCAAGCTGTATAGGCTCGAAAGCCTACTACCAATTAAGCATATTAGGTGATGTGCATCTCTGTAATGAGAAGGGGTGTGGTCTAATGACATCAACATCCTATATCAGGTGTGCATAATTATTAGGCAACGTCCTTTCCTTTGGCAAAATGGGTCAAAAGAAGGACTTGACAGGCTCAGAAAAGTCAAAAATAGTGAGATATCTTGCAGAGGGATGCAGCAGTCTCAAAATTGCAAAGCTTCTGAAGCGTGATCATCGAACAATCAAGCGTTTCATTCAAAATAGTCAACAGGGTCGCAAGAAGCGTGTGGAAAAACCAAGGCGCAAAATAACTGCCCATGAACTGAGAAAAGTCAAGCGTGCAGCTGCCAAGATGCCACTTGCCACCAGTTTGGCCATATTTCAGAGCTGCAACATCACTGGAGTGCCCAAAAGCACAAGGTGTGCAATACTCAGAGACATGGCCAAGGTAAGAAAGGCTGAAAGACAACCACCACTGAACAAGACACACGCACTGAAATGTGTCTTAAACTGCTCCTTTGACTGTGCAAGACATTATTAAACAATAAGTAAAGAGTCAAATATCAGCCAGCTGTCGAGTCTTATCCTTTATTCACTTTGAATCTGTCCACATTGGCAGTGGCGTGTCCAGCGGGGTGGCCTGGGGGGGCACAGGCCACCCCCCCAACCAGACTGGCCACCCCAGGTGCCACCCCA
Source organism: Aulonocara stuartgranti (assembly GCF_965226115.1). Lineage (NCBI taxonomy): Eukaryota > Metazoa > Chordata > Actinopteri > Cichliformes > Cichlidae > Aulonocara > Aulonocara stuartgranti. The sequence continues at coordinate 26,833,689 of NC_138951.1, forward strand.
AAGGCAAAACAATAAAATTCAATCAAATATCAAATGTACGATTATGTTTTCACGGTGAAGCTCAGATATCCGAGTGTAAGTGAATGCAGCATCGGCTTCTGCGCTATGCGCATCACGTTAGCAAAGGTAGGAGAGCCAAGCACGAAAGACGGCACTGCAGGAAACAATTTTTCGGTGAAAGAAAATGAGGACAGAATAAATGTCCCGGTAAGTAATATTAAGTTTGTTGAGTTTAGTAAACTTCGGTGAAATTAGAATACCAAGGAAAAAATAACACTTAAAGAATTATTGCAGCCGTCAAATATTTCAGACAGTATGCTACTGAGGGGAGCTAACATAAGAGTTATGCGTTATAAGATATAATCTAAGTCGTAACATTGCTGTATGGAGCTGCAGATTTGGTTGCAGGTTAACATAGCTGGACTGGCCATCGGGCATACCGGGCATATGCCCGGTGACTTATTTTTTATTTTTTTTGTAATGGCATGAACAATGAGAGGTGGTGGATTGGCCAGATGCAGGTCGATGTGTAAGAATAACTCAGTTGTTTGGTGGTGGCTGTGGCAGGGCTTCCACAGAGGCCAGCAGGTGGATGAGGGAAGGGGAGGCAGGAGGAGAGCCCCGAGGCAGCCGCCAGTCCGAGTGTCAGGTGAACTGAGCTTCAGGTAAGAAGTTATGACCTGCAGTCTATGTGGGTCAGATATAAACCAAGTTTAGGTGAACTTTATTTTCGTTGTGCTGACTTTTTACTGTCAGTTACAATAACTCATACTGCGTTCTAGCCAGCTTGACAGAGTTTCTACACAGCTGGGTGGGTGCTATGATTTTACTGATAGTGAACTTCTCTCATTCTCCCCCCTCCCTCTCCTGTTGCTACTTCAATCATGAAACTGATCAATGATCAGCTGATCGGCTTTTCTCTCTTGTTTATTTATCTCCCACTTTGCGCCAGAAAGAGGAAACCAGCAGATGTCGCGCTAAACAACAGCAGCACGTTTAAGCTTGATCAGCTGATGTTAGAATTTATTTAATATTAATTTCTAGTATCAGCTGATGTTGGCTGGAGCCACAGCTGTAAAAGCTGCTGGTCATGATGTCGGTTTGGATATGTGGTGAGAGGGAAACATGAAGATGAAACCAGGAGATGTTCTTACTGAATCATCGGAGCTGAACAGGTGATGGAGAAACAGGTTTACCTTTTAGGTGACATGAATGAGTTGAAGTTATGAACTGTTTCTGAGAGACAAATAACACCAGGATCCTTTTTTTATGTAGCTGACAGCTGGTAACTGTCTAGGAAAGTTTTGCCAGGGGGGCAGGTAGGGCATTAACAGGAAAGGTGGGGCACAAGGAAATACTTTTCTTTCTTATTCTCATTTAAAATATCTAGCTTTTATTAAATAATTATCTAAATCTTACAACCAAAGTTTTTATCTGATGTAAAATGTATAGAAATCATACATATACCAACAAGACAGTGTACATATGGAAAAGATATATATAAATTTTATAAAGTTTGTATCTGTCTTGTGTGAAACTTGTATGAAAAGCATGCAAGAGTAAAAACAGATATAAGATCCCATGAAAGATTATATAATGAATCTTGTATGTTTTGGATACTAAAACAATATATGAAAGTAATAAGAAAGTGGCCACTTTCATGAGTAAAGTTTTTACTATTTCTTTTCCATATGGGCACTGTCATAACAGCATTTGTTTTCATTCAAAGTCTTTATGGCTTTAATACCTGGTGGGCCGGTCTGTAGTCAAAATGCCCGATTTTCTGTCCCAGTCCAGCCCTGCAGGTTAATACTGGCAGTGTCACCATGCCAGCTGACTGTATTTCATCATCAGGCAGTGTTGCTCTTGATCAATATTACCAAAGTTTACCATAAGGCAGCATAGAAAGTATTTACTTGCTTTCAGGTTTTATTCAAATGTTAGTCTTTTCATTTGTTTCCACACTTTTTTCCTGTTTCAAAATCAAACACCAGTTTGTGAGAAGATTGTATTGTATTATAGGATTGTTGAATTATGGTTAATGGTTGGTAGAATTTTTTTTAAACATTATCTGCCAATTACATCTGCCACCCTTCTCCAAATCTGTGCCCCTACCTGGCCCCCCCAACAAAAATTTTCTAGACACGCCACTGCACATTGGCCATAAAAACACTTTTATGTGTAATATGTGACGGTGCCTTTAAATGCCAGCAGCAGGTGGTGATGGACCTGAAGTCACAGCTGGAACATAAACGCTCGCCAAACGCTAACAGAAAGCTGTTTGTCTGTTGTGAGGCGAGCCTAGGGATGGGTATTGATAAGATTTTAACGATTCCGATTCCATTTTCAATTCTGTTTAACGATTCGATTCTTTATCGATTCTCTTATTGATTCTTATTTTTAAAAAAGGAGAACACTAAGGTCGATTAGCTTAGAACTTTGTTTTATATCTTCTCTTTGAACAAGATAGAAATTTAGGAGTAACATGGCCTTACAAACCCAATAGTGAGATCTTAAGAGATCCACAGCCTACGGCTCTTCAATGGGGTGCCACGGGGTCCCCAGGAAAAAAATGTAAATGTAAAATAATAAAATAAACTTTCTTCTGTAGCAATAACAAAGTGTAACATAAATTATTCTGTAGCAATTACACAAGAATATCCAGTAATGTCCTGCCTACAATTAAACACGTTCACTTACCAAAGTGAAATCGGGGGCATCTGCTGTGGCAAATGGGTGCAAGACTTTTACCACAAACTCAGTCACTGCTCGGTGACATTCGTCTATCCTGGTCTGAAAGGAGACGCTACTGGTAGACTGCAGCGAGAACTGCCAGCATCTGAGCCAGCCAGACTCTGTCTTTGTCTCTCATCGTGGTCACCTAAATGCACAGTAGGTTTTGTAATAAGGCCGATCGCGCTAACATAATATGCACTGTTAGTTGATTATTTATCTGCCGCATTAACAGGAGAGGACGTGCAAACGTTACCGCTGCTGCTGGGTTGAGATTCACGAGTCCGGAGCGGAATTAACAACACGACATTTATTTAAGGTCATCATGTGTTTTGTGAGCAAATGCTTTTGCATATTCGTAGTGTTTCCTCCCTTAAATTAAATATCTACTTTGCAAGTATTCCAAGTTGCCCTGTTGTCATCCGTTCTCGTAAAGTATAACCAAACTTTTGAGTATTTGAGCCGCTTACACGCCGTGTTTCCTGCCAGGTAAGCGACGCTCCGCAACGTGGTGACGTCATTTGGGGCGACTGGAATCGATAAGGGAATCGTTTGCAAAAATGCCAAACAATTCCAAGGAATTGAAACAGTGGGAACTGGTTCTCAACAAGAACCGGGTTTCCATACCCATCCCTAGGCGAGCCAGTGAAATATCACAATAAGCTCAATAAAAAGTTGCTGATTTCAGCAGACAGCTTTAATTAGCCTTCTCTTCTTCTGTGGTGCTTCCTCCTCTGTCAACATCCATTAGAGCTGCTGATCAGGTTTTAAGGCCGCTGCTGTCCACCTGAAGACCTCACTCGTATTTTTAACGACTTTGTACACACGGCTGTCAAATTAGGTTCCCAAGTAAAAGCAGAAGCAGGCATGTGCTCCACAAACAAAAAACCGTTATGGCTTATTAAAAACATCCGGGCTCACTGATGAGGATTCAGACATGATGACAGATTGAGGAGGAGTGGGTGTGAAGGCTGTGGAGTTCTGTGGAGTGGATGGGAGGATGTGTGGGTGATAATTGGAGTTGGATATGTACACTGGGAATTGTCCTCATGAAACATTCATGAGGCAGAAATGAGGCGAGATCCACAGGCCAATGGCAGACAGATCACAAGAGTGCCGATTCCGTATGCATCAGGCCGCACGTATTGCAATCGGCTGCTGGGAGCTGGGACGTGGCAGCGGCGTGCCACATGATGTGCGCCCATGTCAAGTTTTTGTACAAAGACACCGGCTGAGAGATAATTTCACATGATATCAAGGAGGAGAGCTGCCTTTGATAGATGCTCCCACAGCAGTAGCACCTGTACTCGGTGTGCTCAGCACTCATAGGAATATTGTAGCGAGCAGCCATCATCACACACTGATGGATGCTGGAAAAAGCCATAAATATGTTAATTCTTCAGCAGAGATGAGTTTTATTGCTCTTTCACTTTCTGAGTCGATGCACGGAGAAATAGTTGCTGAATATCAAATCTGAGATTTAAATTTTGGCCATCAGCTCTAATGATTTCACAGGTTATTTAAATAATATCACATTGTGATAGAAAAGCTTCCAAGTTCCTCTGCACGAGCCGCTGTTTCATAAAACCCATAAACCTTTCGTTTTGCGTTTCCATAACTGCTTAGATATACCATCCCTCGGAGAGCAAGGGCTCGTTTAAGTCTATGTGAGCTGCTGTGAGGTTAACATGGGAGTGACCGGGACGGATCTGCTGACAGACACAAAGGGGGGAGGAGTGGCCAGACATTGGTGTTTATGTGGCCCTTGATGGAACAGCAGCTGACATACCACATCATGTTTACAGTAATAATGTTGGGCCAAAAAAAGGAAAAGCACTTATCTGCACTTATCTCACATACACACACACACACACACACACACACACACACACACACACACACATACACATCAAGCTACTTTTTGCACAATCCACTGTCATTGCTGCACTTTTCTATTGCACTGTTGTGCCTGCACTGTTGTGTCGGCACTGTTGTCTCTGTATCGTTCTCTTCTGTCTTTGTTTTGTTTTTTTGCACACTTGCACTTTATGTAGTCCTGTGTTGATTGTCTGTTTTATGTAGCACCATGGTCTTGGAGGAACGCTGTCTTGCTTCACTATGTACTGGCAATTGTCTTTATGGTTGGAATAACAATAAAGACAGTTGACTTGACTTGAAAAGACAATTTTAAAAAGGCTTTAAAAAATCTTCAGCTTCCACTGAGCCTTAGAACTGAATTCATGTCATATTTAGGTGATGAGCTCATTATATTAAAGATTTTTGTTCTTCAGATCTGATCACTGTAAAAAAGGGGCAGTGCTGCATGGAGCAGAACCTAAAGTGTTACCTGTGTTACATTACCCCATCTCTGGCGGCGGCATGCACTCACCGTTTCCTCTCTTCTTGGGCGATTTAGAAACTCGGCTCCTATTTGATGAGGATGCTCTGCTCTCGCTCATAGAGTCGTGTGCCGAGGAGGTGCTGCCGGTTGTCTCGCTGTCTCGGATCATGCTCTCGTAGCCGCTGCTGCCCCCGCTGTGGTAAAACAGGGCGGTGCGTCCCATGGCGGGGGGCAGCTCCCCACTCAGGATGCTGCTGTTGTCACTGCCGTGCCCACTGCTGTAGCGCTGTGGCCTCCGAGGCGCTGTGATCTTGCTGTAAGGTGATGGCAATGGTGCGTTGAGGGGTGATCCAGTGATGCTACCAGTCCTGCTGCCAGGGATGTCGCTTCCAGCTCCACCACCAAACATCTTCCTTTGGCTACCTGAAACCAACTCGCTAATCCGGCTGTTGGCTGCCCTGCCGATGGTCTGCTTGGTGCCCATAATGGTGCCTTTTACTGTCTTGCCTCCGGTTCCAGAGCGAGATGGGGACTTGCCATTGGAAGGTAGGTTGGTGTTGCACCCAGCTACATTCTCTGGCAGTTTGGGGGAGGAGCTTGGGCTCTTCGAAGTGCTGGCAGACAACGTTCGAAGTTTCAGTCCACCAGAAGCTGCTCCTCTTGATCCGCTGCCACTGTGGACCTGCCACAGTTTGCTGGTTGCTGCAAAAACACCAGCTGGAACTTGGGACGGAAAGGCCGATGTGGAGGTGGATGCCGGATCACTGAGTCTTGGCACTGATCTGTTGGATCTGCCATTTCCTCCAGATGTAGCACCACTGTTTTCTCTGAACAGCTCAGGTTTGGACCCAGCTAAGGTTGGGCTGTCGCACCTTTCCAAAGACATTAGACTCCCAAAGTACCTGGAAGAATCTTTGGCTCCTTGCGTCTTCAGGCTTGAGGATGTCCTTGCAAAACTGTGTTCAGTTTTAAAGCTGGATGTCCTGTGGCTGAATGAACCAGCTCTGAGCTTGACATGCACTTCATCCTCTGAGGACTTTCCAGTGTTGCTGCTTGTTTTTAAGGCACTTGGAGACAGCACAATTCTTAATTTTTGTTCTTGACTCGACTGTCCAAACTTTGTGCTGCTTTTTTGTCCATTTGCCTTTTTTCCCAGGGATGAAAACCTCAGTGTACTGATCACTGAAGCAGCTTCTTGGGGGGTGGAAACGGTTCCTAGAGTTGTTGCGCCCCGAGTGAGTCGTGGCAATTTGATGAGAGTGTCTCCTCTCCTGCTGCTGGACTTCTCACAGCCATCAACAACCCTCTGGGCTGAAGAAGACATCTGCATCTTTGGTGGGCGAGGTACACTGTTGCTGTTCCCTCCGGACCTCTTGGAGGAAACATTAGTCACGCCACTTCTTGTTGGCTTACTTGCAGAAAGAAACTCCGCCTCTCTGGTATCACAATAACTGCTTCGCTGAAGCAAAACATCATCCTGCCTGCCTTCCTGTCTGCTGCAGCCCACAGCTGCAGATGAGGTAGGCTTGGTTTTCCTGGGAAGACTGGAATGGGTGGCATGGCGGGGAATCTGTGTTGACACTGATGTGTTCAGGGTATTGGCTTTCACCTTCAGAGAGCCTTTTAGAGATGCTTTGGCTGACTTGGGGGAAGGAGGGCACTTAGTAAAAGATGGTTTGTTTGGGCTAGCAGGGTCGCTTTCCAGCTCTGAGAAACAGACACCGCTGTCATTTAAGGAGCTCCTAATGCCATGCTGTAAGAACGGCTGTTTATGGAATATACATGGTGAGCTCAGCAGGGTGGCATTGTCCATTGTTTTATCCCTCAAGTAAAGCCTGCTTTGTGAATGAATACCATCACCTTCAGCTGATTCACAAAGCCATGAGCCAACAGACGGCTGCTTTTTGTTGTGGGAAAGCAAACCTTGTTGGTGTTCGGTGCCTGGTCCCACAGCTCCTTGTAGAGAGGTGTAAGCATCATATTCATCATTAATACTACTGATGATGCTGACCGGGCGAGAGCCAGCAGCTAAAGTCTGTGGAAAGCAGTCGGTGTTAAAGCTGAGGAGGTTGGAGGGACGGCCATTATCTGGGACAAGGCTGTGCGGGAGCTCCTCTATAACTGTGAACACGAGCTCGTCCTCTCCATTCAACTCCACGGGCTGCTGCAGAGTGATTGTGGTCCTCAGAAAGTCTCCGTCCAGGCATCGTCCTAACAGAGAGGCCTGGAGGTTGTTCACCTCCGTGGGGTACCTGCTTGTGTGAGCAGCTCCATCTGTGTTTAGGTTAGGGCTTATAGATTTGGGTGGCTGGTCTTGCCTCATTGCTTGTTCACTTATACTGACAGGGGGAGTCCTGCCAAGAGCCTCCTTAGGCCGAGGTGCCGTCCTCGTTGTCCTGGGTAAGGACGGTGAGGCCAGTGGCTTGGGTACAGCTCCTCTGAGGTAGACTTTCTCTCGAACTACAGGCTCTGAGTCATGGGTTGGAGCCCCCCCTGACTTTACCACACATGGCTGAACGGGGGTGCCTGAAAGCTTCTCTCCATCTGCACTCGTCCTTTTGGACGTCTCGATGAAGCCACCAGCTGAAGGTAGTTTGGGCTGATCCTGATCTGATTTGTCTATGCATGTTGTCAGTGTGCTTTCTGAGAACATGTGGGACGAGTTCTTCTCAGATTTGGGTGGAGACGTTGCCTCTGTGGGTTTAAGAGGGCCACTCTGAGCCTTCAGCGCTACTGATTTCTTCTCTGTGCCGAACATGGCCGGGCCCTCGCTGCCATCAATGCAGTCGAGTCTCTCCTGTAGTTCTGCAAACGTGTTACACTTAAAGTGGTCACCGTCGGACTTGGGTGCATCTTTGACTCGCTTTTTGTTCAGGGACGGAATAATGGGAACGAAGGAAGGCGGACCCTCGTTGTCGCTCAGCTCTCGGTCTGAGATTGCCTTCCCTCCCGGCCCAACGTAGATGACAGTGTCACAGGAGTGCTCACTGCTGGAGGAATAGTCGGGATCACTCGAGAGTAGCAGCGGAACATCCGGGTCGAGGGCCACGGTCAGAGGGTGGAAGGGTCGAAGACGAGGAGGCCGACAGGATGGGCCTTCCTCACAGGAGCTCTCCCCTCCAGATGAGCTGGAGGCATGCTGCGAATAAAAGAGAAATAATACAGAATTAACCTCCTAAAGAGAGCTGGAGCATGCAGCGATTAAACTGAAGGGAAATCATTACATGAGTGCCCATGCACTGTGTTACATTAAAATGAATGTGAGTGAGATGCACATGCTACTAACTCTGGATTGAAATCTTCAACATACAGTGTGTAAGTCTGCCTAATGAGGCTCATCTCAGCACACAAACGCCCATCCCTGTAGATACACTGGTATTGATTATCTATCAAACCATGATAGGAAAAGTCGGTGAATTATGACATTCTGAACTCATTAAAATAGATGTGAGGGGTTTATTGTTATTAGCCTCAAGAAATTAGTGAAAATTCATTTAGAGTCCAAAATGTTTGGAAATCCCAAAGAATGGTTTGAAGACTTTGATAACTTTTAAACCTCAGTTTGTCCTTTGAATTTGTTTTGCCTTCAGTGTTATAGATGTTTAATGTTCAGAGACAAAGACTTGAGATTAAAGTTTGAGGTGCAGTTTTCTGTGAACTTCAACCTAACAACAATCAGAACCTAATCAATCTCATCCACATGTGAGTAAATGGTTTCTGTATTGGTGATATAACATTTGGTGTTTTGCACACTGTACCAGAGATCCGTGACCTCCGCCACAACGAGCTCCAGAAAGAAAACCTGAATAAAGATGAAGCACCTTCGACTTCTTCTTCCTCATGCGGTGGATGCGATAGGCCAACTGCACCGTGGTCAACGTCTCCATGTAGCCCGCCGGGGAGTCGGAGATGTGAGCAATCATGGTGGTGCGGCAGTTGATGTTGCCCAAGGATTCGCGGAGCAGCATGGTGAGCTTGCTATCCCTGAATAATACATTAAAAAAATGCTTCGTTAGCTCAAAAAAAGGAAGACATGCTGCGGGCCTGAGAATCCCCACGGGGCCGCAGATACCATTCATTACACCGCACAACAGTTTGGCACAGATAGGCAAAAAGGAATAGGAACGAGCTCTCATTTCACATTAATGAAGTTCGCTTTGAACTACACGCCACATGTGATCCAGAGGCAGAGACAGACTGAAATGTTCATGAAACTCTGCCTTTGAAAAGACCTGGACTATCGCTACAGAAGACGGATCAAACACAGAATTTACATACAACAGTCTAAGCTTTTTCTCCTTTTTAACCCAACACGACTGAACTCCAGCCACCGACTGACCTAAAATATCACAAGTCCTCGTTTGGGGGTTTTCTTTGGTTCAACTTCCACTCACTAACTTCACTCATGTAAATGTGTGAAAAAAAATCTTATTAATGGATGTGACTGGAGCATCAAACAACTCAAGGGTTGCTTGTCATTAAAAAACATGAAAACATAAAGATATCAAAGATTCTTCCATCGACAGGCTTGTATGTTAGTCTTTGAAGTCTGTGGATGATAACTGATGAGATTCTTTGGTGCAGATATTCGCTCCATAAATAAAACACATGTGATGCTGATGGCTTCACAAACGAAAAGAAAAGGGGACGAAGGAGCGAGGTGAAAGTTCATCAATATAATTAAAAAATAGCATCCAGAAATAGGTATTAAACAGAAAAGACCAAATGTGAGGAGCAAAAAAGGACTGAACATCAGTTATCATTACTGTGACTTATTCATCAGCATAAACAACCATTTAACACTGACTGAAAGCTCATTAAAGCTCACAGCTTGACCCCCACCCCCCTCACGGGGATCATTGGTCCATCTGTTGTTTGGCTGCTGTGACCTTTGACCCCATTGAGCTCATCAAAATGCCCGTACCTGTAGGGAACGTGCTTGGCTCCATTGGCAAGGGCGAGGATGACATTTCCCAGCGCCGAGAACGACAGACACTGACCCCCGCCCCCCTCTCGGGTCCTGCTGATGTCCGTCTCGCAGCTGCCCAAATCCAGGAGGTGAAGGCGACTCCGACTGGACACTGCCATGCAGATTGAGAGGGCTTTATAATGTATGACACTGCCTGCTTAACTGCTCATTAGTTCTGAGACAACAATCTATTCATTAGTCTATAGACAGAAACATAATCAATAGCTTTGGTAATAACTTATTGGCTGCTTTGAATCATTTATCAGGAACCAAGCAGCCATTAGGGTAAAGACATCTCTTCCTTATCTGTGAATGATAGGAATCATATAAAATGCCCGTGGGCTGTGTGCGAGCTGAAGTAAAGTCCTGCAGCAAATCTCAAGTCATCAGATCATACTTCCAATACATTACTAACCAAATGTAGAAACATATATACGCCTGCATGCATATGCAAATGTTAAAGAAGCTTCATCTGAACACGTCCCAAATGCATCCCGCTAAGCTTCAGTATCAGTCTGATCCGCTCAGTTTAACTGCCTGCTCATTTCATTAATTCAGAGTAATGATGGCGAGAACCATTAACCGGCCACATCAGCAAGATTTAGAAAGTGCTGAGCGCCACTGAGTGGATGCTTTTCCACAGCTCTATAAACACTGCAGGATGCCAAGCCATCAGGGCTCGTTAGCCATGCAGATTTATTCCAGCATAAAAGCCCAATAACGGAGGAAGCGGCTCTGCTGACAGGTAGACGTGGGTGGAGGCAGCGTTAGTGTAGCTGCTCTGCTTGTAAACGCTCCTGTTGAGCATGTTAGCAATTCAACACCAAGCTAATTAGCAGCTACATGTTTGGAGTGTGGAAAAAAAGAGCTAACGACTAATTGAGCTGCCAAATTTTACAGCTGCATGGTCGCTAATGGGGGCTTTTATTCTTGTCCCAGGGTCAGAGCCTCTAACCTGCTGCTGCTCCAAGTCCTTGCTGAGCTGATGAGTCTGCAGCTGGAGTGTGTGTGCAGGTCTGTGTACTGCTGGGAGGTTTAAGGATTATCATATCTCGCTTCAGCTGAACCAAATAAGCCATTCAGACTTCATTTAGGGTTTTCAATGACATGCTGAGTACCAGTTTCTCTTCAAAGCGCCCTGCTTTTTCCCAGATCCACAGTTTGTATGGAATGAATTGCAACCTTGCCTTCACCTTCAGAAACGTCTGTGAACATCTCAACAGGAAGGGAGACCAAACTCAGAGAGCTCCACCCAGCCTGAATCTCTCAGCCATTTCATCGGAGCATGTCCAGTTACTTGTCTGACACCGTGTCAGAAGTGAACCATGTAGAGCATTAGTCCATCATGTATCTGCTTAACCTGCCATCAGTGTTCTCTTTGGTTAGTCTCAGCCTTCAAAACGTGGAGTCCACAAACCAACAGGTGTCAGACGAGTGAGGTATATGTTCCTGATATACTATCAGTTCCCTCAGTGATCTCAAGTTTGAATTTTAAAGGGTTTAGGTTTTATTGCTTGAGGTTCTGCTTCCTGATAACAAACATACTGAAAAGAGGAAGAAGCTGCGAAACTGGTCCACAAATATGAGTAGAGTTTTAACGTCACAGCAACTTTTAATAATTCTGGCAAAATATCAGTTATGACCACGCACACACTCACTGGCTGCCTTGTTGCTCTTGTCCAGTCTCTCCTGGTAGAGGTGCAGGGTAAACAGGAAGTGGGAGTTCCTTCGGACTTCCTGGTTGTTCGGCATTTGGTTGCTCTTCCTTGCTGCCAGGGCGGCGTCCAGGAAGGATGCTGCTCGCTCGGCACTGCTCGCCCGAACCTCTATCTGGTTCTGCAGCTGATAGAAAGAGCTAATGAGATGCAGATAAGCTGGGACTGAGGTGGCTGCACAGAACAGAGGCATGCTTCACGGTGAAATGCTGCAGGCTACCATGAAAGTCCATGTTTTCAGCTTCTGCTTGCAGGTGTACATGATGAAGATTAGGGATGGGTACCGGTGTCCGGTGCCATGATGGCACAGGTTCTGACATAAACTGTAGTAACCAGACCGAAAAGCAGCGCACATTTCGGTGCTTTATTTCGGTGCTTTTTTTTCCTGAGCTGTGATACACTTCTAGCCAATAATTTTACGTTTCCGAGGATAGTAGGCGGGCCCAGGTACGTACGTTCTTTTAGAGCAGAGCTACAGATTAAAAATGCCCAAGGCGAAGCGGTCAAAGGTCTGGCTGTACTTCACAGCAAAATATGCAAACTCAGCAGCCTGCAACAAGTGCTTTAAGCTGATACTGTCAAAGGAGGCAACACCTCAAATCCGATGAAACACCTGGCGACGCATAGTGTTTTTTTTTAAAAGCCCAGAAATGCGCCGTATGATAGCTTGCTGCGAGACCTCACACCGAGCACATCTACTGCGGGTGTGGTGCCTGTTATCGGACCCGGAGTTAGCAATATCCCCCAAAAAACCCCGAAGAGGAGAGTCCTGGCCTCTAGCCCTGCCAGTGTAGTGAAATGATGACGGATGATGATGGCAGCAGCAGCCGTTCTTCTCTGCGTGAGTAGCTTAATGTTGTTCGTGTGTAATTTACGTTGAGTAGGCTAACCACGTTATTACATTAATGCATGTAAGGTGAACTAGCAAACAACATCATAGCTACATGCGGCTGTCTTCTTGTTTGATGGCAGATACTCCCTTCACCCTGGCCAAAAAGGCTAAAATGACCAAAGAAAAAGTGGAAAACAGTTAAACATGAGAGGTTTTGGACAAAGTTTGTGTTTTTTCCATTGATTAAGCACTGCTTCCAGCCAAGAGTGATACCATATATGCCCCATAGCTGCAGAAAAGGCTAACATTGTTATCTTTTTACAAAAAACCAGCTGAACATGAGAGGTTTTTGGACCAATTTTGTGTTCTCCATTCTTTAAGCACCGGTTTGAGCACCGTTTGAGCACCGGCACCGTTTCAAAAGTACCGATTTGGCACCGGTATCGGATAAAACCTAAACGATACCCATCCCTAATGAAGATCCTGCAGTAAGAAAGAGCTCTTCTTCTCTGTTCATATAAAGCCAACTTAGATTTATATATACACAGAGTCTGAGAGCTACCACAGGACAGGGGGAAGAGGATGGATGGATTCACATTCAGATTTCACTGAGCTATGACCCTGATGGAAGCTGTATTTATCCAATATTGATGTCTTTCTCCTGACTCAGTTTAACATCAGGCACGATTAAAACACATAGGCATCTTGCAATCAGGCGCAGACACTGCCAAGAGTTTACCCCATATTAGTCAGGCTCGGACTGAAACAAAGCTTTAAATCATTCTGCAGCACAGAAACCAGACTGTGATCATCTTCCTGCCATCTGCAGCTCTGTGATGTTCTTCTGGCTCAAAGTAGAAATCCTTCTTTACTCTTAGAGAGAAAATGAACGAGATAAAAGTTAAAGTAAGACAGAATGAGGTTTGATAAAGGAAAAAAAGGAAGGATGTCAGAATGAGAGGAGAAAAAGAGAAAGAAAATTAAAGTGAGCGCAGATAGAAGGAGCCCGGGGAGATAAAACAAACTGAACGAGTTGGAGGAGGAAGGTCAGGACTAATTGGACAGGTGTCAACAGTGAAGAAGTCTCTAGAGTGAACAGGAGTTCAGTGAGTAGGTCAGGAACAGACAAAGAGAAGGAAAGGAGGAGATGGCGAGGTCTTTTGGAAAGGGAACGGCATGAGTGGCCCGGATGACTGGATGAACATATTGGATATCATGTTGAGCTGTAATCATTAGTTATATATCATCTAATCACAGTCCTCGGTTTATATCAGAGGCCAGTTTGTGTGATTGGTTAAAAAGTGCTCAAAGTGCGAGTTGTTTCCTGTACCTGGGATCCACAGATGGGATCTTCTCTCAGCAACACAGCGGGGCCTGGTGCCTCCTGGTGCCCTGCCGCCGCCAGTTCGGCCAAGAGGTCGGTGAGCGTCTCCTCGCGGCCGGAGATCTCCACGGCCGACACTCTGACTGAGAAACAAGCTCCGGACTTTTCCTTCCGGTCCTCGATCACATTGAACAGCCAGGAGATCGCCGTTGGAGCCACACCCAGGCTCTGGGTGGAGCAGTCCCGACCAATCATGGTGTACGTCTTACCTGTGGAGGCAGGGTCAACTCAACAATCATGTGACTTTTCAGAATTATGTCTTTGTGTGTGTGGGTGGCGTATCATGTGTTTACCCAGGTGAGCATGCCCGAAGCAGAAGATGCAGCCGTCCGCGCCATTCACCACCGACTGGATGACCTCTGCCACCGTTCCTGAACACACTTCAGCCTAGAAGAGAGAAGCCAGCGATCACTTAGAGCACTGCCACTATCACAGCGCCTCATACATAACAATACACACAGTACAGTATTTTTGACAAGCTTTAGGTCAGAGATGTTGGAGCACTTGGTGTACCGAAGCCCGCTGCTGACATGCCAGCAACAGCATGGCAGGTATGTGACCTGCTGCAGGTAACCAGAGCAGGAAAAGTCATTTAGGACCAGCTGTGAGTGACAAAGTGAATCCTTCCCCATGTGGATGCCTTGACTTTAAAGCTGAGCTTACACACCTGAGAGGTGTCCTACAAAGGAAGTTAACATATCCAGGCTTCCTCTGAGTTAGCTAACTCAACTAAACCTGGAACCTCAGTCAGAGATCATGGGTCTCATCACTGTGGTTATCAACTTTCTCTGTTGTGGCTCTCTGCTCCCTGTGAGCTCCACCTTCTCCAATCAGAGACGATATCAGATGAGACGATGATAAAATCTAACAGTAAAATAGTCTTAAAGACAAAAGTGGCAGAAACTGGTTAATCTAGTGATTTGTGTCACACAGCAGTAAATTCAAGATATGAATGGCAGTGAATGATGTGTCTGAGTATGCTCAGTGCTGCTGTTTGTTTCTAAGGTGATGGCTGCACATATAACATTCATATCACACTGAAAGCAAGATGTAAATAAGAGAATTTGTAAAAATCTAGTGCTTCCAGATGATTTTAAACCAAATGAGTGTTCAGCGTTCATTACCATGGTGATTTAGGAGGTAAAAAAGAGACAGCTCAGTAAACGAAAGAAATCATCAGCAGGAATACATAAATGTGTAGAATTACAGGAAGAGTTCTGATAAAAACAATCAAACCAAAAATAGTTGTTGTATATCTATTACTTAATTACTTTGATGGAGATTGAGTATCTTGACTTTTCTAGTGCCTTAAATACAATGTAATGAACCGCTGATCTGTACCATAAGTCATCCTTGCGGGGGTTGTCGGAACTGTATGCGCAGTCGCACTAAGGACAGATGTGCTCAGAGGCATACCCCGTAATGTGTATGGAGCAGTCTGTCGCGGCAGGAATAAGTTGTACAAAGTCCATGTAAGTTACGATAATACTTTGATAAGTATGATAAGTGTGTTTCTAATGTAAGGTATGTTGCTGCGTTTGTATTGTGAGCTATCTGAAAACCTTTTTATTCTGTATTTACGTTACTTACATCCATGTGCTATTTTTTTTGGCAAGACATGTGTGTCATGCAAGCTAGCAGCACCCCATGAGAAACGGGCCGAAGTGTTTAAGTGTTTACCGGAGTTTTGCACCCTTGGCAAGCGGACTGAGGTATGTGATGAGAGGTGATCTGTTGTTATATTTTATTTAACTGAACTGTGTAATCCCTTGATGCTGTTTGAAGTAACCCCTTTTGTTTTATTTAATCTGTGACTGTATATCTCATAATTACTTGTTTGAACTTGCCTGAATTAACTTAAGCTCATTGCTGTTATTCCTCATTGTTATAGTTCAAAAAGTACTGTACGGGTATCAATTTTTTCTTATTTTATAGTTTTCATGGTGCTCAACGTCCAGAGAATGAGCCGTGTGTGGTGAGGAAATAAATGGCTGCACCCGTTAGAGACTCTTCTGTTGTTCTTGATGCCAAGGGGTGCTACAGTGAAACTCATCGCTGCCTTGCAGCCATCTACGCTCATCTTATTCTTTTGTCGAACTGTGAGTAAAGGAGTGTATCGCATCATCCAGAGACTGCTGGATCAGTAAAGGACTCAAAATAAGGACATTATAAATACAATGTCATGCACATCTGCATCTTGTAAGCTGTGTGAGCAAATGATCTTCAACATGGCAGTCTAAAGTAATGCAAGAAAGAAAGACCTCTTCTGTATTTAACACAGTAGCATGTAAACTTGTGATGCTGAATATCCCACATTTCTTACATCAGAATGTCTAAGACTGAATCTGGGCTTTATGCTATCAGTTGTACTTCTGTAAAAACTTAAGTGGCAAATTGTCTGATTTGAGGGCATCATCAGTATTATTTGGGTTTTGTTGCCAGTCTGTGAGGTTAAAGGTGTAAATATCTAAGTTGAGTGTTAATAAGTTTGAAACCACCACTCAACCCATTTGAGTTCAGATATATACACTTAAAAGGGCAGGTGCAACAAGCCAAAAATAAAATTAATAATAATGTGGTCCCCCGTTGAAGAAATAGACAAATCTACAGAGGCACAACAGGCCAGGTCCAGCTCCAGAGAGCGAAGACTAACAGAAAAGGGGCAGGAGATGCATGAACAGGAGGCCAAGAAAAATGAAAGGTCATTTAGCAAGGCATATGAGTCCTGGAAGGAGTTAGCAAGAGGAGTTAGAACAAAGCTGAAAGGTTTCTTCTCAAACGAAGACCTTGTTAGAACACAAACGGACATTAAGGCTAAAGAAGCATTAGTACATGAACTGTATGAGCCTAGCCGACGTAATCATACTTCTACTCCAGATGTTGTCAAGAGAATGGATGCCTGTGTTGCCCTAACAACAGAAATTTGTGATCTCATTAGTAAACGACTAGAAGATATAGATAAGACTTTTAATGACAGGTTCGAGAAGGAGCGTGTAAGGATGATATTAAGTAAGGAGGAGTATGGGTCTGTTTTTGGGAAAACTGAAACAGAAACAGTTATTTCAGAGCATTCAAAGGGCTCAGATTCATACTCTGGAGCCACATCTACGACTTCTAGCAAACGTGTGGATGCCGAAGCTGACCTTGCAGCTAAACTAGAACAGGCGAAGGCAATGCAACGAATACATGAACAGCAAGCCAAGTTGAGTAGCTTAGAGCATGAGTGGAAAATCAAGGAAGCACAAATGATTGCAGAAATGACAGCAAAGTTAGAGGAAGAGAGAACTAAACTGCAACAGCTACAGGCAGAAAATGAGGTAAAAGTAGCAGCAGCCAGAGTGAGAGCTTACAACAACTACAATGGATTGGAAAGCCTTAAGTATGAAGCAGATGACAAATCACAACTTGATAGCCAAATCATTGAATCTCAGAATCCATTGAATCCACAGGCTGAATCATTTCAACCGCAGTGTGCACCACCTGAGATTTTGCAAAAGCAACAGGAGGTCAGCTTAACACAGGAGCTTGCAAGCTTGTTCGTCTCCAACTGTCTGCCTGAACCTGAACCCACAGTGTTCACTGGTAACCCTTTAAAGTTTATAGACTGGAAGATATCCTTTATAGCATTGACTGGCCACAAACCCCTCCCCGCAGGCGAAAAAATGTTGTATTTGAAAAGTTATCTTGCAGGTGAGGCACGGAAGGCGGTCGAAGGATTCTTCTATCGAAACTCAGAAGATGCATATCAGGGTGCCTGGGAGATTCTTCAGGAGAGGTATGGAAGTTCATTTGTCGTCCACAAGGCTTTCAGGGATAAACTGATGAAATGGCCAAAAATAGCTCCCAATGACCCAGTAGCCCTCAGAGAGTTTTCAGATTTCCTTCAAAGTTGTGCCGAGGCCATCCCTCATGTTAAAGGGCTGGCAATTCTAAATGATTGTGAAGAAAATCATAAACTTCTCAAAAAACTGCCCGAATGGCTGGTACGCAGATGGGGTCGCGTTGTTGTGGATGAACTAGACAGATGTCAAGAGTATCCACCATTTGCTCATTTCACCAGATTTCTACAAAGGGAAGCTAGAATAGCCTGCAACCCCATTGCTTCTCCCTTCTTATTAACCACTAAAGTAACAGATGAAAGGCTTCCTAAGAGAAGCACTCTTAATTCTTACTCTCATGTATATATCTCATGTATATCTCATGCACATATCTTTCCACGTAGCACTTTTAATTCTTATCCCCACTTTTATTTTTTCCATGTCTATTTAAGTGTTATTTATGACACCATGTTTGCACTGAAGCACCGCAGCAATTTCCTAATGTTGTAAACCTGCTCAACATTTGGCAATAAACCCCATTCTGATTCTGATTCTGATTCTGAGAACCAAGGCACTCAGCACCAATGCTCAAGCTAAGCACTCTGCAGGTAAACCAGGGACCTTAATTTCAAAGCCAAGACCACCATGCTTCGTCTGCAACGATGAAACACACGGTGTCGCCAAGTGCCCAACCTTTGCCACAAGGCTTCCTGATGAAAAGAGAGCTTTCATTCGTGAAAACCGTCTTTGCTTCGGCTGTTTAAGAAAGGGTCACACTAGTAAAGAATGCAAAAGAAGGCACACATGCACTATATGTGGTCGAAATCATCCAACTTGCACATAGAGAGAATTGAGGGAGCCAGTGAAATGTTAAACAGTGATTCACCATCTGCAGGAAATGAGACAAAGGAAGTCCGCAATGTCATGTCTAGGGATGGGTACCGGTGTCGGACATAAACGGTAGTAACCAGACTGAAAAGCAGCGCACATTTCGGGTTTTTTTTAAAAGCCGAGAAATGCGCCGTATTTGATAGCTTGCTGCGAGACCTCACACCGAGCGCATCTACTGCGGGTGTGGTGCCTGTTATCAGACCCGGAGTTAGCAACATCCCCAAAAACACGAAGAGGAGAGTCCTAGCCTCTAGCCCTGCCAGTGTAGCAGGATGATGACGGATGATGATGGCAGCAGCAGCCGTTCTTCTCTGCGTGAGTAGTTTGATGTTGTTCGTGTGTAATTTACGTTGAGTAGGCTAACCACGTTATTACATTAGTGCAGGTAAGGTGAACTAGCAAACATCATCATAGCTACATGCGGCTGTCTTCTTGTTTGATGGCAGATACTCCCTTCACCCTGGCCAAAAAGGCTAAAATGTCCAAAGAAAAAGAGGGAAACAGCTAAACATGAGAGGTTTTTGGACAAAGTTTGTGTTTTTTCCATTGTTTAAGCACTGCTTCCAGCCAAGAGTGATACCATATATGCCCCATAGCTGCAGAAAAGGCTAACATTGTTATCTTTTTACAAAAAACCAGCTGAACATGAGAGGTTTTTGGACCAATTTTGTGTTCTCCATTCTTTAAGCACCGGTTTGAGCACCGTTTGAGCACCGGCACCGTTTCAAAAGTACCGATTTGGCACCGGTATCGGATAAAACCTAAACGATACCCATCCCTAGTCATGTCACACACATTGACAAGATACTCCTCAGCTACGTCTAGCATTGTTCCTGTTTTTGTGTCATTGGCAGAAGACCCCCACAGCGAGATTCTCACATATGCTCTGCTCGACACACAGAGCGATTCAACTTTCATCTTGGGAGATCTGGTCTCTGCACTAAATGTGAAGACTCAGCCAGTGCAATTAAGGCTCAGTACAATGACAGCAGTAGACACAGTCATAGCTAGCAAAGTGGCTTGTGGATTGCAAGTTCGTGGGCTCCATAGTGAGTCGCATGTTCTTACAGTGGATGGCATTACCTTGACTTGCAGTAACACTGTGATGAACCTTGGAGTCATTTTTGTCCAGGATATGTTCTTCAATGCACATATTAAACAAATATGTAGGACTGCTTTCTTTCATTTGTGTAAGAAGTAACTTCCACAACAACGATTGACTGTTGAGGAAACTGTTGGTGTGATCTAGTGCTATATACATAAAACTGAAATTAATAAGAATGAGGGAAGTCTCTTATTGGTGCACTTTGTCCAGCAGTCAGACACCTGAGCGTGGACTCCACACTGACCCAGGTGTTTTCTCTAATTCTCCAATAAAACTCGTGTTAAACATGAAACCATTATATCACCGATGCAGTCAGGTGTCTAAAAAGAGAGAAGATCTGCAGCCCAGCAGGCACGATGATGCTGAGTGCCATGTTGTTTGCTTGGAGGAGCTGAAAAATTGAACATCATAAACATGTTTTTATGAATCTATCTGCAGGTATATGTCACATCACAGATACAAACATTCAGCACTGACACTCACACACACACACACACACACACACACACACACACACACACACACACACACACACACACACAGCACTGTGATCTGTCTGCTGCTGTCATTGCTCTTTGTGGGTAAAGAGCATGCTGACACGTTGCTGATGAAGAGCTCAAACCTTCGTGCGTGCCCTGAATTTAGATTTTTATTCAGAAAACTCTGAAAGTTTCACTTTAAACTGTTCATTCTGCGTCACCAGCAGCAGGTCTGTGCAGCTAAATTATCAGCTGTAACGTTACCCACATTAATCCCCGGAAGAAGATATGGTAAAGTTCCTGATGCTGGAGAACTCACCTGGGAGGCGTCCTGCGAGAAGATGGCATCAAAGGTGAAGGTCTTTGGCGCTGAGGCTGAGGACCGTCTCTGGGCTGACGTCTCGCACAGCGTGAGCTGCTTCTTCCTGCCGTCGACCTTCAGGAAGGACATGGACTCCGAGGACTCATCCTGGACCGAGCAGATCCGGACCATGACTCTGACCTGAGGACAGACAGGAAGCATGAAGCACAGAGAAGACTGCTGCGTTCATCAAGTCTCTGGCTGGACAATGGAGTTGCATCATGAAACGTTAAACTAAGCCAGAGGTGCTCAGATAGTGATAGATGGTTGGCCTGAACGTGGCCACGTTTGCTTCACCTGCAGCCGTTCGTTATCTTGGGTACAAGCGTTCAGAGATATTGACACCGAGTTGGAAGGAAACTGTGCTTCTTTGACTTTGTTTAGTTAAACTTTGATTTGATTTTTTCTACCTGCTGTTTAGTTTTGTTTTCCATGTGGTTTTCACTGAGTTTGCGTTAGATCACCTGACTCAGATCACCTGATACACACCATCAACTGTTTGTGCTGAAAGAAGCTCAGAATCAGCCGTAACGCCTCCAGAGACGTCCTGAGCTCTTCTTCAGGTATTCCAGGATGACATTTTAGACTGTAATCAGAGCTGGACTGAGCAGGGAGTCACACTGCTTTCCTGACCTTTGACCTTCAACAGCCCGTGTCCCTCAGCCTTCTAAAGGGTTTTATTGTGCAGTCATAGAGCTGCTGAGCTGGTGGCGAGGAGTTTGAGTTTACAGCCAATAATGAGACGGAGCAGGTTTTAAACATCGAGTCTCTGCGAGCCAGCTCCTCTGTCACCACGGATACAGACAGGAAGCAGCTTGAAAGTCGCCATCTGATCCAGTCACAGCTAATTTTATGTGTTCCAGTCACTCGGCACTAGGGGTGGGTTTTGATTATTGATTATTTTTTTGATTATTGATTTTCAGATTAAAATCGATTCTAGCTTGAATAACACAATATCGATTCATTAAAATCTTGAATGAATATAAATCTAAATATAAATTTATTATGCCCGAAATGCCAGAATCTCAGGCTATGTCTCTCTCCAACCAAATTTGACTGAACCAGCAGCAAAAGAAGATCCAAACTACGCTTCACATTTCACTTCACATAAACATCGTCATGAATTCTCTCTTTTGCTGTTTTGCTTCCACCACAGTAAAATGACACTTCATGCACAGCTCTCTCTCTCAGTGCACTTCAAAAACACTTTCTCATCTAAAAATCTCTGTTTTCTGCATTATTTTCTTGTTTATTACGCACAAGTCTGTTATGTACAGCGCTGTTGGCCGCTGTTTTTCTTTTTTTTAATTTAACTGACTTCTGACAAGAAAGCCCCATTTCTTTTGTTCAATACTGAAGAAAATTTTCAATATTATGTGATATTGCAAAACACTTAGCTGTGTCTCTAATTAAACCTCTGTAAATTTGCTTTCACTTCAGAAACATCAGGTAATGTTCATGTGTAGATTAATGGTTTTCTTCTGTTTTTGTTTTACTGCAGAATATTTTTAAGGTGGTTATCTGCTATAAAAAGACAGGTCAGGAAATTCTCCTTCATGTTTTTCTGTGTTTTCGCTCTGTTACTTTGACACAAAAGCATTTGCTGTGATGCTTACAGAAATGTCAGTTTTCTTTTTAAAGATATAAAAATATGGATATGTACTGATAAATGATCAGAATTATAATATTTCTGTCTGAGGCAAATTTCCCCAATTCAAATCAAATCGAATCGAATCATGGATCAAATCAAATCGGGACCTTGTGAATCAATTCTAGAAATCAGTGACGATACCCAGCCCTACTCGGCACATTTATGTTCAATCACAAATGTTTTTACAGGATTTTTTCTTCATTTTTTCTTTCACCTGATCAGTAACATCCAAATAAAACCCTAAAACTGAAGCTCCGCCTTTCTGGACAGTCTGTTAGTGCAGATGTATGATGTCATTAAAAATGCTCCAAAAAGCTCCAACAGCACAAACACAGCACAGAGGTCCAGTTTAGCTGAAGCTAAAACCCCTTGTGTCACCTGTCAGTCAGAGAGGCCACACCCCTAATAATTCAAATGCAGCTGTTATACAGGGACACATATTTATAGAGACCAAACAGTTTGTGTATCAGGCTGTAAACATGTGGGCACTGACTTCCTGCTGCCTCTGCTGGACGTCAGAGGAAGTGCATGTTTCAGTGCAGTGTTGCAGAAGCAGGCTGGGTCAGATCCTCGCTGTGATATTTTCAGATTAAAGGTACAGCATCAATAGATAGCAAAGATAGCAAATAGCAAAAATCTGAAGGGCTGCTTTCAAACTGCAGAGCTTCAAACAGAAACAGCTCTGACCTCAGTCTGAACTCAGAGTTTGATATCACTCACGATGAAGTGTTTACACCCAGAATCCAGCTCAGGCTCTCTCGCCCACACAGAGAGCAGCCAGAGGCCATGGTGAGAAGTTTTAAGACATTAAAGAGAATAACTGCAGGTTCAGAGGAATGAATGCAGCGCTGAATGCAAACGAGAGAAGAGACGGCAGTCAGAGTGAATACTTACCTCTGACTCTGCCTGTTTCCAGGAGTTCATCTAATGTCACTAAATTCTTACAAAGTCAAATCAAGAAGCATGTGCAGAGGAGGGATGGTAGAGGATGGAGATGGAGTAGCAGAGAAGGCTCATGGATGAAGAAGTACATGCAGAGGTGGATGCTAGGATAGGAGGAGATGGAGGCAGGTGATCTGTTGTGCAGACCATTAAAGAAAAAGAAGAAGAATACGAGCAGCTTCAGTTTTCTTAATGAGAACTTTGTGTTCAGATCAGAAGGAAAGAAGAAGGAGAAAGATGAAATGATGATCTACATTGTGAGTAGTTTGTAGGTGTTGGCAGTGACTCTGTTAGTTCAGTGTAAGGTGCAGGAGCAGAGATGTATGATCCTCCTAACTTCACCGCGTCTCCTTTAAAATGCTCTTTCATTTCTGTCCTTGCCTCATTAACCGTTGCATTGGCAGGATGCAGATGTGAGCTCCTGCAGCTGCCGGCGGATGGAGATGAAGGAACCTGAGCTGCAGCGAGGAGACATGGAGTCCCTACATGGTGCCTGCAGGGCTCTGAAGCCAGCAGCACACCCTGACCTGTGGGGACCTCACACAGAGCCCACCTGCTGCAGGAGGAATCACCTGACATCTGAATGCCAGCAGAGAGCTTCCTCTTCAGGATTCAGGCACACTTACTGCTGCAGTCACAGCAGCTGGCATAGGAAGAGTTTAGGGGGATGATGAGGGCTTCACATGGACGGAGAGTCATCAAACTCAAACACGTCAGTGAACCATGTATGTCTGCGAGTCTCAGTTCGGTGCTTCTTTGTGTCAGCAGAGATGAGAGAGCACAGAAATGAGGAGCTCACGCTTCAAGCTAATGGTGCGCCAGAGTTACCTGGCTCACCAGTCAGCTGTGTCTGAGAGGTTAGCAAGGACATCGTGTGATTACGGTGATTTGGTGGAGACCTGAGCTCAGACGCTAATCGCTCCGTCCACCAACAGTCTGATAGCCAAGCGTCTGATCTGCACCCAAACGCCAACAAACATTAACCTGTCAGAGACGAGCCTGTCAGCGCCCCCCGATGGGCTGCAGAGCTCATTAAAGCCTCTGAGCTAACGACACTCTTCTTAGAGTAATGCTGGTTACAGGGCTAATCTTCTGGAGAGCAGATGTTTAACCCATTGTTAGAAACATGTGACACAGGCAGTGTGAGCCCAGACTAAGACTACAGCACAGATTCCTGCTGATTGCAGATATCCTGCCGAGGGACGATAGCTCCTGAGAGAGAGACTGCCCACCTGCAGCCAGCCCATAGCCACATGAGCGAGGTAAAGCTTCTTCACCAAACCTGAAGAAGTGCAGTTGATTCTTTCTGAGCTCCTTAGAGCTTACAGTGACCTGGTACCCTCCCCTACACCCCCACCGCTGACTTCAAGGCTCGACTCCATCAGCTGAGCAGGTAAAGTCCCAGTAGCTACATCCATCAGATCCAGACTAACACCACACTATCTCACCTTTCCCATCCCCGGCGTGTCCTTGACCTTTGACCCAGCTCGAAGGAGACATGGTGGGATGGCAGGCGGGGAGAGCTGCAAGGCCCCGCTGAAGCCCCCGGTGTAAAGCAGCGGTTCTGGGGACTCGCCGGGCAGGGAGGCGGAGCCGGGCGGGGACTTCTTCCTGCGGGACAGACTGAGCTTGTGAGCCGCCCTGAAGACACAAAACACAGAAACAGAGTCAGAGAGCACCGAGCTGCACCCAAACACACCGTTTAACAGGAAATAAAAGAAAACATAAAATAAGATCAGAGAGAGAGAAGAGCTGATCTGAGACTGAGTATTAAGAGATGAGTTTAAGGTCCATGTCAAACACAGGCAGAGAGAGAAGGGAGGAGGAGGAGGAGGCTCAAACTCCCTCCCAGACAGATACTATACTCATTATTGCCTCCAACCACCGGCAGGACTCACTGCCAACGTCACATTTACCAGAGAGAGAGAGAGAGTGTCTGTGTGTGACCGTGTGTCCGAGGGAGCAGCAGCATCTCCTGGTGCTTTGGAGATAGATGGAGCAAAGGTACAGCAGGACATGCAGAGAAAGAAAGAGGATGAAAACCGTCCCGCTCCCATTAAACTGCGGCGCTGCATCACAACAAGAGAGGAAAGCACTCTGCGAAAGCAGGGCCACCAGCGACAAGGGCCATAAGGAAGGCACCTGTGTTTTGGTCTTGGGTTGTTCCCCACTGCAGAGACCACAGTTGGCGGTCACACAGGTCAACTGATTATCTTATCGAATTGATGCTTTTGCTCTAAAGTTGTTTTTACATTTCAAACCTCTCTCACCCCCAATTTTCACCTCAAGAAAATTCAAAGTAAATACAAAAAAACCTACTCTGATTATTTTATTTGATCCCAGTCATGCAGCTCTCTCTAGGCTCAGCATTAGGATGCTAATGAACTTGCTCCGTGGCTCAGAGTCATTAAAGCATGCTTAATATTCGGTTACTTCACGAAGAAAATGTGAAGCTCGGCAAACATGGTGATGAGGATACCGCCATAGAGGGTGCAGATCGTCCACACATCTGCTCAGGTAAACCTCAACACAGTTTATCTGTTTACGCACTGTGGGAGAGCCTCAGCCTGATCGTTGTGTTTAACCAGGTACGTATTAACCTGTGCTAACCCTCGGCATACCCGACATTCTCTGTGCACGTCACCTAACAGGAACTCATCCGCAGTGATGGCGGTTACGTCCTTCTGCGGCTGACACACTTCTTTAAAGGACTTTTTAATGCTAATGCAGATGTGCTGATGCTCTGACACCATCACCATCCACACCCACCCGTGATCTGAGACATGTGATCTACATTTACACAATTTCACGTGTTAGCTCGAATGATGGTGTTTCAGTGATGTCACTGGGTTAGGGATGACTCCATCTTCTCTGAGTGGATGTCTGACTCCACAGGTGAGCAACCGCAATAGATTGGACAAAGGGTGAAATATGTTTAACAGCCCCTGAAGGAGAAACTGAAGAGACATCAGAGACTCGTTGAAGCTGTTATTTTACACTCTATGCTTCACGCGTCTACAGTATCAATTACATCTGGACTTCATTTATCACCGCGAACACGTCTCTCCACGTCTCTCGGCTTTTGCCTTCCACAGAACTGTCAGTACCTCAAACATGAAGCTGGACTGAGATGAAATAGGATTTAAAAATCACTATTATTATTACTCACAGTTCCTTCCAATCCATTATCTGCTCAAACTTCTTGATCTTAAAGAGGAACTGGGACCAAGCTTCTTCTCGTCCTCATTCACCATTGTAAAGACCCAGATCTATTCAAACAAAGTGTTAAAACCACAGCTGTAAAGGAGGGACACCCGGGCCGCATCATCGAGGCTGACCTATGAAGCCTTCTCCAGAAAATAGATCCAGTGTCAAACCAAGCGCACCCAGAAATCTACCCATGATCGGCGGACACTCAGCTGATCAAGGAAAAACGCTGATGGTGGTCCATATCCATATAGTCCATTTTCACTGTCTCAGGTTTACCCAGATGTTTATCCAGATGTGTCCTCTTTTAAAGCACTTAAGGTTCTTCTTTTGTTGTCCTTCTGCATTCAGCTGTAAACATCCACGAGTGTAGCGTTTCGTAAATTCTACAGGTAGAACAGGTGCCTCAAAGTCCTCCAAGGTTTCTCTTCATTTTCATGCTCCCAACAAAATGGCTTTTCATCCACCAGTTTGACTTTCCATCCCCCTTGAACTCCAATAAACCGCTCTTTAAAGCGAGAATCATTTTACTTTTGCAACAGGAGAACACTGTCCATGCATCCAGACAATGATGATAACATGATGTCCAACATGGTTTTTCCTAAACTCGCAGAGTTTCTTGGTTCGTCAATCACAGCATCAACAGTGTGTCTGTCCTTTCAGAGGGATTAAACATTTTAACAAGTTCATTTTCATTTTCAACATCTGGTTTTTACCAAATCCATAAAGAAGTTTAGGGGTTGAACCTAAAAGATCTTTAAAACTACCAAAGTGCTGCGGAGGGATCCCAAACTTCTGCTAATCCTAAAGCATTCAGTTGAGTACATCAGACTTATCACCATGTTCAGCTTTCAGCAGATTATTATTCCTACTCACTTCTGTCAAACAATAAAGATTCAGTCTGTCCTTCAATCAAAAATAAGACAGGAAACCAAAAAACCCCTTCAGGTTTTTCATGATTGTTCCCATTTAAGCAATAACTCACATCACATTCATTTCATGCGTGAATGAACATCCTTCTGTCTTTGCTCCCTTCACAGGTCCAAACATATCCTCAAACTCTCCCAACCCCGTCTCGCTGTCATCAATCCAATCATCCTCTGCTGAGTGATGTTCAGGTGATCAGAGTTTTCTCACTGAAGTCCAACAACATGTGCCGAGTTCCTGATCAAAAATACATCTAAAAATATCTGACAGTATTCATCTGTAAACCAGCACCTTGGCATCTCAACACGTTTCCCTCAGTTTGTTCCATATGGCTAAACTCCAAATCTATCTTTCCGTGTTTCGGACAGGAAGTGCAAATCTGATCACGGGACATTTTCATATTGGTTGGAGCAAAGTTCTGCAGAGACTCCTGGAGGATGAGTTCACTTTATTTTATGATTGTTATCAATCCACCTGCGATGGTGTGTACTCCATAAAGCTTTGCATCCCTCCATCCTTCCCTCCGTCCTCACGCCCTGCAGCCAATCTGTAGAACTCGCCTCACTCGGTCCCAAATGAAGAGCCTCAGCCGGCTTTCCTTCCTTCCACTCTTTCCTCGTACTGAATCATTCTTCCATCTTTCTGACCCTGCAGCAACTCATTCTCCACACTCTCACCTTCCTCTCCTTCTTCTTTTACCTTTCCTTCTTCATTATTTCCACCTCTCCTCCTCTCTCCTCTTGTCATCTCTCCTCTCCTACTCTCGCCTTATTTCTTCCTTTTCAAAGCTCCACTTCTTTAATTTCGCCTCCTTTCTTTTCTTCCCTCCTTCTCCCACCTCTCCTGCTCATCTCCTCTCTCTTCTCTCCCGTAGCTCCTCAGTCTGTTCCTGCAGTATCGCAATGCCACTCCTCTCCACCCCTCCCACCTCCCTCCTCCTCCTCCAACTCCAGGAGAGAGAGAGAGGGGTGAAAGGAAGTGGCATCAGCAGAGGAGGAATAAAGGACTGAAATAAGAGGTGGAAATAAACGAGTGAATGAGAGCGGGAGGATTCCTGCCTCTCCCTGCCGTTGTTGCTGGGAAACACTGGCAAAGCTCCAGCCTCCCTCCTTTCTCTTCCTCCCCTCCCTCCGTCCGTGGGTCCGTCTGCCTTGCTCACCTCACCTTCCCTCACTCTCCTCGCTCACCCCCTCTCTCTCTTTTCACTGCCCCGCCTTCTCGGTGTGTCGACACACAGCAGCTGTGAAACCACTGTTCACCCCACCACACGCGCACACACACACACACACACACACACACACACACACACTTGATATGCTACATGAATACTTCATGAGATGACAGACACCCCCACTGCTGGACTTCAAAGACACTCAGCATGTGTGTATGTGTTCGAGTGAGTGTGTGTAGTGTAACCTCTCTGAGAACCTGCAGGCTGGGTCACTGATATGAAACCACAGACAGACTGAAGGAGAGCAAACAGGAGACTTCAGTCTGTGAGCTGCAATCACTGATCAATCAACACAAATTAATCCATTTCAATAATTAATAAAAAAGTAAATGGTTTTTTTAAGGACAAAGGAAAAAAACCCTTTCAGTTTAATGTGAATGGGATGTCCAGGTGTCCAACACTGCTTCTGTGCACATAGGCAGAATGTGTGTGTGTGTGTGTGTGTGTGTGTGTACATGTTTAGACATCATTGTGAGGACATAAAATTGGCATGCTACTATACTTATGGGACAAAGTGAGTGTCGCCACGAGTTTGATGGCATTTTTGAGGCTCAAAATGTAGTTTTAGTGTCAGGCCTAAGGTATTCATTTTTGATGGTTAGGGTAAGTAACTAGGGAAAGTAAAATGTCAATGAGATGTCCTTAATATCGTATGAAAATGAGTTTGTGTGTGTGTGTGTGTGTGTGTGTGTGTGTGTGTGTGTGTGTTCCTGTCTTGCCATCTTTGTGAGGACCGAAATCTGCATTCTACTATAATTGTGAGAACCAACAGTCACTTGTGAGGACACACACGCCGGTCCTCACAAGTTTGAAGGCCTTTTTGAGGCTCAAAATGTGGTTTAATGTCAGGGTTACAATTAGGTTATGGTTAAGTTTAGGGTAAGGGTTATGGTTAGGCATTGATTTTTAATGGTTAATTAAAGGGCTAGGGAAACCATTATGTCAATGAAGGTCCTCGCTAAGATGGCTGAACGGGCTTGTGTGTGTGTGTCTGTGTGTGTGTGTGTGTGTGCACTAAAACTCTTTCTCATCAAATCTCATCACAATGTTATGCACACGTGCACGAGGCTTGTTCCAGCTTTATGAACGAACACCTGTGCAGACACACTGGAACTCTTCATTTGCAGGTAAAATGTGTATCTTGCAGAGTATGACATGGAAAAAAAAGCGACGATGAGAGTGAAGGATTGTGGGTATGTAACCATCAGAGAGATGTAATCTCTGGAGCGTGTCCGGGCTCTGCCCCCGGCCTCCTCCTGCTAGGACATGCCTGGAAGACCTCAGCTCCCTCCTTTCGACCCTTCTCTATGGGAAAGGAGTGCTCCCCTCAGCCTCCTGGTAGATCATAGATGTACATGTGGTAAGAGTTTGACAATCCTCAGTAATCGTGGTCACAAAGTCATGTGTCTGCCCAGCGGGATGACAGCAACTCCACACCAGCATTTTATGGCAGAGGGGTAAAAAACCCTCCATAATGTAGCCCAACGGTGGTGACACACCGTTCCGGTCCAAAGCTGGTTGGCTGTTTCCTGAGCAGGAAAGTACACAGAGTTCACTGTCAGAAGTGAACAAATCAGAGCTGAGGAAAGCAGCATGAGGAGCTCGGGTTCATTCAGCGCTGTCTGCAGGAGCTCAGCTGCTCTGAAATTATATTTATCATAACTCCCCTTCAGGTCATCTCAGGCCAGACAAACCTGCCAAAATGTGCCTGACAGCAGTTTTACTGTAGTTCCTACCTGCTGCTGCTCTCTGGGGACACGTTTGAATGCATGCCCAGGAAAACAAGCAACATGTGAGTGGAGAGATGATTATTGATCAGAGGAGGAGCTGGAGAGAGCTGTGTTATTGCTGCAGAGAGCGAGGAGAGGTATCAGAGCCACAGATCCATTTCCAGATCAATTCTCTGAAGCAGACGCCAATCGATAGGAGCAGCCCAAGGCCATCTGTCACAGTTAACCTGCAGGCAGGTAATGATCAGCTGTGGTCTTAGGTTCACTCACTGAACGATTAGACACAATTAAAAGAACCACGTCTGTGAGAGCGTGGAGCTAAAAGCTCAGAGGCTCCACCGCTCACCCTTCATATTTACAGTTTTTTTTTTTATCATTGACTGTTTGGTTTCATCTTCTCTGTCTGTCTCCAGGTGTGCATGTTAGATTGACATCACCTTCTGACCAATCACAATAACACAAAGTGGCTCTGTTTAGACCTGAAAGACCATGAATCACCCCCGACTGCTAATCAGTAACATCCAATCAAAACCCTAAAACTGAAGCTCCACATTCCTGTACACTCTACTACTACAGTAACCTAGTGGCAGCCATATTTTTGGTCACATGATGTCATTAAAATGCCTCAAAAGGCTCAAACACGTTCTAGACCTCCAGTTCAGGTGAAGCTAGCAGCTGCAGCCTGTGTCCACCTGTCAGTCACAGAGGCCACGCCCCTAATAATGCAAACTTTGGGCTTTATTCTAACATAAACAGGTGTCTTATGGTTTTATTATCGTTGTGATCCTGGTACCACCTTCGGTCTGACACATGGTTTGAACACAAGGACGTCCTTCTCAATGTTCTTTGTTCCAGAATCATCTGATGACTCTGTGATCAGACGTCCTCTGAGGCAGATGTTTGTCAGACCCAGGGCCCTGCTGTCAGTGTGTGGGTGCAAGCTCCTTCGGTCCAGCTTCTCCTCAGAGTGCTGCTCCAAACATCATCTCAGCCCTTGTTATCCTGGACAGCCGTCAGCAGCTCCACCTCTGCACCACCAGCTTTTATCTTCCTGCCATACGCCCTGCACTCCAGGCCGCTGAAGTCCGACTGTCTGACAGTGAGAGATAAACTCTGAAGGAATGATGTGACTTTGCTTCATGAGCTCAATCGCTTTGGCCCTTTGCCCAAACTCCCCAGTGGCTTTTTTTGAAT
This sequence comes from Aulonocara stuartgranti, assembly GCF_965226115.1. Classification (NCBI taxonomy): domain Eukaryota; kingdom Metazoa; phylum Chordata; class Actinopteri; order Cichliformes; family Cichlidae; genus Aulonocara; species Aulonocara stuartgranti. The sequence continues at coordinate 26,865,199 of NC_138951.1, forward strand.
TCAGTATGAATCATCAAATATTTGTGTCACGCAGTTATAAATAATACAACTCATAATTCATACCACTTCTCACTATGGCAAGACATAAACCTTGCTTAAACCCAGAGAGGTGCAGCAGTGGCTCATTTGGAAGACGCTCCAGAGAAAACTGAGGTTTCTGTCTTTTATCTGCTGCAGGAACAGGGACAACAGTGGGCAGAGCTTTTGTGATCAACCGTCACAGAATCACAAACAGTCGTGACAGCGATGACTTTAACGGGAATGAAATTGGCACAATCAGGATGGACTGCGGACAGTCTCGTGCACTCCATGTGAACCGCTGAACCACTGTTTGTTTCACACAGTTCACATGTGATGGGACACATGTTGAACCTGCAAAATGTCAGGATGTTCATAAAGTTTATTGACAGTAGAATGCAGAAAATATGATCTTTAATCAAATATGAACTCGTTTTCAATCTGAGGGCAGTGTCATTGTCTTCAACATCAGTCTGTGAGATGAGAGCAGCTGCTGCACTGTGAAACATTTAAAACATGTCAAACGGTTTCTCAATTTAGACATTTGACATGTTTTATAAGCTCTGTTGATAATAAATTATGAAATCTGGAAATCATCACCTTCTGTTTCTTTCAGTTTCACATTCATGATTACATGAGGTTACACAAGGGTAATTCTTCGGCATGAGACAGGAAACTGTGAGGCGGTCTGGACAGGAAGTCCTGGGGTGGGCAGCAGCAGGTACCAACCCTCCGTCACACTCATGTCTGCAGCACGATCGGCTCAGCGAGGCCTTCAGGACTCAGCTCTCTCTGGATGTGGGTCACGTTACTCCTCAGCTTTCCACTCTATCAACACACTGCTCTCAAGGTTGAAGGTTTGATTCCCAGCTGAGCCCCAGGGGTGACTCTCTGCTCTGTGTAACCTCCTTACATCACTTCCTCTATCACTCTATCCATGCGTACAGGGATCAGGGACACAGGTCATTTTAAAGTCTCACGTCTGCAGAAAGCTCAGCCTGCCTTAGTTACTGAGTAAAGAGTGTCCTCCTCACAAACATGCTAAGCTATGAAATAAAAGCCTGAGACGATCCATATATCAAAGGCTGATCCGTGTCTCAGAGTGTCTGAGGACTGTGTTACTGCTGATGCCCTCCAACAGGACACGATAACAGAATCTAACCTAAGTGGAAGATGTTTACTTCAATGACTGCAGGAATTCTGGCTGTACTTGCGACTCTTCAGGTCTGGAGTCCCACAGGTGTTAAAGGCAGGTCTGCACACTAGCAAAGAGGACCTGGACAGGTCACCGTCGTCGAGGTGGAGAGAAGTTTAAACTGTCCAGCATGCAGCGTCAGGTGACCTGTCGCTGGTTAAACCACAAGCTCTACCTATCTGCACTCTGACTCACGAATGTCTTCACGAGGCTCTCCCTGCACAGAGAGCAGCAGAAGTTTGTGCTCCATGTTCACTGACTTTCTCAAAGTCAGCAGCAGCTGTGATTGGGTTTCACTGACACTGGAGCCAGTTAACCAGCAGTCCTTCTCTGGGCAGACTCTGCTGCAGCGCTGCGGCTCTGTTGGGTCTGAGCGGTTTGGGAGAGGCTCTATTCTGGACAGGAAGTCGATAAAAAAAGCTTGGGCCGTGAGCCAGAAATCCACTTTGGGGAACTTGACTCTAATAGTGGGAGTGGGTCTAATCCTCACTTTATTTTGGGGTTTCACTGTGAGTCTAAGCGGCAGGAGGTGTGGCTCTGCTCTGTGCTCCAGGCTCAACGCCGGTCCGAACCTCCGGCCCCGTGTCCACAGTGTCTCCATCACCTCCGACAACACCTCCTCACAGCACAGCAGCATCAGGTGGCCCTGACCGCTGTAAAGATGCTGCATCGGGCTGAGCTAAGCCTACAGCTGTGACTGAGCAGCAGCAGTGAGCAAACAGCGAGTGGGGAGAGCAGCCGGAGGCTCAGGTGTCGTACCTGCAGACGGCGTGGAGTCGACAGTTGGAGGGGATCCCTGCATTAACATAGCTACGTTTTTGATTGGATGTATGTAATAAACACAAACACAAATAAAACACTCTGACAGTGTTTTGTTCGCGCCCTGAACAGCCGGCTAGAAAACATTTCAGATCATTTGTGTGTCCGAACAGGAGGACACACCTCCTCCATTCCCTCTGTGACCCTCAACATCCAGAATGGGTCAGAATACCAGATTTGAGCAGACAGACGGAGTCAAAGCCCCCCTGATGCCGAACACCACCTCTCACAGCTTGGACAGGAGGAAAAGCTGCCAATTAGATTCTGCAAGGAGAGAATCTGAATCTGGAGCACTTTCATTGATCCCTGAGGGAGACGTTCCTACAGCAGCAGGATCTCCGTGTGAATCCACACATGAGGTTCTGCTGTATGAGCTTCCCTCACAGGACAAACACAACTGAAGCCCAGAGAGCTTCATAAGATTCACAGTTTTCCCTGCCGATAAGGACCTCCCTCATAAAGCAGTGTTTTGGTTTGTTCACAGTGACCCAGGTTTTCTGTGAATTAACAGAAGCGTGAGCGTGTTTTATCGTTACAGTCTGAGCTACATTGGCTGTAATGTTTATTTCGTACAGTTTACATACAGAGAGTCGTGATGACTCACTGAGCCAGGGGCGGATCTAGAAGGGTGGCATGGGGTGGCAAGTGCCACCCTAAAATGATCCCTTGCCACCCCAAGTGCCACCCCAGTTTTGCATATGACGGTGTTGTTTATTAAAATAAGATAGCATTAACAATTTTTATCGTAGTTACAGTCAACAGTGAATATAAATGCTAAAACTGAATATATTGGATAGTGTTCCCCCCTTGCACCATTAACAAATAGTTCAGCCCATAGCAGAACTGTCTTTTTTCTTGTTTTCAGTAGCAATTCATGCTTATGATTGTGCCAGAGCACATTTTGAACAACACCATGGGAATTTCGGATTTTACTCAGGTGGTTGGATGCTACACTCTGGAAATGGAAGGAAGGTGAGTGTTATTAACCCTCTGTGGTCCACGCTGCACCTCCAAATCATATGACTATTTTAAGCTGACATAGCAACAAGCTGCGGCCAAGCTGAGTCAGCCCACATTGAAAGTTAGGACTTCAAAGTTTTTACATTTTAATTACGGGCCAGTAAATCCTGTCATGGTCCTGGGTCGGTGACACAGCGCTTTTAGTTTATTATCATTTTCTAGTTTATTATGATGATGATGATGATTATTATTATTGTTTGAGTTCTATGTGTTATATTCGGTTTGCCTTTGAGTCTGCGTCTGTGTCTCTGTCTGTCTATGGTGTCAACCCGTCTGTGAAGCAGTCTGTTTAGTTCTGTGTCTTGTTTGGTTCCCCGTGTTTGAGTTTCCTAGTTTATTGTGAAGGTCTCTGTCTGATGTGAGTGTGATCAGTTTACGTTTCCCCTGTCCCGTCAGCTCCGATTCCTCCCAGCTGTGTTGCCTTCCTGTCTCTCATCCCCTGATTACTGGTGTGTGTATTTAAGCCCTGTGTGTTCTCCTGCCTGTTGCCGGTTCGTCTGTGTTACTCGGTGTCCTGCTCGTCGTCTGCCTCTCTGCCTCTCATCCCCTCATCCCCTTGTCGTATGCTCCCAGATCTGTTATTTTAGTTCTCCCAGTTTAGATGTTTTCAGTTATTTGTCATGCCCCCACTGCTTGTTTGCCACTACACCTTGTAAATAAACTTCACTAGCGTTTTCATCCACTGCTTGCATCTTGGGTCCTCCTTCCTCCACACCACACGGCTCGCCTTCCCAGCCGTGACAAATCCAGAGTTATGATAATATATATAAGCCATGCTTTTTTCTAAATACTGTCATCACGTATTTGTGTGTGTGTGTTTTAAGCATTTTCTAAGGACAGCGCAAAAACAGTAAAGAAAGGAAAAAAAGCCACCACTTTCCTATCGGTGGAAAAATGTACCATGTCGACCAATTTAAAAAAAAGTCAACATGTGGGATTTAGTTGTTTAGGAAGAGGGGAGAGTTTTGGGAATGACGGTAACGGCAGCGAGACAGAGCGAATGAGTGAGAGAGAGAGAGAGAGAGAGAGAGTTTTTAGATGTGGGAGATTTGTGACGTTTAGTGTGGAGTGTTTACTTAGTGTGTTGTGTTGTCTTGTGTAGCTGTTCTGTTGTGTAGTCGTTTTATTTTGTGTGTCACTGAGGGCACTAATGAATGTCACTAAGGCACATTTGCAATGTAAACACTGTCACTAAGTAGAAAACCAGCGGAGTGGTACACATCCTGTTGTCAGGCCTGCAGGTTTATCCCTGTGCTGTTTTTTTTTTACTGGCACACATCATTTGCGGGGCATCTTATTGCAACACCTGATTGTTCTCTCATTTTAGTTTTAGTAATATTTTTAAATGGTTGTACAAAATGAAAAAAACAGCATGTGCATTGGCTGCATTTTTAGATAAATAGTTGTATATGTTTAGAAAATGTACAATTTATATTTTCATTTCAAGTTATAAAAATTTACTCAACATGTCTGTGGTTTTCTTTTTTACAGTAAAAAATACTACTAGGATTTAAGTTCTTTGTGTGATTTCAGATCAGTAATAGTACTATTAATAGTAATAGTAGTACTAATGCAGCATGTCAGTGAAAAAACAACTAAATTCAGTTGAGCTGAAAAGAATGATACCAAAAAGGCAAGGGGGAAAAAAAAGAAACAATTTGAGGGTGAAATACAAACGTAAACTCAAAAGGAGTCAAAAATGGCCGATTGTATTTCAGACGTCAGTGGGTGAATCCAACAAATCATGAAGAATTAGGTTTAAATTTTTGTTCATGAAAGTGCAGATTTCTGACATTTTGTGTAATTTAAGCTGTAACAATGTGATTGTTTTCTAACAAAAAACAATGTGAAACTCAAGTTAGGCTTGTGTTTGTAAATGAACCGCCCCATGTTGTGTAGCTTTCTGGATTTTATACTTGTTGGGCTACATATTTATTTATTATACAGGCTATACAGTACATAACATCAAAACTCACATGGTTTATGTAACTAAAGTGTGTAATTATGTGGGCTACAGACAAAAATTAAGTTATAGACTATATTTATATGAAAAACATGTATACTTACTGCATTTGAATCATTTTAACCATATGTAACCACCTGCATATGCGTTTGGGGGGGGGGCTTTGATTTTGCCACCCCATTTGATTTCTTTGCCACCCTCATGCCAGCCTAAGAAAATTTCTCTAGATCCGCCCCTGCACTGAGCTCACAGACTTCATCCAGTCAGACCACAGGAGTCGCCCCTTGCTGGCCAGAATGCAGGTCTAAAGCACGTTAGTATTGGTTAGTCACACTGATCTATGTGCAGCATGTGCTGCTTTGCGTCTCTCTGTCGTGTTGCGTTCACTGACCTGATCAAGAAGGCGGCAGCGGCAGACGGTGGCTGGCTGGTTTGGGTGCTGACGCTGTGGGCTGCTGGTTTAACGGGAACGTTCTGGGCTGTACCCGTCACAGTCAGATGACCTCCATCTGCAGTCAGACCCTGACAGATGAGACAAATATCAGGTCTTAAGCCAAAACATGAAATCCAGCATCAGTCTCCTTTTGATGTTTGTTCTGTTCTTAAATCGTTTATTTTTTAATAAAACTCATCACATTTTTCATAATTTACATAATTAATAAAAGCAGACAGTCTCCTTCAGACTGACACCACCTCACAGAGGATCCCGATGCCATCAGACGCCGTCAATGCTGCACCTTTAGAGAAACATCTGTACTCAGACTTTGATATTTATGTTTAAATATATTTTTGTAGCAGTATAATATTTATAGTAAATAATGCCGATATCCCAGTATTATTTTTATTCAGAGGTCAGACTTCCCCCAACGCTCTTTATTTATCAGAAATTGCAGATGAGCGCCGTTAGCTCCTGGCTTCATCAGCAGCAGGAGGAGGCAGCTCTGGATGAGGAGATCATTAGTTAATTACCTCAGGTCGTTAGCCTGATCGTTGCCATCCAGACTTCCTGTTCTGCTCAAACATGGCTGCTTCAACCACTGAAGGCTTTTTCCGGTTTACCGTGGCTAATGGCTAGTCCTACTGGGCTAATGACCGGTCAGCTGGTCTGCTGCTATAATTACATTTCATCATACAGAGCAGCTTGTTTTGTCCTTTTGTGCTTTCATTCCAGGATAATGGAGCCACAGATGAGTGTGATCTCAGAAACGTCCAGCTATTTGCAGCTGCAGTAGCACAGCTCCTGTCTCTGGCCTCAGATCCGTGGCCTAGTTATGGTGAATTACCGCAGTTACAGGAAGTGGCACACTGGGGCAGATCCACTCTTCAGCTGTGTGACCGCAACACGCTCGGCTGGCTAACAGGATTACACAGAGAGCCGGCAACGGGATGAGCCAGCGCCAAAACGCCATCCTGAGTGAGACCAATCAAACACGAGGGCCACAGAGCACGCTGCGATTACCGCCTCACGGCTGTGCAGTGATGGTTTCCATCCAAGTTTGGAAGAGGAACAGACACGGCGAAGGTTTAAAACATCAGAGCAAAGAAAACATGCTCTGTGACCTTTCACCTTCTGCTTATGTCATCACTGTCATCATGTCACACCTGTGTGAAGGTTTAATGAGTGAATTATTGTAACTGTGCTGAACTTGACCTTTGACCTGTGGGATATGACTGGCTCTGAGGCATGTTGTGTGGTCAGGTGTGTATGTGGCTGAGCAGGATAAATCCATAAAATCATGTGACACTCGTTTTCATCATCTTCACCTCAGCTCTGACTCTGTTTCTCTTTCTCTGCGTCACCAAGTCAATGTTCACCCTTTCACAATAAAAGCCATGTCTATTAAATAACACCTACTGAAAAGCAGCCACTGAAATGCAGTGTCAAGGACATGACATCATCACAACCTCTCCTCACACTGTGATCGGCGGCCATGTTTACTCCTGCCCAGGCGTAAGTCTGAATGCCAATCATGGAGCTGAGATAATCCTGAATATGATTGTCTGAGTTATTATACAAGAATCCATGAAACAAACGATCCAGGTCTGAGGAGGTGCATTGTGTCAACAGTGGGACTGTGAGGACGTATCCCCATGGATGATGACGACCTCGGCGAATCGTGAATCTCAGAACGATCATATCACTGCTGTAGGAGAAGGAGTAAAACGGAGCTGGTGGAGGATCAGAGGCTGCCACGATTAAACTCAGCATGCTGATGGCAAATAATGAGGCCCATGATGAAGACCTGGCTTCCTACAGTGCTTTGAGAGTTTTTAGTCCCGCTGCCGTCATCACGCTGTCACAACTGCTCCATCAAACACCTGAGACTAACTTTGTCTTTTTCCAAAGGTTGCTGCTGAAGGTTGGGAACACCGGAGAAACTGGAAATTTCAGTCTGTTATAACTGCAGCTGACACACACACACACACACACACAAAGAGTTGTAGCCTGACTTTACAGCTGCATTAGAATCATGTGCAGTGTTGGAGTCAAATTGTTAAATGTCGTCATTGTGTTACTTAAATTTGTAAGTCTTAGTTCAAACTTATGAAACGCCAGGACTGCCATAATGAATTAATTAAATACACCATTAAATAATTAATTAAATGTGGCAATAATTAATTAAAGTGAGAAATAATTAATTAATTAAATATTTTTGATGCATTGAATTAATTAATTATTGCAACATTTAATTATTTATTTAACATTTTAATTAATTATTGCCACATTTAAATAATTATTTAATGGTGTATTTAATTAATTCATTTTGGCACAGTTGACTCCTTCAGGTCTCACCATGAAATAATTTTATCTGTCAACCTCATCCATCCAACCCAGGAGGCGGGGTTAACGCTGATCGAGTCAGAACCATTGCTTTGGCCTTGTGGCCATTGTTTTTAGCACACAACAACCGACATGTTAAAACTAACAGAACTGAACTTTGAAAAACCTTGTTTGTGTGTCATCAAATACCGTTTTAATATTTTTTAGCCGAGAATGTAGTGGTTTAATCTTCAGATGTGTGGTTGGTTTGTCAAGATAGAGCCTCTTTGCAAAAGCCCTTTGATGATTTCGGAGATGTCTGCCCAGCCCAGTCTCATGGCAAAGGGTGGGATAGACCCGCTTGCCTCGCAAGCAATTGAGCTGTTATTACCGCCAACAAAATGCAGGTCCTGGTACACAGCTGCCATAACCCCCGCAGTACACTGACTTCATTTACTGAGGTTATATTTATTGGGTTTTTATTTCCTGATGTTCGTATGTGTCATACCTGTTTCAATTCTACATTAAAAACATGTTTAAGGAGGAGAGAGAGCAAATAAATCCGATTAACATCTGATGTTTGGGTTTTTGTTCAATAATGAGCATGACCTGCATATAAACGCATAAAAGAAATAACGTTGGTGTTTCCGTCATGTAGTAACTGCTAGGTTTAACTGTACAAAGGTTGTTCGACACTATGAAACACATACAGACTCCATGATGTTCAGCTAATATTTTTATTGTGAATATTAATCATGAGGGTAAACGGCCCTGTACACCACGGAGCGAGGTCAGCATGTCCACGATATCTTCAGCTTGTGGTGGACCACAGGTGTGTTCCTGTGTTTTGTGGCGCGATATGCGCAGTTGATGTTGGACATGAATAAAGAAGGAGTAAGAACTGGGAGTTCTGTGTCATTGATGCTTACCTCCACATTGGTGACCCCTGATTCGGGCTAATGTAGTGACCTCCGGGGATGCAGCCATGGAGCGCCTTGGCATTGTAGAGCGTTCGAACAGTGCATGGGCCTCTCCGCTTCACATGGTGCCCAAATCGGACGGTCAGTGGCGACCATGCGGAGATTTCCGCCGTTTAAATAATGCCACGGAGAATGACCGTTACCCCATCCCCCACATTCAGGATTTTTCTGCCCATCTCGCCGGAACATTGATTTTTTCTAAAATTGACTTGGTGCGGGGGTATCACCAAGTTCCTGTGCGCGCCGAAGACATTCCTAAACCTGCTGTCATTACCCCCTTCGGCTTGTTCGAGTTTTTGCGCATGCCGTTTGGCCTGAAAGGTGCTGCCCAGACCTTTCAGCGGCTGATGGACTCCGTTTTGCGTGGACTGCCGTTCGGTTTTTTTTTTTATCTGGATGATATATTGGTGGCCAGCTGCTCAGCGAGCCAGCACGAGTCCCATCTGCGCCAGGTTTTCCAGCGTTTGGCAGCGCACGGCCTGATCATCAACCCTTCCAACTGCCAGTTTGGGTTGCCTGTTCTGGATTTCATCGGGCACCGCATTTCCGCTGAAGGTGTGCTTCCGTTGCCCAACAGAGTCCAGGCCGTTTCGACTTTTCCGCGTCCCACGTCGGTTAAAGCGTTGCAGGAGTTCTTGGGGATGATAAATTTTTACAACCGCTTTCTCCCCAGAGTTGCCCACCTGCTACAGCCACTCTATGCTGCCTTAAAAGGTAAAACAGCCAAAGATCCGGTTGACTGGCTGCCGGAACGCATCCAGGTGTTGTCTGCGCTGGCTGACGCCACCCTGCTGGCCCACCAGCTTCCATCGGCGGAGATCGCGTTGACCACCGACGCGTCCGACGTGGCAGTGGGTGGGGTGTTGGAACAGCGGGTTTCAGGTCTCTGGCAACCGCTCGCCTTTTTCAGTCGTACGCTCCGGGATGCTGAACGCAAGTACAGTGTTTTTGACAGGGAGATGCTGGCCCTGCACCTCGCGACACGACATTTTTGTTTTTTCCTCGAGGGTCGCAACTTTACTGCGTACGTTGACCACAAACCTTTGACGTTTGCGATGTCCAAGGTCTCTGACCCATGGAGCGCACGCCAGCAGCGCCAGTTGGTGGCCATTTCAGAGTTTACCACAGACATTCAGCATGTGGCTGGTAAGTCCAATCACGTCGCTGATTGTCTCTCACGTGTGTTGGTTTCTCCGGTGTATGTCGGCGTCGACTACGCTGCCATGGCCGCTGAGCAACGTGCTGACCCAGATGTCCTTGCCCTTCAGTCAACAAAAACGGGCCTCGTGCTGGAGTACACCCCGGTGTGGGACGCGGTCCGCACCTTCTTTGCGACGTTTCCACCGGCCGCCCCCGCCCGGTGGTTCCCCTTTTGTGGCGTCGTCGTGTTTTTGACTCGGTGCATGCCCTCTCTCATCCCGGCGTCCGGGCCTCGGTCAAGCTGGTCAGCGCCAGGTTTGTTTGGCCGGGCCTTTGCAAGACGGTGAAAGAATGGGCGGCGGTTTGTATCCCATGCCAACGCTCGAAAATCCACCGGCACACACAGTCACCCCTCGAACCTTTCCGTGTAGGCGTTTCGATCACGTTCATGTAGGCCTGGTTGGTCCCTTGCCGCAGTCACAGGGTTTCACGCACCTTTTGACTGTGGTGGACCGCACGACCAGGTGGCAGGAGGCGGTACCCTTGGCGTCCACAACAGCGGTGACGGTGGCCAGGGCTTTTTTGTCAACGTGGGTTTTGCGTTTCGGTCCCCCTGCTAACATTACCTCGGACAGGGGCCCCCAGTTTGTTTCTGAGCTTTGGTCTGCTATGGCTGACGGCCTGGGGGTCAAGGTCCACCGCATCACAGCATACCACCCGCAAGCTAACAGGATGTGCAAACGGTTTCACCGGTCACTTAAGGCCGCGCTCCGGGCTTCCTTAACAAGTGGCGACTGGGTCGACCGTCTTCCATGGGTTTTGCTGGGATTGCGTAGCGCGGTTAAAGAAGACCTCGGGGTTTTCCCGGCTGAACTGGTCCTCGGCCAGCCTCTCTGGGTCCCTGGGGAATTCTTACCTGAGAGCCCTCCCCCATGTTTCGATACCTCTTTGTTGCCTTTTCGCCCCCCCAAGAGACTCATTTCCTGTTCCTGGTCCTGTGCACCACTGCCTGCCTGACACTTTTGTTCCGAGTTCGTTGGACTCTGCTCCTTTCGTTTTCGTCAGGCACGATGCCCATAGGACTCCGCTGCGTCCACCATATGATGGGCCATACAGAGTTCTTAAACCAAGCAACAAACATTTCATTTTGGACTTTGGCGGTAGGCAGGAGGTTGTCTCTGTTGACAGACTTAAGCCTGCACATGTTATGCAAGAGGATCAGGTGGTCCCGGCCCAGACCCCTCGCCGCGGCCGCCCACCTGTCACCGGGCTGATGGATTCTGTTTTTTCCCCCAGGAGCGACCCAAAATCAACGGAGTCCGACTCGTCTGCAGCTTTTTCTGACCGCCAGTGCCAGCCTCGCTCCCGGACTGGGTTGCCCTCTGTCAGTTCCCCACCCCCCGGTTCAGCCGTTCCGGCCGTTTGCTTAAGCCCCGGGTCCTGGACTAGTTCTGCTGGGTGTTCGGGGGGCATGTGTGGTGGACCACTAGAGGGCTCCACTCACACCCAGTGTATAGGAAGTGTGTTCCTGTGTTTTGTGGCGCGATATGTGCAGTTGATGTTGGACACGAATAAAGAAGGAGTGAGAACTGAGAGCTCTGTGTTGTTGATGCTTACCTCCACAAGCTCTCTGAGTTAACCCAGCGTTTCCCAGCTGACTAATCTAACGGTCATCTACGAATAATTCACGGGTCATATCAATATGATTTAACAGAAAATCATCCTTATTACTGCCCACTATTCCAGAGACGTGAAAATCTACAGCATAAAGAACAAAAAAATATAGCAGTCTAACGCAACACTGTAACAGAGATGAGCGCGTCAGTTTGTCACAGATCAAAGTGAAATGAAAGTGATTGGTTGAACAGGTGTTCGTGATCTGTGTTTTCTGCATTTTCATCAGCGTAAGAGACTCAGCAGCAGATTAGAATAACATTTGTACATTTAACAAATCACCAAATTAATACACAGAAGAAACTATCAAACCTGTTCTGACAATTTGAGTTTGTATTCCCTCAGCTCCAGACTCGCTGCTGTTTAAATGTTTGAGAGAGAAGATTAGATATAAAAAAAAACGTCAAACATAGACTCAGTCTGAGTTCACATTTGATATTAGGCTAGGACGTAAAGTGGCTGTGCCCTGTTTTAAGATCATATATGTAAAATTGTTGTCTGACCTCCGTCGATCCAGCCGCTCAGAGTCCGTGGTTACCATGGTTACTGCATAAGTAGCTGTAATTTAAACAGCTGGCATTTTAAAACTTTACACCACCACCATTACTGCCTGTGATTTGAAATGCATTCTGGGATACCTGGTTTCCCCAAGTCCATCGATTATCTAGGATTGACCTGTCTTGACTTACTTTGCACAGCAACCAATCAAATGTTAGAGAAGCTGCAGTGGCAACCCCGCCCACTTAGTTTGATGGGTGAGGCTGACAGATAAAATTATTTCAAAGTGAGACATGAATGGGACAATAGTGCCATAATGAATTAAATAAATAAATCGGTAAATAATTAATTAAAACTGTCAATAATTATTTAAATGTGTTATTAATTAATTAAAACAGTCAATAATTAATTAAAGGTGTCATAAATATTTATTAAATTAATTATTTCTCATTTTAATTAATTATTTAATGGTCATTATGTCAGTCCTGGCGTTCCCTACAAACTATAGGATCAATGACATTCTTTTGTTTCTGTTGACATGCCCAGCCTGTTGAACGGTGGGGGAGGCTATAGTGTTTTATTATGAGACATCCTATGTGAGGGTTCTGTTTTCTTGTTTAGTAAGCTTCCTGCTTTTATGACCCTTTTGTGGGCAGGAGGTCACACAAACGCACCCCCAAACACAAACACACACACTCACATGCATACACACACACACATTCTCGCACATGCATATACACACACACATACACACATGTGCTTACACGTGCACACACATACACACATAGTACCTTATCTTTTAGAACCATAGGGGGGGTATTAGGGTGGTGCTTGTGTGTACTGTAACTGTTTGTGTGTAACAGAATAAAAGGCGGCAGGGGAAGCTGGTTCTTTGGACTCGTTTGACACCGAGGGCAGAGGACCGAGGGCAGAGGACTGCTGCCGTCTGGCTCCCTTTGCTAGCAAGTGAAATTGATCGATCGCTGATTGTCTTGCTTCCTTGCTTCGTTAATAGGAATAAGTTTCTAAACCAGCGGGGCCTGTGGAAGCGCAGACCCAACATGCAGAAAAAAATGTGAGGCTGAAGCTTCTGGTTTCTGAGTACAGGTGTGCACGTGTGTACAGGTGTGCACAGGTGTGTGTGTTTACAGTTGTGCACAAGTGAGTACAGGTGGAGCCATACTGAGCAAACTGGTGTGAGATAACTGAACAGTTCATATGGAGACCAGCAGAGAGTGCACGTTTGGAGAAAATACAATCCTGACCCAGGTGACCCCTGACCCTTGACATCTGTGGTTCTCCTGAACAACTAGCTAAATAGGGTGCTTACCGCACTGTTTCGAAGCTCAGGTGTGCAGCAGGAGACCCTCCACACCCCCTCCAGGTTCTGAGCTGGGTTCAGGGGAAGGGGCGTTACTGTGGCGAGCCCTTTAGCTCCGCCCCCACCGAGGTAGGTGCTCTGCACTATGCTCGATCTCCATGGGGCTCCTCCCTCCTGCTGCTGCTCCTCGTGCTTCCACCTCTGCTGCTTCACTGGGAGCTCGTTGCAGACCCAGCTGCTCTCTGAGATTGGGGCAGCGCTGGGAGTGGCAGGGCGTGGTGCCATCTCCCCGCTGATGCCCAGAGCCCGCTGCAGAGCGAGTTGCCTCAGTTGCTGGAAGGAGGCACCGCATACATCACAGTGGGCTTCGATAGAAGTATGGCGAACACGGCGAGGCAACTGGAGACGCTGGAGCTTATTAAAGAGGAAGGAGGCATAGGCCAGATCCTGGAAGAGGTGAAGAGAGAGAGGACAGTCATGTGGAAGGTTGGACAAAATAACAGGAACACCAAAATCCAGTTACTGACACAGCTGAGGACCATGAAGAATTAAAGCTGGCAGAAATAATCTCAAAATAAGTTAGCTCACTGCTGGTACAGCTGGACGACAACATGAATCAACAACCAAAAACTGTCAGAGCAGCAAGCTTGGAAAACCACACACACACACACACACACACACACACACACACACACACACACACACATCTGGTATTCATATCTTGTGGGGACATCTAATTGACATTTTGCTTTTCCCTAACCGCTTACCCTAAACCAGTCTTTCTCAAAGAGTGGTACGGTACACAGGCTGTCTCTGGTGCTATGCGGAAAATCTCAATTTTCTTTAAAGATTAAATAATATACTATTGTGGAGGTATGCAAAGACGACACGAGAGTTCCTGAGGCTTTTCCGGGAGGCGGAGTCAACCAGAAAATGTGTCACTGAGCGTCAGTCCTCTATAAAGAGTAGCCCTTCCTTATCGCCAGCGGTCGTGGCCGCTACGGAGCGCTGGTGGGAGAATTGGTAGGGCTGCGGGAGATGCCGCCAGTGAATCGGAACCCTTGATGCCAAAGCTCCTGGTAGCCAGGAGAATGCGATCCGCTTCTTCTGCAAGTGAGTGGTAATCCTTCGCGACCAGCAGCAGGTAGTTGGGGAGGCACCTATCGTAGGAAGACATGAGTGAAGAGGAATCCGCCGTCATCCGTTCCTAACAAGGACAGCGTGCCCTCCATAAGCTTGAGTGCGGTACCATCACCCAGGCCCGAGAGAGAGAGGAGTTTCTCAGCCACTCTGCATCAGAGAGGGAGTAGCGCCAAAGCAGCAGTGCCTTGAGAGCGGTGTATTTCCCTTGGGTGGGGGGATCCCGGAGGAGAGTCATCACACGGCGGGTGGACAGCTGATCCAGCAAGGCCACCACATGATGGTATTTTGTGTCGTCGGCTGAAATGCCACGAAGAGCAAACTGAGTTTCAAAGTGCACGAACCATGAAGTAGGGTCGTGATGCCAAAAATCCGGCATCTTATCCGCCACAGCAAAAATTAAAATGTATCATACAGTGGGGCAAAAAAGTATTTAGTCAGCCACCGATTGTGCAAGTTCCCCCACTTAAAATGATGACAGAGGTCAGTAATTTGCACCAGAGGTACACTTCAACTGTGAGAGACAGAATGTGAAAAAAAAATCCATGAATCCACATGGTAGGATTTGTAAAGAATTTATTCGTAAATTAGGGTGGAAAATAAGTATTTGGTCAGCTCAAACAAGGAAAATCTCTGGCTCTCACAGACCTGTAACGTCTTCTGTAAGAAGCTTTTCTGTCCCCCACTCGTTACCTGTATGAATGGCACCTGTTTGAACTCATCATCTGTATAAAAGACACCTGTCCACAGCCTCAAACAGTCAGACTCCAAACTCCGCCATGGCCAAGACCAAAGAGCTTTCGAAGGACACCAGGAAAAGTATTGTAGACCTGCACCAGACTGGGAAGAGTGAATCTACAATAGGCAAGCAGCTTGGTGTGAAAAAATCAACTGTGGGAGCAATCATCAGAAAATGGAAGACATACAAGACCACTGATAATCTCCCTCGATCTGGGGCTCCACGCAAGATCTCATCCCGTGGGGTCAAAATGATCATGAGAACGGTGAGCAAAGATCCCAGAACCACACGGGGGGACCTGGTGAATGACCTGCAGAGAGCTGGGACCAAAGTAACAAAGGTCACCATCAGTAACACACTACAACGGCAGGGAATCAAATCCCGCAGTGCCAGACGTGTTCCGCTGCTGAAGCCAGTGCATGTCCAGGCCCGTCTGAAGTTTGCCAGAGAGCACATGGAGTATACAGCAGAGGATTGGGAGAATGTCATGTGGTCAGATGAAACCAAAGTAGAACTCTTTGGTATAAACTCAACTCGTCGTGTTTGGAGGAAGAAGAATACTGAGTTGCGTCCCAAGAACACCATACCTACTGTGAAGCATGGGGGTGGAAACATCATGCTATGGGGCTGTTTTTCTGCCAAGGGGACAGGACGACTGATCCGTGTTAAGGACAGAATGAATGGGGCCATGTATCGTGAGATTTTGAGCCAAAACCTCCTTCCATCAGTGAGAACTTTGAAGATGAAACGAGGCTGGGTCTTCCAACATGACAATGATCCAAAACACACCGCCCGGGCAACAAAGGAGTGGCTCCGTAAGAAGCATTTGAAAGTCCTGGAGTGGCCTAGCCAGTCTCCAGACCTCAACCCCATAGAAAATCTGTGGCGGGAGTTGAAAGTCCATGTTGGTCGGCGACAGCCCCAAAACATCACTGCTCTCGAGAAGATCTGCATGGAGGAATGGGCCAAAATACCAGCTACTGTGTGTGCAAACCTGGTAAAGACCTATAGTAAACGTTTGACCTCTGTTATTGCCAACAAAGGTTATGTTACAAAGTATTGAGTTGTATTTTTGTTATTGACCAAATACTTATTTTCCACCCTGATTTACGAATAAATTCTTTACAAATCCTACCATGTGGATTCATGGATTTTTTTTTTCACATTCTGTCTCTCACATTTGAAGTGTACCTCTGGTGCAAATTACTGACCTCTGTCATCATTTTAGGTGGGGGAACTTGCACAATCGGTGGCTGACTAAATACTTTTTTGCCCCACTGTAAATGAAGACAGAAAACTAAACAGCAGTGGTGTCTGTAGGGTTACCGATGTTGGGCTAGCTGGTATATAATGATGTGCTGTGTGGTGGCTAGTGACACAGCTATGTTAGCATAATATAAACACAGTGAAGCTGGAGGATGAACGCTAACTTTTTTTCCACTCAGTGAGGGTTCCCGATGGTTATGAACAAATGTCAGGAGAACAACTGCAATATAATGTACTGCAATATAATAATACTGCTGAGCTGTAGTTACATCGTAAGGTTTTAAAAACTGAGCTTGAAAATGAATAGTGATGATAAAAACTGAAAGAGGCCGTCGGTGATCACTGACTGTTTTAGGGGCTTGTTCAGATTAAATAGCAGTAAAACATGTTAAAAACACAACATCCTTGTTTGGGCCCGCAACTAGGTTTCATCAGGTCATCACTCCAAGATCCCACCTGTTGCAAATGTTTTAATGCAGTACAGTTGTTATTATTATCACATGTCACATCCTGTTTATGACAGTTAAAATAAATAACATTCATATAAGAAATAAAATTGTCTCGTGTAAACTGTATGTGGTGTTAAATAGGCCTATTCTACTGTACTTTAATGTCGGTCATAAGGGTCGTACTTCAAGAGCCATATATTTTAAGAGGTTGTACTCATTGTGAAAAGTTTGAGAACCACTGTTCTAAACCTAACCATAATCTAACTGTAACCCTGACACTAAAACCAGAAGTCTCAAAAGAGTCTCAAAAATGTCTTCAAACTTGTAGGGACGGGGATTTAGGTCCCCATAAGTGTGTAGTATAGTAAACTTCCAATTTTTGGTCCCCACGAAGATACGAATACATGCTCATATGCACATACATGCACACTCTCACACACACAGACAAACACACACTCACTCACACACACACATACACAGCTGTCAACCTCAGATTTACAGTTGGCTGTGTCAGGGTATTACCTCCTGTTGACTCGAGTCACTGATCATCAATGGAGGTTGGCGCCCTGCATGATTGGAATAACTTCACATGACCAATCAGACAGCTGCAGCCCAACAGCCCGAGCTGAAGAGCTTCACCCTAAAATCAAACGTGCACGTTTCCTCGGCCCTGCAGCCGTTTGTCCTGCTGGCTGCTGCAGCAAGCTCCATGTAGGAGTTGAACTGTGTTCATGTTCACGTGAAGAAATTTCTCACTTTGGCCCAAATAAAGAGCCTCTCTCTGGAGTCACTTTCAGAAACCAGCTGCTCCGACACAAACAAATCTCTCTGACAGTCTCTCTGACCTCTGACCTCTCCCATCTGCTGCTGCAGAGCAGCTGGCAGGATTTCAGTTAAAAAAAACCTCATCAACAAGAACCACTTCTGAACTTTTACAGCCTAATACGAGCCATGAGAGAGAGGAAGTAACAGAGGAGGCTGACAGATGGAGAGAGCCAGATGAGGTAAAATGGGGAAAAAATATGAAATTAACATTTCTCATCAAAAAGCAACTTCCTAAAATGATTAAAAAGATCATCCAGTCAGAAGCTTTCACGTAATGTGACCATGTCCAGGAGATGCACAGCTCAAGCTGAACAAGATCATTGCAAACAGACACCGAGCAGAACCTCATGAACCCACCTGACTGAAACACGCACAGCAGGAGCTGTAGGTGGAGCTTCAATCATGACATCATCACTGAACTCATCTGGAGCTCAAACTCTTTGTAACGTCAAACTATCAAACCTTTTCTACCTGCTGACACCTTACCGCTCAAGCCGACACACTTGCAAACAGACTGAATGACCGATCCCAGTTCCCTGATCAAGCTGACCCTGGTTCCCTGGACCAGCTGACCCCGGTTCCCTGGATAGTCCAGGTTGTGCAGTCTGATCCCGAAGCTACTTCCACGCTGAGTGTAGTCTCAGTTTGAGAGCAGCCGGCGCCTCTCTTTAAATCACTTTTTATTCACACACATGACAGAGAGCTGTTCCATGAGCTGGGACCCTGCATCTGCAGCAGGCCCTGTGCTGATGTCACTTCCTTTTCTCACTGTGGTCAGTCACAGCTGTGGCTGCATGCTCACAAAGGATATCAACGTTTTAAATATGATGCATGAAATCCCTTCAAGAGTAATACCTGCTCTGAAGCAGAGGTGGAGGTGTTGGAAGTGGTGTTGGAGGTGGAGGTGTTGAAGGTGTTGGAGGTGAGAAGATGTGCTGAGGTGAGCTCACTCAAAGTGTTTCAGGGTGTTATATTATTGACCACCAGGACCGCTGTGTAGCTCCTCAGGAGGGCCCTTTACTATCCGAGCATGCTCCTCACACTCACTTTAATCACATGATTCATAGTTAGGGATGGGTACCGGTGTCCGGTGCCATGATGGCACCGGTTCTGACATAAACGGTAGTAACCAGACCGAAAAGCAGCGTACATTTCGGTGCTTTATTTCGGTGCTTTTTTTTTCCTGAGCTGTGATACACTTCTAGCCAATCATTTTACGTTTCCGAGGATAGTAGGCGGGTCCAGGTACGTACGTTCTGTTAGAGCAGAGCTACAGATTAAAATGCCCAAGGCGAAGCGGTCAAAAGTCTGGCTGTACTTCACAGCAAAATATGCAAACTCAGCAGCCTGCAACAAGTGCTTTAAGCTGATACTGTGATACTGTCAAAGGAGGTAACACCTCAAATCCGATGAAACACCTGGCGATGCATAGCGTTTTTTTAAAAAGCCGAGAAATGCGCCGTATTTGATAGCTTGCTGCGAGACCTCACACCAAGCACATCTACTGCGGGTGGGTTGCCTGTTATCGGACCCGGAGTTAGCAACATCCCCCAAAAACACGAAGAGGAGAGTCCTGGCCCCTAGCCCTGCCAGTGTAGTGATGTAGTGATGACGGATGATGATGGCAGCAGCAGCCGTTCTTCTCTGCGTGAGTAGCTTAATGTTGTTCGGGTGCAATTTACATTGAGTAGGCTAACCACGTTATTACATTAATGCATGTAAGGTGAACTAGCAAACATCATCATAGCTACATGCAGCTGTCTTCTTGTTTGATGGCAGATACTCCCTTCACCCTGGCCAAAAAGGCTAAAATGACCAAAGAAAAAGAGGGAAACAGCTAAACATGAGAGGTTTTTGGACAAAGTTTGTGTTTTTTCCATTGTTTAAGCACTGCTTCCAGCCAAGAGTGATACCATATATGCCCCACAGCTGCAGAAAAGGCTAACATTGTTATCTTTTTACAAAAAACCAGCTGAACATGAGAGGTTTTTGGACCAATTTTGTGTTCTCCATTCTTTAAGCACTGGTTTGAGCACCGTTTAAGCACCGGCACCGTTTCAAAAGTACCGATTTGGCACCGGTATCGGATAAAACCTAAACGATACCCATCCCTATTCATAGTTGTTATTAATCTCTGGTTCAACAAACTCTAAGTTTTCCAGATGCGCTGCCTTTGGCAAGTATTATGAGTATCACTTCCCAGACCGCCTTCGAAACGAGGACATCCGACGGAGATGCGACAACCAACCGCCAATCGAGGGGCAAATTCAAGAAGAAGAATCTCTGGTTCTCTTCCACAGCATGTCTTTTATGCTGTCTTCCTTCTCTCACCCCAACCGGTCACAGCAGATAGCTGCCCCTCCCTGAGTGATTTTGGTCTTACTGAGTGAAACATGAAGTCTGTATGTTCTGGATTATTCAGAGCATGCTCACTCTGGCTAACTACCTGTCAGTCACAAGTCATCAGCCAATGAGAGCGCTGGCTCACAACTGGATCCACCCCTCATGGATATTGCAACATCCACCTTTGATATACAGTCTGTGGTTTAAAGTTTATCTAAAGACAGAGTGAAGCTGCCCCTGACCTTCTCTAAATCTCTGCAGCGCTCTTCCCCAGCACAAGGCCACACTCCTGCTTCTCTGTGACAGAGTGAAAAAGTTTTAGACGGAACAGGTCACCTACTGATCGGAAGGTTGGTGGTTCGATCCCTGGCCCCTCCAGTCTGCATGTCAAGTATCCTTGGGCAAGATACTAAACCCCAAGTTGCTCTCCGATGCATCCATCGGAGTATGAATGTGTGTGTGAATGTTTTTTTTGTTTTTTTGTTTTTTTGGCCTGTCCCGTTTGGCTCTTTTGCCCTCAGAATTGTTGTCTAAAGGCAAAGAAAGATGCCCAACGGATTTACTTTACCAAACTGACCATCCCAGCCTTGCCGTAATGGTCCATTTGATTCACCTTTTATTGTTTATTTTATTTTCACTTACTGAATACGGGACAGACTTGACTGGGGGAAAGAAGGGGAGAAAGAAAGAGGGAAAGAGAAACAGCTGAGAAGAGGTACGGGGGAGAAGGGCAAAAGACAAAAACCAACAGAACGGGCAGAGAAAAAAAATGCATATATCAATCACCTGGGTCACCTGCTGAGAAAGAAAAAAGAAAGCAAGCAGAAGAGAACAAGAGTAATAGAATAAACAACATCACAATGATATATGGGAATATGACAGTAAATACTAAATGTTAAACATTATTGTGCAGCATGTGTGTGTGAATGTTGTTAGAAAAGCACTCAGTTTAGAGTCAGTGCTTAGGGGAAGAGTACTTTGAGTATTCCGGGAGAGTAGAAAAGCGCTATATAAGAATCAGTTCATTTACCATTTACCATGAAGCTCATGTCAGAGCTGGTTCTGCCACACCTACATAGAGCATCAATCAGTGCTCTAATTCTCCCGCGAGGCCGTGAGAGAGTTTTCAGAGCTAATGGCTCTTTTGAGCGTGTTTAAAGGCAGGAGCTGAACTCGCCTCCCTCGCTGCTAATTAACTCATTAATCATCAGTGTGGCGGCAGAGGAGTGCTTCCTCGCCGAGATTCACGGGGACCCTGCAGGCGCGTGCTTCAAAACAGTCCTGGCTGTAGCTGTCGGAGATTGGTGAAGCAACCTGCAGCAATGCTGCAGCATCAACAATGCTCTGCTTGTGTTGTTGTTGTTGTTGGTGGTGTTGGTGATGTGTACCGCTGGCAGCGGGAGAGCTGCAGCTGTTGAATGTACTGTTACAGCAAGTACAAGTGATTATTGTAATCACTTGTACTTGCCTGGGGCTCAGTCACTCTGGCACAGCTGAGTGACCCCTCATCTGGGGCTCTCCTCAGCTCTTTCTGGGATATTGATGCAGCTGGCCCTCCGTTGTTCTTCCTTGGTCTCTTGTGTTCTGAGGGCCTCTGGATGTCTGGAGTCTTGGGGCCCGTTCTTCGTACGTCGCTTACTACATCCAAGATCAAATGACACATCCAAGACCAAACCATCGCGCTAACCGTGAGCTCGCTAATCTGGTTCCCCGAACACACCTGCTGTTGACGATTAGTACAGCTGGACGCAGTAATGTGACATCACTGGGTGTCGTAAAAGGGGCTACGCATCGATAGTGGAAACATTGATCGGCAACCCTCTGATTGGTCGGCGAAAATGTCGACGGAGCGCGCTCGGCTCGGTATTTTTCGGCAGCAGAGCAAGAACTCTTGAGTGAGGGATTTCAGGAGTTTCAGAGTTTAATTAAAACGCAAGGGAACACTGCAAAGGCTGCAAAAGCAAGGAGAGAGGGCTGGCAGAAAGTTGCTGACAAATTAAACTCGTAAGTAATTTAATAATAACAATAATAATGGAGTGGATTTATATAGCGCTTTTCAAGGCACCCAAAGCGCTTTACAATGCCACTATTCAGTCACTCTCACATTCACACACTGGTGGAGGCAGCTACGGTTGTAGCCACAGCTGCCCTGGGGCAGACTGACAGAAGCCAGGCTGCCATATCGCGCCATCGGCCCCTCTGGCCAACACCAGTAGGCGGTAGGGTAGATTTATTATATTACGCTATATTATCCAATATTATATTACATTATATTATAATATGTTATATTATATCCCCTTTCACATTAGAGCCACAACAGGACCCACTAGAACATGGGAACAAGTAAAAGTGAAATATAAGAATATTCTACAGCATGGTAATATTTATCACTTATATTGCTTTTCGTCTCTTGGAAAGAGACCCTGAAATAATCTGTTTGTTTGTTTATAACAGCAACCAAGAAAAGGGCAGAGCAAAAAAAGACAGGTGGTGGTCCTGCACCCCCTCGTCAGCAAGTTGGTTAAGTAAATAATACCCTCACGGGAAAATCGATATCTCTCTATGAGCACACTGTCGCGCTGAGCTAAAGGATCCTGTCTGTCCCGCAATATACGCTGAATTCTGAAAACTCTCCTTATCAATCTTGCACCTTCCGCAATGGGTGGCTCGCGTATACGGACAGGACATGGCTGCGACAGGCTTCCCAAATCCACCTTCGCTTTTATAGCCGTGGTCTCTCATCTTGATTACACGAAGTAATTTGCAATTGCTACTCTGAAATATGAATTACATCTGTAATAATCACATACATGTAATAGAATGTTAATAGTACATTTCCCTTTTTTAGGAAATGACCTGTATGCATCTGTGTGAAATCAATAAATGGATCAGGTGCTGCATTGTCTTTAGTTACATTGATGTTATTTATTTATGGTGAAACAGTGGTGGAATATCGCTGTTGCTTTCGTATAAATGAAGCGGACATACCTGCGTGGCCGCGATCTAATCCTGTTTACATAAAGTAAACCTGCTCCCGAGTAGGTTTACGCTTACGGCTCTGTTGCTATGACAGCAAGTCCCGGAGGAGCTTCGGGGAACCGAACGATCCAAGATCACGCGAAATCGTCAACAATCAAATCCAGCTAACCTACTTAGCGAGGTACGAAGAACGGGCCCCTGCTCTCCTCCATACCTGCTTCATGCCCTGGTGGACGGGGCTGTGGCTCCCGACACCCAGATCATTACATGAAGGAACCTTTTAAATACAAGTGTGCTCATGCTCACAGGTGTACACACGGGTGCTCACACATACAAACTACACCCTTTTTGGCTCCTACCTCAAAGCACACTGTGCGCTGTCGATCTTACGTGCTGCACAATAATGTTTACTATTTAGTATTTACCGTTATATTCCCATAGATCATCGTGATGTTGTTTATTATATTGCTCTCTTTTTCTTCTGCTTGTGTTCCTTTTTTCTTTCTCAACAGGTGATCCAGGTGATTGATATATGTATTTTTTGTCTGCTTATTTTGTTGTTTTTTGTTTTTTGCCCTTTATCACCGTCCCTCTTCTCCGCTGTTATTCTTTCCGTCTTTCTTTCTCACCTTTCTGTTCCCCAGTCAAGTCTGTCCTGTATTTAGCAAGTGAAAATAAAATAAACACCAAAAGGTGAATCAAATAGACCATTACGGCAAGGCTGGGATGGTCAATTTGGTAAAGTAAATCCGTTGGGCATCTTTCTTCGCCTTTAGACAATAATTCTGATGGCAAAAGAACCAAACGGGACAGGCAAAAAAAATTATTAAATAAATAAATAAATATAAATAATATTTAAGCCACTTTATCACCAAAGTCACGTAACAACGCAATATCTAAGCACAAGAGGGGGGAGGGGGAGCAAAGTGTGCCTGCTCTGTGCTGACACAGCAGCGGTGAGTCTGGCGACCTGGCTGTTTCGTCTTTGCCGAAAGCACAACATTGCAAACAAGAGCGGAACTTAAAGTAAAGAATCGATCTCACCAGGCTAGTATCAATCCGATACTTATGCTGACTTGGTATTGGTATACAACTGATATTTGGATTGATCTGCCCACCACTAATCAGCAGTGCTAAAAACAGTTTGTCTTTATTACAGTCAGATTTTGCACTTGTCTGATTCATTAGAATTTCATTTTTATTTGTTACATTTTTATTTTGTTGCAAGTTAATGAAATTCAAATGCTTATCAACAAACATGAATTTGTCTGAATTTGTTTGAAAAAACACACACAGAGACACACACACATTGATCTGTTAATTAAGAGTAGCTGGCAAATTAATCAGAGACTGCGACACATGACTGAGTTCATCACCAAGAGAAATGAAAACGGACAGTGAGTGAAATAATATGGGGGCGTGGCCACACAGAGGGCGCCGTGGATCAGTGTTCACACAGAATGTTTTCAGGATTTAAGGATGAGCTGAAACGATCCTGAAACTGAAGCCAGAGAAGTTTCAGGAGCTAGAAACATGTAAACATAGAAACATGTGAAAATAGAAATGTAAACACAGTCTCCCAATGTCTCCCATTCCCTGATTGCTCCTGTGTGTATATAAACCCTGTGTTTTATTCTGCTTCTTACTGGTCATCTTGTGTTCCTCCCAGTATGTTTTCCTGTGAGTTATGGTTTCAGATTTGTTGGTTAGATTGTCCCCGTTTAGGTTTGTTCTTAGTTTCCGTCTGTCCCATCTCTGCTCTGTCTGTATTATCACCTCATGTAAATAAAGCCCACTCTTTGCATCATTAGTGCCTGCGATTGGGTCCTTTCCCCTTCAACCCTACACGACTGCCACCGCAGCTGTGACAGAAACATGTGACCATAGAAACACATTAAAATGGAAACGCGTGACCATAGAAACAAGTGAACACAGAAATATGTGAAAATAGGCACACGTGACCATAGAAACGTTGAAATAGAGCCACATGAACACAGAAACATGTAAAAATATAAACATGTGACCAAAGAAACGTGAATACGGGAACACAGAAACACGTGACCATAGAAACGTGAAAATAGAAACATAGGACCACAGAAACGGGAAACGGGAAAATAGAAACACGTCACTATAGAAGCAGAGTTTTATTCTCTCCCGCTCTGCTCTTCTCACCACAGGAAATAAAGTTGAGTAAAGCCTTTAACTCGTAAGACCTGATCTCTTTAATGGCATGCATTTTTAATTTCTCTTTGCTATTTGGGCTGATTGGGACCTGATTAATTTAAAAACAAAGAATTATCTTTTGGATGTAGGAGATGTTCCTTCCCTGCTAACCTCAACTAAACCTCTGACAGGATGTTCGCAGGGCTACGATGTGACTGTGTATGAATGGATAAGAATGTAAATTTGTGCATCTCCAGTCTTTTCCAAAAGTAGAAAAGGAGAAACCTCAGCTGCTCTGAAGCTGTGAAATCTGTCTGTTCGTTCACAGCCTCAAAGAAGAACCTTAGATGTTTGATTGAAGGTCACATATGTTGCATGTTTTCTGTGAGGGTGAAGATGTTCCTGTTACAGCTGGTGGGGTGAAGGATGGAGTCGATGAGCGGGTCCTGCAGAGAGCATCATCATGGTAAATGGGCTGGTTCTTATATAGCACTACTCTACTCTTTCTGAGCACTCAAAGCGCTGTACACAACTTGTACATTCACCCATTCACACAAGCTTCTAAGTAACATTCACACACAAATTCATACTCCGATGGATGCATCGGAGACCAATTTGGGGTTAGTCAAGGATAACATGCCAAGGACATTTGGCATGCAGACTGGGGAAGCCAGGGGTCGAACCACCAACCTTCCGATCAGTAGATGACCCGCTCTACCACCTGAGCTACAACCACCCCATCAGTCTCAGTCCGTGCCGGCCTGCATTAGCAGTTCAGCGTGGACTCCATTTGTTGTCTCTAACAGATCTGGGGCTTCCCTCTCAGGAGGTGGAGCTTCATCTGCCCTCCATCACACAGTCATTTATCTCAGCAGGCCTCCTCGGGGTCTCAGACTCTGAAAGAAATGCTCTTGTAGTCCGCATTTCAGAGCATTATGTTTCAGTGTCTGTGTCCCTGCAGTCAGACAGCAGGGTGGAGCTTTCACTGACTCTGATGCTTATTTGGAGCTCCTCAGGCTGAGGATCAAACTTTGAGAAGACGCTCAGACTCCACATCAGAGCTGCCAGCTGCTTTTATGTGCAACACACAAACAGCCTAGATGTTTCTCTTTAAGCCATTCTTTCATGCTCTGAAAATGATGTGCAGCAGTGCCCCCCGGTGTGTGCATACAGGAGTCCACAGTGTGTTTGCCTATGAAACCAGCTGTTAATTAATCAAACCTATAACCTGAATCATAGAAATTATTATCAGCTTGTACGCTCTGAGCATCAAAAACAGAACACTATGCGGAGAATCAATTAAGTAAACTGGGTTTATATATTTAATGATGGAAGAACTTCATTAAATTACTATCCTGCTCACATGACCCATTTGAAAGCATTAAATTGGGTTTTTAAAGTCTGAAGACCCGAGCTCAGAGTTTATTCTCCTCAAAACCTGCAAAATCCCCATCACCATCATGAAGTGAGATATGTGCTGTGGTGATGATCAGGATAATATTGGGCCTGAATGCACAGGCAGAAGTGACGCTCAGCACTTCCTGTCAGGCTCTTGAGGTCAGGCTTATAAAGCTGCTGCTGACACAGCACATCCTCAGGGCTTTTACTGGAGCGAGACCTTTAGCAGTAGCGCATACCATAATCAAACAGGATTCAGGATTAAAGCAAATGTGAAAACTTGTAGAAATTTAGTTCTAGCGCAGATTTACGTGAAATCAGAGAAGAAACTGATGAAATTGTTTTTGCTTGCTCCAAATAAAATACCCATCACCATGCACGAGCTAAATCAGTCTGACACCAGGAGACGTTTCCGGGTCCAAACAGACAAACCAGTCAGATCCTTTTAGCTCTCACACAATGATCAGTTTATTCTAAATATCAGAGATGTTTGGCGGGCTGGTGAAATCAGGGCAGATGATGACGTACTGCTAACTAATGAGCTCTGGATAGGCTAACAGGAAGACATTAACAGGAATATAGAGGTTAAGGGTTAAATTGTTCACATTGAGGGTCCCTGATGGGCAGGAAGAAGACACAAACGATGCACCGAAGTCCAGCAGAGAGTATGTCTGAGGCGATCCATCCGCAGCACAAGGTCAGCCATAAGTCTGCTGCTGATCCTCATGTCCACACTGAGAAGGATTCTTCGTCTATTTAGTGATCGGGACACCATGAGTCCCACGGCTGCAGTTACATTGTACTTCCTTTAAACTTGGAGCTAGAACGACCGCAGATGCGTTTCTGTTCAATGAAAGAGACAAAGAGACGAGAGGCTTGTCCAGCGCTGGAGATGCTCGGACCGGAAACACTTTAATCCGTCGGACTGTCAGTGAACAAGGCTGTTCTAATTCAGCTAACACAAACTGGCGGTCAGTGCTCATTTTAAGGATTTCAGTATTTACAAGTAATAATTTACAATTTTTCCTTCCATACATGATCTAAATACTTCCTGCATACCAGGATAAAATTATTTTCTCTGGATCTAATATATACTTAAAATACACATAACAACGAGATGGAGGGGAAAAAAGAGATTAAAGAGGCGAGTGAAGGAACACAAGTAATTCAGACTTTGTGATGTTATTGTGTTCAGCAGAGCGAGCAGCGACTCGGTGACCAGAGAGATCATCAGAATAATCACAGCTACCCGCTCTGCAGAGCGAGCGAGAGCGAAGAGCAAAGCTTGCTTGGCCCAACGGAGACGTGAGCCACTCTGATGTTCATGCATTGATATAAAAAAAAGCCTGACAAAGGAGTTCAGTGTCAAACATTCACCAGGACAGGAAGTGGACCTCCAAATCTCCCAATCAAAGTTCATAGCAAATACAGAAACATGAACTCCATCAAACTACATGAGCAAAGGAAACGATGAGAAGTCTGAGTGGACGGCGTTATCAGAGACCGCAGGCCTGCCTGCATCGACATACACTCAAATTCTGACAACAAACTGAAAACAACTACAGAACAGGTGAGTGCAGTGGTCACACACGGGTTAGAGTCCCTGTGAATCTTGGAGCCTGGAGCCAGCCTCCTTTTAATGGGAACGTTTTTCTAAACATCAATAAAACCACAAACTGTAGCGTGTGGAACATACAGGATGTATATGACGTATCTGTGAGTGCCACAGAGCTTAACGTTTATTCATGGGAGCCTGTGGTCACGCCTCAAAGGCGGCTGTGGCTCGGCAGGCGCTGTTATTCGCCCTCGCCACAGGCCTAAAGAGACATTCAGAAACTACATCAGTGATGTCCTTGCACTGGTGCCGGGTTTCGTGTTTCCGAGACACGTGTGTGCATATGTGTTTCTGACCTTCAGCGCTGCGGTGTCGGCCAGAGCAGCAGCCTGTCGGTTCAGCTGGGACGCCATGATGTGGCAGCGCTGGCACAGTCTCTGTAGCTCCTCCTCCTCAGGCTCGCCATAGCGGCTCAGCTCGCCAGCCGACAGCGAGCCTTCGGGATTGGGCCGAGATGCGCAGCTCCTCCTCAACTCCTCCTCTTCGTCCTCTCCTGCAGAATGAAGGCGTTTCCTGCAACAGGTGGAGCCCAAAGGAAGAGGCGTGTCCCCCTCCACCACCTGCATACAGGTGTGCATATATACATTTAATGTGGAGTGTGTAGAACAGGGCATGCATTCAGAGACACAGAAGTATAAGGGCATAAATACTGAGCACATGTGAAAGAAAGGGAGCAATAGACTGTTGATCACTCATACCAGTAGAAACCGTCTCTACTTTCAGCTCTAACTTTTGTCTTGTCTGTTGGTCTCGGGTTTTCTAATTTCAATAGAAAATGTCTTTAATCCAAACTGACCAGGTAAGCTGTGCGTGAACAGCGTTCCACTGAGAACCCAGGAGTGTGGATACCTGAAGAACAGATGGAACCAAACCCTCGGCGTGCTCGAGTCATGTGGCATCCTCTGTTGAAACGAGTCGGGTTTTGGTCAGAGTAAAATGGATTGTTGTGATTGGTCAGGAGTCGGCTACAGCAGCACATATTTATTCTGTTGTTTATCAAAATATTTATTTTGATAATTAATTAAAACAAAAACAGGGCAATCAGGTTGTTTTCATCAAGCCAATCAGAGCGAGACATGAAAGCTGCATGAAAGTACAGCAAAGCAAGTTTGACACATTTATACGTGAACTATACCATCCAGTCACTTCCGCTTATCCTTTTCAGGGTCACGGGGGGTGCTGGAGCCTATCCCAGCTGTCATAGGGCGAGAGGCAGGGTACACCCTGGACAGGTCGCCAGTCTGTCGCAGGGCCAACACACAGGGACAGACAACCATTCGCCCTCACATTCACTCACACATAGTGACAATTTGGATTATCCAATTAACATATCCCCACAAGCTGCATGTCTTTGGACGGTGGGAGGAAGCCGGAGTACCCGGAGGGAACCCACGCAAACACGGGGAGAACATGCAAACTCCACACAGAAAGACCCCGGCCTGATGGTGGAATTGAACTCAGGACCTTCTTGCTGTGCGGCAACAGTGCTAACCACCGTGCCATCGTGCTGCCGTGTGAAATATACGTCGCCATAACCAGAACGCCATTTTAACCCTACGCAGTAACCTGATGTGCACCGTGGGAGAAAAGCAACTCCACACCGACATGTACCGAAAAGACTTGAGGATCAGTTCGGACTGAAGTTAGTCTGAATCAAGCTTTAGAAATGATGCCAAGCACATTCAACAGTGAGCTCAGCGTAGACCTAGGACAGATGTTTGTGCTCATCTGTCTCACGTGTAGCAGGATCAGAGTGGTTTGCATTGTGTGATACTCACCGTATATCTCCTGTAGTCCGGCCCGCGTCCCCGAGCCATGTTCCAGTACTGTGAGTACATCTCTGCTTAACCAGTGCTCAGTTATGAACTCTCTGGCTTGATTTTCCTTCAGCGTCCGAGGAAATCTGTGCTTCCACTGCAGAATAAAGGGACGCTGGGTGTGCACGGGCTGTGGGTGGAGAATGATGTTGCTGAAGCGTGAACCTTCACACAGTGGGACAGGACAGGCTCTGACACGGGCTTACATAACGGCTCATCAGCACACTTCAGCTACATAATGCTGATGGTGCTCTAACACCACCCACAGGAGTTTAAAGTGGGGTGGAGGTCAGTGAGCGAGGAGCCGGTCCTGAGGTCTTTACACCAGGTCCAGGATTAACACCTCTGTCTCGACTCTGCAGGTGGGAATGCCTTCAGGTTCTTGTTCCTGGGTGGTGGGGGTGGGAGGAGCTGGAGACGACAGACAGGTTGGTGTAGCTGCTGTGAAGCTGTCACTGACTGAAAGCTGGTGGGGGTGAATGTAAGTGGCGGTGAGCCTCCTTTGAAGGGTGCTGGTGCTCAGGTTTGACTCACTGAGAAGGAGAACCACTGTGCCTCCTCACAGCACGGACGCAGGCCTGCAGGTGGAGGCAGAGTCAGAACTTCCTGCTGTGGAAACTAGAATCATCATTATTATTTTGACCTTTGCCTCCATAATCTTCAGGTAATCAGTATTTGTACTGGAATATGACCTGAGTCAGACCCAAGCGAGGCCTCAGAGCATCTGCTAAGTGTTCCAGGTTCCAGGTTTAACCTCGGGGGGGGGGGGCTTTTATTTAAGCTGTAGCGTTTATTAAAGTGTTCATTCTGTAGTCTGAAGCTGAACCTCAGTGGCTCTTTTTAATTGCTTAGATTAGTGAAATGAATTAAATTCTCTCCTCAGCTAAAGATGAAAGCAGCCCGGCTAATTTCAGCAGATTACTGTTGAAAAACAAGACTAAGTGGAACTGGGGTCACAGAATAAATATTTTTTATGTCTATTTTCTATTGTAAGCAGTGGCGATCCTAGCCTGTTTGGCGCCCCGGGTGAACACTCCCTCTGGCGCCCCCCCCCACACACACACACACACACAGACACACACACAAAACATATTAAGGATTGTGCATTAACATAAAACTGTTGTCGGAACCATACTGAATTTCGCCAGAGAAACACACACTTATGAAGAGAGACACGTATGTGAGGATGCTGTTTGTAGATTACAGCTCAGCATTCAATACCATCGTTCCCTCGAAGCTGGACAGGAAACTGCAGGATCTAGGACTGAGCAGCTCCCTCTGCAGCTGGATCCTTAGCTTCCTGTCTGACAGACGCCAGGTGGTCAGACTGGGCAGCATCACCTCATCCCCCATCACACTGAACACTGGTGCTCCACAGGGGTGTGTACTGAGCCCTCTCCTGTACTCACTCTACACCTACGACTGCACGGCCACTAACAGCTCCAACATCATTGTGAAGTTTGCGGACGACACTACAGTGGTGGGTCTTATCACCAACGGTGATGAGACGGCTTACAGGGAGGAGGTCAGCGCCCTGACCCACTGGTGTCAAGACAACCATCTCACCCTCAACGTCGCAAAGACAAAGGAGTTGATAGTGGACTTCCGGAGGTGCAGAGAAGTACACACCCCCATCACCATCAACGGCGCTGCTGTGGAGAGAGTGAGCAGCTTCCGGTTCCTTGGTGTACATCTGGCTGAGGATCTTACGTGGTCAGTACACACAAACAAAACAGTGAAGAAGGCGCAGCAGCGCCTCTTCTTTCTCAGGAGACTGAAAAGATTCGGCATGAGCCCCCACATCCTCAGGACCTTCTATCACTGTGCCATTGAGAGCATCCTCACTGGATGCATCACCACCTGGTATGGCAACAGCACCGCCTACAACTGCAAAGCTCTCCAGCGAGTAGTGCGGTGCTCTGAAAGGATAATTGGAGGTGAGCTTCCCTCCCTCCAAGACATCTACAGGAAGCGCTGCCTGAGGAAAGCGGGGAGGATCATCAAGGACTCCAGTCACCCCAGCCATAAACTGTTCAGACTACTTCCATCAGGAAGGAGGTTCTGCAGCATCCGGTCCCGTACCAGCAGACTGAGAGACAGCTTTTTCCATCAGGCCATCAGACTGCTGAACACGTCATAGACACCTCAGCTTCACTACTGGAACTTCAACATTATGCACTCCACACTGTATATAAATGCCACTTGTTTTGCACATATTCAACTCTGTATATTTTATATATTTTATTATTATTATTATAATATATATATATATATTATTTTTTTTTTACTATTTAATTTGTAAAAATGTGTATACACACACACACACACACACACACACACACACACACACGTAGGAAAATATTTAGTATACACATCCAGAAATGCATACACTATTATATATTGTACATATATTTATTAGTTTCAGGTTGGCCATTCTTGTATTTTGCTCGTTTGTGTTGTTGTGTTTGCACATCTCTGTTGCTTGTGGGGCTCGCACACAAGAATTTCACTCGCATGTGCTGTGCCAGTGTGCCTGCACATGTGATGTGACAATAAAAGTGATTTGATTTGATTTGATTTGAAGAGAGAGAGAGTATGCATTGTATGCAAACGGCTACCAAACAGCCATCATAATTCGTCATACAATGAGAACAGGACAAATCAACAATTGACAATGACTAATTACTATTCAAATCTGTAACATAATGTATTGTTTGGAGTTTAGTCTGTTACTGTTACTATTTTTACCATTTCTTCTTGGAGCAACTGTAATCCACATTATTTCCTTAGGGATTAATAAAGTATTCTGATTCTGATTGTTTCAGGATGACCTGCCATTATCCAATGACACATCTGCTTACCTGTATCTTTTGCTCGTTTCTCCTCCTCTTCTTTTCTCTTTTTTCTAAACTGAGCACCTGATGGCTTTGAACTTTTTGTCATGATACGGCTGTGTGGCAGGCAGGATGAGGACCCAATCGCAAAAACTCACGGACTCAAGGGATAAACTCAAAATGCAGCTTCAAACTTACTGTTCATCTCTGATGAGTTACAGACGTGAAAAACTGCGGACTCAGGAACAGAATATTGTCCGAGTTGGTCCGACTTGGAAGTGGCATGGAAGAAACAGTTAGTGTCACTCACCACCAGAGTTTGCTCAGAAACTTTAGGGCGGCGGCGGCGTGAGCGCCGTTTTCGCCGAGAGGGGGGAGGAGATGAGCCGGGCCGCGAATCCTCCAGCGGACCGGGCTGAACGTCCTCCGACCCCTCACACTGGAGAGGCAGCTCCGGGCGGACGCCTACGGTGGAAACAAGGAAGTCCCGGATGTGGGGGTGCAGCGCTCCGAACAGCCACGGGAGTCCGGACACCATCCGCTGTAGACGGACGGCTACGACCTCCCGATGTTCGTCTCCTGGCAGCGCCTCCCACTCCTGACAGTGGTACTCCACCGTATAGATCAAATCCTCCCGGAGCTCAGCGGAGGGGTTGTGAGTTGCTGGGTCCATGTCGTGGTCGCGTTCTTCTGTCATGATACGGCTGTGTGGCAGGCAGGATGAGGACCCAATCGCAAAAACTCACGGACTCAAGGGATAAACTCAAAATGCAGCTTTATTGCTGACAAAAGATAATAGGAAAACTAAACTGGGAAAAACTAACATAAAGTTCACCAGGAAACACAGGGGGAATCACACACAGCATGAGGGAGAATGCGACGCCGAACAGAGGGAGACGCAGACAGAAATACACAGAGGGTTAACGAGGAAAGTGGGAACACACGGGGAACACAGCTGACACAGATAACCATAACGAGACAGGGCGGGGTGAACATAACACTGACGGGAGACAGGCAGAGTCAAACAGGAAGTACAGCGGTTCAAACAGGAGGAGAGAGAGCACGGGGAAAACACAGACATAACGGGCTGAGGAAGACATGGAATAAAACACGAGGGCTCACAGTTACACAGGGGCACACAGGAGGTAACCAAATAAGGAACATCTTAACAGAAGAACCTAGGAACCAAGGCATGACTAGGGGATGAAATACAAAACATACAAAAACTGAGAATACCGGGCCCACATGGCCCGGGACCATGACATCACCCCCCCCCCTTAAGGGCTGGCACCCGACAGCCCAAACCCAGGAACCAAAACACAAGCAAAACAGAAAACACCCCACCCAGGGCGGGAGGCGGGGGACCAGGACGGAGGGACCAAAACAGGAAACAAAACCCCCAACAGAAAACACCGGAGCACAAGACACTAGTTCATAACAAACGTCAGGAGGCCGACCCAGGGCCCACAGGCACAAAAGTTCACGGGCCACACGGTCGGGGGGCCGACCAGACGGGTGGCACAGGAGACAGAGCTGGTCCGGAGGCCGGCCGCGCGCAAGGCAACGGCAACGGCGGCGACGGCTGACCAGAGCCGCCAGTGGAGACGAGGCGGCGCTGGCCGGGCTGACCAGAGCCGCCAGCGGAGACGAGGAGGTGCTGGCCGGGCTGACCAGAGCCGCCAGCGGAGACGAAGAGAGGCTGGAGGGGTTCCCCTGAACCCCCAGCGGAGACGGATGCAGAGCCAGCGGGTGCGGGGACCTCTGGCACCGCGGGCGCTGACTGTAGCGGCACAGGGCACACAGCCGGCTTAGGATGCAACGGCTGGGGCTGTGTAGGGCAAACAGTCAGCTTAAAGTGTGTCAGCACCGCGTAATCCTCAGCTGGCGAAGAAGGCTCACAAAGGCTTCCAGCTGAGGTGGGCAGTGACTGAACGGGTTGCTGGGCTAAGCACTGAGCTGGTGACAGAGACAATAACTGAGCTGACAAACTAACAGGCAATGAGGCAAAGGACTGAGGCGGTAACGGAGCGGATGACTGAGCAGACTGTGGAGCTGATGGCTGCGCTAAAGACAGGGGTGCATGTCGCAGTGATGGCGAAACAGCAGGTAGTGGAACCGATGACTGAACAGGAGATGGAGCTGCTAACTGTGCTAAAGCCTGGACTGGTGACAAAACAAGAAACTGCGTAAACAACTGAGCTACAGACTGTGTTATGGATAGTAAAGCCAGTTGAAGTGGTAGTTGCGCTTGTGGTTGAGCAGGTGTCTGACTCTGGGTTGCTCTCTTTCTGGGAACAGGAACAGGTGCTAGGCCTGGCCGAACACCAGCCATCCCCACCCGAGAAACAGATACGGGTGCAGGGACGAGCTGGGCTCTGGCTGCCTTTACCCTGGGGGCCGGTGTAGGTGCAGGAGCTAGCTGGACCTCTGTCGCTCCCACCCGAGGAACTGAGACGGGTGCAGGAGTCGGCAGGGTCACGGCTGACCTCACCCGGGGAACCGGAACAGGCAATGGCTGGGTGTCCATCAACCCCACCCGAGGAGCAGGTACGGGTGCCGGGATGAACGGAGCCTCTGCCAGGCTGGGGACAGAAGCAGGGACCAGCTGGACCTCAGCCACCCTCACCCGAGGAGCTGATACGGGTGCAAGGGAGAGCTGGGCCCGCGCTGCCCTGGTTACAGGAACTGGAGGCGGAGAGCGAAGCACAGGAACAGAAACAGACACAGGGAGAATCGAGTTAGTGGAGCTAGAAGCAGTGTTAGCCAACAGAGATTCATGGCGAGTCACTCCTGGCAACTCTGTAGGCCTTAAGCTGTCCATGTTAGGAGTAGCAGTCTCTAAAACAGTCATAGCACAGGAAGATCCAGGTTTAGCAGAGTCAGAGTCAGTAATACCGAGCACAAAGGGATCCGTTGCGGACACAGGAGCATTCACACAGACCGTTTCTAAATATACAGGCTGGAGAGCAGCATAGTTCAGGACTGAAGAAACACCATCCACAGTCTTATACATAGGAGGTACAGGAGTTGGGGAGTTAACACAGGCGGTGTCCGAGGCAACTTGGTGAGAAACTAACTCAGGAATAGTCAACCTGAGCTCCCCTAGCAGTTTACACATGACGGACGGTAACTTGTTGCACTTAACCTTAACAGTTGTGATTGAATGCACAGTCTTAGTGTTTTCAGAACCTGAGTTAACAGACTTCGCATCAGCTAGTGTTAACACGAGAGGAGCAACATTCTTTATCCCTGGAGAAACAGAGTCAGAGCTAGCAGACAAGGCAGGAAAAGCTAAATGTGGCAGAGGGTCACAAGCAACCTGAGAAACAGAAAGTGTAGCCTTTGGAGGTTGGCAGACACACTGTTCATTTTCCAGGGGGTCCCCTCTGGTTTCAGCAGGAAGAGGAACCTCAGGACAGTTTGTTTTAACACTTAGTTCACAAGTATGCAACTCAAAAATAGTCTTTTTCTTTTCTAAAGTGGGATTATCAGTCTGTGTGTCAATTACGGCTGACCCGGGAGGAGCAAAGGAAAAACAGTCATTCTCAAACACGGGTGTGAGGGTAGGTAATGCAGACTCTGGATTAACTGACCCAGAATTACCAGACACAGAGTTAACAGTCTCTGGGATGACGCACACAGAGTCTACAGTGCCAGAGTTTTTTAAGTCAGCCTGAACAGCAGTCTCTAGGGGGGCAATGAACTCAGTCTCATGCTTAATAGGTGCAGAGGTGAACTTAGAAATGTTATGAGGCCTGGAAACACAGTCATTTTCAAACTTACTGTTCATCTCTGATGAGTTACAGACGTGAAAAACTGCGGACTCAGGAACAGAATATTGTCCGAGTTGGTCCGACTTGGAAGTGGCATGGAAGAAACAGTTAGTGTCACTCACCACCGGAGTTTGCTCAGAAACTTTAGGGCGGCGGCGGCGTGAGCACCGTTTTCGCCGAGAGGGGGAAGGAGATGAGCCGGGCCGCGAATCCTCCAGCGGACCGGGCTGAACGTCCTCCGACCCCTCACACTGGAGAGGCAGCTCCGGGCGGACGCCTACGGTGGAAACAAGGAAGTCCCGGATGTGGGGGTGCAGCGCTCCGAACAGCCACGGGAGTCCGGACACCATCCGCTGTAGACGGACGGCTACGACCTCCCGATGTTCGTCTCCTGGCAGCGCCTCCCACTCCTGACAGTGGTACTCCACCGTATAGATCAAATCCTCCCGGAGCTCAGCGGAGGGGTTGTGAGTTGCTGGGTCCATGTCATGGTCGCGTTCTTCTGTCATGATACGGCTGTGTGGCAGGCAGGATGAGGACCCAATCGCAAAAACTCACAGACTCAAGGGATAAACTCAAAATGCAGCTTTATTGCTGACAAAAGATAATAGGAAAACTAAACTGGGAAAAACTAACATAAAGTTCACCAGGAAACACAGGGGGAATCACACACAGCATGAGGGAGAATGCGACGCCGAACAGAGGGAGACGCAGACAGAAATACACAGAGGGTTAACGAGGAAAGTGGGAACACACGGGGAACACAGCTGACACAGATAACCATAACGAGACAGGGCGGGGTGAACATAACACTGACGGGAGACAGGCAGAGTCAAACAGGAAGTACAGAGGTTCAAACAGGAGGAGAGAGAGCACGGGGAAAACACAGACATAACGGGCTGAGGAAGACATGGAATAAAACACGAGGGCTCACAGTTACACAGGGGCACACAGGAGGTAACCAAATAAGGAACATCTTAACAGAAGAACCTAGGAACCAAGGCATGACTAGGGGATGAAATACAAAACATACAAAAACTGAGAATACCGGGCCCACATGGCCCGGGACCATGACACTTTTCTTGTCCATCTTCCATTGGTTTTAATTATGCACTCCAGTATGAACACCCATCCTTCAACCCGAGGATCACCACAACATAACCTAATAGACCTACATATTAGTTCACAGATTCACTTTGTCTAAGGTGTATTTCTGGGATTTCACACAACCCAGGATTCAAATCATGAATACATAATGGGCTTAGATATTCCACATTATGAATGAAATGTGCTCTATTTCGAGGCAGCCGGCCCCTCCCCTTTCGACGTGTTGTGTGTGTGACTTTAAATCATCAAACTGTAAATTATAAATTTTAAATTGTTATTGAGCCTTTTATCCCTAGTCCCCGGCCTCGGTGGGCCGGTGGGGAAGCTGTGTCGGGGGCGTGGTTTGCTGGCCTGCTGCAGAGGAGGGGTGACACAGGCTGTACCCCAATTCAGGGTCTGCAGCCTTAAAGGCCGCATTTCTGTGACTTTAAGGGGACCCATTGGAGTATCGGCTGTTCATGCGGTCATTTGAACATGTTGTGGAGCATAGAACAGAGAGTGACAAGGATCAATTGTACTACATGGAACAGTACACAAGTGGGCAACCACGAGAATTGATACGGAGTTGTCTTCATATGGAACCTATACATGGATATCAAACGGCTAAGAGACTGTTGGAAGAGCACTTTGGAAATGCCTACAAGATATCAGTGGCATACATTCACAAGGCTCTTAACTGGCCAACCATCAAGTCAGATGATGGAGAGGCTCTGCATGCTTTCAGCTTCTATCTTACTGGATGTCATAATGCAATGATGGATGTGGAGTACATGGAGGAGTTGGATAACACGGCCAACATGCGTGCTATCGTTTCCAAGCTTCCGTACAAGCTGAGAGAAAGGTGGAGAACATTTGCTTGCGGGGTCTTAGACAAGGCAAAACGCAGAGTCAAGTTTGCAGATCTGGCGGAGTTTGTCAATAAGCAGGCCAAACAAGTTTTGCATCCATTGTTCGGTGATATAAAGGACAGCACCTTAAAGGTCCAAGTTAGAGGGCAAGTGGATGAGAGGTTGCAAAGGAGAAGTGGAAACAGAAAAGGATTCACCACAGCTGCAACTATCACCACTACACAGGACTTACCCTCTAAAGAAAGGAACAAGGTCAGCGGAAATCAGGTGTGTGCATTTTCTAAACCCTGTCTCTTCTGTCGTGGTGAAGAGCACACCATGGAACAGTGCAAGAGGATGAAGAAGTCACTTCATAAGGAAAAGCTTGACTTCATGCGAACTAAAGGACTATGCTTCAGCTGTTGTGGAGATCAGGGAAATTATTTTACTGCTATTGTTAATAATCATCATCATTACCATTGCATTAATAATATAATCTACAGCATTGGTATTGTATTCAGATGTTTAAACAGTGTGTGTCTTTCAGAAAGACTAAGTTGCAGGCTGACAGGAAATTGCAGGTTTGCAGAGTGTGCCTTTTGCAGAAGTGAAACCGAAAGCAGAGTCTAAGGGCAGGTTATTCAAATTGTCTTTTTATACTCTTATATTCTTTTATTAAGCTTTTAGTAGAGGTTCTTGATTAAAACATTTATTCAACATACTACATATAGTTCCAGTTAGGTTATTACACATAAGGATGAGCCTCTGTTCTGGTAAAAGGTCAGAAGTGCAACGGGTGAGATGAGAGAGCATTTAAGGACGACATACACACACACACACACACACACACACACACACACACACACACACACACACACACACACACACACTCAGTTAGAGAGAATCATTGATAGGTGAGAGGTTAATCGTGTTTGCTTGTAACTGCGGGTTTGGAGAAGCGGCAGTCAAAAGGTTGACAGGAAACATCTGCCATGAAGATGCCATGTTCCTTTTTAAATTGTGTTAAAAGTCATTGTGGTTTTGGTGTGACCTATGTATGAAGTGTATCTGATGATGCATGAGCTCCACCAGCTGGAGAACATAAGCGTTCCAAGATGTTTTAAACCTGTGGGCTTTGGAGAGTCAGTATACAATCAGCTGCAACACTTTGCTGATACCAGTGAAGAGGGCTACGGTACAGTAAGCTACTTGCTACAGAGGAACAACCGTAACGAAGTCTACTGCGCATTCATGTTGGGAAAGGCAAGAGTGGCCCCACTTAAGCCCATTACAGTTCCCCGCATGGAACTTACCGCAGCAACAATGGCAGCACGCATGGACAGGGTTCTGACATCTGGATTGCAGCTTCCACTCCAACCATCTGTATTTTGGTCAGATGGTACCATGGTACTCAAGTATATCAGCAATCAAACAAGTAGATTCCATACCTTTGTTGCTAACTGTGTGGATGCCATCTTGAAATGCTCCAGTCCAGAGCAATGGAGGTATATCAACACCTCACTGAATCCTGCCGACTTTGCGTCAAGAGGGCTCCAAGCAGAGAGATACCTGCAGTCCCACACATGGGTACAGGGGCCGGACTTTCTCACCAAATCCACGAAAGAGTGGCCAGAAGAGGTGCAACCAGTTGAAGGCCTGACTACAGATGACCCAGACGTAAAGGGTAACCTGGTGTGTGCTAGTACAATCAAGGAATGTGAAGATGTAGTGCTGGAGTTCCTGCAGTACTTCTCATCCTGGTTTAAGCTTAAAAGGGCAGTGGCATGGATGCTTAAAGTCAAGAGCATTCTGCTGCAACTGTGTCTCAAAAGGAAGGAGTTGAGTGCTGTTAAAACTCATCCTGAAGTCGATAGGGATATGAAAGGTTTCAAGGACAGCCTGTTTCAAGGGGACACCAACAAGCTAACTGTAGAGAACCTTGCTAAGGCTGAAGAAGCAATCATTCGCTACCGTCAAAGGAAGACATTTCCCAAGGAGATCAGCGCACTTTCTAAAGGTCAAGGGGTGAAGAGGACTAGTAGTCTTTTCAAACTGTGTCCAGTACTTGAACAAGGCATCCTCAGGGTCGGAGGGTGACTCAGCAGAGTAGCACTACCCGAGGAGTCTAAGCGGCCAGCAATCCTGAACAAGGATCTTCACGTCACGAAGCTTATCCTCAGAGAAATACACGAGAACTTGGCTCATTGTGGTCGCAATCATGTTTTCTCCAAGTTGAGAACAAAATTTTGGGTACCCAGTGCCTCTGCAGTAAGAAAAATACTCGCTAGGTGTA
The DNA here is from genome assembly GCF_965226115.1 of Aulonocara stuartgranti. Taxonomy (NCBI): domain Eukaryota; kingdom Metazoa; phylum Chordata; class Actinopteri; order Cichliformes; family Cichlidae; genus Aulonocara; species Aulonocara stuartgranti. The sequence continues at coordinate 26,906,156 of NC_138951.1, forward strand.
TTGCCTGCCGGCGTGAGGATGGAGTTGCAGGGCAGCAGCAAACGGCTGACCTGCCCCGAGACAGAGTTTTGCCAGATGACCCTCCATTTACTAACTGCGGAGTAGACTACTTTGGTCCGTTCGAGATCAAACGTGGTCCAAGTACGGTGAAGAGGTATGGAGTCATTTTCACCTGCCTAACTACTCGTGCAATACACTTGGAGATGGCAGCCTCGCTGGACACAGATTCCTTCATCCATGCTCTCCGTTGCTTCATAGCCAGACAAGGCCAGATAAAGATCCTTCGTTCTGACAATGGAACTGACTTCATTGGTGCAGAGTGTGAACTTAAAAGAGCCATTGCTGAATGGAATGTGTCCAAAATTGAAGACCACCTAAAACAACAAGGCATTCAGTGGACGTTCAACCCTCCCTCAGGACCCCATCATGGAGGGGTCTGGGAGAGATTGATCAAGTCAGTGAAGAAAATCCCATACGTTACCTTGAGGCTGCAGACACTGGAGGAAGAGAGCCTGCATACACTTCTGTGTGAGGCGGAGGCCATTATTAATAGTCGGCCAATAACCAAAGCGTCCAGCAATCCAAATAATTTGGAAGTACTCACTCCCAATCACCTGTTGATCCTCAGGAATAAACCATCTCTTCCTCCCGGACTGTTCGACAGGCAAGATCTCTATGCAAGAAGATGGAAGCAAGTGCAATACATGTCAGAAATATTCTGGAAACGATGGGCACGGGAATATTTGCCACAACTTCAAGAGAGGCAAAGGTGGACCCGTCCATCTCGCAACTTTTTGGTTGGAGACATTGTGCTTGTTGTTGATGATACAGCCCCACGCAACTCTTGGATTACAGGGAAAGTAATCCATACCATCTCGGACAAGGCAGGAATGGTGCGGCAGGTTAGGCTCAAGACCAAAACGAGTGTACTGGACAGACCTATTACGAAGATTTGCCTTCTGCCGGAATCGGACTGAAGTAATCAACTGCAGAGACTGAAGTTTGTGTACTTTGGCTCCACAAGTTGGGTAATTGTGTAATAGAGTCACAATTAGGGGCCGGTATGTGGGAGCATATGAACTATCTTAACTTGGCTCCCACATACCGGAGCCAAGTTAAGATAGTTCATATGTTTTAGTATTTATATTTCACTATTGTTAAGCTTGTTTGTGTAATTAATAATTTAAGAAGTAAATGCATGTTTATGGTGGAACTAAAATTATTTTATTGCTGTGTTGGTTTGGTTACGTAGTACCATGAATGCATGTGCCTTAAAGACTCGTGTTTATAGTAAAATCCGGGCAACACGGATATATAATCCATCTGTCGATCTCCGGCTCCCTTCTCCCATCACTCACGAACAACACCCCGAGATAGTTGAACTCCTCCACTTGGGGCAGGAACTCATCCCCGACCCGGAGTGGGCTCTTAATCTAATCTTTAATTAGGGGTATAACATGGATATATGCAAATTAGCGCATGCGGTGCGGGAGCGGGGAGAGAGAAAAAGAGTTAATACGGCATAAGCTATAAGCGGCAGCAGGGTAGAACAGAGCCACACGGTTTTCCTACCGTAGTAGGTTATTTTGTTGAGGATAAGTTAAACCTGACCACTCCTGTAAGATGCAAACTGTGGAATAAATTTTTTGTTACATCTTTTCACATCGGAGTCCCGTGGAGTTCTTTTTCCTCTTCAAACTGACGTACGCGAGTGAAGCACGGGAAAACTGGTCTCATGGCTTATACAATAAGTACTGAATATTATGTCACTTATTTATGTGCAAATGTTTAATAATGAAGAACATTAAAACATTACTTTTGGCCACATGCCGGCAAAGTTATGTGACATTAGCGATGTTTGTACTTTCAGCATTTACTTTGTTTTAAAGCCTTTACTTTATACGCCGTTTGATAGTTGGCCTTAATCTTACAGAGAATGTGATGATTTTGTGGATAATTAAAGTCAGTCATATATCCACAAACGCAACAAGCTGAAAGTCAGTGAATGCTGCTCGGTTTGCGGTCCTGGATATCACCGCATAAGCAGGATCCACTGCACTGTTAATGTTAGCTATGTTATATTGCTGCCTCTGTTCGGTGGTGTCAAGCCAAACGGACTTTAACGTTTGTTTGGACGAGCTGACGGTTCACTCGTTAAGCTGATAGAAAGATGCTTTAATCACAGGAGTCACACATGTGTCCACTGTACCATCTGGGAACTCTTCTTGTTTAGTACTCGTAATAACACAATCACTAAATTCTCCTTCTCTTGTGCTGTTTTGTAGCAGTGTATACACCTGAGACTGTCACCTGTCTGTCCTGCACTCTCTCTTCTTTTCTTTCTCTCTGATTGTGTAATAAAAGTATGAACATGTATTTATAAGTTACATTTGTGTTTGAATTCTGCAGCTTATCACACATTTGATTTCCATGTGTGACAACTGCAAGTGTCCAGAGTGAGGACAGACTGAGGGACCCACTGCTGCACATCATCTGTGAGGCTTTGCACCCCTGATGATCCACCAGGACAAACTCAGCAGTGTGTGAGGAAGAGGAGGAGGAAGAGCCAGCAGCAGCTGACAGATGGAGAGAATAGACAGACTGTTCCCTGTTTGTGAATGACTGCTAGAAAAGTTTAAAATAACTGTCTGTCCTGAATCCGTCTTATTAGGTAATGTTCAAATCATTTTATCATTCCAGTGTTTTCAGTGTGGGAGAAAGTATTCAGGGCCTTCACGTTACACACTATGAAAGGCAGAAACAAGTTTAATATTCAGAAACCTAAAGTATGTATCAGCAGCAGAATGGACCTAAAGATAAATGTTTGTTTCAGTTCTATGAAGCTTTGAGTATTTTGGATTAGTAGCACTGCTGTGTTTGTTGCATCATATTGCTGTAATTGTTTATATGCTTTAAATTGATCTACATCATATTCTATAAGGATGTTATGTGTTTGTAGACTTTCTGCCCAGTTTGACCCATTTAACAGAAGTCAGACTGTTTAAGGCTCTGATATCTATTCTGTATGACTTAAAGCAGTTATGACATGGTCTGATTTTCTCACCCAATAAAGGAATATTTAATATATCAGTCTACTCTTCATTTTATCAGCAACCGTTATCACAGCTCATACATTTTCTTTTTACACATATATGTAAGCATTGAGCCAAATTTAGTAATGCCAATATATTAAAAGAACAATATTTGTCTCTTATATATAATACATCTATAGATACACTGTCAAAGATACTTGTCTTTGAGTGAAGATTTAAGGTGATAGGACATATAAATAGCTGCAATTTGAATCTTTACTGAAGCTCAGTGTTTGACACAGAGTTCAAACTCACTGCTGTAATAACTAATAATTATTAATATAATAACGATAATATTGGCCATATTATATTTACATTACCAAAGTGAGATGACTTTAGTCTCATGAACAACATTAGCTAATTGTTATTTACTAACTAATCTTAAAATGACTGTTCAGTACAGATATGAAGCCCAACAATCATGTTTTACAGTCCTGTGGTCTCAGCCTCAGATACTTATCAAATCACACAAAGCTCATGTAGAAACAAATGTACAAAATATGTTCTCCTTCATTTCTGTCAAACAAAGCTGTATGAAACATTTCCAGCTGTTAGTATCATGGCAACCTGGGCAGCGCGACGGAGGCTAGACCGTCCCATTTCACAAGCCTACAAGCCTCGCACTTCCGGCCTTAGCGGTCTTTGAGTACGCGGCCCTTGAGGACCGTTAAGGCTGCGTACTTTAAGGCTGCAGACCCTGAATTGGGATACAGCCACAATGAACTCTCTCGGCAGCATGGAGGCGAGGAGGCAACAGGGGTACAGAACTGTGTTAATGAGGGAGATGTCTTTTTGTGTGCCCACAGTGAGATGGAGCAGATGATACTGGCAGAGAGAGGGAGTGGCTGCGTCCGAGGCGGGTGCCAAAAAACCGCAGATTATTTCCAAAATAAAAAGACACTAAGCATAACCCATGTGTGTGTGGGTCCTGTGTCACATATCCCTAGTCCTAAAGTGATTATTTATTTTCTTACTCCTCTTATATTTATTGTTTGTTTACTTGCACTGCTGTAACTGGAGCCTCGTCATCTCATCTCTCTATATACTGGACTGTATGTAGCGGAGATGACAATAAAGTTGACTTCAGCAGTGAGCAGGCGCACCGAGGGCTCTTGCGCTCACTTTTCGCGTACAGAATTTCGAAAAAACATCGGTGCAAATTATAAGTCTGTATCATAATGTCTGGTGTTTTCATGTTTGTTGTTGTGTTTTTATTATGTTTTATTTTGCGAGTTGGTTATTAGATGCTGCTCCAGGCACCACTGAATCACAGGCTCCTCCTAGTTTCAGGCTCCTCCTCTTGTCTAGTGGTCTCGATTGTCCTCACCTGTGTCTGTAACCTTCTGTGTGTACAGTCTGTCGTCTCGGTCCTTTGTTGCTCTGCGATTTCTGTATTTTTCCTTTTGATTCATCCATCCATCCATCCATCCATCTTCATTCACTTTATCCGGGGCCAGGTCGCGGGGGCAGCAGCCTAAGCAGAGAAGCCCAGACCTCCTTCTCCCCAGCCACCCCCTCCAGCTTATCCGGGGAAACACCAAGGCGTTCCCAGGTCAGCCGAGAGTTATAATCTCTCTAGCGTGTCCTGGGTCTGCCCTGGGCTTCCTCCCGGTGGGACATGCCCAGAACACCTCACCCAAGAGGCGCCCAGGAGGTGCCCAGGAGGCATCTTTGTCAGATGCCCGAACCACCTCAGCTGGCTCCTTTCAATGTGGAGGAGCAGCAACTCTACTCTGAGCCGCTCCCAGATGACCGAACTTCTCACCCTATCTCTAAGGGAGAGGCCAGCCACCCTTCGGAGGAAGCTCATTTCCGCCGCTTGTATTCGCGATCTCGTTCTTTTGGTCACTACCCACAGCTCGTGGCCATAGGTGAGGGTAGGGATGTAGATCGACCGGTAAATTGAGAGCTTCGCTTTTACACTCAGCTCCCTCTTCACCACGACGGACCGGTGCAGTGTCCGCATCACTGTGGCCACAGCACCAATCCATCTGTCGATCTCCGGCTCCCTTCTCCCATCACTCACGAACAACACCCCGAGATAGTTGAACTCCTCCACTTGGGGCAGGAACTCATCCCCGACCCGGAGTGGGCTCTTATTACGGATTCAAATATTGGGGATGGATACAAGAGGAAAACCACAATAACAACACTGGTCCGGCCGGGTTGAGTCAAACGATGATTTTAATGATCACACGTGTGGGAGATGGACACCGTACGCAGCATCAGATCTCAAAATGGTGGAGCATTGATCAAACTCTTATAGCCTCTAGTGGCCCCCACCTAATCATAAAAGCCTACACATTCACATTCTTTCTCTCACACGGCGCCTAAGCTACGACCTTGGCTCCCTGTTTATCTGCTCCTGCTGAGATGGGGCAGAAAACTCCAGTATGTTCTGTTCTCTTCCAATCAGACAAATAAGGCGATGACTTTCTGCAAACAGTATTTCTTATTACTCAGCAGTACAATGCATCATAAACAATATCATTCATTCACAATAAATCAGCAGTCTAATGTAATGCAAATCAGTTTAACAAATGCAATAGTTATCACCTTCTTCTAATTCAGGAGAATAATGCAAACTAAATCTACATAATAATTCACAATCTTTAATTAGGGGTATAACATGGCATAAAATAATATTATAATCCCACACTCCCCCTGTTGAGCTCTTTAGAATAAAGAGCTAGCCTACACCCTGTAATCCAGTGTGGGCGGGTTCATTTCTTCTCACTCCTGAGGCCCTTTGTCCCCCTGTTGGGTGAACCATATGTGAGATGACCTCTGAGTTTGTGCAGTTCAGATGCAAGAAAAACTATTATTACAATAGCAGGTACAGATGACACTCCCCAGTTCTTCCACAGCTTTATTTTGGTGCGACCTTATACCCTTCAGATGTACTCAGACTAGAACCTCTGTCCGAGGAGCTTTTAGCCTTTATTTTATTGCTGCAGCCACCAGTGTCTTCCAGTTGGGTGATCCTCTGCTCTTCTTTCTTCAACCTCAGGGGTTAGACAACCCTTCAGACGTTGCACAGATCAGGGGATTATTATGCCCCGATTTCAAACAACGATCTGTGTATCCTTGGGTCCTGTGTATCCTGTGTATCCCCCAGAAAAAGGAACAGGAACGTGTCCCCCTTTTGACCAAGAGCCTCTTGAACCTCGTTGGCCTGGTGTTCCTGGATTTCCGCCAACCCCGTCATGGTTATTGCTGTATTTATGGGATCCATCCTTTTGAGGTGACTAGCTGGAGCCCAAACGCCATGACACTTGAACCCAGTTGGTGTCTCAGCAGCCACTGTGTCTGTCTCTGCTGCGAAGGATCCTCGTATATCTGTGACCTCGTCTGGTGTCTGTTCCTTTCTCTGTAAGAGACAGAAAACCAAAATACCTCTCTGCCTAGCTCTAATAATCTAATGTTGTTATCTACTGATCTTCTGGTGATTCAGAATTGGTTTAGAATATTCAGAATGTCCCAGGGACTTATTCCAATCATATCCTATGTGTGTGTAAGCGTGTTTGCATTTAGCCCTCTGCACTCAAAGTCAATACCTGCAATATATCAGTCCGGACCATCACGCCGAACGAAGCTTACGACCTCCAAAAGACCGAGTGCCACTCCAACTCATTATAAGCACATTTGCAAGGCGTGTCTGAAAATTATTAAAACCACTCATTTTAACAAAAGACATCAAAAACAAATTAGCCATTTTTAATCCTAACATTTGCCCCCGTTTTCACAAAAATCACGTGTTTCCTTCTGCCTACCATCCCACGGTTTCCTCTCCAGTGTGGTACTCAGCTTCTCATGAACACGGGCATTTTATCTTCTAAACGCTATTCAGTTCATTTCAATGATTAATGCTTAAACATATAAATAATGATTTATGCTTCTCACTGATTCTCTAAAAAAGTCCGGAAACCTTTTGGGTCACTATTAGCTTAAGTTCTACCATACCTGAGTTATTAAAGCACAAATGAAGTCATAAAAATGTTCATATAACCCTTGTTTGATGTTAAAACTCAACTCCCCCCCCCCCCCCCCCTTTTTGACACATTCCCATATGTCAAATCAACGAAGCTAGAAAATTAAAAGAAAAGGTTAGTGACCTCATATCTTAGAAAGTATGAGACCTTCTCCTATCCAGTGTCGTTGCTCCAGTCTTGTCATCCTGTGCCAGGGAATGAAATCAATTTAATTGTCATGTTAGATCTGTTCAACTCCTGGCTCCGCCCAGAGCCTGCGTCCGCAGAATTGCCAAGAAACAAAACCTGTATTAATATGAACTTCACTTCAATATGAACTTGTTGACTACTTTTGACACAGCAAAGGAACATTCTCTCCTTCTCGAGGACGGGCACTGACTCCCATCTATCTCCTGGAGCCAACTGTCCCTTATGGAGACACAACATTGTAGCTACAAGGTTTTGCAGATTGTTAAGTTGATCTGTGTATAATGCTCTGAATCAGGTATGTAATATTAAATGAATGCTGTTTAATCAACTGCCACTACTTAAAACTTAGCAAAAGATATAACTGAATAAAAGATCACAAAGAAAAGCATGATATCAGTGTTATGTAAGCGAGTGCGGCCTTCCATGCCCAAAGTCACTCCAGTCCATAGATCAGCCAAACATCGCGCTGACTGTAGCTTTTAACCCTTATTAACTTGAGCACAACTCTATAATGAGCAACAAACTGCAATATGTATAAAAATGATCATGGTTACACCTGCAATGAAAGATCATATGATTATCCTGACACCTGTAAATAGAAGATTAACCTGAGGTTATAACAATCACTGGAACACAAATGTTAGTACAATGTCAAAAGCTTCAAGAAATGTTTAATGCAATGCTTGTTATAAATTCAAATTCAAATTCAAATTTTATTTGTCACACACGCACAACCATACACAGTATGACATGGGGGTGAAATGCTTGTAGCTGTACAATGCCCAACCATTAAATGACAGAAGAAAAGTTTTACAATATTTACAATTTACAGTTTACTACAAAAAATTTACAAATCAACTTAGGAATTTACAGTAAAGAATGTGCAAATAGCAAAAGAGATTATAAAGATAAGGATTATAAATTACAGGAATTATAGGATTATAGGAAATGTGTGGTGGTGCGTGTGGTGACGTGTGTGAGAGTCCAGTCTTATAGTGACGTGTTTGGGAGAGTCCAGTCCTACACCTGGTTCAGGCCCCGAATAGCCTGGGGGAAGAAGCTCCTCCTCATTCTCTCTGTTTTGGCCTTAAGGGAGCGGAAGCGCTTCCCAGACCTCAACAGTGAGAAGAGTCCATTGTTGGGATGGGAGAGATCCATCATAATCTTCCTAGCTTTGGACTTGCACCGCTTGGTGTAGATGGACAGCAGGTCAGGGAGCTCTGATTGAATGATGCGTTCTGCCGAGCGCACCACCCTTTGCAGATCTCGTCTGTCCTGCTTGGTGCTGTTCCCAAACCAGGTGCAGATGTTTGCCGTCAGGACGCTCTCGATGGTGCAGGAGTAGAAGTTCTTGAGCACCTTCAGTGGCAGATCGAAGTCTAGAAGTCTTCTGAGGAAGAAGAGACGCTGACGGGCTTTCTTAACCAGGGTGTTGATGTGACAGGACCATGACAGGTCCTGAGTGATGTGGACACCCAGGTATCGGAAACTGTCCACTCTCTCCACTGGCGTGCCACTGATGACGAGGGGTTTGTAATTCCTCGCCTGCTTTGTAGTGACATCCACGATCAGCTCCTTAGTCTTGCTGATGTTTAGGAGGAGGTTATTCTCCTGGCACCAGGTCTCCAGGTTCCTAATCTCCTCCAGGTAGGCCGTCTTGATGTTGTCGGAGATCAGGCCCACAACAGCAGTGTCGTCAGCAAACTTGACAATGGAGGTGGTGTCTGATGTGGCTACACAGTCATAAGTGTACAGTGAGTACAGCAGGGGGCTTAAAACACAGCCCTGAGGCACTCCAGTGCTGAGTGAGATGGAGGGGGAGACTTGTTTTCCCACCCTCACTGATTGGGGTCTGTCTGTGAGGAAGTTGAGGATCCACTGACACAGTGATGAGCTGAGTCCTAGATCCGTCAACTTGGTGAAAAGCTTAGAGGGAATTATTGTGTTGAATGCTGAACTGTAGTCCACGAACAGCATCCTAACATAATTCCCTCTGCCAGTGTCCAGGTGACTCAGGGATGTGTGGAGCAGGTGAGATATGGCATCGTCTGTGGAACGATTAGTCCGGTAAGCAAACTGAAGTGAGTCGATGGTGGCAGGAAGTGAAGAAGTGATGTGATCTCTCATCAGTCTTTCAAAACACTTCATCACAATTGAAGTCAGTGCTACTGGACGGTAGTCATTGTGGCAAGCAGGCTGTTGTTTCTTTGGAACAGGGACAATAATGGACTGTTTGAAGCACGTGGGAACCACAGCTTGGGCCAGGGAGAGGTTGAAGATCTCCGTGAACACCGGTGCTAGTTGATCAGCGCAGGCTCTAAGGACCCGGCCAGGGATTGCATCTGGTCCTGCTGCCTTCCTGGTGTTCACCCTCCTGAAGGTGTTCCTCACGGCATGCTCTGTGATGACGAATGCATTTTCTTCACTGGTGCACTCCGAGCGCGCGCAGCCGTTTGTTGTTTTAATTGCTGCGGCGTCGAAGCGAGCATAAAACGTGTTCAGCTCATCAGCCAGTGAAGCATCTGCATTCATCATTGAAGAAGCTGGTCGTTTATAGTCCGTTATAGTCCGCAGTCCTTTCCACAGGCTCCAGAGTCGCACTGTCGTAGCTGTGACTCTAGTTTTTCCCCGTAGCTCCGCTTTGCCTTTCGGACCGGGCTGCGCACGTTGTAGGACGCAGCCTTGTATAGGTCCATATTACCGGAGACAAGACCTTCATTGTAGGCAGCGGTGCGTGATCTCAGAGCGTCGCGGATGTTTTTATCCACCCACGGCTTCTGGTTGGGAAACGACTGTTACATCATATTCTATAAGGATGTTATGTGTTTGTAGACTTTCTGCCCAGTTTGACCCATTTAACAGAAGTCAGACTGTTTAAGGCTCTGATATCTATTCTGTATGACTTAAAGCAGTTATGACATGGTCTGATTTTCTCACCCAATAAAGGAATATTTAATATATCAGTCTACTCTTCATTTTATCAGCAACAGTTATCACAGCTCATACATTTTCTTTTTACACATATATGTAAGCATTGAGCCAAATTTAGTAATGCCAACATATTAAAAGAACAATATTTGTCTCTTATATATAATACATCTATAGATACACTGTCAAAGATACTTGTCTTTGAGTGAAGATTTAAGGTGATAGGACATATAAATAGCTGCAATTTGAATCTTTACTGAAGCTCAGTGTTTGACACAGAGTTCAAACTCACTGCTGTAATAACTAATACCGTAATTGTCGGACTATAAGCCGCTACTTTTTGCACAAGCTTTGAACCCTGCGGCTTTTAGTCAGGTGCGGCTTTTCTATGGATTGTCCATGAGCGGATTTGTTTTGTTTGTTCCGCTGTTGTACGGCACTACGTTGCCTGGCGGAAGGATCGGGGTTCAAGAGTGGTATGTTGGTCACATGTCCATCCGCCAGGCAACGTAGTGCCGTACGAAGTAGCGTGAAAAACAAACTTCAAAGTAGCGCTACGCGTTCAGCTGGATGATGAGCGGCGATAAACTTGCGAAAAGCAAGTTATGCCCAACTCCACCATTGGATTCTGACAGCGTGGAAAAGTGTGAAAACATCCACGATCACCAACGGATTTCGAAGGGCTGGACTGCTGCATGATGGAGAGGAGGACACCGCCACGGCCCTTCTGAGGGTGTTCGACTCTGACACTGACAACGAGGATTTGTTTGGTTTTGAAAGTGACAACGAAGGAGAGAAGCGGAGAGTGGATGACGAAGCCATCCTGAGCCTGTTCGTTTCCGACACTGGAGAAGAGGACTTTGGTGGTTTTAGTGCGCAGGAAGAAGAGAAAGATGGTGGTGAGTGACTGACTTTTCTTCTTGTTAAAGCCGTGTCACTGCACCTGAGCCTAAAAGGTAGTCTGAATCTATTTTTCTGGTGTGCTGTAGGTTATTGTTATATACTACATTTGTTACTCATTTATGAAGCACAGTACATGTGCAAATATGTACCCATAACTTGTTTTTCAAAATATTAATAAAAGTGATGTCTCCAAACAGCCATCTCTTTCCTGACAATTCGCTTTGTTCTTTTTTTGACAATTCTCTTACATATGATAAGTCAACATTGAAACACCTGCGGCTTTTAGTCAGGTGCGGCTAATGTATGTACAAAACAGGATTTTCCCCTGATTTTAGCTTGTGCGGCTAATATTCAGGTGCGCTCTGTAGTCCGGGAAATACGGTAATTATTAATATAATAACTATAATATTGGCCATATTTACATTACCAAAGTGAGATGACTTTAGTCTCATGAACAACATTAGCTAATTGTTATTTACTAACTAATCTTAAAATGACTGTTCAGTACAGATATGAAGCCCAACAATCATGTTTTACAGTCCTGTGGTCTCAGCCTCAGATACTTATCAAATCACACAAACGTTCGGATGATAGTTCTTTCTGCTGTGTCGTCCGCTAGTTTCCCGATAAATCCCACAACCGCTTCCGTAAACATGTTGATGTCATCAGAGCTGCACCGAAACATGTCCCAGTCTGCGTCATCCATATGATTCTGATGCAATAATAATGCTGATGCTGAAATAACAGTAAAACACCCCCTTTTATCCCGTTTATAAACTTGACACATAAACGTTTATAAATGCCTCTTTTAAATTTTATTTCCCCCCGTTTTTCCCTTACTGACCACAGCAGGGGAAACTTTGTCTTGATTCAGCCATGAATCCAGCTCACCTGATTCATCACTGAGCCCCACCGTCACTGGCGTCTGACAGGGTGGCGCTGCATACTCTTCCTTTAATGTCACTATTTTCAATCTGTTAATTAGAGTGCTTAAACATGAAGTAGACTGCGCCCACAACAAGTCAATACAGCTGTAAATGTGGCCAATTATCAATCTATTACCAATCAATAACAAAAAATAGCTTTTATTTTATGCATGCTTTTAGTCAACTACTCACCCAGAGGATTTCCAATCCCAGAAATTTCCTTCTCCTCATTTAATGAGTCTGTCCTCCTTCCATGCCCTGGTAACTGGTCCATCCAGAGCCAGATCATCTCGAAATATACATACAACAAGCCAAACCACACCTTGGTCACACCAACCCTTTTCCGCCCTGAAGATGTCCAACGCCATCTTAGTCTGGACCAGGGTTTTAATAGTTTCGCAATTTTCATTAGTTTTTATTTTTATTTAGTTTCGACCTCAGATTTTCAATTTTATGTCAATTGTAATTAGTTTTTACCAATTGTTTGCTAGTTTAGTTTAGTTTCTATTTTTTGAAAATCCTTAGTTTCAGTTTAGTTTTGATTAGTTTCAGTTATAGTTTTAGCTGTGTTTGCAAAAATTAAGTGTAACAAAATCCCAGTTTCATCATATCAGTCATGCTCTTCTGCTTATCCTTGGGTATTGAGACTATTAACTCTTGCAGCACCGGGTGTTCGCAATTTTGGTTCAAGTGAATTGATAAACTCTTTAAAGGCAATTGACTCACACAGTTATGTAGATGTCCCAGTCCTGTTGTCTCGGACGCATCACGCTGCCTTGCATGGGGTTAGCTTCTGTTTTCTGGGGATGAGGGTTTTGAGTGTGCTCCCGTACCTTCTCAAGGTAAGCTAGGTTAGCCTTCTTGTGTGAGCTTTTCAAGTGCACTCTAAGGTTTGTGGGATTTATTCCTTTAGAAATGTCTCTCATAATTTGTCTCTTTCCACTACAAGACACTTGCTTTATCCAAAGCACAGTCATACTCAAAGTAATCCCAAATTGGACTCTGGCGCTTTCTCCCGACTTTTCCTGACATGATTCTGCGCGTGGACGGAGCAGCAACACAGACGACTCGACTAACGTACTTGCCACCTGCTGGCATAATGAGACAGCAAGAAAAAATCTGGAAACTAAACTTCATTTTCACCCTTGACTATTGTAGGACACGCCCACATCAATGAAACTAAACACATTTTGCTATAAATTCAGTTAATTTTAGTTAGTTTTGTGAACACTCATTACAGTTTTAATAATAATAATAATAATGGATTGGATTTATATAGCGCTTTTCAAGGCACCCAAAGCGCTTTACAATGCCACTATTCATTCACTCTCACATTCACACACTGGTGGAAGCAGCTACGGTTGTAGCCACAGCTGCCCTGGGGCAGACTGACAGAAGCGAGGCTGCCATATCGCGCCATCGGCCCCTCTGGCCAACACCAGTAGGCGGTAGGGTAAAGTGTCTTGCCCAAGGACACAACGACCAGGACAGAGAGCCCGGGGATCGAACCGGCGACCTTCCGGTTACAGATACGCTTCCCAACCCCCTTTTTTGTTTTTATTTTTATTTCCGTTAACGAAAATGTTTTTTTCACTTCTAGTTTTTGTTATTTCATTAGTTTTCGTTAACGATAATAACCTTGCTCTGCACACTGGAATAAACATAATCAACATGATCAACATTTTACTGCGTGTTATTTCACCATCTTATCGATTCCAATGCTCCATCCTTATGTGGTTTGCAACATTATGTTTATCCACTCTGTCTCTAAATGTTTGAAGAATTTTTCAAGTTTGGGGTCAAATTTTGAGAATTTGACCATAAGTGAAAGTTATGGTGTTATCACCCCCTTTGGGGCTTACCTTCCCCACTTCTGATAATATTCCTCCCTATTCTTTGCAAGTACCCCCTTTTGGTGGCGAGAAACTGTTGGTGTGGTCAAGTGGGTGCTATAAAAACAAAAGCTCAGGACAGAACAGTTATCAGTCATGTACTTCATACAAAATTAGCATATATTGAATTTCATATTGATCCTCTGAGTGTAATGGTACATTTTAATTTGAATTACTCAAAGCTAAACACAATAATTTTTCTTTATTTTGCTCTTGTTCTTGTGCAGCACCACCTCTCAGCACATGCCCCGTTATTGTCTCAGTATCAAGTCAGTTAAAACTTTTAGTTGTCAGTCCATCACAGTCCAGTCACATGCATACTTTCACACACATTCATACCAGTTATTGCTGATAATGGAGTCTCACGCGCAACCTATTTGAGCCTCCATCACCAGCAAGATGACGTCATCATTTTAAAGGAAAACAGTTCCTTGTTTTTTGGACTGGATTGACTCGCTGCAATCCTTTTGGGTTCAGGACTTCTCATGTGATCAATGTCCCAGATAAGTGAATCTCTCCCAAGCCCATTATAATCATGGAGAAAAATACTTTGCGACTGTTTCCAGTAAGAATATTTTATAGCGCTTTAAAGTTCAATCTCTCAGGTCTGGATTAAAGAGCTGATTTGTTAAATCAGGAACTCACCCCCACTCCCCTCCCTCCAGAATTCCCAGGTAACAACCTAATATACATATGAATGACTAGCCAATTTAGCTTCCACTTGGCTGAAGCTAAAGCCTAGCTAAAAGCCTACCAGCCATTTGGCTGCTCTCCGGGTTTTATAGGTAGAAAGGTAGAAGCCTGGCTTTGCAGGTGTTAAAGCCTGAGGCAATTGTGGTAAATACACGCGAGATGCTTACGTAAATCCAAGGGCTGGCCCCTTTTTTTTCTTTTTCTTTTTTTTTCTCAGTGTGTTCCTCCTTCAATTAAATCTCAATCACAAAAATGTGGCGCTCTGAAATAAGGCTCACACCGTTAATTCATCATTTTCACTCTGTGCCACTGCTCCTTATCAGGCTATGTGAAGCACAGTAAACAATTCAGTGGAGGCCTTAACAGACACCACACACAGACATTGTTTTCATAACCAAACTGCCTTAGACCCTGTCCCCCAAATCTACACAAATGCCTTCTGGGTGACATGAAATCCATTTAACCAATAAACAATCAATGGCTTCTTGTTGTTGTAACAGATTCTGAATTTGGATCTTTGTGTGCAGCATTTTGCGTATCAGTGTAAGCATTTGTTAGTAAAGCATTCTTCATTGCATCAGCGTGTGTGTGTGCATCACTCTTCATTGCACAAGCGTGTGCATGTGTGTGTGTGTGGATCACTTCTCAGTGAATTAAATCAGCATTCCTCCTCAATGATTGAGTGTCATTTCTCACTCAATCAGCGAGTGCATATATGTTCATATGTGTGTTTCTCTTCATTCTGAGTCAGTGGTAGTAGATGTGTGTGTTTGTGTGTGTTTGTGTTCATCACTTTCCTGTTCTGGTGTTCTGGGTAAACCACGGCCTGAAGCGTGCCCTGGGGTCCTGCCCTCCTCCTTTTCAGTCTGTTTGCATCCATTGGTGCTGCTGCTCAAAGTTCTGTCCATACTGGTTCTAGCCCCAATTGAGGCAGTGCTTTTCTCCAGTGTCCTGCATCTTCTCCTTGTCCAGCTCCTCCTTAACCCTTTTGCTTCTGTAGCTCCTTCAGGGTTTGCTCCTGCTGTTGGAGCTTCTGGTCAGGTTTGGCGACCTCCTGCTCCAGCAAACTCCGGCCTGGTTTCAAGTCCTGTGTCTGGGACTCCAAGCCTGACTGATGGGTTCGATAAGCAGCCAGCTCCTCCTGAGCCATGCTCAGTTTCTGCTCTGATGCCTTGAGCTCTTACTGAGGGCAGAAACCTCAGAGTCTTTTCCGTACACGTCAGATTGAAGTTTATTGATGTTTTCCTTGCTTTGCTTCCACGGCCTTCTACAGCTCTGCTGTTCGGCTCTTCTCAGAGGTCAGCTCCTGGCCGAGCCCCGACACCTGTGCCTTCAGCTTATTTTCTTCTTGTGCTTTTGTCCATTCTGAGGTGCCTCCTGACCTCAGTTACTCCTCCTGTCTCTGGCACGCCCCTTTTGCTGCCCGATCATTCGTGTTGGTCTGTCACTGTCCTGCACAGTTTTAATGCAGAGTTGTTAAGGTCAGCATTCTTTTGCTCGGCCTCACTTTTCATCTGGGCTTAATGGGCGTCTCGTCACAGCTCTGTCAGCTGAAGCTGTCTGGAAATCTCCCCCATGTAGTGAAACGGGCCTTGGATTTAACACTCTCCGTCTCCGCTGCATGAGATCGTTTTCCTGCGGCAGTGTTGACATTTTCAGGTTGTTGTTGTGGATCCAGCTGCTGTCGCATTTGGTCAGGGTCACATCAAAGATGGTAGAGGAGTGAGCAAAGATGGTAGAGGGGAGAGCAGGAGTCCAGGTCAGCCTCGGCTTTCCGGGCCGACAAAGCAGCCTGTAATCAAGCATAAAGAGAAAAAACAAAACAAAAACAAAACAAAAACAAAACAAAAACAAAACAAAAACAAAACAAAAACAAAACAAAAGCGGACGAACAGGAAAATGATGTTGTGTTGGCTGTGTTATTCAGAGAGGGGAGAAACACCGAGCCAGGCCCTGTGTCAGCCTTCTCTCCCCCTTTTTTTGTTTTTTTCTCACCATATAATCAACTCATAACCCACCAAGCTGACAGGACAACACAGGTACATGTTAAAATTCTTAAGATCATGTTTAAAAGCCAAAAAAAAGGAATTTTCCTTCATTTAGTAATCATTTGTATTAATCAATCAGCAGAAAACATGTCACAATTTGAATCTTTTAACCACTAAATTTGTCGTGTCTTCACTGGTTAGTCAGACCAGTGTCTTGCTTTTTGAAGTCAAGTCGTTGTCCTGCAACCCAGAAAGTTTATTTGTTAGTAGTGGATAAACTTTATCATTTAACAACAGGTGTATGTTAAGTTTCGCTGCTTTAACCTTGCTGGAAAATCTTCACGTGTTCATGACTGTAAGCTGTTTCTTCATTGCGTGTGTGTGCGTTTGTGGGTGGGATATTTTAGCTTTTTTCTCAAACAAGGCATTCCTCTAACACGTGTCTTTTTCATACATTTCTCTGGTTGTGTGTGTGTTTTTATTTTGTTTCCCAAATTTTGATTTCCCACCTTAAATAACAGCATTCCATGTCTTCAGCCAGGAGTCAGAGCTTGCTTGTGAGATTTCAGGGACACATGGTGCTAATAACAATTCAGCCAAAAACTTGCCTGAAAATTTCTAGTGATGGTAACCGATAACTGGAGGAGAAGATGTCCTTTAAGTTTCTTTTCAGGGTGGGGACAAAGTGAGGCCAAGCTGTAAACTTTTGAGCCAAAGCTTGGCCTGTCTGTCGTCCCAATTCTGTTTATGCTTTTGCCACTGTACTCAGGTTTCCAGGTGGAGAGAAATCCACCTGTATTAAAACACTAAAACATTCACTTAGTATTTCTTTTTCTGAAAACATCCACTTACTATTTTTTCTCTAAAAACATCCATTCGCTTCATCTGCCTAGATTTTACTCTCTCTCTCTCGGTGCATACTTCACACAGTCAGGCAGTTGCCTTTTATGGGCATGCAGAGTTCCTGTCACACACACAGCTACTCACCACCAGCAGCTGCAAAGCTGTCTTCAAGTCTTTTCTCCACACTCTCAGTCACAATCCTCCATTAATATGAATGTATAAAACCAGTAATAATCGTAACCATAAATCAAATGTAACTGCCTATATTATTGAACTGAACCAAGAGTCACTTAAAAATCTTATAAATCCTGCTTCACACCACAAAACTGAAACAAATCACAGCTGTATTTATCACTCAATCTTACCCTGCCGACTGAAGTGCCGGTCTAAATCATGCACGATTTGTCTCTTCTATATCAAAACCCAGCCAAACATCAAACATTCACCCTAGTCATTCAAAACTTTATTTGTAATATTATAATCAGCAAAATCAGCGTTTTAATTACAGGCATGTATCATTGTCTGCAAATCATAATTATAAAACTCAATAACACGCTAAACAAGAAGCAAAAGTCCTCTGTGCGCTTCACAGCAGCCACCTCATTTGCATGTTCACACACCGTCTAAAAATAGCTCGTAGCGTTGCAGCGCGCTGACATCACACACAGCCTCGTCTCACACACAGCTCTATTATTTTATGTTACAAAGACGTCTTATATTTACAATTACTCTCAGGCCTGACAGCTTTAGCGCCTACACAATTTCGACAAATTTAAGTTAACGGTCCAACCGAAAAAGTCCAACTTTTTTGTGATCAATTAACCAGTATCTGTCCAACAGTCTCTGGCCTCATCTCTAAAGTCCCTAACTCAATTTAAAAGTGTCCAACACCCAAGGTCCAACCTTTGCTGCCCAAAAAAGCGCAGATACCGTTCCAAACGGTAAGGAGACTCTAACTCCTAGCTTATTCCAGGATGCCCTGTACCCCACAGTCAAGCCAAACTGAACTAACCCTGTTCGCCGACAGGTCAAGGTCGCGCGTCCACGGCCAGGAGGGAGCTTAACCTCCGGGCTATGTGCTTCTTAACAGTCCAACTGCCGTTCTTGAAAAATTTATAATACTTTGAAACAACAGTCAACACCCCAAAACAAGAGTATGACTGACGCACGTCCAACCTTAAAACCAATGGGGACTCTAACCCACAAAATGACCAATTCCTTATCAAACTAAATTCACTCAGCAGTCCAACTGCTTTAACTTCAATCAGCAGTCCAACTGCTTTAAATCTCTCAGCAGTCCAACTGCTTTAAATACTCAGTACTGTCACTTTCAAAGTTTCATTATCATTACTTCAGCTTCAGTTCTCATGAGATTTTTCATCAAAATCAAAACGGGCCTTCACCAGTAATTTCAGTGAGTAGACTTTAATTTTATCATGTCCAATTTGGCACACTTTGGAAATAGATTCAACAGGTAGTGCCTTACCTTTGTATAACCCGGCTTATGCCCACTCACGTCAGACCACTGGCTTGTGCCTGTCCGTTCGACAACCTCGGACCGTCCAAACCTCCAACTTCCACCCCAATACCACAGGACGAGCCCCCAAACTGTTACGGATTCAAATATTGGGGATGGATACAAGAGGAAAAACCACAATAACAACACTGGTCCGGCCGGGTTGAGTCAAACGATGATTTTAATGATCACACGCGTGGGAGATGGACACCGTACGCAGACAGCATCAGATCTCAAAAAAGCATTGATCAAACTCTTATAGCCTCTAGTGGCCCCCACCTAATCATAAAAGCCTACACATTCACATTCTTTCTCTCACACGGCGCCTAAGCTACGACCTTGGCTCCCTGTTTATCTGCTCCTGCTGAGATGGGGCAGAAAACTCCAGTATGTTCTGTTCTCTTCTAATCAGACAAATAAGGCGATGACTTTCTGCAAACAGTATTTCTTATAACTCAGCAGTATAATGCATCATAAAACAATATCATTCATTCACAATAAATCAGCAGTCTAATGTAATGCAAATCAGTTTAACAAATGCAATAGTTATCACCTTCTTCTAATTCAGGAGAATAATGCAAACTAAATCTACATAATAATTCACAATCTTTAATTAGGGGTATAACATGGCATAAAATAATATTATAATCCCACACTCTCCACCCTTTTCTGACTGAGAACCATGGCCTCAGATTTGGAGGTGCTGATCCTCATTCCTGCTGTTTCACACTCGGCTGCAAACTGTTCCAGTGCGAGCTTGAGGCCTTCACCCGATGAAGCCAACAGAACCACATCATCCGCGAAAAGCAGAGATGAGATTCTGAGACCACCGAAGTGAAAGCCCTCCGCCACTTGGCTGCACCTAGAAATCCTGTCCATAAAAATTATGAACAGAATTGGTGACAAAGGGCAGCCCTGGCGGAGCCCATCACCCACCGGGAACGAGTCCGATTTATTGCCGGCAATGCGAACCAAGCTGTTGCAACAGTTGTATAGGGATCGAATGGCCCGTAGCACTTCCCACAGGACACCCCGAGGGACACGGTTGAATGCCTTCTCCAAGTCCACAAAACAGATGTAGACTGGTTGGGCAAACACCCATGCACCCTCAAGTATCCTTGAGAGGATAAAGAGCTGGTCCAGTGTTCCGACCAGGTAGAGCACCGCTTTCCCTTCCTGAGACGCCTGATGGTTTGCCAGAATCTCTTCGAGGCAGTCCAAAAGTCTTATTCCATGGCCTCTCCAAACTCCTCCCACACCGGGTTTTTGCCACTGCCCGAGCCATATTCCGCTTGGCCTGTTGATACCTGTCAGCTGCCTCCGGAGTACCACAGGCTAACCAAGCCCGATAGGACTCCTTCTTCAGCCTGGTGGCTCCCTTCACCTTTGGTGTCCACCATTTGGTTTGCGAATTACCACCACAGCAGGCACCAACCACCTTGCGGCCACAGCTCAGTGCAGCAGCTTCGGCAATGGAGACGCTGAACATGGTCCATTCGGACTCAATGTCCCCAGTCTCCCTCGGAATGCTTTTGAAGCTCTGCCGGAGGTGTGCGTTGAAGATCTCGCGGACTGGGGCCTCTGCTAGACGTTCCCAGCACACCCTCACAACGCGTTTTTACCTGATCCAACTCACCACCAGGTGATGATCAGTTGACAGCTCATCCCCTCTCTTTACCCGAGTGTCCAGAACATATGGTCGCAGGTCTGGTGATACGATTACAAAATCGATCATCGACCTGCGACCTAGAGCGTCCTGGTGCCACGTGTACTTATGGACACTCTTATGTTCGAACAAGGTCTTCGTTATTGCCAAACTGTGATTTGCATGGAAGTCCAATAACAAAACACCACTCGGGTTCAGATCGGGGAGGCTGTTCCTCCCAATCACGCCTTTTCAGGTCTCGCTGTCGTTACCCACGTGAGCATTGAAGTCTCCCAGCAGGACAACAGAGTCTCCAGGTGGAGCACCTTCCAGCACCACACCCAGGGACTCTAAGAAGGCTGGGTACTCTGAACTGCCACTTGGCATATAAGCGCAGATGACAGTCAGGACTCGTTCCCCAACCCTCTCATCCACCGGGAAAAACACCAGCAGCAAGCCAAGATTATATTAGAATACCCACCCCAGCCCGCTGCCTCTCACCAGGGGAAAATCCAGACTGAGACAGAGTCCAGCCCCTCTCCAGGAGACTGGTTCCAGAGCCCAAGCCATGTGTAGAGGTGGGCCCGACTATATCTAGCCGGTACCTCTCAACCTCACACACTAACTCAGGCTCCTTCCCCACCAGAGAGGTGACATTCCATGTCCCAATTGCCAGTCTTGGCAGCTGGGGATCAGTCCGCCAGGGCCTCCGTTCCTGGCCGCCGCCTGGCACACAATGCACCCGACCCCTATAGCGCCTCCTGCGGGTGGTGGGCCTGCGGGAGGATGGCCCATGTCCCCTTTTCGGGCTGTGCCCGGCCAGGCCCCATGGACCAAGGCCCGGCTACCAGACGCTCGCCCTCGGGCACCCTCCCCAGGCCTGGCTCCATGGCGGGGCCCTGGTAACCCTATCCCGGGCAGGGTAAACTGTTCCCTTGATGTTTTCTTCATAAGGGTCTTCTGAATCGCTCTTTGTCTGGTCCCTCACCCAGGACCAATTTGCCATGGGAGACCCTACCAGGGGGCAAAAGCCCCCAGACAACATAGCCCCTGGGATCTCTGGGACACACAAACCCCTCCACCAGCGATTCTTTTAATTTTATTTCTTGTAATTTGGACTTCATTATGGACTCTTACAGGACATGCCCTGCAATCAGATAACAATAATGAAAAAGTTGGAATTGGAGAAAAACTGGATGCAGAGAGTCGTTTTACATCTAAAGAGCCATTTGGACCCGGGTTCCACGCAAAAGAAAACATTGGGAGCTGCAAATACTTTTTGACATCTAAAATGAAGATAACACTGTATATATTGTTTTTTACCTTTATGCTTTGTGTCAACAACTAAGGTGTGTTGCTTATGAAATCCATGAAGTGCTACAGAGAAAATTACATTTTATTTATGTAATTAACACGTTTTAAACTCTTAAAGAAATATAACAAAAGGAAAGACACCCAGCTGAACTAAAATGATCCATGTAGCAAACAAAAACTGTTGTGAGCCACCACTCTACTCGCCTTTTGGATTTTGGAGCCTTGACCTAACTTTTAAAAAACAACCGGAAAAAAGCACTATGCTGCTAAAAGATGAAAAATAGATATTTGCAAAATTCTACCTAAATATGTATTTTACCTGGTTAATGTGTGTGGCGGGGCGTGGTCTGTAGCGCCACTGCAGGGGAGGCGGACGCACCTGAGCGGGACCCGCAATCATGCCTCGCCACCTTTACGTCTGTGCTATCTATGCTGTTGTGTTGGTGTGTGTCGGGCTGTGAGCTGCAAAGCTACAGCCGGCTGTATACGTACAGCAACCGTGTGTGAAAAGTGGTCAATAAAGAGATGCTGAAAAGCGTGTTCATACAAACATCGTCGGGTCTGCCATGATATGTTTACAATGGGACTTCTGCTCCTGAACCTCTGTGCACAGCGTCTGCAGATCGGGGCTGTACGAAGTCACTTTCATCTTTACGCAGGACTGTAAGCTGTCATCTGTGAGGCATGAGCCGTGTTTGTTTTTAACATAGTTCACGGTGGAGAATAGCTGCTGGCATAATGTGGATCCGAAGATCCATAATTGGCCTACCTGGGGTTGAAAGTCTCGATAAATGCACAGCGTTTCGGCTGGTACACCGGCTTCCGCGAGTGTGACGCTTATTTTGAGCGATAAAAAAATAATAGAATATAATTTTATTTTTATATTTCAATATCACAATAATCTTCCAATTTAGAACTACAAGTTAAAAAAGAACTAACATAAATAAAATACACTTCCGCTAAATCTAATTTACTTTCCCAAACCACGCGGAGCTGGACTAAAGAACCGCATGCAGCTCCGGACCTTTCCACTGTTAGACATCCTGCAGTTTAATAGATGCATGAATAAGAAAATGCGTCCTAGGTGAAAAAGAGAATAAATCAATGTCTCACTCTCCTTTTGTGATTGGTTTATATGGTCGACGTTATATCTGAACTAATCTGATGAACGGCTGATATTCTGACTCTGAGGTTAGACATTTAGCTGCTGATTGGCTCCATCTAGTAGCCAAACAATAGAACTCCATCATCTGCTGTGAGCAAATATTTTTCTGCAGGTTTTGATGATATTTTACACTCTGCAGTTATGAGGGTGTGATGGCGTCCTCAGATAGACTCATCTGAAGTGGCCTCAGCATTTTTCCAGGATACTGCACACGACTCTTCAGTAGAAGTGTGAGCCGCAGCTGTTTTAAAAGATTACATGTGCATGTTTTCAGTGAAAGGTTTATGATTTCACAGCTGTACAACACGAATGTGATCTAAGTTTAAACAACCAGCAGTAAGTTTCACAACTGGTCTCACAGCTTTGAAGGAGTTAGCTGAAGCGTGGAGCTGATGACAATCTCCTTAAAGTAGTCAAAAGGGCAATGGTCCGGACTCAGAGCAGATGGCATCAAAGGCATCAAAGGCTGGAGGCGAGACACGAGTTAGTGCCATGACTGCTGTTCTGGCTAAGAGTAGGTCAGTTGACTCTGTGTGTTCTGAGTAGGAGGGAGAGTCTGAATCTGCAGCAGCTTCGGCGTTGGGGTTCACTGTTGATGAACTGAATACTGCAAACAATGACGATAGCTTTTATTAATGGAT
This sequence comes from Aulonocara stuartgranti, assembly GCF_965226115.1. Classification (NCBI taxonomy): domain Eukaryota; kingdom Metazoa; phylum Chordata; class Actinopteri; order Cichliformes; family Cichlidae; genus Aulonocara; species Aulonocara stuartgranti. Next base: position 26,929,883 of record NC_138951.1, read on the forward strand.
CTGCTGTTGAGATGGCCGAGATTGTTGAGATGGTCAACAGTGTGAAGTTCCTGGGTGTGCACATATCAGATGGCCTCTCCTGGAACCTGAACACCACCACAATCATGAAGAAAGCCTAATAACATCTTCACTTTCTTAGGAAACTGAAGACGGCCAGTCTCCCTCCTTCCATCCTCACATCATTTTACCAGGGAACCACTGAAAACGTTGTCTGCTGCCACATCACTATCTGGTGCGAGTATAACCGGTGTGTTTCTGCGTTGTCTAGGGATGGGTATCATTTAGGTTTTATCCGATACCGGTGCCAAACCGGTACTTTTGAAATGGTGCCGGTGCTTAAACGGTGCTCGAACCGTTCCTTAAAGAATGGAGAACACAAACTTTGTCCAAAAACCTCTCATGCTTAGCTGTTTTTTTGTAAAAAGATAACAATGTTAGCCTTTTCTGCAGCTATAGGTCATATATGGTATCACTCTTGGCTGGAAGCAGTGCTTAAACAATGGAAAAAAAAAAAAAAAAACTTTGTCCAAAAACCTCTCATGTTTAGCTGTTTTCCACTTTTTCTTTGGTCATTTTAACCTTTTTTGCCAGGCAAAAGTGCGCCGACGTTTTTGGAGATGTCTGTTACCCACCTGGTAGATAGCTAGCCGGGGGGTTCAATAGTCACTCAAGCCGGCGAGAGCAACAGACTCTCAGCTTCATTGTTTTCAGACCCCCGCTGTCTTTTGCTACTCAGGTTAAACATGATATATAAGTCACTCGGATAACTTAAAAATGTAATTGTTTGGCTTTTTTCAGTGTTTTATTTGTTCCAGAGCAAATCGGTTTGGCTGAGATCAAAGTTATTAGATTAAATAAAACTTTATTAATCCATCGGGTGGGTTCCTCTGGGATTTTCACACAGCTGAATAAATGTCAAACAGAAAACTGATTAAACAGAAGTGTGAGACGGTCAAGAATTTACGGCAGTGTCCTGTTATATTTTAGATAGCAAGGGGCAGACAGCTGAGTTTATTAAACTCCACCGACACAGCGGTGATGCAAATCTGAAGGCTAGACTGTCCCATTTCACAGCCTTGCACTTCCGGCCTTCTTGGTCTTCGAAGGACCCGGCCCACGTTACCACGAAGGCTGGGTCCTCCAAAGGATGCGGCCTACGTTTTGGGACACAGCTTGTATTTATAGGGTTGCACCAAAGAAGAAGAAAAACAATGAGGAGGGGCTCTAACTGATAATGAATATAACTACAGGCTTGAAGGTCCTAACAGTTAGGTATAAAGAACACATTTTGTGTAATCTATGACTGGGTTACACGGGAACTGCACCTTCACTGAAAAGAAGTAGTGAGGATAGCAGAGAGGAACATTGGAAGCCCTCTCCCACCCATCTCCAAACTCACATCATCTGACGTGTGAACTGCATAGTAAAGGACACTTTCCACTCGTCATATGCACTGTTCTCCCCCCTTCCATCTGACAGATGGTTCTGCAGTATCAAAACCGTAATGGCGAGACACTGCAAGAGTTTTCCCCCCAAGCAATCAGAGCCCTCATTTCACAACCACTAAAGGACTGACAAGCACAAAGACTTTTAAAAACATCTCATACACCTTCCTCTACACCCCCCCCCCCCCCCCCCCAATTTTTGCACATGTCGAGGAGCGTGTCAGGCTACATTTCACTGTGTGTTATACTTGTATAACTATGCATGTGACAAATAAAGAACCTTGAACCTTGAACCTTCATACTACTCACCAAAAGAGTCAAAAACACCAGAAACATCCACAAATCCACAACAAGCTGGGCCTGGGAACAATATGCTTATTTGCACACCTCCGTCACATAGTTACTGAACACATCTACATAACGCTATATTGCACATTTTCCATCTTGCACATGCCTTCGTCCTGTCTTGTCTACTATATCCCAACTCACAACTAAATTGCTAAATTGTATCTAAATCATATCTATCACTGTAGCTATGTTTATACATGTCCTCCTTGTTTATTGTGTGGGGTAAGTGATGATGGGAATTAGGGGTAACAATGAATAGTGGGATTCAATAAAATGTTGAGCATGGGGTAAGTATGTTATACTTCTTCCTACTCCATTTCAGACTTAATAATTGTCATTTCATGTCATTTAGACTCTGTTTTATTTTATTGATTTTATTTTATTTTTTGTCTGAACACATACGTGTGTGTATTTACATATATATTCGTATTTGTAAATGCAAGTATGTGTACTTGTGTATATATTGTTTTTTTCTGTATATGCCTGAATTAAAGATACAATGATAATAATAGTAATAATAATAATAATAATAATAATAATAATAATAATAATAATAATAATAATAATAAACTGAACCTGTTATTCAATACCTACTGGACAATCCACTTCATATTGTCTCCGTCCTGTCTTTGTGTATTGTACATAGATATAGTTAGTTATAGTACCTTTTTTAGTGAGTTATTATTATTATTATTTTTTATATATATTTTTATTGAAATTTTTTATAGTGCAATACAAACAAATTTTGAACACCCTCACATTCACACACCCATCCATACATCAAACCTGCCTACATCACATTCAAATGTAGAAATGAGCATAGTTCTCACAGTAATACAAAAATACAATGGGTTAGGATAGACACGATTTTCCCTTCCTTCCCTTCTTCTTTTCCTTCTTTTTCATAAATGTCCTTCACCTCCACTCCCTAAAATATCCATATATGGCTTCCACATATTCACAAAGTCCCATTGTTTGCCCTTGCAATATATGCTAGTCTTTCCAGGCCTAGAGAGACTGCAATTTCCTTCTTCCAGGGAGCATCCATACTTTTCCAACATAGCGCAATGGCTCTTCTGGCTTGAAGTAGTCCATAGGCCAGTAATTTCGTTTTTTTTTCCCGATTGCTTAAATTCCCTTGGATATATTCCAAGTACACAGAGTTTTCATTTTAAAGGGATTTTTACCTTAAACACTTCGGACAGATATTTTATAACATCTTTCCAAAATTCCTGGATTTTAGGACACCCCCATAGACAATGAAGAAGAGTTCCTTTTTCAACTAAACATTTAGTACAGATGTCCAGAATATCATTGGACATATGATGAAGCTTGACAGGTGTTATATAGGTTCTCATGAGCCATTTATATTGCAGTAGTTTAAAGCGTGTGTTTATTGTTTGTTTTGTGCTTTTAACATCTATGTCCTCTTGGATCTCCCTTCTCCAAGCATCCGGTTTATCTGCTGCTGAGTCTTTGAAGGAAAGCATCAGTAAATTATAATATATAGAGAGAAAACCTTTTCTTTTTTTATTCTTAATGCATGCCTCCTCTATTTTTGTTAATGGTGGAAGTTCAGCAATCCTTTGCAGTTTCGATGACAAATAGTTTTTCAATTGTAAATATTTAAAAAAGTGCTTTGGGGGTATTAAATATTTTTTTACATAACTGATCAAATGTGAGCAGCATGCCGTCTGCATATAGGTCTTTAAAATTTTGAATGCCTTTATTTTTCCATATTTTAAATCCTTCATTACTTTTACCAGGCGTGAACTTTTCATTTCCCCAAATAGGGGTAAATTGCGAAAGCGATGGAGGATCGCCCACATATTTATGAGCTGCATGCCAAATTATAATTGTATTTTTCAAGAAAGGGTTCCTTGTATTTTTTCTTAATGTCTTTGTCACGGCTGGGGTAGCAGTCGTGTTGTGGAATGAAAAGGACCCAAAATGCAGGCAGCTGACTGATGAAGAGTGTGACGTTTATTTACAAGTGGCAGTGGCAGAAACAGACAACGAAGCATGAGAAATACTAACAGAAACCTAAACTGGGAAAAACTAAAGAGCAAACTTGAAATCCTCAGCAAACGGGTTGAAAGGCAGAGAGACGCAGACCAACGAATAGGACACCAAGAAACGCAGACGAGCCAACAACGAGCACAGACCGACACCCACTGAATATACATACACAAGGTAATCGGGTAATCACACACAGGAGGGGAGAACAGCTGATCCTAATACACACGATGGCTGTGTCCCAATTCAGGCTCTGCACGCTTGAAGTACGCATTTTAAGTGCGGTTACGTCACCGCCACGCGACGACGGCTGTCCCAATTCGAAGTGTACTTCAGATGCATACTCCAAATGCGCCGTCAATTTCCCCAAATATCAAGCGTGGTCCGGTGCACGCTTCATGGTCCCATATATCCCACAATTCATAGCGCGGCGGTGGGTGTGGATAATTTTGCTGCAAAATAGGGCTTTGGAGTTGACGTCACGCCGCAGTGCATTGTGGGATCGCGGCGCCATGTCAGTAGGCCAGAAAGCAAAACAAGCGCACAGTGTTGGAGTGTTGGATTCGGGACTGCCAGAACCATGCTCAAAATCAGCGCAAAAGACAAAGGGCTGTATCGCGACTGATTGTGCCCAGACGCCAAGAGACGGTACTTTGAAAAAATTGCGTGCATTGGTAATGTGGACCCATATGAAATAAGGAAGTGGAGTGGAAACCCAGACGACCTACCGCCTTTGTCCTATCCCGATATCTTCGCATACCTTGTCTGTGGAGTCAGCGCATACACAGTGAACCAGTTTAAGAATTATAAATCCCTGGAGGCCCACATCCAATTCACGAACGGCTGGGTGCAAGATTTGTCCATCTTTAAGCCTCCACGCTGCGAGTACGTTGTCGTTAAGACAAAGGTAAGTCGCTTTGAACTTGATAACTTTCTAAACAACTTCCTTGTTACAGTTTTTGATTTGCACGTACAGCCAACCCATCTATATTAGCCTCTGTTAATTACAGGCCTTTTATTAATCCCTGCTGTGGATTTCTGGCAACCGCGCTTAAAGCAAGCACAAGACTTCTTTCGTAAAGTGTGCCTTCCTGAAGTTGTTGGGAAATACTTCTGGAAACAACGTGCTGCTCTAAATAGCCTGTAATGTTTCATGTTGTGCTTAAAGATTGATGACAGCTGTGTGGTGCGATGTAAATAGTTTGCATTTCATTTTTATGTGATTGCTGTGTACATGTGAATAGATCTATAATAAAGAAAAACAAACAAATATACTATTCTATTTTGTTTTATTAAAACAACTTCACACAAAGTACAACTATTTGCAATGTACTGTACATAAAAAAAAAAACAGCTTTAAGAATACTCAACAGGAGCAAGTGTCATTTGGCCCTGGTTTGACAACAACACTGGGGCACATATTAACAAAAACACAGCAAACCTTAACGATCTTATCAAGAAGTGTGGTGTCTTCAGCCTCACATGATAAGAGTAATCGGATTGGCATTGTAGTGTGTAACATTTTGAACTTGTTGTGCAAACTACCTATTACTCGAACCATAGCTGAAGCTGTATCCTTTGTCTGGCCTACTGTCATGGCGGCGGGGGGCGTGGCCCGCCTCCTCTGACATCACGCTCCAAAGCCCTATACGGCAGAAGGGAGCGGCCGAAGAGGTTTTTTTTTTTCCCCCAAACTTTATTGAAATTATAAAGCGAACAGTCAGTCATTCCAGTTCAGTTTGTACAGTAGACATACAAGGCAAATAAAAGTAACAATATACAGTACAATGAAATAAGAAGGATAAATAAATAAAGGATAAAAAAGAAAAAAAAGGGGGGGAATGTGACAGACTTCATAACAACTTTGTACTTGACAGTTGTGACAGCTCATTCGTTGAACATTTCTGAATGAATTTCAATCAATGATAAACCTTTAAGAGAGTTTAAGTAATATTCAATTTCAATCAAAAACAAATTAAATGATGGGGTTGAGTTTTGAAATTTACATTTATGTATATGGAATTTCCCTAATAAGATGGAGCGGCCGAAGAGTGAACTGTCAAAAGTACTGAATATGACGTCACTTATTTATGTGCGAATGTTTAATAATTAAAGTCAGTCATATATCCACAAACACAACAAGCTGAAAGTCAATGATATATGCATATGTGTGTATACATATATGTGTGTGTGTGTATATATATATATATATATATATATATATATATATATATATCTCATAATAATCTGACAATGCTATAATATTGGCCATGTTATATTTACATTACCACAGTGAGATGACTTTAGTCTCATGAACAACATTAACTAATTGTTATTTACTAACTAATCTTAAATAACTGTTCAGCACAGAAATGAAGCCCAACAATCATGTTTTCCAGTCCTGTGGTCTCAGCCTCAGATACTCAACTAATCAAAGTGATGTCATGACAAAAATGAATGACCAACAAAACATTTTTCTCCTTCATTTCTGTCAAACAAAGCTGTATGTAACGTGTCTCGCATTAGTATCATGGTTGCTAGGCAACCTGAACAGCTCGACGAAGCGTGTACTGTCCCATTTCACAAGCCTCTCACTTCCGTACTTCTCGTACTTATAGTACGCACCGTACGTAGTACGCATAGTGCGCGTACTTCAAGCGTGCAGTCTCTTAATTGGGACACAGCCGATGACTGGAGAACACAAGCTGAACACAATGAAAACAGACACAGACCTTCAGAATAGAACAGGAAATCCAGAACACGGGCCTTCAAAGTAAAACAGGAAACACACAGACTGATTTACAACACAAACACGGGGACATGAACAGAGCACCGAGGACAGACACAGGTAGGGCTGATAAAACACTAAACTTCAGGTTCAACCCTAAACTAATACAAAATCAGAATAAACACAAGGCACAAAATGAACTTCAAGGAAACACAAAACGCTGGGTCAAAATAACCCAGGATCATGACAGTCTTAGTGTCTGAAGAATATAGAAAAGTGTGTAAAGGAAGATCTGGAACAGATTTTTGCTCAATGTCAACTCAGGCTGTAGGTGTTGTTAGGCAGAAGTAATGGGTGGCTGATGTTAGTTGGGCAGCCATATAATACCATCTGAGGTTGGGGACTTGGAGACCTCCTCTTTCATAAGGCAAGTAAAGTAGTTGTAAGCGGAGCCTTGCCTTCCAAATAAATTGGTTAAATAGTTTGTTTAAACTCTCACAATATGAAGTTGGTAGAGGCAACGGAAGTGTTTGGAAGTAATATAAAAATTTGGGTAAAATTGTCATTTTTAGATAGATACAGGCAGGTTTTTCCAACGGTTTAGCATTTCCGTGACCTCTTCTACAAGGGGATCGTAATTTATTGAGGTTATGTCCTTGAGGCTTGGGGTGATCCTAATGCCTAAATATTTAAAGTTGTAGTTGTTTTAAATGGGGTGGCCACCACAGGGCTTCTTCTTTCTTCTTCATTAAGAAACATTAATTCTGATTTAGAATTGTTAATTTTGTATCCTGAAAATTCTCCAAATATTTTTATTAATGTTACTAAATTAGGGATACTATCTTTCAGATTAGTCAAAAAATAATAATAATATCATCTGCAAATAAAGAAATTAGATGGTCTCTTCCTCCAATTCTTATCCCTGATATTCCTGCATTTGCTTTCACAGCTATGGCCAGAGGTTCTATTGCTAACACAAAAAGAATTGGTGACAGGGGGCAGCCCTGCCTGGTTGATTGCTGTAAATTAAAGGGTTTTGATACGTTATTATTAGTTAAAACTTGTGCTGCTGGATGTGTATACAACGGATGTGTCTCGTTTTAACAAAACCTTGTTGATCGTCTGTTATCAAATTAGGCACATATTTATCTAGTCTCCTAGAGAATGCTTTACACAAAATCTTTGTATCACATCCCATAAGACTAATTCCCCTATAAAAGGAGCATTCAGTCAGAGGCTTATTTGGCTTCAATAAAAGGGTTATTGTAGCTAATCTCAGTGAGTCTGGGAGTATTCCGGACTTATATGACTCCTCATACATGTTAAGAAGTGGCTGTATTAATTTATTTTTAAATGTTTTATAGAATTCCATTGGAAGTCCACCAGGACCAGGCATTTTACCGCTATTCAGGTCGTCTATGGCTTCTGACAGGTCTTTTATTGCTAAAGGACTATCAAGGGCTGTTTTATCCTCTTCTGAAATCCTCTTTGAAATTTTAACTGATCAAGAAATGTTTGTGTTTCTCTGTTTCCTGTATATTCAGATTTGTATAAAGATTGATAAAACTCTCTGAAATTTTTGTTTATTTCTAAAGGGTCTGTTGTTATAATACCCGATTTGGACTTTATGTGGGTGATGGCTTTTTCTGCTTGCATCTTTTTTATCCTCCAGGCCAATAATTTTCCTGCCTTCTCTACTTAGTTATAAAATAATTGTTTGGTCCACATTAAACTTTTTGCCACTTTCTCTGTTGTTAATTTATCATACCTGGCTCTTAGAATAGTCAGATTGTTTAGTTTAGTGGGATCATTGCTCTGGTAAAATTCTGTTTCATTAGATTTAATTTGCCTTGATTTTAATTCTTGGTTATATTTGTTAGAGTGAATTGTTAAATGTTGTCATTTTTATGCTTGCCATCTCTACAAAAGGAATTCCACTGTCCCCCTCCCCAGATTCTTGAGGTTCTGGGTGGGGGGCAGTAGTGTTTTATTGCAGATACATCCTATCTGGAAGATCTGTTTCTTGTGATGTTGCTCCTGCTTTTATGACCCTTTGGTCAGCAGGAGGTCACACACACACATTCTTACACACACACACGCACACACACATTCTCACATAACACACACACCACATATACATACAATGCCTTGTCTTAGAACCATGTGGGCATTGCATTGCTGTGATGTGTTTTGTGTGAACTGTTTCTCAATAAAAGGCAGCAATCGGAGGCTGGATTTGGAGTCATTTTTGTGGTGAACACAAACAAGGCCTCCCTTGCGAGTAATCGATCGATCGCTGATTGTCTTGTTTTCTTTCATGATGAATAAGTCTCTAAAACCAGCGGGGCTTGTGGAAACACAGACCCAACAATATTGCTTAATCTTGTTGCTACTGTAGCTTATAATTTCCCCTCTTATGTAAGCTTTAAATGCTTCCCACCTAATACTAGCTGTGGTTTCATCTTTATTTATTTGAAAATATTGATCAATGCAAGTTTCTATAAATTTGACAAATGATGGGTCCTTTAACAAAAATGTTTGCATCCTTTGGGTGAAGTTGATCAAGGTGCAATCTAATTGATAGACATACTGCTGCGTGATCACTAATCACAATGCTGTTATACCAACAGTTCTCAACACATAGTAGTAACTCTGTAGAGATAAGAAAGCAGTCTATCCGCGAATGACTTCGATACGAACTAGAATAACATGAAAATTCTCTGTTATTTGGATTCCTTGTCCTCCAGACCTCATTTATTCTCAAATCTTTCATATAGTTAAAAAGTATTTTTCTAGTCTGGTTATGAGTAGTGTCAGTATGAGACGACCTATCCAGGATAGGGTCCAGGGTGCAACTGAAGTCCCCTCCTACGATATAAAGGCCCTCCAAGGTTGATATTGTGAGAAAAAGATTTTCATAGAAGGATGGGTTATCCTCGTTGGGGCCATAGATATTTATCAGGTTTATTTCTAACATGGAGATACGGCCCTGCACAATTACATATCTCCCATTTGGATCTGTAATCACCCTCGTAGATGAAATGGGATTGGCTTATGTATAAGAGTAATGACTCCTCTGGCATGTCTAGTAAAAGAAGAGTAATATACCTGACCCTGCAATCCTTTGGTTAATAAATGTATCTCTGATGCAGTAAGATGAGATTCTTGTACGAAAATAATTCTAGAGTTAAAATGTTTTAGTTGGTTTAATACTTGTTTCAGTTTAACTAACTTCCGTATCCCCCTAACGTTCCAGGTCGTAATGTTAACGTTCAAATGTTTTCTTTAGTTGTCCTCTCCATAAAATATTGTCAGACTGTTTACTTAAATAAACAAAGTAAAGGAAAAATTGAAGAAGCAGGTTTGCACATACATTCACACACTCACACATACCAGATAAAGAACTTGTAAACAATTGAACATTTGCATTTCCTTGTTGGAAGGAAATGCAAATGTTCAATCATTAGAAGCACCAGTTCCCCCCTCCCTTGAACAAATTATTTGGAGGGCGTTAATCCACATCACTGAGGAGTAACTAGTCAACGCGACCTCTCCAAAACCCCATAAATCAGACAGTGTACACTAACCATATAATGATAGTGATTTTTCCCCATAATAAAGTAAAGTTTACCCTTGGTAGGACAAAACAAAACAAAACAAAAAAGACTTAGAGCTGTTAATATATAACCCAAAAACAATTGCGATTAAACTTAGAACGAATATTTATGTTAACATAAGTTCCACATAAATTCGAGCTCAAAATTGTATCTGTCTCTTATCAGTGACTCAATTACTGGTCGGTTATGTTGAAGCAGAGGCAGTCTTATGGAGTGTGTTAATGGTTAACCTATTATTTAACAGACTCACTGGTGATGAGCATCCTCTGCTGTTTCCTTCGGCAGATTCTTGTAGAATTTTTCAGCTTCTTGAGGTGTTGAGAAGAGGTGGATCTTTCCACCGTACAGGATCCTGAGTTTGCATGGGTTGTGCTGGAATCCCAGCCACTTAGGTAGCATGATGTTAATAAAGTCGAAGAGTGATTGTTGCCCCTCTGCTCCCTCTTTTATGCCGAAGAAACTGCATTTCAGTACGCTGTATACTGTGTATGTTGTTGTACTGACAATAAAGACCTCGAATCCTGAATCTTTATAATACTGGTGGTATAATACTGGTGACAGTGCAGAAAACACACATTCATCTGATTTTCTTTTAAGGCCCCACAGAGTTGAGATGTACAGGGTGGGCCATTTATATGGATACACCGTAATAACATGGGAATGGTTGGTGATATTAAAGTCCTGTTTGTGGCACATTAGTATACAGTAATATCCGCCGAAGGGATGTTCGACTAATGCTACTCTCCAGTGACATGCGGCGAGTGCTACGCTGTGGGCTCTTGCTGAATGAAGCTAGGTCAACCACTGATGTTTCTTCATTAGTGACAGTTTTCTTGCGTCCACATTTTGGCAAATCCAACACTGAACCAGTTTCACGAAACTTAGCAAGCAGTTTGCTGACTGTAGCATGGGAGATGGGTGGTCTCGTAGGGTGTCTTACATTGAAATCTGCTGCAATGACCCGGTTACCGCGTTCACCAGATATCAACACAATTTCGATCTGCTCCTCACGTGTTAACCTCTTCGACATGTCAATGGCTGTGAACAAAGAGAAACTTGTAAATAACTCATGAAAGAATAAAGTTACATCGAAACCAAGCACACCATTGTTTTTCTTGTGGCATTACCAATACGTTCGATGTGTCACATGGCCCTCTTCCTATTGAAAAAACAAAAGTTGTATCCAAGATGGCCGACTTCTAAATGGCCACCATGGTCACCACCCATCTTGAGGAGTTTGCCCCCTCACATATACTAATGTGCCACAAACAGGACTTTAATATCACCAACCATTCCCATGTTATTACGGTGTATCCATATAAATGGCCCACCCTGTACTTTTGTATATTGCATTATAGTTGAGCTGTGTAAGTCAGGCTTCCACATGATTCCTCTGATATTATCTGTCAACGTTGGTGAGTTTGGACAGTTAGTGAGGAGTACTGTCACTGTGCTTGTTTTTATTACTAAATCATTTAAAATTAATCAATCTATAGCTCTAGTTTTCATGTTTTGATATTATTTGCTTGTCATCCTGTGAAACAATTGATCGTTCAAATACCAGCTATAGCTGGTCCAGAACCAGCAGAACCAGCCCTCAGTGAGTTTGTTTCTGGGATGAATTTCTGATCCAGCACTGATTCTAGCAAAGTTTCCCACCACAAGGTCAATCTACCCACAGACTTACTGCACGATGAGGCTAACAGATGCCTGTGTTAGGCCGAGACGCTCTGTGGAGGACAAATCTACTTTCTTACTGATGTCTTTTCAATGCTGAGCATATTAGCCTGTACAAAGGGAATAAATGGGCTAAACTCCACTAGAAGCACCAAATCTGTGCCATCTAACTGGCTAGCTGGAGGCAGGGCGACTTATACTATTGTATATTCAGTAAAAAGGACTAGATGTTACAGTCCCTGTTAGTGCATTGCTTTAAATGGGGAGACTCTTGAGGAATGGCTGTTATGAGGAAAGGCAGCCCAGAACCTTCACCAGTAGGCTGAAAATAAAACATTTCATTTAGTTTAAAGGTTTATGTGCAAGACAAAAACTGAAAACACTGAAAGTCACAAATGTAATGTGCATAAAACGAGAATTCAAACGTGGTGATAGCGCCAGGTGCAGATGTGTGTCACAATAACTCTGATTATCAGGGCTGAACGGGACAGGCGAAAAAACCCCCCAAAAAAACAAAAACAAGAAAAAAGAGAATAACACTGAATGTATTTAAGCATTTACAGAGCTTGTGCAAACTGCTGGATTAACCAGTACAAAAACATGAACGTTACTAATGCTGTTACTTTAGGGCAGCTGGGGTGTAAACTAGGGGTGGGTTTTGATTATCGATTTATCAATTAAAATCAATTCTGACTTGGATAACGTGATATCAATTCATTAAAATCCTGAATCGATTTTTAAACATAAATGTATTTTGCCTAAAACGCCAGGATCTCAGGTTAAACCTCACAAAATTTCTACAACCACCAAACAGCAAAAACAGTAAATGAGAGCAGGTACATGGATTCTGCACAAAGACATAAACACAAAACGCGGACCCAACGCTAAAAATCTGTTTTTTGCATTATTCGCTTATTTATTAGCAGTGTTGGGTAAGTTCCTTTAAATGATTAACTTAGTTACATTACTAGTTACTTCTATCAAAAGTAACTCAGTTACTTCAAGTTACTTGTTACTTTCAGAGTAACTAGTTACTAGGGAAAGTAACTTTGGTTTTACTCAGAATTCTCTTGTTAATGTGTTGCTTCCGTAACTGGATACCCAACAAGATTACCAGTCCTCTAGCTTGTTACTCGCCACAAGTGCACTGTGCCACCTACCAATAGAAAGGAAAAAATAATGTGCATATTTCCACGAGAGAAATCCCACGCCTGGACCGCCGTTGACTGTGCCAGACCCGCCCCTACGCAGTTACCAGCTGTCAGCTAAGTAAAAAGAAGATCCTGGTGTTATTTGTCTCTCTAAAACAGTTCATAACTTCCCTTCAGCTCATTCATGTCACCCAAAAGGTAAACCTATTTCTCCATCACCTGTTCAGCTCTGATGATTCAGTAAGGACATCTCCTGGTCTCCTGGGGTTTGGAATATGGGGCCTCCCTGCTGCTGCGGAGTCGGAGTGGTCTGTTTCTCCCCACCCCAGGGAAAAGGGTAACACCACCTGGGTCTGGGTGCAGCTTCCCCCTCCAGGGGCAAGGGTACCTAGACCCGGGGCTTAGAGTACGCTTGGGGAGTGTGATCGTGTGTACAGCGTCTCTTTATGTCTGTCTCCACGTTGGGTGAGTGCTGAGTAATTGCATATGAGAGCATGAGGGTGGGAATGGATGTTTGTATCTGTGTGTGCCTGTTTGTCTTTGTCCATATGTCAGGTCGGGTATCAGACGCCACCTCTCTGGGGACATCTCGGGCCCTCCAAGGTTTGGAGGCCTATCTCCCCCCACCACTTCCCCTGCCAGTGGCGGACTTCCTCAGACATCGGTGCGTTGGTGGTTCTTTGTGTCCAGGGATGGGCGTCCAGGTACACACCGGCTCACTCCTTGGTGGCTGCTTGTTGGGGCTCACTCGGGCCACTTCGGGGGTGGGGTGCCCTCGGCCTCTCGGCCTGGGGCTTGGTCACTCTGGCACCGCTGGCTGCCGGTGGAGCTGACGGGCACGTCACTGCAACCCCCCTTGGCTTCTGCTGCTGAGTGAGTCCTCATCTGGGACTCTCCTCAGCTCTTTCTGGGACAGTGGCGCGGCTGCCCCTCTGTTGGTCTTCCTTGGTCTCTTGTGTTCTGGGGGCCTCTGGATGTCTGGAGTTTTGATCGCCTCCATATCTGCTTCATGCCCTGGAGGACGGGGCTGTGCCCCCCCCCCCCCACACACCCTCTAGCAGATCATTACATGAAGGAACCTTTTAAAAACAAGCGCGTTCATGCTCACAGGTGTACACACGGGTGCTCACACACACAAACTACACCCTTTTTGGCTCCTACCTCAAAGCACACTGTGCGCTGTCGATCTTGCATGCTGCAGAATGTTTAATATTTAGTATTTACTTTTTTCTTTCTCAACAGGTGATCCAGGTGATTGATATATGTATTTTTTTTGTCTGCTTATTTTGTTGTTTTTTGCCCTTTATCCCCGTCCCTCTTCTCTGCTGTTTTTCTTTCCCTCTTTCTTTCTCCCTTTTCTTTTCCTCATTCAAGTCTGTCCCATATCTAACAAGTGAAAATGAAAAATAAAATAAACAATAAAAGGTGAATCAAATAGATATTACGGCAAGGCTGGGATGGTCCATTTGGTATAGTAAATCCGTTGGGCATCTTTCTTCCCCTTTAGACAATAATTCTGATGGCAAAAGAACCAAACGGGACAGGCAAAAAAAACAAAACAAAAAAAAAACAACAACTTTGCTCTGCTTGTCTTCGTTTTTGACTGCACAATATTTTTAAGGTCATCTGATATAAAAACCGAGACCAGGAAAACCGCCTTCATGTTTTTCCTGTGTTTTATCCTCAGTTACTTTGCAACAAAGGCATCTGCTGTGATGCTTACACCTTTGATAAAGTCTCACAAGTATCAGCTTTCTTTTTATCTATAAAAATATAGATATGTACTGATAAGTACAGAATTATAATATTTCTGACTGTCTGAGGCAAAATTTCCCCTATTCAAATCGAATCAAATCGATTCAGGACCTTGTGAATCGGAATCGAATCAATTCTAGAAATCAGTGACGATACCCAGCCCTAGTGTAAACCTTACACACTGGGTGTGTAATAAATGTCTGTACAGGCTTCTTTTACAGTATTGATGACAACCACCATCATCATCGCGGAGGGATGACGCAAAGTAATTGATGATGGTTGTCATCAATTACTTTACGTCATTCTATCATACTTAAAAAAAACAACACAAATTTAACATCAAATTATGGCGTGCACAGTGTTTATCAGCATGATAATTCTGGGTGAGTAATGTGAGAGGAGCAGTCTGAGCGCTAACGTTAGCTGGCTGCACGACTCTGAGCTTCTTCAGTATGAAATCGAGCCTGCATCCATCAACCAATGAGCAGAGTCGTTGTGACCGACAGGGATGCTGCAGGAAGAGAACTGTGTGCATGACACCAACACATAATACTGTGTACATGTAAAGAATGTACGCGCTTTTTCTTCTATATTTAGTTTTAATGCAGAACAGACGTCATACAAACACATTTGTAGACACACACGCACACATTTATAGAAAGACAGGTGATGTGTTTCTATTTACATCTGATCAAATAAATAAGGAGTAAATGACATCGTCACATTACTGTTGACAGTGGACTGAGGAGCAGGATATGCAGGTGGGAAGTCACATGTTGAAATCTGCCATGTGCCTCTGAACAAAGTGCTAGCAGCAGAGTCCAACACATGACTTATTAGGAAAATATTGACTTACATAAAATATGATGAAATACAACAAGGCACAAAAACTGAAATTCCTTTAAATATCAATTATTGAATAAACTACTAATGACTTTTACAGTTGAATATTTATGATTGTTAACAGGAAAAAGAGAACTTGGCCAAACAAAAAAAAAATCATTTGTACTTCACTTATTTACAGTTTAGTAATTACTGGACAGTTAATAAATCCATCACCTGTGTTTATTTATTTATTTTTTCTAATGAGGCAGGTTTGGGGCTCTGTGCACTGCTCTGGCTGTCGTGAACAATTACTCGTGGTTATGTCTTTAAAGTTCTAGTCACTGGAAGGAACAGTCTGACTTTAACATGGTGACCACAATCAATCAGTGTGACTGGAAGCTGATGATCAATAACTGACACTGTGTGCAGGTATCAGGTGCGTTCATGTTGGCTTCACTGAACCGTCTTCTAGTCTCAAAAGTCTGAATCTATAGCAGGCGGATCCGGGAGAGGAAGTCCTGATCGTGACGAGGCCTCTCACCCCAGCCCTCAGTCACGACCAGCTTGGTCAGCTCCTCACTCTACTAGTTACCAACTCACAAAGTGCAGATCACACAAACTCTGAGGGGCTTTTCCTCTTCTTTTGGAGCCAACACATCCCCCTACAGACAGTCTAAACGCAGCCAGTCACAGAGAGTTCAATATAAAGTACCGCTCCTTTAAAGGACGGTTTGGTCTTTGTGGTTGTGTGTCACGGAGGGATTAAAGCTGCCTTCATATCAAGCAGACATTAACACAAAGAACAATCTGACCTCACCGAACGGTGGCGTTACCAACACCCCGCTGCTCCGGGTGGTCCAAATACCCCAACCAAGCTCTGGTGATTCAGAGGTGACTGTTCAAAGACTCATTATCACCAAGGAATGGGTGGTCTCTGATAAAATCACCATCAAACAAGTGAAATATGAAGGCTGTAATTTCTGCAACAAGACCTCTGAAAACAAAGAGGTGAGTCTGGTGCTGACAATGTAGACCTCCATATTTTTAAAATCCAAAAATCCATATTCTGAAATTTAAAATCAGTGATCGAGTGCTGCAGTAATTCCAAACGACTGCATCAGTCTGACCTCTGAGTCACAGGAGTTGGGGCTTCAGGGAGGTCAGGTGAAGAGGTGAAATGCTTGGCACACAGCACACACTCAACCTGGTCGCTTTTTACACCGGGAATGAATGTGAGTTTAGTGGTTAGTCCTCTCACAGTGGAGCTTTAAAGTTTAAGTTTAAGTGGCTGCAGTTTGGAGCTTTAAGCGATCCCTTAGTGTAGTCCTGATTCCACCTGGACAGAAAATGATGTAATAACCCTGTGTAAAACATGGCATCCTGCACAGAAAGGTGCTCCCATCAAGATTTCCAATAAGATATTTACATTTCTCAGATAGAATTCTTTCTGCTAACTGCAGACTTTATATACACATATGATAACTTCTTTGTTTTAATATTTCACCCCCCTGAACATTTGTGCCATTACCACATGCTAGAACAGCTTTTCCTTTCATGCTCACATAAATTAAATAATTATGTCATCATTAAAACTTGAGCAGCTTGTCATTGTTACATCTTTGGTTAGAAACTGAGAGTCGTAACATGTAGAGGAGAGCTCGGACAACTCTCTCTTCAGCTCAGGCTCTGAAACCTTTCCCTCAGGTTCTTCACGATGCTCTGCTGACCTTCCGCCTTCGGTCCTGAGGTTGATCTCGTTTTCTGGGAAACATCTTGATCAGCAGACAATGCTGTGGACTTGTTCTGCTCGGTTTTGGCCTTCAGTTCCTCCCTCTGTTGGTATTCGTCAGACTCCTGGTAGGCCCGGCACCGGTCGATGACAGCCATGATGGAGATCTTCTCTCTGCTGGTGGGTGAACGGATCTGGACGTAACTTTCATCTGTTTTGTCTCTGGCTGTTTCTTCTGGCTCTGGAAACTTCTCCATGACAATGATCTTGTGTTCGGGGTCGTTTGTTAGGGGGGCCTCAGCTGCAATGTAGTAACCGTCGTTTGCCACCTGGTCCTGGAGCTTTTGCAACTCACTCATCTGAGATTCACTCAGCCGAGGATCCAGGGAATTGGCTCTGAGGAGCCGTCTGCTGCGTTCCTCTTGGCTGGCGTTTCTGTGAGGCCTTTGTGAAGAAACCCTTCTGGGAGCTTCATCAGCGAGGAAGCAGCCTGAGGAGCAGCTGGAGTGCCTCCTCAGACTGCTGTCGAACTGCTCCGGGATGGATCGACTTCGACTGACTGCGCTCTTCTGGGAGCAGCTGTTGGCGGAGTACTTGGAACGGAGTTCCTGGACATCGGGCCAGTTGAAGCCTTCGAGGGGAGGAGGTGGACTGAGGGGGCTGCGAGAGTGAGGCCGGCCCGAGGAGACGCCCCTGGAGTTTCCCGCTGAGCTGGAGGTGAAGCCGAGGGTTAAAGACCTCACGTGGTTTACGGGACTCAGCGGCAAAGAAGTTGCCTGCTTATGAGAAACCAGCGGCAGAGTCAGGCTGGATTTACCTGCCAGAAAAAAACAAAACAAACGAAACATATTTAAATCACTCTTAAATTTGATCGTTACAGTGTTCCGATAACTGACAGAAATGATTAACAAAAGCCGTAATAATCCATAAACATATGTTTGGCTTCTACATAAATCAAACAATGGTACCACATGCAGCTGTGATATTTTACTTCAGCTTCAGGAAAGATGGGCTCATCACTTTAGGCTGTTCAGATTATAATCTGCCCCTAAGCAGCGCATTTTACCATCTTTACCTGAAGGTGGCAGTACAGTGTTATAACTACATGTGGTACCATTGTTTTTTTGTTTTTCTTTTCATGCAGCGGGTGCAGACTAAGCATGTGTGGGCAGGTTGGACTGATCGGTTGCTCAACAGGAAATGGTTTATTTAAAGAAGCAGAGTTTGCTGAAGGCAGGGCAGGCTCAGGCTGAGCAGGACTGAATATATACCCAGTTTTGCAAACACACAGAACAAACATTTACAACAATTAATCTCTTAACATCCAGCAGGTCATCGAGCCCGTGCAGGACTCAGAGTATGGTCAGGGTTAACATCACACTTTTCCCGTACATGGTATATAAAAAAAGATACATTTTTAATCCAGTCTCTCCTTTGTGTTATCACCTTACAGGTGTACTATCTGATTTTCTAAATTAGAATTTCATATAAAATGGATAGGTTGACGATCGATAACCCTAACTGTACCTCAAAAGGTCACTGATGATCTGGTGAATGTCAAGAAGTCAAAAGAGAATTAAATACAGTTTCTGAATTGCGTTGATTGAAGATTTAGTGGTCCTATGGTCACATAGACAATCAATAGATAGATTTCCTTGAGGATTGCTGGTTTGAAATGTTAAGCAGTGTGCAAAGTGACGTACCCGAACCTTCCCTCTCCTCTACCACACTGGCTAAGCTCTTCTTTCCAAATAGGAGACCCTGACTTCGCTGTCGGACCATCGGACTGGAGGTTTTGATTCGCTGACTGTACTGACGAGCCAGGTGGAGGACTTTGCTCGCCATCTTGTCCACTTCGACCACCTGGTCTGAAGCGCTACTGGGGTGGTCCTTTTCTGCCTCCACCTTCAGCTGGTTGACCTGAGGCACTGGAGCCCTGAGGACAGCAGCCTCTTCCCCAAACATCTTTAGCGTGTCCCTCACGCTTCCTGTCCGGTTCACCTCCGAGGCTTTGGGCTTGAGGGGCATAGGGCTTGTCAACTCTTCTTTGATTGTTCTGAGATCAGAAGCTCTGCTTTCTTGGGAAGAGTTTTTGGTTGGGAAAGAAAGGCCGGAGGTTCTGGAGGTTACTGCAGCTTCTTTGGTTTGATCCTGCCCTCCATCTTCACTCTGGGATCTTTTGATGTCTCGCTCCATCGCCTGCCAGATCTTAATCATTTCAGATGAAGGTTTGAAGTCTTCATCATCAGAGAGATTATCCTGCACACTTTGAGACCTGGACCCCTGGCTGCCTTCTGAATCTTCTGGATCAGTGCTTCTTTGTTCAGACTTCAAAGAGTCCAAAGAGCCACTACAGCCCATAAGATCCTGGGTGTTTTGGGGTAAAGCAGAGTGTGACTCTGCATAAGTAGGGTCCACAGTGGAGGTGGAGGAGGTCGAGGTGCTGTTGAACCGGCTGACGGAGCTCCTGACCAACCCAGATGGTATGTATGTGAGGCTCTCTCTGCGCCGAAGACTGAAAGTGGCATCTTGGTTTTCAGCATTTTCATAGTAACTTTTGATTTTCCCAATGAGCAGCTGGTCCTGCATGGACAGCATGGAGTCCCGTCTTCGCCTAATGCTTCGGTCGCTGTCAAAGAGACTGTCATCTCGAGGAGACAACATGGTCAAATCGGACCCACCGAAGGTCTCTGCAGGATCGGCAACAAAGCTGCAGAGCCGCGGAGGTCGGTCGTCTGCTTCGGCACTCAGGCTGAGGCTGCTGCCACTCCTGCTGGGTAACCGAGGTGAAGGACAACCGAGCGAGCGGGCGTCATCCTGGGCCACGGTGCCTCGCTTGATGCTGTTGGTGAAGTGCTGGGCGATGGAGCTAGCTTTGTCCAGGACGGAGGACGGGAGGATGCTGGTGGCTTCGCCTTCCTTCTCTGCTGTCTCCTTCTCGTTGTCCTCATCATCAGAGGACTCCCCACTGCTCAAGGTCTTCAAATCTGAATCAGGTGTAGCTGAGGATGGCTCCTCTGTGGGTTCTGGATCTACTTCAGGTTTCAGGTTGTCTGAATTTCGACAGGAATTGGAGATGTTGGAAGGGGTCGGATCAGTGAAATGTTCTGGTTCTGAGATTGGTTCAGACATCTTCTCCTGTGGTAGCTTCTCTACTGCTGGCTGGACAGGACAAAAACACAGAAGCAGTAATTAGAGGTGGGAAATACAGCCATGATGCAAGAGATTACGACCACCTGCAAACACCCCCCACCCCTCAAAATCAACAAGCACTGACAGCCCAGAGATTGGGCGATCTGGAGATGGAGATGGCCTCACAACTGCAAGTCAGCGACTGAGTGTTACTTACCTGCTTAGGTGTCGGCTCGGTGCCACCTGGCTCTTCTTCTTCAGGGAGTTGTCCATTTTCTTTGTTAGAGTTGTCTGAAGAGACGCTGCCTCCCTCTGTCTCCTTCAGCAAAAAACAAACAGAACAGGAAGTCAAGAAATGCTGGAGGAAAAGAAAAGTTTTTATAATATGATTTAAAAAAAATCAAACCAAGAAGTCATTAGTGTCGTTCATGGAAAAGCTTCTTACTCGGTTTTAAAGAGTGTTTGTTATTATTGTGTGAACTGAACCTTTATTTATTACATGATACAGAGCAGCCATCAATGCAAATCAATGCAACAAAACTTTGAGAGGCAGCAGCAAATGTCCAGTTCATCCAACCACACCTAGAAACACGGAATCACCAATCGTATTCATGCTCACAGCACTAAAGACAAAGATGGATGTAAAGCTGCAGGACGAATGTTCGAAGAAGCTCCCAGAGGAAAAAAAACAACAAAACAACAACTTTTAAACTTTGCAAAGATAAAAAGCCAAAATCAGTCAAAGAGCTGTTCTCATTCTTTAATACGACAGGAACAGTTTTTGGGAAGTCTTTGTTTGTTTGTTCTCCAGAGTCGGGTGTTTCAGTGCATACAGACAACCTTCGCTTAGCAAAAACATTTGATCCAAGAAAAACTGTCAGTGTGCCTCATTAATCTGCTCACATTTCACATTTCTGTTTACAATAAACAACTTCTAAAGTCAATGTCCCCAACTGAAGGAGGCACTGAAGGAGGTACTGACGGAGACACTGCAGGAGGCACAGAAGTCAATGAGATTATTTCTCAGTGTGAAAATGTAGAGCACTCGTGTTGTTGGAAAACATAACAGAAAATGCTTTTGTGGTTAAAGGAGGTTGTTTTTCCCGCTGCTGTGGAATAATGTGCACGCCCGGGATTGCTACAATACAGCGCTGGTGTCCTGACCTGGTACTGATGTCATTCAGACATCAAACTGATGTCATGATCAACAAACCAAATAATGTTCCAGACACTGACCACAGTATGGCCTTCAGTGAAAAGATTACGGTGGGCAGCTGGGTATTTTTCAGCTGAAGCACTTTGCATGAGGTATGTGGCATGGACCTGTTCTTTATTTCCACCTTTGAAAAGCAAACATGGGACATAATATTTGGGCAGCTGGCTCAGCGACTTTGGGCTGTACAGACACTGTGAGCTGCATTCATATCAGCAACCAACCTAAAAACAGGACCTGGTTGCTCACGTCCTCACAGAGACTCTCACAGACTTCTTCCTAAGTTACACCTGTTGGTGTCATGGTCCTGGGTCGTGTGACCCAGTGTGTTATGTTTAGCCTATTTTGATGTTTATTGTTTGTTTAGGTTCTCTAAGGTAGTCCAGCCATTTGTATATATTACCCTTGCATTAAGTCTCCCTTGCCCTTCGTGTGTTTATGTCTGTGTGTCTTGTACTGTCAAGTTCATGCTGTCAGCTATGTCATCTCCCCTGTACTAAGTTTCCCTGGGTCATGAGTCCTGTCTGCGTGGTTATGTTTAGTTCTTGTCGTGTCTAATTTCCATGTTTCCTGTTTTACTTTGTAAGTCTGTATTCATTGTCAGTGTATTCAGTTGCACCCTCCTGTCCTGTCATTAGGTTCATGTGTGTCAGCTGTGATCCCATGTGTGGCCACTTCCCCTGATCATCCCTCATGTGTATTTAGTCTCTGTGTTTCATGTAGTCTGCGTCGCGTCATCTGTGTTATCTCCCCTACCCCTTGTCATAGTTCCCCAGCCTTAACTAGTCCTAGTTTGTACTTTGTTTAGCCATAGTTTTCCCAGTCTATGTTCAGGTTTTCCCTCAGTTGCTTTGCTGCCTTGTTCCTTAAGTCTTCGGCCCTCAATAAAGGCTCGCCTTCTGTTAAGTCCGGTTTTGTGTCCTCACCTCTGTTTGCTCTTGGGTCCTCCACTCACTCCACACGGTCTGCCCCGGCGGTCCGTGACAGTTGGTGTGTGAATTAGCTAACCAACTAGCCATCAGAACAAGAGCATACTGCTTGTTTTTAAGTCTCTTATAATGGATTAGAACTAGTAGAACGCTTAGGTCAGGTGATAAGTTGCTTCTGATTGTTCCTAGAAGCAGACTAAGACACAGAGGTGACCGGGCCTTTGCGATTGCTGTGCCTAAACTTTGGACCAGTCTGCCTCTTCAAATTAGGATCTCTCCAACACTCGACATTTTTAAATCCCGTCTGAAAACACATCCTTACTCCCTAACTTTTAACTGTGACTGAGTTTTTGTTTTGTTCTCGTTGTGTCTTTGTTTCACTTTTTAGTTTGTACAGCACTTTGGTCAACTGTGTTGTTTTTAAATGTGCTTATAGATAAACAGATTGATAAGATTCACAGAGGTTAGGACTTTAGAGATGATGACTGAGGTCATGAGTGCTCATAAAACCTCAACATCTTTCTGATTTGATATATGTGAGGTTTTAACAAAGCTAGCCTAGCAGTTTGCTGTTGCTTCCAGTCTTTGTACTAATCTAAACTAAACCTTTTGCAAAGAAAGTGACCCATCTGAAACAATCTGACTGAAGGAAAACAAAAAACAATGAATTTCATCCAAATATTGTCAGTTCCTTTAAACGCTGCCCCATGTGGTCACCCTGCGGTAGTTAAGTGTGTTGAACCCAAGCATGCAGCTCGGCTAGTGTTAGATGCCCATGAAGCAGTTACTTTGAGCTCCACAGCAGCATCCTTGTAGCGCATTACAGGGGCTGCGGGTGATGAAGACTGGGCTGGCACCGGAAAGCCTCACCGTCCCCGCGGCGGAAAAGAAGGCCTGGACAGTGACGTGCCAGCAGGAGATGGCAGCGAGCACGGAGCTAGCAAAGTCGTCTACCTGCTTGTCCTCCAGCAGAGCATCATCCAACTGACCCGCCTCTTCCACGCTGCACAGCAGGCGCTCTAGCGAGTCCTTCCTGCTGCCGAGCTCCGCCTCCTCCTCCGTGACAGACTCCCCCAGCATGCTGCTGCTGACGGTGGCCCGCAGAGAGCGCCTGTCATCTGAGCACTGCAGGACGTCACACACTATCATGTTTCTGCTTCCTAAAACTAAAGTGTGGCTCTGATAGCAGGACTGAGCCTCAGTAACCCTCACCGAAACATCGCTCATAAGAACACATCAGAAAGTTCACAGAGTCATAAACAGAAGAAAACAGAAGAAACAGTCTTTAAATCTGAGCAACAGCAAGCAGGCGTGTGTTCAATGAGTTTGGGTCTTACCTCCAGCAGCGCTGAGAGTCCAGCAGGGGATTCAGCAGAAGAACAAGAGCAAAAAGATTTGTTAGACACAACAGCTTTACCGGTTAACATCTGCAGCTTTAATCAGCCCAGAGAGCAACAGGCCTCAGAATCCTCACAGTGTTTTCTACCATGCTAACCCTTATTAGGTCCACAGCGGGTCAATCTGTTAGAGTCCAGACATTTTATTGAATTTTGCCCGAAATAAACATCTGCAAAATATTATAAGAGATAACCTAGAGGTCCAAATGCATGTCTGAGAAGGAAATCTAAAACCTGGGCAGAATACAACCTAAACAAAAACGTTCCAAGAGAAACTACTATGAGGACAAAAGTCACAAAAGTGGACATACTGATCAAAGATTTATCAAAATCGATTTCAATGAAATGACTTTACCTTTGTTGCTTTTCAGGGTTTGTTTGATTGGCTCTGGAGAAGAAACAAAACTGGTCGTTACACATCAATAACAACAAGATACCTTGATCAGTAATCCAGGTAATCTGATTACCTGACTGTCGGCGGCCCTGACGAGCATCTCGTGGGAACTCGTCAGAGTGGCAGGATGTGGCTTTCTTCAGGCGCTCAGGACTGTAACGGTACTTGGAAGGATCTACAGGGAAGCAACAACAACACAGAGGAGCATTTCATCACATCCTTATTAATCTTTGCTTTTATTAATCTTCTACAGCAGAAGAGATGTTTACTCACAGATGGAGTCCATCTCCAGGATAGCTTCTTTTGCCTGAAAGACACAACTAACCATTACTGGTGTCTGCACTGGTCACCTGGAGCGAAATGGGTGAGTATACTGATGCTTCTGACCTTCTGTGGGATGATGGCTTGGTGGTTTTCCACAATGATGCGTTTGATGTGATGAGCCCAGAGCTTCTTCTCCTCCACCGTCTTAGCCTGAAACATTAAAAGACAAAAACACGGAGTGAACTCCGATCCTCTCAGGCTTAAATATGTTGGCTGGCGGGTGGAGGTCGACTCACCTGGACGGTGTGAGGCTGTTTGGGGTTTTTGTAATGCATGACGCTGAAACTCAGGGAGTCTTTGGCGTTTTCGTTGAGCGTCAGTGTGGAGCACTGAAACCAAGAGACAGAACTAAGAATCAAACCTGCACTTAAAACAAAGACCTGAAAACCTGCAGCTCTTAGATGTTTGTCTGCTGCCACTCACAGAGATGTGCGTCTTGTAGACATAGTGCTCGCCGCGACGTTTGGTGATGAGCAGCACCCGGTCAAAGAGAAAGAGCGTTCTTTCATTTCTGGCTCGATGGACCTTGAAGTTTCCCTCCAGAACTAATTCTCCGTATGTGGTGAGATCAGGACCTTTCCAGTTTAGCAGCAGTGACTGAACCTCCTGAAGAACCAAACACAGAAACACTCAGACACTCCAGCCTTTGGTTGTTTTGGTTTGTTTTTAAGGAAGGAAGCCCTGAAACAA
The DNA here is from genome assembly GCF_965226115.1 of Aulonocara stuartgranti. Taxonomy (NCBI): domain Eukaryota; kingdom Metazoa; phylum Chordata; class Actinopteri; order Cichliformes; family Cichlidae; genus Aulonocara; species Aulonocara stuartgranti. The sequence continues at coordinate 26,955,253 of NC_138951.1, forward strand.
CTTTGTAGAAAAAGAAAGTTCAACCTTTCCAGATTTAATTTCCTTTATCAGAGCAATTCAGTGCAGGGCTTCCTGTTTGAAAATGTCACCACTGGGAGCAAACTCTCTCTAAACTGTCACAAGATGTCAGAGCTAATAAATAGTTCTTATCTGGGACACGCCTCTCTTACATTTACCTTCTGATAAGAACTTCATCTGCACAGCCTAAAAACAGGAATGTATTCATTTAAAGTTATTTTCTATAATAATAATAATAATAATAATAATAATAATAATAATAATAATAATAATGTATACTTTATTGATCCCAGTGGGGAAATTCCTCTTTGCATTTAACCCATTCACCATTGGGTGCCCGGGAACAGTGTGTAGGGACGGTACTTTGCTCAGGGGTACCTCAGGGTAGCCGTTCAGTGGATTCAAACCCTCAACCTTCCGATCGTGGGGCCGCTGCTCTACCTACTGAGCTATCCCTACCCCAATATTTTCTTTTCACTTTATAGTCATAATTACAGTGTGTATAGAAAAAACTTTGTTTTGCCATTAGTTACCTGGAGTCGGACAGCATGTTCGTGTTTTCTCTTCATGTCATTAATGTACCATGCCACTCCCGTCATAGTGTAGAGAGCCTCCTCTACCACCTCATAACCGTCATCCTCTGGGTCAAAATGCTTCTCTATCTCCTAAAGAAAACCATTACAAACACCAACAAATCAGCATAAAGTCATGTTCAGTTTAACCCGTTCATGCATGAATTATGACAACCTCAATCTGGATATTTTTCTTAAGTATTTTTATTCATTTTTAGGCATGAAAAAAAATAATTTTGAACTTCATTATTTTTTAAACACTTAGGTGGACAACTGTGTATGGAGTGACACATCAGTGTCTAATGTAGTGGTTTATGTGCAAGTATACCATCAACACTGACACAAATACCTGAAAACAGCCTTTGGATAGCTGTCCACTGTAGTCACCACTATACATGAAAAGGTTAAAACATACAATTTTATGCAGATGATACCAATTTATTTATGTAAAATGAAAGAGACACGATCACGCTGTAGCTTCAAACCAAATAACCAAAAAGTCTGACAAATATTCCCCAATACATGCTTGAAAGTATATATAGTCTAAAAAATAAAAGAAGACTCCCAAAAGGTTGATTCTGTTCATCTGGACGTTTTCAGTGGGAGAAATCATCACTTATCCAAGTGACTTCTTCAGTCTCAGCTGACTGCAGGTTTCCCCAATTTTATAAACAGTACATTTGCACAATAACTGAAATGTTCACTGAATGAACAATGGGCTGTGAGGTCAGTTCGTTGATCATTAATATGAAAATTGTCATGACCATGGATCAACAACCATTAATCAATGAACACTGATCAAAACCTATTGATCAATGGCCACAAGTACCATTCACAGAGAGTTCGGGAATGGCTGCAATCACAGCATTGTAAGATGGTGACAGATGTACCTTTAGGCCCCCTCCTCAATTCAGAGATGGGCTTTCCCTTTTCATGTGGCCTCCTTGACTCCCCGCTCAAACCAGCATTCCTCCCTGTCCATGATGTGTACATCCTCATCTTTTTAATGAAGACTGAAGGAGTCTTCATTAAAGAGACTCCCTCTTATTAGATTATTCTGTTATTATATGTTACCTTATATATGTAATCAAAGTAGTTGAATTAGAATACTGCTGTAGATCATATTATACCCTTTAATATAGAGTGTGTGAGCTGTATGTAGTTTAGTTCTCATTATACTTTTGAGTTAACAGAACATATTCACATATTAGTTCATTAGATAAATGTGCATCACTCTGTATCCTTGATCTGCTGGGAATGTGTTACACTGTTTTCTTGACATGTTCTATTGTTGAATCATGAAGAGAAGGAGACTCTGTGTCTAAGACAGGGGAGATAGACAGACCACATTCCATACCCCCACCTTAGAAAGCAGAGAAACAACTGCCGAGGTCATAACTTAGGCGCTGTAACGGAGAAAGAATGTGATGTTTTGGCTTTTACGACTAGATGGGGGCCACTAGAGACTATAAAAAGCTGAGCAACCCGTCACCATTTTGAGACTTGCTGTGACCCTCTTCAGGCATGTCTCCCCATCATGATGGTCCTTATGCTCTTAAGTGTTGAATTGTATGGAAATAAATGATTGTTGATTGAGCATAAATACACCGAGTATTGTCCTTCCTTCAGCCCAAAGATTCAAAGAATTGGGAGATTTCAACACTCTCAACCCAAACGAATCATCCACATCTGGAAGTTTTTTCCAAATACCGTGGATATCCACTCAAAATTCACTTATGTGTTGCTCATATAGTTTTCAGTTAGTTGGCTAAAAAAAAATATAACTAAGAAGATAACTTCTGCTTTCACACCAGGAAATGTCTGAAGACACTTTAACTCTGACTGATCCTCCGGGAATGTGTGTGTGTCTTCGTGTGAAATGTGATGTAAACGTGGCCTTAGACATATTTGCTTCATCTCAGTCCTCTGGTCTATTTCTACAGGTTTGGATGCAGGTGTAACTGGTTGTCAGGTGTGCTGGTGTGGTACCTGTAGCAGCAGGTGGTATTTAAGGATCCTCTGAACAGGTTTGAGCAGGTATGAACCCAGAGGCAGCGAACGTTTAAGCGAGGACTGGCGGTCCCGGAAAAATTTGGCAAGAGATTTGTTCCTCATGCACTCCGTCAGCGCCGCCACCGAACTGCAACAGGAGAGAGGAGACAGACAAGTGTGGACAGGTCAATGTGAATGAGACAAGGTTTTTAAAATGTGCTCGAAACCTAACGTATGGCTTACTTTGGGTAGTTGGTGCAGTACTGTGTGTAGATGTCAAAGTACTCGCTCTGAAATACAACAAGCCAAGAGTTTTATCAGCCGCTGCTTGTACGAACCATCCTCACCCAAATCCAATCAGATCTGGTCTCACCTTGATGACGAAGCACCTGGCGATGGCGACGGGGTCGTTGTCACACTGGTCGAGATCCTGAAGCAGCTCGCTGTGAACAGGAAACACTGTCACCGTGGCGACCCCAGCAACAACAACGCTTTGCATGTCACCAGGAGCAAACCAAAGGAAACCTGAAGTTTTTCTCTCGTTTCAGCAGTTTCCTTGGTTCTCACTTCAGAGTCTGAATCCTAACGCTCATTTTAATATTTCATGATGTTTTTCTGATGTTTTGGAGTTTTTACCTTTAACCATGAAGGCAGACAAGAAGGAGGGAGGAGAGCAGACGAATGACATGCAGTGAAAGTCTCTGTTACCTTCTACTCGAATGACTCGACTAACACTAAACCAAAGGCTGACATCATGGTGGTCATGGTTATTTTTATATATACGATCTGGTTTGTGTTACGGTGTTCGTCTGTGGCTGCACCGTTCAGGAGTGAAAATGGGTGAAATGGTTTGTTCATATTTAACCTGCTGAATCGTTCCTAAACATGAAGGCACTCAAAGTCACAGCAAACAGAGCACTCCATGTTGTGCAGTAGAACAGCGCCGGTCTGCAAAGCAAACTCACCCCTCGACAGGAAACAGAGAGCGCTGACATGGGGGAGACGTAACATCAACGTTAACCGTTTTAGACAAAATATCGTGCTATGATAACGGACACATTAAACTTTATCTTCTTCACCTGTTGAACTCGTAGATGTCCTCGATGTTTCCAAAGAGAGCGCAGACCAGCTCAGGACGGATCGACAGATCCGACTGGTCGGACTGATCGATGATGTGAGCCAGGTAGTCCTGCAGGGTAGGAGGGAGAGGTTAGTAGAGTGGACGGAAGGAAGGAAGAGACAAGCAGGGAAGAAGAGGATAAGAGGAAGTGACAGAAAGGTCAGGGGTCACTTTTTAAAAAGCTCAGCGTCAAATAAAACACCCTTTAAAATAAACTGGAATGTTTCCATTTCTCCAACAGGAGGCAGACTGAACGCTCACTGAGCTATACCACAGTAATCTGATTACTTCTGGCTTGATCAGAGATGCAGACTGTTTAACTCCTCTCTGGAGGGGAGAGGGAGGGGAAACAGGAGGACAAAGGAGGGGGGAACAACTAAGCTGTAGTGCCTCTTCACTTCACTGTGCAATACCTTTTGTGCAATACTTTTGTTAATAGTCAATGGTGCAATAGACTCCAAACTTGAAATGTGCAATTCACTTGTATCTTTATTTTTATTCCTATTTATCCCCTTCGTATATTTTATTTATATATGTCTCTGTATTTATTTATATATATATATATATATATATATATATATATATATATATATATATATATATATATATATATATATATATATATATATATATATATCTATCTATCTCATGTCTGTATCATGTCTGCTAAGCGAGCCTACCGCAGACATGAGCGAGACAGATAAATATGAAGGCATGCCGGCTCGGACGTCGCCCGGATCAACAAGGTCCGCGTCAGGTGTTGAGGAACCAGGGCACCCTGACGAAAAGTGGGCTACTGGAACAAGAAGGCATCGTTGTTGGAATGCTACTACGCAAGTAACCCCGGCGGAAGGGGCTACATGAATAGGATGACGGACCTATGGATTCTTCGACTGCTCTCACAGCTAGAGATTGACGAGGTACAACACAAATGCTACGGCAAGGAGGAGTCAGGACGCCAGGTCAGGGGGGAGATATCATCACCCCCACCCGAGATTGGGTACATAGCCCCTCCATGGAGAAGGAGGCTAGATCAAAGTAGCACGGAGGGAGGTTAGCCAACTAACGGAGTTGCAGAAAGGTGCGACAAAGAAGGTGCATAAGAAATACAGCAAGCTGTCCATACCTGAGGCCTTGGAAACTGCCAAGCAAAGACTCACAGCCTTGGCCAGCCGCTTGAGGAGGTACACCAGAGAGATAGAAGGCAGGAGAATAAACCAGCTGTTCTCCACAGAACCAGCAAAGGTGTACTCTCAGTGGCAAGGGAACAATAATAAGAGAACAGCACCACCAAGGCTGGAGACGGAGCAATACTGGAAGAGCATATGGGAGAAGGACGCAACCCATAACGGCAATGCTCAGTGGCTAGTGGATCTGAGGGCGACCTCCCTGAACAGGGTCCAGTAACCATCACAGTGGCAGATATCCAAGGAAGGGTCTCCAGTATGAAGAGTTGGACAGCACCAGGGCCCGACATGGTTCACGCCTACTGGCTAAAGAAGCTGACTGCATTCCACGAGCGTCTGGCAGCACAAATGAACCAGCTGCTAGTTAACGAGAGACACCCGGAATGGCTAACCGAAGGTCGGACGGTCCTGATCCCCAAGGACCCCAAGAAGGGACCGGTCCCCTCCAACTACCGACCAATAACCTGCCTCAGTACTACATGGAAGCTCCTGTCAGGCATCATATCGGCTAAGATGAACAGGCACATGGGTCAATACATGAGTGGGACACAGAAAGGAATTGGCAAGAATACCAGAGGCGCAAAACACCAGCTACTGGTAGACAGAACAGTCAGCCGAGACTGCAAGACCAGACTGACCAACCTGTGCACTGCCTGGATTGATTACAAGAAGGCCTATGACTCAATGCCCCACAGCTGGATACTGGAATGCCTAGAATTGTACAAGATCAATGGGATCCTGGCGTACAACACTAGAGGCCAACTCCAAGCCCATAGCACAAGTCACCATCAAGTGCGGGATCTACCAAGGAGATGCTCTGTCCCCACTGCTGTTCTGCATAGGCCTGAACCCCCTCAGTGAGATCATTAACAAGACTGGATAGGTAGTCAGAACTGAGGGGATTGAACTACCAGAAGGCAACATTGCAGACATAGAGGACAGTTACAAGTACCTGGGGATCCCGCAGGCAAATGGGAACCATGAAGAGGGCGCTAGAAAGGCTGCAACCACCAAGTACCTGCAGAGGGTCAGGCAAGTCCTGAGGAGTCAGCTGAATGGTAAGAACAAGATCCGGGCCATCAACACGTACGCCCTGCCCGTGATCAGGTACCCTGCTGGGGTAATAGGCTGGCCAAAGGAGGAGATAGAAGCCACTGACATAAAGACAAGAAAGCTCCTTACCATGCATGGAGGGTTTCACCCCAAGTCCAGCACCCTGAGGCAGTACGCTAAGCGGAAGGAAGGGGGCCGGGGACTGGTGAGTGTCAGCACCACAGTCCAGGATGAGACAACGAACATCCAAGAATACATTGGGAAGATGGCCCCAACTGACCGAGTGCTCAGTGAATACCTCAGGCAGCAGAAACCCAAGAAAGAGGAGGGAGACGAGGAACCATCATGGAAGGACAGGCCCCTGCATGGTATGTACCACCGGCAGATAGAGGAGGTGGCTGATATCCAGAAATCCTACCAGTGGCTGGACAAAGCTGGACTGAAAGACAGCACAGAGGCACTAATCATGGCAGCACAAGAACAAGCTCTGAGTACAAGATCAATAGAGGCTGGGGTCTATCACACCAGGCAAGACCCCAGGTGCAGGCTGTGTAAAGATGCCCCAGAGACAATCCAGCACATAACAGCAGGGTGCAAGATGCTAGCAGGCAAGGCATACATGGAACGCCATAACCAAGTGGCCGGCGTAGTGTACAGGAACATCTGTGCCGAGTATAACCTGGAAGTCCCGAGGTCAAAATGGGAGATGCCCCCAAGGGTGGTGGAGAATGACCGAGCTAAGATCCTGTGGGACTTCCAGATACAGACGGACAAAATGGTGGTGGCTAACCAACCGGACATAGTGGTGGTAGACAAACAGAAGAAGACGGCCGTAGTGATCGATGTAGCGGTTCTGAATGACAGCAACATCAGGAAGAAGGAACACGAGAAGCTCGAGAAATATCAAGGGCTCAGAGAAGAGCTCGAGAGGATGTGGAGGGTGAAGGTAATGGTGGTCCCCGTGGTAATCGGAGCACTAGGTGCGGTGACTCCCAAGCTAGGCGAGTGGCTCCAGCAGATCCCGGGAATAACATCGGAGATCTCTGTCCAGAAGAGCGCAGTCCTGGGAACAGCTAAGATACTGCGCAGGACCCTCAAGCTCCCAGGCCTCTGGTAGAGGACCCGAGCTTGAAGGATAAACCGCCCGCAGGGGTGTGCTGGGTGTTTTTTTTTTTATATATATATATATATATACACTCAACAAAAATATAAATGCAACACCTTTGTTACTGCTCCCATTCCCCATGGGATGGACGTAGAGACCTAAAATTCATTCCAGATACACAATATAACCATCCCTCCCAAACAGTGGTCACAAATCAGTCCAAATGTGTGGTAGTGGGCACATCTGCTTTATTGAGATAATCCATCCCACCTCACAGGTGTGCCACATCAGGATGCTGATCTGACATCATGGGTAGTGCACAGGTGTACCTCAGACTGCCCACAACAAAAGGCCACCCTGGAATGTGCAGTTTTTTGTGCTATTGGGGGTCTGGGGACCCAGAACCGGTCAGTATCTGGTGTGACCACCATTTGCCTCATACAGTGCAACACATCGTCGCATGGAGTCTATCAGATTGTCAATTGTGGCCTGTGGAATGTTGGTCCACTCCACTTCAATGGCTGTGCGAGGTTGTTGGATATTCGTGGGAACTGGTGCACGCTGTCGTATACGCCGGTCAAGCACATCCCGAACATGCTCAATGGGTGACATGTCAATGGGTGAGTATGCTGGCCATGCAAGAACTGGGACATTCTCAGCTGCCATCTGCCCTGAACAATGTGAACCATGATTCATCCGTGAAGCGCACACCTCTCCAACGTGCTAGACGCCATCGAATGTGAGCATTTGCCCACACAAGTCTGTTACGGCGACGAGCTGGAGTCAGGTCAAGACCCCGATGAGGACGACGGGCATGCAGTTGAGCGTCCCTGAGACGGTTTCTGACAGTTTGTGCAGAAATTGTTTGGTTGTGCAAACCAATTGTTCCAGCAGCTGTCTGGGTGGCTGGTCTCAGACGATCTTGGAGGTGAACCTGCTGGATGTGGACGTCCTGGGCTGGTGTGGTTACACGAGGTCTGCGGTTGTGAGGCCGGTTGGATGTGCTGCCATATTCTCTGAAACGCCTGTGGAGACGGCTTATGGTTGAGAAATGAACATTCAATGCACGGGCGACAGATCTGGTTGACATTCCTGCTGTCAGCATGCCAATTGCACGCTCCCTCATTGCTTGTGGCATCTGTGGCATTTTGCTGTGAGACAAAACTGCACATTCCAGGGTGGCCTTTTGTTGTGGGCAGTCTGAGGTACACCTGTGCACTACTCATGATGTCCGATCAGCATCCTGATGTGGCACACCTGTGAGGTGGGATGGATTATCTCAATATAGCAGATGTGCCCACTACCACACATTTGGACTGATTTGTGACCACTGTTTGGGAGGGATGGTTATATTGTGTATCTGGAATGAATTTTAGGTCTCTACGTCCATCCCATGGGGAATGGGAGCAGTAACAAAGGTGTTGCGTTTATATTTTTGTTGAGTGTATATATATATATATATATATATATATATATATATATATATATATATATATATATATATATATATATATATATATATATATAATATTCTGTAACTGTAACTTCTGTCGGTGCTGTGCTTTTGGAAACTGAATTTCCCAGAGGAACCCACCCGAGGGATTAATAAAGTTTTATCTTATCTTATCTTTCTGTTTGATTAAATATATATATATTCCATATGTTTGGTATTTATTATTGAGGTAAGTACATAAACACATTTATTGTTTTAAATAAAAGCGATTACGTAATTATGTTTATTTTTATAAACTGAACTTTAAAATCTGTGTATCAGTTTATGTTTAATGTGTCAGAGTTTACTTGATTTTTAAATATTTAAAAAAAATGGAGAAAACTCGTATGTCTGATGTGTTTACTGATTTCATATTACATATTCTATCTCACTTAGAGCTTTTTTAGAGCCTAAAACTTGTTATTATTTTATTATAAGGACAGGTCTTTGTTATTCTCTGAAACCTTGGTAAATAAATCATAATAAATATCTGTTAGAGTATTTCCGTTTTTCCGTTGCTCCTTCACTGGTTTGTTTTTTGTTTTCCTAAGTTTTTTAAACAGCCTGGTTTGATTGAGTCGTACTTCAGACACTGAAACAGGTGCGTGCAGCTCGGTGAGCCTGTTACATAAGCAGCTAATCCCATCACTGCAGAACGTCTTAGCTTGTTAATTATAGTCTGGCACTGAGTCATGGCCGGGGTAACGACTGACACCGCGAGCTGTCCTCTGTACGTGGAGATGCGTTCAGGAAACGCGTATGTTTCACGAGCCCAAAATGTTCAGACTAAGAAAAATGGGTCAATTTTTGTCCTGAGTGCTTTCAGAATAGAAATGAAATGTTTGAAGTTCAGACAGTTTTACCTTGGTGAGTTTAGATTAAAACTAAAGGATGAGAAGCTCATGCATCAGCAGCTTAAAAACCAAACCCTGTCCAGCTCCATGGTCACTGATCATCGTTTGAAAATAAGACGCCAAGGATGGAAGTGTTTCTACTTCATGTTCTACACCATGGAAATGATCCTGGGATCATCCACCGCCACCCTCTGTGGACATCCAGGTGTTTTCATGAGATCACAGACTAGACTTTCAGAGAAAAGCTTAGCGCCTGAAGTTACTTTAGAGATAGTTTCAGGATAAAGCGTCAAACCATCAGCGAGCGTGATCAAAGCAAACTTGACTCGTCCTGAACCCGCCGCTAGCGAGCAGCGATCGATGTTCCAGGTATTCGGCAACAGAATTCCAGGAACTCAGGAGGTGGTACTGAGTTAAACTACCAATGAGAATAAAGGATATGGTTGGACAGGTGGCTACCTAGGCAACCACAATGACCAACCATCCACATCAGTGAAAAATTTGAGCCCGTAGAGCCCACACCTGTTACCATGACACCTATAGGGTCACGCAGTTAGGTAACTCACCTCCACGATCATGCGCAGATCTCTCACATACATCCTCTCTGTCTCGATGATCTCCATGACGACGCGGTCTAGGTAGGTCAGCTGAGGGTTGGGCGCCATGCTGGCGCGGATAAACGGTGAAGCCGGCTGCCGGCGGCTCAAGGTACGACTCGCCTTCCAGTCTTTGTTGTTGTTGTTTTTGTTGTGAATGAAGCTCCGCCCCTTCCTGTTGGGTTGGGGGCTCGACCCCTGGAGGTCTGCAGCGACCTCCTCGGGGCTCAGGTTAAGGTTGATGTCAGGGTCCGAGGAGGAGCTGGTGATAGATGGAGGCAGCGCAAGGTTGTCGTCTCTGGAAGATCCAGACCCGGAGGACAAAGTGGAGATCAGGCTCACGGGGCGCCGGTAAGATGCCAGCAGGTCGGAGGAGTCGGAGGGTGTGGACGATGGAGCACGCTCATCGCTGCTGATGGAGGCGGTGGACAGGCGGGGGGACTCTGAGGAGGGGAGGGAGAGAGATGATGTCACTGATAGCAAACTTCTACATCATCACCTTTCACAATAAAAGCACTGAGCTTTTTCCACTGTCAGAGTGAGAGCAGAGTTTCACAATAAAAGCTTGTGTAAGGAGAAGTTAGAACATGATGAATGTTTGTCCGCAAAGACAGATAAAGCAGTGTGTTATTTTGGTCCTGGAGTCTGAATTCACTTTGAGGAAACACTCACGCCTCACATCCACAGCTGCAAACATCTGGACAGGTTGTGGCCTATTAACCACACCTGAGGAATGTCAGGAATCCAAATGTGTTTAGATGTTTTTACAGTGAAGAAACAGTTTGTACTGTGTGAAGCAACTGAACGAATGAGCAACATTTCAACATGTACATGCGGGCTGCTTGGCTGGGAATCAAATGTTCAGGAACTGACTCATCAGGTGGTTCGAGCTCCGGGAGTTTCAAAGTGAAACGCCTCAAACGCCCATTTCTTCCATCGACCTATAGTTCCTCTGGTGTCCAGCATAGGCAGCAGTGAGTCAGTCCCCATTGACTCCCATATTAACATAAACATGTTTACAGCCTGTAAAAAACACTTTGATCTATCTTCAAAACACCTGTAGTCAATAACTCACCTGTTTAGTGTATGAAGACAGAGTTTGCATTATCAGGGGCGTGGCCTCTATGACTTACAGGTGCATGGTTACACAGATGGGTGTAGCTGCTAGCTGTCTTATTTGTGCTGTTTTATCCTTTAGGATGAGTTTCATGATATCATCATGACAATAACAACATGGCTGCTGTGCAGTTACTTGCTGATGCTGGCAGATGTTTACAGGTATGACACTGTGAGAAAGTGGAAGCTACACATTCGTGTTTCATGTATGTAACCAGATTCTCGGATCAGGTGTTCAAGCATGGTCCAACCAGCCAATCACAGCAGGTTCCCACAGACTCTTTCAGTGAAATCAGCATGTAGCAGATCAGCGATAGTCATTTATTCCTTTTGGATTAATTGGTTTAGCTTCATTGACAGATTTCTTGGAATCGCATACTGAGAGATTTGGTTGGCGCACGTACCGGCTAACCAGTCCTCTGAGGGTTTGGCTAAATATCTGAAGAGCAGCGACACCGACAGTCCACCTGAGACACAGACACACACATTCAACATGTGGACGACAACAGTAGGACAGCAGAGCGCTCCTCAGACAGGAAGTTCCTGCTGCCACCGTCTCTGATGTTCCCATTAAACATGCACAGAACTATCAAACCTGACTTCAGAACACAGACAGAGCATGCTCCCCAACAGGTGGAAAAGCAGGCACACAAAGGCAGGGGGTAACCAGCTTTCGGACCTGTCCTCTCTGCTTCGCTGCACACACATTACAAACTGCACTTGAACACAACAGCAGCTCAGGTCTGAATCATTTCAAACGGATCCTCTGTCCAATACTCAACAAACTCAGACACAAACACAGTTTCCTGAATTTCCTTCAGAATAAAAGTCAGTTAAAAGCCTTTAATGTGAAGCTGTGGGTGAAGTAAATTAACCCTGCAGGACTTTCAGCGGGAGGATCAGACGGACCTCTTCCGGCTCCGAAGAGCAGCTCAGCCGGAGGGTTTCACGCTGTGTTCACTTCCTCCCACATGACAGGAATCTCAGAAGCCAAAACACAAATCCTCCTTGAGAGGGAACACAGGAGAAGGAGGGGAGGAGGAGTGCGTGTTTGAATGAAAACAGCTACACACACACACACACACACACACACGCGCACACACACACACACACACACACACACACACTAGTCCGTTAGCTCTTTGGCTTCCTGCCATTCTGCAGCCAGGGAGGCGTTTACTCACCAGACAGGAAGGGAGTGAGTTTATGGATGTGATATGAGGCCTGGTGGGCCAGTCACAGCTCAGAGTTTACATTCAAACACCTTCAAACACACACAGGGTTGACCTTTGACCTCTGCAACCGTTGGACCAACAGGAAGAGCAGCTTTTCTAGGACCCTGACCAGAGTTTGAAACCAGAATAAAAACTCAAACAAACAGGAGAGAAATGTGCTGAAAACATCTGAAACCTCTTCACCTGCTCCGTTTAACACCTGTGAAGAAAAACGTGTTTGTTTAAAAATAAATAAATAAATTATCCACTCCGCTCATAGCTTTAACACTAATGAGCTTTATTCAAACCTCTGACACTAGAAAACAGTCTCTGAGACCTCACTCCATCCAAAATGCTGCATCAGGAAAAAAGTCTGAGATTTTCAGGGACCATCTGACGGCGACTCACCAAACCAGCGGCGCACAAACACTCGTCTGAGCCGCCGATCCTCCTCCACACTCCTGAAAGAGATCTTCACCTGTTTCTCTGAACAGAAACACCTGACCACAGCTACATCGCCTCCTCCTCCTCCAGTCAGACTGCGCCACATGCTCCTCTGATACCCCATTGAACCTGAACGCTGGGCTCAACAAACGTCCTCAAAAACAAAAAGCGGATGAAAGAGAAGAGGTTGAGTTTTCCTGCAGCTCTAAAGTGCCCTGAATGCCCCACATCTGTAAACTGTGACTGCAGAGCTGAACAGAAACATGAGGAGGAAGAGGAGGAGGAGGAGGAGTTACAGGAGGAGGAGAAAGGGCAGACAGCAGGAGGAGTTGCTGAGGGGAGGAAAAGATTTAAAAAGTGAGGAAGATGAAGGTCCTTCCTCCTCTCTGTTTGGGTTCAAATGAATAAAAAAATATTTAAAAAAAAAAAAGAATCACAAAGAAACGCTAGCAGAGGGAGGAGCTACAAACTGACCTGACATGAGCCAGAAATACACTAGAGGGCGTTACCGAGCAACCACAGAGACTCGGGATCTGATCAGAAACATCTGAACAAACACAAGAGCTCACGATTTAATGATGACATGCAGCAACACAGACACAACAACACGGACACAGGCAGCAACATGGCAAAACAGACACACAACAACACAGACATAAACAACACAGTCACAGACACACAACAACACAGACACACAGGCAGCATCAAGACATCACAAAACACAACATTACGGCAACAGATACACAGGCAGCAACACAACAACACGGCAGAACCACGGCAACCTCGCCGTCGGCTCCGATTTACTTGTCGCTTGCAGGTTGGCCCTGCCCCTCTGGACAACTTTAATCACTGTACTCGACTGAGTGCCTTCCTCTGCGCCTCCTCACACACTTTCTCTTCAGCTCTGTTCAATGGGACCTGAACTGCAGTCTGAAGATTACCCAGCTGCACCTGAACTCATCACTGATGTCATCCGTTTCTGTTCATAAAAAACTTTATTAGCATCATCATTTATTTTAGGTCCTCTTTTATTTCATTTTAAAGAGTCACATGTTTACTGGGGATGGAGCCTGAAAGACATCACTGAGTGTGGTTTCATTTCAAATACAAACGGAGCTCTGTCTTAACCTGCTAGGAACTGGCGTCCACATATGTGGACATCACATTTGTGGGATGTCTAGACCAAAATAATACATTCTGCTCTACAAGGGCTTGATATCCAGTTACGAAGACAGTATACTGCCACTGTTCTATCAAAATTTAAAACAAATGTCCTCCTATGTGGCTCTCATTTCTCTCAGAAACAAAAATCAGGTCAGTCAGAATTATAAAGCACTTTGGGTGCCCAGAAAAGCGCTATGTAAATGCAATCCATTATTATTATCATCATCATCATTATCATTATTATTATTATTATTATTATTATTATTATTATTATTATTATTATTATCCCCTCCATTTCCCAGCTGACCTGAAGTAACCACAAACCCTGATCAGCAGATGCTGAATGGAAACACAGCGATTCACAGCGTTTCCATGAATCAAACGTCCCTGCAGCCACGAGACGTTTAGGGTGTGAAAATTCAAAACATATTATGGAAATGGAAATGCTTTGAATGAACATTTACATGATCCGAGTCACGTTCGTCCTCTCCAGCACGCTGCGTAGCTATGAATAATTGGACATCATCTTCTCCTTGTCGCTCCTTCAGCTCAGCGAGGTCAGAGCTGAGATGTGTCTTACTTTCACTGACATTGATGGCTCAGCTCCAGTTTGAATGTTTTTATTCCTCCACCTCCTGCTCCTCCATTTTGTTTCGGTCTGTTTGTTTGTGTCCTGAAGCGTCTCGGGGGGGGGAAATAATGGCCAACTGTTCTTGAGACACAACGGAGCCGTTTAACCACAGTGTCTCGCCATGATGCCACAGACACACGCCACTTGTAACCAGCAGGGGTGGACAAAATATCAGGAACAGGAACAGATCAGTGCTGCAAGAAGTGTGACACTGTGAGTCGTGAACGGCAGAGTTACGGTTTGTATCATACAAGAAACGTGTGAGAGGAAACAGTGAGTGAAGCATTCATCACGTTGAAGGTCCTGATCTGTGCAGCTTATCCTCTTTTAGAGGAACCAGATCTGATCTTCCTAAAGATCCTTCAAACCTCACACAGCTTCAGCCCAAAGTACTAAAACTTTTTATTGTTTGTTGTGATGAAAGAAAAATGTGTGAGTTCAGACAGCAGGGGTGCTGCTGCTGCACTAGTCAACATCAACTAAAAACCTTAGTTTCCTGATATGTTATTTTTATTTTGATTAGGTTTTTTTTAATCTGCAGACGAACACAGTACAGGAAGCTGAAGAGCTGACTGGCTAAATCTGTCTCACGTGTGGCGTTCCACAGGGTTCAGTCCAAGATCCTCTGATGTTTCCTGTTAAAATATTTCCTAATGTAACACTCAGTACTTTGTTTTACTGGTTTATAAAAAAAAATCTGACATCTGAGATGACTCATGATTGGCTGCTTTCACACAATAACTTAGGAAGTGGTGTCTGAGGATATGCATCACTTCCTGTCAGAGTGCTGAGTCAAACAGCAGGTAAACAAAACATCTTCTCCCTCTGCGGGGAAGAGAGTAGGATTAACGTGGAGCGTCATTGTTCCTGCACACCTCGAATGCCTCATTCTAACAGGAATAACCCCTCGTTTCCCATAAGCTCCTTTCACCTCCTGAACCCCGACCACAAGCACGGAAACAAAATCTATAATCTGTCGGTGTGATCGATCAGCAGCTGCACAATGAACAAGTACAGTGACATTTACACCTACAGATTAATCATCTCCTTATTGATAAGCATGTTTCCTCAGCTGGAGGCGTGTGTGTGTTAATCTGGAGTAATGGGGATTAAAGTTGTGAGTTAATCCATCACAGATTACACACTGGAAACAACAACAGGAGAAGCAGAGCTGAACACTGTGGACCTGAGCCACTGTAATCTGCACAGGTGAGCTCACTTTAAAACACCAGCAAAGTATAAACTATATTCCGCACAGTGGCCATACTCTCAGGTACGCCCAGGACTACTGGCCTCACGTTACCTGTTACTCAGACTCACACCTGCTGACAAACAGCTTTATTTGACGTGTTTTTCTTAGCTGATGTCGGTGAGCCTTGTGGCCAGTCGTCACTCACTTCTCCCGTTTTTAATAATCTGGGTAAATGTTGATGTTTCACACTGTGATGAGGCTTTCAGTGATTATTACCGTGCTCAGGGTTTCTGTTATTGAAGAACTCCTCTGATGTTCTAGTTTATTCATGTATGAGTATTTAGGTCAGTCGTCCACGGAGACAAACCTGCTGCACACACACTGAGGTCTGACAGACAGCAGCTAGCACATGTTCATACCAGCGTTTCATGAACATGAACATGCACAGCTCTCTGAGTTAGAGCTGTGGGACAGACGGCCTCACGCTTACTCCACTGTGTTTACAGAGAAGTTGATGGTCCACTCTGATCATCACCGCTGGTCTGAGGTGTTTGATTCTGTCCATGATGGACCAACACCTGCACTCTGGTTATGTCTGTTCCTCTGGGCTCTGTTCAGGTGCAGCTGTGCTGCCCTGTTCTTTCACAGAGGAGAGGCTTTCTCCCGTGAAGTCCTTCCAAGCAGTTGTACCCGTTCAGTCTGATTCTCAGAGTGCTGTCATGAACTCTGACCTCAGAGTAGCAACGATGTGCTGAAGTACGTTGTAGTTTCTCCACCTCAGAGCACGTCAGTAAGATCCAGCGAGTGCGAACAGCCGGACTCCAAACTTCACCTCCTCACACACAGGAGCCAGTCTGAACCAGTCCTGTGTGGACCAGAACTGCCTCAAACCAGTTTAAACAAAGCAGCATGATGATGTCATCGCGATAACCCCACCACCTATCTTATGCAACACATCAGCTGGTTCCCATAGTGATTAAGAGGCAGGTGACTTGAGATCATGTTCAAGTCTGACACACACACACACACACACACACCTCCTGCTGGGATCAAAAATAATCAATAAGAACTACTCGGCAGACTGAATCTAGAGACTTCAGTTCCCATGATGCTCTGGGGCATGGCTGCCACATTCAACTGGTTTGAATCACACAATCAGGTTTAATCAGCATGTTTTCTACCTGCTGCTCCTACACGGAGTGATTTGAGTGGCTGTTAAACAGAAAGGTAACCTTCACACAGTTGTTTCTACAGCTGATCCAAGTCAGAGACCAGATTCCTACACAAAAAGCTGAGTCACCTCTGCAAAAAAACCATCTCTCAGCACTTCACCTTCACTTGCAGAAACACCTGAGATTTGTGCTGAAACTCTAGAATCCCAGCCTACCTTAAAGGGAGCGAGAAGCAGAACCCAAAAGAGGATGTCTCCAGACCGAGTCTCTTCAGGACTGCCAGGTCTCACTGATCCACCTGCCACCCTGATGCCAGGGGGTGGAGCCTAATCTAATTAGGCTCAGAGTAACGTGGAGCACCAGATGCCACGTGCTGGTGACTGACCTGCCCTCACACACACAAACACACGTCTCATTTTGATAGCTTAATGAGGACATCTAATTGACATAATGTTTTCCTGCCTAAACCTAATCATAACCCTGACACTAAAACTGCATTCTGAGTCTCAAAAATGTCTTCAAACCCATGGGGACAACCGTTTTGGTCCTCATAAGTAACTGTTTATACAAAGACACACACCCTTACCCACACACACACAGTCTCTTTCATTTCTCTTTGTTCAGGTTTAGTTTTAGAAACATCACTCTAATTTTTTATTTATTTTATTTGTTATATTATTGAAAATCAGATTATTGTAAATATTAAAAAATATATTAAATGTTTTAATTATTTATTATAATTATTTCAGTTATTTTTTCTTTTTATTTATGTGGGACCTTTATTTATGTTATTATGTTTTTTTATTTATTTTTTTTCACTTTTTCAATTCATTTTAATACTTTTACTTTGCGAACTGTAATTTTGTACATTCAGTGTTCTTCATTCTCAGGTTTTTATGTTATTGTTTACAGTCATTAAATTAATTATTAAAAGATTTGTTTTTATTATTGATGTTTATTTTCTTTTTATCATGAGTCGGTGGATGTTTGTTGTTTGTGAACGTGGCTGATTTTAATCTTGCTTCTGCTTTTTCACTTTTTGCTCTCCTGCAAATCGGAGCACCGCGCCTCGAAGGACGCAGCGTTCAATTGCAGCTTCGTGTGCGTGCAAACAGGAAACAACAGGCCTGACGTCACTCTGAGGACAGACAGCCTTTGTCCTCCAACAGTGCCGCCAGCTCGCTCCAGCACGCAGAAGAAAGACACCTCACATCCACTCTCGCCAACAAAGACTCATCTGTGGTTGACCAGGACCAGAATCAGGACTGGGACCAGAACCGGGACCAGCAGATAGTCCTCAGGTCCACCTGAGGGAGTCTCACAGGGACACCCTTCTACAACTTAAATAAAGTTTTTGCCAACTGGAGCAGCTCCAGAGAGTGCCCCTACAGAACGGGAAGTCCAGATGCGTTCAGGGAGCTCATAATTTAAGTCAGAACTAAAACCAGGGTCCAAGAGGAATAGGAAGAGCGTCTTACCTTCATCCATGGGGAGATCTGAGGAGGAGCAGAGAGATCCTTCAGGCATCACCTGCAAGCATCCACGTGCACACACACACACACACACACACACAGGAGACTGATGAAGACCTTCAGCTGTTTAACATAAGCGGCAGCAGTCAGTACGTGCATCATCTGGTGATGGAGGAGGTCATGTGATCAGACTCACCTGAGTGTGCAGAGTGATGATGAAGGCAAAACAGAAACCGAGCAGAGTGAGGACTGAAGAACTGGACCGACAGAAACCTGCATAGACATCAGGAAGTGACACGATTCAGAGTTCACCTGTGATGCATCCACTGATTCCTGTGTGATGATTTTATGTATAAAGCTTTTGAAGCTTCCTGTTCACAAACTTATTACAGTTGTTATTTTTACTGCTCATCTGACTGTCCACAAACTCAAATATGAACATAAGCACCAACAAATTCAATTAAAAATAATTTAAACAAAATATAATATAGTAAATAATTTAATTAATGACTTTGTCATTTCTTAGGTTAACAAAATGACTTGTGTGGAAAAAAACCCAGGATTTAGAAATGTATGTATTCAATGAATTCAAATTTTTACTCTTACAATTCCTACAAAAATAAATGAAAATTTTAATAATTTAATCTGAAGTCTTTCAGCTAATTTCAGTTATTGGATTTGGTTGATTTGATGAATCTAAGTTATTCATCAGAAATAATTCATTAATAAAATGATTAAAAAAAAGAAAAAGTCTCATTCCTCAGGCAAAGAGACAGAGCACGTGCAGACTGCGGCACTGCGCAGGTATGAACCTTGGATGGTTTCCATGGCAACACATGAACGCGCACTGGTCGACTTTCCTGTCATGGTTTTCCAGGTAAGCCTGATTTGAATAAAGTTTTGCTGTTTATAACCTTTAGATGAACAAAAGCTCAAAGTGTTTATGAAACAAACACAAACAACCAAACATAAAGAAAAAAAGGCACCACCGAGGAGCAGCTGTGATCTGAGCTCATTAAAGCTTGGGCAACGCAGCTGTTTCCTTCGCGCGGAGCTCCGTTTAAAGGCGTCTAATTTGGTGTTTTCTGATTTTCTCTGCAAACACAAACATGTCTGAACTTGATCGTGTACTTTTTCTCAAACACCTGGGCCCATCTTTGTTTTCGGCTCCTCGTGTTTCATCACACAGCCTAATCTGGACCGATAATCTGTGCGCAGTACAGACTTGCTCCCTGGTCTGACTGCTCCGACCGACAGCTGTAAAAGTTGAAACATCCAGAGGAGACGCGGTGCCATAGATTTGAGGTGCCCCCGCCCTCATCATACCCCCACCCCCGAGTGTCTGTAATACGATTTGCGTTGATCAGCTCATCTTTAAATGTGAAGACTTCCTAACGGACTTATGACTGAGAATCCCACCCACACGCTACGTGCCTTTGCTGTGATGAAGAGGATCTGAGCTGAGCCCGGGCTCTTCCTCTGAGGCAGAACACTTCCGCGAGCACAGCCTGGAGAGTGACCCGGAGCCCTGGCAGGACTCGGAGCTGCTCCCGGAGGAGTTTGTGAGCCAAAAAAGTTAAAGTGTGGACTCACCTCAGCCTCATTTATAGCCGCCACAGCCCTCCAGCTGACCCCAGCACTTTACAGGAAAAATAAACTCTGCAGCACGGCTTCCTTACGGTCTGCGCCGACTCCCGCTGCGCATGCGCACGCGCTCCCTTTGAAAAGTAGAAAAACGACTGAAACTGCGCTGACGCGTAAAATACACCTGAGAAGCGGAAGGTGAAAGAAATGAAAGACAGAGACACACGTGCGTTAATCAGTAAGAAGGGGACAGAGGAGAACAGAGAGTTGAAGGGTGAGGTTACTACCTGTCAGCGCAGGTACCTCTACATTTGGATGGACCGAAGGTGATAAGCTTAGTGCTGTCTCTGTTTTACTAGAGAATGTTATCAGACATCACACATCGCCATTATAAAACACATCAGAGCTCTGCAGGTAAATACAGGAGGCAAAATAGATTTGCATAAACGCAGCGTGTCATTCAAGCAGCAGCAATAGAGGCTGAAAACGAGCCTCATCTGCATTTCTGCGTCATCGATTGAAAATACGCCGCGGAAGAGAACCTCGTTCAGCTTTCAATTTGAAATCTGTGTGTTTCAGTAAGATTCAGTTATCCCAATAACAGCAGCACAAACAAATCATATTAATAAGAAAATAATTCATGAAGTAGAATAGCTCAAAAAATAAAAACATAAATAAATATGACAACCCCATCAAAATAGTTAAATCTTAAAAAATGAGAGAAAAAGGAAAAGAGTAAAACACACGCGCACAGACACACACTGTAAATGTGTGCACGTATCCGACACACCCAAACTGCACTGACCACTCGGGGGCAGCAGAGCTCCACAGCACCAGAGGAACCAAATCTGTGCACTTGTTCATTACTGGCTTAGAAACATGTTTGATTTTGATGTATTCGTGCCTGTGTTTTCCTGCTCGGTGGACTCGGACCCTCACAAATGTTTCCTCTGATGTTAGTAACAGTTTTAGTGCAGCAGGCTTCAGATCTGCCGATTAGTGAACTCAGACACATTCCTTCAGGTGGAGATTTGAGTCAGTGACTGCTGTGCAAGTCTGCAGATGTCTGTGACTCACAAAACCGCCAGTTACAGAACAGCGAGCCTAAAACGAGTCCCGACCTGTCCAAGGGCAGAAGAACAGCTCGTGACTCTGGCTGCAGCAGTGTCGAGTGTAACGTCTGAGAGCGCAGGCAGAAAAGTTTTCACCTCCGTTCTGGAGTGCAGTCTGACATGAGGCATGAGATTTGGTCTGATTAAAGTGAAATCCACAGGCCGAGCTCTGGATCTTGACCCTGACCCATATCCACGCCTGTCACCCTGTCTGTAATCAGTCCAGACTCGACTTCCTGCAGCTGCTCGTTTCCACATTCTTCCACCCCATGATGGCTCTGGGAGATGTTCATTGGCTCCTGGTTCAATCCGATGTTTCAGCGAAATTGCTGAAGGACAGTGCTGATGTGACTAATGGAAGGAGTTGTAGTGATGATGCGAGAGGCGGGGTTTGGGGCCAGCTGCAGGTATGTATGGGCCTGAGAGGAACACCACAGAGAACACAGTTCGAGTCATCGATGTAACAAAGGAGTGAAAAAAAAAGGCAGTGCTACTGGTTGTGACAGGGGCCCAGACTCAAAGCCGTCAACGCCATGCGTATCATATATGTTCTTTTTCTAACTTCGCTCGGTGTTTCACTATGAGAATCGCCTCGGCGTGACCAACTACGGAAGCTCCAATGACACCACGTCTGTCTATGACAGACCTGTCGAGCCGTGCTCAGGGCTCCACCCCCTCATACTAACACGGCCGACCAGCTCCTCCTAACTCATTCTCGCTTTCTTCCCGTGAGAAACTACTTTGAGCTCCCTCAGCACATCCAGGCTAACTTGATTAGCTGCTTAACAGTTCTCAGGCGTCCCGTGTAGTAGTACGTCGCCGAACGCAGTTTTTCCGGTTCCAGTTTGGATCGTGCTGAGTAGGTCCTTCGAAAGAAGTGTACTTAGAGTTGCACTGTGGAACAGCAACCGCGTCAGGCGAGCTGTCCCAGCGGTTCCTGGTTTTAGTTAGCGAGGTAGCCGACATTGTGTGACTCTGGCTAACACGTTACAGCGAGTTGTTTGTTCAGTGTCCGGCTACCATTAACTTGTTAGCAGGCCACGAACCACATTAGCGTCTCACTAGCATTAGCTTGTTGGTCGACCTAGGGTTCGGTTAGCATTAAGTTGCTAACGATATTGGCTAGCGGAGTGCAGCTAACGTGTCACGACGAGCTGACTCCCGCGGCGACTAGATCGGATTTAACACCCACTGCTAGTCCTAGCTCCTTATGGGCTAACGTGTCGAGACGAGCCTGGTGTAGCCTAGTCTCACCCCTTTCCGCTAACCATGTCTACGGCTCCTACTCCCGCCAAAAGGTCGGAGTCGAAGGCTAAAGAGGCTGCTTCCCGCCCGTGGCCCGCATCATGCGGTGCCACCATCTCGGGCAGGGACCCTCATCCAATGTGCATCGTCTGTATGGGTGCCAAGCATGCTCAGGCTTCACTGGCGGACCCTCAGGGATGCCCACACTGTGCTTTGATGCCAGAGAAAGTCCTGGAAAGGAGGCTGAGAGTAGCAGTAACGAAAAGTCAGGACCCCTGCCTGTCAGCTGCTACTGCTACGAGCGATATCTGGGCGGACATGATGGAAGAAGAGTCCCCGCTCATGCCCCCATCATTCGAGGACCTCCTCGATCAAAACGTGGGCGAGCTGGGTGGCGAGGACGCGGAGGGCGATGCCGACTCCGACCTCCTCGACCTGGAGGACATGGATGAGGAACAGGAGGATGACTCTACCTTTCCTCCCCAGCAGTCCAGGCCACCGAGTGGGGCTGAAGCTGCACCCCCGGTGGACAGCAATTTGTACGAGGTCTGCAAACAGGCTGCTGCCAAGCTAGGCATCCCATGGCCAGCCGCCAAGGATGCCGAAGGGGCAGAACGCGACCTGTATGATGGCAAGAGGCTCCCACCAGCCTTGCCTCCATCGAAAGCAGCTTCTGCCAGCAGTCCCAGCCTGCATGAAAGAAATGAGTCGCTATTGGTCAAGCCCTTTTAAAAGCAAGCTTCTGACCAAGGGCTGATCTAAGCTTGAGATCCAGGGGATTGGGTGAACTGGGGCTGACCGAATCCCCAGCAGTGGAACCTTCAGTGGCGTATCACCTTCACCCTAACCGCAGGGCAATCTCAGCTTCTTCTAGCATTTCTTTGCCCAACAAGATAGATCGCCTCACGGCATCTATTTATCAAAGGATGTACAAATATGCTGCACAGTCAGTATGCTCGCTTAATGCAGTCACACTGCTATCAGCATATCAGGCAGAAATTCTGGAAGACATGGGTCGTCAGCTTGACTCGGGTTCCCCGAACCCAGCCCTCTGGGATGAAATCTGCGTGGTTAATGATCTCATTCTTCGCTCCTCCAGGGGAGCAGTCCAAGGGTGTGGCCGCGTTATGGGCCTTGCAGTCTCGGGCGAGAGAGCCTTGTGGCTAAACCTGTCAAGCCTAGGTGATGCTCAGAAGGCTGAGGTCATGGATGCAGCCTATGACCCAACCAAGGGTCTCTTTGGCCCAGCCCTGGAGAGAATGAGAGAAACAAGCACCCGCAGAAAGCAGGAGGGAGAAGCATTCAACCTCTGCTTACCCAGAAAACCTAACTCTCAGCCCTAGCAGGTGCCAAGAGCTGGCTTTTGCAGCAGCAGCTGTGAGAGGGAGACAGAGTGGGGTCAGAATGCAGAGAGGAGCAGGAGGCCAGCAGGGTGCCCTCCAGGCCAAGGTAGAGAACCAAAGACCTTGGGGCATGAGGAAATAGCGGGAGTAAAAACCCTGCTGAGCTTCTTCGCTCGGAACCACTCTGATCGCCTGTTTGTGTAACAGGGAGGATATTTCCTCCTCCAGCACATTCGCTGAATCACCACTGGCCACAGAAGCTAACACTCAGCTGAATCTCGGTGGTTTTGCCGCAAACTGTAGTCTGTAACCATGGGAAATGGTTGACAAGACCCAGGGATGAACTGCGCATGCGTGCCACCGCTCCAGCCGCGCTGTGAGCGGGCCTCTGAAGAATGGAGGCTTCACCCACAGGTGGTGGAGCAGATTTGGCAGAGATACGGCCGGGCTGCCGTAGATCTCTTCGCCTCGCGAGAAAACACACAGTGCCCTCTGTTTTTCTCCCTGTCAGACGCACATGCACCACTGGGCGTGGATGCGCTGGCCCATCCATGGCCAAAAACTCTGCTGTATGCTTTCCCTCCCCTCAGCCTGATCTCCCCAACACTGATCAGAGTGAGGGATCAGGGGCTGTCACTGATTTTAATAGCTCCACGGTGGCCATCCAAACACTGGATAGCAGAACTCATCCAGCTTCTGGTGGACGAGCCATGGCAGCGCGGGGGGAGATATACCATCCCCATCCAGACCAGGTTGCTCTCTGGGCCTGGCCCGTGAAAGGTGGAATTTGAAGGCAGCAGGCATGCCCCCGAAAGTTATTGAAACCATTCAGAATGCCAGAGCCTCCTCCACTCGTTCCATTTACAGCAGTAAATGGCGTGTTTTTGAAGAGTGGTGCCATGAAAAGCAGATTATCCCTTTTCAGTGTTCAGTGGTGGAGCTGTTGTGTTTTCTTCAAGACTTGCTGGACAAAAGGAAAGCTTTTTCCATCATAGAGGTCTATTTAGCAGCTATTTCAGCCTGCCACGTGGGGTTTGGTGATAAACCTGCCGGGCAGCACCCCCTTGTATGTCGCTTCACGAGAGGGGCGCGTCGAAGGCTCCCAGTTTCTAGACCACTGGTCCCTTTATGGGATCTGTCAGTCGTTTTAGACGCCCTCTCCCACCACCCCTTTGACCCTATTGGGGCAGTGGGGTTGAAGTTTCTCTCTCTTAAAACCACTCTGCTGTTGGCTCTAACCATAGCCAAGCGAGTTAGTGAATTACAGGCTCTGTCTATTCACCCCTCTTGTCTACAGCTGGCCCCGGGACTCACTAAAGCACTCCTGAGGCCTAACCCAGCCTTTGTCCCTAAAGTGTTGGAAACGTTATACAGGTTCTCTACAGTAGAGCTCCTAGCTTTTCACCCCCCTCCATTCTCTTCAGGGAGGGAGCAGAGGCTGAACACTTTGTGCCCTGTCCGGGCCTTGGGGACTTATGTTGACAGACCAGCTGGATTCAGGAAGTCGGATCAGCTGTTTGTTTCCTGGGCCTCCCCTCAAATCAAATCAAATCAAATCAAATCAAATCAAATCACTTTTATTGTCACATCACATGTGCAGGCACACTGGCACAGCACATGCGAGTGAAATTCTTGTGTGCGAGCCCCACAAGCAACAGAGATGTGCAAACACAACAACACAAACGAGCAAAATACAAGAATGGCCAACCTGAAACTAATAAATATATGTACAATATATAATAGTGTATGCATTTCTGGATGTGTATACTAAATATTTTCCTACGTGTGTGTGTGTGTGTGTGTGTGTGTATACACATTTTTACAAATTAAATAGTAAAAAAATAAAAATAAAAATAATAATAATAATAATAATAATAATAATAATAATAATAATAATAATAATAATAATAATATTAATAATAAAATATATAAAATATACAGAGTTGAATATGTGCAAAACAAGTGGCATTTATATACAGTGTGGAGTGCACCCTCACAAGGGAAGGCCCGTATCACGCCAGAGGCTAGCTCATTGGATTGTAGAGATTATAGAGCTGGATGTTGCACAGTAATCCCTGGCTCAGACAGTGCTGGATTCTGGTGCCTCAGGTTTGACCTGAGATCCTGGAGTAGCATTGGAGAGTAGCTTCGGGAGCTGGCGCAATCCAGGAGTGGGCCATATCTCCCATAGTGAAACACCGAGAAGTTAGAAAAAGAACGTTGGGTTACTTAACGTAATCCCTGGTTCTTTGATAACAGAGTGAGGTGTTTCACCAACACTTCCCTCCTTGCTTAGGCACGGAAAGAAATCTGCTTGGAATGAGTTAGGAGGAGCTGGTCGGCCGTGTTAGCATGAGGGGGCAGAGCCCTGAGCACGGCTCGACAGGTCTGTCATAGACAGACGTGGTGTCATTGGAGCTTCCGTAGTTGGTCACGCCGAGGCGATTCCCATAGTGAAACACCTCACTCTGTTATTAAAGAACCAGGGATTACGTTAATTAACCCAATGTTAACTTTTATCGAGTGGAAAAAAAGTTGGCGTTCATCCTCCAGCTTCACTGTGCTAATGTTATGCTAACATAGCTGTGTCGCTAGCAATCACGTAGCACAACATTATATACCAGGTAGTCCAACTTCAGTAACCCTGCAAACGCCACTGCTGTTTAGGTTTCTGTCTTCATTTATGAAGTGGTAGCAGAGCTGTACGTTTTAATTAGTTTCAAAAATCTCTCAGTCAGAACATGGTATGAAATGTTTAGGTGTAAACTAGCGAGCTAACTTCCTGTTAACTTCTAACTCCGTTAAATTTAATAAATTCTGTTTTCATGGATGCATGGATGTAAAACTTAATTGTTACACCCGATAAAGCAGCAACGCTGATGATAAAGATGAAAGAATTTAGACGGTTTTTAACTCTTAGTGTTCGTTTGACTTTGGGACCTGAAGGGACGGAGTTTTGGACCCAGATTACTCCGCGAAGCTCCTCACTACGACAGCCGTAATGCTCTGACAATCCATCAAGCAGTGTACTAAAACATTTTTTTAACAGATTTCTGCACGCCAAAATCGGTTTGACGTCAGTAAGCACAGCCAGAATTCATACATAGGGCACACTCTCGATTTTTGAGAACATTAAAGGTATTTAAGTGTGCCTTATAGTGTGGAAAATACGTTATACATTTTAAAAATCCTGCTGCAATGCAAATTAGCCACACCTTGGGATGTAAGGAGCTCTCAGCTGTCTGCCTGGATATTTCTATCTCATAGCTTTGCCCTGCTAACAAGCGTGTGTGCTTGTACAAAGGCCGTTCAGCCTCGGGATTTACACTCTGATCGACACGGATATTTGAAGAATGAAGGGACCCTGCAGCAAAATGGAGAGCTGAAGCTCTGACTGTGCGCCTCTTTACTCAGTCTGACCACCTGTTGAAGGTAACGTACTAACATGGCTAACATTAGCATCACTGCACATAGCCCTGTTATTTTAAGGTAATCTATGGCAAGATATCAGGGCAAAAATTCGCCACTTTTCTAACCTCTTTGGTTAAGAAATGGCGTAAAAACTGCGTTTAATTATTCAAAAGGCCATAAAAAACGGCGTTTGTCCCAACAGAATGCTGTTTTTCACGCCACAGACTGGTTCCTTGAACGCCCCATCTGAGTGGCATTCTTTGAACGCCGCTTTTTACATCACTCGGCAGAAAACGGCGTTCAAAGACGGATTAAAAACAGCGTTGTTTTGTTTTTGTTTGGGGTTTTTTACAGCGTTCTGTGTCAGCGTTTAAAACGCCTTTTTTCTTGAAATTATGCAGGGCAGTCCTCATGGTACCCTCATCCAATTACTTTCAACAGATTTCACCCAATCAAAGAAAAGGAAGTGCAGACCATACTAATTCATTACAGATTCACCTTGCTGCTAAGTGATTGCCTATTCGGTACCAATGTTTGTCACAGTATTCACTTGTATTATAATCCCACTATGCATTTTGATATGTTTAAAGCATAATCTATCAGACAGAATGCTTTTTCTGAAACCTTAACTGTGTCTGTTACGACATCTTGATGCATGCTCAATCATCCAGGTAAGTAAATCTCCAAAAGTTGATTCTGTTCATCTGGACATAGCGTTTTGTGGGAGAAACGTTTCGTCAATCATCCAAGTGACTTCTTCAGTCTCAGCTGACTGCAGGTTTCCCCAATCTTCTAAACAGTACATTTGCATAATGACTGAAACCAGCCCACTGAAGGAACAATGGGCTGGGAGGTCAGTTACGACAGTTCTGCTCATTTCTGAGCTTTTTTAATATGTTCCTCTTTACTTCTCTTAACTTTTAACTTACATCTTAGCAATTAGATTCTGCCACCATGCACTACCATTTCGTGCTAGTTCTGTTTACTTTTCTCTTCTTTTGTCTCCACTTTTTTTCACCCGTATTTGGAGACCCTGCGCATGGCTCCTTTGTTTATGTTAGGGATCAGCTGTTAGCGCTGCGCCCTGCAGCTGCGCTACTGGTGTTCTACGCATGCGCACAACACGAAATTCAGTGGCGAACCATCCTACCTATGTGAATATAAGCTACTAACATACTCTGATGGGTACAATTAAGTGCCAAACCGTCCTACCTTTGTAAATGTAACGTACAAGCATACGTTAACAGCTAAAATTAAGTGGCGAACCATCCTACGTCTGTGAATATGAGCTAGAAGCATAATTTTACAGCTAGAATTCTGTGGCAAATCATCTTACCTTTGTTAATAACAGCTAGACACATACTCTGACGGGTAAAATTACATGCCAAACCATGCAACCTTTGTGAATGTGACCTACAAGCATACTTTAACGGCTAAAATGAAGTGGCAAACCGTCCTGGCTTTTTAATTATGAGCTACAAGCATACTCTGATGGGCAAAGTTAAGTGGCAAACCGTCATACCTACTTACATTTGTGCTGGAATGGACACTGTGACAGCAGAAATGTGCATAAACTACTTACAGTAGGACGTTTTGCCAAAATAGGACGTTTTGTCAGAACACCAGCAGACAGACCCGACATCCCCAGTGAGGGGGAAGAGATGGGGGTGTCGTCGCTCGAGAAGGAGACGTTACAGACCATCTCTCCCTTCTATCCGGCCGTTAAGTCTGACGTCACTAGCCGTGTCTGGGCCTAAACTCCGCTGCAGGTCCATATATCAAATGATCACTATGGCATTACTGAGAGTTGAAAAACTGTCTAAAGTCTTTCATCTTTAATAAAATGATCAGCGTTCTGCTCTACCAGGTGTAACAATTGAGTTTAACATCCAGGCATCCATGAAAACGGAATTTATGACATTTAACGGAGTTAGAAGTTAGCAGGAAGTTAGCTCGCTAGCTTCTATCTAAATACAATATAGCATGTCCAGACTGCGGGGTTTTGGAAACAAATTAAAACGTACAAGCTCTGTTATCACTTCCAACATAAATGAAGACAGAAAACTAAACAGCAGTGACCTTTGTAGGGTTACTGAAGTTTGGCTAGCTGGTATATAATGATGTGCTACATGACCGCTAGCGACACAGCTATGTTAGCATAACATAAACAGGAGAGCATGATAAAGCAAATAAATAACAGAATGATTTTTTCTGAAATAAGTGGAGACCTTAACTTTTATCAAAGTACTGTTTTGTATTCGGAGCCATTTGTCATTCTTTTCCCATCCAAGGCAGAGAGCGTTAGGCGGCTAAGCACTGCAGTGAAAAGGCACTACAGCGTAGTTGTTCCCCTTTGTCCTCCTGTTTCCACTCCCTCTCCCCTCCAGAGAGGAGTTAAACAGTTTGATGGCATGTGGGACAAAGGAGTTTTGAAGTCTGTTGGTTCTTGACTTTGTGAGAAGCAATCTGTCACTGAACAGACTCCTGTGGTTGTTTATGGCCGTGTGCAGAGGATGCCCAGCATTGTCCATAATGTCCAGCAGTTTCTTTAGTGTCCTTTTCTCTGCCACTGTCACCAGAGTGTCCAGCTTCATGCCGACCACAGCAGTAGTAGTTTTTCTTAATAAATTTGATTTGTAAAATTGATCTGCCTCACCTCTGCTTGCTAATAACGAGCCTGTGGGACAGTGTCTAGACACAAGCCTTGTTAATGGAGTTTTTTGCAGATTGATCAACCTCTGCCCACATTTCCTTCAGAGCAACTCTGCTTCACTAAGATGCTGTTTTAATATCGAATCATGTAATCAGCCTTTTCTCGCCCCATACCAACTGTTTTGATACATATTGCTGCCATCAAAAGGAGTTATTTTTAACGACATAGTCCAGGTTTAGACATTTGACATCTTTTCTATGTTACACTGTGAATAAATAATGGCTTTGAGATACGCAAATCACTGCTTTCTTCTGTCTCTCTCTCTTTTTTTCTTACAACACACCCTCTGGCAGACGCCAACTGAATAAATAAACTGATCCACAAGGACAGTAATGTTGTGGATTGGAATTGGACTCCGTTAGGGTGGTGTCTGAGAGGCAGATGTTGTCCAAGATAAGGACAGTCGTGGTTAATAACTCCCACCCACTCCATGACGTACCGGCTAGTCACAGGAGCATGTTCAGCGAGAGACTGACATTACCAAAAAGTACCACTGAACCACACAGGAAATCATTCCTGCCCGTCGCCATCTCCCTGTACAATTCCTCCATCTAATACACTGTAAACACTGCAATAGTTACACCCTTTTTACACACGCTCTTTTATACTCTGGAATATTCTTGTTAATTTTCTTGATATTTATTTATAATCATCTCTGCTAATCCTTGATATTTACACTTGAGTGATCTGTATATATTAGTGCTATTTCTTAAATGTGTAAAATCTGTAACATGATGTATTGTGGGCAGCACGGTGGCACGGTGGTTAGCACTGTTGCCTCACAGCAAGAAGGTCCTGAGTTCAATTCCACCATCAGGCGACGGGCAGGAATGATTTCTGTGTGGAGTTTGCATGTTCTCCCCGTGTTTGCGTGGGTTCTCTCCGGGTACTCCGGCTTCCTCCCACCGTCCAAAGACATGCAGCTTGTGGGGATAGGTTAATTGGATAATCCAAATTGCCACTAGGTGTGAATGTGAGTGTGAATGGTTGTCTGTCCCTGTGTGTTAGCCCTGCAACAGACTGGCGACCTGTCCAGGGTGTACCCCACCCTTTGCCCTATGACAGCTGGGATAGGCTCCAGCGCCCCCCGCGACCCTGAAAAGGATAAGCGGAAGCGAATGGATGGATGGATGGATGGATGATGTATTGTTTGGAGTTTAGTCTGTTGCTGTTTTTAGAATTTCTTCTTGGACCAAATGTAACCCACATAATTTCCTTAGGGATTAATAAAGTATTCTTAATATGATTCTGATTGTTTCAGGCCTGCAATTGTTCAATGACACATCTTCTTACCTGTATCTTTTGCTCATTTCTCCTCTTCTTTTCTGTCGACAGGGCCTCTGTCGACAGGTTGTGTGTGAGACTTTAAATCCATCCATTCATCTTCTTCCGCTTTATCTGGGGCCGGGTCGCGGGGGCAGCAGCCTATGCAGAGAAGCCCAGAACTCCCTCTCCCCGGCCACCTCCTCTAGCTTATCCAGGGGAATACCAAGGCGTTCCCAGGCCAGCCGAGAGATATAATCTCTCCAGCGTGTCCTGGATCTGCCCCGGGGCCTCCTCCCGGTGGGACATGCCAGGAACACCTCACCCAGGAGGCATCCTTGTCAGATTCCCAAACCACCTCAGCTGGTTCCTTTCAATGTAGAGGGCTCTACTCTGAGCCCCCGAATGGCTGAACTTCTCACCTTATCTCTAAGGGAGATAAGGTGAGAAGCCACCCTTCGGAGGAAGCTCATTTCCGCCGCTTGTATCCGCGATCTCGTTCTTTCGGTCACTACCCACAGCTCGTGGCCATAGGTGAGGGTAGGGACGTAGATCGACCGGTAAATTGAGAGCTTCGCTTTTACACTCAGCTCTCTCTTTACCACGACGGACCGGTGCAGCGTCCGCATTACTGTGGCCGCAGCACCAATCCATCTGTCGATCTCCGGCTCCCTTCTCCCATCACTCACGAACAAGACCCCGAAATACTTGAACTCCTCCACTTGAGGCAGGAACTCATCCCCGGCCTGGAGTGGGCACTCCGCCCTTTTCGGGCTGAGAACCATGGCCTCAGATTTGGAGGTGCTGATCCTCATTCCCGCTGTTTCACACTCGGCTGCAAGCCTTTCCAGTGCAAGCTGGAGGCCTTCACCCTGTTGAAGCCAACAGAACCACATCTTCCGCGAAAAGCAGAGATGAGATTCTGAGGCCACATAAGTGAAAGACCCTCTGCCACTTGGCTGCGCCCAGAAATCCTGTCCATAAAAATTATGAATAGAATCGGTGACAAAGGGCAGCCCTGGCGGAGCCCATCACCCACCGGGAACGAGTCCGATTTATTGCCGGCAATGCGAACCAAGCTCTTGCAACGATTGTATAGGGATCAAATGGCCCGTAGCAATGGGTCCAGACCCCTCATACTCCCGGAGCACCTCCCACAGGACACCCTGAGGGACACGGTCAAATGCCTTCTCCAAGTCCACAAAACACATATAGACTGGTTGGGCAAA
This sequence comes from Aulonocara stuartgranti, assembly GCF_965226115.1. NCBI lineage: Eukaryota > Metazoa > Chordata > Actinopteri > Cichliformes > Cichlidae > Aulonocara > Aulonocara stuartgranti. Next base: position 26,987,547 of record NC_138951.1, read on the forward strand.
CTCCCATGCACCCTCAAGTATCCTTGAGAGGATAAACAGCTGGTCCAGTGTTCTGCAAACACGACGAAAACTGCATTGTTCCTCCTGTATCTGAGGTTCAATTAGCGGACGAACTCTGCTTTCCAGCACCCTGGCATAGACTTTCCCAGGGAGGCTGAGAAGTGTGATCCCCCTGTAGTTCGAACACAACCTCTGGTCCCCCTTCTTAAAAATGGGGACCACCACCCAGGGCCAGTCCAGGGATACTGCCCCTGATCTTCACACAACATTGTAGAGGCATGTCAGCCAGGACAGCCCTACACACCCAGAGCCTTCAGCAACTCGGGGCGGACCTCACTCACACCAGGGGTTCTGCCACCAAGGAGTTGTTTAAGTGGCTCAGTGACCTCGCCCCCGGAAATTGGATGGTCATCCCCCTCATCCCCAGACTCTGGTTCGTCCTCGGAAGACGTGTCAGTGGGATTAAGGAGGTCCTCGAAGTATTCCTTCCACCGCCTGACAATTTTCTCAGTCGAAGTCAGCAGCATTCCACCAGCACTATACAGAGTGCAGGTAGAGCACCGCTTTCCCCTCCTGAGACGCCTCACGGTTTGACAGAATCTCTTCGAGGCAGTCCGAAAGTCTTTTTACATGGCCTCTCCGAACTCCTCCCGCACCAGAGTTTTTGCTTCCAGACTTTAAATCATCAAACTGTAAATTATAAATTTTAAACTGTTATTGACCCCTTTACCCCTAGTCCTAAAGTGTATATTTATCTTCTTACTCTTCTTCTATTTATTGTTTGTTTACTTGCACTGCTGTAACTGGAGCCTCGTCATCTCGTCTCTCTATATACTGTACTGTATAAAGTGGAGATGACCTCTCCTCCCTGTGCTGCAAGCAGCAGGCACACCTCGCAAATGGAAGGCGCCCTTACTCCCTGCAAATGGGCGGCAGAAAACCGACCGGTGCCTATGCCATCTCCAAAATGCGCTGGTTGATGTCGGGGCAGCACAAGTACGAGCAACCTTTTTTTGGAGAAGCCCGTGATGCCGCCCCCACCACCCGTGTGTGTATGTGTACGTGTGAACGTGTGTGTATATATATACAGTATATATAAAAAATAATCAATCACATCCCCCATTTATGTATGCAATATTTTAAATTAGGTATTCAGCTCATTCACCTACATTACACATAAACCAAAACAGGACAGAGTAAATAATAAGACAACATAAACCTTTTTAGTCCCACATGTGAGAAAATTTTAGGTCATGGCAGAAAGTTCAAGTTTAAGAGTAAACGTTAAAAAAACCACAATAGAATAGTGCAGCTGCAGGGCGCAGCGCTACCAGCTGATCCCTCACGTAAACAAGGGAGCCAGTCGCCGGGTCTCCAAATACAGGTGAAAAAAGTGGGGGACAAAGGGGAGAAAAATGACCAGAACTAGCACGAAACTGTAGTGTATGATCTCAGAATCTGTTTGGTAAGACGTAAGTTAAAGGTTAAGAGACGTAAAGAGGAAAATAAGAAAGAAGCTCAGAAATGAGTGGAACTGCCGCAGTTAAGGTCTCTACTTGTTTCAGAAAAAGCATTCTGTTTTTTACCTTGTTTGCTCATGCTTTAAACATATCAAAATGCAGAGTGGGTTACATACATTGGTACCGAATAGGTAATCACTTAGCAGCAAGGTGAATCTGTGATGAATTAGTGTGGTCTGCACTTCCTCTTCTTTGATTGGGTGAAAGGAGTTGAAAGTAATTGGATGAGGGAACCATGGGGATTGCCCTGCATAATTTCAAGAAAACTGCATTTTAAACGCCATCATAGCTGACACAGAACGCCGTAAAAAACGCAGTTTTTATCCATCGTTGCCGTTTTCTGCCGAGTGACATAAAAAGCGGCGTTCAAAGACAGATAAAAACAGCATTTTTTCCGCCACTCAGATGGGGCGTTCAAGGCACAAGTTTGTGGTGTAAAAAAACACAGACTGGTTGTGGTGTTTCGACAGAACGGAGATGGCTTGGTTTATAATGGAACATGTATTCAGCAGTAGTTAGCCATCCAAAACATATCACAATACACTTCTCTTCTTCTATCCTTCTATCACATTAGTCCCCTACTGGTAACTGAGTATATGTTCATATTCAGTCCCCCTTGTAAAGCAACCCTTCACCATCTTCGCAGTGTATGTAAACATAACATCTCTCCTCATTCTCACAGAATTCTACTACCTCAGTATTACTTACTTAGCATGGTAACATTACTATTTGCACATAACATTATCAGTAGTAAACTTTGCAACCAGACAGCATTTCAATACTGCTTGCTGAACCTATTTCATTCATAACACTACTGGGTGTTTGAGCTATACCTATGATCTTAACATACCCATCTTGTTATGGTGCCTAAATCGTCCTTTATAATGAATACTTGTACAGTTAAGATTACTGTAGTAACTTAACAACCTTAAGTCACAAAACTTCACAAATAAATCACAGTAAATCAATCATCTATTATACTTGGACCTCAGAACTAGCAGTATGGAACTTAACATTACCATCCAACAGCTCAAGCGTGTTATTTTCCCACTTTTCTTTTTTTTAAAACTCATTTCATTATATAATCCTTGGTCCAAGCTGGTAACTGTCTCGGTCTGTTAGGAACAGAAGGTCTTTTAGGAGTTTCTCTTGTGTTGTTTTCAACCTCTTCACCAGCCTGCAACGGCTCAGCATTCTCTGCTCGGCAGAGTGAGAGACGGGCTGCATTCCATCGCTTTCCATCACTCAAGATGAAGGTGCTCAGTCCAGTCTGTTGCTGCACTGACAGTGGATCAGTAAACTGTCTCTCTCCCTTCGCCATTCGGAAAGGCTTACGTATCCGCACCCTGTCACCGACCACAGGCTGGGGAGGTTTTGTCCCCCTCTTAGCATCAGTGTAACGTTTACTCCTACGTTGCTGGTGAAAGACTCTGGCCCTGCATTGGTCATACTGTCCTGTGTCTTTGGGAAACATTTAGCTTTGTTCTCATTGGTCTCCCTCTGAGAAGCTGAAACGGTGCTGCTCCAGTTGTTGCATGAGCTGTAGCATGGTAATTCTGTAGCATCTCTGTTACGGCGGGCTTCCACGGCTTCTGGGACACCTGTGCAGCCTGAACACAGTCCTTCAGTACTCTGTTGAATCTTTCAACACACCCGTTCGCTTGAGGGTGATACACACTTGTTCTAATGTGCTTGATGCCCCTTTCCTTCAGGAAATCAGCAAAGGCAGATGAAGTGAATTGTGGTCCATTATCTGTCGTAAGCTCACAAGGGTTTCCCTCCCATGCAAAAACTGAAGACAAGAACCTGATAACAGTGTCTGTAGTAGCTGATGAAGTAAAGGCTACTTCTGGCCATTTGCTGAAGTAATCGACCAGTGTGATAGCAAACCTGCAGTCCTGCGACCCGCGGTCAAAAGGTCCAACAATGTCAACGGCCACATGCTGAAAGGGACCATCTGGAAACTGAACCGGCTGTAGGGGAGCAGGAGCAGTTTTGGCCATTTTGTCACACAATTGACAGACTGAGCACGATGACAGAATCGCATGGACTTGAGTATCCATGCATGGCCACCAGTAAAGCTCTCTGAGTCGCTGCTTTGTGTGAACTATGCCCTGGTGACCTTCGTGTGCGAGGCATATCACCTTTTCTCGCAGGGACCTTGGGACCACCAGACGTGTCCCCCAGAAAACCAACGGTGATTCCACAGCAAGTTCATGTCGCACCAGGAAATACGGCTGCATCTCAGGTGGGAGAGACCTTTTCACCTTAGGCCAGCCTGAGCGGATAACCTGTCGCAGCAGAGAAAGGTCAGGGCAGTCCTCATATTCAGCTTTAAAATCCGTCAACGGTGTCGCTGTCAAGAGAGGAGAAACTTCAGCTATCGCCAAGAGAAGGTCTTTTTCAGCATCAATGTCAGTGCTGGAGTACGTCAGGGGAACCTGTGAGAGGCAGTCTGCGATGACATTCTGAACACCAGGACGGTACTGCACATCGTACTGAAAACACATCAACCTTGCAGACCATCGTGCGATTCTCATGCCCGCTCTGTTCATACCTTTGGTGCTGAGAAGGGTAGTAAGAGCTTGGTGGTCAGTACGAAACGTGAATCTGCGGCCCCATACATATGTACGCCATCTTTCCACCGCCCAGACACAGGCTAACGCCTCCTTTTCTGTGGTGGAGTACTTTCTTTCAGCAGGAGACAGTGTTCGGGAGGCGAACGCCACAACCCGCTCCACTTGATCTGGATGTAACTGTGTCAACACAGCGCCTAGCCCGTAGTCTGATGCATCTGTGGTGATAAAAGCAGGTAAGTCAGGGTCATAGACGGCAAGTGCGGGACTTTCCAGAAGGAGTTTTTTCAGGTTACTGAAGCTCTCATGTGCTGCCTCGTTCCACTGGAGTTCAACTTTCATGTCTGTGTGATGGCTGCACTTACAGCCACACAGTGGTAATACCCACCATGTTAGTGTAGAGGCTTATAAGTAACATTGCATTCACATTTCTTTCTTTAAATATAGGAATTAATTTACAGGACAATAAATAACTGGTTTTGGTTTAGATTTAATTCACATATCCACATAACACTGCATTCTAAAATAAGTGCACACATTTTAGTTTACACTGTTATGTATGATTAATTTTTTGTTTTCTGAGTTACCTTAGTTGCAGCTGTTCCAGTCCCTTGATTAAGGAGCCAAGAGGTGGAAAAGGGGCGGAGCGAGCTTTAAAGGAAGACTACAAATTGGTTCACGCTATAACTCAGGACCATGGGGGGGAATTGGAGTTCATTATGTTTGGTTTAGTTAGATTTTGTGTGTTTTACCCCTTCTCCTGTTTTTGTGGACTGATCAGCCACTATTTAAGTTTCCCCTTTGTCTCGTTAAGTTAGGTCAGTTTGTTTGAGTTATCAGTTGAGTTGTCAACTTTGAGTAGAGTTTTGTTATTTTGACCTCTTTTATGGGCCCAAGATTTTGAGTCTTTTGCATGAGTTAACCAATTATGCTTTTTGGGTTAAATAAAAAATCATTTTTTTGGACTTTAACCTGTGCCTAAGTTTCCTTCACTGCTTGGTCCATCACAAGTGGTGTCAGGAGTGGGATCAGCAGTTGAAGGCACAGGATTTTTTTTTTCTCTTTTTCCCCCTCTTCACTTATCAAGCCATGCACAGAATGGGAAGGAGTGGCAGAGGAGCAAAAGGAGATTGTCAAAACCAGCCAGTTGGAGTGGTAGAGCAAGTAGAAGGAGGAGAGGAAAATGGAGCCTCTGGAGGGGTGGATAGTACTGAGAGCCAAGGTAAGGAGCTGACAATGTCAGAACTGATTTCCATCCTTCATTCTCATATGGGTCAGCAGGAGGCCCAGGAAGCAAGAAGAAGGGAGGAGTTTACCCGCCAGGAACAGCGCTTTAGAGCACTACAACATCAGTTTCAGCTGTTGCAGGTAGAAGTGAAAGCTCGTACTTCTCCCTGAGCTGCAAATGGAGGAACCTAAACAACCAGAGGTAGAGTCCGTTGAAGAGGAGGATCCTCCCTGTGCTGGCTCCAGTAATGAGCAAATACATCCTCAATCAGGTCAGTCTCGCTTTTATGAACCCAGGTTGGAAAAATTGACAGAGGAGGATGATATTGAACATTTTTTAACAACATTTGAACGCATGGCTGTAGTTTGCCGGTGGCAAAAAATGGACTGGGTTTTTCATCTGATTTCTTTACTCACTGGCAAAGCAAGAGGTGCGTATGTTCATATGGATATGGATGACTCTCTAGACTATGACAAAGTTAAAGCAGCTATTCTTCAAAAATATGACATTAATCCTGAGACATATAGACCGAGATTCTGTTCACTGGAGATAAAACCTGATGAGAATCTAAAAGAACTATATGCAACTATATGCAAGAGTTATATGAGAAGTGGGTAAAGCCAAAAGGAAAAATGGTGCATGAGGTTAGTGAAATATTAATTTTAGAACAATACTTGAGAATGCTGTCTCCTGAGTTACAGATATGGATTAAAGAACGCAATCCAAACTCTGCAGCGGCAGCTGCAGAGCTGGCTGATGTGTTTGTGGCAGCACGGAGAAAAGGACAGCCATGGAGCCACACAGCATGGAAAATGAGAGATGGTTCAAAATCTGTCCCTCACTACCAGAAAGCAGGGGTGAGTAAACCTCCAAAGAGCCAGTCTGTCAATATGCCGTCAAGACCTCCACCCAAGACTGTGATTTGTTATTTGTGTGGGATGGAGGGCCACACAAAACCTATGTGCCCAAAGAATTCTACAAAAATAACTCAGATGTGTTTTGTGCCCCGACAAAGTGTGGAGCCTAAAGTGGAGTTTGAGAATGGTTTCAAAATGACCTTAGTTGAGGTTGATGGGAAACCATTAAAGGCCCTTGTTGACTCAGGAAGTACTCAGACTCTTGTGCACCGAGACTTTGTTCCCACAAATAAAGTTAATGTGGAGACAATCCCTGTTCGCTGCATTCATGGAGATGAGAGGTCATATCCAACAGCAGATCTGTACATCAAGGTACAAGGACAAACGTATATTCTAAATATTGGTGTTGCAGAGAATCTGCCATTTCCAGTAGTGCTGGGTCGAGATCTGCCTGTGTTGTTTGACTTGCTGAATCCTAGTCATACATGCAATGTTGCAGTAACAAGAGCTCAAGCTAAGAAGAAAGAGGAGTCCCTACACCCACTCCGTGCCTTGTCCTTCTATGATGCAGACATAGAGACTGCACCCGGGAAGTCTTGTAAGTCACGTGGACAGAGAAGGCAAGAGAAGTTTCTACATACTGCTGTTCGAGCAGCTCCTAGCACAGAGCCTGAGTTACCTTTGGGTTTTAAAATCCCTGTTAATATTATTGAAATGCAACATGACGATCCATCTCTAACATCTCTGTTCCAGAAAGCTGCAGAGAGGAACCAAGGAACTAAGCAAGATTTGAACAGCAGGGGGGAGTTTCTGCTGAAAGATGGCATTCTGTATCATCAGCAGGGTTCAGCATTGCAGTTGGTGGTTCCTAGAGCAGTCCAGAAGGTGGTGCTCTCCTTGGGACACTCCATTCCATGGGCTGGCCACTTGGGAAAGCATAAAACCATGGCCCGCATTAGAAAATATTTTCATTGGCCTGGAGTGCGCTCGGATGTTACACGGTTCTGTAAAAGCTGCCCTCAGTGCCAGAAGTCTTCTCTTAAAATCCCCTCCAGAGCTCCTCTCCAGTCTCTACCAATTATCAGCACTCCATTTGAATGGCTAGGAATGGACATTGTTGGTCCTCTAGAAAGAAGCAAGGCAGGCAACCGTTACATGCTGGTAGTGACAGATTACGCTACAAAGTATCCAGAGGTCTTTCCTTTGAGATCAATAAAAGCCAAAGCAGTCGCCCTCTGTCTCATACAGTTCTTCTCAAGGGTTGGTTTTCCTCGTGAGATTCTTACTGACCGTGGCACTAACTTCATGTCCACTTTGTTGAAGCAGGTGTACCAGCTCCTTGGGATTAAGAGCCTGAGGACAACACCATACCACCCTCGGACAGATGGCCTAAAAGAGCGCTTCAATCAGACCCTGAAACAAATGTTACGCAAATTTGTCAATGAAACTGGTACAGACTGGGATCAGTGGCTGCCCTACTTCCTCTTTGCATATAGAGAAGTACCCCAGGCTTCTACAGGTTTTTCACCTTTTGAACTATTGTATGGCCATGAGGTACGAGGCCCCTTGTCTCTTCTAAGGGAGACTTGGGAGGGTGACCAAGAAAGATCACAGGCTGTCAGTGTTGTCTCTTATGTTGTCCAGATGCAGGAACGGTTGGAGAAGATGATGGAGCTGGCCCAAGCCCACAAAGCGGAAGCACAGCAGCACCAGAAGGCCTGGTACGACCAGTCAGCTCGGCAAAGATCCTTCAGTCCTGGTGAGAAGGTGCTGGTGCTTCTTCCAAGTGATTATCTGGCGGCGCGGCAGTAGCACGCAGCGGCCACTCCGGAGCCAAAGTGGTGCTGCATTGTTTATCGTTTACGTTTTTGTGTGTAGCGTGTTTATTTTGCACTATGTATGGATATCGTCGCAACTGGTGTCGGTGTCCGTGCATACAACAGCCAGACACTTTTCAACCTAAATAACCCGGTTGACGACATCCAGGATGGGCTGCGGGAAACGCTGCGTGAACTCGGCTTGCTCCGCGAACCAGGCCTCGAAGCCTCGGCGTTGCCTGATGTCGGCGGCCGGAGGTGGGGACATCGGAAGCGTTGCGCGAGGAAGCGGAAGCGCGGCAAGCGGGTGGGAGTCTGTGCTAGGCTAAAAACAAACCCTAGCCGGCCGGCTCTACCGTCCATCATCTTATCCAACGTCTGCTCCCTGGATAGTAAACTGGATTACATCCGACTCCAGCAGGCTACACAGCGTGAGGTTAGAGACTGCTGTGTCTTTGTTTTCACGGAAACATGGCTCAGCGACAGAGTACCGGACGCCGCTATTCAGCTAAACGGGCTTGCCTCGTTTCGTGCCGACAGAAATGCAGCTCTGTGCGGTAAGACTCGCGGTGGCGGCTTGTGTGTTTACATCAACGAGAAATGGTGCAAGAACTCTGTGCTAGTTTCTAGTTATTGCTCATCGCTGGTGGAGTTTGTGACTGTTAGATGCAGACCTTTTTATTTACCACGGGAATTCACCACTGTTTTCATTATCGGAGTGTACATTCCACCTAGCGCTAATGCTAAGGAAGCGCTATGGGAACTGTATACAAAGATCAGTGAACTGCAAAATACACACCCGGATGGACTGTTTATTGTTGCTGGAGATTTCAACCATGCAAATCTCAAGTCAGTGCTTCCTAGATTCCATCAGTATGTGGACTTTGCAACGAGAGGGGAAAACACGCTGGATCTTGTTTACACAAACATCCCCGGCGCATATCGGGCAGAGCCCCACCCCCACCTCGGCTACTCAGACCACATCTCTGTTATGCTAATTCCAGCATACAGACCACTCGTCAGGCGATCAAAACCGGTTCTGAAGCAGGTGAAAACCTGGCCAGCAGGAGCCATCTCTGGTCTTCAGGACTGTTTCGAGAGCACTGACTGGAACATGTTTAGGGAGGCTGCAACTTACGGCGACTTCACTGACTTGGAGGAGTACACATCATCAGTGTCCAGCTACATCAACAAGTGCACCGATGACGTCACTGTCTCCAAGACCATCATCTCATGACCCAACCAGAAACCGTGGATTACTGCGGAAGTGTGTGCACTTTTAAGGACCCGAGACTCTGCCTTCAAAGAGGGAGATAAGGTGGCGCTTAGAAGAGCTAGGGCCGAACTTTCTCGGGCCATCAGAGAGGCGAAGCGCGCACACGCCCAGAGAATCCACAACCACTTCAGGGACAGCGGCGACACACGGCGCATGTGGCAGGGCTTACAAGCCATCACTAACTACAGGACGACATCACCTGCCTGTGACAGTGACGGCTCCCTCCCAGATGCGCTGAACAACTTCTATGCTCGGTTCGACAGGCAGAACGACGTGGCGGCGAGGAAGACCACCCCTCCTCTGAACGACCAGGTCCTGTGTCTCACTACAGCTGAGGTGAGGAAAACTCTACGCAGAGTCAATCCAAGCTGCTGGACCAGACAACATCCCAGGCAGAGTGCTCAGAGAATGTGCTGACCAGCTGGCAGATGTTCTCACCGACATCTTCAACATCTCTCTGAGCAGTGCCGTCGTTCCCACATGCCTCAAGGCCACCACCATCGTCCCCGTGCCCAAGAAGTCTTCTGTGTCCTGTCTCAACGACTACTGTCCTGTTGCACTTACACCCACCATCATAAAGTGGTTCAAACGGCTCGTCATGAGACACATCAAGACCCTGCTGCCCCCCTCACTGGACCCACTGCAATTTGCATACTGCCATAACCGCTCAACGGACGACGCCATCTCGACTGCACTCCATCTTGTCCTGACACACTTGGACAAGAAGGACTCACACGTTCGAATGCTGTACATAGATTTCAGCTCAGCATTCAACACGATCATCCCCCAACAACTGATCGGAAAGCTGAGCCTGTTGGGCCTGAACACCTCCCTCTGCAACTGGATCCTGGACTTTCTGACCGGAAGGCCTCAGTCAGTACGGATCGGGAACTGCACCTCCAGCACCACCACACTGAGCACTGGGGCCCCACAAGGCTGTGTGCTCAGTCCTCTGCTGTTCACACTGCTGACTCATGACTGTGTAGCAACACACAGTTCAAATCACATCATTAAGTTCGCTGATGACACGACCGTGGTGGGTCTCATTAGCAAGAACGACGAGTCAGCGTACAGAGAGGAAGTGCAGAGACTAACGGACTGGTGTAAAGACAGCAACCTGTCTCTGAATGTTGACAAGACAAAAGAGATGGTTGTTGACTTTAGGAGGACACGAGGCGACCACTCACTGCTGTACATCAACGGCTCCTCTGTGGAGATCGTCGACAGCACCAAATTCCTGGGCGTCCACCTGGAGAAGGACCTCGGCTGGTCCCTCAACACCAGCTCCCTGCACAAGAAAGCCCAACAGCGTCTCTTCTTTCTGAGGAGACTGAGAAAGGCCCAGCTTCCACCACCGATCCTGACCACCTTCTATAGAGGAACTATCGAAAGCATCCTGAGCGGCTGCATCACTGTCTGGTTTGGGAACTGTGCCATATCGGACCGCAAGACCCTACAGCGGATAGTGGGAACAGCAGAGAAGATCATCGGGGTCTCTCTCCCCTCTATTGAGGACATCTACACCACACGATGCATTCGCAAAGCCACCAGCATTGTGGCTGATCGGACACACCCCTCTCACACACTCTTCACACTCCTGCCATCTGGAAAAAGGTACCGAAGCATTCGGGCACACACATCCAGACTGTGCAACAGCTTTTTTCCACAAGCCATCTGTCTCCTCAGCAAAAAGGGACTGACTGATAAACACACACACACACACACACATTATCACTCAGCTTAACTCAACTACCTCAAAACATTGAGACTGGACTGACTAATCAACACAAGCGCAAACACACTGACCTACACCACCAAACCATCGTACACACCAACCTGTAAATGCTCTTTTGCACAATATTATTACTGGACTTTCTGCACTAACTTCTGCACTTCCTAATTTTTGCTGCTACACTAAGGAATGTTTACTGTTCCTCCACTACCTCAACTCATCATCACAAAACCTTGTTATTATGTTACGTTGTGTTTTTTTGTCATACTGTCACTTGCTGCTCTTGTTTGCACATTTGCACGTGCACTTTGTTGTCTGCTGTCTGATAACAAAAAAAAGTCTTCCTTAGATAGTTAGATAGTTTTTTGTTAATTTATGTTGTAATTTATGTTAGGTCAGTCTGTCTTGTCTCTGCTAGCCAGCTAACTAGGCCTCTTAGTTAGCTAGTTTAGAGTTTTCTGTTAATTTATGTGTAGCGAGTGAAAGCCACCGAGTAACCGCTAAGGGCCTCTATACTACTTGTGCAAACTTTCAGGCCCAAAGCTCTCACAGGAACGAGCCCAGAATAAACGGGACAAGAGGGTCAATATCAGTCAGATATGTTAAAATTTATTATTTTAAAAGAACACAAAGGGTTTGCAAAAGGCCTAAAACATCAAAATGGGAAAGGTCACTAACGACCACGACCACCACGACCTGCTTAAGGAATGGGTGGAGAGACCAAAAGCAGATGTCTTTCTGATCCAGGAGGTTTCAGAGGAGGAGGAAGTGGATGATCAGTATCTGCCAAAACCCACTCCTCAGGACCTGGATCTCAACCATCTTTCTGAGGAAAGACGGGCTCAGGTGAGAAACCTGTGTAAATTAGATGTGTTCAGTGAAAATCCTGGTAGAACGGACATTGTGGAACGTGACATTGTGTTGAAAGATGGAGCTTCTGTGAGGAGAATGAGTTACAGGATACCTGAGCGTCTACTGATCCCGTTGAAAGAGGAGATCGACCTGATGTTGTCACTAGGAATCATTGAAGCCTCGAAGAGCGAGTGGTGCCACCCGGTGGTCCTGGTGCCAAAGAAGGATGGCAGTATCCGTTTCTGCATAGACTTCAGGTACCTGAATGCAATATCCCCGCATTGATGACATGGTTGAGCACCTTGGGAAGGCCAGATACCTGACAACAATAGACCTCTGCAAGGGTTATTGGCAGGTACCACTGGCTAAGCGCTCAAAAGAGCTGACTGCTTTCCGGACCCCGTGGGGCTTGTTCCAGTTTAAAGTCATGCCCTTTGGACTGCATGGTGCCCCGGCAACATTCCAGAGACTGATGGACCAGATACTGTCTGACATGTCTGATTTCTATGAAGCGCCTTGAGGCGACTTTTGTTGTGATTTGGCTCTATATAAATAAAATTGAATTGAATTGAATTGAATTGAAAATTTTGCTGCAGCCTACCTTGATGACATAGTGATTTTCAGTTCTACCTGGGAAGAACACCTGAAACACCTGGAGAAGGTATTGGGGCGTCTTCAGTCTGCAGGGTTGACTGTTAATCCAGCTAAGTGTGCCATTGCCAAGGCTGAAACTGAGTACCTTGGGTTTGTGATTGGAAATGGAGTAATAAAACCTCAAGTCAATAAGGTCACCGCCATAGAATCCTGTCCCTTGCCAGAGACCAGAAAGCAGCTGAGATCATTTTTAGGTATGGCAGGATTCTATCATCGGTTTATCCCTCATTTCTCCGCCAGGGCAGCTCTTCTGACGGATCTGACTGGTGCCCGAAGTCCCAATAAGATCACCTGGACAGAGGAGGCTAAGATGGCTTTTCAGGACCTACGACAATCTCTGAGTAAGAGCCCAGTCTTGCACAGCCCTGATTTTGAGAGAAATTTCATTCTTCAGACTGATGCCTCAGAGAGAGGATTGGGAGCTGTTCTGTTACAGGGACCGCCTGGAGAGCGTCATCCAGTGGCCTTCATCAGCCGCAAGCGGTTTCCGAGGGAAGTGCGATACTCAACCATCGAGAAGGAGGGACTTGCCATCAAATGGGCCCTGGACTCCTTTAGGTATTATCTTCTCGGACGGGAGTTCATATTGGAAACAGACCACAAGGCTCTTCAATGGATAGAGAGAATGAAGGACACAAATGGAAGGATCACGCGATGGTACCTTGCAATCCAGCCATTCCGGTTCACCATCAACCACATCCCCGGCAAAGATAACTGCACTGCAGACTCTCTCTCTCGCTGTCCCAGGGAGAGATCTGAAGAGGGGGAGTGTGTGATGGCTGCACTTACAGCCACACAGTGGTAATACCCACCATGTTAGTGTAGAGGCTTATAAGTAACATTGTATTCACATTTCTTTCTTTAAATATAGGAATTAATTTACAGGACAATAAATAACTGGTTTTGGTTTAGATTTAATTCACATATCCACATAACACTGCATTCTAAAATAAGTGCACACATTTTAGTTTACACTGTTATGTATGATTAATTTTTTGTTTTCTGAGTTACCTTAGTTGCAGCTGTTCCAGTCCCTTGATTAACCCTTTAAGACCTACCATAGAACCAAGTCCGCCAGAGCTTATATTATATTTTTACATGCTGTGGAGCCATTTTTGGGAGCATTTCAAGTTGCTATACATCAATACAACCATTACAGCCTAAATTTTAATAATATGTCTGCATTAGGTGCATAGTAATTACATAAATTGCAAAAAAGTGCAATAAACTACAAAAAAATTTGAAAATCGTTTTTGTTTTTTTAACATATATTTCTAGTTAGAGAAATTTAAGAGGCTCATCCCTCAAAACTGTAAATACAAAAAAGTTGCACAAACTAGTTTCCCACCACAGGAAATTTATTTTGAGTGTCTTCATAGTTTTATTTTTGAAATACACCAATTTTTATACACTGCAGGAAAAACGAAAATAAATATTATAGTGCAAATTTGCAAAATAACAGCATATGCATCAAAATAAACTATTTCCAGCAGTGCAATATGAGTCCTAAGCATCCCAGAAACGACACAGAAAGTCATAAACTCAAACATAACTTTTTAAAACACAAGTATAGGCTCATAAGGCCCCGATCGTAAAAAAACTACATTTCCGCAATATGACGTCACTTCCGGTTTCGGGCAGGTCATGCGGTCATGTGATAGTTCGCGCTGATGGACGTAGGAAGTGTTACAAACAGCTGATCGGATCGGCGAAGCGTGTTTCTGGAATATCATGTTTTTGTTGCTGCAAGTGATTTTTATGCAGTTTTTGCAAAGCTATACAGTGGGGCAAAAAAGTATTTAGTCAGCCACCGATTGTGCAAGTTCCCCCACTTAAAATGATGACAGAGGTCAGTAATTTGCACCAGAGGTACACTTCAACTGTGAGAGACAGAATGTGAAAAAAAAATCCATGAATTCACATGGTAGGATTTGTAAAGAATTTATTCGTAAATTAGGGTGGAAAATAAGTATTTGGTCACCTCAAACAAGGAAAGTCTCTGGCTCTCACAGACCTGTAACGTCTTCTGTAAGAAGCTTTTCTGTCCCCCACTCGTTACCTGTATGAATGGCACCTGTTTGAACTCATCATCTGTATAAAAGACACCTGTCTGTCCACAGCCTCAAACAGTCAGACTCCAAAGTCCGCCATGGCCAAGACCAAAGAGCTTTCGAAGGACACCAGGAAAAGTATTGTAGACCTGCACCAGACTGGGAAGAGTTAATCTACAATAGGCAAGCAGCTTGGTGTGAAAAAATCAACTGTGGGAGCAATCATCAGAAAATGGAAGACATACACGACCACTGATAATCTCCCTCGATCTGGGGCTCCACACAAGATCTCATCCCGTGGGGTCAAAATGATCATGAGAATGGTGAGCAAAGATCCCAGAACCACACGGGGGGACCTGGTGAATGACCTGCAGAGAGCTGGGACCAAAGTAACAAAGGTCACCATCAGTAACACACTACAACGGCAGGGAATCAAATCCCGCAGTGCCAGACGTGTTCCGCTGCTGAAGCCAGTGCATGTCCAGGCCCGTCTGAAGTTTGCCAGAGAGCACATGGATGATACAGCAGAGGATTGGGAGAATGTCATGTGGTCAGATGAAACCAAAGTAGAACTTTTTGGTATAAACTCAACTCGTCGTGTTTGGAGGAAGAAGAATACTGAGTTGCATCCCAAGAACACCATACCTACTGTGAAGCATGGGGGTGGAAACATCATGCTATGGGGCTGTTTTTCTGCCAAGGGGACAGGACGACTGATCCGTGTTAAGGACAGAATGAATGGGGCCATGTATCGTGAGATTGTGAGCCAAAACCTCCTTCCATCAGTGAGAACTTTGAAGATGAAACGAGGCTGGGTCTTCCAACATGACAATGATCCAAAACACACCGCCCGGGCAACAAAGGAGTGGCTCCGTAAGAAGCATTTGAAAGTCCTGGAGTGGCCTAGCCAGTCTCCAGACCTCAACCCCATAGAAAATCTGTGGCGGGAGTTGAAAGTCCGTGTTGCTCGGCGACAGCCCCAAAACATCACTGCTCTCGAGAAGATCTGCATGGAGGAATGGGCCAAAATACCAGCTACTGTGTGTGCAAACCTGGTAAAGACCTATAGTAAACGTTTGACCTCTGTTATTGCCAACAAAGGTTATGTTACAAAGTATTGAGTTGTATTTTTGTTATTGACCAAATACTTATTTTCCACCCTGATTTACGAATAAATTCTTTACAAATCCTACCATGTGGATTCCTGGATTTTTTTTTCACATTCTGTCTCTCACAGTTGAAGTGTACCTCTGATGCAAATTACTGACCTCTATCATCATTTTAAGTGGGGGAACTTGCACAATCGGTGGCTGACTAAATACTTTTTTGCCCCACTGTAACTAGTTTGACTTTAGGTCGCACCAGTGAACAGTCTGCAAAATACTGTCTGTAGATAGTTTCTGGCAGAATAGACACAGAAGCTCCAGTGTCTACTATCAGCTCTACCATCTTAGAACCACCTTGTACGGTTTCAATGTCGACAGTGCAGGTAAGCTTATCTTGAATAGCTGCCATCATTTTAGCATCTTGCACGCACAGTACTGCCAGTTCTGGAACCACTACTTCTCTCACTTCACTGACTGACGACTTACATACCTTGGCAAAATGTCCCTTTTTCCCACAGTTGTTGCATTTTGAAGAAGCAGCCGGGCAGTTTTTATCATTAGCTAAGTGCTTGTGAGAACCACACCTGAAGCACTTCCGCTGCTGCTGCTTTGAACCTCCCCGTTTGCGTTGGTCTGGAGTACAGCCTTTAGCAGGGCGAGGTCCTCTCTTCTGGTGAGAGTGGGAATTTGCCGCGTTGACTGTCTGAACAGGCGTGGTCGGAAACGAGCCGGGTGTGGAGAGTAGAGTAGCGTTTTTGACTGCTGCTTCCACCTGGCCTGCAATAGTTAGAGCCTTATCCAGTGTGAGATCGTCCTCCAGTAACAGTTTGTCTTTCACAGCGCTGAGATGAGCGTTGGAGATTAACTGATCTCTTATCATTTCACTTTCCATTTGTCCAAAGTTAAGATGCAGCTAACGCTCTCAGAGCCACCACATACTGAGAAACAGTCTCATCCGCTCGTTGAATACGCTGTCTGAATGTATGACGGCACGCCACGACATTTACTTTCGGCACAAAGTGCTTCTCCAGTGCGCTCATGGCGTCAGCATATGTATCACCTTGCTCCGGTAACGTGTAGAATAACCGCTGTCCCTCCGGGCCCAAGCAGTGTAGCAAAACAGCACGTTTCCTAGCATCCGGCCATGCGTCTCCCATGGCATTGATTACTAGCATGTAATTGTCGAATATTTTCCGCCATGTAGTAAATGGAATCGGCGGCTCACCCACATGTGGAAGAAAAGATGGTGGACTCGGAACTGATGCACTCATCCTCGTTGCCAATTTGTGGTGTTTCGACAGAAGAACGGAGACGGCTTGCTTTATAATGGAACGTGTATTCAGCAGTAGTTAGCCATCCAAAACATATCACAATACACTTCTGTTCTTCTATCCTTCTATCACTATTAGTCACCAGAGATGGGCTGTAATCTGATTACTTTTTTCAAGTAACAAGTAAAGTAAGGGATTACTATTGCAAAAACGGTAATTAGATTACCGTTACTTTCCCGTAGGAACGCTGCGTTACTGCGTTACTAAAACCGTGATTTTTTGCGAGAATGTCTCACGACAGTGACGTAAGCGAGTGTGCCGTTAGTGACAACAGCTGTGTGCAGATCAACAATGGATCACATATCAATTGTGGGAGAGAGTATGAGCGTGCAGCGTTTAAAGCGTGGAAGTACTGACCTTACTTTGAGTTTGATTCCATAAAAAGTGACAAAAACATTAGCGTCCATCGTGCGTGGGAAGAAAACTTCTTTTTACAGCGAAAAAAACCCCTAAACTTCCAAGCAAGCACCGAGTGCACAACGACGTAATGGGAAATTCACAGAGAAACTCGCGGATTCTTCAACTGACCGCGGCACACCTGCACCAGGGTAAACCTCCGCCTACCTCCAGTCCTGCTTTACAGGTGAAAATAGAGCAACAGGACCGCTGAGTCTTTGACTTTATTTATTTTCTGCTGTGTTTTACTTGCATCTATTTGAAAGAGTGAGTGTAAACACAAAAAATATTTTATTTTATGTGCTGGAATGTGCAGAAAATAGGTTTAAATGTTAAACAAATTTATTCAAGTCAGAGAATGTTGCATATAATTAAATTTTTGCTTGATGCATAAAGTTAAAAGATTAAAACTGATAAAACAAGTTAAAAAAATAGACTTTTCCATTTAATTACATTTTGTATGATGGATTATGTAGAAAAAGTAGAATTGGGCTGGAAGATCTATCGCTTTATCACCTCTTCAGGTTGTAAATCGTGTTTTTAAAAAGTAACTAAGTAACTAATTACTTTTGAAAATAAGTAATCAGTAAAGTAACGGGATTACTTTTTTGGGGAAGTAATCAGTAATTAGTTACTGATTACTTTTTTCAAGTAACTTGATCAACACTGTTAGTCACAGAGCCCCCTACTGGTAACTGAGTATATGTTCATATTCAGTCCCCTTTGTAAAGCAACCCTTCACCATCTTCGCAGTGTATGTAAACATAACACTGGTGGGTTTTTTATGGTGTTTTGAATAATTAAAGTGTTTTTTATGCCATTCTTACAAAACGGTTTAGAAAAGTGGTGAATTATGGCCCTCATGGCTTGCCAGAGTAATTGATTCCTCTGGGAGTTCATATTGAATGAACTGAAATCAGTAGTGTGATCTCCAGTCTTGATATAAGGAATGAGAAAATTGACAGCTGTTAATTTTAATCAGCCTGTCTCAGATGTTTTAACTCTTCGAATCACAAAGTAATGTGGTAACATTTGGACTGACGAGTTTACTGTCAGCATTTTAATTGCTAGTTTAAAGGCTGTAGGTTGCAGCCATTCCTCTAACACTGTATAAACGTAACAGGCCTCAGTGCAGGTTCTAATAGTCTGAGCTGCTTCAACCTTTATTTGTGAAGAGCACAGCAGCTTACAAAACACGTAGCTAGCTCGTACTACAAAGTAAAATTTTCAGCTAAGATTACCTTAAAATAACAGGGCTATGTGCAGTGATGCTAGTGTTAGCACGTTACCTTCAACAGGTGGTCAGACTGAGTAAACAAGCACACAGTCAGAGGTTGGGCTCTCCGTTTCGCTGTAGGGCAGGGGCGGAGCGTGGGGGTGGCTTACTGGGCTTAAGCCCGGGTTGTTTTGTCAGAAGCCCGGGGTCTTTTGGAGTGCAATTTTTTCATAGTTAGATGCCTGGCTGACAACTGTATAAAACAAAAAGTACACACAATATTCGAAGCACATAGTGCACACTGTGGGAATTTACGACTATGCGTGAATCCCCCCTGATATTGGTATGATCCGAGCTCAGGCACTAAGCGACTGAGCGAGAGGGCGGGGCAGCTGCTGCCAGCAGTGAGTGCGCTGTTGGAGAAACGGAGCCAGCCATACTAAGGAGAGCTTAAGTTTGACCAGGTACCAAAGAAAATCATTCGTACAGTACAAATAATGTAAATATGACTGTGCATCACAAAAGATTGATATCAAACTGATCACTTGACTAATATTATGTTACTTGCTCTTCAAGTGAATCAACAAATGGCGAAATGAAAAGCCAAATAAATGCTATTTTTTTAGAGTGTTAGCTTACGTGTGTTTATTTCATATTTTCAGTTCTTACCCTCCCCGACTAAATCGGTTTCAGTTATGTACTGAAATATAAGAATGGACATTAGAGTGTTCTTTCAAAGAAAAACCTCAGGTAAATGTTATTTTATATATTATGCTTTGTATGTTGTTCAGTATATTTCTATGCAAAACAAGAGGGATTTCAGTACACAGCAGGATATTCACATTTGTAACCAGATATTTACATACACTTTAGGGAGAAAACATAAAACATTTTTACTGTACAACATTAATTTAGAGTAAACTTTTGTTTTAGATAAATATTGAAATATATTTTGAATTAGTTAAATGTCAGAATAAAGAGAGAGAGATCTGTCTATTTTTATCACTTTCATCCAATTTAGGAGTACATATACACTAAGTTTATTGTTAATTAATAAGAAAACTCCAGAGGATTCCATTCTGAGCTGAAGAAGCTTCTGATAGGTTCGTAGAGTCCATGTGAGTAAAGTGGTGGCACACCTGTGGATGCATATAAGGCAAAACACAGAGCCTGTTTCTTTGACATGGGAACATCAAGAGATGTCAACCAAAACACCAGGAAAAGAACTGTGGAGCTCCATAAGTGTGGCTCAATTTTGAATACAATTTGGTGCCATTTGCAATTAAGAAATACAGATAGTTTCTCTCTTTACTCTTAAAGTTAACAAATATGTTTTTTATATTTATCAATCTAAAAAAATAAACATTTAGTCTGATTTGATGTTACAATTAAAAAAGTGTTTCTGTTTTGATCTGAAGAGTATGTAAATATCTGGTTTCCCCTGTATATTTGATGATTGTCAGCACAAAGAGGGAGAGAGAGGAACAGAGAGGGAGAGAGAGGAGAATGAGGACAGAACAGAGATGGAACAAGAGCAGGTGAGACAGACATGTTAGTCAAATGGTTGTTTACCAAAAGTATCACCGTATCATAGGTACTCATGTATCTCGTACCTAGTGTTTCTTTTTAGGTTTGTTATTTTTCAAATTCTATATTTGTTAAGTTATGCAGGCTTGTTTACACAACAAGGCTAAATAATTATATAAACCCTTCTCAATCTAAATAGTGTACTTTGGTAGAATTAAAAAAACAAGTGTAGTGCAGGTATATGATGATTTTTAGTGCTACTTTCATCTAGTTCTGATTGTGGTTCTGTCTTGGTTAAATCCCAAGTAGTCCTGATTTTGAACTGTTGTAGTCCTGTTTTAATTCTGGATCAGTTCTGGGTCTGGTTGAATTGGGGTTTAGTCCTCGTGTCTTGATGCAGCCCTGACCTTGTTCTGCCTTGCTGCTTAATTAAAAAACTAGTTTAAGGTGTCCTGCATATGTGATATATATTTTTCCCTATATGAAGTCATTCCTTTTTGAACAAAACTCAAAACAGAGCCTATTAATCTTTCAGTCATTTCTACCCCCCCCCCCCAAAAAAAAAACAAACAAAAAAAACCCACATGCATACTACCCTTTTGGGATAAGCCCCAGGTGTTTCAAATGTCTGGCTCCGCCTCTGCTGTAGGGTCCCTTCATTCTTCGCATATCCGTGTCGATCCGAGTGTAAATCCCGAGGCTGAACGGCCTTTGTACAAGGCACACACACTTCTTGGCAGGGCAAAGCTATGAGCTAGAAAAATCCAGGCAGACAGCCTGTGTCTGTCCAACCAATCAGAGAGCTCCTTACATCCCAAGGTGTGGCTAATTTGCATTGCAACAGGATTTTTAAAATGAGTTGCTAATTCAAATGTTAATCCCTGAGCGAACAGGCAAGGGAAATGGATTTTGAAATGAAGAGTGGAATCATTTTGAAAATCAACTTATTAAATTGGAATTCAAAAATGGTTTTTGAAATGAGTTTTTTAAAAAGCATTTTGAAAATCAATTTATTAAATTGGAATTCGAAAATGTTTTTTGAAATTAGAGCAGGGCGATATGAACAAAAATATTTATCACGATATACATTTGAAAATTTGCGATAACGATATAACTGACGATATAATTGACACTAGACAAAATACTTTACAAGTCCACAACTTTATTAGTGCAAAAAACCCTATCAATGTATTTTCACTTAAACAAGCAGCTGTTTCTTATGTGCATTAAAGTTATATAAAAATGTAACAGTGCAAATGCAAATTCCTTGCTGACAGTTTAACCAAAAGGCATTTCCAGTGGAAATTGGCCGACATATCCTCAGCATAACCATGTATAATATCCACAAAACTTAAAAAGAGGTTATACAAACACAATACCATAATATTATGTTGAAGCGCAGTACGTATCACTCCGCGAGGCTCCTGCCTACGATAGCCGTAATGCTCCGACAATCCATCAAGCGGTGCCGGTTCGTAGCTTAGCAAAGTTGTACTAAAACATTTGACAGATTTTCCAGCGCCGTGTACCACATAAAATCGTTTCGAGGTCAGTAAACACAACCAGAATTCATACATTTTTCAGAAAAATCAAAGGATTGATTTTAAGTGTGACGTATTTTCCAAACAACACGGTAATAAGGACGGCCCGCTAGCATGCGCTACCAAAAATAGTGCTTTGTTGTGTATCTGACGGACGAAAGCTAAACCAGTTCCACACCACTGAAGTTGCAGCATTTTTACAAACCAATTCTGGTTCATCCGTTTCATTTAACGATGTGCTTTCGCTCTCATTCTGCGTCGCCGCCATGTGCGTATGTAAACATAAGCACTGCGCATGCGCGGTTTACCCATATTCTATTGCGAGATTTAATTTTCCTATCATTGCCCAAAATTACCCGGTATTACCGTGAACGGTATGATATAGCCCAGCCCTATTTGAAATTAGTTTTTTAAAAAGCATTTTGAAAATCAGTTTATTAAATTAGAATTCAAAAATGAATTTACAAATGCAGAATTTATTCTACAATTAATTATTTAAGCACAGAATTCTTTATTTCGATGCACGTGGCTCTTGTGGTCCTCCATACATTTCAACCATAAGACATCAAAATAAATGATTCAAGTAGTGATGGTAAATTTGATTCTTTTTACTGAATCAAGTTTTAATGAGTCACTCACCAAAGTGAATCGGATTTTTTGAGTCATTTGAGTCACTGAGTCAGTCGACCAGAGAGTGCAAAAAAATGCACATTTTCACTCAAACTTAATTTGTTTCTCTTTTCATGGAAATCCTACTACTAAGATGAATGATTCTAAAAGAAAACAACTATTTTATAGAGCAAAAAAGAGCAAAAACATTTCTAAAATTAAGCAATTTCCTATCAAAATTGCTTAATAAACATTTATTTATTTTTATTTTATTTTAATATATTTTTATTTTTTATTTTATTAGTATTTTCCTTAAATGTGTTAAATATATATTTTCTCATCTAAATGTCCACTGAGCTGTGAGCCAGGGGGCGGTAATGCGCCTTAACATTGGTTGCCAACCAAGAAGAAGAGGAAGCTGTGAGCCAGGAGGGAGGGGGTGAGTGGGTGGTCGTGTCCAAATTCATGGGCTGCATCCTCCTGAGGCCGCATTTGTAGACCGATTACATCACAGCGACGCGCCGAAGGCTGTCCAAATTCGTAGACTCCTCTGAATGCAGCCGACAAATGTGTCCTCCTTTTCCCCGAATTTGAAGGATGGGTCGGGTGTGTCCTTCGTGGCCTACCATATCCCAGAATTCATAGCGCGGCCCAGCCAAACTTCAGTTTCCAACAATGGCGGCCGCTACTAAGTTTTAAAATTACTCATACTAATCATTCTGGGTCACAAAATAAACTTTTGACATATTTTCAGGCGAGAAAGTAGTTGTGTAAACATCAAATATCTGCTCAATTTATCAAGATATCGCATATTTGCAAAAGTGCTTCGACGTTTTCGGAGACGTCTGCTACCCACCTGCTCGATAGCTAGCTGGGTGCTCGAGGGTTACTGATGCGGCCGAGAACAGCACAACTCCCGGCACATCATTTTCAGATCACCGCGGACTTTCGCTGCTCGGGTTAAACGTAATATATAAGTCACTTAGAGAACCTAAAAATGTTATTGTTGGGCTTTTTTCAGTGTTTTGTTTGTTCGTGAGTAAATCGGTTTGGCTGAGATTAAAGTTATTAGATTAGATTAGATAAAATACAACTTTATTAATCCCCCGGGTGGGTTCCTCCTTGGTTTTTACACAGCTGACTAAACGTCAAACAGAAAACTGATTAAACAGAAGTATGAGACAGTCGAGAATTTACGCCAGTGTCCTGTTATATTTTAGATAGCAAGGAGCAGACGGCTGAGTTTATTAAACTCTACCGAGACAGCAGTGACGCTAATCAGAAGGCTAGACCGTCCAATTTCACGGCCGTTTACTTCCAGCCTACCTGACCTTCTGAGGACCCGGCCCACGTAGACCGCGAAGGCTGGGTCCTCAGGAGGATGCAGCCCATGAATTTGTACACGACCAGTGAGTGATTTGTTCGCTCTATGATTCAGCACAGGAGGGAGGGGGTGAGCGAGTCCTGAGTGATTCGCTTACGATTCAGCACAGGAAGGGAGGGGTGAGTAGCTCAAATGTGCTGTTAGCATATTAGCAGAGTGATGCTACTGTGAACCGAGGAGCTATTTTCTTGATGTGAGCTTCTACTCAGGGTTTTTTCTTCCAGTTCAGAGCAGAAATTTTTTTGTTACGATACTGGATGTTGTGTTTTTCTCCACAATTTTAATTATAAGCTAGATACATTGCTGCTAACAGCAACAGGGATGAGTCAGTGAGTCAGTTGGGCTTGTGAATCATGATTCATGAGTCAGTAAAGTGATTCTCGAGTATTGAACGATTCGTTCATGATTCGCGCATCACTAGATTCAAGTGTTTGCTGGGAAATAAAGATAACAACACATCTAAATGCAGACTTTGAGGTTAAACAAAGTTAGTGCAAGGTTAAGAGAAAACACCTCAGGAAAGTACAGACCACTCATGAATACATAAAGAAATGAAAGAAGTGTGGTGTGAGCCAACAACAGAAATAAAAACAATGATTTAAAGAAATTGTTTGTGATTATGTAGCTTCTGTAAAAGACTTGAACCCAGCATGACCTGGACAAGGTGGATGGAGAGCAGGCGGGGACTGAGGAGTCAGTGAACACACCACAGAGTCACTGTGAAGCGACCTGGGCCCTATTTCAGGAAGCCGGTTTAGAAAACTCAGAGTGAAAAATGATACTCAGGGTTGAGTAACCCCGAACTGTCCAACTCGGAATATTCGGTTTCAGAAAGGCTGATAACAATTAGTTCAGTCAACGCGGAGTTGCTTTAACCCCAAGTTAAACGCGCGCACGAGGATACATAAAGTCCTGATTAGTGGAGCACAGATTAAGCGAGTCACCATGGAGACGGAGGGAAGAAGGCGCGGTCAATGTATTTTACAGCGCTTGAGGCCGAAATTCTGATGGCAGCATATGCCGATAACATGCAAATTCCGCGGAAAAAAAGTAACACAGCCTCAGCTGCAAAAGAAAGGGAGCATGCATGGCAAAACAAAGCCGACAGAGTCAATGCGTGAGTGTTAATTTAAACATTGATCTAGGGATTTCCACCCATTTAACACGTTATTTTATTACATTTTATTTTATTTTTTATTTTATACATTTTATTTTGTGATGTGATGTGAGCGCAGGTGCAACCCAAACGTTCCTGGCAGCAAGTAAAAATGAAATATAAAAATATAGTCCAACCAGGTAAGGTGTAATTGTATTATGAGCCATAGTGCTTGGTCTGTTTGTCCGATGTAAATCAATTGCAGTTAGAGGCTACATTAATTTCCCCTCTGTAAGCACTAATTGAAATTATCTGAGCACATTACAAGTACATATTTGCTTACCCTGTATGCTCAAATGTGACCCGTTATAGCCAACAGAAAAAAAGCGGAGGCCCGAAAAACAGGTGGGGGTCCTCCACCACCACCACTCACAGAGGCTGAGCAGTTGGCTTCCACATTTGTGATAATGTTGGCAGCATCACATATGATCTTCACAGTGCAGAGAACACAAATTAGCATCCATTACTATAATGACATAATTTGTTAGTTTGAAATGCTACAGGGAACCATGTACCTGTACATTAATGCTGTGGAAAGACTTCCTGTTCACATAGTCTCCTTCATTTACTGAAGGAGCAATGATTGGAATGTGAGTGCCATCTATACAGCCAATCACGCCTGGGAACCGTGAGAATAAATGTAAAATTTAAGTAGTAGTTCAAGTATCACCACATCATGAATTAAGTTTTGGTCATCCTGATACCTGCAATTTTGTGGAATCCCTCTTTGATAAATCTTGTGGGTCTATGACCGGGGAACACCACAAACGAGTACAGGAGACGTTTCAGTGCAACTGTAACATTCCTGACTGCCCGACAGACGGTAGCCTTGGAAACGTGCTCAGCGTCACCAATATTATACAGAAAGCTCCCGTTTGCAAAAAACCGAAGTGCAATACAAATAATATGTACAGAACTGAGAGGATGTCCGCGATGTGTCACATGAGCAATATTAGGCCTGAGGATGTTATTCAAATAAATTATAGATTGTGCTGAAAAACTGTAACGTTCACACAGAAAATCATCAGGAAATGATAAAATGTCCAAACGCGCTCTAATCACTCTCTCCCGGCGGAGAGCTCTGCGGAGAATTTGGGCTTCAACATCTACTGGCTCTTCAAGGAAGGAGCACGCCATGTCTGACACTTCCTACAGTCAGGTTTCCGACAAAGAGGCGGAGAAGGTCAGGGTTAGTTGAAGTAAACCTGCTAGGGGGCAGGTTAGCTTCACGGAGTGTGTCGTCATAGTAACTCACTCAGAATTAATCTAAACTCGCTTTGTGAAACCGAAAACCCAGAGTTTTCGTTAACTCAGGGTATACTTACTCAGAGTTTGCACTAAACCGGCTTTCTGAAATAGGGCCCAGGGGTCCGTTCTTCGTACCGCTTACTACATCCAAGATCAAATGACACATCCAAGATCATCGTGGCAACTTTGAGCTCGCTATTCCGGTTCTCCGAACACACCTGTTGTTGACGATTAGTACAGCTGGATGAAGTAATGTGAGATCACTGGGTGGCTTAACAGGGGCTACGCATCATCGCATTGATCGGCAACCCTTTGATTGGTCGGCGAATCAAACGGTTGATTCTTGCTCAATCAAGAGCAAGAATTCTTGATTGAGGGATTTCAGGAGTTTCAGAGTTTAATTAAAACGCAAGGGAACACTGCAAAGGCTGCAAAAGCAAGGAGAGAGGGCTGGCAGAAAGTTGCTGACAAATTAAACTCGTAAGTAATTTATTATATTATATTACATTATATCATATTATATTATATCATATTATATTATATTATATCCTCTTTCACATTAGAGCCACAACAGGACCCACTAGAACATGTGAACAAGTAAAAGTGAAATATAACAATATTCTACAGCATGGTAATATTTATCACTTATATTGCTTTTAGTCTCTTGGAAAGAGACCCTGAAATAATCTGTTTGTTTGTTTATAACAGCAACCAAGAAAAGGGCAGAGCAAAAAAGGACAGGTGGTGGTCCTGCACCCCCTCGTCACACCCCGGCAGAGGAGCTGGCCCTAGGGTTGAATGCCACCAGACCCATTGTTGAGGGCATCCCTGGGGGCAGCTCTTCCTTAGACCAGCAGCCGGGGTGCAGTAGCAGCAGCACCTTCATAACTGGTAAATGAGCTCATAATTCTATTTGTACAATGTAAAATATTTGGTTGTTGCCTTAATTAAAATGCTTTTTGTACTTTGACATTTATTGACATCGTGGGTTTTTTTGTGTGTAGTTTTACATAACACTCCATCACTTTTACCTGTTCCCATGCAAGGGGTGACTGAAGCATGCACAGTAAGTTGGGAGATATATATATATATAAATAAATAAATAAAAAGGATCCTGTCTATCCCGCAATATACGCTGAATTCTGAAAACTCTCCTTATCAATCTTGCACCTTCCGCAATGGGTTGCTCTCGTACAAACGGACAGGACATGGCTGCGACAGACTTCCCAAATCCGCCTTCGCTTTTATAGCCGTGGTCTCTCATCTTAATTACACGAAGTAATTTACTATTACTGCTCTAAAATATGAATTACATCTGAAATAATCAAATACATGGAATGGAATGATTAATAGTACATTTCCCTTCTTTTAGGAAATGACCTGTATGTATCTGTATGAAATCAATAAAAGAATCAAATACTGCATTATCTTTAGTTACATTGATAATATTTATTTATGGAAAAACAGTGGAAAAATATCGCTGTTGCTTTCGTATAAATGAAGCGGACATACCTGAGTGGCCGCGATCTAATCCAGTTTACATAAAGTAAGCCTGCTCCCAAGCAGGTTTACGCTTACGGATCAGTTGCTATGACAGCAAGTCCCAGATGAGCTTCGGAGAACCGAACGATCCAAGATCACGCGAAATCATCAACAATCAAATCCAGCTAACTTACTTAGCGAGGTACGAAGAACGAACCCCTGTTTAGCACCTCACAGTAAGCAGGAAGTTTGTTTTCAAAATAAAGATCACTTTTTGTTATGTCCAAACTTTATTACTACTTTCAAACTTTTATTAAAACTTTATAAGAGCAGAAGTTAAAAACCTGAGACCAACTTGGTATTTACATGAAAACTAATAAAACCTGAGACCCAGACGCTGAATTCATAAATACTGAAACACAAAGAGTAGTAAAGACGCCGCGGACAGGAAACTGACATCACCACAGAACTCCAGCGTCCCCAATAATCAATCATGAAAACAGCTGAGAAATACATTTAAAGGACACTTAAATCAAAACAAGGCAGCCGATCGTCACGGTAACGGCACGGCTGACGTCACATGGGCTTGGTGGTGCTGTTATAAACAGACGTCTCCTCCTTGGACAGTGCTTCGTGGGTGGGGCCCGTGTTGACGGGCCTGTGTGTGCGCCTCTTGCGGGCCCTCAGGAAGCAGTAGGCCAGGATGGCCAGCAGAGACAAGATGGCCACCGACAGGATCACGGCGAGCGTGATGGAACCTGTGGAGGAGGACAGTGAGGTCATGTCCTGTTTGTACTGTAGAACAGTTGAAAGCTGAGGTTAAATCTCTCACTTGAGTCGTCGTCTACTTCCTTGTCGAAGCGCTCAAACAAACCTCTGGCGAACACATCGTTCTCTGCAGGGAAAGAAGAAAAAGCAGCAGTGAGTTCCAAAACTCATAAGCGGGTGAGCCGCTCTCTCTTCCCGTTTCCTTATCTGGAAGTCAGCGAGTTTTATGAAGTTCTGCCGGAGTGCTTACATTTCTGTGCTTCAGCACAAACTGCGTCAGGTTAGCGAGAAGACGTCTGAATGACATTGTCACAGAGTCATGTGACTGCAGTGTATGTGAGCAGTTTCTGTGTGTGGAGCTCATCTCATGAGTGAAGGGTCCTAACGTTTGATTTCCCACAGACAAAAAAATCCCAATTTTTACGTTTGTGTTAGCTGGTAGCCAAGGCAACGCCACCTTCAGCCGGCCAATAGAAGCCGCTCCCGTGCTTAGCGAGACGCTCACTTTCTTTAAGTCAGAGCGTTGCAGTGTGGGTGACGCTCAGGTTGGGTTGATCTTTAATCTGCTGGAAAGCCAGCGCTCTGTTATGAAGATTAAGTGTTTGTGTGTGCGAATGTGTGTGTACCGCCGACTTCTTTGCAGTACTCTCTGCATGTCTGATCGTCTGGAAAGTTGTTTTCGTTCCCGTCACAGCCACCGTAGGTGAACTCGTGACACTTCTGGTCCAGGGGGTCATAGTACCAGCCGGGGAATTTGGCCCGGCACGGACCGGTGCGGGGAGGCTCCGTGCACTGAACTGAGGGGGGAGGGGTTAATTAGCATGTAGCTTGTTAGCTTTGAGTATTTCTTTAACAAAGAAAATTAAAACAAACCTTTCTTCTTGTTCACATCAATGTCCAGAAGAAGGCTCAAGGTCTGATTCACTGAGGAGGAGGAGGAAGGTCAGCTACACTCAGTGTGTGTGTGTGTGAGTGTGAGTGTGTGTGTGTGTGTGTGTGTGTGTGTTTTACATTGGTGGCACTGGCTCTCGTCTGATCCGTCGCTGCACTGCTTCACGTTGTCACACTCCATACTTCTGTCCAGGCAGCAGCCGTTGCCACAGGTTAGCTGATCAGGACCGCACGGCGAGCTGCACACCTCTTAAAACACACACACACGCACACACACTGAGCATCCTGGTTGTACTGTGGAGCAGAGATGAAGAGGTGCGCTGTGGGACTGACCTGCAGCGGGCAGAGTAACACTCCTCTGCGATGACACTGTGGACAAAAATACAGAAACAGTGTTACAATAAAGGTGTGTGTCTGTGTTCATGTGTACATGTGTGCGTGTGTGTACCTGTGACTCCTCTGCAGGCAGACAGACACTCTTGTTCAGACAGGAAGTTGTTCTCGTTTCCTATACAGCCTCCGAACACAAACATCTCACAGACGCCCTTTGTGATGTTGTAACGCCAGCGAGTAAATTTTGCGCGGCACGGCCCGACCTTCACCGGAGCCTGACAGTATGCTGAGGGCGAGGACAGCGTCAGTTACATCACTTCCTGTCAGACTTTTACCTACAGAAATACAGCTGACTGCAGTGCTGAAAACAAACAGGGTGTGCCACTGTGACAACACTTGCACCATTTACTGTTTTGCAAACTCCCATTTTACGGTTTTAAAGCCCGACTCTGGTCAGAGCTGCGATCAATACAGACTCAGTGAATCACGTGACCCTGAAATCAGCTGAAAGGAAGATGTCAAATAGAATTACGTCAAGTTTCTGCTGTGAGTGTGGGGGCGTCCTCTGAGCGTGCATGAGTCAGGTAATCCAGTCTGACCAGTTTAAGAGGAGCGAGAAAACAAACACCATTCCCTCCACCAATTAGCTGACTCTGCTTCTACCACACCGTTTAACTGATCAATAACACAGTGATTCAGCCATCAGCTGATCGATAAAGTGACGATAAGTGAAGACTTCAGACCCAATAAAGTCAGACTGAGATGAAACAAACTAAACGTCCTCAAAACCTAAAATTGACCAAATTCTCTATTGACTCTGGCACAGGGCTCTGCACATGCTACAGACTTATTGTTGGAATACATATCCCATGAGCACTCACAGCTGGTCTGTTGTGGGTTAAGAACGAGGACTGTGACCTTGGCATCATCTGATTTGCCGTTGGAGTCGTTGACCGTCAGCTTGAAGACATACGAGCCTGTCTGCAGGTTGGAGAGCTGCACCTGGTCAGGATAATTGGTCTCCTGCAGAAGCCCATTCAAAAATAACAGCATTTAAAAGTGAAATGAGCTGGACTCAGTCACAGCTGAATGCTGCAGAGGGACGCTGAAGAACAA
Organism: Aulonocara stuartgranti; assembly: GCF_965226115.1. NCBI lineage: Eukaryota > Metazoa > Chordata > Actinopteri > Cichliformes > Cichlidae > Aulonocara > Aulonocara stuartgranti. The sequence continues at coordinate 27,018,214 of NC_138951.1, forward strand.
TTACATTCACCTGGACACACCTGCACAGACACAAGTCCTTATTTTAACTTCCAAAAACCAAGGCAGAGTGAAAACTGGACAGATTGTGAATGAGATTTGGTGGGCTGGAAGCTGCTCTGCTGAATTTTATATTCAAAGTAGTGGATACAGTGAACTACCCGTCTGTCTCCAGGTGAAGTCTCCCTGTAACACAGAAGCCCCCACCCCCGTGCTGCAGCACCTGTACCTCTATCTTTACACTGCTGTCTCCTCTCTCCAGACTCCAGCGGTAGTCTTTAATTTTTGCGCCGCTCAGCGCCACACTCTCAGTGCCGTTGAGCATCACAGTCTCTCCAGGCTGAATGGTGACATCACGGCCTGCGTTGGCGACGGGCGGATGCTTCTTACCTGGAGACAGAGTGAGGGGGAGCTGAAGTCAGATGGATTCTGAGACAGGGTCAGAGATCACGTGCATAGAGAGGAAGCGCAGCCTGAAATGATAATAATAATGGATTGCATATATAGCGCTTTTCGAGACCCTCAAAGTGCTTTACAATTCCACTATTCATTCACTCTCACATTCACACACTGGTGGAGGCAAGCTACAGTTGTAGCCACAGCTGCCCTGGGCAGACTGACAGAAGCGAGGCTGCCAATCAAGTGAGGTGGGGGCCGGCCCGGCCAACACCAGTAGGCGGTAGGTGTCCAAGGACACAACGACCAAGACAGACAGAGCACTGGACTGGTTAGTCCCACAGTTACGATGGAGGTGAGCTGGTCACAGCGTTGTGCCGGTGGCTTCAGCCACAGATAACAGGCGTCTGTGCCGTGGTTATCTGTCAGCGTGGAGGGAACATGTGACATCCTGTAACACTTAATCAGCTGATCACGGCGGTCTGAGAGAACGAAGCTGCAGATCATCTTTAACCCGCTCCTCACACAGCAGAGGAACACGCCGTCTACGCGACAGCTGCTCTTCAAAAACATTAAACAGAAGCTGTGTCCCAAAACCTAGGCCACGTCCTTCGGAGGACCCGGCCTTCGCAGTCTATGTGGGCCGGTGTTCTGGGAGTCCATCCTACCTGAAAAAACATCCTACACAATGTTTCTGTGCAGACACAGTGCATGCGCACAACACCAAACACAGAATTAACTCCTTTTTCTCTCACCCATCCAGAATACTTCTTAAGGTTATGGTTAGGATTATGGTTAGGGGTAGGGTTAGGTTTAGTCGCAAGTCACCCTCAAATTATAATGCGGGTAGGACGTTTTGTCAGAGTAGGATAGTTTCTCAGAACACCCGGTCCTGCTCCGACGAACAGGCGTGTGTGTTCTGACCTGGCGACCCTGTCGGGCTCCGAGTCTGCCCACCGACCTCCCTGCTGACACACTTGGGCCCACAGCCAATCACCCGCCTCCATCCCTCCTCTTGCCTGCATCTTCACCCCCCTGCACATGCTCAGACCTCTCTCAGCCTCCGAGAGTCCTTCTGATCCTGTTCACTGAGCAGAACTGACATCACGGAGAGTCAGTAAGCCTGAAAGTACTCACCTTCTTTCTGGGGGGCTGCCAGGTACTTCCGGTACACGGCGTCTCTGACGTAGCTCTTGTACCCGCTCTGGGTCACGAACCTGCACGCGAACCGATTCCTACGCACGCAGTTGAACAGCACGCACGTGCGGTTCTCCTCTCCGGGGACGCTCGGCTCCAGCAACGCCAGGTTGCAGTGCACTTGCCCGCAACACGCGCGCTTGCACTCGAGCTCGGAGTAGAAGCTCGCGGTGGCCAACATGACCGCGCCCTGCTTCACCGCGTCCTCCGCGTACAGCACGAAGTCCTCGTGCCCGCGCCGGAACTCGTCCTCACAGTGCGGGTCCACCGCCCCCCCGGACCGCAAGAGCGCGAAAACGAGGAGGAGGAGGGGGGAGGAAGAGGAGCGCGTGGACATGTCCGTCTGCGGTCAGTCTACGCGCGAGGAGGAAAAGACGCTCAGCTCCGATGTACCTCCTCAGGTGTGTCTCACCTGCTCTCTGACAGGAAGACAAACACCTCGCCCCGCCCCCACACAGGTGATTCTGACGCGCCGCTGACGTCAACAACAACAACAGGTGAATTTATGGATCCGACAGGAGAGCGTGAAAAACATCACACATTCAAAGATAAGTAAGGGTGATCCCACTAAGCCCAGCGTCACAGACTCTCACACAGACGTCACTCTGTCTGTGACGCTGGGTTTAAGAAACAAGAGCTCAGTTAAAAACATGTTTATCGCCATCTTCTGTTAGTACGGAGCATGTGGTTGGCTAACAGACTCATATTAGTTTATGTTAGCTAACTAGTGACAGAACCAATAGCTCAGAGGAAACTAAACATCAGAGTACGAGGATCACTGTAGTGCTGCAGCAGTGAGGCGTTAAACCAGGATATACTGTACACTTTACCTTCTGTGGCAGGAAGTGTCTGTTCGCTGTTTGGCTAGCTACATGGTTATGGTTGGGTGTTAGCCTAATTAGTTGTGATGTTTGCGTTTGTAAAGCACTTTATGAGGACTGTGGAGCAGAGCGCGGATTTATCACTAATCAGTAAAATCGTTTCTAAATCAAGTACTGATTAATCAGTGCAGTACGATCAGTCAGCATTTCACACTCTAACCAGCAGGGGCACTGCAGCAACACCTGAAGCGGGCCAATGAGAGGCGCAGCCGGAAGTTAAAAGGCAGATGGTTTATGTGATTTTTACTGATTATTTGTGATTTGGATGATTTTCAGGTAAAGGAACGGAGTTTTGGTGGAGTGTGTTTTTTTTTCCCCCATCTCACTTGATTGCTTCGCCAAACTCTATTCAGAAAAGATCAGATTTCAGTTAAACGTGATCAACTGAGCTCTGTGATCTAAGATAGCTTTTATAGTTTTGGATGAAGCAGCAGGATTCCTACTTTAATTCAGCTCACTCTGAAACCGACATGGAGAAAGGTTTCTTAGTACAAAGCGCTGATGAAGATGTGATGATGCTAATGTTTTGATCCACTTTGAACGAGCAGAATTTGACGTTTCTATGAGCAGGTTTGGCAGGTCAGAGTTCAGGTGAGTTTCACCTTTTTTCACTTACAAATACTGATGTTGACTTTAAGTGATAATAAAAGCCGACAAGAGCAGGAACCTGTTTAACAGTTTTTTGCCTGCTAATGATTTAATTGAGATTACAGTTTAAAATGTTAAATATGTTTATTTAAAAATAGAAAAATAATAAAATTTTCACTTTTAAATATCTCAAATAAAATGCATCTTTCTGACACTTCAATTATAGTTTTATTAATTGTTTTTATCACTTTGACCTCTGACCTGCATGACATTTGATTGGTTGGTGGCTGTGTTACAGTTTTACTGTTTTAAAAAATGAAAAGTGTTTTTGTTTGGAGTTATGAAGCCTGGCAGGACTCATCTTCATTGCTCTGGCTCTGACCTGTAAATGATTTTATTTCAGTTTAGTTTTCCAATAGTACAGTGAAATTGTAAGACTGTCCCGCGTCAGCACTACGGCTGTGTCCCAATTAAGAGACCGCACGCTTGAAGTACGCGCACTACGCGTACTACGTACGGTGCGTACTATAAGTACGAGAAGTGCAGAAGTGAGAGGATTGTGAAATGGGACGGTCTAGCCTTCATGGCGCTGTTCAGGTTGCCTAGAAACGTTACATACAGCATTGTGTGACAGAAATGAAGGAGAAAAAATGTTTTTTTGTTAGTTCATTTTTGTCATGACATCACTGTGATTAGTTGAGTATCTGAGGCTGAGACCACGGGACTGTAAAACATGATTGTTGGGCTTCATTTCTGTGTGAACAGTCATTTCAAGATTAAATAACAATTAGCTAATGTTGTTCATGAGACTAAAATCATCTCACTGTGGTAATGTAAATATAATATGGCCAATATTATATGTATTGTCAGATTATTATTATTATATATATATATATATATATATATATATATTACAGCAGTGAGCTTGAACTCTGGGTCAAAGATTCAAGTTGCAGTTATTTATATTTCCTGTCACCTAAAATCTTCACTCAAAGACAAGCATTTTTGACAGTGTATGTACAGATGTATTATACATAAGAGACAAATATTGTTCGTTTAATTTGTTGGCATTATTACATTTGGCTCAATGCTTACATATATGTGTAAAAACAAAAGCTATGAAAACTGTTGCTGATAGAATGAAGAGTAGACTGATATATTAAATATTGCTTTATTGGGTGAGAAAATCAGACCATGTCATAACTGCTTTAAGTCATACAGAATAGATATCAGAGCCTTAAACAGGCTGGCTTCTGCTAAATGGGTCAAACTGGGCAGAAAGTCTACAAACACATAACATCCTTATAGAATATGATGTAACACTATAGATCAACTTACCTCAGAATATATAAAGCATATAAACAATTACAGTAATATGATGCAACAAACACAGCAGTACTACTAATCCAAAATACTCAAAGCTTCATAGAACTGAAACAAACATTTATCTTTAGCTCCATTCTGCTGCTGATACATACTTTAGGTTTCTGAGTATTAAACTTGTTGCTGCCTTTCATAGTGTGTAACGTGAAGGCCCTGAGTACTTTCTCCCACACTGAAAACACTGGAATGATAAAATTATTTGAACATTACCTAATAAGACTGATTCAGGACAGACAATTAGTTATGTTAAACTTTTCTAGCAGTCCTTCACAAACAGGGAACAGTCTGTCTATTCTCTCCAGCTGTCAGCTGCTGCTGGCTCTTCCTCCTCCTCTTCCTCACACACTGCTGAGTTTGTCCTGGTGGATCATCAGGGTGCAAAGCCTCACAGATGATGTGCAGCAGTGGGTCCCTCAGTCTGTCGTCACTCTGGACACTTGCAGTTGTCACACATGGAAATCAAATGTGTGATAAGCTGCAGGATTCAAACACAAGTGTAACTTATAAACACATGTTCATACTTTTATTACACAATCAGAGAGAAAGAAACAGAGAGAGAGTGCAGGACAGACAGACAGGTGACAGTCTCAGGTGTATACACTGCTACAAAACAGCACAAGAGAAGGAGGATTTAGTGTTTGTGTTATTACGAGTGCTAAACAAGAAGAGTTCCCAGATGGTACAGTGGACACATGTGTGACTCCTGTGATTAAAGCATCTTTCTATCAGCTTAACGAGTGAACCATCAGCTCGTTCAAACACACGTTAAAGTCCGTTTGGCTCGACACCACCGAACAGAGGCAGCAATATAACATAGCTAACATTAACAGTGCAGTGGATCCTGCTTGTGCCGTGATATTCAGGACCGCAAACCGAGCAGCATCACTGACTTTCAGCTTGTTTGTGGATATATGACTGACTTTAATTATCCATAAAATCATCACATTCTCTGTAAGATTAAGGTCAACTATATATATTTTTGAAGTAGAGGCTTTAAAACCAAGTTAACGCTGAAAGTACAAACATCGCTAATGTCACATAACTTTGCAGACATGTGGCCAACAGTAATGTTTTAATGTTCTTCGTTATTAAACATTCGCACATAAATAAGTGACATAATATTCAGTACTTACTTTTGACAGTTCACTCTTCGGCCGCTCCCTTTTGCCGTCTGTTGTATTTTGCGGCAAAATTATCCACACCCACCGCCATGCTATGAATTGTGGGATATATGGGACCACGAAGCGTGCACCGGACCATGCTTGATATTTGGGGAAATCGACGGCGCATTTGGAGTATGCATTTGAAGTACACTTCGAACTGGGACAGCCGTCGTCGCGTAGCGGTGACGTAATCGCACTTGAAATGCGTACTCCAAGCGTGCAGACCCTGAATTGGGACACAGCCTACATAAGACACGAGATGACACATCACAACACAAGACAGTAACTTAAGTAATAAAAAGAGGTTATTAGAGGTTATTCATCATAGTTGTTATTGATTATCGATTGGTTTGTGTCCTCCAGCTGCAGGTGAATGATGGTGGAGAAGGTGACATACTCCAAAGAGCTGCTGCAGCGATGAGGTGGGGGGGGGGGGGGGGGGGGGGGAGCTGAGCTTCGAGGAGCTGCAAGCTGAAAACTACAATCAGGAGCAGTTGGAAGTGGAGGGTGAGTTCACTGACCATGCGATGCTCATGAGGTGTTCACTGATTGCAGGTTTGAGTTGATCAGCTGATTAATGTTTGTGTCTTCCAGAGAAACTGAAACCTCTGAGCGAGGAGGAGGAGCTATTTGTTGGAGTTGCTACCTCTGATTTTGGAGTAACCCATGGGTGCAGGAACTCATGGCCTCAAATGCCAGTTTCCTGCAGGTTTTAGATATCAAGCTGGGTCAACACACCTGAATCCTGAATGAACCTGAATGATTAGTTAATTACCAGGCCTCTGGAGAATTTCAAGACATGTTGAGGAAGTAATTTATCCATTTAAATCAGCTGTGTTGGATCAAGGACACATCTTAAACCTGCATGACACTGGTGCTCGAGGCTTGGAGTTGCCTACCCCCGGAGTAACCTTTGGATGTATTCGAGTACATTAGAGTTCTCAGAGTAACTGTGGCTCTCCCTGCAGCTGCTTCCTGTCTCCTCATGTGGACCTCTCACCGGTGCTTCCTTCCAGATATACGACGAATTCCAGTCATATGCTGCAAGGCCTGCTGGATAATAAACATACACCCTGCTCTCTGCTGCCACCTACTGTGTGCACCAGAAACACTTTTTGTTCTGCACGTGTGTGAAAAGATGCTTACCGTAGTTTGAAAGGATTAAGTTCCTGTTTCCTGCTATCCATATGTCAGAGGAAGAGGACTGCTTACATCTTACAGTTACAGTCAATTCCTTCTTTTGAAGAGTGCTCCCTCTCATCTGTTTTGATTTTTATTAAAGCTTCAAACAATAAATATTACATCAAATTCACATCATGTTCCTCAGAATTCACTAATTAAGATTAGTTTAAGAAATCATTTAACAAAATTTATTTGATAGGAAAAATGTTATTGTTTGTTAGTCTCATCAGAATTTCTAAACAAAAACAGAAGCATATTTATATTAAGAAAGATGAAATTTCAATCAGATGATCTGCCATAAAATGTTTCATCATACTCCTGTTACCTGTTTCCTTTCGTCCTGCACAGGTGCAGTCATACAATGTGTTTTGGGCTTTTATTGTGAAAAGGACAGGAAAAATGCATACATCCAGGACAATCGAGTTTCTGGTATGGGTCGGCACGTCTCTGGGTGCATTCAGAAGTCAATGTTTCTCAGGCAGGTTCCTCACGCATAATCAGAGCTGTTCCAAACACTGAGGAAAGGAGCTTCAGTGCTTCTTCCTTTATAGCTCTGTTTAGCAGAGGAGACACTGGACTATCCTAGAAGTCCTTTGCTGGATTGCAGTACTTGGGATTCATGGTTACTTCAGGCCATGTCCACACTGATACATTTTTGTTTGAAAACGCATCTTTTTCTCTCCATTTTGGCGTTCTGTCCACACTCAGATGGTGTTTTTGTTCAAGGAAAATGCAGTGTTTTGAAAAACCCTCTCCAAAGCAGATACATTTGAAAACGCCATTTTTGCATGGCAGTGTGGACAGCAAAACCAGAGCCTTTTCGAAAATGATGACAGATTTTAGTCATGTGATGCAGTCATGTGACCAATGAAACTAAGATAGCGGAGGGCATTATACAGCGGTTGTTTTGTTTGCGCTCAATTTTGACAGCCCTATTAAAGATTATTATCAGTTTGCACATGCTCCAGATAGCTGTGGGGCTGACTCACTACCAGACTTTTGTGTTACAGCAAAAACTCCACCTCATCGTTAGTCCATTTTAAAAACTCAGTGATGATGGAGGAAAACCTAATGAGGGAGGAGGAAAGACTGTCCACTGGAGGACGGAGTGTGAAGGAGAGCACTGCAGGCCTGCTAACCAAAATGAGCCAGTGTGAGCTCGGGTTCAGTGTTTCTCTCTGAAAACAGCGAGACACATCATATAAATGAGAGGAAGCTGAAGGAGGATCGATTCCAGGGGCGGTTTTAGCCCATTTTTGGGGGTGCTTCAGTTACTCTTTATATAGTTAGGTAGGAGTTCCAACCTAATATTATAATGGATTGGGGAGATTAAAATTAATGATATATTTTTATGTGGTTCAGCCACAACTCTACTGAAACCTCAGCCAGTAATAGGTAGGCCAACTTTTGGACCGTCCAGTTGTCTGTATGACTGCCGCAGTACGTGCACCACATTTGCACACTATCAGAAAGTGCCAAACAGCCCTGATGGAGTGAGGAACTGTAAAGAGAAGCAGAGCGCTCTGTTTATAGTCTAAAAATGTTTTAAGCTAACTTGTTTCAAAGATTCTGTACAGCAGCTTTAAATGTTTTCCAAAAGCACACATACACTTACCTTATCAGTGTTTCTCAAACTTTTTACAGCGTGTACCACCTGAGAAAAACGTCAAGCTGTCCTAAGTACCACTATGAAAGCATGAAACTCAAATCTTACAACACAAAATTAGTATCTCCAGTAAAGATTTTTTCATACATTGTATACATTCTACCACAGGCAAAGCTGCCTCCATTTTTATTTTAATATTTTGTAATAATTTATTTGTAATAATTTATTCTGTTTTGGGAGTGTTTTTATGTATCTGTATTATATTATACATACACATTAAAAGTGAAAAAATACACTCAGTTTACTTTTTACTCACTATGAGCATCATTCATCATTTTCCCCCAGTAATTAAGGTTGTGATATGTATTTTTTTTTTTTAATTTCAATCCATTCTTCTTTTGCAGCATTTAAATAACCTCGATCAGATTTGATGGTTTTGTTACAGACTTTTCAAAAAAGTGTTTTGCTTTTCTTTCACAAATGTGGGGATTAAATTGTGTTAAAATGTACAAAACAGTGATGTCATGTTTTGTGACGAGGACCCAGGCACAGAGAGACTTGATGAATTTAAGAATCTTATGATTTAATAAAGAAATTTGCAGACTTGCACAGAGATGGTAAAATTATGATGACTGATAACAGAGACGAAGACAACAGATGATGAGGACAGGGAGGAACAGGGGTTTAAATGCACCAAGGAGACAGTCATAGAGAACTTGGGACAACTGGAGACATTTAAGGATGCAGGGACTGACAGACACGGGGAAGACGTCTCATCGTGACGAGTAAAGTCTATCTTGCCTGGCTGGGCAGCTCTCTGGGTGCTCAGCACCCCCAAAGCTCTGATCCTAGAATCGCCCCTGATCGATACGCTTTTGATTTAAGAAATAACACATTGAGCACTGTTCAAAAGTCTGAGGATCAGGACTCAGGTGAAGCTCAGATTTACCCAGAGGAGAGCTGCATCATTACAAACTGCACTCTGTGTGAACAGCTGACACTACGACGTGCAGAAAAACACAAATATTATTTACCGTTAGATCACGAGCCATTGCAGTTACTATGCTTACTGTGACACGTGCGTGAATATGTTCAGTCACAAGCTGACTCTGAGCCTCTTCAGTAACATAAAGAATTCTTTGTGCTCTGCCGACGTCAGTAAATGTGACCCTAAATGTTTCTCTATAATGAAAGATATCTTCACAGGCTGCCGCCATCAAACAACAGGGTTGGAACAAAATGCACATTTTACATTACCGCAGTAATGTAAGATGTGCATTTTGTAGTCCATCTTCTGCACATTGTAGTTTCAACATGGCAGACATCCTAAGGTGTTGTTTGACACTGTGATGGCATGCCACACATGGTAAGCTCCACACCTCACTACCCGTTGATTCGCTTTAGTTTAATTTACAGTCACTACTTTAAAATATTCTACTTATTGTTCAATATTGTTTCTTTATTAAATGTATTTATTTTTCCATCACACCTTCCAATGTTTATATGGCGTGCACACATATTAACCTTGCAAGGTCAAAGTTCTGTTTTATGTTATATTAATACATCTTTCTTTGTTTGAGTTGCCTGGGGGTTGGCTTCTCCTGTCTGGCAAAAGGTGCAGCAAAGGGCTGGGAGACCTGAAGTACCACTGACAGCCTAATTGGATTGCACCACATGCTTCATTGCCTGGGGGGTGTTTCACTTTTGTTTAATTGTTTTGTATTAGTTGGCAGCCATTTGGTTTAGCTAAACCAGTATTTAAGTTCCCCTGTGTGTCATTTCAGGAGGTCAGTTTGTCATATGTTTGTTTGAGGTTTTGTTAATTATTATCTTGAGTTTAGTTTATTGAGTTGACCTCTTTTTATTGGTCTGCCTGTTTAAGTTTTGGCTTTGTTAAATATATTTTCATATTTTTGGGTCAATAAAACCCCTTTTTTTTTAAATTAAAACCACCTGTGTCCTTTATGCTTTACTGCTTGGTCCCTGACAGACACCATTAGCAATTTTGTTACTCCTTGTTCAGTGTATTTGTCCCTCTGTGCTTAGCATACTCAACACCTCATTGCTCTCTGCTCAAATCCCTGCTTACTTTAACAAAGCTGTCATCCACCCATTTTAAAACAAACCCAAACTTGACCTTTCTTAGCAATTAGAGACCAAAATGATCAGTAGTTATTGAGATATTAGAAAAGGTTGTGGCTATGCAGCTTAGATCTGTCTTGGATAATGACAGTGTACTCGACTCATTTTACTGAAATTGCTCTTTGTTCTCCAGCGGCAGTGATGCAGGAGAGTGTTTGGTTCTGCTGATGTTGGAGCTGACCTTTTGATACTGTCAACCACCATAGTTTGCTCCATAGGCTGAAATGCTGGTTCTGTGTATCTGGGTCTGCTTTGCATTCTACATCAACGATACTTTTCTGTGGCCGTTTCTAGTCATAGGTCCTTGTCCTCTTCTCTCAGCTATGGTGTGCCACCAGGTTTTGTACTGGGCCCCATATTGTTTCTGTTATACCTGTTATATCACACATTCTGAGTACCTGCAAATTGCAGATGAATATCCAACTGTGACTAACATTGTTCTGCATACAGGGTCAAATGATGTGTCCAAACAACAGTCAGAGGTTCTGAAACGGGACTTTACTGGATTATTAAATGCAGTAAATTCTCTGAATGAAGCTGTATTCATCAGTGGACCTGTACCGCCCGTCAGGAGAGGAGAGATTCAGCAAGTTGTTTGCACTAAATAAATTGCTTATATCAGCATGTGCTGACCACTGAAGGATATAAAAAAAACAACAACAGCAATAGAATAATATTAAACACAAAGTGAACCCGTCTTCCTTCATTAAATAGGTTCTTTTAGATGTTAAGGAGGAATTGACTTAACCAGGCTGGCGGAGAATGAAGACAACCGGACACCTGCTGCAGATGGGGAATCAGTGAACTTTTATTGAGACAGAGACAAGCTCTCAATCACAGCTCACATCAGGAGATTCCAAAGATTTGCTGTGAGGATGAGTATATATTCTCTAAAACTTACAGGAGGGGGTTGTGAGGAAAGTGCTGCATTAGCAGAAAAACAACTCCATAAAAGGAAATCGGCCTTGGGTGTTCTAGTCTGTTCGCTTGCAGATATCTTGCACCTGCAGGCTGAGGCGATCGCTTCTTATCGCTCTCAAGGCCAAAGTCGTGAGCACATTTTTATTACACAGTTGCACAGTAACTTTAAAGCTGAACAATATTTAAAGCTGAATAATGTTTAAAGCTGAACAATATTTAAAGCTGAATAATGTTTGATCAGATTATATTTTCTTCACCACTCAGTGCATTTTATCAACAATTTTAATATTTTTTTTTGGGAACGAAGGCATTTGTTTAAACAAAATGGATTTAATTTTAACAAGTCAGGCATGCAGCTGTTTCAACTTGTTTTACTCCATATGTCATCCATCTGTGCTTGGTGCCAAGGCTAAGATAAATGAGGAGCTATCTCATAGGGAGGAACAAACAAAGCTTGAGGAGGAGCTTCATCTGCCCCCACCTGGAAAGAGCCTCAAAAAGGAGAGCCTTCAGAGGCAAGAAGAGGGGTCCTTATTTGTCTCCAACGCTCTCAACAATACCAACGACCAGGACCAGAGACCACGACCTTCCCCAGCCCCCCAAACCCCTGACAGGTCATCACCCTCCTCCCACTCCTTTACTCCCTCCTCCCTGCACCTGAATTTCACTGAGGAGATGATGGAGTGGGTCAATGCTGGACTTGGATCTACTCCCCAGCCCAATCCCTTTTTGTCCCCTATAAACCCCCCACCAGAGCGGCCTAAGGTTCACCATCGAGCCCCGCTCCCAACAGAGCAGTTGAAGTTACATTGTGTGTGTTTTCTCTAAGGACAGTACGAAAACATTAAAGAAAGGGGGGGAAGAAAAGCCACCTCTTTCCTATCGGTGGAAAACTGCACCATGTCGATCAATTAATAACACTCACCTTCCTTCCATTTCCAGAGTGTAACATCCAACCATCTGTGTAAAATCCGAAATTCCCATGGTGTTGTTCAAAATGTGCTCTGGCACAGTGCTTTAAGTGGGCCGGTACGCGCCGGTACTCAGTACCGCCACTTCTAAATATAGCTCTTGAGAGTACCGCCACCTCTCCATGCGCCCAGAACGTGCTTTTAGCGTACCGGTACTCTCATTTGCACATCTGTTATAATCGTTTGGCTGCGCTGCCGCTTTTCAGAGCGCCCTTCACAAGCACGCTTCCTAATTCGTCCCATCGAGAGCATAGACTACATTAGCCATACACCAATGTCTTTTACAAGTGAAAAGCGCATGCGTCGCTTTTGCCGTTGTCATGTCAACAACTCAACGTGGTCCGGAGAGTGTGTGTAAAACGCGTAAACAGCTGCTCGGTTAAAATACAAAAACAATGAACACTTAATATGCTCTCCTGGCTTCAGACTCTGAGTAGTAAAAGAACAAGGTCAGAATCAGAAGACTCGCTGGCTGACACCCCACCAAGCCAGAATGATATCGCTGCAGGTCAGACGCAAGCTAATGAAAGCTGCACTAGTGCCGCAGCCGCGGACGACGGCACTTTTTGCGACGACGAGGACGAGAATGACACCATTTCTACCGATGACAACAGCCGCGTTAGCGAGCATGAGTGGCCAGAATGTTGGTCCCAAGCACAAGTCCGGTATTTCTCCACAAATTACAAGTGGCTGATCAGCAGAAATCAAAAGTTGGGTTGTAGTGTGTGTAGTCAAGTTTGTGCTCGCGTGGACATGCAGCAAGGGCAGAGAGTGTCGCAGGAGTGGAGTGGGTGCTTAATCTCGTCTTTTGGAAGGGACAAGGCTGCACAACAAAACTCACTACGAAAGAAAATAAAAGAGCACAGAGACTCAATTTATCACAAGAAAGCAGTTGAAATAAAAGAGAAGGCAACACAAAATACAATGCAAAAACACATTGAAGATATGAGAAAGGCTGACTACGCTTCAACTTGCAATGTGTTTAGAACAGCTTATAAGATTGGCAAGCATGGGCGTCCCTTTACAGACATGCCAATAGATGTCCAGTTGCAAGTCTTAAATGGTGTCAAGATGGGCAGAGTTTTGCACTCTAATAACTCATGTGCAAATATACTGGATCACATTGCAGCTGAAATGAAAAAGAAGGTAGTCAATGACATAGTGATGAATGAAAGAAAATTGTGTGTGCTCATTGATGAATCCTAACTGCTCCTGCAGAGGCCTGCATGTGTCCAACTCAGTGTTCCCAGTGAACTGGTCATCTTTGGTGGACCTGGAGCTCCAGCAGGAGATCAGGGTAGTGCAGCTCAAGACTCCGTCAGTCTGGGTCTCCTGGAGCCGACTGCACCCCCACAGCTGGTACACACAACTGTCTTCTCAGCAAAGAACCCACCTCCGTTGCTGGGCTTGTGAGTGTGCTACCATCTCACCTGTCTGTACCTTCGAGGTGGATATGGTGGGCATGGCTGAAAGTGTCCATCCCTTACTGACTAAGAGCAGGATGAAGCTTTCGAAGGACGCTGAAGGCTGGATGGTGGAGCGTTTCAGAGGAGATGAGGCCAGGTGCTCACACAGGTTGATTAAAGCTTGATTCATCTTAATCCTGAGCTGAAGTTTAAGTACAGCTGTCTGCTTACTACAGTGATATATACACCCGAATGTGGAGGAGGCTTTTCCATTTGTTACTGAATGCTGGCAGCCGCTCCTGTCGGAGCTGTCCGCTCTTTACTGCTGAAACTTTAACTCCTCCTCCCGCCCACCCATCTACCTGCTATTTTATTTCTAACTTAATAAAGAGGCTTTTTATGTCATTTTCCACTGTCTGCCTCATGTTTGTGCTCCATTATCAAAAACGATGGAAATCAAAATCAACCTTGACCATCAGAGGGCGCTGTGTCCTTCTGGAGCACATTCTCTGGTTAATCCGGGTTAACTGCGATCGCATACCGGACCAGTGGAGACGAGACGCCCACATCTGAGTCTTCTTCCACAAACTTTCATGTCAGAGAAAGATTTTCGAAGAGCATGCGGTGAAAAGAGCTTCTACCGTTTCGTGACGTGATGATTGCAGAAGTTTGAATTTCTTTGAACCTTGGAAAATAAAAGTTATGCTACTGTGAATATATTGATCTCAGGTGTTTTTAACCTTTGACCCTCACCCTTCACCTTAGTTTAACAAAGAATAAAATATTAGACTATTGTAAAACAAATCAGCAGGTACACTAGGTGATTTTGGTGTCATGTGACTGAGTTGAACTAAGAAGGCGAACCCTGGTGTAGTTGGCACACAGTGTGAATTAAATCTTGTTAAAAGCACAGTGAACTGGCTTTACTGGACCCCAAACTGGTTCCTTTAGCGGTGTAAGTGTGAGAAGCAGAGTTCAGAGTGAACAGAGTGTGGCGGTTTGAGTCACGTCCTCCCCCGCCTCAGGGCACGGCGATGCGTGCTGCAGCCTGCATGCTGACACAGACCTTGCCTCCCCTTTGTCTCCTCTGCTGCTTTCATGGACTCGTTGCTGTCTCAAAGCCACTTTTGATGGTTCTCTTCCAAAAGAAGTCACATGATCACCTGTGCAGTCAGAGACGGTCGGATGACCTCAGTGTTCATCTGTGCGCTCTGCTTTTATTCACACATCAACTGATATGTTTTCACTTTGCTGCTGTGTTTCGTGTCAATAAAGCTTCTTCGAATATGAAAGACTCAAACTCCTCCCCCTCCACCTGAAACCAGCTGAGACAAGGACGAGCGAGGTGGGGGAGGGAGGAAGACAGGGTAGGAGGAGAAAGAAGAGGAGCAGCAGAGAGAGAGAGTCAGTCCAAGGAGGAGAACAACAGCAGGAACCGACTCACCTGGACTTCGCAGCCAGGTGAGCATGTGTGTGTTTTGAGTTAAATTAACTGATTATCTACAGGCCGCATTGTCTCTTTCTAGATAACGGCGTCTGTCAAATACCAGCACTGTGGCTTTAAAGTTCTACAGTTCTTTACAGAACCCGGTTCTTAAGCTTGCATGAGGACCTTTACCTTAACTGTGAATAACATGTTGGTATCACCAGTCTGATTATGTATAAATATTCCATTTCTGTAAATGATCCAGGTTTAGGTTCTTAGTAGAACTCTTATGAGACAGAAACAGGAGGAGAACCCTCGCAAAGGTTCCTCATGGTACTATAACCCCTGTGGTTCTGAGTGATCCTGCGTTCATATAAAAGTGTTCTGTATAGAACCTTGCAAAGAAACCTGCAGAAAGAATAACTCTGCAGAGACAGTTCAGGTTGAAAGGGTTCCACTCTAAAACTTTTACCTAAGAACAACCTTCACGTTACTCGGGGTTCTGCAGAGGCTCAGTCTGCTGGTTTGTCTTTATTCAGTCCTTATGCAGCTTTAAAGACTCAGAACACACATGTTAAATCAGACAATATTTGAATGGAGTTTGGTTGTAGCAAAGAAAAAAATTCTGTTTAAAGTTTGGCCTCACACCTGACTGTGTGTGTGTGTGTCTGGTGGGGTAAACTGATCTTCATGAATGGTGGTTCGGTGTGGAAGTGTAACTGACCTGGGAACACCTGCGTGTGTCCCTGATGGTACACTTCCGACTCTGACTTAAAAAAACACATTAACACACACGGCCAATGAAGAACCATCAGTTAACCAAGAAGCCAGAGGGGTTTGAACCTGGACCTTCATATTGTGAGGCAACCATGCTAACAGCTATAGTGTTTGGTTGCTCTCTGTTGTTGCTGAGGAGCTTCAGAGGTGAGTGGGTGTGAATCAGTGGAGATGTGTCGTAGACTGATGTCTCAGTGTTTTCCTCCTGCTTTCACTGCAGACTTTGCCATATCCAGGCTTTTACACTTGGAGACACACAACCACTCAAGCCTGTGGGCAATCTAGAGTCACCAGTTAACCTAACCCCACTAACAGCATGTGTTTGGACTGTGGGATGAAGCTGCTGTGAGGCCACAATGCTGACCACATAAAAGTAAAGAATCTAAAATAAAATACAAGAAAATAATGACAGTTATTAAAAAAAGCTGAGTAGGATATTTTTTAAAGATGTCCAAAAAGTGTTCAAAACCAGCAACAGACTCTTTACAGAAACTGGAAACACTGCAGCTTACCGTGTTTGTTGGGAGCAGTGATGGTTATAAAGTATTGAAACAAGTGCAAAAATACAGCTCATAAGGTGGAAACTGAGTTTCACGTTTTTAATGACCCTGAAAGTGAATCTATGCTGTGAGCCGTTTCATCCTGCAGCTCCGTGTCAGCTTGGTGAGGATCTTCAGGAAGAGTTCCTCAGGCTTCTTCTTTGAAAGTTTCTGCCTTTTGTTCTCGGTCAGAATGATCTCACACTGCTTCA